>NC_064617.1:100202271-101452271 GCF_023898315.1 Schistocerca nitens
TTGTTTTTATATATATATATATATATATATATATATATATATATATATATATATATATATAATTGTTTAAAACAAACCATACAAAAATGCACGGAAGTATGTTTTTTAACACAAACCTACGTTTTTTAAAATAGAACCCCGTTAGTTTCGTTAGCACATCTGAACATATAAACAAATACGTAATCAGTGCCGTTTGTTGCATTATAAAATGTTAATTACATCCGGAGATATTGTAACCTAAAGTTGACGCTTGAGTACCACTCCTCCGCTGTTCGATCGTGTGTATCGGAGAGCACCGAATTACGTAGGGATCCAAAGGTAACGGTGATGGACCTTAGGTACAGAAGAGACTGGAACAGCGAATTACGTCCACATGCTAACACCTTTTTATTGGTCTTTTTCACTGACGCACATGTACATTACCATGAGGGGTGAGATAAACGTACACACGTGGTTTCCGTTTTCAATTACGAAGTGGAATAGAGTGTGTCCCACTGGAAACGCGTCGACGTATGTGGTATCAGCATGATGGTGCACCTGCACATTCCGCAATTAACACTAGGCTGACCCTTGACAGGATGTTCGACGGGCGTTTCATAGGACGTGGAGGACGCATAAATTGGCCAGCCCGTTCTCCTGATCTTACACCTCTGGACTTCTTTCTGTGGGGTACGTTAAAGGAGAATGTGTACCGTGATGTGCCTACAACCCCAGAGGATATGAAACAACGTATTGTGGCAGCCTGCGGCGACATTACACCAGATGTACTGCGACGTGTACGACATTCATTACGCCAGAGATTGCAATTGTGTGCAGCAAATGATGGCCACCACATTGAACATCTATTGGCCTGACATGTCGGGACACACTCTATTCCACTCCGTAATTGAAAACGGAAACCACGTGTGTACGTGTACCTCACCCCTCATGGTAATGTACATGTGCGTCAGTGAAAAAGACCAATAAAAAGTGGACGTAATGAGCTGTTCCAGTCTTTTCTGTACCTAAGGTCCATCACCGTTCCCTTTGGATCCCTACGTAATTCGGTGCTCTCCGATACACACGATCGAACAGCGGAGGAGTGGTACTCAAGCGTCAACTTTAGGTTACAATATCTCCGGATGTAATTAACATTTTACAATGCAACAAACGGCACTGATTACGTATTTGTTTATATGTTCAGATGTGCTAACAAAACTAACGGGGTTCCATTAAAAAAAACGTAGGTTTGTGTTAAAAAACATACTTCCGTGCATTTTTAATGGTTTGTATTAACCAATTACACTAGCCCCTCTCCTCACGTTCGGTCTGTGGAATCGATTCGTCAGTATTTGATGTAGTTTACGAAATATATACAGCGGTAATGCTAGGTGACACCCTTATGAATGTTTTGGCTGGTACTACTTGAGTCCAGTTCTGTCAATGTGTGTGGGCTTGTGGCTGTCATTATTCCAAACTGATTTTAGAATCTAACGTTCAGATGTAATTCTTCTGATTTACGAATTGTTCTTTATAGTCAGTGTAAATTGTTTAATCTATCTACCTTATTTCTGAGGCATGCCTGTAGTTACCTGTTGACTAGTATCACGACCTCGAGCCGATTACTAAATTGTTTGCGTCTATCAAAGAAAAAAAAAAAAACTAAAGGAAAATTTTATGTCTCAGTAGTCAGGTCAAAGGTTCCAGCATAACGTTCGTACTTTTCTGCATTTGTAGTATGTTTAACTTTTACTAAATAATAAAGAGTTGTCTCTGTGTTACAGGATAGATGATTGTATCTCTTGTTAACTGTGGTCTAGTTAAAGATGCCTGTGTACCATGACTGAAATTTTTAACGAAAGTTTCTAGTACTGTGGCAGCGGCAACCACCGTTCTATGTTAGTGGAGAAGGAGGAATTATTGCTACTGGCGTTGCCTCTGACACGCGTCTATCATTGTAAATTAGAATCACATTTGGCAGTCAGTTTGGCTGCTTCTGAGGCAATGGAGTTTTGTTTGGCTGCTTCTAAGGCAATGGCGTTTTAATAGTTACTGATAACAACCGATGGCTGATATTTTTGACAAATTCATTTCTTCATATGTTTTGCTGTTTCGAATGTAAATGTATTTTTACTTCATGTAATATTCTTTTCTAAAAGGAGATGATTTTATACTGTTGCTGTTTTGAATTGTTCGCTATCAGTTGGGTTATGGGAATGTAGTCTTTTCAGTTCTCGAAGCAGTTTGTTAATGTTATTCGTAGATTATTGATTTTTAAAAAATTAATTCGTTAGTGTTTTTAGAAAGGTTTATAGATTCTTTATGGTTTAGTACCTTTCCATCTCCCTACAGCATTTCGATATGTTGTTTCTAAGCATCACACTTAGTAATAATGACAGCGTTTTCAAAGGTTCAAAGTAAAATTGAGATTCATTTCGTGAACCAGGTCATTTTGTTCCAAGTAGCATATGTTTTTAGTCCAGTGTGTTACCTCATATATTACACCATACAAGTTAGTAACAACACTGAACGCAAGTCGAAGGATAGCGTAGTGGGTAAAGCGCTAAGTTTGTAATCTGTCGTTATCGGGATCGAATCCTGCTACTATAATTTACATATAATAGTAAATCCTGCTATGTATCGTGTTGTTTATCTTACAGGCTTTTTTTCGCAGATGACCCCCTGTAACACTTTCATCGCTACAAGTAGATACCAAAAGGCAATGAAGTCGAATTTACGTAATGAAGATTTGGTTAGTCAACCACATAAAGAGCTACACACTATACTTTGCAACTGAACTAGGAATACGATGATAGGTTTCAGCTATGCAAACATATGGTCAATAAATGTCACTGTGCAATTATTTTGTTTTACATCAGACATTGCACATAGATAGGATTTTGAAATACGACGAGAGTTCAGCTCTAACAATATTGTTTTCGACTAATTTTACCTCTAGATGGTCATCTACGGTCTTTCAATTTCTAGAGTATATTTTAGCTTTTACCTGCTATACAAATTTATGAATTTTGCAGCGGTTACCCCATTTTTATCAAAATTACCCATTTATATTTGCAACTAACGATAAGACGTATACACAGCCACTTTTGGTGACACTAAATGTCATGTTATTTTGTAAACTTTCTCTGCGTGTCAGTTCTGCGGCTCTCTTGTATCAGGGATGTTCTCTGTGACATGTAATATGAGACAGATACCCATGGCGAAACATATTGTAAATAATTGTTGTAACTCTGACGTGACAGTGCATCTTACGTCACCTATCCGGCTAACTAAGATATAGAGTACATTTATAGCCCCAATTAGGCACTTGTATTAACCTTTAACGAGGTATGTGTAGTTATAATTCACTCATTGTATTATATTTTTGACATCGCACGCTATTTTGGTAATTTAATATGCTGTACACTTCACAGATCGGGTGTGCTAACTCTGTTTTATCGAGATCGGGCATCGTAAATATAGGTTTTACAAATGTGATCTTGGCTGAGAAGCTGTCTTCCTTCAAGATGAATATTTGCAGATCGACCCTTATTACTCAGTATGACCAATTTACCCACAAAAATTACATTGAACTGAATTTTGAGAAAGCAGATGTACTTTGTTCACCGGTGTAGGTATTCTCTCCACGTAGAAAACTGAGTACTGTTCACTAACTACTGAAAATATGACCTCACGTACAATCTTGGAAGCACGTGGATATAAACAGCAGTCGCATGGACTGGAAAACCTGTCTGTCTCTCCAGAAAAAGAAAAATTAACTGGGAAATCCACACGTCTAACGAACATTTGTTGAAGGCACACATTTATTACACACTGAAGAGCGCAAGGGATAATCCCTGTTTCCCGCCTATGTGAGAATGTTGCTGAAAAATTGTACTAACTTTCAAGTTCCCACAAATCATTAAAATATGAAATTTAATTCCATATTCGCACAGTTATATTCCGTGAATATACACTATACACTTTACATGAATTCACTTTATTAATCGTTCCAAAAGGACGTAGTATCTTGATATATTTATATTACCACCGCACTCGGTAGCAATTCGATTTGTACACAAAGTACTTCTCATAAAGATCGCAGTCATTCGCACACACTCCATTCGAAATGACTCCCATAATTTCACACTGACATCTAAGAAGTGAAACAAAACTGTTAAACACAGTTATAGATCAGTTATGAAACGTACTAATATTTGAGAGACAATCTCTGCAAGACACGATACACTTTACCTACCTCTACGTTTCTGTATACGCCACAAGTCAGCAAAAATGTTGGAGGAGACTACGGATTTTCTTGACCCGCGAAAAATTAGAAACTTTAAAAATAGCTCTGAGCACTATGGGACTTAACTTCTGAGGTCATCTGTCCCCTAGAACTTAGAACTACTTAAAGCTAACTAACCTAAGGACATCACACAGGCCGGCCGCGGTGGTCTCGCGGTTCTAGGCACGCAGTCCGGAACCGCGCGACTACTACGGTCGCAGGTTCGAATCCTGCCTCGGGCATGGATGTGTGTGATGTCCTCAGGTTAGTTAGGTTCAACTAGTTATAAGTTATAGGGGACTGATGACCTAAGATGTTAAGTCCCATAGTGCTCAGAGCCATTTGATCCATTTTTGACATCACACACATCCATGCCCGAGGCAGGATTCGAACCTGCGACTGTAGCGCCTAGAACCGCCGGCCTTGAAACTTCGTTTTATATCCATTATTAGTTCTTCTATACAGATTGGACAGTGGTGGAGAAAGATTGCGCCATTGGCTTACGGTCTTCTTAATCTGACCACTCCTCTGCCGGCCGCGGTCGTCTAGCGGTTCTAGGCGCTCAGTCAGGAACCGCGCGACTGCTAAGGTCGCAGGTTCGAATCCTGCCTCGGGCATGGATGTGTGTGATGTCCTTAGGTTAGTTCGGTTTAAGTAGTTCTAAGTTCTAGGGGACTTATGACCACCGATGTTGAGTCCCATAGTGCTCAGAGCCATTTTTTTTTTTGACCACTCCTCTCTTGGTCTTACGTTGGTTTTATTCCCTCTTGATTGTTGAACGTGTTGTATACTGCCTACCTTTTGAAGTATCTAAAACGTATTTTTCAGAAAATTCCGAACATTTTCAGTTATTACGCACTTTTATAGATCGACTGATTCGATCAATGTGTGTTACATCATAATACAATTGCGAGGTAGGAAGAGGATGCGCTCATTGGGATTCCTCTGAAGGCATAAATAAAGTTCCTTCCGGGTTTCTAAAATTATGATTGGTATCCAAAGGACTAACCAAAACGGTACGTAGAGCGTATGAGTCGGGAGACGTAACATTAAACTTACGGAAAATATCACAGTAGTAGAACACATTTTTTTCTCAGAACTTATTTATTGTTAAGAGTCAGAATTTGGTGGCAATATACATCGACATGTGTTGTCCATGTCCTATTTTTCTACATAGTCTCCATCATGTTCTATGGCCGTAACGCAACGTTGGGGAAGAACATGTATTCCCTGCTAGTAAAAGCTCTTGTCCTGTAGGCGTAACCATGCTTTCACTGCAATTCTGACACTCTCGTCATATTCAAAGTGTGTTCCTCGTAGAGAATCTTCAAGCGGCCCAAAGAGATGGAACTCCGTGAGTGCCAGATCTGGACTTTACGGTGGATGAGGCAATGACGTCCAACCCTATTTGTCGATGTGTTTCCGAGTTCTCCGACTTGTGTGTGGGGGTGCCATATCGTGTTGGAGCAAGACGTTTGTTGGATACATGTCCCATCGAACACGTCAGAAACGGTGCTTGAGTTTATCCAGAGTCTTCACGTATGCCCCTCTTGGCATCACGTTCACGAGAATGACGTCATCACAATCCCAGAAGACTGTCACCATGTCTTTTTCGGCAGTTGTCTTGAATTTCTTGTTTTGTGGTGAATGAAGATGATGCCACTCCACGGGCGGCCTTTTTGTTTTAAGCGCAAAGATGTACACTCAAATTTCGTTCCCTGCAACGGTCCGTGACAGAAAGGACTGTCCGTCGGTCTCAAAACGCTCCAACAATTCAGATGAAATGGCCTTTATTTGAATCTTATGGCCCGCTATGAGTATTCGTGGAGCACCTCTTTGAATATCCGAGAGTCTCGATCATTGCCAACCCACTTCCAATGCTGATCGACAATTGTAGAGCCAATTGTCGAGTTGTGATGCGCCGGTCGGCACGAATAATGGCATCCGCATGATTCAGTATGTCTGGAGCAGTTTCTGTGGCAGGACGCCAAGAGCGTGGTTGATGATGAAGCTGCATTTACCTATCGCCCAACTGTACTCCTATCAACTGCAACATCGTCAAACACTGCACACATACGTTTATGGATGTTCACCACTCTTTTTCTGCAAACACGAATTCAACAACAGCACGCTCCTTGTAACGTCAGTCGTACGTAGACGCCATTTTGATGCTGTACTACGGCTCTGCCAGTTGCCAGAACTTCACCGGCGCACAGAACAAATATCAAAATGAAACACCTAGAAGGACGTTTGTCTATGTATATTAATGGCTTTTTTAAAAAAAAGTGGGGCATTACTTACTGAACGATCCTCGTACGTATAACAACGAAGACGGAACAATAAGGTATAGTATTATTCCATTTCAAGAACAAAGTGTTCGGATTGATAGTGGTGTTAAGACTGGGATGCAGTAGTACTCACCTCCTGATCAGTCCATACGCCGATGAAGTCATGATGGAAATTAATTATATGTTCAGGAGAGGGATTATAATTCAGGGGAAAGAATATTAGTGGTAAGATTCACTGAAAACTTTGTTGTCCTCAGCGAAAGTAAGGAAGAATTACATGGTATACTGAATAGAATTAGTAGTCTAATGAGCACACGTGGTGGATTGAGAGCAAACCGTAGGAAGCGAAAGTAATAAGTACCAGCAAAAGTGGGGCTGGTGATGAACTTAGCATCAAAAATTTAAGTGAAATGCATCCGGTCCTCCTTTGACGTTAACAACTCCAAATCCTATAATGACTATTCCGATCCCATACAGGGGAACGATAAAGGCAGAACAAAAAGGATAATAAGTAGAAGAATATTGAATTGTATGAGATGTGATGCTAGGGAATCGTGTTGAAAATTAGATGTACTGATAAGTAATGGGATGCTTCTAACCAGGATAGCTGAGGAAACAAAGTTTTTGAAAAATCTCACGAAACGTAGAGAGAAGATCGTAGTATTTTTATTAAGAAATGAGAGAATAGCGCCGGCCGCTGTGGCTGAGCTGTTCTAGGCGCTTCAGTCCGGAACCGCGCGGCTGCTACGGCGGCAGGTTCGAATCGTGCCTCGGGCATGTATGTGTGTGATATCCTTAGGTTAATTAGGTTTAAGTAGTTCTTAGTCTAGGGGACTGATGACCTCAGATCTTAAGTCCCATAGTGTTTAGAGCCATTTGAACCATTTTGTTGTTGTTGAGAGAATAGCTTGCATGACACTTGAGTGAGTTGTAGAGGATGAAACCCCGTAGGGGAAGACAGAGATTAGATTATACTCAACAAAACATGTAGGAAGTCCGGTCTGAAGTGATGGGTTTTGTAGAGAGTCGTTATGCAACTTCCCTGAATGATGGTGGCTCCCACCAGCCCCCTCTCCGCCCCCCCCCCCCCCCACCCAAATCCCCAAAAATAAGCACAAGTTATTCTTTAAGTGCATTCTTTCAACGGAAACGACGGTAATGACAGCTGAAGTGGTCATGGAAAATCTTATGTATTGTTCATCGATCAAGGTGGTGAGCCACTAGATTCATATTGCAGTGGAAGGCGCTACAAACCCCCGTCTGGCCATTCTGTTTTAGGTTCTCTCTATTTTTCTAAAAACATTAAGGTGAAAGCTGTGATATTTTCCTTGTGAACTCACGGCAGATTTCTTCCCCATATCGGGCGTGCGCTCCGTGTCTAATGAATTCGCTGTCGACGGGACGCACTAATTTGCCCATGATGGCTGTTGCTATAGTATTGTTACATAGTACTGGAGGAGAGCATTGTCATCTTGCTGGATACACAATCCTTCACTATTTTTATCGGGGGCATACAAACCAATCAACACGCCTCGGGATAATAGCATACATAAACCAGCTGCCAGTAAACGGCGTGAAGGTCCAAGCATTGTCCCCGGCCGCAATGTCATCCTCTTCCTTGTGGGGTTATGCACATGGAGAATGGAGAGAAGTGTGAGCAGCACACCGCTCTCCAGGCCATTTTGCCGACTTTCCAGACTGCGGAGTCGCTACTGTGCTGCCAAGTGGCTCCTCAATTGGCATCAAAGCCTGAGTGCACACTGCACCAGGCCTCGCAGCAAGGAAAACTCCTTGCCAGCACCAGAAATCGAACCCAGGTCCTCCACTTGGTAACCACATACGCTAACCACTTGGCTACGGAGGCGAACTAATAGCGTACATAAGCTAACTGGCAAAGAAGGTCCTAGGCGCTTCAGTCTGGAACCGCGCTGCTCCTACGGTCGCAGGTTCGAATCCAGCCTCGAACATGGATGTGTATGACATCCTTAGGTCAGTTAGATTTAAGTAGTTCTAAGTCTAGGAGACTGATGACCTCAGATGTAAAGTCCCCTAGTGCTCAGAGCCATTTGAACCTTTCTTTTTTTTTAAAGAAGGTCCACTGTGTTTATGTGTTTACATGTACTTGATTATTTCGTACAACACAGTAACAGATTAAATTGGCAACTGCTTTAATAAAGAAGCAGTGTCGTCAGCTAACGAACGTTATACGCGCATCAAGGGGAGGATCACTTACTGAAATGCTAGAAGTGAAATAATTAGGAGTGGGGCGAAGTAGGCAAGTTTCACAGATAACTGGACGAAAACATTCGGAGCAAAACGTAACAAGCTTGGCTGTCAAGGATTCCCTTGGAAGTTGGCAGCACTGTTTGTACTTAGAAGCTGCTGCTTTGCGCAGCATATACACAGCATGAACATAGCACCGTGTCTGTCCTGTTGCTGAAAGAGACAAATCACATATTTAGTGGAGCGCGTACTAGTGACACCTGACATAAAAGTGGCAAAAGTTGCTACGTGTCTGCATTTGTAGCTGAGTGTTACTGTTAGTTCAGCCCAAACATCCACGGTAGCAGTAAATTTGTGTCTACTGTAGTTCAACAAAACAGGTGGCTCTTTGGAGACCAGTTACTAATATTTAAACACTTCTTTGACAGAGCAGCAGGACAAGAGAAGTGTGGCAACACAAAGAGAAACTACGAATAACATTTATTAATAGCTGTAACAAAAAATTTATTTAACTATGGTAGTAGTTTGATGTGTGGCACGTGATATCCTATAAGTAATAAAATTAAATTAAAACAACTTTGCTGACACTCTGACTGAAGGTAACTATGGAGGCACTCGTGGTTTCCCTATTACTCCACAAATAATGGCTGCTAAGTTGGAATGTAGTCTTCTGAACGGAAATTACAGAACTGTGCTCCATAGTGTAATTGTAGAGAATGTTGGCAATAGTCGCTTGACTGCTTGTTGCTGAAGTACAGGAACTGTCAATACTGCCTGCGCTGTAGGCGTTGAAATGAGAATGTGTCCACAGAGCGATGTCGTTTCTATCTGTTGGCAGGAGGATGTATATCTTCGCCAGTAACAGGCGGCAGCAAAGTAGTTGACTCCGCACACTCTGTCTCCTGGCAAGGCTATCACTGAACGAATACAACATGCTGATAGAGATGATGGCGACCACCATCTGGAGGCAGCTGTACTGAACTGAGAATGTGGTGGTGTTGTGTGCTTCCTTAGTCGCGTACATAATAGTGTGGAAATAGCAGTTATCGACACATTATCAGCCACAGACCCTCGTGTATACAGAGTGCCCCATATTCTTGATGGAGACTAACTGCGAACAGCGTCCTTTGCAGTGCTTAGTTTTCTTTCTAAATATTAACACAAATACAGATCAGATACATTCAGATGCACAAAGTAAATGAAAGTCAATAATTTTTTGTGCATTAAATAAAATCTGAGATACATTCTTCAAATGTTTTGCTAGCGCAATACGCTCTATGATGTACATCTACATACATACTCCGCAAGCCACCTCACGGTGTGTGGCGGAGAGTACCTTGAGTACCTCTACCGGTTCTCCCTTCTATTCCAGTTTCGTGTTGCTCGTTGAAAGAAAGATTGTCGGTATGTCTCTGTGTGGGGTCTTTTCTCTCTGATTTTATCCTCATGGTCTCTTCGCGAGATATACGTAGGAGTGAGCAATATACTGCTTGACTCCTCGGTGAAGGTATGTTCTCGAAACTTCAACAAAAGCCCGTACCGAGCTACTGAGCGTCTCCCTTGCTGAGTCTTCCACTGGAGTTTATCTATCATCTCCGTAACGCTTTTGCAATTACTAAATGATCCTGTAAGGGAGCGCGCTGCTCTCCGTTGGATCTTCTCTATCTCTTCTATCAACTTTATCTGGTACGGATCCCACACTGCTGAGCAGTATTCAAGCAGTGGGAGAACAACTGTACTGTAACCTACTTCCTTTGTTTTCGGATTGCATTTCCTTAGGATTCTTCCAAGGAATCTCAGTCTGGCATCTGCTTTACCGACGATTAATTTTGTATGGTCATTCCATTTTAGATCACTCCTAATGCATACTCCCGGATAATTTATGGAATTAACTGCTTCCAGTCGCTGATCTGCTATATTGTGGCTAAATGATAAAGGATATTTCTTTCTATATACTCGCAGCACATTACACTTGTCTACAATGAGATTCAATGTGATCTAATCTACAGCCAAACAAATGATTACAATTTCAGTAAATCTGGTTGATTTATTGTAGAGTAAGAGCCTCATGAATTGAGCTCCTCAATAACGCGTCGATCCACCTCCGACAATTAGGCAAGCAATTATTCGATCTGGCACTGATTCATAGAGTTGTTGGATGCCCTCCTAAGGCATATCGTGCCATATACTGTCCAACTCGTGATTTAGATCACCGAGTTCCAGAGATGGCAGGAGGGACTTGCCTATATTGTTCCAAACGTTCTCAATTGGAGAGAGATCTAGCGGCCCTGCTGGCCAACGTAGAGTTATGAAAGCACGAAGAAAAGCAGTGGAAGCTCTCGCCGTGTACAGGCGAGAATCTGCGTACTGAGATGTAAGCCCAAGATGGCTTGTCACGAAAGGCAGCAACACGGGGCGTGGAATTTCGTTGACGTACCGCTGTGTTGTAAGGGTGCTACGTATGGCAACCAAAGGGGATTTGCTATGAAATGAAATAGCCCTCCCGACCATCAATGTTGGTTGTCAGGCCGTATGGTGGGCGACAGCCCGGCTGGTATGCTGCTGTCTTCCGACGCATCACCAGACAGGTCTTCATTGGTCACTGGGGATCACCTCGAAGCGGGACTCACTACCGAAGACAATTCTGCTCCAGTCAACGAGATTCCAGGTCGAATACGCCTGACACCACTGTAAACGGGCTTGTTGGTCTTCAGACGTCAATGCAGTCGGCGCACAGGGCGCCTCGAGCTCAGCCCACGTTCTGTGAGCCGTCTATTAGTGGTCGTTGTGGTCACTAAAGCACCAGTTGTACGTCGGATCGATGATAATGATGAATCCCGGTCTCTGACTACCTCCCTGATGACTGCTCAGTCCTGACGTTCAAAAAAAAAAAAAAAATGCTTCTGAGCCCTATGGGACTTAACATCTGTGGTCATCAGTCCCCTAGAACTTAGAACTACTTAAACCTAACTAACCTATGGACATCACACACATCCATGCCCGAGGCAGGATTCGAACCTGCGACCGTAGCAGTCGCGCGGTTCCGGACTGCGCGCCTATAACCGCTAGACCACCGCGGCCGGCAGTCCTGACGTTCATTCGTCTCTCTAAGTTGACCACTTCCTTCATGACGCCGTGTTCGAACATGGTATCCATTCCTGCTCGTATCGTCGAATAGTGGCATGGCTTCCATTCTAATGTCTAGTGATTCGTGTATTACCCCAACCAAATTATTTGAGCCCAACTACACATCGTCTCTCAAAAGACATCTGCATGTATTATTCATGGGCCTGTCTGTGAGGCACACTGTCCAACACAGTATACTGAATGAAATTTGCGTAGACTGTATGAAATGGTATCAGAATGTCCCATCTTTACTATCGTTGCCGGCTGCACACTAAAATTTTATTGAAGCGTCACACGTGCATCCATCGGCCACCAAACCTCACAGTTTTGTATTTTCCTTTGATTCCTGTATGAATATCAACATGGGGCCAATTTGCAAAACTTCTGCGTGGTGTGCCGTTTTTCTTGTCTTGAGTGAATTTTTGGTCTCCTCACCCACGGCTTTGCCTGCACACATGGATGTTACATATGTCAGTCATAGATACATGTCACGCACATTTAGGATATTTCACAAATATTTATACACATCTTTCATCCGTATCTCTAGTGAAATTTTGCCGGCCGCTGTGGTGGAGCGGTGCCAGACGCTTCAGTCCGGAACTGCGCTGCTGCTAAGGTCGCAGGTTCGAATCCTGCCTCGGGCATGGATGTGTGTGATGTCCATTGGTTAGTTAAGTTTAAGTTGTTCTAACTCTAGAGGCCTGTTTACCTCAGATGTTGTCTCACAGAACTCAGAGCCATTTGAACCATTTGAGAAATTCGACTTGAATTTTGAGGAAACTTGACCCCGAAACACGCTGTAAAAATTATTCATCCATTGCTCTGCTCACACTCACAATGTGGTTGATGCACTAAACAACGCAAATAAGGAAAAAATCGAGGATCATACGACCACATTCAAAGGATTCCAAGTCAGCTAATTACAGAAAAGAAATACCAACAGGTCTTTTCTGCACACTTATACATGGTACACCTTTTCATCATTACCTCTACCCCTAGCAGCAGAAGAGGTAATTTATTGCGGTATACTTTCATACAAGTAATAATTCAAGTCTACAACAAACGTGAATGTAATAGCTGCAGACGTTCCCGAGTAATGCTTTTGTGTCACGATTGTCCATCCCCAAACAGAAGACGGTCCTGCCACGAGTGTGAGAAAGTTCGAGAGGCCGGAGGCATTAGTTTTATCCTTCCGTTATCAATACTGGACGAGCAGTTACTTTATCCGTAGCAATTGCACCGCGTACAAGCTTGTAGTACAAGAGACCGCCATAGCAGATTACAGTTCTGCCAACTGATTCTTAGACGGAGCTCTGAATATCTGCTGTTCACAGCTTGCATTCATTTAGGCATGAAGTGGGTTTCACACTCAGCTGGATGATGAATTATCACATTAACCATGTGTCGGCAGATGCAAATCCTGCAGGGATTATGTGAGCCAGGCATCAGCCATCAGTATGTTGACAGGAATTTTTTATGACACACTCGTAGGAGGATACACTGTACTGGCCAAATTAACAGCTGCTGTTTATCATCAATTTCTGCGTGATAAATTACCCTTTTTATTAGAGATCCATAGTAAATCCCACACACCCGGTTTTTTAGAGAATGGAATTTCCACGTATAAAACAGCTTCAAACGTTTCATTGTTTACAAATAAGCAAATGTATTAATTTTTGAGGTTAAGAGAGAAAAAGTTCAGAGTCGTTTTGAAGCTAAATTTAATATTTTTGGAGGTCGGTAAGTGCAATGATTATGTAATACTGCGCTGAATGTAGTCCGGGTAATTTACGCATCATTTTGAGCACTACACATTTCAAGGTTTAGAACGTTTGTCTACTGAACTCTGTGACGTACAATGCAATACTTCTGCAGGTACATCCTGTGGTATATTCGTATACTGTCTGAAAAATTTGTTGCGAATGTAGTAGTAAAGGAGTAAAATCTTAAAATGTCATAGCTGGTGCTGAAGTCTTATTGCATGAACAGTGAAAACGTAGTAAGCGATAAACTTTTTTTCCTTTCATAATTCTGAGGAGGTGTCAACGGCAAGAAGTTTCTTAAAAGTTTTAAATTATGTGTAAAGTTAGCTGGAAGGCGCTAAATACTCTCACTCAGAAATTTTGGAAATTTGTCGTAAGGTCTTAAGGGGCCAAACTGTTGAGGTGATCGGTCCATGAGGTTACGCACTACTTAATCTAACATATACTAAGGACAACACACATACCCATGCCCGAGGGAGGACTCGAACCTCCGACGGGGAAAGCCGCGCGAACCGTAACAAGGCGCCCAAGACCACGCGGCTACCCCGCGCGGCACTTTGAAATACTGGATGAATACAGTCCGGATATTTTGCGCTCGTCAGCTACGATATCTCACTTATCTTACTGTGTTAAACCTTTAACGTAATATTACACATCTTCATGAGTAGATCATGGAATCATTTCGAATTTCTAAATTCGGTCAATAATTATATGACATATTGGAATACAAATTTTTCTCGCCGTGAAAGCTGTTACATAGGCAACCTGCAATTGGAACCGTGAAGGGGTTAGTTCAGTGGTCGTCAAACGTTTTTGCTTAAGAGCCAGTATTGGAATTGTAGGGCGAAACCACGGGTGGCATAGAACGGCGACAAGATGAGACGGGGTAAAGTTACCACTCACAGAAAAATCAACTGATAGAATCTCACGACATATAGAGTTTGAACCTACATGTTATAAGGTATCACACCAAGTATTTTAACTGAAAAGGAATATGCTGTTATACACTGCTGGCCACCGTAAATGCAACACCCTGAAGGAAGCATCCGAATCAAGTGCAATTTACACCATGAGTTTGCAGCGATGAGATATGCAACTGATTAGAATTTCAGCGCAGACGCACATCACGCGCGCCTGTGGCGCCACCTCATAGCGCCATTTAAGGCTTGGCGATTTCGACGAGTGTACGTTCGGCACGTGTGTTTACCTTTTGGTTGTTTCACAAGACGATCAGTTATGCCTCGTAGACAACAGCGAACATCTTTTGATCAAGTATCAGAGTTCGACAGAGGAAGGATAGTGGCTTACCAAGATTGTGGATTATCATACAGAGAAATCGCTAGTCGTGTTGGACGAAACCAAACAACTGTAATGCGGATATGTGACCGTTGGATGCAGGAGGGTACGACGGACCTACGTGGTCGATCGCATTCACCTCGGTGCACCACTGCACGTGCTGATAGGCAAATTGTGCGCATGGCAGTGACGGATCGCTCACTGACATCCCGAACCATAGCACAGCACATTGCGTCTGTAACGCATCATCCAGTGTCTGCGCGTACCATTCGACGCCGTTTACAGCAGAGTGGTCTGTCCGCAAGACGTCCATTGCTTCGTCTACCATTGACGCAGAACCACAGACGTCTCCGTCGCCAATAGTGTGATGACAGACGGATGTGGACGGCAGAATGGAATGACGTTGTCTTTACTGACGAGGCACGCTTCTGTCTGCAGCACCACGATAGTCGGATTCGAGTGTGGAGACACCGTGGAGAGAGGATGCTGGACAGCTGCATTATGCACCGCCACACTGGTCTTGCACCGGGTATTATGGTATGGGGCGGTATTGGATATTACTCTCGCACGCCTCTAGTACGCATTGCCGGTACTTTAAATAGCCGGCACTACATATCCGAGGTGCTGGAGCCAGTTGTCCTTCCTTATCTTCAGGGCTCGGCTACAGCCATATTTCAACAGGATAATGCGCGACCACACGTGGCACGCATTGTCCAAAGGTTCTTCGTCAATAACCAGATTGAATTGCTTCCCTGGCCGGCTCGCTCTCCGGATCTTTCGCCGATAGAAAACATGTGGTCCATGGTTGCTCAACGAGTGACCCAGATTACATCCCCAGCTGCCACACCAGATGATCTTTGGCAACGTGTGGAAGCTGCTTGGACTGCTGTACCCCAGGAACACATCCAACGTCTCTTTGACTCAATGCCGAGACGTGTGGCAGCGGTGATCTCCAACAATGGCGGTTACTCTGGCTACTGATTCTGGCAGGAACCACATGTCACAGACGTCTGTAAACGTAATCATTTGATACTTGGTCAACATGTTATCTACAAAATAAATTTTGTTGTGATACCTCTTGTCTTTCTTGGTGTTGCATTTACGGTGGCCAGCAGTGTATATTGGAACTAATGTAATATCTGAAGGTTTACATACTGACCAGTTTTCCGTACCAAAGAGGGTAAAGTTCCAGTGCCATCGCGACAGGATCCCAAGTGTGTTTTCCTGACTTCCGGGCACATTTTCTGGGCGTCTTGGTCCGTTTTATCTGTTGTATTATTCATGTTTCTTGGAAGTAACTAATACTGAGGTGTACACTTAGGCCACTTTTCCTACGAGTAGTGCAGCCTCTTTTACAGATCGGACGCCATGTCTGCGTTCCACTGACCAAGCGAGGTGGCTCAGGGGTTAGCACACTGGACTCGCATTCGAGAGGACGACGGTTCAAACTCTCGTCTGGTCATCCTGATTTAGTTTTTCCGTGGTTTCCGTAAATCGTTTCAGGCAAATGCCCGGATGATTTCTCTGAAAGGGCGCCGCCGACTTCCTCCCCATCCTGCCCAAATTCGATGGGACCGATGACCTCGCTGTTATGTCCCTTCCCCCAAATCAACCAACCACCCAAATACTGAAGAAACCATGAGATTGAAATAAATAACAAGGATCTACACTGATATTATAAAAAATTATTACCCACAATACAAGTATGGTTACAAGAGTAACATACTCGTAAATGTGTTATCTTGCATCAGCTTACTCAAAACAAAACAAAAAATTTGTGTGGCACGTTATTCGGCTCTCCCTGCGGTCCCACTCCGTACTATTACGTGTCGTATTCCAGGAAGTTATTCTTTGGTTGTTGGAAGAGTGAGGGAGTTCTTGTACGGTTTTCTGAGTTACATAGTGGGTTTTTTTTTTTTTTTGCGGAATCATGTCTGCCGTGTGCTCAGACCACAGGTGCCCGCACAGAACTCGAAAAAAGACTAAATATTGGTGTAAATGTTTTTATGTATGTTTCGTAATTCTCATGTGTAAGTCATGAGCAGAAAGTCTGAAGTACTTTTAGCGGCTGCAAACCTAGTTAATGGGTCAAAGATAGGGTGGATTACTCGCATTTTGTAAGATTAAGTTTTTGACAGTTTTGCTAGGCATTTGTTTTTGTTGCTTTCTGGAAACTTTAAATGAAGTATGCTTTCACACTTGAAAGTATGGATTACATACAACAAATGTCTGTACTTTCCCTGGAAGGGATAAGTACTAGTTCTAAATTCTAATTTCGAAAGTTTGGATCTAGAATAGGTAGTTACATATTTTATATTATAACTTCACATAATCGTGTTTATAAAGTAAAATGTGTAAAGTGTGAATTAATGTGATACTGAGTCTTTGGAATCGAAATGTATATGAGTAGTCATGTGGCACAAGTAAAAGCAAGTCTGAAAATATTACTGTCCCCGTAAGTATTTTTGCTTGCTACTGAACAACAAAAATGCACTTTTTAGAAGCGCTTAACATTATCTAACATTTATGGATTCGGCTGTTAGTTGATAGAATCATACAATTCCAAAATGCGGCTGAGAACCGCTGGCTGCAAGAATACGTGGTTCGCGCCGCATGCGGCCCGCTGGTCGCAGTTTGACGTCCACTGCGCCTTAGTGGTTCAGTAATATACACAGTTTAGCCTTCTAGAACGACAACGTATGTGATTTTCACACGATGGAGGAATATCCTGTTTTCTACACCAGGTATTATATCAAGTTAGCTATTAGTTTTAATCCGTGAATACGTAGTTGCTGCATCCTGTGAAAGATTGAGGAAACCAAGTTTCACTATTGCGGGCTGTTTGAGAACCGACCCATTCGAGGGGTGCGGTTCTATTCCGTCACATATCAGGCAAGATGGTGGTAATAGGGCAAATGCGGGGTCTTAGCAGCAATTGGGTGGAACTCGAATCACACATACACACATTTTAGTACTGTTGTGCTGCAGCAATAACCACTGACTAAACATATACGAGTATACGAATAAAACCTTTCCCCATGAACCATGGACCTTGCCGTTGGTGGGGAGGCTGGCGTGCCTCAGCGATACAGATGGCCGCACCGTAGGTGCAACCACAACGGAGGGGTATCTGTTGAGAGGCCAGACAAACATGTGGTTCCTGAAGAGGGGCAGCAGCCTTTTCAGTAGTTGCAGGGGCAACAGCCTGGATGATTGACTGATCTGGCCTGCCTACTGCGAACGGCTGAAAGCAAGGGGAAACTACAGCCGTAATTTTTCCCGAGGACATGCAGCTTTACTGTATGATTAAATGATGATGGCGTCCTCTTGGGTAAAATATTCCGGAGGTAAAATAGTCCCCCATTCGGATGGGGGACGTCGTTATCAGGAGAAAGAAAACTGGCATTCTACGGATCGGAGCGTGGAATGTCAGATCACTTAATCGGGCAGGTAGGTTAGAAAATTTAAAAAGGGAAATGGATAGGTTAAAGTTAGATATAGTGGGAATTAGTGAAGTTCGGTGGCAGGAGGAACAAGACTTTTGGTCAGGTGATTACACGGTTATAAATACAAAATCAAATAGGGGTAATGCAGGAGTAGGTTTAATAATGAATAAAAAAATAGGAGTGCGGGTTAGCTACTACAAACAGCATAGTGAACGCATTATTGTGGCCAAGATTGACACAAAGCCCATGCCTACTACAGTAGTACAAGTTTATATGCCAACTAGCTCTGCAGATGATGAAGAAATTGATGAAATGTATGACGAGATAAAAGAAATTATTCAGGTAGTGAAGGGAGACGAAAATTTAATAGTCATGGGTGACTGGAATTCGTCAGTAGGAAAAGGGAGAGAAGGAAACATAGTAGGTGAATATGGATTGGGGGGAAGAAATGATAGAGGGAGCCGTCTTGTAGAATTTTGCACAGAGCATAACTTAATCATAGCTAACACTTGGTTCAAGAATCATAAAAGAAGGTTGTATCCCTGGAAGAACCCTGCAGATACTAATAGGTATCAGATAGATTATATAATGGTAAGACAGAGATTTAGGAACCAGATTTTAAATTGTAAGACATTTCCAGGGGCAGATGAGGATTCTGACCGCAATCAATTGGTTATGAACTGCAGATTGAAACTGAAGAAACCGCAAAAAGGTGGGAATTTAAGGAGATGGGACCTGGATAAACTGAAAGAACCAGAGGTTGTAGAGAGTTTCAGGGAGAGCATAAGGGAACAATTGACAGGACTGGGAGAAAGAAATACAGTAGAAGAAGAATGGGTAGCTCTGAGGGATGAAGTAGTGAAGGCAGCAGAGGATCAAGTAGGTAAAAAGTCGAGGGCTAATAGAAATCCTTGGGTAACAGAAGAAATATTGAATTTAATTGATGAAAGGAGAAAATATAAAAATGCAGTAAATGAAGCAGGCAAAGAGGAATACAAACGTCTCAAAAATGAGATCGACAGAAAGTGCAAAATGGCTAAGCAGGGATGACTAGAGGAGAAATGTAAGGATGTAGAGGCTTGTCTCACTAGGGGTAAGATAGATACAGCCTACAGGAAAATTAAAGAGACATTTGGAGAGAGGAGAACCACTTGTATGAATATCAAGAGCTCAGATGGCAACCCAGTTCTAAGCAAAGAAGGGAAGGCAGAAAGGTGGAAGGAGTATATAGAGGGTTTATACAAGGGCGATGTACTTGAGGACAGTATTATGGAAATGGAAGAGGATGTAGATGAAGATGAAATGGGAGATAAGATACTGCGTGAAGAGTTTGACAGAGCACTGAAAGACCTGAGTCGAAACAAGGCCCCCGGAGTAGACAACATTCCATTGGAACTACTGATGGCTTTGGGAGAGCCAGTCATGACAAAACTCTACCATCTGGTGAGCAAGATGTATGAGACAGGCGAAATACCCACAGCCTTCAAGAAGAATATAATAATTCCAATACCAAAGAAAGCAGGTGTTGACAGATGTGAAAATTACCGAACTATCAGTTTAGTAAGTCACAGCTGCAAAATACTAACGCGAATTCTTTACAGACGAATGGAAAAACTGGTAGAAGCGTACCTCGGGGAAGATCAGTTTGGATTCCGTAGAAATGTTGGAACACGTGAGGCAATACTAACCTTACGACTTATCTTAGAAGAAAGATTAAGAAAAGGCAAACCTACGTTTCTAGCATTTGTAGACTTAGAGAAAGCTTTTGACAACGTTAACTGGAATACTCTCTTTCAAATTCTGAAGGTGGCAGGGGTAAAATACAGGGAGCGAAAGGCTATTTACAATTTGTACAGAAACCAGATGGCAGTTATAAGAGTCGAGGGGCATGAAAGGGAAGCAGTGGTTGGGAAAGGAGTGAGACAGGGTTGTAGGCTCTCCCCGATGTTATTCAATCTGTATATTGAGCAAGCAGTAAAGGAAACAAAAAGAAAAATTCGGAGTAGGTATTAAAATTCATGGAGAAGAAGTAAAAACTTTGAGGTTCGCCAATGACATTGTAATTCTGTCAGAGACAGCAAAGGACTTGGAAGAGCAGTTGAACGGAATGGACAGTGTCTTGAAAGGAGGATATAAGATGAACATAAACAAAAGCAAAACGAGGATAATGGAATGTAGTCAAATTAAATCGGGTGATGCTGAGGGGATTAGATTAGGAAATGAGACACTTAAAGTAGTAAAGGAGTTTTGCTACTTAGGGAGTAAAATAACTGATGATGGTCGAAGTAGAGAGGATATAAAATGTAGACTGGCAATGGCAAGGAAAGCGTTTCTGAAGAAGAGAAATTTGTTAACATCGTGTATAGATTTAAGTGGCAGGAAGTCGTTTCTGAAAGTGTTTGTATGGAGTGTAGCCATGTATGGAAGTGAAACATGGACGATAACCAGTTTGGACAAGAAGAGAATAGAAGCTTTCGAAATGTGGTGCTACAGAAGAATGCTGAAGATAAGGTGGATAGATCACGTAACTAATGAGGAGGCATTGAATAGGATTGGGGAGAAGAGAAGATTGTGGCACAACTCGACTAGAAGAAGTGATCGGTTTGTAGGACATGTTTTGAGGCATCAAGGGATCACAAATTTAGCATTGGAGGGCAGTGTGGAGGGTAAAAATCGTAGAGGGAGACCAAGAGATCAATACACTAAGCAGATTCAGAAGGATGTAGGTTGCAGTAGGTACTGGGAGATGAAGCAGCTTGCACAGGATAGACTAGCATGGAGAGCTGCATCAAACCAGTATCAGGACTGAAGACCACAACAACAACGAATAAAATTTGGTTGTGAGAGAGCTGGAAGTTACATGGCGTGCAGGATTTTACTCTGAGCTATGGAGCATGAATAGAGAGGACTACGGTAATGAGATCTCCATTGTGAACGCTTCGGAGATAAGTTGTAGATGTTTTTAAGAAGCCATTGTAATTTCTGATTTTTAAATGATCATACGAACAGTCCCAATACGATTTGTGGACCAGGAGAAGTTGAGTTTTTAAATAGATACTGATCAGCGTTCTGCGAGAAGCTGCAGGCCTGCGCCACGAAGATTGGGAAAAGAACAATCATTCAAACTTACGATACTTGGATACAGGACTCGAACATGCTGTGTATTACCTTAGAATATTTATGGCTTATTCCCAAGTTACTTTGGTCAGCTGATGGCAGATAGTGAACATCAACAATAATTAAAGATTAGTGCACTTATATTAACTTCTTCAGGTAACTACTAAAACAGCTACTTGCACATATACTATGTGAACAAAAGTATCCGAACACCTGGCTAAAAATGACTGACATGTTCGTGGCGCTCTCCATCGGTACTTCTGGAACTAATATGGTGCTGGCCCACACTTAGCCTTGATGACAGCTTCCACTCTCGCAGGCATATGTTCAATCAGGTACTGGAAGGTTTCTTGGGGGAATGGCAGCCTTATTCATAACGGAGAGGTATCGATGTCGGTCGGTGACGCCTGGCACGAAGTCGGCGTTCCAAAATATCCCAAAGGATTTTACGCTCCTTACACCAAGCGAGGGGTCGTTTGTCATTTACCGGCGTGATATGTGGCTTATGAGCAGCCGCTCGTCCATGAAATCCAAGTTTACTCACCTTACGCCTAACTGTCATGGTACTTACACTAGATCCTAACGCAGTCTGGAATTTCTGTGTGATGGTCTGTATATATGTCTGCCTATTTCACATTACCACTAATTTGGGGATGGCGATTGCATCTTTCACCACGATCGAGTACCTGTTCATAAAGCACGGCCTGTGGCGGAGTGGTTACACAAAATAACATCCATGTAATGGCTGGCCTGCACAGAGCCCTGACCTGAATCCTATAGAACACCTCCAGGATGTTTTGGGACGCCGACTTTGTGCCAGGCCTCACCGACCGACATCGATACCTCTCCTCAGTGCAGCACTCCTATAAGAATGGGTTGTCATTCCACAAGAAACATTCCAGCACCTGATTGAACGTATGCCTGCGAGAGTGAAATCTGTCATCAAGGCTAAGGGTGGGCCAACACCACACTGAATTCCAGCATTACCTATGGACAGCACCACAAACTAGTCAGTCATTTTCAGCCAGGTGTCTGGATACTCTTGATCACATAGTGTAACTCTTCAAATTTCCTCATCAAATACTGTTTTTATTATACTTGGTTTCCTTTATTTAATGCGAACTGTTACATAGGCGCACTTTTGAGTATATTGTTAATGTTTATCTTGTCTCCTTTTTTTTATATTTTCATGTTGTTCAACTTTTTACTTTTTAGAATGCAGTATCACCACATTCTCAAAGATGGCATTTACAGTATGTTCCCCCACACTCCTCCATTTTGGTACATTTATTCATTTATGTTTATCTTTTGGATATTGATCATGTTCCTCATAAATATTGTTAATTCTTTCTTTAAATTGGTTTGTGTATCACTCTCCATCCTTTACAACTCCTGAAGTAGCCTTTTCAAGTACTAATTTCATTTTATTTTATTGTGTTTGGTTACTAATATTAACTGATATGTAACTTCCTGTTCCCGTTTTGTGTTAAAGTTTTTCCCGTTTACTCCCTTTGTATTTATTTAGTGTTTAACGTTTCAAGTTGCATTACCTCCACATGTCAAAGAGTTTATTTACTGTACGTTTCTGCCTCAAACTAGTTGTGTAACATATTTCCCAACGGTGATTAAAAACATTGTAACTTTTTTGCGATAGTAGTCAGTAAATGAATGAAGAAGGGGGTTTTAAGCCGAAAACCGGATAACACAAAAGCAATATTGTAGAACAAAAGCAAGCTAACGCTTTTCAGTTATCATACAAAATTAACTGAGATGATATTTAATTTTAAATTTTTCTTCTTGCAGTCATAGTGAGGTGTATTCGGGTAATGTAAGATAAAAATGATCATATTCTGTCAACTATGTAAAAGAAAAGTTCGTTTGTATTATTAAACAATTTTCTTTGATAACTGTATCGATATCTAAAGAGACGCTACACTCATTTGTTGCATAAAAGAGCAGTGAGACGGCTTCGGGAAGAGGCTCGCATTTAGCTTCACCCTATTTTGTTCTTTCAGGTGAGACGAATTATAGAACGTGAACTAATCTTGTAATCTGATTTATTCTGAACGATAACTAATTATATAACACCTGTATACGATCAATACAGTTCCCTACAGAATTCTTCAGAATGTTTTTTATGTTGAATATTTTTTGTTTCAGAAAGTGTAACATACATTGTACGGAAGCCATCAGACAGATCATGTATAGTATTTCATTTCAAACAGAACGTGCATCTTTTTAATACGAAGTCCGAATCAGTGTCACTACCACTATTAAATGCGGAAACTAAATCGAAATTTTTGTCATTTGGCCTATCGAACGATGGTACGTGCAGCAACACGCATGGTCTTATACAGTTGCCTAGTAAGCGGTAGCTGTTTCAATTTACAAGAAAAAAAAATCAGCAATCTACGGAGTAACTAATATTTAAGGTACTGATTCAAATTCAATACGTCGTGCCATCGCGTTTCTTTGTGTGTCCTTTACATGGCAAACCTTTACTTATGTACTGCACTCTGTTAAGAAGTTTCAATTACCTTTACCATTTTCGATCGCTCTTTACTGTCAGATAAAGGCTGTATTACACTTGCGACGCGCAACTGGACGTACATTAAGTTTTGTACATGGTTTGTGAATTATAATTATCGGATGTACATGTATTAACTATTTCTTTGTTACATTCAACACGGCACACGACACCTGGAGGAAGGAAAACTAACGTAAAGGATAGAAAAAAAGACTCATTTGTCCTTTACTGCCGAACGTCGACTTTACAATACTTCTGCACAGTAGTTAATCTACATATTTTATTAGCATCTTAATAATATGTAAATACTATTATAACGAATATTTCTTTAATGTTAATTCGACTCATACATAACCTTATAGTGGCTGCATCTTCATAGAGAGCTCTGTGGAACGTGAGTTCAAAACACACGCGATAAAATCAAAATAAAAAATTCACACACTGTATACTAGACAATAGAGGCAAAATGTGTTTATAGAGTAATACTATGCAAGAAACTGTATTGTTTCAAGCAACATTGTTTGCAACGATATATGACCTACAAATAACAAAAAACTTACTGTTCAGCAGTCACAAAGCACCAAAAGGGCGAAGCGCCGTGGTAGAGAAGATCAAGCAAATAAATCTATCACGCGTCTGGCAGTATTTGCATATCAGTTCACCACAATGGCCCTAAACTGCACTGAAAAGAGCCTCTCATGAACATATATATCGTTGGGAATAAAACGCAGTTTGCATGGCGAAATAAATGCATACGGGAGCAGCAGCAGCAGAGTTTGGGAGCAGCGAGAGCACAGTTTGCAGTATTTTTCCGGACAGCGGTTCCTGCATTCAAGTGCGAAATTTGCGTGCATAACAAAGTAAACAGAAACCACTGTCGTAACTTCATTTCCAGCAAAACTCACGTCAGATTTTTTTTTCCTTTTTTTGACGACGTTGACAGGTCTGACGTAATTAGTGACGCCACACTAACATCAGTAAATGTATTGTATCCCGTCTGCAGCTACCTATGGAAAGGAAAATTAGTCATCATCATCATTATCGTATCATAGTCTGGAACTTGTCATCAGGTACAGAAGTCATTGATACCACCATGCTGCTGTTTCGTTTTGGTTTGAATTCCAAGTTTAGTTTTAGAAAACCATGGGCTTCCCTTCTTGATGTTCAGTGTGACATCTGCTGGCAAGACATTAGTAAAATCTTTGTAATATATGAAAAAACCATCTATCTTTTTTTCTTATATTTCATTTCTGTATGACCAGTTATCGATTATGCGAATTCTGTATAAAAGATATAATCATTTTGGATTTTTATGTTTATATAATATCATGTATGTCAATTTTACAAATAACGTCTTTGGTCGGTGAGTGTGGAAACCGATGCAGGCAATGATAATTCAAAATATAACAAAGATATATATTAGCATATTAAATTGCTTATAAATAGCGGAGGCTTCGACATCACTCTCTCTGTCTTCTAGTACCGCGAATGTTGCAAGAACGCTGTGTTGAAATCTGGTCTGGCCAATAATATTAAAATAATTTTCATTTTTACTTTCATGCTCTCGTATTTGCCGTGGCAATCAATAGTGTTCAAATAATAAAAAAATCCACTGCAGCTTTTATGTTCGGCTAACATTGTCTACTGTAACTTCTGTGCATGTAAAAAGAGTAATTTTCAGTGCACTTCAAAGACTACATTAGAGAAAGACATGTTTAATTTCGTAATCAGTTACAGTAATGGTAAAGTGTTCCATTTCTAACAAGCCAGATCAGAGTTGTAAGAACAGAGTTTTACAAGTTAAAGATCATACAATCAGAACAGGAAATCTTTTAGCGTTGTGCGTATCCCAACACAACAGATCAGAGTGCACAAGTTAAATTTTCAACCACAGAAACGAGTAGTGAGAACTGCATTTTATCTTTTGTGTTTGCAACTATAATCAACACATAGTACATTTAAAGTGCTATGCCATATAAATTGTATTATAGCCAAAGATTATAAAAGATCAATCCATGATTTTATTACTACCAAGCAAATGAACAACATTCTTTTACATTCAGTCAAACTGTATATAAAGATCAAAGGGCATGGGGATACGTAACAAGCGAGATTTCTTCGTTATTTATAACCTACGTAATTGTAGTTAGTTTCAATGATCTGCTGATGTGTGCCCTTATTATACATCTACAATTATACTCCGCAAGCCACCGAACGGTGTGTGGCGGGGGGCACTTAACGTGCCACTGTCATTACCTCCCTTTCCTGTTCCAGTCGCGTATGGTTCGCGGGAAGAACGACTGCCGGAAAGCCGCCGTGCGCGCTCGAATCTCTCTTATTTTACATTCGTGATCTCCTCGGTAGGTATAAGTAGGGAGAAGCAATATATTCGCTTCCTCATCCAGAAACGCACCCTATCGAAACCTGGACAGCAAGCTACACCGCGATGCCGAGCGCCTCTCTTGCAGAGTCTGCCACTTGAGTTTGCTAAACATCTCCGTAACGCTATCACGGTTACCAAATAACCCCGTGACGAATTGCGCCGCTCTTCTTTGGATCTTCTCTATCTCCTCCGTCAACCCGATCTGGTACGGATCCCACACTGATGAGCAATGCTCAGGTATAGGTCGAACGAGTGTTTTGTAAGCCACCTCCTTTGTTGATGGACTACATTTTCTAAGCACTCTCCCAATGAATGTCAACCTGGTACCCGCCTTACCAACAATTAATTTTATATGATCATTCCACTTCAAATCGTTCCGCACGCATACTCCCAGATATTTTACAGAAGTAACTGCTACCAGTGTTTGTTCCGCTATCATATAATCATACAATAAAGGATCCTTCTTTCTATGTATGCGCAATACATTACATTTGTCTATGTTAAGGGACAGTTGCCACTCCCTGCACCAAGTGCCTATCTACTGCAGATCTTCCTGTATTTCGCTGCAATTTTCTAATGCTGCAACTTCTCTGTATACTACAGCATCATCCGCGAAAAGCCGCATGGAACTTCCGACACTATCTACTAGGTCACTTATATATATTGTGAAAAGCAATGGTCCCATAACACTCCCCTGTAGTACGCCAGAGGTTACTTTAACGGCTGTAGACGTCTCTCCATTGAGAACAACATGCTGTGTTCTGTTTGCTAAAAACTCTTCAATCCAGCCACACAGCTGGTCTGATATTCCGTAGGCTCTTACTTTGTTTATCAGGCGACAGTGCGGAACTGTATCGAGCGCCTTCCGGAAGTCATGGGGTGATAAAAAAGTTTTTCGTTCGAAGGCCGTACAGTTTAGTCAAGCAAAGTCGCCGTGAGCATTAAGGCAATCATCCCATCGACGTACCAGGATGAAGATACACGCTTGGTAAGACACCGTGTCCCGCTGTGTTACGAAGTGCCGTAACTGCCTGCTGCACGCCCTCGACCAACAGCAATTGTCTGCCCTTCAAGACCTTTTTTAAAGGACCGTAGGCGTGATAATGACATTGGGAGAGATCAGGACTGTAGGGTCGGGGGGGGGGGGGGGGGTGCTCGAGTGCCGTGCCTCCTACTTGAGTTGTCGTGAATTCTGCATTACAACATTTGCGATATGGGGATGTATGTTGTCATGAAGCTGCAACACCCCTTGTCCACAACGGTTTATTTCGACAGACATGCTGCTCCCTACACGTTATTCTTTCTCCGATGGATGTCTAAAGATGTTTGTCACCTCAGAAGCCAAGAAAATAATAACAGCACGTTGGTCCTCTTTGGGCGCATTTGGTAATAACGTCGCCATAGTTCACGTCTGCACACTTACCGCATTCACGTCGGTAAGAAATGAATGCAGCACGAATCCCTTTCCTGTATGTCAGTAATTAGTTATCTGCATTTTTATCTTTCTTGTGTAGCACCAGGACCTGTACAGACTTAGCGTCAGCAAATTGAACGTAGTTGGTTGCACACTGTTTTTGTTTGTAACAGAACTGAAGACGGCAGTAGCCGACACCAGTAACAGTGTAGAAATTTGTGTGATCAAGACGGACCTATAAAATATAGAACATCATCGACATGGGCTTCCGGAGCCGAACGCCCACTCGTGTATCCTTGATGACTGCACGTTACAAAGCTTTAAAGCTTTACACCCTTCCTGCACCCGTCAACAACGACATTGGACTGTTGATGACTGGAAACATGTTTCCTGGTCGGACGAGCCTTGTTTCAAATTGTGTCGAATTTCTTTTTTCTTTTTTGGAAATTTGTAGTAAGTTCCTATGGGACCAAACTCTGAGGTCATGAGGTCATCGGTCTCTAGGCTTACACACTAAATCTAACTAACTTACGCTAAGGACAAGACACTCATCCATTCCCGAGGGAGGACTCGAACCTCCGACGGGGAAAGCCGCGTTAACCGCGGCAAGGCACTTGAGACTGCGCGGCTACCCCGTGCGGCAACTGTGTCAATCTGATGGACGTGTATGGGTGAGAAGACAACGTCATGAATCCATAGAGCGTGCATGTCAGCAGATGACTGTTCAAGCTGGTGGAGGCTCTGTAATGGTGTGGGGCGTGTGTGGTTGAAGTGATATGGGACCTCTGATATGTCTAGATACGACCTTGATGGGTGACACGTAAGCATCCTATCTGATCACCTGCATCCATTCGTGCCCACTGTGCATTACGACGGACTTGCGCAATTCCAGCAGGACAACGCGACACCCCAAACGTCCAGAATTGCTATAGAGTGACTCCAGGAACACTCTTCTGAGTTTAAACACTTCCTCTGGCCACCAAACTCCCCAAACATGAACATTTTTGAACTTATCTCTGACGCCTTGCAATGTGCTGTTCAGAAGAGACCTCCACCCACTCGTACTCCTATCGATGAATGGGCAACGCTATAGGATTCATGGTGTCAATTCCCTTCAGCACTTCTTCAGACATTAGTTGAGTCCAAGCCACAACGTTTTGTGGCACTTCTCCGTTCTCGCAGGGGCCCTACGCGATATTTGGCAGGTGGACCAGTATCTTTGGTTCCTCAGTGCATTTGTCATGCGGGTTGCAGTGAGCTCAACTCCTAAAGTGCTGACAACATGGAACTTTTCAACCTTGGAACTCTGCAACCAGGCCAACAGATCGACGCCAACAACAGTCCAGCCAGGTCATCTGGCGGTGTACATGACGGTGGTAGAGGTCATTGTGAAACCATGCCCCTTAATGCATCCAGCAAGGCGTATGCCAAATACAGGACTGTATATATCCCTGAGGTGGCTATTTAGGCTGGCGCTTGATGTCTGGAGCTGTCTGTCGAACCCATTAAACTAAAGATCTTCCACTACACTGTGCCAACGACTGGGTCATCGACTTCTCCTCGGCTGTGACTCTAAGTGATCAGTGACATTCGAGCTGATACTTCATATAATAGTGGTGTAGTTCTTCTAGCAAACAAAATAGTGTCAGACCGGATGTTTCTATCTTTGTTGAACATAGAGATTTCATTATTGTTGGGTCTCAAAACTTCCTCATCCTGAGGTACTCCATAAGAATTGTCAAATGTTTCTTCTACTTCACTGAAACTTGGATTTGGACTTTGGTTTTAAACTTGAAGTTAAAATGTGAAAATACAGCCTTTTAATTTGGGCAGGAAGGATAGGGAGAAAGGCTAGATCATTGGGGATTTGGCAGAGTTTATTCAATGATACAACATACAAATTTATTTGGCAGAAAGTGAGTTAAATTAAAGCCAATTAAGAATTTAATTAAAATATGATTAATTTGAATACTCAACAATAATCAGTGATGGCAGAAAAAGTCAATTATTGCTCGCACGCTATCACTGTTTGCCAGACATAAGATAAAAGACTAATGATACGAACTTCAATCAAAATGTCAACAGCCATAAAAGAACCAAAAAATCTTGAGCAGAAGACACCAATAAAAACTTTAATAAAACTGCACCTGCCACATACCAGGCTATGGTTAAAAAGTTCATGGAAAAGGACAAGAACAAAATATTTAAAACCTCATAAAACAGAAATGGTAGCAAGGCTTACATGGTTCCACAGTAATATTCAAATAATTAAAATGTTTGTTAAGTAATAATGATCGTTGGGCTTTCAACCACTGGTAATATATTTAAGTAACTTAAAGAAGCAACATGATAATAAAAAAGGAATGCCTTGTAATTCATTTATGTAGAATGACTCAGGATTGCTCTAAAATTTCAATCTAACTTTAAACAGCAGCATTAAATCCACGGCTGCTTTTGGAAGCAATAACAATGCAGAAGACGGGCGGCGCAACATTTCGCTGCCCAAAGCTTGTGCCTAGAATCGCATAAACAGGCGGCCGTGTAAGCCGTCTGGGCCCAGAATGAGTGAGAATCGGTAAACAGCACCGATGTCAGAGCACAAGCTGTCTTGACGACATTGTCTGCAGCGCAAATAAATTCCAATAAGTGCCAACTCAAGTTGCAGCCAAGATTATAATACATGATGATTACGCTCCCCATGGTTAATGCAATTTCTTACGAAGCGATTCTCTAAATTTTACTCTTCTAAGAAGTTAGCAGACGAATTAAGACACCACTTACAGTTGGGTAAAGGAAATTTCAGAATTAAATAGTTATACCAAGTTCTCCTGGAACAATGACTAAGCCAACCCCGAGCCAATTGCCTTAAATTCTACGGTTCCTGGGCACGTAGACAGTCCAGGCCAAGTTCAGCGCGGAAATGTGTCGTGAAAGAGACTAAAACGTCCATATAAACCACTTAAATAAAATAAACACACTACCAAGCTGGCTTCCGACCACCTGATCGACAATAGATCACATTATCACTCTAAGACGTTTTAAGAACACTGGGCTATATGATGAAGACATCTACAGCCTGTTCGTCAATTTTCAACGTGTGTATGACAACAACCACAGGAATAGCCTATACAGTACAGTGCAATGCTTAAGTTCAGAATCCCTGAGAAGCTAGTGAGAATGGTGCAAGCTTGTATGGAAGGGTCAAAGGCAGCAGTACGTTGCCGAGGAGCCACATCAGAAACATTCGAGATTGAGACAGGCCTCTGACAAGGGGATGCTCTCTCATGTGTTCTGTTCAATGTCATCTTAGAGAAAGTGATAAAAGAGTGTAGGCAACAGGAGTGGGCTGGAGTGGAGATGGACGGTAACTTCAATTGTCTCGCATATGCAGATGACATGGTACTATTAAGTGAATCAATGCACGAGTTGAAAGAAATGTACCAGAAAATGGACAATTATGCACAGAAGGTAGGGCTCAAAGTGAATCGAGACAAAACAGAGTTCATCCAATTAGGAAGAAGACAATAACAGGAAGAATTTCTTGAGATAGATGGCAAAAGGTTCAAGACAGTACACCAGTTCAAATACTTGGGATCCTGGTTTACCACGGACAACAACATAAAAATGGACATCAAGGGAAGAGTAGCAGTGGGAATGAAATGCATGCATTCCCTCAGAGGGACACTCGGCTCTAAATCGATCGCAGCGAACACTAAGATGAAAAACTACAACACTGTGGTATGCCTAGCAGTAATGTAATAATATTTGAAGGAAGAGTAATGAGGAAGATATGGGGAGCAGTTTTAGATAACGGAGAAAGGAGGAGGAGGAAAAACGAGGAAATCTACCTTCTGATGCGACAACCAACTATCCTACAGAAGATAAAGAGCAAAAGAATACAATGGGTGGGCCATTTAGTCCGTGTGTCAGATGGAAGACAAGCGAAGATGGCAATTTAGGGGAAACCAAACACCAAACGCCCCATTGGGCGACCAAGGCAGCGTTGGGTGGACGACCCGGTGAAGGAACTAGCAACCGTGGGAATTGGAGGAACCGGGCACAAAACAGGAAGGAATGGAGGCAGTTTGTGGAAGCAGCGCGTGGACTGCAGGTCCTGTGATCGCTGGATATCTGTCTATATATAACCTGAAACCGATTGAGCAGTACATTTGCCTCAATAAATAAGGCACAGTAGAACCAAGTCCAGTAAGATGGTTAATGTTCCGCTAAGGGATAGCTACAAATTGGGCACTTATTTATCAAAAATGTTCAAATTAAACAGAAGCCACACTGTTCTTAACACTATCTCTGATAACATTCGTGTAACATGAAAGTCAACTTTCACACCAAGAATAGACAATATGTGATAATATTAAACATCGATCAATACAGCGAGTCAGAGCTTATATCAGCTGATAGTTGTTTGCCTCAAGGAATGTGAGAGTTGTTAAGTTTGTTCGAGAAAAAAAGAGTAATGACTACACTAAGATTCAAATCTAAGGCAACCACTGATGGGGAGGAAACATCAGTGAATCCTGAAACGCTATTCCAGTGGATAGCACTCCTCAAGAAATTCGATGAACAGCTTAAGGAATTCTTCATTATGAGCTGGTAATCCATGCCCTCCCTCTGGCCGGCCTGGGTGGCCGAGCGGTTCTAGGCGCTATAGTCTGGAACAGCGCGACCGCTACGGTCGCTGGTTTCGAATCCTGTCCTTAGGTTAGTTAGGTTTCAGTAGTTCTAAGTTCTAGGGGACTGATGACCTCAGAAGTTAAGTGCCATAGTGGTCAGAGCCATTTGAACCATCTGAACCCCCTCTCTGTTCGGTACCGTCGGAATGAGGAAGACTCTCAAGTTAATGTTATACGACTTGATCACACCACTGAAAGAGGTAAATCTGGAACGAGCAGCTTCTGTCGTCGATGGGTTGTGTCAAAGAATGATGAAATATTCAAATCAATCCTAATCAGATACGCTGATTACCTTAAAGGGACACAACATGTGGTGTTTGATGGCTACCCAGAAGACCTGACCACCACATCAAATATGCTAAGCGCCTCCGCCGAAGCAAAAGACAAACTACACTTGAGGTCGTCTTTATCGAGTTAATGGTTGTGACCGTGACTCTGGACGAGTCCTTTCCAATGACAGAAATGTGGCGCGTCTCATTATCTTCTTTCTGAGAGGCTTGAAGGGTTCTCAGTAAAGCTAGAGCATCTGATTGCTGCAACGACCCTTGATGTATCACAGTAGCCAGAGAAGGTTATATCAGTCGGTGAGGACACGATTAGTGCCCTAGCCACACCATCAGCAAACATATATGCCTGAAAACCTGAAAGAGGAACGACCGTATCAAAAGTATTCGGTCACAACACCTTCAAACTGGCAGAGAATATCAGAAGAGCACTCATATTTCTCTGAGCGATAAATGGTTGTGACATAACTTCAGCACTCTTGAAGTAGGACAAGAAGAAAGTCGAAAATAAATGTCTCCTAGGAAAAATCAAAGTTTTATTCGAGCGTGAAACTCAAGCTGGAGCTATTGCCGAAGCTGGTCTACGATTTTTAACAACCGTCTATGGAGTTAGTGTTCTGGCGTAACCACAAGCGACGGAACGAAGATGAAGAACGCAAGAGCAGAGAAGGCTGAGAGACGACGTCGGCCAATGGCGCGCTGACTACGACCGCACCACCACAGGAGTGGCTTCCAGCCGAAGAGAATACAAGCGCCGCTCCTACGAGCCTCGGTCGCACAGTATTAGCACAGTACTACGAGAGCATTACGACAGCAGTGAAGTGTGATCTATATCAATTGCTTACATGGACCTTGTATACAACAAAGGATTTTGATTGTTTGCATGTCGCCCATCGCTTGTGACACCGTTGTAGATTCAAAGTATTGTCAATCTTCTTATTTATAATAACAACTATTAATGTGATTTGCTTGAATTGTTCTATAACTATCCGAGAACGCAGCATTGTTTAGGCACCCTATAAGTGACGAGTGGGCAGGATCCCACAGCTAGGGCAGGAGATACTTTAGATGAATTACGCTTCGACTTGTTTTCCAAAGCCCCCTAGAAATCCAAATTCAACGTGGCATCCCTACCGCCAACATTTCCTGAGAACTTATCAACAAGGACAATTGTGGGTAGTACGACAGATGGATTCGCTCAACTGTGGATGGCACCCTTCAAAGTTTGGTCTTAACCACTACAAGGGACCAGCTCCACAGTCTCATCCCTCCACAGGTTTCAGCAAAAGCAACAAGGGGTGTGCTGGTGGTTGTGGGTGTCGAAAAGCTGGGATTAAGCCCTCACTGATTTGTGCCACCTGCAAGGGGAACTCGTGCACTAACTCCCTCCAACCAGAATGTTCCTTTGCCATGACAAGCGAAGGCACGATGATGTAGAACGAAAGAGCAAAGAAGGTTGTGAGACGACGTCAGCCAACAGTTCGCTTACTAGGACCGCACCACGACAGGAGCGGCCTCTAGCTTGCGAGGCTCGGCGGGACATTAGAAGACGAACACTAGAAGACCCGGACTAGAAGAGAGCACCAGAAGAGCTGTTACTTGTGATCCATATCGATTACTTGCATGGACGTCCTAATAACGAAAGACATTGATTATTTGCATGTCGCCAAAAGCTTGCGACACGAAATTGTAAACCAAAGTTTTATGTTGTCAGTCTACTTTATTGTAATAAAAACCGTTAACGTGATTTGCTTGAATTGTTGTATATGTTGTATAGCTATCCGAGAAAGCAGCATCCTTCAGGCACCCTATAAGAGACGAGTGGACAGGTCTCCACACAGAAGAAACTGACGAACCAGTTGTTGACAAAGACATGTACTGCATATATGGGGCGACGAAATTTACAGACTCTGAGGAGCGACGACGGACTCCGGTAATTACAGACTTTGAGGAGCCGAGTGATCAAACTACAGTCACACGTCGACATCTGTGAAATTTGTGTATCTGCTAGCTCTTTTCCCCTTTTTATCTTTTCATAATCATAACTAATTGATTTCAAGAGCTGTATTTCTTTTTCTGCCTTCATCTACAAATCAACATTGGATCTCATCATATTCTATGTGAAAACATTTTTTAATATTACCTCTTAAATATTCTCAAATTTTAATATTTAACTGTACAAATATATTTACTAAGTACAGGACTAATACTGATTTTAATATAGTGTATATAAGAGTTACAGAAAACTGCAGTTTAAACGGTCTTCATTCATGACGAGAAATGGTCCAACTTTAACGTGGAGCCGCACGGTAACTGATGGTACTCTAGTGGTCTCATCGAACGCAGTATTTGTTCCTTTAAAGCTTTTGTAAAGACCACTTTATTGATACCTGGGTTAATTAAAATGATATTACCAATCCGGCCGGGGTGGCCGAGCGGTTCTAGGCGTTACAGTCTGGAACCGCGTGACCACTACGGTCGGAGGTTCGAATCCTCCCTCGGGCATGGATGTGTGTGTTGTCCTTGGGTTATTTAGGTTTAAGTAGTTCTAAGTTCTAGGGGACTGATGACCTCAGATGTTAAGTTCCATAGTGCTCAAGGTCCTTGATATTACCATACAGCAGAAGTTAAACGAAAATTTTCTTAACTACGTAAAATTTGTCCCACTTGGCTTAGCAGGAGAATGGGAACGGGTTGTCAAATAAATATGTTTAGATTCTCATTCAATTCAGAATTTAATGCTCTACAGAATTTAATGGTACCATGTTTTTGATATTCTAAGTCCTTTACGAGATGTAGCCGTAAAACCACAAAAGTACCTCTTTTTGGTGTACATTTTTACCACCCTCCCCCCTTCAACGCAACTCTCCTGGGGAAGAAATCCTAAAGTAGCCTTTTATTATTCCCGCCAGGAATTCCTCTCCTGAGCCAACCTCTTCATCTCTGAGTAGCACTTGCAACCTACGTCCTCATTCATCTGCTCCATGTGTTCCAATCTCTGTCTCCCTCCACAGTTTTTGCCCTCTACAGCTCCCTCTAGTTCAAATGGTTCAAATGGCTCTGAGCACTATGGGACTTAACTGCTACGGTCATCAGTCCCCTAGAACTTAGAACTACTTAAACCTAACTAACCTAAGGACAGCACACAACACCCAGCCATCACGAGGCAGAGAAAATCCCTGACCCCGCCGGGAATCGAACCCGGGAACCCGGGCGTGGGAAGCGAGAACGCTACCGCACGACCACGAGATGCGGGCAGCTCCCTCTAGTACCACGGAAGTCATTCCCTGATGTCTTAACAGATGTCCTAGCACCGTGTCCCTTCTCCTTGTCCTTTCCTCCTCATTCCTTACCTTATCAGTCCACCTAATTTTCAACATTCGCCTGTAGCACTACATCTCAAATGCTTCGATTTTCTTCTGTTCCGGTTTTCCCACAGTCCATGTTTCACTACCGAACAGTGCTGTACTCCAAACGTACATCTTAGAAATTTCTTCCTCAAATTATGGCCTGTGTTTGATACTAGTAAACTTCCCTTGGCCAGGAATCCCTCTTTTTGCCAGTGCTAGTCTACTTTGCATGTCTTCCTTGTAGTGTCCGTCACAGGTTATTTTGCTGCCTAGGTTGCAGTATTCCCTAACTTCATCTACTTCTTATCCATGAATCGTGATGTCAAGTTTCACGCTGTTCTCATTTCTGCTACTTCTAGTTACTTTCGTCTTTCTTCGATTTACTCTCAATCCATATTCCATATCCATTACACTGACCATTCCGTTCAGTGGATCATGAAATTCTTCTTCACTTTCACTCAAGATAGCAATGTCATCAGCGAACCTATTCATTGACATCCTTTCACCTTGAATGTTAATTCCACTCCTGAACGTTTCTTTTATTTCCATCTTTGCTTTTTCGATGTACAGATTGAGCAGTAGGGGCGAAAGACTACACCCCTGTCTTCGACCCTTTTTAATCGGAGCAGTTGCTTCTTGGTATCTTATTGTTGCCTCCTCTGTTTGTGCATATTGTATACTACCTGTCTTTCCCTATACCTTACCCTATTTTTCTCAGAATTTCGAACGTCTTGCACCATTTGACACTGACGAACGCTTTTTGCAAGTCGACCAATCCTGTGAACGTGTTTTGATTTTTCTTTGGTCTTGCTTCCATTATTAGCCGTAACGTCAGAATTGCCACTTTCGTGCCTTTACCTTTCCTAAAGCCAAACTGATCGTCATCTATCACCCCCTCAATTTTCTTGTCATATCGGACCATACGTGAAGCCGTCAAGGCAACGAAAACTTTTGTAGCCTTTATTTCCGATTTGTCTACATTTTTGGTTTTACACTGCTGGCCTATCTTGATTCTTGTACACAACTGTGTATTATCCGTCATTCTCTTTCGCTTACTCCCGTTTTTCTCAGAATGTATGTTTTTCACCATTTCACACTGTCGTACGCTTTTTCATGTCGTCGGGTTCTATGAAGATTTCCGTGGTCTAGGGGTAGCGTCTTTGCGTCGATGCCCGCCACTGCCTAAATTTTGATAAATAATCAGCATTGGCGGCAGAAGACTTCCGGCATAAGAAGTCAGCCTCATTCTGCCAACGGCCTTGTCAAAGAGGGCGGAGGAGCGGATAGAGGTTCAGGGCAATCTCTTGTCCTAGGGGTGGGAAATTGCCCCTAAAGGCGGAAGAATCAGCAATGATCAACGACATGAGGATGCAGAAGGCTATGGAAACCACTGCATTAAAGACACGAAACGTGTATCCACAGGACATGTGGCCTGTAATTGAAGAAGTATCATGATGATCTCTCCATTGGCAAAAGATTCCGGAATAGTCCCCCATTCGGATCTCCGGGAGGGGACTGCCTAGGGGGATGTTACCATGAGAAAAAGATTGAATAATCAACGAAAGGATAACGTTCTACGAGTCGGGGCGCGGAATGTCAGAAGCTTGAACGTGGTAGGGAAACTAGAAAATCTGGAAACGGAAATGCAAAGGCTCAATCTAGATATAGTAGGGGTCAGTGAAGTGAAGTGGAAGGAAGACAAGGATTTCTGGTCAGATGAGTATCAGGTAATATCAACAGCAGCAGAAAATGGTATAACAGGTGTAGGATTCGTTATGAATAGGAAGGTAGGGCAGAGGGTGTGTTACTGTGAACAGTTCAGTGACTGGGTTGTACTAATCAACCAACACCGACAACGATAGTTCAGGTATACATGCCGACGTCGCAAGCTGAAGATGAAAAGATAGAGAAAGTGTATGATGATATTGAAAGGGCAATGCAGTATGTAAAGGGGAACGAAAATCTAATAGTCATGGGCGACTGGAATGCAGTTGTAGGGGAAGGAGTAGAAGAAAAGGTTACAGGAGAATATGGGCTTGGGACAAGGAATGAAAGAGGAGAAAGACTAATTGAGTTCTGTAACAAGTTTCAGCTAGTAATAGTGAACACCATGTTCAAGAATCACAAGAGGATGAGGTATACTTGGAAAAGGCCGGGAGATGCGGGAAGATTTCAATTAGATTACATCATGGTCAGACAGATTCCGAAATCACATACTGGACTGTAAGGCGTACCCAGGAGCAGATATAGACTCAGATCACAATATAGTAGTGATGAAGAGTAGGTTGAAGGTCAAGACATTAGTCAGGAAGAATCAATACGCAAAGAAGTGGGATACGGAAGTACTAAGGAATGACGAGATACGTTTGAAGTTCTCTAACGCTGTAGATACAACAATAAGGAATAGCGCAGTAGGCAGTACAGTTGAAGAGGAATGGACATCTCTAAAAAGGGCCATCACAGAAGTTGGGAAGGGAAACATAGGTACAAAGAAGGTAGCTGCGAAGAAACCATGGGTAACAGAAGAAATACTTCAGTTGATTGATGAAAGGAGGAAGTACAAACATGTTCCGGGAAAATTAGGAATACAGAAATACAAGTCGCTGAGGAATTAAATAAATAAGAAGTGCAGGGAAGCTAAGACGAAATGGCTGCAGGAAAAATGTGAAGACATCGAAAAAGATATGATTGTCGGAAGGACAGACTCAGCATACAGGAAAGTCAATACAACCTTTGGTGACATTAAAAGCTACGTGGTAACATTAAGAGTGCAACGGAAATTCCACTGTTAAATGCAGAGGAGAGAGCAGATAGGTGGAAAGAATACATTGAAAGCCTCTATGAGGGTGAAGATTTGTCTGATGTGATAGAAGAAGCAACAGGAGTCGATTTAGAAGAGATAGGGGATCCAGTATTAGAATCGGAATTTAAAAGAGCTTTGGAGGACTTACGGTCAAATAAGGCAGAAGGGATACATAATATTCCATCAGAATTTCTAAAATCATTGGGGGAAGTGCCAACAAAACGACTATTGACGTTGGTGTGTAGAATATATGAGTCTGGCGACATACCATCTGACTTTCGGAAAAGCATTATCCACACAATTCCGAAGACGGCAAGAGCTGACAAGTGCGAGAATTATCGCACAATCAGCTTAACAGCTCATGCATCGAAACTGCTTGCAAGAATAATATACAGAAGAATGGAAAAGAAATTTGAGAATGCGCTAGGTGACGATCAGTTTGGCTTTAGGAAAAGTAAAGGGACGAGAGCGGCAATTCTGACGTTACGGCTAATAATGGGAGCAAGGCTAAAGAAAAAGCAAGACACTTTCATAGGATTTGTCGATCTGGAAAAAGCGTTCGACAGTATAAAATGGTGCAAGCTGTTCGAGATTCTGAAAAAAGGAGGGGTAAGCTATAGCATATACAATATGTACAACAACCAAGAGGGAATAATAAGAGTGGACGATCAAGAACGAAGTACTCGTATTAAGAAGGGTGTAAGACAAGGCTGTACCCTTTCGCCCCTACTCTTCAATCTGTACATCGAGGAAGCAATGATGGAAATAAAAGAAAGGTTCAGGAGTGGAATTAAAATACAAGGTGAAAGGATATCAATGATACGATTCGCTGATGACATTGCTATCCTGAGTGAAACCGAAGAAGAATTAAATGATGTGCTGAACGGAATGAACAGTCTAATGAGTACACAGTATGGTTTGAGAGTAAATCGGAGAAAGACGAAGGTAATGAGAAGTAGTAGAAATGAGAACAGCGAGAAACTTAACATCAGGATTGATGGTCACGAAGTCAATGAAGTTAAGGAATTCTGCTACCTAGGCAGTAAAATAACCAGTGACGGACGGAGCTAGGAGGACATCAAAAGGAGACTCGCTATGGCAAAAAAGGCATTTCTGGCCAAGAGAAGTCTACTAATATCAAATACCGGCCTTAATTTGAGGAAGAAATTTCTGAGGATGTACGTCTGGATTACAGCATTGTATGGTAGTGAAACATGGACTGTGGGAATACCGGAACGGAAGAGAATCGAAGAATTTGAGATGTGGTGCTATGACGAATGTTGAAAATTAGGTGGACTGATAAGGTAAGGAATGAGGAGTTTCTATGCAGAATCGGAGAGGAAAGGAATATGTGGAAAATACTGATAAGGAGAAGGGGCAGGATGATAGGACATCTGCTAAGACATGAGGGAATGACTTCCATGGTACTAGAGGGAGCTGTAGAGTGCAAAAACTGTAGAGGAAGACAGAGATTGGAATACATGAAGCAAATAATTGAGGACGTAGGTTGCAAGTGCTACTCTGAGATGAAGAGGTTAGCACAGGAAAGGAATTCGTGGCGGGCCGCATCAAATCAGTCAGTAGACTGATGACCAAAAAAAAAATGAAGATTTCTTAATTTTTGTTTTCTCGCTTCCGTTGCCAATCGCAACATGAGCACTGCCTCTTGGTGGCCTCACTATTCCGGAAGCCGAGCTGTTACTCGTCAATTTACTTTTCCATTCTTCTGTATATTACACTTGTCAGCAATTTCGATGCTTGCACCGCCGTTAAACTCATTGCGTGGCAGTCCTGATGTTTATCTATCCTTGCAATTTTCGGGATGATGTGAATGATATTTTTTCGAGAATCTACTGCTATGTCTCCAGACTAATTGATTTTACACACCGACTTGAATAGTCGCGTGAGTGACGTTTCTGCCAGTGATTTTAGAAATTCCGAAGGAATTTATCTAACCCCTCTGAGTTATTTGATCTCAAGTCTTCCAAACCTTTAATAAACTTTGAGTCGAGTACCGGACCACGTATGTCTTCCGTATTGATTCCCATTTCTTCCTCATCCACATTATCAGACACGTCTTCTCCCTCGTAGAGGCCTTCAGTGGACTCTTGCCACCTATCCGCTTTCTTCGTGGCGCTTAATAATATAATTTACATTGCAGGCTTGATGTTAGCGTTCTCGCTTTTAATTTTACCGAATATTGTGTTTCTTCTGAATCAGTTCCTATGACTACCATTTATTTTGCATTTCGTCACATTTTACCTACAGGCATTTTATCTTCGCTTCCTCCACTTACGATTTATTTCATTTCAAAGTGACTTGTATTGGTGTTGAAACGGTAAAGTCGTTTGCGCTCCATAAGCAGCAGGTTTCGCTGCTCGCTCGCAACGGGAAATACAAACGGAGGCGGCTCCGCCGCCAATTTTATTGCACAACGCGGCCGGCCGCGGGTGAAACACAACCCATGTGGACGGGTTGTCCAGTACCCATATGTCAGGCTTCATAATATGTGTTTATATGTGTCTTGTATTATGCATTTCTTGTACGTGAATGTGAATCTGCACATGAACTTTCCTAATCTTTCTCACACCTTTGAATAAAGCGTGGCGAAATGTTAGTTGGGAAGTAGTTCTGTAGTATAGTAGTGCCAAGCTTACTCCTGGGTGGGGGATCAGAGAGACAGCACAGTCAGGTAAGAGTCAGAGACGTTCCAGTGTCACAAGATTTGAGGTGGAGAGCTTGGTCACGGCCAAGTTGTTCGACCATCCCCTCCACCGGAACACAGGATATTCTGGGAGTGTTACAGAAGACGGGTAAGTGAGCAGACATGACCTCAGTGCGTCTGTCTCGATGTTCACGCGTGGAAGAGAGGTGTTTGAATATTTGCACTACTTCTTTTATTTCCAGCTTCGGATTGTGTAAGGACATGAATGTTCTCGTTTAATTTCGGAAATTTGACCCGCTGTGTTAATGTATGTGGTCCCCAGTTTGCCCGTTATCCTCCTCACATAGTGGATGTCCCATGTAAAATATTTGGAGACTTTAGTGGTATACATTTTGCCAACGCAATTCCGTCTTGCCGGTGGAAATGTGCGTGCAGATTAGTATATAATATACCCGAGCTATAAGTTGTAAAATTGTAATATCTGTAAACTGGAACAATTGCTGCAATCGCTGTACAGTCGAGTGATAATGTTTAAAATAAACAGGTAATCAGTGGTCATCAGTCTTTAAAAGCACTCCGTCTTCAGGCCACGATTGGCCTACCGGGACCATTCGACCGCCATGTCATCCTCAGGGAGGATGCATTTAGGAGGGGCATGGTGTCAGCACACAGCTCTACCGGTCGTTATGGTGGTATTCTTGACCGAAGCTGCTACTATTAGGTCGAGTAGCTCCTCAGTTGGCATCACGAGGCTGAGTGCACCCCGAAAAATGCCAACAGCGCATGGCGGCCTGGATGGTCACCAATCCAAGTGCCGATCACGCCCGACAGCGCTTAACTTCAGTAATCTCACGGGAACCGGTGTAAAAATTACATATGAGTCAAGTTAAAGGAATTCATTTAAAATAAAAGATATAGAAGGCAGGGACCCTCACATCAGCATGTGAGCCCTCCAGCCCCTTGGCTAGTATCGTACAGAGTAGGGCACGCTCTCTAGGTAGCGCTCTCAAGCTCTCCTCTACAGTATCTGTTGCGCAGTTTTCATTCAGGGCTTGACAACATCAACTTTCATCTGGCGTCCCTAGGCAAGGCGGTTTGACTGTAATCTTTCAGTGGATTTCTGAATTTCAGTGAATATATTTTTTGAAACCTACTTTCGCCGAACAACTGAAGTAATGCTTCTATTACCAAGGCTTCTTCGTAGTCGCCTTCCGGTGATCTTGTTAGTGGAGTTATGGTTTGGCAGTATCAACTCAGGCCGTGTGCGGGCGGGCATTATCTTGCTGAAATGTAAGCCCAGTATGGCTTGCCATAAAGTAGTACAAAATGCGACGTAGAATATCGGTGACGTACTCCAGCGCTGTAAAGGTGCCCCGTATGGCAACCACAGGGGTCCTGCTGCGGAAATAAGTGTTCCCCCAGACTATCACTCCATGCAGTTGCGCACTAAGGTGAGAGACAGTCACGTTGGTGTCTCATCTCTGTTTGGGGGATCTCCAGACGCGTCTTCGGCCACGAGTCTCTTTGCCTCCAATAGAATTGTCTTCAGTGATGAGTCCCGCTTCGATTTGAGCCCCGTACAGCAGTGGGATAATACTAAACTGTCGCCCGCGATACGACCTGACAGTCAGGAGTGATGGTGTAGAGTGCCATTATTTTCTTAGCAGCACCACTTTGGCTGTCACCCGCAGGACCTATACACTACCGCGGAACATCAGCAATATTCTACGCCCCATTTTGTTGCCCTTCATGGCAAGCTGTACTGGGCTTACATTGCAGCAAGATTATGCCCGCCTACACACGGCGAGAGCTTATACTGCTTGTCTTCATGGTCACCGACAAGGTCGCCGGATCTCTCCCCCGTTGAGAACGTTTGGAGCATTATCGGCAGGCCCTCCAACCAGCTCAGGACTTCGACGTTCTAATGCGCGATGTTATTCAATCTGTATATTGAGCAAGCAGTAAAGGAAACAAAAGAAAAATTCGGAGTAGATATTAAAATCCATGGAGAAGAAATAAAAACTTTGAAGTACGCCGATGACATTGTAATTCGGTCAGAGACAGCAAAGGACTTGGAAGAGCATCTGAACGGAATGGACAGTGTCTTGAAAGGAGGACATAAGATGAATATCAACAAGAGCAAAACGAGGATAATGGAATGAAGTCGAATTAAGTCGGGTGATGCTGAGGGAATTAGATTAGGAAATGAGACACTTAAAATAGTTTTGCTATTTGGGGAAAAAAATAACTGATGATGGTCGAAGTAGAGAGGATATAAAATGTGGACTGGCAATGGCAAGGAAAGCGTTTCTGAAGAAGAGAAATTTGTTAATATCGAGTATAGATTTTCGTGTCAGGAAGTCGTTTCTGAAAGTATTTGTATGGAGTGTAGCCATCTATGGAAGTGAAACATGGACGATAAATAATTTGGACGAGAATAGAAGCTTTCGAAGTGTGGTGCTACAGAAGAATGCTGAAGATAAGGTGGGTAGATCACGTAACTAATGAGGAGGTATTGAATAGAATTGGGCAGAAGAGGAGTTTGTGGCACAACTTGACAAGAAGAAGGGACCTGTTGGTAGGACACGTTCTGAGGCATCAAGGGATCACAAATTTAGCATTGGAGGGCAGCGTGGAGGGTAAAAATCGTAGAGGGAGACCAAGAGATGAATACACTAAGCAGATTCAGAAGGATGTAGGTTGCAGTAGGTACTGGGAGATGAAGAAGCTTGCACAGGATAGAGTAGCATGGAGAGCATGCAGCAAAGCAGTCTCAGCGCTGAAGATAACAACGACAATCCCTAAGGGGAAAATCCAGCAACTCTATAATCAATATTAAGCCGGATAAATGCTTCCATAAGAACCAGAGGTGGAACAACACGTTACTGACGTGCTGTATTTGTGTTCAAATGTGTGTGAATTCCTAAGGGACCAAACGGCTGAGGTCGTCCGTCCTGAGACTTACACACTACTTAAATTATCTTAAACTAACTTAAGCTAAGAACAATACAAACACCCATCCCCGAGGGAGGACTCCAACATCCGGCGGGAGGGGTGGCGCAGTCCGTGACATGGTGCCTCAAACCGCGCGGTCACACCACGCAACATGCTGTATTTGTAAACCTCTTTCTCTTGAATAAATCATCTATAATTTTTTTGTAATTGTAATCATTTGCTTGTCTGTACATATATATCTACCGACTTCCATCGTCGTGCGTCGTTTCTTTGTCTTAGAGTGTACGTACCCGACTTAGGGATCTAACACTTCTCGCTGCGATTCGTAGAAAACAAGAGTTGTTTTTCCTGATGACAACATCGGTGAGTTATATGAATCTATCAAGTCTTCTTAAAGGTTTCTACCTCTTCTTTAGAGAGTGATAAAATAAAATGTCGTGTGGCTAGGGCCTCCCGTCGGGTAGACCTTTAGTCTTTCGATTTGACGCCACTTGGTGACTTGCGCGTCGATGGGGATGAAATGATGATGTTTAGGACAACACCCAACCTCCGACCCAGCCGGGAATCGAACCCAGACGCTTAAGTATTATTATTATTAGATTTTCATGTCGAATTTTTCTTCAGCCCTGCGACTTCTGCGAATAATGGATATTGTTATTGGAATAGAGTATTCGTATGCCGGTGAAAGCTAAGTCCCAGAAATCTAGTACTTTTTAGTAGAAAGGAGGAACGACGTGGTTTACGCTTATTACGTGAGAACTAAGACTCAGTTGTCTTACCATCCGACAAAGGAAATGCCATCGTGTTTCTGAACACTGACGAATGCAGGTGCTCCATTTCTTGTGGATGATACGGACTAGAAGCTTAGTCGAGATCCGACACTGGTCAACGACATAAAGACAGGGAAGTTATTAAAACCCTCTAGTTTACCAGACGAAGTGGTGAAGAAATTAATACCTCATGACGGAAGATCTTCCAGGCTTTTTGGATTACTGAAGATATAAAATCAAATACACTATGTGATCAAAAGCATCCGGACAGCCACAAAAACATACATCATTCATACTAGGTGCATTGTTCTGCCACTTACTGCGTGGTTCTCCATATCAGCGACCTCAGTAGTTTTAGAAAGCGTGAGAGAGCAGAATGGGGCGCTCCGAGGAACTCATAGACTTCGAACGTGGTCAGGTGATTGGGTGTCACTTGTGTCATACGTCTATACACGAGATTTTCACACTCCTAAACATCCCTAGGTCCACTGTTTCCCACGTGACAGTGAAGTGGAAAGGTGAAGGGACACGTTTACGAGAAAAGCGTACAGGCCGACATCGTCTGTTGACTGACAGAGAACGCCGGCAGTTGAATAGGGTCGTAATGTGAAATAGGCAAACACACAGGAATTCCAAACTGCATCAGGATCCACTGCAAGTACTATGACAGCTAGGCGGGAGGTGAGAATACTAGGATTTCATGGTCGAGCTGCTGCTCATAGGCCACACAACACGCCCGTAAATTCCAAACGACGCCTCGCTTGGTGTAGGGAGCGTAAACATTGGACGTTTGAACAATGGAAAAGCGTTGTGTGGATTAACGAGTCACGGTACACAATGGGGCGATCCGTTGGCAGGGTGTTGGTATGGCGAATTCCCGGTGAACGTCATCTGCCAGCGTGTGTAGTGCCAACAGTAAAATTCGGAGGCGGTGGTGTTATGGTGTATTCGTGTTTTTCATGGATGGGGCTTGCAGCCCTTGTTGTTTCGCGTGGCTCTACCACAGCACAGGCCTACATTGATGTTTTAAACACATCCTTGCTTCCCAATGTTGGATAGAAATTCGGGGATGGCGATGCATCTTTCAACACGATTGAGCACCTTTGGGTATTGCACGGCCAGTGGCGGAATGGTTACACGACAATAACATCCATGTAATGTACTAGCCTGCACAGTCCTCACCTGGATCTTACGGAACACCTTTGGGATGTTTTGGAACACCGAATTCGTGCCAGGCCTCACCGACCTACATCGATACCTCTCCTTAGCGCAGCAGTACTTGAAGAATGGCTGCCATTCCACAAGAAACCTTCCAGCACCTGATTGAACGCATGCCTGCGAAAGTGGAAGCTGTCAACAAGGCTAAGGGTGGGCCAACACCATGTTGATTTCCGGCATTACCTATGGAGGGCGTCACGAACTTGTAAGTCATTTTCAGGTAGGTGTCCGGATTCTTTTGATCACGTAGTGTAGGTCATTGTTAGGCTAGTTGTTAGTACAACCGTTTCAGCCATCTACAGACTGCCAAAACATCTGGAAGGGTTATTTTCACCAGAACATCATGTAAATTCACAGACATTTCCTGAGATACTACAGAAAGCGAATACAGGCTAGAGCGATGTAAAGGCTAGCCTGGACGCAGTGTCACTTTTTACTTGTGTGCCAGGACAAGACACGCTGGGTCTCTTCGTCCAACAGCTTCCACCTGAGACAGTCGAGCTGTTACGTCATTTCCTAACGACAAAGCACTTCTTGTACTGTGACTTATCCTACGAAATTACAGTTGGAACATCGATGGGATCACCACTGTGGTGAATTTGTTGGAGACATTGAAGAGCAGACTCTGAACTTTGCGACGTTTTTCCGTCTTGCTTTCTACGGTATGTTGAAGACACTTTCCTGATATGTTCTTACGGTGAAAATGCACTGCAGCAGTTTGCTGATCACATGAACCTGGCCCATCCCAACATTAACTTTTATATCCAGATGGAGAAGAATGGTAGGCTACGGTTCTTGAATGTTTTAGGCAGGGGTCTTTCAATGTACAGGAACCTAACATACAGTGATCAGTAGTTGAACACCAATATGTTTGACCACACCGTACACAAGAAAGATGCCCTGAACACTTTAGTATAGAGAGGTGAAATTACTTCCGACGACGTGTATCTACAGTCTCAACTGAAACATTAAGAGAGAATGATCTAAATTGGGCTTTTACATCTCCCTTTTCAGATTTTCTGGCTACAATATCACGCCCAAGCTTCTGATACTCTACACTTCGACTCATAAAATGTTATCCTTTCACTGATTAATCCATATTTTTCTCTCGGTTACCTCCAAATTGGAAATCCCCGCCCGGACGTCCGAATGGGACACTAATAAGGAATTGCTTTCCACTGGAGAGATCATCATGACGCATTATTTTTCCATTACATGCCACATGTTATGGGGATGCACATCGTGTTTTTGGCTTCTGTAATGTCAAAGCCAGTCGGAGTGGCCAAGCGGTTCTAGGCGCTACTCTCTGGAACCTTGCGATTGCTACGGTCGCAGGTTCGAATCCTGCCTCGGGCATGGATGTGTGTGCTGTCTCTAACCGTTGATTATTGCTGATTCTTCTACGTTTTAGGAGCAGTTTCCCACTGCAGGGACAAGAGAGAGCCCTGACCCTTTATCCGCCCCTCCCCTCTCCTAGACGAGACCATTGGCAGAACGTGCGTGTCTTCCTATGCCAGATGTCTTCGCTGCTGGTGATTTTTTTTTTCATAATTTAAACAGGGGCTGGGTTAGAATCTGGGACCCAGCACATTTCGATTACTAGTCGGAGGTGGTATTCCTAGACCACTAAGCACAACGCTCCAAATCGAGTGGTATGCTCTTTGAATTGGCTACTAATATTACGTAGTTTGAGCTTGTTTCCAGAAGTGCCAGAAATTTCTGTACTGATTAACTAAAAGATGCAGAACCATAAATAAATAATTACTTCGGTCTCATTTATTATGTATTCCACTGATTATTGTATAATAATTCCCTGTGGTGGAAGATATGTTCAGTACCAAAGTTGAGTGTACAACAGGAGGACAATGTCTTAAAGTTGCCTATGATCAGACAGTGAAGCAATGATGTAGATCAATTAGCACACCTGCCCGTAATATCTGATGAAGGGAAATTTGCAAAATGGATTGCAGTGTGTTGTAGTACTCTTCAGACAGGCGTTTTTGATAAAATGTTTCCAGTTTATCTTTACCGCATTACCGTGAGACTTTCCAAAACGCAAAGATGACAGACAGGGACGCTTTGCAAATATTGTACGTCGCCCTGAAAGGAGACGTCCATTTAAAAACTGACAGCTAAGGGTTATTTCCAGTATCCAACAACCTGAGACGCTTCAGTGGGAGGATTAAGGGCCTACCCATTACAAAAGGACTTGTAATTACGCTGCAGCCATCTATATTAATAAAGAGCAGACAGAAAATATTAGAGGCATTCTCGGCGATTATCTCGAGGAACTGGTTACGAACAAGTGGCGGGTGCTGCAACATAAATTGAATGAGAAATCGCCATTAATTCCTTTTGTAAGTAGGCTGTTTATGTTTTCTTATTGGCAACGTTGCGTAGCGCTCTGAATGAAAATCACAGACTGCACCCTATGTAAGTAGGCTGTTTATGTTTTCTTATTGGCAACGTTACGTAGCGCTCTGTATGAAAATCACTGGCTGTGCTGTGTGCAGTCTGTGGCTAGTTTGCATTGTTGTCTGCCATTGTAGTGTTGGGCAGCGGCAGCTGGATGTTAACAGCGCGTTGCGTTGGGCAGTTGGAGGTGAGCCGCCAGCAGTGGTGGATGTGGGGAGAGAGATGGCGGAGTTTGGAAATTTGTAAGACTGGATATCATGATCTGTTACGTATATTATGATTTTTCAACACTATTAAGGTAAATACATTGTTTGTTCTCTACTAAAATCTTTCATTTCCTAACTATGCCTATCAGTAGTTAGTGCCTTCCGTAGTTTGAATCTTTTATTTAGCTGGCAGTAGTGGCGCTCGCTGTTTTGCAGTACTTCGAGTAACGAAGATTTTTGGTGAGGTAAGTGACTTGTGAAAGGTGTAGGTTAATGTTAGTCAGGGCCATTCTTTTGTAGGGAGTTTTGAAAGTCAGATAGCGTTGCGCTAAAAATATTAAGTGTCAGTTTAAGCACAGTCATGTATAATTGTTAAAAAGGGGACGTTTCATATGTCGACCCTGCCAGGCTACCTCACTGGAATCTTCTGATTTTTTTCTTATAGTTAGTGTAGATTTTGTTTATTGCTAGCGCGTAATTGTAGAGAGAATCTCCTTTGTAGTTGCAGTCATTCATTGTTGTACAGTAAAACAGGTGTGGCACGCATGTAGATTTGCACCAAGTATTTCGCAGCTGCAATTAACTAGATATTATTTTCAGTGCTATGTTAATGTGTTCTCTTATTTTTGCTCTTCAAATTGTGCTTTTCTGTGTTGTCGTGTCAAATATTGTGAGAATAATGGCGTGTGAAAAACGTAATACTAGGCTCCAAAGTAAACTGAGAAATGACAGTGAAGACGAAAGCAGTGTATTAGCGCCACCATGTAATGAATTAGCTAATATTCAAAGTAGTAATTTGGTAACTGTGCATAGGGAAATGGAGCGGGCGTCAAATAATGGTGTAGACAGTGAAACAGGTAGTGAACAGGGTAGCATTATCGATCGATCGGTCGGCAACAGCTCGCCTCAGGAATCGGATATGACAGAACACAATATTGCAAAAACTGTAGACTCAGGTTTTGGGTTCTCACCGTTTTCTCAAATGAGTCAAAACACATTTTCCGCTTGTCAAAATGTGAATGTTGGCGGTGCAAATTCACTGCCGAAAAGCACCGAGGAACATGTTTCAGACACCAGTGCATTGTTATTACAATTAATGCAACAAATGGGACAAAAGCTTCAAAAGTTAGACACAATGGAACAAAATCTTCAAAAGTTAGACACAGTGGAACAACACCAGAGACAAACACAGCAACAGTTAGACACAATGGAACAACACCAGAGACAAACACAGCAACAGTTAGACACAATGGAACAAAATCTTCAAAAGTTAGACACCACACTTGAACAAACACGTGAAGATGCAACTACTGAGTTACATAATTTGAATCGAAATGTCAAAAAGTCTGTAATGACGTAAAAACAAAAATTTGTGAGCATTTTCAACCTATTTTTTCGCGGCATGAAAATGCATTACAGAATCACAAAGCAGTCATAAAAGAACTGCAAACTATTGTTCATGAAAATCATGAGACATTGCAAGCTAAAATTGACTCAGTTGCATCTACCGATCTGGTTACGCAACTTGCAAAAACTCAGGAAAACTTAAGGACACAGTAGATACACTGAAAATTGGTTGAGAAAGACACATGGAGGAAATTAGTTCATTATCAGAGAAAGTAATTGAACTTTCGGATCAGCTAAATAATTTATCTACGAATGTAGATGATAATCTGAATGACACAAAGCCGGTAGTCTTTAATGACACAGAAGAGTGCGAACAAATTAGAAAATTCAAACAAAATCAAAATCAAATCAATACACAGTACAAAAGAGAAATCCGGGAAGTACAAGATCAGCTGACACAGGTAATACAAGAATTACGTATTTCAGAGGACACTCGCGCCCTAATACGGGAAGAGGGACATAGAAATACGGAACAGCCACAAAATAATAACACAGGGCATTTCGGAAGTTATGAAAGAAATTGGCAATGTGCGCCGAATTTTGAGATTGAACCGCCGACACGACGTAACAAAGACCGACATGCGACTCGCCGACATGATGATTTTGACTATCAGCTGTTCATTACTACACGTAAATTCAAAACGTTTAAGAATTCTGGCAACGACATTCATCCACAAGCGTGGCTCCATCAATTCTCTCATTGTTTTCCTCCCAACTGGTCATTAGAGCACAGATCAGAATTTATGTGTGGCTATTTAGAGAATGAACCAGCTGTAAGAATGCGATCGGTCATTCACGATTGTCACAGTCAAGGAGAATTTTATCATGCCTTCCTCTCAGTATATTGGTCTCAAGCTACACAAGACCGAGTAAAACATAGCATCATAATGATGAAACATTTCGAACAATCTGAATTTTCCAGTCTTGTGAAATATTTTGAAGACATCTTGCACAAGAATCAGTACCTGTCAAACCCATACAGCCCCTCAGAACTCATCTGCATTTGCTTAATCAAATTGCCTCAACATTTAAGAAATATTATTTTGGCAGGACGTTGCAAAGACGACATTGAAGCTTTTCAGGGACTCTTACAAGAATTAGAAATTGACACTGACAATCGCGGAACGCGAAAACAGGAACACAACAATTACAGGTCACATCCATCGCAATTCCGCGATGAAAGAAATAATAACTGGACACGACGAGGCTATTCTCACAACACAAATCGTGACCAAAACAGACACCTGTATGATAACCAATGGCAGAGAAATAGTTACAGAGAAAGTTCGCATTTCTGTAGTAATGAATATGACAGAGACAATCATAGAAACAGACAATATGGGAACCAGAACTATTATTATCAAGGGAGACAGAATAATTTCAGACGCAACAGTTCAGCGCGCAGTTACGATTCAGGGAGAAATTCTCCACCTCGTGATCGACAAGAAAGAAACTTTGCAATCTACCGACATGACGACAGACGATATAATCATAACGACAGACCTGAATTTTATCAGAACTGGTGAGCTTCAAACAAGGCAGGGCCTTCTCGGCAAGATGAATTTGTAGAAGTTCGGTCTCCTAATCTCAATAACGGCGCGCGCCAACAAAGAGACAGACAATGACTCGCACCGCAGGCAGCCACGTGCGCCGGCTGGCTCAGAAAAAAATAACATAGATGCTAACCTCGAGAAAAATTCCAGTATTCTTTACCGACATATACCACACGATGATTCTGTTGAAGCTGGAGCTCTGCATAGTAGTAAGAGTAAAGGCTTGCACCACATTTCACATGTAAAACCGTTTATTGAAAGATAATCTGCTTTTTAACTTTGTCTTTGCCATATAACTTTTCACTTTACATTACTAGTATGCTTGTCAGACTTAGAATCTGTTAACATGCAACAATGTTTGAAGTTATATATCCAGTCAAGAACCAAGAGAACTTATTGAAACAGAAATTACGAATGCATTGTTATAGTGAACAGACGTCACAGTGCTATTGTGTGTGTACATTCTCGCTTGTTAGTTGCACGATTACGTAATGACTATAAGGCTTACATACTTAGAACATATACTGGTACTGCTAATGAGATTTTAATGCAACATTTTGGTTTACTTGAAAATACATTCTGGATTTAAAGTACTTTATGTGAGATACCAGATGACACAGTGATTAGTTTATGTGACAGCTACACGATTTTATCATGACGCTACTAATGAGTGACAATTTACAATGATGCTTTTGCGGTGTATCTGTTTTATATCTGCACAGTTTTCCTGAATTCTTCTGGAAAGTAAAACATGTTTTAGTAGTAACTTTTGTGGTATAGCTACAATGAGACAGCCTTTTCCGTAGCACAACAATACATTACAGCAGAGTACTTTCTTCATCATGGCAATAAGCGTAATATCTAAGATGTCTATACACAAAGCATTTCACTTTTGTTTATCATGAGGTAAGTACATTGACTTCTGCAGAACTTAGCTTACAGAGGACGATAACTACGACACCTCCACAGAATTATCTTACAGCAAGACGCACATTTAGCGCTACAGGAGACGTATTTGAGTGATTAATTTTGTACTTAAATCATTTATTTTTAAAGATATTTAAAGTACAATGATACAAAGGTTTTCCGTGATACATTTCATTCCATTGCTGTAATCTGTAACACCTGAGGGTATAATTACATTAATCCTCAGGGGGGTACACGCTTACTTTGTGTACCATGTGTTTGGCAAGCACAAGGAGCCCTAGCTAATATGGTATTTGCTTATACAACTTTACACTTTGGTACCATATTTCTCTAACACATAAATTACACAGCTATCTGATCATTTAACAGAGAGACAAACATTTTTTTTACTATATCAGTGACACATGTTTACGCAATTACACAGTTGGATAACTTCATATTTATGAAATTGTATTTCGTCTGCACTTTGTGAACTGTTCATATTTTTTCACAACCATTGTGATACTATGAGAGCTTTGAATGATGTATTTGGCATGGGATCATGATTTTTAAAGTACGTTTGAGGTAGATGACACTACTGAAATGAGTAGATAATTTTTTTTTTAGGTTTTGAAATTATTGGAGGAAGCTACGACGATTTTGAGAGTTGACTGAGGTGTTATGATATTATTATTACGATGACTATGTGTATTATGCTGTTGCGGTATGTTTATGATCAATAAGCTGATGCTATATGAGTTATTTGAGTATGCTACGTATCTGTTATGATGAAATATTGAAGAAGTGTCAACGAATAAGGTAAGGAATAATGAGTAGTGGTTAGGGACTCTGGTTTGTGAAAAAGGTTGTTGGAAACCAAGAATCGTATTTTAAGAGTTATGAAATGTGTGTACATGTGTGAATGTATCACAATGCCACTGAAAATTTTTTGGACACTGTTATATTCATAGGATTTTGTTTCTACACATTTGCAATGCAAATTCTCGACCTGTGAAATTTTTTATATGAGACTGCCACTGTAGCGGAAACAGCTGTCGTAAATATTTCCGTAAGAAAGTTAAGTGACCACCTGCACGTAATGCGTCGTGGTCACCCAGCTGTGTCAGACGCCTGGAGAAAAAGCTGCCTTTTCAGAGGCACAGATAGAAAAAAAAGGGAGGCCATTATCCTCGCTATTGACATTCCTTTGTAGAAAGCATCGTAAATACGACACCTTCAAACTTGAAAACATATGATTATACTGTGGAGCTCTTAATTTATGATATTTCCTAAAATGCCTAATGAAATGCTGAGAAACATTTCACGGCTATTTTCTTGCTAGTTGAGAGAAATGCCATATGGCTTGCTTTATGTATTTATTTACTCATTTTGTTTAATATCTAGTTTCTAGCTGCACTGCAGCATTGGTTAAAATAAAATTTAATAGATGTACTAATATAAATATTTTATGCCTACAGATCCAGTAAATAGTAACTTTATGATGAAAAAAAAAACGAAGGATCACAAAAAAAAACATTTCCCTTCACAGGAATTGCATACAGAATTTTCTTTCCAAGTACTTGGTAATTTCTTTTGTAGAATAAGTTGTGGTGCACCACTTTAATTACATAGACATTAAGATGTGAATATACATTTCCCTTGTCTGCACTGTTGTCTTTAGTGTAATATTTTTTTCTGCTTGAGCTATGTCATGTTTAGATATAAGTTATTTCATTTTCTGCTGCTGTTTGCCAGGCATAATGTTACTGAATTTGACTTTGTATTACTCTGTTAAGCTAGTTTTACTACTGATTTATTTTTCTTGTTGCTGCACATTGGCTCATATTAGTTGTAACGTTGCATTGCTTGGTAATTTAGATTTACTGTAGCTTGCTTTGCAATTTTCCATTTTTTTTGTCATTGCTGTTTGTGTTAATTGTTTTGTACTGCTGCATTGCCTCGTCCCTTAGTTTAGCATCTGAGCTCAGTAGATTCAAGTTAGCCTAAGAGGGGGGTAGCCTATAAAAGAATGAGTTGCGATGAATCTGAAGAAATGCACTGAGAGGCTATACAAGAAAAGTACAGAAAGCAGGTATAGATAGGACTTTTTGGGAATAATGATGAACGAAGGGAGATCTCCAAGAAAAAAAAGGTTTTGTTTGCAAAATACTGCAGTACCAAATGTTACACTGAAAACAAACCCCGTCCTTTCCCCCTGTATCATTCTGCTAAGTGTTTGTGTACTCTTGTGTATTTGTGCTTTTCCTGTCTTTATGTGTTTAGCTAATACGACTTATGTTGTAGAATTTTTCTAGTACTAAGCTACATCCACTATGATGAGGAATACCGTTATCCTCAAATATAATTTGCATTAATAATATGTTATTTTCTTTGTAAAGATGTTTATAGACATTATTTATTCTGTTTTGTTTTAATGCTCAAGTGTGAAGTTGATGTTTCGAAAAGTTATTCTGATATTTTATGTATGTACTCATGTCATAATTCCTGTAACACTGACGTATATGTTATTTCGATTCTTTTGTAAAGCCTGTACTACAAATGTTCTCTGTATTGTAATTGTAATTGACACCAGGTCATCAAATTAAGTAACTTGTAAGTTCCACTTCACTGCACACGTTTCTGTTGGTCATAGTATATGGCCAATATGTGAGAAGTAGGGACTGTTAGTGTTTGCACGTGTGTTAATAATTCAGCAAGGGACTGGATAACAGCATTGCTGGTTCTAAGGACAATTAAAAAACATTGTGAGTGCACAAGTGGTGGTTTATGGACTTGCTATATTGTCCGCAAGACTCTTCAATGGTGATTGTGCACCTACACAGTTGCAACAGATGGCTGCTGGCTGTCTCTACAAGGACTACAGTGGGTCTGCACCTTTGATGACCCACCAATACCATTATTTCTACAAGGACTACAGTGGGTCTGCGTCTTTGCTGACTCACCAGTACCATTATTTCTACAAGGACTGCAGTGGATCTGTGCCTCTGGTGGCCCACCAATACCGTAATCTCTACCAGGACTACAGTGGGTCTGCTCTGTGATGACCTACCTACCAATACTCTTCAAAATTTCGACTGACTCTGCTGTGGGTTTGCTCTGTTGTGGACCAATACCTGTCTGCATGTCAAGAGTCAGCACTGTCTTTCCGTTGGAAGGACAACACTACTTCTTCAAGATTGCGTGAAAATCCACTACTTCCGTGTGCATTTTCTTTTACTGCTCAGACTTTGAGAAAAACACTGCAATGTTACTGTGCTGCATGATCAGGACTGTCTTTATGGACTGTGAGAAAATTTTAGCTTTTGACCAACATTGTATCAAGAAGTGTGTGCATTTGATATCTTTCTTACTGTAATTATGAAAATTTTTTTCAAATCTGTATTGGCCAGTGCCCAAAACAATTTGTAAATTTTTTTGTGGGGAACATGGGGGCTATATAAGTAGGCTGTTTATGTTTTCTTATTGGCAACGTTACGTAGCGCGCTGTATGAAAATCACTGGCTGTGCTGTGTGCAGTCTGTGGCTAGTTTGCATTGTTGTCTGCCATTGTAGTGTTGGGCAGCGGCAGCTGGATGTTAACAGCGCGTAGCGTTGCGCAGTTGGAGGTGAGCCGCCAGCAGTGGTGGATGTGGGGAGAGAGATGGTGGAGTTTGGAAATTTGTAAGACTGGATGTCATGACGTGCTATGTATATTATGAGTTTTCAACACTGTTAAGGTAAATACATTGTTTGTTCTCTATCAAAATCTTTCATTTGCTAACTATGCCTATCAGTAGTTAGTGCCTTCTGTAGTTTGAATCTTTTATTTAGCTGGCAGTAGTGGCGCTCGCTGTATTGCAGTAGTTCGAGTAACGAAGATTTTTGTGAGGTAAGTGATTTGTGAAAGGTATAGGTTAATGTTAGTCAGGGCCATTCTTTTGTAGGGAGTTTTGAAAGTCAGATTGCGTTGCGCTCAAAATATTATGTGTCAGTTTAAGCACAGTCATGTATAATTGTTAAAAAGGGGACGTTTCACTTTGACCTATGCTAGCTGCCGTCCGGGGACTTTTCGAGGCAAATTCGGAAGCCATTACCGACGCAGTTTCGAACATCCGTTGCGTTATACTGCAAATAGAGCCCAACGCGAACAAGAGGTGACCAATGTCACCCCATACCATCACGCCGGTGGACACGCCAGTATGGCGATAATGAATACACGCTTCCAATGTGCGTTCACCGCGAAGTCCCCAAACACGGTGCATGGGGGCTTAATTAAATAAAATGCAAATAATTTTTAAGTTTTTGGTCGCTGTCTGGCCGGTTACGAAGTCTCGTAACCGGTTGGCCCTGATTAGTATTAGTACGCAATCTGACTGCATAGAATAACAACAAAGAATGAAAGAAAACTTCCGTTAACACAATTAATTAATTAAGTCCCCAGCAACTATAAAACCTACGAAACAACAAAGCACAAATGTAACTGTTCTGTGTGTGGAAGTGTGATTCAACGTACACATCTGGCACGGTTGTTCCTCAATAAGACAAGGTATTTTAAGCACCATTTACAGTGAAGTAATAAAAAAAAACAGAAATACTATAATTGCACATAAAAACTAGAATTACACTCTAATACATGAACACAAGCCAGACGCTTTGTTGACTGAACCTGTGACCAAGAGACATTGTTAGTTAGGACATTTGAAATAATAAAAAAAATTTATTACCTTCATATATATTGACGAAACATACACTCTGGTCATTACAACATCCGCAATCGAACAGCATCAGCTGTCTAGCCCATCAGAACAACTGCATACAACATGCTCACAACTAGTTACGGCTACATCAGAACTCCTACTGCCCACTTCTCAATAAGCACTCTCCACCACGACTTCTCGACAGGCACTCTCCACTACCACATCTCAACAAGCACTGCCAGTGGAGGCGGCTGAATAATACTCTTTGGCGGAATCTCTGGCGCTGTGACTCAGTGTAGCCACCTTTCATATGCCCCTCCTCCACGGGCTAGAATTTGATGGTATTTTTGCCAGCATTGGTGGTGAAAATACCACCAAATTCGTCCTAAAATACTGACAAAAATTAAAAAGTAATATTAATAAGTAAATATCACATAACTAAATAAATTTTGGCTTTGCACTGACCCTTCAATAACCTAATATATAAAATACAGTAAGGAATACAAATGCTTTCATACATCTTATTTTACATAATAGTTTACACAAGTATCATTCAATCAATGGCACCAGCAATGACGAATATGTGCAGGTAGGAGTCTCATAACATTTCATAAACAGTAAATATACAAAAAAATCACTTTATACAAATATTCACATAAAATCCTTTCAGTAGTTCAATAAACAGGTAGCACTTCTCAGAGTAGTTGACAGTTCCGACAGTAGCACCCGGCAATGATCAACAGGTGCAAATAGCAGTCTCATAACATTTCATCAGCAGTATTTAAACAGTTCCAACAGTGGCACCCAGCAATGGCGAGCAGGCGCAGACACCAACAAGTGACATCATTTCAGTAGAAGCAGTTCCATTAGGGCACCCAGTAACGTTGAACAGGTGCAGACACCAACAAGCGACATCATTTCAGTAGAAGCAGTTCCAACAGTGGCACCCAGCAATGTTGAACAGGCGCAGGTAACTGTCCATAATATTCACTGTCACTAATTAGAAAGTTCATCAGAGTTCATCAGCAGAAATTAAACATCTCCTAGTGGCACCCATCATGTTGAACAAGTGCACGTAACAGTCCATAATATTCACTATCACTAATTAGACAGTTCATAGGAGTTTATCAGCAGAAATTAAACATTTCCAAGTGGCACCCAGCAATGTTGAATAGGTGCAAGCACGAACAACAGTTTGAATGCACACACTATTGCTTTTACAAAATTATTATCAATGCTCTTACACTAAACATACAAATTATAATAAACACACAAATGATATCAGATAATTGTCGTATTAAATATTACAAATACACAAATATCAGTAAACCTATAATATTTATGGGTGTCAGTGCAAGCCACAACAAACAAGTAAAATAATATTTAGGAGATAGATCGGTACCAATTATTTGGGATTAGGAAAGGAAAACCCATAAAACACACTCACTCATCTCTCATCCACAAATTAAGTACTACTGTGTAATTGAATAGTGTTAACTGTGTAAATGCAATTCTGTCAAAATTTGATGCTCAATATGTGTATCAAGTAGTAGTGGTACACTGTATAACAGTTAATAATAGTTAGTCAACGTCATAGTCATCATGTGAAGACCAACGTTTGCCAAGCCAAATCAAATGTACGGTTGCTGAACAACTGTCAGTGTGCCAAGATATGCAAATACTTCCTCTCTCCAAAAAAAAAAAGTATATACTGCTTAGTGATTTAACAAAGTGTGTGTGTAGACTATCTTCCTTCTACTTGAGTGTTCTAGTCTGCCAACTTCATCCTCCTTGTTCCATATAAACCAACAAAAAAATATGCTCCTCACTTACTTTACCTCTTATCCACCAAAACTCCAATAATCATTATCATCATATAATCTTAATACTTCAATAATACCTCTTACGTCGATACATATAAACCTTATCACCAATATCATTTCACTTCCACAACAACTCTTTCCTCTAGTCAGTCTCCTCGAACAAGTACAGATAAAAACCTAGTGCAAACTTCAATTCATCGTCCCATACAATCCGAAGACACAATGTCCACACACAACCTCTGTGTAGTCCAATTGAGTCACATCTGCTACTCATTATGAATTATAAAATACATTTTGGTTACCTTGTCCATCATAAAATAAAAGAAATGCATACATGACCTCTAACAGCCTTCAGTTTGAATAACTTTCAGTAAGTAAGTACGAGTTCGGAGTGTGAATGATAGTAATATTTCACAGTGTGTACACCACTTCAAGAATCATGGCAAAACAGAAGCAAACATGTGGAGTATTTCTTGTGTCAAGTGTCACTTACTATTTCAATTGCTCACGAAGAATGCAGTGTAATAACTGTCAATGGTCTAAACCTAGTGTTGGTATTTCATGTCGTTAGCTTCCTTTCTATTAGCATAAATTTATACAGCTTCCATAAAACCTCCAGCTCATGGCAGTTAATTTTCTTATCATAAAATATAAGGCACTAAGCGTAAGCAAAACATGCAATAGCGAGTAAATATACTAGTAGAGAACAGAATGTCAAGCACAATCCCTACAGCGAGGCTCTGCCAAGTGAACAATATGTAATTAATACCATAGTGTGACCTAAACTCCATGTTCGTACACCGTATATCAGCATTTCTATATACCAAATTAAAGAGTAGTTATGACAACAAAACAGAAATGTATAAATATGCAATCCATACGCAAACCAGCAAATATATGTCTTACATAATAAACAGGTCATTAGCATCATATCAGCATAAGCAAATAAATGTTCATATGTAATCTTAATAAGTAAACATGAAGGCGCAAGCAGATAAATCACAAAGTGTAACCTACATACATAACCACATCAGCACAATTAATCAGGTGACAATTATAATTTAAATAAATAAGCACAGCAGGCACATAAAAAAAATAATGTGACATCAGTGAAAAAGCATAGCAATCAAGCGATGCATAATATATATAAGTAACAACCCTGTTCATTAATCAATCATTGTCAAAATCAGATAACACAAAGTATAAATCACGTAATCGCGAGCAGCAAATTACGTCTAAAGTACGTACCTAAGTGGAAATATGTTACCTGAAAAATAAACTCAATTAATAATTACCTTTTAAGTTTATTAGTTTCTTCTTCGAAATTACATTCTTCCTGAAAATTTCTCGATAGCAAGTCCTCTTAAGGTCGGACACACACAGAATTTACCTGAAGTTCTTAAATATTTTATACAACCGTATCCTGAAAAATACTGAACGTTAATAACATAATTTATCAAGTCACTATCGCTTTATACTGAATCTATTCGGAGAAATTACATTGTGTATTTGTTTACGGCTGTCAGTGCATTCGTACTGAGCGCTCGATCAGCTGTAGGTGCGCGTGACGTAGGAAGTAATTGTTTGCGGTCAACGACTGCCTTGTGCGGCGCGCAGACTTGACTGTTGCTTTGAGTATGTGCCGCCGCCGGAACACGACGCGGTATCCTTGCACTCTCCGAGTGTTTCCGTATAACTGTTAGTTTCTCAAAAGTATGTCATTCCACAAAAATTTTAACGTTCGATATATGATGTATTCCCTTAGAGCGCCGAGATTTAAGAGTTTCTACTTCAACAATGTTATCATGAATGATTTTGCGAACCCTATATGGATCGTTATAAAGCAGAAAAAATTTGCAACACAAGCCCTTTCCTTTGTGAGACAAAAGGTGAGACTTAATTAACACCTTTTGACCAACTGACAAGGTTTTTAAACGACCAGGACGTTTAGCTGATTTCTCTCTTCTAGCAGCCGCAGATGCAATATTTTGCAGAGCCAGGTTCACAACTTCAGAATGCCGCAGTTTTCGTGTAGGCGGAAAAGGAACGATTTCAGAAATGCGAATTGTCGGTGCTTTATTTTTTAATATCAATATAGGCGGTAAAGAAGTTGAATCATTAGGGAGTTCATTCAGAATGTTTTGAAAAATATGAAGATACTGATCCCACGTTCTGTGATTCTGATGACAATAAAGTCGACACAATTTATTGATTTCCTTCACCCATCTCTCTGAAACGTTAGACTGAGGGTGAAAAAGTGCAATGAAAATTGGTTTAATCTTACGACGCCGTAGAGTACGAAGCCAAATTTTGGAGCGAAACTGTGATCCATTATCCGATATAACCTTATCAACATGACCCACTTCTTTAAGAAAATGTTTGATGAAATCATTAGATACTGAACGAGCTGTTGCTTTGCGTAAAGGTGTAAAACACACATATTTTGATGTCAATTCCACTGCTACCAAAATGTACGCAAATCCATTAGTAGAACGAACCACTGAACCGAACAAATCGACTGCAGTTATGTCCTTTAATTTCGCTGGAATGATAGGAAACAACGGTGCTCTGTGAGAAATAGTTGGCGGCTTAGCCTTTTGACATAATTTGCATTTGGCAAGAACAGATCGAATACGTTTTTCCATATTACTGAAGTAGCAATTTTCTCGTAATTTATGAAAGCATTTTCTGGGACCAAAGTGTGCATAACTGAAATGTGTGTACCAAATCAATTTATTAACCCACTCATCAGGAATACAAACTAACCAAACAGAGTTGTCGACCGATTTTCGTTAAAAAAGAACTTTCCAGACAGTTCGCAAAAACGAGGTGTGGCCAAATTGTCCAATCTAACAAAGCGTCTAAGAAAATTAGAGACACCAAGGAAACTACGAGCATCACGTTTTGTAGTAGGAACAGCATAATTACGATTTGCGTCTAGTTTCTCTGGATCAGGAAGGATACCTTCTGTAGAAATAATGTGACCAAGAGATTTCACCTGAGAACGACCAAATTCAGATTTTTCCAAGTTCACTGTAATGCCAACTCTTGCAAAAATACGTAATAATGAATCCAAAATTTTGTTATGCTCACTCGAAGAACGTTAAGCAATAAGAATATCGTCAACATATGAAGTAATTTTGTCACGAACATAAACAGGTAAAATTTCGTTTAAACTACGAATGAATGCTGCTGAAGATACAGTAAGTCCAAACGGTAATTTCCGAAATTGATAACAGTTACCAAAGGCTAAAAACGCAGTGTATTTTCTACAATCAGGGTGGAGTTCTATTCGCCAAAAACTTGCGCGCATATCAATCGTGGATAAAACTTTAATTCCATGGAAATGTTGAAGAAGTTCATCTAAATTTTGTGGACGGTCAGCTGCAGGAATGATGATATTATTTATCTGTCTGGAGTCCAGAACCAAATGAATTGACCCATCCTTTTTAAGAACGACGTGTAATGGGCTGGTATAAGGACTGACTGCTGGCTCAATAATGCCTTGATCTAACATGTATTGAAGTTCACTCTTAACCTTGTCTCTGTAAGCCAAAGGAATAGCGTACGTTTTCCCCCGAAATGGTATGTATTCTTTTACTTTAAATAAATATTGTATGCCTTGTATAGTTCCTGTGTGATGACTAAATACTGTAGCATGTGAAGCCAAAATTTGGTGCAGTTCTTCTCTTGCAACGTCATCTGGTACTTCGGCTTTCTTAACCTTTTCATTAATTAATTCTTCGCTATTAATTATATCATCCATCCCGTCTCTGTATCTATTGTCGTTGTCATGAATGAACACATCGTCGTCATAATGCTCAGCGAAAACATCAGAAGTAAGAAACCTGAAACATTTTGTGTCTGATACAGATTTTGTTAAACACTCGAAAAATTTCAAACTTTTCGGCATTCCGGCAACAGTCAGATTCACACTTCCTTCTTTAAAGTTTAAAATTGCCTTATGTGCGTTAAGAAACTCCATATCTAATATAATTTGTGTACTGAGTAATGAAACAATAATAAAATTAGCAGAAAATTCGTATCCTTGACAAATGAAATTTAAGTTGGTCTGTTGTTTAACTTCCACACTTTTTCCAGAAATAGCGCCTCGAATTGTAGTTTTATAAACAGGTAACACAGGACAAGCAATAGTTCTTACACATATACGAAAAACTGATTCACTAATGACATTCAATGGGCTCCCAGAATCTAAAACTGCAGTGAACTTATTCTTACCCACACATACTTCAATAACAGGATGTAAAAATGCGTCCACATTATTTTCCTTTTCGTCTAGCAAAATGTCTCTCATGTCTTCCAGGCGTACGTAGTGTAAAGTCGTAGTGTCATTACTTTCTGAACCGTCTATATTGCTGCCAGAAGCCGAAGCTACAAGTCATTGTCGATTGTTCGCGTCACGTCTTTGATTATTCCCGTCATTTCGCGGATCAATTTCTACTATTTGCACTTGTCTCTCTGAATTTCTGTCACGCGGAGGATGCCAATTAGGTCCATCCTGTCTGTTATAAGTAAATTCTTGGTTGTGTCTGTTATTAAAATTTCTGTTTTCCTGGCTATCTGCGCGACTACTTCTTGTGTAATTTCGACTGTCACTTCTGAAATTATTGTTATATCTACTACCCTCGTTATTTCTGTAGTAAGAATTTCTATTATTGTATGATTAATTTATGTCTTGATGATACCGATTACCGTTTCCGTATGATTGATCATTCCGGTAGGAGTTTCCGTTATTATAACTGTCTGTGTAGTTTCTGTTAGAACGTCTGTTATTGTCATAAGGCTGATATCTATTATCCTGTCTGTTTCGTCCGTCATTCTCAAAATTACCCATATAACGTCCGTTCCGATCATTATCCCTTCTCTCTGAAAATCTATTGTGATTACTGTTACTGAAAAACTTGCAAGTCCCGTCGTCGTTGTCATTCTCAAGTTCTTGTAGCAACGTCTTAAAAGTCTCAATATCGTCTTTACATCTTCCGGCTAAAGCAATTTTCTTATGGATTGTGGCAGCTTAGTTAAACAAATGCGAATTAATTCAGTCGGTCTATAAGGGTTCGACAGGAATTGATTCTTTCGAATCATGTCTTCAAAGTATTCTGCCGGCGTGCGGAACTCAGACTAAAATTACGCTGCATAATCAGACTATGTTTGACTCTGTCTTGCGTGTTTTCGGACCAATATGCCGATAGAAATGCATGATAAAAATCATTTGTTACAATCTCTAATAAGTGCACGCATGCGTGTCGCCGGTTCGTTTTCTAAATATCCACACATAAATTCCAGTTTGTGACTTAGTGGCCAATTTGGTGGAAGTGCGTACATAAATTGATCTAACCATGAACATGGATGTATGTCGTTCTTAGAATTTCGAAAGATCTTAAATTTCCGAACAGTTAAGAAGTGTTTATAGTCAAAGTTTTCTCCTCGTGGCGACAAAGACCTACCGCGTCTGTCCCAGTCCCAATGTTGATTATTGTCAAGTTTGCGCGTCTGGCGCTCTCTTGTTGCTTCTCGTAAATGAAATAAATTACTTTCTTCAAACCCCTCTGCTATCTGTGATTCTAAATTTCTTCTACTGTCTTCTCCTACGATTTCACTTTCAATATGTTTGACTTGCTTTCGTAACGCCTCAAATTCCCTTTTAACGAGTTCATTAAATTTTCCCTGATTTTCAACATGTTTATTTATGTTCTGGTACTCTTCTGTTTCTGCAAATGGCAATGGAGCTGTATCATCTGAATCTCGGTCCCCATTTAAACTAAGACTTGTCAATTTATCTGCAATCTCCTCAACTCTTTCCGATAAGTCACCTATTTGTTCTTTCTGTTTATTTACGTCTTCCGTAAGTGTCGCGACTCGGGTTTCAGTATTGACACATTTAGTAGTTAATTGTTCATATTGTTGTGTTAGGTTATTTATTCTGTCATTTGGTACGGATTCCTCGATTCTTTCAAATATTTCTTCCTTATCGTGTGCACGTTGTAAATTTAACTCTAAAAATTTTTGTACTATCGCGCGATCTCTTTCTTCCTGTTCTCTATCCTGTTCCCTTTGTCTGATTTCTATTGAAATTAATCTATTATTGTGAGCATTCAAAATCGGTTGTACTTCTTCTCTAATTTCTTTTTTTAATTCATCTTTCATGTTTTTGAATCATGTCCCTATCCGTGAGTCTAACCGTGTTTCCATTGTTCCCATATCAGTTTCTAACCGTGTTGCCAAAGTTCCCATCTCTGTTTTTAATTCAGATCCTAACTGCTATCCCAGTGAGTCTAACAGTGTTTCCATTGTTCCCATATCTGTTTTTAATTCAGATCGTAGCTGTGATCCCACTGTTTTTAATTCAGATCTTAAATGTGTTTCCATTGTTCCCATAATAGTTTTAATTGTTCCTATTTGTGATCCCAAATTTAATATTGCACTCATTAACTGCTCCATATTAACTGGTTCGAAATTCTTTTCGCCCCTAACATTTCCCGTAAAACTAACTTCCTTCGACATAGCCGTAAAGCTATCTGTGTTCGATACTATTCCAGAATCTTCTGTCGTCAATCTCGAATTCTGAAAATTTTTTGATTGTGAAAAATTTTGAACTGGTTCCGGACTATTTTCCCGACTTACTAAATTGTTTTCTACTTCATTATTCATCATACTGTTCTCCTGTGTTGGCGAGTTCGCCATGTTAACATTTTCGTCATTCTCCCTATCCATCATTTTTGCCTTTTTCATCGATCGTGTAATCATTTACAAAACATACAAAACTCGTCACTAAACGAAAATTACACACAATGACACTTTATCTCCAACAATATCATTCACACGAAATGCTTCCCGACAAACACGATTAACGAACAATTGAAATCTTCATGATTGCACAAAATTGTCAAACCCGTATACAAGACATCAAAAATTAAATTCTGCAAAAATACCGTTAGAAGAATGACAAGACAACTACAAATGTTCAATTACCAAATCTACACATCCAATATAGACTACAATTACTAAACTACGAATTACTACAACAATACTACTGTCTGCTATTTTTACTATCAGAAGATTCCAAGGGACGATCCGAAGCAGCGGTCGCCACTTGCATGGGGGCTTAATTAAATAAAATGCAAATAATTTTTAAGTTTTTGGTCGCTGTCTGGCCGGTTACGAAGTCTCGTAACCGGTTGGCCATGATTATTATTAGTACGCAATCTGACTGCATAGAATAACAACAAAGAATGAAAGAAAACTTCCGTTAACACAACTAATTAATTAAGTCCCCAGCAACTATAAAACCTACGAAACAACAAAGTACAAATGTAACTGTTCTGTGTGTGGAAGTGTGATTCAACGTACACATCTGGCACGGTTCTTTCTCAATAAGACAAGGTATTTTAAGCACCATTTACACTGAAGTAAAAAAAAACAGAAATACTATAATTGCACATAACAACCAGAATTACACAATAATACATGAACACAAGCCAGATGCTTTGTTGACTGAACCTGTGACCAAGAGACATTGTTAGTTAGGACATTTGAAATAATAAAAAAAAATTATTACCTTCATATATATTGACGAAACATACACTCTGATCATTACAACATCCGCAATCGAACAGCATCAGCTGTCTAGCCCATCAGAACAATTGCATACAACATGCTCACAACTAGTCACGGCTACATCAGAACTCCTACTGCCCACTTCTCAATAAGCACTCTCCACCACGACTTCTCGACAGGCACTCTCCACTACCACATCTCAACAAGCACTACCAGTGGAGGCGGCTGAATAATACTCTTTGGCGCAATCTCTGGCGCTGTGACTCAGTGTAGCAACCTTTCAACGGATGCGACCATCATAATGCTGTAAACAGAACCTGGATTCATCCGAAAAAATGATGTTTTGCCATTCGTGCACCCAGGTTCGTCGTTGAGTACACCACCGCAGACGCTCCTGTCTGTGATGCAGCGTCAAAGGTAACCGCAGCCATGGTCTCCGAGCTGATAGTCCATCCTGCTGCAAACGTCGTCCAACTGTTCGTCCAGATGGTTGTTGTCTTGCAAACGTCCCCATCTGTTGACTCAGGGATGAGACGTGGCTGCACGATCCGTTACAGCCATGTGGATAAGATGCCTGTCATCTTGACTGCTGGTGATACGAGGCTGTTGGGATCCAGCACGGCGTTTCGTATTACCCTCCTGAACCCACCTATTCCATATTCTGCTAACAGTCATTGGATCTCGACCAACGCGAGCAGCAATGTCGCAATACGATAAACCGCAATCGCGATAGGCTACAATCCGACGTTTCCCAAAGTCGGAAACGTGATGGTACGCATTTCTCCTCCTTACACGAGGCATCACAACAACGTTTCACCAGGCAACGCCGGTCAACTGCTGTAGGTGTATGAGAAATCGGTTGGAAACTTTCCTCATGTCAGCACGTTGTAGGTGTCGGCACCGGCGCCAACCTTGTGTGAATGCTCTGAAAAGCTAATCATTTGCATATCACAACATCTTCGTACTGTCGGTTAAATTTCGCTTCTGTAGTACGTCATATTCGTGGTGCAGCAACTTTAAAGACCAGTAGTGTATAACGATTCATTTTCGAGGATGTGAAATTGAGACCACTAAAATCAGGTGGCATCCCTTTACTTTGGGATTATCATAGCAGTGGCGTTGAGATATTTGCATTTCTGATTCCTTCGCTCACAGTTTATTGCTCGCATATTAGGATATGCGGTCGGCAGAGAAGAAAAGTATTCTGGATATCGAGACAACTTTAGAGGACACGAGATAAGCAAGACCTCCTCTACCGTGCAGCCAAGGAAGAAGAACACTTGCGAAACCTTTTCAATGCGAAAGAGTCAACGTATTCTTTAACACGCAACAATTTGCAAAAAAAACTTGCATATAAGCATGTCCGACACAGTAACATGTCAAGGCAGGATCGTTCCATATCTCATCCCAATTAATTACTTAATTAGCAAGTGTTAGGAGGCGCTTTAAGATGTATAACTGTTCAGGGCAATACAATAGAGCCGCATTGAAAGCTGGCTGGGTGTTTGACCTAGAGAGTGCTAGGGCAGGAACGGTAAAACAAGAAACGGGTTAAGCTTCTCTGAGCATCGCCGCAAAGCCGTAATACAAGAAGTTAAAACTGTTAGTTGTCAACCAATGACGACACGACACCACGCCGTGACACCTGGAGACCAACGATATGTCGACGTCACACTGGCCGCCCTCGCCTACGTGTCTCGCTGAATACATAATGTTCTGGGATGAAGTGACTAATGCCCACCCGCAACATGTCCAATTACTATACTGATGATTTGTGTGTTATTATAATAAATGTAAATTGTCTTCTCTGCTTTATTAATTTAAATTTATTACATTTTGGAGCCGAATGCCAGGTCACCCAATTTGCATCCCATTTCCATTCTCATTTTATTACAGTGTGTATTGATAGAGGCTCATTGTTCTGGTGGGCTTTACTCAGGAAGATTAAATGAGAAAAATTACATAGGAAAACCTATGGAAAGAGGTGACCTTCTATATCCTTTATGTGTCTCTTCCAGAAGTCACTGCCATGTGAATAAGAGAAGGTTTGTCTCGTTCTGTTTATGAATTTAAATCATTGGAGTATCTATGAGTTAGTCATTTTGTGGTGCCTGAACGGTTATACTAGCACGTCTACAAATGACTCTTCTTTTAACTTACGAAATTCACATTGTGATGCACAGATGATTACGATGTGGGAATTTCTATCAGAAACAGGTAAATTAAAAAAAAAATGTGGATTAGAGTGCAGTGGAAGACATAATTGTGAGAGTACTGTTGTTGTTGTGGTCTGCAGACGGAAGACTGCTTTGATACACAGTGCGCACTAGTCCGTCCTGCACTAGCTTTCTTACATTTGCCTAGCTTCTGCAAACTACGTGCCCTCTAATCTGTTTACTGTTATATGAAACATCTCGTATTTATGTCCTGTCGAATTTCCCCCTGCCGCCTCCACTCTCGCCACCCCTGAAACACTTATACAACACACTTTTCGTTATAACTGTGGTGTCACCGCTAGACACCACACTTGCTAGGTGGTAACTTAAATCGGCCGCGGTCCTGTAGTACATGTCGGACCCGCGTGTCGCCACTGTGGGATCGCAAACCTAGCGCCACCACAAGGCAGGTCTCGAGAGACTGAGGAGACCTCGCCCCCAGTTGTACGGACAACATAGCTAGCGATTGGACGTGCTAAGCCTTGCTCTCATTTGCCGAGAGATAGACAGTAGAATAGCCCTCTGCTAAGTTAATTGGCGACCACCTAGCAAGGCGCCATTTGTATCAGTGCCTATAGCTTACTAATATTCAAGAGAGATGTATTCCAAGGACTAATTAAAAGTTAAGTAACCAGCATCTACGTACTTTTCTTCTTATTCATTTATAAGTTCTCATGTTCCAGACTTCACGCCCGTCTGCTTTAGCCTTGCGTGCCCTATCGGCTACAGCATTGTGTCTAGGCTCTATGGTCTAGACACAACAATAACATCAAATTATACCTTGGTGCTTGAGGACGTATCTTACCAAGCCGTCCCTCCCATCAATCAAGTTGTGGCATAAATATCTATTCTCTCCTTTCCGATTCAGGGCCTCTTCATTAGTTGCACGACGTACCCTCTCAATTTTCCACATTCTTCAGTACCTACACGTTTCAGAACATACTATGCACTTCCTGTATTTATTGTTTACTACTTGTTGTTGTTGTTGTGGTCTTCAGTCCTGAGACTGGTTTGATGCAGCTCTCCATGCTACTCTATCCTGTGCAAGCTTCTTCATCTCCCAGTACCTACTGCAACCTACATCCTTCTGAATCTGCTTAGTGTATTGATCTCTTGGTCTCCCTCTACGATTTTTACCCTCCACGCTGCCCTCCAATGCTAAATTTGTGATCCCTTGATGCCTCAAAACATGTCCTACCAAACGATCCCTTCTTCTAGTCAAGTTGTGCCACAAACTTCTCTTCTCCCCAATCATATTCAATACCTCCTCATTAGTTACGTGATCTACCCACCTTATCTTCAGCATTCTTCTGTAGCACCACATTTCGAAAGCTTCTATACTCTTCTTGTGCAAACTGGTTATCGTCCATGTTTCACTTCCATACATGGCTACACTCCATACAAATACTTTCAGAAACGACTTCCTGACACTTAAATCTATACTCGATGTTAACAAATTTCTCTTCTTCAGAAACGATTTCCTTGCCATTGCCAGTCTACATTTTATATCCTCTCTACTTCGACCATCATCAGTTATTTTACTCCCTAAATAGCAAAACTCCTTTACTACTTTAAGTGTCTCATTTCCTAATCTAATCCCCTCAGCATCACCCGATTTAATTTGACTACATTCCATTATCCTCGTTTTGCTTTTGTTGATATTCATCTTATATCCTCCTTTCAAGACACTGTCCATTCCGTTCAACTGCTCTTCCAAGTCCTTTGCTGGCTCTGACAGAATTACAATGTCATCGGCGAACCTCACAGTTTTTACTTCTTCTCCATGAATTTTAATACCTACTCCGAATTTTTCTTTTGTTTCCTTTACTGCTTGCTCAATATACAGATTGAATAACATCGGGGAGAGGCTACAACCCTGTCTCACTCCTTTCCCAACCACTGCTTCCCTTTCATGCCCCTCGACTCTTATAACTGCCATCTGGTTTCTGTACAAATTGTAAATAGCCTTTCGCTCCCTGTATTTTACCCCTGCCACCTTCAGAATTTGAAAGAGAGTATTACAGTTAACGTTGTCAAAAGCTTTCTCTAAGTCTACAAATGCTAGAAACGTAGGTTTGCCTTTTCTTAATCTTTCTTCTAGGATAAGTCGTAAGGTTAGTATTGCCTCACGTGTTCCAACATTTCTACGGAATCCAAACTGATCTTCCCCGAGGTCCGCTTCTACCAGTTTTTCCATTCTTCTGTAAAGAATTCGCGTTAGTACTTTGCAGCTGTGACTTATTAAACTGATAGTTCGGTAATTTTCACATCTGTCAACACCTGCTTTCTTTGGTATTGGAATTATTATATTCTTCTTGAAGTCTGAGGGTATTTCGCCTGTCTCATACATCTTGCTCACCAGATGGTAGAGTTTTGTCATGACTGGCTCTCCCAAGGCCATCAGTAGTTCTAATGGAATGTTGTCTACTCCCGGGGCCTTGTTTCGACTCAGGTCTTTCAGTGCTCTGTCAAACTCTTCACGCAGTATCTTATCTCCCATTTCATCTTCATCTACATCCTCTTCCATTTCCATAATACTGTCCTCAAGTACATCGCCCTTGTATAAACCCTCTATATACTCCTTCCACCTTTCTGCCTTCCCTTCTTTGCTTAGAACTGGGTTGCCATCTGAGCTCTTGATATTCATACAAGTGGTTCTCTTCTCTCCAAAGGTCTCTTTAATTTTCCTGTAGGCAGTATCTATCTTACCCCTAGTGAGACAAGCCTCTACATCCTTACATTTGTCCTCTATCCATCCCTGCTTAGCCATTTTGCACTTCCTGTCGATCTCATTTTTGAGACGTTTGTATTCCTTTTTGCCTGCTTCATTTACTGCATTTTTATATTTTCTCCTTTCATCAATTAAATTCAATATTACTTCTGTTACCCAAGGATTTCTATTAGCCCTCGTCTTTTTACCTACTTGATCGTCTGCTGCCTTCACTACTTCATCCATCAGAGCTACCCATTCTTCTACTGTATTTCTTTCCCCCATTCCTGTCAATTGTTCCCTTTTGCTCTCCCTGAAACTCTCTACAACCTCTGGCTCTTTCAGTTTATCCAGGTCCCATCTCCTTAAATTCCCACCTTTTTGCAGTTTCTTCAGTTTCAATCTGCAGTTCATAACCACATCTGCCCCTGGAAATGTCTTACAATTTAAAACCTGGTTCCTAAATCTCTGTCTTACCATTATATAATCTATCTGATACCTATTAGTATCTCCAGGATTCTTCCAGGTATACAACCTTCTTTTATGATTCTTGAACCAAGTGTTAGCTATGATTAAGTTATGCTCTGTGCAAAATTCTACAAGGCGGCTTCCTCTTTCATTTCTTCCCCCCAATCCATATTCACCTACTATGTTTCCTTCTCTCCCTTTTCCTACTGACGAATTCCAGTCACCCATGACTATTAAATTTTCGTCTCCCTTCACTACCTGAATAATTTCTTTTATCTCGTCATACATTTCATCAATTTCTTCATCATCTGCAGAGCTAGTTGGCATATAAACTTGTACTACTGTAGTAGGCATGGGCTTTGTGTCTATCTTGGCCACAGTAATGCGTTCACTATACTGTTTGTAGTAGCTAACCCGCACTCCTATTTGTTTATTCATTATTAAGCCTACTCCTGCATTACCCCTATTTGATTTTGTATTTATAACCCTGTAATCACCTGACCAAAAGTCTTGTTCCTCCTGCCACCGAACTTCACTAATTCCCACTATATCTAACTTTAACCTATCCATTTCCATTTTTTAAATTTTCTAACCTACCTGACCGATTAAGGGATCTGACATTCCACGCTCCGATCCGTAGAACGCCAGTTTTCTTTCTCCTGATAACGACGTCCTCTTGAGTGTCCCCGCCCGGAGATCCGAATGGGGGACTATTTTACCTCCGGAATATTTTACCCAAGAGGACGCCATCATCATTTAATCATACAGTAAAGCTGCATGTCCTCGGGAAAAATTACGGCTGTAGTTTCCCCTTGCTTTCAGCCGTTCGCAGTACCAGCACAGCAAGGCCGTTTTGGTTAATGTTACAAGGCCAGATCAGTCAATCATCCAGACTGTTGCCCCTGCAACTACTGAAAAGGCTGCTACCCCTCTTCAGGAACCACATGTTTGTCTGGCCTCTCAACAGATACCCCTCCGTTGTGGTTGCACCTACGGTACGGCCATCTGTATCGCTGAGGCACGCAAGCCTCCCCACCAACGGCAAGGTCGATGGTTCATGGGGGAGGTGTTTACTACTTATGCTTAAAGTATTTATCTGGGGTGTAGACTTGTTCTTAAGTAAAGCACAAGTGTTTACTACTTATGCTTTACTTAAGAACAAGTCTACACACCAGATAAATACTTTAAAAAAACATCTTCCAAACACCTAAATTTTCAATAGATGTAAATTTGTTTCTCTTTTTCTCAGATAAGTTTAGTTGCTGTTGTTCATTTGTATTTTATGTTCTCGTTACTACATTTACCTCGATATCCATGCTCCGCAAGCAAATGTACTGTGCGTGGCAGAGAGTACTTCTTACCATTATCATCGAATTTCTCTCTTATTCCATTCACATATTGAGCGAGGAACCTATGAGTCTCTTTATGACTTTTTGCGCACTATGTTTCCTCGTAACTTATCCTATTACCGTTAGGGGAGATATATGACGGTGTCAGCTTAATGATCGCTCAGTCTTCTCCGAATACAGGTGCTCTAAATTTAGCCAACACAGTTCCACTAGGACTACGTCGTCTTCATTCCAGAGACTCCTATTTACGTTGGCCGAGCATTTCTGATAGAACGTCTCTCAAGTCGTTGGATTTCTGTAGTCATACACACTTGAGAGACGCTCTAAAAGTTGGAGCAATGACATTGGTTGCACTAGAGTATTGTACGTTATTACACTGCACATTCGTAAAACCCTTTCATCGAATGCAGTCATCCATTCGCCTTCAGTAATACTGATGCTACATGGTCGTTAGCATTTATATTCTTACAAAGGAATCGTGCCTACTTCTCATCACAGATTCCGTCCAGATTTACGTTGTATGGCCAGAAGTGGAAGTGACAGAAGTTGGAGCAGATGGCCGATACTTTACACAGAATAGCATTTTCAGCGCGGGTTGAGTCAGGCATAAGTATTTTATGTGCATGTAACATACAGCTAGCGGCTGTCGAGGCAGAAAGAGTACAGAACGGTAATCCCAGGATGTGGGCTCCATTCCTTCTGCGGAAACTTTATTTCGTTTTTACGTTACTTGCACTGCAAATAAACCGACACAGTGCTCAGTATATTGTATTTATAAACAGTTTCATTAAACGCATGAGAAGGAAAGGAACAGGTTGAGTACGCCTCACTACTTCATCAAAATCTGGGAAACTTACGGCAACCTTAAACAAAAATTGTTTACTAATGCTGTGAAACCTTGCCAATAGGAGAACAAATTTATTATGTTCATTGACTTGTGGAGAAGACAAACAAATCTACGTCTAGATTTTACAAGACCAATGATTATCATCGTGCAGCGTTAAAGTGATTCACCTCGTAATACACTCACAGGTGCAACCCTGCGATGTCTGTTTTTATCTTCAGGATAATAATTTCATCAAAAAATTTGCTCCTCAGGAGAAGATTGCGTCAAACTTGACTCCAGAGCCAATATTTGATAAAGTGAAATGGTGTTAAAACTTCCTGGCAGATTAAAACTGTGTGCCCGACCGAGAGTCGAACGCGGGACTTTCGCCTTTCGCGGGCAAGTGCTCTACCAACTGGGCTACCGAAGCACGACTCACATCCGGTACTCACAGCTTTACTTCTGCCAGTATCTCGTCTCCCACCTTCGAAACTTTACAGAAGCTCTCCTGCGAACCTTGCAGAACTAGCACTCCTGAAAGAAAGGATACTGCGGAGACATGGCTTAGCCACATCCTGGGGGATGTTTCCAGAATGAGATTTTCACTCTGCAGCGGAGTGTGCGCTGATATGAAACTTCCTGGCAGATTAAAACAGTTTTAATCTGCCAGGAAGTTTCATATCAGCGGACACTCCGCTACAGAGTGAAAATCTCATTCTGAAATGGTGTTGTTATGCGTAGTTTGTCGGCAAACTGTGCGATGAGAGTGAACCTTTTACGAATGCAAACCAAGTTGGTTTTGCTGAAGAGACTTTAAATTCAACATGTTAGTGTGAAAATGCGTCGTTTATAACGTGTGCACGAAGAAAATGTCTATTTTTACGACGAATATGAACCCAGCAACTATCAAATCTAAAATAATAAAAGTACTTAATTTTATGCATGAAGTTGTCACGTGAACCTTCCCAACGTTCTTTGACCTTTCGGTAACGTAATTGAAACAAAAAAAGTGAGTTTTCGAGTAGAAACTCGAACCTACGATCCTCAGATTATCGTTCTGTACCAATTACTTTGCGCCAACCGATGTCCGGAAACTGCGACGGTTGCACGGAAAACAATGCACCGAATTTCTTATCTTCAACAATTCTTTATTGAACATAATGAGAATTGCACACACGAAAAATAGTGTTTTATCTACACACCCTATTTTTCCACGTAATCACCATCCCTTTCAATGACCTTCCTCCAGAGCGAAACAAGGGCGTGTATGCCCTGTCGGTACAATTCCTTGTCCTGGTGGTGAAGCCAGTGCTTCACTGTGCGAATCACTTGCTGATCTGCTCAAAATATCTTCCACGAATGCGTCTGTTCTCGCGAATGACAAGATCAGATCGCTGCTACATGCCAGATGTGACAGCCCTGGATGGTCTCCCCGACCGCAGAAAATCGTGGAGCTTCGCCGAACCGCCTTCTGATGACCTCACCCTTCGTGCACAGCGACTAATTGAACTTCTGTCGATGCTCCATACACGGTACACAGGCGTTGGTGAATATTCCCCACAGTTTCTTTCTCTGCAGTGAGAAATTCGATGACGGCACGTTGCTTGTAACGTACAGTACATCACTTACACACGCCATTTTGAAACTGTCCAGCAGCTACGCTATCTGTCGGAAGTGACGGAAACTTGCCACGCTCACTCAGGAGACTTCCGATAATACATACGTAACGTTTCGCGTTCGTAGCATTGTTTTCTACTGAGGCAAAAAAATCCGGAGCATTACTTTCTGGGCAACCCTCATACTTTAACAGAAATGGCTGATGCCCCACATGAAACGCGCCAAAAAATACTACACTTGTAAATGCATGGCCATTTGGAGTACAAATTATCGTCTCTTCTATTTCTTGTGTGAAGTGCTCACGACGATCTCCACTAATCTTGTATTCAGATACTACACGATCTTTTCTCTTTGTTATAGACATTATATTGCATTTATCCATGTTTGAAGAGAGCTATCGCTCAACACCTAATGGTAACTTTGTCTTGTTATTATGTTTGCTTGGGGGAGATCTTATATGTTGCTTTTGTTTCTCTGTAAATTTGACTGTGAAGTATAAATGATTGAATTTAACTACTCAGATACTCTTGAGCCAGTAACATATTTGCGGAGATACCACACGTGATAATATTTTCGTCAGTAGCCTACGATGGTGTACAATGTCGAAATTCTTTTGCAATAGAAGACGGTAGCTATCAGTTCACCTGCGTCTATAGTTTGCAAGGTGTCGTGTATGTACAAAGCAAGCAATGTTTCACACGAGAGGGTTTTTATGAATCTGTAATGATTCCACAAAAGAAATGTGATTTCCACCGGGAATGTCATAATGTTTCACTTTACAATACTATTTCCTGGCATCATCAGTTATTCCGCGGTCGAAATACCAAAACTCGTCCACCACTTTAACTATCTCATTTCTTGATCTACTACCGTCAGCGTCACATGATATAATTCGACTACACTTATTGACTTCATTTTTCTTTTGTTAATGTTCATCTTATAATCTCTGACACCATTGGAAAACTTTAAATACTTTATTTATTCTTCTTCTTTCTGTATATACTAAACCATCAATACCAAAGGGGGAGGAGTACATTATGCTCTTCTTTCGTATTATCGTAACCAAGTCGTGTGCTATAATTTTAAAATTTCGAAAAAGATGTTTTTAATCAATTATTATACTAGATTATATAGCTGTTCCAAAATTTAATTAAAAAATTTACTTATAATCCAAGTGTGTCAGGGGTCATAAAGTCTTCCCCTTAGCACTAGAGGTGACTTTTCACTGCGACTGTCTTATCCGATAAAAAATAATATTAAAAGATATTTTCACATTCTGGATCCCACTTGCAGGCAAGTACCTTTTTAGAAAATACTGTTAAAAAGTTTACAACATTTATTGAAATTTGCATCCCTCCCCCAAACTGGTAGTATCCATAATAAAAGCGTCAATGTCTACATCTACATCTACATGGACACTCTGCAAATCACATTGAAGTGCCTGGCAGAGGGTTCATCGAAGCACCTTCACAATTCTCCATTATTCCAATCTCGTACAGCGCGCGGAAAGAGTGAACACCTATATCTTTCCGTACAAGCTCTGATTTCCCTTATTTTATCGTGGTGATCGTTCGTCCCTATGTAGGTCGGCGTCAACAAAATATTTTCGCATTCGGAGGAGAAATTTGTGATTGGAATTTTGTGAAAAACGCCTTTCTTTTCATGCTGTTCAGCCCAAATCCTGTATCATTTCTGTTACACTCTCTTCCATATTTCGCGATGATACAAAACGTGCTGCCTTCTCTTTGAACTTTTTCGATGTACTCCTTCAGTCCTATCTGGTAAGGATCCCACTCCGCGCAGCAGTATTCTAAAAGAGGACGGACAAGGGTAGTGCAGGCAGTCCCCTTCGCAGGTCTGTTACATTTTCTGAGTGTCCTGCCAATAAAAAGCAGTCTTTGATTAGCCTTCCCCACAACATTTTCTATGTGTTCGTTCCAATCTAAGTTGTTCGTAACTGTAATACCTAGGTATTTAGTTGAATTTACGGCTTTTAGACTAGACTGATTTATCGTGTAACCGAAGTTTAACGAGTTCCTTTTAGCACTCATGTGGATGACCACACACTTTTCGTTATTTAGCGATAACTGCCACTTTTCGCACAATTCAGATATTTTTTCTAAATCGTGTTGCAGATTCTTTAGATCTTCTGATGACTTTATTAGGCCATAAACGACAGCTTCATCTGCAAACAACCTAAGACGGCTGCTCCGTTTGTCTCCCAAATCGTTTACGTAGATAAGGAACAGCAAAGGGCCTATAACACTACCTTTGGGAACGCTAGAAATCACTTCTATTTCACTCGATGACTTTCCGTCAATTACTAAGAACTGTGACCTCTCTGACAGGCAATCACAAATCCACTTACACAACTGAGACGATATTCCGTAAACACGCAATTTCACTGCGAGCCGCTTGTGTGGTACAGTGTCAAAAGCCTTCCGGGAATTGCTGAGGTTAAGACCTCTTGCTTGAAATTATTGATATTTCCATCTGTTCCTCCATCTTGCTAAGGATCTTCTGCTCAGTGGCTAATACTTTTACATAAATTTTTATATTCCGTCGTCTTCCATTCTTAACATGGTCCTTCAAATTGTTCGTGGATTCGTTAATCTGCTCATTTATGCTTTTCACTGGCGGTCCTTCTCTGACGTCAGCATTTCTCCACTGTAGGATGTCCAGTTATTGTTCTCAGGAATCGATGTTTCTCTTCTTTGTTCATTTCATTTTGTTAGCGTCCACGACTAATGTCTTTTAAGTCATAGTAGGCACTGACCTCTATTGTGAAACTTAGGCAGTGTTTCCTTTTTTACTTTAACTCTGAGGGTTTTATAGATTGTTCCGTTAATGTAATAAATCAGTCTACTTTCTTTTGTCTGTCCATTTCTGCCTTGAATGAGGCATTATTTCCTAAGAAGTTGAACGAGTTTACTCTTTCGGTGAATTTGTTATTAGTTTGTTGGGAGTTAGCTCCTGACGCTTGATAACCATAACTTTTGTTTTCTTTGTAGAGATTACGTAATTTATCTACAAACGGTGTAGGTTGATTACTGTCTTTTGCAGCTGTAATAGAAGTCTTATTAAGATCAAATGTGCTTCACTTTGTTCTAAACCGTCTCCAGAAGCAAAGTCCATTTTTCCTTTTTTTTTTAAATTTAGTCTTTGTGTTCTTCCAGGATGTGTTGGATTTTAGCAGACAGAACTTTCACTGCACTAAATATCTTCTCGTTTCATCTCACCATTTCGTGTGTTTTATTTTGCTATTGCGGTGTTAGATGTTGTGAATAAATATAAGCTCGTGTTAAGAGTGTGTTAACCTAATTTATTATATACATTGGATTATGTTATCCATCATAGAGTCGTATAGTGCAAAGAATGTTCCTACATAACCTTCATGAAATATTACAATTTCGAGAAACCTTACATGGCCAGTACTACACGATCTTCCCTTACAGCAGTAGAAAATAAAGTTTTGTTTGTTCTTTGTTGGAATGAAAGAAAAATGGGTGTACTGGTAGCCATTTGTGGAGTAATCTCTGACTGAAATCCTCCCATACTTCGATTCTCAAACATTCTACAGCTGACAAAAATCTCGTATCACCCCAGGAAGATTCTGGACTCTAGAGATCAGAGATGCAGCAAGTATGAGTCTACTGTTGCGGGCTGCATACATTAGAAAACAAGAAACCACTGTTACGTCAGTGGTACATCGCCTTAATTCCCCGGTTTGGTACCGCGAGTATGACAGAGACTGAAAAAGGTTTGCTTCAAATTCACCGATTAGTTCTCTCTTACTGAAGCCTACTCGCGACTTGGTACGGAAGTCGATTACACCAGCTTGCTATTGTAAAGTAGCGTGCATGACCGATTGTCGTGATTAGATGTCCTTGAACAAAGCTGTCCCCAACGCAGGACGGGCGGTTAGAAGGCGGCAATTTGTAGCACAGACACATGTCCCCTTTCCTGCAATCAACTTTTCGGCCAGAACAATTTTTTCGTACGATGCGTCGTTTTCGATATAGTGATTTAGCTGCCCCTACCGATGTTGTTTTATGAAGCCTGCAATGTTATATCTGGCCTACTAAAACCACTTGTGAGATTTCAAATTCTCTCGCTTGTGAATTTTGTCAAAGAACTACTGTGCATCTAAGGGTAAAGTTCGGATCGAATTGTCAACGTAATTAGTTTTGGCGGAACGTTTACAAAAGTCGTATCTCTTTCATTACCGTCATGGGTACGTTTAAATTAAAAAACTATACTGATGGGATAATAGTTCAATCAATACAGGCTAAAAAAGACGAATTTCGGGAATCGTCCACGTAATCGGGAATTTTTGCGTAGTAGTAGGAGGGAATGCCACGAACATCATATTAGAAACCCTGATGGGTGAAGGATGAGCAGGAAGGGGGGGGGGGGGGGGGGGGAGAAGGCGGTGTCGGTGCGTTTGATGGTCACTTCAATCGCTAAAAACAAAGAAGTTGTAGGTTCAGTTCCTTGTACGTCTGTCTGTCCCTCTTTTAAAAAACCTTTTTATATCGAATCGATTGACTTATCAAGTTGCGATTTATGTCACATACTAAGGCCTATGGGCCATTGGCGGTATAAAAAATTAGCTTCTAAGTGGATGCAATCTAAATCAGGGCGTTTCAGAAGTGATTGTCAGTCATTCACACATGGAAAGTGCAGGCCAAAAGTAGCTAAAAAGCTCCAAAATACATGGCTCCTCAAATCAACCGTTGTTGAGATTTTCTGTTTGGGTTCCTCAGTGTCTGGGAACACATGGCATCACTAAATGTTAAAGTAGATTTTCGAAATGTTGTCCGTGCATGAGAATGCAAAATTGAATTTGTCTCTGAAATGAGTTCCGAATCCTCTCAGACAGTCCTGGGGACTTCTGTATATGCTGGAAGATTGCTTCAGTCACCAAGCATAATTCATCAAGAGAGATGACCTCGGTAGAGTAGGCCAGGCTTTTGACATAACCCCACACACAGGAATCTATGGGATTTATATGTGGAAACCTTGGAGATCATGGCACAAGCCCTCCTCTATCTCTCCAATGTTGACCATACGTCCGAGTTAGAAGCCGGCGCACTCATAAACGAAAACGAACTGCAGAACCGTCATGCATGAACCACATGTTCAGGCGTTAGTTCAGTGGGGCATCATCATGTACATCTGGAAGTACAGTGGGCAGAAACCTCGTGTACTGCTGTGCGGTACTGCTGTCTCTGTGGTAGGAAGTGTGGTCCAATTATGCGGTCTCCGAGCAGTCCTCCCCAGACGTTCAACGAATAACGCTGCTGATGTCGTGATACGTGTGTTGCATTAGTTTTGAAATCAGCCCAGATGTGACAGTCATGGTAGCTACAAATACCGTCACGGGTGAATCCAGCCTCATCCGTGAACAGATTTCTGTTTACAAACAGGGGATCCAGGGTACACGGTTGTTCCCCCATTGGTATAAAGTCTCTCTAGAAGAGAAGTCTGCATTGTTGAGGGATTGAACTCGCTGGAGATGATATGAATATAGTACTTGCCGATGTAAAATCCGCCACACACTGCTATGACTCAGGACACGCTCTTGGGTAGCAATCCACATTGTTGAAGTACTCGGATGTTTGTGTACAATCCGCAACACCCTCTCCTCAATATCGAATGTTATGGATGTGGATCTACCTTGTCATACATGGTGTGCAAAATTCCCGGTTTCTCTAAGGCTTTGATGTAACCGGCTAAATGTACGACTGTCGGGCTACATGCGGAAAGGAAAAGCTTCTTCATCTCCCACAATCGTGCAGCTTCAAGGGCACTGCCATCCGCTTTGCCATACATGAAGTGCATGTCAGCATACGCTTCATTAGCGTAACCTGTGTCCATGGTGCCTTCAGGTTATTAGCTGATTGTGAGGCCGGTATGGCACAGAGCACGGAGGGAGAAAGGGAAGTAGTTGCGCGTGTGTAAACAAACAGAATGTCAAACCAAGCCTCGAGAGACCAACGTACATACTGCAGTATTCGGGGGTGTTTAAAGTTGATTCCCACCTCGAACTAACGAGATACCTCTCACGCCTGATTTGCGGATCAATATTTATTGGAGATTTGGAGCTACTTTTGGACTGTACTTTCCACGTGAGAATTATTGACCACCATTTCTGAAACGCCCTGTACTCGCAAACTCATCATAACCTCTAGAGTATTCCCCTTTGGCCTAGAATCATTAAATTTGGCAGAAAAGGTTCACAGTACAACCAAAGGAAAAAATTCGAAAACTGTGAACTTGTAACTACACATACGAATCAGAAAGTTTTTTTGTATTTCTTGTCTGATTATTTGCGTAAATCCGTCTGTTAAGACACCTAACACCACTTTGTCTCAGGAAGGTGTAGAAATATCAAGTTGAAATTTATGTCACATACATAGCATTACAATCAACATTAGCATGTAAGTCAAAGCAATCAAAAGGTCACATATTTCAATATTCGTATACCCACTTATAAAAACCCATAGGGTATTCCAGTTGACCTACAGTCATGAAATTTGCCAGGAAAGAAAATTCCACAGTAGAAGCAATGGAAAAAAATCTCAAAATAGTTAATTTGTGATTGTATCACAAAAAAATTTTCTTTTCTCATTTGTTTTCCGACGACAAATTTGAAATTAAAACTGTATGTAGTTCAGCATCGAAGCTGACCTGAATGAAATAGTAAAAGTAGAATAACAGGACAAGTTTTGAAATTCATCCACCGTCATATATTTAGGAGCGTTTCCTGCACATAGATATGGCGTTTGATGTTATATCTGAAACTCTATGTCTACGGACAGTAATCGCTCCTGGGCAACTGATGATGGACAAATTCCGAAAGACGTCATATGTGCAATGAATTCATTGATTGTCTAATGTTTGGCTTTTACCATTACGAGTCAGATTGAACAGACAACTGCTGTTTATTGCAATAATGATGGCACGCCTCCTGCATGACTTGATGTCTTATATATGTTATTGAACTTAAAATATTCTCGAAAATCTTGGAATTCCTAAGACCGATATCTTGCCAGTAACAATGTCGACAACAGCAATAATGGTCAAGATTCTCGATTGCCGGAATGGATGAAGAGCCGACGTATGTGATTAAGTTTGTACTTTGTACTTAACCCTCAGTGCACGAGTCCGACCTACATATGGTAAATTTTTTTCTTGTATAACCAGGAATTAGTACGTTAAATTTCCTACGAAAAGTTCCTGCTAATTTTTTCTACAGGACATATATACCGATGAGCCCAAAAGTGGCACACTTGCGGCCGGCCGCGGTGGTCTCGCGGTTCTAGGCGCGCAGTCCGGAACCGTGCGACTGCTACGGTCGCAGGTTCGAATCCTGCCTCGGGCATGGATGTGTGTGATGTCCTTAGGTTAGTTAGGTTTAAGTAGTTCTAAGTTCTAGGGGACTTATGACCACAGCAGTTGAGTCCCATAGTGCTCAGAGCCATTTGAACCATTTTTTTGGCACACTTGCCTAATATTCTGTAGAGTTCCCGCGAGCATGCAGAAGTGCCGCAACACGCCGTGGCATGGACTCTACTAATATCTGAAGTTGTGCTGCAGGGAACCGACACTATTATTCCTGCAGGGGTGGCCACAAATCCGTAAGAGTGCTAGCGGATGGAGATCTCTTCTGAACAGTATGTTCCAAAGGATCCCAGATATGCTCAATAATGTTCATGTCTGGGGCGTTTGGTGGCCAGCGGAGTGTTTAAACTCAGAAGGGAGTTCCTGTAGCCACTCTGTAGCAATTCTGGACGTGTGGGGTGTCGCATTACCTGCTGCAATTGCTCAAGTTCGTCGGAATGAGCAATGGACATGAATGTGTAAAGGTGATCAGACGGGATGTTTACGTACGTTTCACCTGTCATACTCGTATCTTTACGAATCAGGGGACCCATATCACTCCAGCTGCACACGCCCCACTGCATTACACAGCCCCCACCAGCTTGAACAGTCGCCTGATGACATGCAGGATCCATAGATTCATGATGTTGTCTCGTACACGTCCATCCGCTCGATACAATTTGAGACAAGACTTGTCCGACAAGGCAACGTGTTTCCGGTCATCAACAGTCCAATGTCGATGATGACGGGCCCAGGCAAGGCGTAAAGATTTGTTTGTGTAGTCATCAAGGGTACACGAGTGGGACTTCACGTCCGAAAGCCCATATCGATGATGTTTCGTTGAATGGTTCGGACTATGACACTTGTTGACGACCCAGCACTGAAATCTGCAGAAATTTGCGAAAGGCTTGCACTTCTGTCACGTTGAACGATTCTCTTCAGTCGTCGTTGGTTCAGTACTTGCAGGATCTTTTTCCGGCCGCAGCGATGTCCGAGATCTGATGTTTTATCGAATTCCTGATACTCACGGTGCACTGGTGAAATGTTTGTACGGGAAAATACCCACTTCATCGCTACCTCTGATATACTGTGTCCCATCGCTCGCGCGCCGACTGTAACACGACGTTCAAACTCGCTCACATCTTGATAACATGCCATTGTAGCAGCAGTAACTGATCTAACAGCTGCGCTAAACGAAGTGCCGGCCGGGGTGGCCGAGTGGTTCTAGGCACTACAGTCTAGAACCGCGCGACCACTACGGTCACAGGTTCGAATCCTGCTTCGGGCATGGATGTGTGTGATGTTCTTAGGTTAGTTAGGTTTAAGTAGTTCTAAGTTCTAGGGGACTGATGACCTCAGAAGTTAAGTCCCATAGTGCTCAGAGCCATTTCAACCATTTGAACCATTTGAACCAAACGCAGTGCCGTGTTCTGCTTGTTTACATATCTCTGTATTTGAATACGCACGCCCATACCAGTTTCCTTGACGCTTCAGTGTAGTTTGCGTGTAGCGAGGGTGAGTATATGAAACTCTCGCGCGTGCTTTTCGGAGGCCAGATATAACACTGCGGGTTGCATAAAATGTTATCCGTAGGGACAGCTGACTCAACCTGTATATAAATTGTACAATATTGACAATAACAATCGTCATGCAAATGCTACGCCGTAATTCCACGCTTATACTGGCTAACTTGTGCACCCACTCTTCTTCTATAGTGAAAGAGTCCACTTGTACGAGAAAGAGAGTCTAGTGGCGAGTATTCGGTTAAATGGACAGTGGCGGAGATCCGAGAGCTGTCTCCGAGCACATGGATGTGGCGAGTTCGGAGATATCATAGCAGTATACGGATATTTCTGATATCTGCTGAACCCAAGTCGATCATCTGCAAGGCAGTTGGAGGACTAGCCAGATTCGAGCTAAAAGTGAGAATACCAGGGAGACAAAATCAGAAGAGAGCAGGAGACAATTTGTGCTAAGAGTCTAATCTCTTGTTTATCTCGCCGCGCCGCATACTGATCGTCAAAACAAGTTTTCGGCGAGGACAGCAAGGCAGCCGCCAGCGACCTGGCGTCCACCTTACGCGGGGCAATCCGGTTTTAATTGGAAAAACGCCGGCCACATAACGAGACTAATCCGGCGCGGTCCGGCGGCGCAGAGAAAAACCTCCGAGCTGGTAACAAACGTAATCCCGAGATCCGGAGCCGCCTAATCCCCGACCGGCCCTCCCAGATCAGTCAGCACTCTTCGCGGACTCCGCTCCTTTCTCCTTTCTTTAAATTGGAGACGCTACGTTGGCACTGTGGATAAAAAAAGGAAAGTGGGAGCAGCGGCAGAAATCTAGACGAACGAGAACGGTACGGTCGTTTCCTGTCTGGCTTTTTGTGTGACCAGGGTATTAAGCGGATCAGATGCGTCGAGCATCAGAAAGTGTCTTCCTGCTTCCTCATTATTCAGACAAGCACAATTTATAAGGGCTTCTTTGTCTGCGTAACTACAGGGAGATTCTGCTGACAGGCTGGTACTGGTGTTTCAATGCAGTGATGTTCTTAGCAGTTACTTTTGCTTACGGCTGCTTTTCAAGCGCGACGTACCACAACACTACACTACCTGACCAAAAACAGAGCGAGGTGGCGCAGTGGTTAGCACACTGGACTTGCCTTCGGGAGGACGACGGTTCAGATCCGCATCTGGCCTTCCTGATTTAGGTTTTCCGTGATGTTCCTAAATCACTCCAAGCAAATACCGGGATGATTCCGTTGAAAGGGCACAGCCGATTTCCTTCACCTTCCCTAATCCGATGGGACCGATGACCTCATTGTCTGGTCCCCTCCCCCAAACCAACCAACCAACCAACCTGACCACAAAGAGGAGGACTTAGATTGCATGGTCAGATACCACCCTAACTTCGTACATGTAAATTCCAAATGGTCCGTTGATTGCAATTCTCCGTGTCAGGTAAAACAGCTAGCAGAGTTAAGCGGAGTTGTTCGTGTTCAGTGTTGTTATTAGGTCTACAACTTTGCCTCCGCCGTTTTTTAATAGACGGCAGTAGCGGCAAGTGCGGTTCGGGTGGTTAGTCATAGGTGTAATACAATAAGCTTAGGCATCTGTAAACACAATGCCATAAAAATCTGTTTTGATTGCATCATAAGGTTATTCTCGATTAAGTACGTCAACTTACGTACCCATTTCTCGCCATTTGCGGGAAGTTTTTATTTTCTGCTTTAACATGAAGAAATCTGCGGATGTGGCTCTTAAAATTCTGGGTAAGACCAATGGTGAGGGAACTATTAGTGGAAGAACGTGAAGAGAATGTTTTCAACGCCTTAAGAACGGTGATTTTGATGTCGAAGACCTGTCATGGCGGTGGAAGACAGAACGTTTTCGTAGCTACTGAAACAGACGAAGACAGTCACTGGACATCATTATCGAAAGCAATTGGTGCGTTCGAGCCCAGCACTGAAACACAAACGGCAACAATACAGCGATAGGCACGTAAAGGTAATTTTGCAGCAGGTCAATGCTCGACTCCATGTTGCAAAACCCGTCAAAATATACATCGAAACGTTGAAATGAGAAGTCCTATCCCTCCCACCGTATTCTCCATACGTTGGTCTCTCTGTCTACCACCTTTTTCGATCAGTGGCATACAGTCCGACTGATCGGCACTCCCGATCATATGAACAAGTGAAAAATTGTATCGATTCATGGATCCTCACAAAAGTCGCCCAGTTCTTCCGCCACGGGATTTGTATGTATCCGAAAGATGAGAGAATGCAATAGCCAGTGATGCGCAATAGTATGAATCATAATTTTTCTCAATGAAGTCCCGAATTTCCAGAAAAAACGGCGAAAGCAAAGTTGTAGAACTAGTATTAGGCCGGGTAGGATCGTACAAGGGGCATTAGCTGCGTCGTTGAATGACACGGGGATGCCCCATACTCGTGTGGTCGATTGATATCAGCTGATGATGGAGTTTGAAAGGGGTCTCATGGTACGTCTCCATTAGGACGGCTGGTAGAATCGTGCTATGTCAGATCTGGGGGGGGGGGGGGGGGGGCGAGGGGGCGGTATTCGGTTCGACAGTGACACGATGGACTGCGTGGGAATGTGAGGGGAGGCATAACAGTCGTCAGGACTCTGCTCAATCACGTTTGACCATCGCAAGGGAGGATCCATATATTGCTCACCTTGTACATCGTAACACGTTCACATGTGTGCTTACCGACCCAGAGCGTAATGGGCATGTTATGTGTCATCCGTCCACAGTGACACGATGGACTGCGTGGGAATGTGAGGGGAGGCATAACAGTCGTCAGGACTCTGCTCAATCACGTTTGACCATCGCAAGGGAGGATCCATATATTGCTCACCTTGTACATCGTAACACGTTCACATGTGTGCTTACCGACCCAGAGCGTAATGGGCATGTTATGTGTCATCCGTCCACAGTGACACGATGGACTGCGTGGGAATGTGAGGGGAGGCATAACAGTCGTCAGGACTCTGCTCAATCACGTTTGACCATCGCAAGGGAGGATCCATATATTGCTCACCTTGTACATCGTAACACGTTCACATGTGTGCTTACCGACCCAGAGTGTAATGGGCATGTTATGTGTCATCCGTCCACAGTGACACGATGGACTGCGTGGGAATGTGAGGGGAGGCATAACAGTCGTCAGGACTCTGCTCAATCACGTTTGACCATCGCAAGGGAGGATCCATATATTGCTCACCTTGTACATCGTAACACGTTCACATGTGTGCTTACCGACCCAGAGCGTAATGGGCATGTTATGTGTCATCCGTCCACAGTGACACGATGGACTGCGTGGGAATGTGAGGGGAGGCATAACAGTCGTCAGGACTCTGCTCAATCACGTTTGACCATCGCAAGGGAGGATCCATATATTGCTCACCTTGTACATCGTAACACGTTCACATGTGTGCTTACCGACCCAGAGCGTAATGGGCATGTTATGTGTCATCCGTCCACATTGGTCGGAGACTAGCAGTCCTAGGGGTGAGCTGCTATTAACACCGTAACAAAAACCGGGCGTTTGGGATGGTGTCATGAGCGTGATGTTTGGTCTGCTGATGAATGACGTCATATTCTGTCAGAGATGAGTAGCGGTTCTCCTCTACTGTGGATGGACATCGTCGGCTAGTATGGCGACGGCTGCAGACAGACCCCATTCTTCCAATGCTATGGAGATACACAGCGTCATGGTGTGGGGAGCAATCGCGTATGACTTCAGGGCAAGGGAAATGTGATGGCACAAGAGTATTTCACAGACTTCGTACGTTCTCTTGTGTTCCCTTCCGTGCTACGGTATGTTGGTACAATCTTTCAACAGGACAATGCTTGTCCACACGTGGCACGTGTCTCTATGAACTGTCTCCGTGATGTTCAGGTACTCATGTGGGCAGCAAGCGCTCCAGATCTGTCCCCTATACATCCTGTGAGAGACTACCTCGGATGTCAACTCCGTCTCAGCACCAGTGTCCAGGAATCAGTTACTTCCTTGCACCAAAATTTGTCAGGAGACTGAACATGGGCTTTTACGACTTCCTTCCCAATCGAATCAATGGATTCATGCAGGCCAGCCGGGGTGCTAAATTATAGTGATAAGAGGGTTCCCTTCCTGCTCCACTTCTTGGTGCTACACATTTTTGTTCAGACACTGTACATCACTACAATCATCGTCAGCCATTACACAACCACAGATGGACAAAACCTTCTATTGGAGTTTTCCATGAATTATGGTAGTCATCAATATTAACCCATGTTGAGTGTGGATACTGACCGTGCGCCTGCTCATGTGGATACCTGACGAATGCGGCGCCATGGTCTTCACCACGGCACAGCAGGAGGCGCGGTAACAGGAGAAGTGAGGGTTTAATGCAGCACAGCAGAGAGAAAGAGAAAGAGAGATAGAGTCACGCACGCCGGGTTTTGCGCTAGAGCTCTTCTCTGGTACGCCGCCTGGTGTGGAAGAGTGCAGAGGCTCCACGCATTGCAGTGTATGGCTGGGACCGGTCATTGATCGGGGCATTGCAGCGGATGGCTGGGACTGGTCGTTGATCGGGGCATTGCAGCGGATGGCTGGGACTGGTCGTTGATCAGGGCATTGCAGTGGATGGCTGGGACTGGTCAATGATCGGGGCAGTGCAGTGGACAGCTGGGACCGGTCATTGATCAGGGCATTGCAGTGGACAGCTGGGACTGGTCGTTGATCGAGGCATTGCAGTGGACAACTGGGACCGGTCATTGATCAGGGCATTGCAGTGGACAGCTGGGACTGGTAGTTGATCGGGGCATGGTGCTGGTGAGAAACGGTGTAACTCTGAACAATGTGGTCCTGTAGCGTGTTGCCCCACTTGAAGATTTCGGCCACGCAAGGTTTAAACTTGGCTGCTGGTAGGTGAGCCTCATTGACTGGTGATTTATGGCCATCTCATCTGCGCAGGAGCATTGTGTTGAATCTGGCCATGCTTCATTTGTTAATCTCAGCCAGTGCGTGTTGTTCTGTGGAGAACCATTTTCTGATTGTAGTGCCCCTGGCCACGATTCGTTCTGTTGAATATTCCTTTAAGTGGCTTTTCTTGTGGTGAAACCGGTTGGTATTTTCTTTTGTTTTCAGATGTCAATTAACCTACTAGGCACTGGTATTACATAAACTGACAATATTGGACCGTCGGATTATTAATTCCAGTGTACAGCCAAGCACACATCATCTAGTAATTATTGTTGACATGCATTACATATTTTAATGTCCATTGGGTAGTTGTATTCTTATGTAGTCAAGTGTGCGGTATGGGTGTAACTCTCTGTATGTTGTAGTCAAGTGTCCCATTGGCACTAGTCATATTTGTAGGAGGGGCGTTTAAAAAGTAACGCAAAACAGTGTTTTCCTCGGCCAATGTCCTTAGAAAAAATGCAGAATTTGTTATGGGACATCGTGAAATATTCCCGCTTCAGCTCCTATAACCTGTCACGGTGGTGCGTTGCAAGCAAAGAGGTGTCTTTGAGTTTCTTTTGCCGGAAAACTGGAGTCTCGCAGATATTCATAAGCGCTTGCACAATTTATACGGACACCTGGCAGTGAACAAAACCACGACGAGTCATTGGGCGAGGTGTCTGTCATCATAGCAGCAAGGTCGAACACAGATGATCAATATCCCACCTGCTGGCTAGCCATACACAGCTGTGACTCCTGCAATGTTGGAAGTTTTGGACACTCTCATTCGAGGTGATTGACAGATCAAAACCATAAATCTCGTTGCTCAACTGGACGTCTCCGTTGGTACTGCTGACGCACTCGACCACCAGTTGGCGAACTCAAAGGTATGACCCACCTGGCTTCCCCGCCGTCTAACTGAAGACTATTAAGAGCAACGAAGGGCCGTCTGTGCGGAGCTTCTCGCACGCTACGAGGTTGATCGTGAGTGTGGTGATGGTAAGTTCCTATGGACCAAATTCTTAGGGTCATCGGTCCCTAGGCTTACACACTACTTAATCTAACTTAAACTAACTTACGATAAGGACAACACAAAGACCCTTGCCCGAAGGAGGACTGGAACCTCCGATGGGGGGTAGCCGCGCGATGATCGTCACAATTGTCGAATATCGTCACTGCGATGAAGCATGGGTTCATCACTTCGAACTGGAAACACAACGACGATCCATGGAGTTCGCAGCCCCTCCTTTGAAGGAAAAGATAAAAGGCTGCAGCCAAAGTAATGTCACAGCGACAGTCTTCTCTAACTAGGAAGGGTTATTCTCTTTGATGTCCAGCTCATGCTCAACGATCAACTGTGAAGTGTACTGTGCTACCCTCAGAAAGTTGAAGAAACGACTTCAGCGTGTTCGTCGTCACATAAATGCAAACACATGACAACACAAGGCCTCACAAAAGTCGGCGCACCCAAGTAGGGTTCACAAAACTACCCTGGAGTGTTCTTCCTCATCAGCCCTACAACACGGATCTGACACCTTCCGACTTCCATATGACTGGCCCAATGAAGGATGCACTCCACGGGAAGCAGTATGTGGCTGATCGGGAAGTAACTGATGCAGCAACACTTTGTCTCCGACGTGGAGCAGTACGGTGGGACCATGAAGGTATGAAGGTAGCATAAGGACGTCGCACTGAGCGGAGATTACGTTGAAAAATAGAGTTTTGCAGCCAAAAGAATGATAGATAATATTGTGTACAGGAATCCTGAATAAAACCAATCTGATTTAGAAAAGAAATTTGTTGCATTTATTATTGACCACCCCTCATAACTGGTAAGGCACACACACCCCGTGTACGGACCAAATGTTATTCGGTGAGTTGATTGGGTGCTCTTGCTACGTACGAGCTGAATACGAAATGTTATTTCTGTTGAAACCCCTCTGTCTATCAGTCTTACTACTAACCAAGCATTGAAAGTTTTAATTGAAGAGTGTTACTTCATCGTTTTATTGGCTTTAAAACTGCTGTGATAAGTGCAATTCAATCTGTAATATTCATGGTGCATATTTTTAAAATATTTGTTTACTTAATTTTAGTAGATGGCTGGTTCAGATTGCCTTGTTTAAACTGTAGGAAATTAACTGGATTATGTCTTTTAAAAGAGTATGCCATTTCCTTTCTGATAACCTATGGAAATTAAAAGCAAGTTTCATATCAAAATGTTATTCTACTGGAGAGTAGTACCTACCGATCCCCTCTTACATGCAGGATTTACCATGGTAAACATTCGTCACCATGCCAAATATCCTAATGAATAATGCAATTTTCTTACTATCGAATTTTATCTGCCCAGATTGCAATAACTGTATATAGACAACTAGTTCCGGCGAGTTAAACTAATTAATTACTCGAATAAATACACTCCTGGAAATTGAAATAAGAACACCGTGAATTCATTGTCCCAGGAAGGGGAAACTTTATTGACACATTCCTGGGGTCAGATACATCACATGATCACACTGACAGAACCACAGGCACATAGACACAGGCAACAGAGCATGCACAATGTCGGCACTAGTACAGTGTATATCCACCTTTCGCAGCAATGCAGGCTGCTATTCTCCCATGGAGACGATCGTAGAGATGCTGGATGTAGTCCTGTGGAACGGCTTGCCATGCCATTTCCACCTGGCGCCTCAGTTGGACCAGCGTTCGTGCTGGACGTGCAGACCGCGTGAGACGACGCTTCATCCAGTCCCAAACATGCTCAATGGGGGACAGATCCGGAGATCTTGCTGGCCAGGGTAGTTGACTTACACCTTCTAGAGCACGTTGGGTGGCACGGGATACATGCGGACGTGCATTGTCCTGTTGGAACAGCAAGTTCCCTTGCCGGTCTAGGAATGGTAGAACGATGGGTTCGATGACGGTTTGGATGTACCGTGCACTATTCAGTGTCCCCTCGACGATCACCAGTGGTGTACGGCCAGTGTAGGAGATCGCTCCCCACACCATGATGCCGGGTGTTGGCCCTGTGTGCCTCGGTCGTATGCAGTCCTGATTGTGGCGCTCACCTGCACGGCGCCAAACACGCATACGACCATCATTGGCACCAAGGCAGAAGCGACTCTCATCGCTGAAGACGACACGTCTCCATTCGTCCCTCCATTCACGCCTGTCGCGACACCACTGGAGGCGGGCTGCACGATGTTGGGGCGTGAGCGGAAGACGGCCTAACGGTGTGCGGGACCGTAGCCCAGCTTCATGGAGACGGTTGCGAATGGTCCTCGCCGATACCCCAGGAGCAACAGTGTCCCTAATTTGCTGGGAAGTGGCGGTGCGGTCCCCTACGGCACTGCGTAGGATCCTAGGGTCTTGGCGTGCATCCGTGCGTCGCTGCGGTCCGGTCCCAGGTCGACGGGCACGTGCACCTTCCGCCGACCACTGGCGACAACATCGATGTACTGTGGAGACCTCTCGCCCCACGTGTTGAGCAATTCGGCGGTACGTCCACCCGGCCTCCCGCATGCCCACTATACGCCCTCGCTCAAAGTCCGTCAACTGCACATACGGTTCACGTCCACGCTGTCGCGGCATGCTACCAGTGTTAAAGACTGCGATGGAGCTCCGTATGCCACGGCAAACTGGCTGACACTGACGGCAGCGGTGCACAAATGCTGCGCAGCTAGCGCCATTCGACGGCCAACACCGCGGTTCCTGGTGTGTCCGCTGTGCCGTGCGTGTGATCATTGCTTGTACAGCCCTCTCGCAGTGTCCGGAGCAAGTATGGTGGGTCTGACACACCGGTGTCAATGTGTTCTTTTTTCCATTTCCAGGAGTGTATATGTATATAGATGAGTAGTTATGATAGGTTAAAGTAATGAAATTAATAAATTAATCCTCGATCATCTATGTAGTGCACGTTCATTTAGTCATGGACATACACATGTAAAAATTTTTGCATTACCCCGGTTCCCAGAACTCCCGAAGATAGACGTTGACTGTGGATATTGTAACACAGACACAGCCCCTTTGACTGTTCGGAGATTTCACTAAACCGGTCTAAAGATGTAAACAACCATGCATGAGCAGCGCGTATTAGACGGAGAGGGTCCGACAGCGCATCAGGTCCAGTCATTCCACCAGGAAGGAGATTGTCTGTAGTTCAACCATGTCTAGACGGTCAATATCGCGTCCGCATTGTTGCATTGTGCCAGGAAAAGCTCTCAACAAGGGATGAGTTCAAGCGTCTCGGAGTGAAACAAGCAACGTTGCTCGCACATGGAGGAGATAAATAGAGACAGGAACTGTCGATGACGTGCCTCGCAAAGGCCGCCCTAGGGCTAGTACTGCAGTGGATGACCGCTACCTACTGATTATGGCTCGGAGGAATCCTGACAGCAACGCCACCATGATGAATAATGCTTTTCGTGCAGCCACAGGACATCGCGTTACGACTCAAACTGTGTGCAATAGGCTGCATGATGCGCAACTTTACTCCCAACGTCCATGGCGAAGTCCATCTTTGCAACCACGACACCATGTAGAGCGGTACAATGGGCCCTACAACATGCCGAATGGACCGCTCAGGACTGGCATCACGTTCTCTTCACCGATGACTGTCGCATATGTCTTCGACCAGACAATCGCCGTTGACGTATTTGGAGGGAACCCGGTTAGGCTGAACGCCTTAGACCAGGGCTTCACAACATACGTGCTCGCGAAGCAAGCTGTGAGCAGCAAGGCGCGAGCACGGAGCAGCGCGAGCACGCTACCCCCACTACCGGACCAGAGCGGAGAGTGGGGAGAGTCACGTGGGGCACACAACAGCTGCCGCCAGTCAATGTAAATCCGCGGCCACCTGCTGGGATATCACTGGCGAATTATTACTGCGACAAATGGAACAAATAAAGGAGAATGTACACATGCCACATCATTTTATTAGCTTAGTGTATGCCTCTACATTCGCATTAATTTGTGAACTGTTACAAAATAAAAGGTGTCACTGAAGTGTGGGATTCTCGGTTATCTTGTACTTTTTGCCCTTTACAATTGCGTCTATGTTCGGAGTAATTGTTCTTGTGCATTTTAGGCGCAGCGTGCAGTTTAAATTTAGATCAGACAATGCGTTTCTCAGGCGCGTCTTGTTACATTTCATTGCAGAGAACAGTTGTTCACAAACATACGTGGAACCGAACATTGATATTATTGTAGCCTCCAGTTTGTGCAAACGAGGAAATCTATACTGAGGGAAGTGTCTGTAGAATTCCAAAATGTTTTTCTTGTTCTGAAATTTGTCTCTGTATTCTCTGTCACACTGTAGGTCAATAATTTCCTGCTGCAGCTCAGGACGAATCTCTTAAATATTCGCTGAATATGGAGAGAACAGATCAAAATCACTGTCTAGTGCTGTCAGATCTTGAAAGCGCTGATCAACTAAACTATGTGAATAACGTTCACAGTCTTTGTGAACACCTTGCATGGATGATAATTTAGGAAAATGAGCTAGGTTTCCTGTTTCCAGCTGACTCACCCAAAGTATCAATTTCATTTTAAAAGCTCGTATTCGATCTATGAAATGAGTAATTAGCAGATCTTTACCTTGTAGTAAAATGTTCAAAGCATTCAGATGGCTAGTTAAATCTGCTAAGAACGCGAGATCACATTCAAACGTGCGCGCGCATTTCCCCTCCCTCCCTACTCCGCGACCTTGCACCTGCTCGCGAGCACGTGCCTGAGCAGACGCGAGTACTCGCGCTCAAAACCGGCCAGTTGGTAAGCCTTGCCTTAGACACACTGTCCAGCGAGTGCTGCAAGATGGAGGTTCCGTGCTGTTTTGGTGTGGCATTATGTGGGCCGGCGTATGCTGCTGTTGATCATGGAATGCGCCGTAAAGGCTGTACGATACGTGAATGCCATCCTCCAACTGATAGTGCAATCATATCGGCAGCATATTGGCGAGGCATTCGTCTTCATTGGCGACAATTCACGGCCCCACGGTACACGTCTTGTGAGTGACTTCCTTCAGGATAACGACATCGCTCGAGTAGAGTGGCCGGTATGTCCTACAGACATGAACCCTATGGAACATGCCTGGGATAGACTGAAAAGAGCTTTTATGGACGACGTGACCCACTATCCACTCTAAGGGATGGATGCCGAATCGCTGTGTTAATCTCTGTTCCAATTTTCTGTTAACGTTCCGGAACCGTCGGTACTGAGGTGATTCTAAACTTTCTTTGAAGTGTGTATTTGGGAACATGGCTAAATTACCGCGCACTGCATAGAGTGGCACAATGGTCTATGTACGAAAACGATCTGTAGATGGCCATTTAACTTGCCAAAACTAGTTGTCGAAATATGAATTTATGGTGATCTTTACAAGTAAACTTTTCTAGTACGAAGAATCATTCAGATTCAGAAAACACTCTCCTGTTGATACTGTCAGGTAACCATATATTCTTTTGCCTTCTACCCAGTTGACGTTAGAGCGTCGCCGCATTTCCATGGCATGGACACTTCCGTCAAACAACCATTCGCCTGAATGAGAGGTACTGGCAGAAGTAAAGCTGTGAGTACCGGGCGTGAGTCGTGCTTCGGTAGCTCAGTTGGTAGAGCACTTGCCCGTGAAAGGCAAAGGTCCCGAGTTCGAGTCTCGGTCGGGCACACAGTTTTAATCTGCCAGGAAGTTTCAACCATTCGCCTGACTACATGACGCACCCAACTCCATTTTACTACCGTTGCAGTTATAATTACGTCTTCGATTCCAGTGTCAGACGTAATACACATTTTTCGGCATAGCGCAAAACCATTCCTGTAACTGACTGGTCGTCCACTGAAATGAAATTTATGCACGGAATATTTGGCTGGGAAGCCCCTACTGAGTTCTTAGGCAGCCTGTTGCCGTTTCTTCGCTGGCCCCACTTGGACGAGTTCCTGCGTCGATGATAATGACTTGATGATGAGGACAATACACACAACCAGTCACGACCCGTCCACGAATCGAACCTGGGGCCCAAGATCGAGAGTCAGCAGCGGTAACCACAATATCACCAGCTGCTGACTAATCTTCCACTAACACTGAGCTGGTCGATTCTGAAGACACTTGTCATGACGTAAGGACTACGTAGAAGGAAGGAAAACACAAAGACGCCACGACTTTCTCAGTAATGAAAACCGCGCTTTTACTTCGGTGTACCGGTAGTAAACGTAGTTACAGAAGGCCACAAATACAGAAACTCTAGGAATAGGAGCGACTACTTAAATAGTGACATATGGAAAATATTACTTTTACCGACATGTACATAGTACTTGTGATAATACCATCATAGCCTTCCGAACAGCCATATTGATTCGAGGAGATTGCTGAAATCAGTATGTGTTATTGCGTCTTAGAGGAACAGAGTGACCCTTGGAAAATCACACAAGTACAAAATATTTCAACTAATCGATCAAAACGGTCTCTGTGAACAGTAGCGGAACCTCTAAGGTATTTTCAGCTAACGTCTGTTTAAGCCATAGGATCTTTAGGCAACTAAAAGAACATTAGTTGTTCTAAAAAAATGTCGAAACACTTTCATTTACATAACAGATAATTTAAAAGCTGTTTCCGATATCTACATTCGGTAATTCTACAGAAGTGTTGTACATTGTTATTAATACTGTAACTACCTCATAAGGATGCACTGAAGGTAATACAGTTGGGGGTAATTTTTAGAATTCGAATGGATTCCTGTGACGCACAAAATTGTACGAGGGGCGTTTGAAAAGTCCTAGCAAAAATTAAAACTACTTACGTGTTTGGGGTAAACCTTTTTTATTTTTCGTCGTAGTATCCTTCTAGACTTATACACTTCGTCCAACGCTGTTCTAATTTATTGATCCCTTCGGAATAATGGGAATTGTCCAAGTCTGCAAAATAACTATTAGTTGCTTCAATCACCTCCTCATTTGAATAAAATATTTGTCCCGCCAGCCATTTCTTCAAATTGGGGAACAAATAGTAGTACGAGGGAGTCATGTCTGGAGAATAGGGGGGGGGGGAGGGTGAAACGAGTTGGAATTCTATTTCCATTAGTTTTGCGACCACAACTGCTGTTATTTGTGCCGGTGCATTGTCGTGATGGAAAAGGACATTTTGCTGTCCAATCGCCAGCCTTTCTCTTGCAGTTCGGTTTTCAAACGGTCCAATAACAATGAATAATATGCACCTTTAATAGTTTTACCCTTTTCTAGATAGTCGATGACGATTATCCATTCCGAGTCCGCATCTCGTGGTCGTGTGGTAGCGTTGTCGCTTCCCACGCCCGGGTTCCCGCGTTCGATTCCCGGCGGGGTCAGGGATTTTCTCTGCCTCGTGATGACTGGGTGTTGTGTGCTGTCCTTAGGTTAGTTAGGTTTAAATAGTTCTAAGTTCTATGGGACTGATGACCATAGATGTTAAGTCCCATAGTGCTCAGAGCCAGGAAATTCCGAATATTTTTGGGGTCATGTTATCATGTGAGAAGTGGGTGTTGCTTCTGTGACCCTTCACGTGGAGTTTACATGATCAGAGGTCGACAAGCAGGTGGAGACACTGTGCGTGAGGGACACCATCGTAGCAGTCCCAAGGATCGCTGTCGGGAGGAAGGGCAAGGCAGCAACAGTCTGTCGGGAGGAACTGAAGAGGGATTGACTTGTAGTCGCCGTCGTCAGTGTTTGCGCGTAACTGGAAAAAAAAGGTGTTTGTGAATTTCATGTTGACGTGGCAAGAAATGCGTGAATATTGTGACGAGGTATTGCTTTCATTTTGATTTCCGCCAAACTGCTGAACATAATTGATGAAGATCGTGGAATCGGTACTTGCTTTGTACATTAAAAAATTAACAATAATAATTTTTAACCCAAAAATGAAAAGAATTGTGGATTTCTTGTGACACAGTCATCTTTCCACAAATGAAACGTTACATTCTGCAGTAACATAGCCGTGATGGGAACGTCATTCTCAACCACAGTACTTTGGTCGTAGAGAAAAGTCATGAAGACTATGGGATTTAACATTCGAGAACAGTCACTGCAAGCTACAAATTATTTTTATGATTTACTCTCAGATTATAGCAAAATAAAGCCATTGTGCAGTAAAAGTGTTAATTGACAACTACATGGTTATAAACAGCAAAATAATATCTTGCAGACTAAAAATTCAATAGTAATTCAGTTAATTTATACTTCCCTTCCACCGTCAGAAAAAATAGCTTCTTAACCTAGTAAAAGCAACAGTGAAAAAGAACCTTCTGATTTAACACAGGTCCAGGTACAACGTTGGGATACTTTGAGCCATAACGTTTAGACTCAAAGGTCTCATTTATCTTTCAAAATGTGCTATGTACCTCCAGTGCATGCATGATAAACCTCCACACGATTGTCTAACTCATCCCATACTTTTGAAGATATATGTGTAGTTACTGCATTCACTGCTGTTGCGATGCAGCTTTGCAGTTCAACCAAAAGGAACACAATGGAGTGTGTCATAGATCGGAATAAAAATGTCACGTACCTTGAAATCAGATGACTATTGAGACCAATTTTGCAGTGCGAGCGCGATACATCCCTGAATGGTTCAAATGGCTCTGAGCACTATGGGACTTAACTTCTGAGGTCATTAGTCCCCTAGGACTTACGATTACTTAAACCAAACTAACCTAAGGACATCACACACACCCTGAATGGCCAATCCTAGCTCACTGTTAAAGAAAAAACGTTTTTACTGCCAGGTGCGTCCGCAGCTCGTGGTCGTGCGGTAGCGTTCTCGCTTCCCACGCCCGGGTTCCCGGGTTCGATTCCCGGCGGGGTCAGGGATTTCTTTGCCTCGTGATGACTGGGTGTTTTGTCATGCCCTTAGGTTAGTTAGGTTTAAGTTGTTCTACGTTCTAGGGGACTGATGACCATAGCTGTTAAGTCCCATAGTGCTCAGAGCCATTTGAACCATTTTTGAACTGCCAGGTGCAAGTGCAGAAGTGATCCATCCTCTTGAAAGATTACGTCTTCGGTACGTACTCACAACTATGGTAAAGGCCATATATACAACATATTCTGTTACGTGACTCCTGCGAAAAGTTACAAGCTGTAATTCTTTTCCCGCGAACTGGTGCAAAACGCAAGACCATTTGGAGAGTCCCTGTCGTGCTCGACTGTGCTATGTGTCTGCTGTCTCCATATCCATATCTTGCGGTGAGTTACTTTTTCACTTATAACCTCATACCTAAACACTAAATTTCAAAGCCAACTGTTCCATCTCCACATACCAAAAGGAAATTATAAAAATCTATATTTTTCTCATCATCCTCGAAGGCTTCAGAAAATTTAAAGTTGTATAGGTCCGCGCAAAACAGCCACACACATATGAAGCAAGACTGACTTTTGACTGGTACTACGAGTGAACTTCTGTGAGTTTCGTTCAATACTATGTTGAACCTTCTCTCCGTTCTTCAATGAGCAGACGGGGTTGACGTGTGGATTTCCCTGGCATACTAGCAAACGAATTAGAGTCTTCAAACAGCTGGTGACATCTTCGAAGCCTCTTAGCTGTAGTAAAGCAGTGCATGTACTATGGATCTACACAACATGCAGTGGCTTCCATGTCTGAAAGATACAAATATCTACACTGCTGATGGAACAATAAAGGAAAAGGTGTCTGTGGTAAGCCTTTTCAGTAGCTGTAGAAGAACAATCTGGATGACTTATCTGAGACTGTAAAATTAGCCAAGATGTCCTTTCTGTGTTGGTACTTCCAACGGTTGGAAGCAAGGAGTAATTACAGTCGTTATTTCTTCCGCCAACATATGGCTGTACTGTACGTAATAACGGCATCATGTTGAGTAACATATTACAGAGACAAAATATCCGCCATTGAGACCTCTGAGCTTGGACTATTCAGGAGTATGTCATCATCAGGAAATGCAAAACTTGATTTCTGTGGGTTGAAGTCTGGTAACTTAAATCCCGTAATAGGATACACAGGCTAGAGAACTAAATAAATAAGTAAAATGTAGTTAGATATATAGTGGGAATTTGTTAGATCTGAAAGGAAGAAAAGGACTTCTGGTCAGTTGAGTGCAGGGCTATAGACACAAAATCAAATACGGGCAGGTCTAATTATGAATAAGAAAATAGAAATGTGGGCAAGCTATCATGAACACTATAGTGGATGCGTTATTGTAGCGAAGGTAGACACGAAGATCCACACAGCAGTAAAAGTTTACGTGTCAGCTAGCTCTGCAAATGGTGAAGAGATTTGAAGAACTCACGAAGAGCTATAAGGAACTATTCATATAGTTAAGAGGGACGAAAAGTAATTGCGATAGGAATTGGAATACGATAGTAGGAAAGACAAAGACAGAAGAATAGTAAGAGAAGATGGAATGAGTGAGAAAGGAATTAAAAGGGCAGCCACCGGCTAGAATGTTGCTCAGTGCAAAATTGGATAATGGTTGACACTAGGTTACAGAATTATGAGTCATGGAAGAGACATGGAGTCGCCGAAAGGTTTGAGCAGATTTTAGAACCAGATTTCAAACTGAAAACCATTTCCAGGGATCGCATTACATTTTATTTCTTACCAACTGCAAATTAAAACTGAAGAAATCACAGGAAGGTAGAAAATTAAGATGAGAACTGTGTAGGTTCTCGAGAATTGCGAATGGAGTGTTTGGCAAGTACTGACTAAAAATCTTAGTCACCTTTCATTACATCCATTTATCGGTTACCAGATACGTAACAAAAATTAATAATGTTAATTCAGAAGCATATTTTACGTGTTAATACGAAGTTCAAACCTTCCCTATGGGGAGCATCACATACTAGACGGTACGTTTCTCGGTTCTAAAGAGGTTCAACTGATTTCTCTGTTAGTAGAGGTCAACGGGAACTACTGTAAGTAAGTGACTCTATGAAACGACAAAAGATTCATACCTGCAAAAATGAAATAAATATGGACGTTATAAGAGATGTGACAACACAGACACTTTACACCTACATCTAAATCTACATGGATACGCTGCAAATCACATTTAAGATCATAGAGCCACATTCACAATTCTCTATTATTCCAATCTCGTATAGCACTCGGAAAGAACAAACAACTGTATCTTTCGTTACGAGCTCTGATTTACCTTATTTTATCGTGGTGATCGTTTCTTCGTATGTAGGGCGGCGTCAACAAAGAATTTTCGCATTAGGAGGAGGAAGTTGGTGATTGGAATTTTATGAGAAGACTCCTCCGTCACAAAAAAAAAAAACACCTTTGCTTAAATGATGCCAAAATCCTTTATCATTTCAGTGACACTCTCTTCCCTACTTCACGATAATACAAAACGTGCTGCCGTTCTTTGAACTTTTTCAGTGTTCTCCGTCAGTCCTATCTGATAAGGATCCCACACCGCGCAGCAGTATTCTAAAAGAGGACGGACAAGCGTAGTGTAGGCATTCACCTTCGCAGGTCTGTTACATTTTCTATGTGTCCTGTCAATTAAACGCAGTCATTGGTTAGCCATCCACTCGACATTTACTACGTGTTCTTTCCAATTTAAATTGTTAGTAATTGTAATTCCTAGGTATGTATTTGAATTTGCAACCTTTAGATTTGACTGATTTATTGCATAACCGAAGTTTAACGGATTCCTTTTAGCACTCATGTAGATGACCTCACACCTTTCGTTACTTAGGGTCAACTGCCAATTTTCGCACCATATAGAAATCTTTTCTAAATCGTTTTAAAATTTGTTTTGATCTTCTGATGACTTTACTAGTCGATAAACGACAACGTCATCTGCAAACAACTGAAGACGGCTGCTTAGATCGTCTCTCAAATCGGTTATATAGTTAAGGAACAGCAAAGGGCTTATAATATTACCGTGGCTAACGCCAAAAATTACTTCTGTTTTACTCGATGACTTTCCACGAATTACTGCCAACTGTGACCTCTCTGACAGGAAATCACGAATCCAGCCACATAACTGAGACGATATTCCGTAAGTACGCAATTTCACTAGAAGCCGCTTGTGTGGCATAGTGTCAAAAGCTTTCCGGAAATCCAGAAATACGGAACCAATTTGAAAACCCTTGTCAATACCATCCAACACTTCATGCGAGTAGAGGACTAGTTGTGTTTCACAAGAACGATGCTTTCTAAATCCGAACTGACTGTGTGTCAATATACCGTTTTCTTTGTGGTAATTCATAATATTTGAGCACAATATATGTTCCAAAATCCTGCTGCATATCGACGTTAATGGTAAGGGCCTGTAATTTAGTGGATTACTCCTACTAGCTTTCTTGGATATTGGTGTGACCTGTGCAACTTTCCAGTCTGTAGGTAGTGATCTATCGTCGAGCGAACGGTTATAAATGGTTGTTAAGTACGGAGCCATTGCATCAGCATACTCTGAAAGGAACCTAATTGGTATACAGTCTGGTCCAGACATTCAGCTACACATAAAATTATACGAGTACTGTAGCGCTGCAGAAGAATTGTCTTGTACTTACGGAGATTTCGTAAAGTTCTATTCGGCAAGGTCAAGGCAGAGAAGGTGCGCCCATTGGAATGTCAACAAGACATCCACGAACGTCGAGGCACCTGGCGTGCGTTGCTGCACAGCCTTCTAGTGAGGAAAGTAGGAACGCAAACGACGCATTGCTATATAACAAAGTAGTGTGAGGTAACTTTTGGTTCAAATGGCTCTGAGCACTATGGGACTTAACATCTGTGGTCATCAGTCCCCTAGAACAGAACTACTTAAACCTATCTAACCTAAGGACATCACACACATCCATGCCCGAGGCAGGATTCGAATCTGCGACCGTAGCGGTTACGCGGTTCCAGACTGTGGCGCCTAGAACCGCACGGCCACACCGGCCGGCTGTGAGGTAACTCTTCGAAACTTCAGTGGCAGCGCGCTACTGCAAAGCCAGATGTCGGCAGAAAGACTCTAGCTCAGCGCCCCAGAATAATTATTGGATTACCACAGCTGGGCAAGGAGCGCTGACCAGACTGACATACGAGGGCAAATGCGTTCAATCACCCAGAGCCACCACGTCACAGGCGCAGGCTTGGCTCTTTAAATAACGAGTCTTTCGGAGCTCAACGTCCAGTCGTGCTGTCATTCTGTCCACATCGCTAGAACCAGAGTGAAAACAAGACAACCTGATCGAGAATGGTCTGTAAGCCGACTTCAACATCAATACGCAGCCAACCTGACGCATTCGACAGCCACTGCCTGCCTTTGCTGTCTAGTGGGGCAAGGAGGATGAGGAGAAGACTTGTGTGTGGCCAGGCTTCGTCCACTGTGACTCAATGTGCAAGATCTGCAAGCAGTCATCTCCAAATCGCTGGAGAGTGACAGATTCGTGGATGAGTAAGGCCTAGACTTCAACACAATCGAGACCCTTGGCCACAGTAGACTGTCCTCACCTGAGCATAGGAAGGGATGTCTACGAGGGCGCTGCGGTGGGAGCCGCAATGTTGTCTGTGTGGGCGACGCCTTCTTCTTCCCACATTGCCGCCAGCACAGTATGCAGGCGTGGCTCACTGGCGTTTGGCGGCGACGTCGCGATTCACTGACGACGCATAAGCGCTTCTTCGTTGCACGCTCTTACGTCCAACCTCCGTCCGACGCCATGAGACACTTTATAATTCTGAAAACTCAACTTGAGAAATAAATGTTGTAGGAGATACCACAATGTCACTGACACCTCACTGGACCACTAACCTGTACTCGTTGCCCAGCCATTGCACACAACGTGTTAACAGAGTCCAGGGCCACGCCAGAGTGAAATTAAATGCCTATCATTTTACTTACATTCCCTCTACAAGCTCATCGTCTTTAGCCTTTGAATTATATATTATTACAAATTACACTGCTGGCCACCGTAAATGCAACACCAAGAAAGACAAGAGGTAGCACAACAAGATTTATTTTGTAGATAACATGTTGACCAAGTATCAAATGATTACGTTTACAGACGTCTGTGACATGTGGTTCCTGCCAGAATCAGTAGCCAGAGTAGCCGCCATTGTTGGAGATCACCGCTGCCACACGTCTCGGCATTGAGTCAAAGAGACGTTGGATGTGTTTCTGGGGTACAGCAGCCCAAGCAGCTTCCACACGTTGCCAAAGATCATCAGGTGTGGCAGCTGGGGATGTAATCTGGGTCACTCGTTGAGCAACCATGGACCACATGTTTTCTATCGGCGAAAGATCCGGAGAGCGAGCCGGCCAGGGAAGCAATTCAATCTGGTTATTGGCGAAGAACCTTTGGACAATGCGTGCCACGTGTGGTCGCGCATTATCCTGTTGAAATATGGCTGTGGCCGAGCCCTGAAGGTAAGGAAGGACAACTGGCTCCAGCACCTCGGATATGTAGCGCCGGCTATTTAAAGTACCGGCAATGCGTACTAGAGGCGTGCGAGAGTAATATCCAATACCGCCCCATACCATAATACCCGGTGCAAGACCAGTGTGGCGGTGCATATTGCAGCTGTCCAGCATCCTCTCTCCACGGTGTCTCCACACTCGAATCCGACCATCGTGGTGCTGCAGACAGAAGCGCGCCTCGTCAGTAAAGACAACGTCATTCCATTCTGCCGTCCACAGCCGTCTGTCATCACACCATTGGCGACGGAGACGTCTGTGGTTCTGCGTCAATGGTAGACGAAGCAATGGACGTCTTGCGGACAGAACACTCTGCTGTAAACGGCGTCGAATGGTACGCGCAGACACTGGATGATGGGTTACAGACGCAATGTGCTGTGCTATGGTTCGGGATGTCACTGAGCGATCCGTCACTGCCATGCGCACAATTTGCCTATCAGCACGTGCAGTGGTGCACCGAGGTGAATGCGATCGACCACGTCGGTCCGTCGTACCCTCCTGCATCCAACGGTCACATATCCGCATTACAGTTGTTTGGTTTCGTACAACACGACTAGCGATTTCTCTGTATGATAATCCACAATCTCGGTAAGCCACTATCCTTCCTCTGACAAACTCGGATACTTGATCAAAATATGTTTGCTGTTGTCTAGGAGGCATAACTGATCGTCTTGTGAAACAACCACAAGGTAAACACACGTGCCGAACGTACACTCGTCGAAATCGCCAAGCCTTAAATGGCGCTATGAGGTGGCGCCACAGGCGCGCGTGATGTGCGTCTGCGCTGAAATTCTAATCAGTTGCATATCTCATCGCTGCAAACCCATGGTGTAAATTTCACTTGATTCGGATGCTTCCTTCAGGGTGTTGCATTTACGGTGGCCAGCAGTGTATTTCCCAAAACGATAATAACGGTTTAACTGCTACTGGTAACTGTCGAGATACGCTGACAAGAGAAACTCCCCATTGCACCAGCGTCAGGTTTAGTGGTATAATGTCCCAGTGGATAGCTCGTCAGAAACTGAACACAGATGAAGTGTGCAAATAGGAAGGAGGTGCACTGAACTGTGAAAAAAGAAGTAAAATGTTGTCAACGGTCGAACCTCAACATGGGCGATATCGAACGAATTTGACACGCTACGGCGTTGTGGGTATGTGGTCACTGTGTTGGATTGTGGTGGGGGAGATGCATGCCGGCCGCTGTGGCCGAACAGCTCTAGGCGCTTCAGTCCGGAACCGCACTGCTGCTACGGTCGCAGCTTCGCATCCTGCCTCGGGCATGGATGTGTATGAAGTCCTTAGGTTAGTTAGGTTCAAAATGGTTCAAATGGCTCTGAGCACTGTGGGACTTAACATCTATGGTCATCAGTCCCCTAGAACTTAGAACTACTTAAACCTAACTAACCTAAGGACAGCACACAACACCCAGCCATCACGAGGCAGAGAAAATCCCTGACCCCGCCGGGAATCGAACCCGGGAACCCGGGAACCCGGGCGTGGGAAGCGAGAACGCTACCGCACGACCACGAGATGCGGGCGTACGTTAGGTTTAACTAGTTCTAAGTTTAGGGGACTGATGACCTCAGATGTTAAGTCCCTTAGTGCTTAGATCCATTGGGAGATGCGTGTTCAAGTCTCCCTGGTATCTTAGTTTTATCCTCAAAATTATAAGCTCTCCGTCCGGTCATTCGCGTGGCTGTTCGCTGTATCCGAATTTGTGTCTGTGCCGTGGCGTGACGACCGTTTGCATCAGTGAGGAGCTCCCGTTTGTTCCACACGAGTACCACATGTTATAACATTTGCGTTCCGTTTTGAAAGTTTTGAGTCTTGAATTCCTGTTGTGACATAATTGACACCCGTTTATTTGTTATTTTCACCTTTGTGAGATGACTATGCGGCATCTCGCTTGCTCTCAAACCAGTGTATCTCATAGCAACTGCCAAGACTGCAGAATGAGAACAGACACGCCATTCAATGACCGGACAGACAGTTCATAAATTTGTGGTGAACGAAACCTGGGAACGAGGCAAATTGGAACACGGATCACCCGTGTTGTAGTCTAACACTGTGACCCCATAACGACGTATCCGTTGTTGCAACGCGCTGAATGTTTCACAGCTTGAGCTCCGACTGGAGACTGTTTATTTATATTTTGCTTCTTTTTTCGCGTTTCAGTACACCTTCTTACAGTTTTCATGATCGATCCATGCTTTTTGATGTGCCATCCACTGGGCCATTTTACAACAAACTATGAGGGGGGGGGGGGGGGGGGAAGGAGAGTTTCTTTTGTTGTGAGGCCAGGATATGGATAGCGATATGCACATATACAGATGGCGGTACACCAAGTATAAAAGGGCAGTGCGTTGGAATAGCTATCATGTTTACTCAGGTAAGCGCGATGGCACGGCTGTCCGACGTGATTACTGGAACACGACTGGAATTAAGTGACTCTGAACGCGGAATAGTAGATGGAGCTAGACGCGTGGGACATTCCTGAGCAGGGTCGCGAATCGTTCTGGCTCCCGTGAGTGCTTAATTTTACCTGTACCACGTCCACGGGAGGCTTCTAAGGGGTCTCTGGCGAAATCGATTTCTGTGCGAGTCCACCGATGAGGCGGGTGGTTCTTAGCTAGAAAGCTCTTTCAGCTTGTATAACACCAGACGGTCATTTCCACGGCCGGCGTGGAGGCTGCGTTCCGCCGTAATTCGCTCCATCGTGGTTAGAGGGGCCATCCCTGCCGTGGCCGAAAGACTAGTGCTGCAAACCGACTTCTGTGCCACGATTCTAAACTAACAAGGTAACCTCCCCATCGCACCCACCTCAGATTTAGTTATAAGTTGGCACAGTGGATAGGCCTTCAAAAAATGAACGCACATCAATCGAGAAAATAGGAAGAAGTTGTGTGGAACTATGAAAATAATAGGCAAAATATACAAATTGAGTAGTCCATGCGCAAGGTAGGCAACATCAAGGAGAGCATCAGCTGAGGAGCGCCGTGGTCCCGCGGTTAGCGTGAGGCGCTGCGGAGCAAGAGGTCCTTGGTTCAAGTCTTCCGTCGAGTGAAAAGTTTACTTTCTTTATTTTCGCAAAGTTATGATCTCTCCATTCGTTCATTGATGTCTCTGTTCACTGTAATAAGTTAAGTGTCTGTGTTTTGCGACCGCACCGCAAAACCGTGCGATTAGTAGACGAAAGGATGTGCCTCTCCCATGGGAACGGAAAACATTTGATCGCAAGGTCATAGGTCAACCGATTCCTCCACAGGAAAACACGTCTCATATATTCCATACGACACTGGTGATGGCATGTGCGTCACATGACAGGAATGTGTGGTCGACCCACCTAACTTGTACACTTGGCGAATGGGTAAAAAGATTCTTCTACCTTGCCCGATTTAGGTTTTCTTGTGGATGTGGTAATCACTCTCAAAAAAGTGATGAAACCAAAAGAGTTTGTTACATAAACCGCAACAAATGAATGCAACAGTTTCACAGTCGCACAGTTTTCCCTGAGCTCTGTCAAAACATATGTTTTTAACGTTTTCAAATTTTTCCGTGCGTAGACCGTCAAATCCTGCATATGTCCAAGCAAATCTGAACATGTCTTGGAATTTTGGAGAGCAAAGTTGATTATGTGTGAGTACCTCAACTTTGATAATCGCCTGAAAATAAAAAATTAAAATATTCACTAGAGGGGAGATTTGAACCAAGAACCTCTTGTTCCGCATCTGCTCACGCTAACCATGGTACCACGGCGTTCCTGAGCTTGTATTATCCTTTATGTTACTTATCTTGCCCATGGACTACTCAGTTTGTAAATTTTGTTTATTTTTTTCTTAGTTCCCATTACTTCTTCCTGTTTTCTCGATTGATCTGTGTGCAGTTTTTCAAGGCGTATCCACTGTGCCAACTTATAGCTAAATCTGAGGTGGGTGCGATGGGGAGGTTCCCTTGTAAGTGGCGCAACGGGACCGCAAGCTGTATGTTTACGTCTCTACTTTAATACCCGGTGAGAAGCTTTTTACTTAGACACTGAACCGCCAAAGAAATTGGTATAGCCATGCGTATTCAGACATGTGTGAACAGGCAGAGTATGGCGCTACGGTCGGCAACGCCTATCTAAGACAACAAGTGTCTGCTCCTACAATGGCAGGTTATCAAGATTAAAGTTTGAACGCGTTGTCGTTGTCGGCGCACGAGCGATGGGACACAGCATCTCAGAGCTAACGATGAAGTGAGATTTGCCAAGACGGCCATTTCAGAGTGTACCGTGAGCATCAGGAATCCGGTAAAACATCAAATCTCCGGGAAAATATCCTGCAAGAACGAGACCAACGACGACAGAAGGACATCGTTCAACGTGACAGAAGTGCAACCCTTCGGCACATTGCTGCAGATTTCAATGCTTGACCACACCAAATGTCAGCATGCAAACCATTCAACGAGATATCGTCGATATGGGCTTCCGAAGCCGAAGGCCCATTCTTGCACCCGTGACGACACAAATCTTTCCACCTCGCCTGGGCCCATCAACGCCGACTTTCGACTGTTGATGACTGGAAACATGTTGTCTAGTCGGACGAGTATCGCTTCAAATTGTATAGAGTGGATGGACGTGTACGGTTATGGTGACAACCTCATGAGTCCACGGACCCTGCATGTCATCAGGGAAGTGTTCAAGCTGTCGGAGGCTCTGTAATCGTGTGGGGCGTGTGCTGTTGGAGTGATATGGGACCCCTGATACTCTGACAGGTGACACTTACGTAAACTATCTATCTGATCACCTCAATCCATTCGTCTCCATTGTGCATTCCGACGGACTTGGGCAATTTCAGCAGGACAATGCGACACTTCATATGTCCAGAATTTCTCAAGGAACACTCTTCCGAGTTTAGACACTTCCGCTGGCCACCAAATTGCCCAGATATGAACATTTTGAGCATATCTGGGATGCCATACAACGTGCTCTTCGGAAGAGATCTCCACCTCCTCTTACTCTTAGTGATTTGTGGACAGCCCTGCAGGATTAATGGTGTCAGTTCCCTCCAGCACCACTTCAGACATAAGACGAGCTCATGCCACGTCGTGTTGCACGATATTAGGGAGGTGTACCAGTTTCATTGGATCTTCAGTGTATTTACCAGTGCTGCAGCGCTGTTTTAACTTCAATTGGAACAGGATATACCAGCCGAGTAAGATACGCTAACTTGGGTAATGTTCCTTAACTGGGCGTTCCTTTGAGAGAAGCCGATACCCCCTAGTCATCTGGCTACTTAAATCACTTGATTTGTTTAACAATCTCCAGACTCCAGTGGTTGAAACGTCTTCCTGCTTACATGCTTACTGTTTTCTGCGTTTGGTCTCTGGTGAGAGAAATGGATAAGGGCATACAATTTGACATTCAGCAAATTTTGTAATTGTGAACAGCGTAAAGTTTTACGTGACTTTAAACGCTCTGTCTCTGTTCTTGTGGCCAGCGTTATGTAATTGGAACAGCCGGGGAACTCCAAGTATTAATGGAACAGTATATTTAAAACCGGTAGTGCGGGTATCGTAAGAAAAAAAAATAATAATTCTACCGCTTGTAAATGAAGAAAAATTAGGTATTGAAGGACGGGATGCAGCTAATCCATGGTGCAGCTAATCTCTAAATCTTTCCCCCGAGCTTGAGATTCAGCTTTTTGTTGCCATACTATATCGCGAGTGTTTATTTTATTGTATTTTTAATAATGGCGTTGTGTACGTTTTAGAACCAGTTAATGCGAGCAACTGGGCCGCGAACTGCTTGTAATATTAAAATGTTCCTTCGAATGTTTTGTACAAATTTCAGCTTGAGATTTCTTATTAAAGTTGTGGTGTACCCAAAAGTTTCATCATCAAACTTCTTCTTACAGCTGTACACATCTTTTCTTAAAACTTTATTTCAACTGATTTAAATGGTCATCAGTCCCCTAGAACTTAGAACTACTTAAACCTAACTAACCTAAGGACATCACACACATCCATGCCCGAGGCAGGATTCGAACCTGCGACCGTAGCAGCCCCGCGGTTCCGGACTGAAGCGCCTAGAACCGCACGGCCACCGAGACACAGCCTTTGGTTGTTGGGGCCACCCTTTATATGGAATTTTGTAATCAATAAACTGTAATTAAAATGTGCATTAACGAATGAGATTCAATCCCTATTTGCCCAGGCCCTCTTTGTCCTATCTTGTAGAGGTGGATTCAGGCAACTCAATTCCATTTCGTAAATCGTTAGGGAATTCAATATTCCTAGGTCGACAGTGTCAAGAATGTGCCAGGGTAGCAAATTTCGGACGTTACCTCCCACAACGCAGTGGCCGATGTCCTTCGCTTAATGATCGGCAGCAGTGACGTTTGCGTAGAGTTGCCAATGCCAACAGACAAGCTGCTCTCCTTGAAATAACAGCAGAAATCAGTAAGGGACGTACAACATACAGGGTGTTTCAAAAATGACCGGTATATTTGAAACGGCAATAAAAACTAAACGAGCAGCGATAGAAATACACCGTTTGTTGCAATATGCTTCGGACAACAGTACATTTTCAGGCAGACAAACTTTCGAAATTACAGTAGTTACAATTTTCAACAACAGATGGCGCTGCGGTCTGGGAAACTCTATAGTACGATATTTTCCACATATCCACCATGCGTAGCAATAATATGGCGTAGTCTCTGAATGAAATTACCCGAAACCTTTGACAACGTGTCTGGCGGAATGGCTTCACATGCAGATGAGATGTACTGCTTCAGCTGTTCAATTGTTTCTGGATTCTGGCGGTACACCTGGTCTTTCAAGTGTCCCCACAGAAAGAAGTCACAGGGGTTCATGTCTGGCGAATAGGGAGGCCAATCCACGCCGCCTCCTGTATGTTTCGGATAGCCCAAAGCAATCACACGATCATCGAAATATTCATTCAGGAAATTAAAGACGTCGGCCGCGCGATGTGGCCGGGCACCATCTTGCATAAACCACGAGGTGTTCGCAGTGTCGTCTAAGGCAGTTTGTACCACTACAAATTCACGAAGAATGTCCAGATAGCGTGATGCAGTAATCGTTTCGGATCTGAAAAATGGGCCAATGATTCCTTTGGAAGAAATGGCAGCCCAGACCAGTACTTTTTGAGGTTGAAGAGACGATGGGACTGCAACATGGGGCTTTTCGGTTCCCCATATGCGCCAGTTCTGTTTACTGACGAAGCCGTCCAGGTAAAAATAAGCTTCGTCAGTAAACCAAATGCTGCCCACATGCATATCGCCGTCATCAATCCTGTGCACTATATCGTTAGCGAATGTCTCTCGTGCAGCAATGGTAGCGGCGCTGAGGGGTTGCCGCGTTTGAATTTTGTATGGATAGAGGTGTAAACTCTGGCGCGTAGACGATACGTGGACGTTGGCGTCATTTGGACCGCAGCTGCAACACGGCGAACGGAAACCCGAGGCCGCTGTTGGATCACCTGCTGCACTAGCTGCGCGTTGCCCTCTGTGGTTGCCGTACGCGGTCGCCCTACCTTTCCAGCACGTTCATCCGTCACGTTCCCAGTCCGTTGAAATTTTTCAAACAGATCCTTTATTGTATCGCTTTTCGGTCCTTTGGTTACATTAAACCTCCGTTGAAAACTTCGTCGTGTTGCAACAACACTGTGTTCTAGGCGGTGGAATTGCAACACCAGAAAAATCCTCTGTTCTAAGGAATAAACCATGTTGTCTACAGCACACGTGCACGTTGTGAACAGCACACGCTTACAGCAGAAAGACGACGTACAGAATGGCGCACCCACAGACTGCGTTGTCTTCTATATCTTTCACATCACTTGCAGCGCCATCAGTTGTTGAAAATTGTAACTACTGTAATTTCGAAAGTTTGTCCACCTGAAAATGTACTGTTGTCCCAAGCATATTGCAACAAACGGTGTATTTCTATCGCTGCTCGTTTAGTTTTTATTGCCGTTTCAAATATACCGGTCATTTTTGAAACACCCTGTACGTATCCCTTAGGACAGTACGGCGAGGCTTTAATGGGCTAGGAGCAAACGTCCGACGCTTTGCCTTTGCTAACAGCATGGTATCACCTGTAGCACCCTTCCTGGGCTCTTGACCATATCGGTTGGACCTTGCACCACAGGAAAACCATGGTTTGGTCAGATTAATCTCGATTTCAGTTGGTAAGAGAAGATAGTAAGGTTAGAGTGTGGTGCGGGCCCCAAGTCATGGACCCAAGTTGTCAATAAAGCATTGTGCAATCTGGTGGTGACCCCATAGTGGTGTGGGCTGTGTTGACATGAAATGCACTGGGTCCTCTGGTCTAATTGAATCCTTGCGAAATAGTTATGGCAGGCTTCTGGGAAACCATTTGCATCCATCCATGGACTCCATGTTCCCAAAGAACAGTGGAATTTTTATGGATGACAATGCACCATGTCACTGGGCGACAAGTGTTCGTTATTGGTTTGAATAACATCCTTGACAATTTGAGTGGATGATTTGGCCATTTATGCGACATAATTCAGAGTTCAGATCGTACTCAAAATCCTGCACCGGCAACACTTTCGCAATTATGGACAACTATAGAGGCAGTATGGCCCAATATTTCTGCAGGGGACTTTCAACGACTTATTGAGTGCATACCACTTCGAGTTGCTTCATAAAGCCGGGAAAAGGAAGTCCGACAAGATATTAAGAGGTATCCCTTCACTTCTCTCACCTCAGTGTATTTAAATATGACAGCCAGTAATTTATCCAATAGTTTCACATGAAAATGCTTTCTTATCTGACCAGACTTAAAACATGAAACGAAAAATAAACCAAATGAACAGTGACTTATTTTCAAAGAATATTCTTAAGAATTTATTTTATTTACTAGCTATTCATCAAGAACATTAACACATTTAATCACACTATGTAAGCATGGAAGTTGTTGCCAGGGAGTAACTGATGAAATAATAACCGAATTCCTTTTAACAAATGGGAATTTTGTTCACTTTAATAGTGCCTAAAAGCTCTTTTTAAAAGAAACAGATTAAAATTATAATGAGAAAGCACCCTCTAAATATCGAAGTTACAATATATTCAGAGGCAGAAAGAAAGAAGTTTTGACAGTATGAGCTTTCGGGCAGAGAACCTTGCCGCTCCCTTTTGACACAGCCGTAGTTACGACCGCTCACAACAGCCTCTGAAAGACTACACTGGTGCAAATCTGCAACACACAAAACTTTAAACTAAGAGTATTAACAATTTACACAACCACACAAACTATGCACCCCCTGTAGGAGGGATGGAAATACACTCCTGGAAATGGAAAAAAGAACACATTGACACCGGTGTGTCACACCCACCATACTTGCTCCGGACACTGCGAGAGGGCTGTACAAGCAATGATCACACGCACGGCACAGCGGACACACCAGGAACCGCGGTGTTGGCCGTCGAATGGCGCTAGCTGCGCAGCATTTGTGCACCGCCGCCGTCAGTGTCAGCCAGTTTGCCGTGGCATACGGAGCTCCATCGCAAACACTGGTAGCATGCCGCGACATCGTGGACGTGAACCGTATGTGCAGTTGACGGACTTTGAGCGAGGGCGTATAGTGGGCATGCGGGAGGCCGGGTGGACGTACCGCCGAATTGCTCAACACGTGGGGCGTGAGGTCTCCACAGTACATCGATGTTGTCGCCAGTGGTCGGCGGAAGGTGCACGTGCCCGTCGACCTGGAACCGGACCGCAGCGACGCACGGATGCACGCCAAGACCGTAGGATCCTACGCAGTGCCGTAGGGGACCGCACCGCCACTTCCCGGCAAATTAGGGACACTGTTGCTCCTGGGGTATCGGCGAGGACCATTCGCAACCGTCTCCATGAAGCTGGGCTACGGTCCCGCACACCGTTAGGCAGTCTTCCGCTCACGCCCCATCATCGTGCAGCCCGCCTCCAGTGGTGTCGCGACAGGCGTGAATGGAGGGACGAATGGAGACGTGTCGTCTTCAGCGATGAGAGTCGCTTCTGCCTTGGTGCCAATGATGGTGGTATGCGTGTTTGGCGCCGTGCAGGTGAGCGCCACAATCAGGACTGCATACGACCGAGACACACAGGGCCAACACCCGGCATCATGGTGTGGGGAGCGATCTCCTACACTGGCCGTACACCACTGGTGATCGTCGAGGGGACACTGAATAGTGCACGGTACATCCAAACCGTCATCGAACCCATCGTTCTACCATTTCTAGACCGGCAAGGGAACTTGCTGTTCCAACAGGACAATGCACGTCCGCATGTATCCCGTGCCACCCAACGTGCTCTAGAAGGTGTAAGTCAACTACCCTGGCCAGCAAGATCTCCGGATCTGTCCCCCATTGAGCATGTTTGGGACTGGATGAAGCGTCGTCTCACGCAGTCTGCACGTCCAGCACGAACGCTGGTCCAACTGAGGCGCCAGGTGGAAATGGCATGGCAAGCCGTTCCACAGGACTACATCCAGCATCTCTACGATCGTCTCCATGGGAGAATAGCAGGCTGCATTGCTGCGAAAGGTGGATATACACTGTACTAGTGCCGACATTGTGCATGCTCTGTTGCCTGTGTCTATGTGCCTGTGGTTCTGTCAGTGTGATCATGTGATGTATCTGACCCCAGGAATGTGTCAATGAAGTTTCCCCTTCCTGGGACAATGAATTCACGGTGTTCTTATTTCAATTTCCAGGAGTGTAGTACAAAACACTGACAATTAAAATATTAACCTTGCCACCGAAGGTGCAGCTTGATTTTAACTTCTATGGAAGTCTTACGGTGAAAGGGTGGCAACTTTATGTACTAAAATGATCATTTAAATAAAAGCCCATGAAATGCAATCTGATATAAACTTCTAAAAGGTTGGCCCAACAGTAGTTAAGATGCTTTACAATAAACAGATAGTGCCTCTCAAGATCATAAGCAATAATATAAAAGTTTCCTAAGATCAAAACATATTTCCGGTATTACGCCGTTATACTCCAAGCAATACATTCGTTAACACCACCAAATCCGACAAACATGACAGAGGCAGCTATTAATGTACGGTAGATTGATAGGGAGATTACCGAACAACCCGAACCGCAGGTTGCCCTAACACGCCCCTACTTCACAAGGGAAAAAACGGACCACCGGATTTATAAACAACCACCTTCCCGCGGGTCGGTAAACGGAGAAGAATGGTGGGACGACCCCAAAGCAAAACGGCTGGTGACCTCACCAAGAAAACAAGTAGAATTTAAAAAGAGTAAATCAAACAAGATATCACCAATCACTTAACTTCTAATAGACTTCGATTTCTCGAGAAGACCTGGCGCAGCACCCCCAAATCGCTCTCCCGAACCGTCCGCTGCCAGCCGCTTCAATCGACGCAGGAAGGCGCGCCGATCTCCCGTCTCACGGAGTCGCAGCTCGCACTGGTCAGACCGATGTCGTGGGTTGACTCCTGTTGCTCTCGTGTCGACCGCAAAGTCATTGCCCCACTGCCCACTGGACTTACGTGGCGACCTCACATGCGCCGACGCTCAAGACGGACAAGTCATCTTGTGTCTCAGTGCGCGACCGATCAACCGATCGATCCAACACCCAATGACCATTGCCTGAGCAAACACCAGCAGACTGGCGGCCTAACGCGCAGACTCAATGCAGGAACTAAGCCCCGACTGGGCGACCACTCGCTGAGTTTTCTTACTGGCGTTGTGGAAAGACACATTTTGCCGGCTTTAAAGGTTGATCCGAACGACAGACATACTAGCACTCCGAACGACAGACAGACACTAACTGCCCAACAAATGCGGTCGAGAGACAGACTAGCAAGCTGGGGACGAGAGAGTGACCCAGACTGACCCACTCGCGAGCTCATAGCGCGCCTTAAATGCACGTGAACAGGCAACCTTCCCCCTGGAATAAATAATGACTAACTGAAAACCTCGGCTGCCGACAGGTGTTGATGATATACCTCGATGTGGACAGTTAAAATATGTGCCCCGACCGGGACTCGAACCCGGGATCTCCTGCTTACATGGCAGACACTCTATCCATCTTTTTTTTTCGGGCAAGTGCTCTACCATCTTCTTTCTTTTTTTAGTGGCGACTGGCGACGGTGGGGGCTCGGGGGGCCAAGTGGACAGGGGTCGAAACCTGAGGCCCCCTCACCACCACCGAGCCTGTGGTGCTTAGGGAAATAGGAGACACAGGAATCAACAGTAGTGGAAGGCGTTGTTATTTATTTATTTGCATTTGTTTTACTAAGATTCACTAATATCATGGAATTATGGGAACACATCGGCGAAAAAGAAAAGAAATATAAATTCTGGTTAAAGAAAAAGAAAGGAAAAAGGAAAAGCAAAAAGAAATAAAATCCGCGCAATCTGCGACGCGCTCTCCCATCCGCGGAGTTCAGAAGTAGAATAGATCGTAGGCGGTTGAAACTCAGACACCGCTGGGGGAGGAGGGGTGGGTGCCCTCTGAGCCAGGCAACCCCCAACTCAGTGAAGGTCTAACAAAGTCCGCTCGAAGATAGTTAGCAAATAATGTTCGGTAACGTGGCGTGTTTTCGAGAGCTGCATGGGCTGTTCGTAAATAGGTCCAAAAGTCGAGGCGGGATTTAGGTCCCTCATGAAAGCGATAAGCGACCGCCCATCCTTGACCCACGTAATAGCATGACATTTGGCGGCGGGAAAATGTCGGTCCTCCGGGTATAGAAACATTCGAGGTTCGATTGTGTCTGGTGGCACCCGGAGATAGCAGGCAATGATTTGCTGCACGAAGCGCCATACATCTTGCGATGAGGCGCATGTCAGACGGTGTTCATCAGTGTCCAGTTGCTGGCAAAGGAGACAAAGAGAGGATTCTGACAAGCCAATGTTGTGCAGGCGCTGCTTCGTGGCAAATTTCCTGTTGACTATGTGATACTACAGTGCCCGGACGTTCGTAGGGAGGAAGGGCTGGCGGACGGTAGTCCACAATATGGGCCACTGGATGGAGGGATGTTTGGTCTCCATCACATTCCGGGGAACACAGCGCAGCAACAGGCTGTAAAAATCCTTAGTCCTAGGTGGGCGTGTATCTGGGAGACTGGTATGTATGTAACTGTAGTCGACGAAAAAGGTCTAAATATGGGACAAATAAGGCACGATATGGCCGACAGACACCGGTGGTGAGATGGAAGCAGGTAGCACGACCTCAAGCAAGCTGCGTGTTAGAGATGTACCCTGGCCCATCCACTGTTTTCTCATGGTACTCATGTATCGTTATCAGGAGAAAGAAAACTGGCACTCTACGGATCGGAGCGTGGAATGTCAGATCCCTTAATCGGGCAGGTAGGTTAGAAAATTTAAAAAAGGGAAATGGATAGGTTAAAGTAAGATATAGTGGGAATTAGTGAAGTTCAGTGGCAGGAGGAACAAGACTTTTGGTCAGGTGATTACAGGGTTATAAATACAAAATCAAATAGGGGTAATGCAGGAGTAGGTTTAATAATAAATAAAAAAAATAGGAGTGCGGGTTAGCTACTACAAACAGCATAGTGAACGCATTATTGTGGCCAAGATAGACACAAAGCCCATGCCTACTACAGTAGTACAAGTTTATATGCCAACTAGCTCTGCAGATGATGAAGAAATTGATGAAATGTATGACGAGATAAAAGAAATTATTCAGGTAGTGAAGGGAGACGAAAATTTAATAGTCATGGGTGACTGGAATTCGTCAGTAGGAAAAGGGAGAGAAGGAAACATAGTAGGTGAATATGGATTGGGGGGAAGAAATGAAAGAGGAAGCCGCCTTGTAGAATTTTGCACAGAGCATAACTTAATCATAGCTAACACTTGGTTCAAGAATCATAAAAGAAGGTTGTATACCTGGAAGAATCCTGGAGATACTAATACGTATCAGATAGATTATATAATGGTAAGACAGAGATTTAGGAACCAGGTTTTAAATTGTAAGACATTTACAGGGGCAGATGTGGATTCTGACCACAATCTATTGGTTATGAACTGCAGATTGAAACTGAAGAAACTGCAAAAAGGTGGGAATTTAAGGAGATGGGACCTGGATAAACTGAAAGAACCAGAGGTTGTACAGAGTTTCAGGGAGAGCATAAGGGAACAATTGACAGGAATGGGGGAAAGAAATACAGTAGAAGAAGAATGGGTAGCTCTGAGGGATGAAGTAGTGAAGGCAGCAGAGGATCAAGTAGGTAAAAAGACGAGGGCTAATAGAAATCCTTGGGTAACAGAAGAAATATTGAATTTAATTGATGAAAGGAGAAAATATAAAAATGCAGTAAATGAAGCAGGCAAAAAGGAATACAAACGTCTCAAAAATGAGATCGACAGGTAGTGCAAAATGGCTAAGCAGGGATGGCTAGAGGACAAATGTAAGGATGTAGAGGCTTGTCTCACTAGGGGTAAGATAGATACTGCCTACAGGAAAATTAAAGAGACCTTTGGAGAGAAGAGAACCACTTGTATGAATATCAAGAGCTCAGATGGCAACCCAGTTCTAAGCAAAGAAGGGAAGGCAGAAAGGTGGAAGGAGTATATAGAGGGTTTATACAAGGGCGATGTACTTGAGGACAATATTATGGAAATGGAAGAGGATGTAGATGAAGATGAAATGGGAGATAAGATACTGCGTGAAGAGTTTGACAGAGCACTGAAAGACCTGAGTCGAAACAAGGCCCCGGGAGTAGACAACATTCCATTAGAACTACTGATGGCCTTGGGAGAGCCAGTCATGACAAAACTCTACCATCTGGTGAGCAAGATGTATGAGACAGGCGAAATATCCACAGACTTCAAGAAGAATATAATAATTCCAATCCCAAAGAAAGCAGGTGTTGACAGATGTGAAAATTACCGAACTATCCGTTTATTTAGTCACAGCGGCCAAATACTAACACGAATTCTTTACAGACGAATGGAAAAACTGGTAGAATGGGACCTCAGGGAAGATCACTTTGGATTCCGTAGAAATGTTGGAACACATGAGGCAATACTAACCTTACGACTTATCTTAGAAGAAAGATTAAGAAAAGGCAAACCTACGTTTCTAGCATTTGTAGACTTAGAAAAAGCTTTTGAAAACGTTAACTGGAATACCCTCTATCAAATTCTGAAGGTGGCTGGGGTAAAATACAAGGAGCGAAAGGCTATTTACAATTTGTACAGAAACCAGATGGCAGTTATAAGAGTCGAGGGGCATGAAAGGGAAGCAGTGGTTGGGAAAGGAGTGAGACAGGGTTGTAGCCTCTCCCCGATGTTATTCAATCTGTATATTGAGCAAGCAGTAAAGGAAACAAAAGAAAAATTCGGAGTAGGTATTAAAATTCATGGAGAAGAAGTAAAAACTTTGAGGTTCGCCGATGACATTGTAATTCTGTCAGAGACAGCAAAGGACTTGGAAGAGCTGTTGAACGGAATGGACAGTGTCTTGAAAGGAGGATATAAGATGAACATCAACAAAAGCAAAACGAGGATAATGGAATGTAGTCAAATTAAATCGGGTGATGCTGAGGGGATTAGATTAGGAAATGAGACACTTAAAGTAGTAAAGGAGTTTTGCTATTTAGGGAGTAAAATAACTGATGATGGTCGAAGTAGAGAGGATATAAAATGTAGACTGGCAATGGCAAGGAAATCGTTTCTGAAGAAGAGAAATTTGTTAACATCTAGTATAGATTTAAGTGTCAGGAAGTCGTTTCTGAAAGTATTTGTATGGAGTGTAGCCATGTATGGAAGTGAAACATGGACGATAACCAGTTTGGACAAGAAGAGAATAGAAGCTTTCGAAATGTGGTGCTACAGAAGAATGCTGAAGATAAGGTGGGTAGATCACGTAACTAATGAGGAGGTATTGAATAGGATTGGGGAGAAGAGAAGTTTGTGGCACAAGTTGACTAGAAGAAGGGATCGGTTTGTAGGACATGTTTTGAGGCATCAAGGGATCACAAATTTAGCATTGGAGGGCAGCGTGGAGGGTAAAAATCGTAGAGGGAGAGCAAGAGATCAATACACTAAGCAGATTCAGAAGGATGTAGGTTGCAGTAGGTACTGGGAGATGAAGAAGCTTGCACAGGATAGAGTAGCATGGAGAGCTGCATCAAACCAGTCTCAGGACTGAAGACCACAACAACAACAACACTCATGTACAAGGCTGCAGCTCGCATACGGACATTGACAAGCCCGACGCCACCATATCGTGAGGGCAGGGTAAATGTCTCATAACGGACTTTAAACATTGAACCAGCCGTGAGATAATAGCCAAAAGCCGCCTGAACGTTGCGCCAAATTGCAGTTGGCAGAGGGAGAACTTGCGCGATGTTAACCAATTTTGATGCCACATAAAGATTAATAAACTCAACCCGTTGAAGTGTGTCCTGGCGGCGCAAGAGGTTCCGGCGGACGTCGTTGCGGATGACGTGTAACAGGCGACGGAAATTCGTTGCCGCTGTGCATGTGACCGTGGGGGTAAAGGTAATGCCCAGGTACCGGAAAGTCCGCACAAGCGGCAGGAGTGCCACTCCACCCTCCTGGAGGCCTCGTCCAATGTGCATTGCAGAAGATTTGGCGACATTCATGGCACTGCCAGCGACAGCCCCATAACGGGTAATCAATTCGAGGACTTCCCGAATCTCAGAGCCGGAGCGAATGAGGAGGAGGAGGTCATCAGCATATGCCCGACAGCGAAACGTGTGTTGGTGTAGGGTGGGGCCAGAGAGCTTGGTCGTCAAGCCACCAATAAGGGGCTCAAGGGCAATGGCATACGGCAGATAGGTACCGGCCCTGCTAAACGTCCATTGACTTGGACACGTGAACTGGCACTGTCGTAAAGACGCCGGATGACGTCGAGAAATCGGAGGGGGGATGCCCATTCGGGCTGCCACCGAAAACAGGAAACGATGACGCACTTTATCGAAGGCGCTGTCGAAGTCTATAGCGACGACCGCTGCCCGGAGTCTGCAGGCCACCGCTATCGCAATTAAGTCGCGGCACTCCCCTGTGGCAGTCTGTATGTTAACCTGTCCGCCAGGCGTCGTTTGCTCTGGCGAGAGGATATGAGGGAGTGTTGTTCGGAGCCGCATTGCCAGTAAGCGCGCGAAAATCTTGTAATCGGCATTGAGTAGGGTGAGCGGTCTGTAACACGTGACCATCGAACCTCAGGCTGGTTTGTGGACCGGTATAATGATGCCCTCAGCAAAGGCGGTTGGGATTGCTTGGTCAGATGTCATCAGTTCTTGATACATAGCCGTCCACCGTGGTGCCATGAGGTCCCGAAAGGTACGGTAAAACTCAATCGGTAAGCCGTCAAAGCCGGGCGATCTGCTGACTGCACCCTTGGCGATGGCGTGGTTTACTTCGTCTAGCGTGACCGGCACTGTCAAAGCATCCGCCTCCGTGTGGGGGAGGGTGCGCGTGACGTAATGCAAAATGGAGTCGTCTGCTGCAGTTTCAGCGTCTTCATCACTTTAAGTACGACGGTAGTGCTCGACGAATGCGTGGACGATGTCATTCTGAGTGGTCACCTGCGTTCCATGAGGCGTGGTCAGAGTGCTGATGATCTGCCGACGGCGCCTTCGTTTGTCGGACACTATATCATGCATGGATGGAATTTCTAAATCCGCGTGATCGTGGCGCCGCGTCCGTATCACGACCCCTTGTAGTTTCCGGCGTGCCAGCGCAATTATCTTCGCCTTAGTTCTTTGCCGTTCCAACTGGTTGTCCGGGGTTGGCGGTTGAGCATCCAGATCTCGGAGAATCGCGTAATAGAAGTCAACAGTGGTGCGATGCCAGTCGGCCATGTCCTTCCCGTATATCATCAGTGTCTGGATAGCCGGCTTGGCGCAGTCCAACCACCATGTCAATGTCGAGTGGTAGCGGGGAAGGCGTCGTTCGCAGGCTGTCCACGTTTCAGTGACTTGTTGGCGACACGCCAGGTCATGCAAGTGTGAGGTATTGAGTTTCCATGGCGCACGGCTGCGCCATACTGATTGCGGCGGAAGGAGGACCGTACAGATGTAAGCGCAATGGTCGGAAACGGCCAGCGGCCCTCGTTCGGCGCCCCGTATCGCAGATCTAAGAGTTTGTGAGACATATATCCTGTCTAGGCGGCTTGCGGAATGACTTGTAAGAAAGGTATGGCCAGAAAGGTCGCCGTGTTGTACTTCCCAGGTATCGTGAAGCAGGAAGTCTCGCACCACTATACGTAGCTCCTGGCATGTAGTATAGTGGGGAATCTGATCTTTAGGATGCAGAACGCAGTTAAAATCACCTGCTAGTAGGCAATGGTCATAACGCCCTAAAAACAGGGGAGCGATTTCCTCGGAATAAAACTGGGCTCTTTCATGCCGTCGGTCGGTGCCTGAGGGAGCGTAGACATTAATGATGCGTGTCCCCATGGCAGTGAGTGCCATGCCCCGAGTTGATGGAAGGAAGGCGACATCGGTCACAGAAATCCCGTGGCGGACGTAGATGGCCACCCCGCGGCCCATAGGATCACTCGCGGAGGCGTGGGCGGTATAGCCATTGATATCCGGGAGACTAGCCAAGTGGACTTCCTGCAGAAGGCCGAATTCAATATCCGAAGCCCAGAACATCTCCTGCATAAGGCGGATTTTCACCCTGGAACGGATGTTGTTGGTGTTGATGGTTGCTATCCGGTAGGCCTGGTGTCGGATTGCTGGGGGCTGGTCCACTCCGCCGTCCGCGCAAGGGTGTAGCCGTCGCAGCGGAACGTTATTACGCTGGCCCGCAGGGGAGTCTGGGGAGAGTATGATTAGTGGTGCGGCCGTGACGGCGCAGGGTCCCGTAACGGGTCCTGCTCCTTGACCTCCTCCTCGTGCCACGCCATGGAAGCGGAAACTGGTATATCGTCCATTTTGTCTGCAGAAGATGTTGTAATTGTGCGTGGTGTAGTGTCGCCTGTGAGACGTTCATGATTTAGTTCAGCGTCAGCACGGGGCGCAGGCACACCGATAGATGTCTCCGCGCTCATTACGTCTTCGTCAGCAGTAGCGGGTTCGGAGGCCTCGTGTTGGTCGACGGTTACGTCCTCCTCGACTTGTAACGTCTCCTCTTGGCCGGAAACGGTGCGACGTCTTCGCTTGCGACGTTTCGGGGAACGTTGTTTCCTTGTGCGACCCTCCGTGTCCGACGACGCAAGGGAGTCGCGTCGTTCTGGCAGAAAGGCCGCTGTAGGAACGATGAGCGAGTCGATCTCCATCGTGTTTCCGAGGTCAGCGTCGGGTTGCGCCGGCATCTTCGGAGCGGCGTCGATGGCCGGCCGAGGCGGCGGGTCGTCCGAGGCGCTCTCCGTCGGTGTCGGGTCGGGCTCGTTGGTGGCGTCGTTTGTGGTGACCGGGCGACGTTGCAAAGCGGTAGGAGGAGCTAGAGCAGCGGCATAGGTCACCGGTAGCACCGTAGGTTGCGACGTGGGTGGTTCTTCGGCAGCTGGAAGTTGCGTAATACGCCGTTGTAGGCATTCGGATCTAAGGTGGCCTTCTTTGCCGCACCCGGAACAGGTCCGAGGCTGGCCGTCGTATATAATTATTGCACGGCATCCGTCGATCTGTAATTAGGACGGGACGTGGCTTCGGAGATCTATGGTGACCTGTCGGACCCCGTTTAGGACAGGATACGTCCGAAACTGTGTCCACTTCTCCGCAGTGTGGCCATGGACTGTGCCGTATGGGCGTAGTGCCTTGACGACTTCCTCAGCAGAAAGTTCGAATGGCAATTCGAAAATATCGTTCGCATACCTAAGCCTGCGTGGTCGACGGTTACCTCCCCCACATTGCCATCAGCGTGACAGAAGCGGAGCCCCTGTTTGGTCTCACGTAGTATGCGTTCGCACGCCGCGTCGTTAATGATTTTCACATAGACCGTGCTGCTCACGATGGACAAATGTATTGCGATAATATCGGTCGCCGGGATCTTCACTTCCTCCCGCAGAAAACGCTCAACCTCGAGTGCTTTGGGTCGGGCATAATCGTTGCAGAAAGTAAATCGGAGTGTTGATTTACGGTAACGGTTCGCCATGGATCGTACAAGGTAAGCCGGCACTTAAGCAACGGCCGTCAGAAAGTAAACAAGGTGAGCTCGCGCGCCGCACGAAGTCAACACGTACGCGTCCGCTCTGTTGCCCTGCCGAAGGCAGACTGTGGGCCACCGAGGACACAGACGAATAGTCTGACGGGAATCGCCAAATCGTGCGCGAGTAATGAGTGGTTGGGCAAATGTCTATAAGGTACAATACATATGTAGAATTGTGGACAGTTGGGAATGTGAGTCTCACGGGAAGCGTGCAAGGGATAAGTCCCTGCAGTCGCGCTATTTATCTGTGTCCTCGGTGGCTCAGATGGATAGAGCGTCTGCCATGTAAGCAGGAGATCCCGGGTTCGAGTCCCGGTCGGGGCACACATTTTCAGCTGTCCACATCGAGGTATATCAACAACACCTGTCGGCAGCTGAGGTTTTCAATTAGTCAACATTTATTCCAGGGAAAAGCTGCACGGTCATCAACAGTAACTGTTCTCTCGAGAACAAGTTACTGTCTTCGTATATAACCTTCCCCATTTCCCACCAGAAGGAGACACCAAACTTGCCATTGCCACAGCGGCGCCACCGCCAGAAACGGAGGGCAATTGCTTCACACTACGCGCTGCGGCGCGCTCTTCAAAACAGTAATTTTTACCACGGCTCACGAAAACTCTCAAATGCAAATATAATTTCAGTCATCCGCTTCGAGCAAACATCTTTTAATTCTGAGAACAAAGGAGAGAAATGGCAGTCCATGTTTTCAGTCCGTTTCGTTGTTAGTCTACGTGATGACTGGGTGTTGTGTGATGTCCTTAGGTTAGTTAGGTTTAAGTAGTTCTTAGGGGACTGATGACCATAGATGTTAAGTCCCAAAGTGCTCAGAGCCATTTGATCCATTTTTTTTTTTTTAGTCTACCGTTCTGGGCGACTGGTGTAACGTCTTGTTACTTCGCAGACGCACTTGTGCGGAGTGTGGCCTCTCTGTGGGAAGCTGCAGGTACTTCATCTTTTCCTCGGCCAATTCCACTGTACTCGGTTCCATTAGTGGCTGGCGCCTGACCTAAATGCATATTTCCGGCGGTTTCCCCGCTCGGGCAGAGGCACGAGTCGGTAATAAGACGCGCGTACTGCTCTCCAGGGAGGCCGCCTGCGACTTTTATCCGCCGAGAAGATTGCATTGTGGCGGGCTATCCGAAAGCAGCAACTCTTTGCAGAGCGTTACCTGACTTAACAACGGCCTTCCGCGCTCTTCCAGATTGGCGGTATTGCAGTAGCTTCCAGGTCTCGGATAACTTCTTCTTCTCCTCCTCTTCCTCCCCTTACCGCTACTCTTTCTCCGGTCTCAAAGTAAATCGTGTAGCTTTTCTCGGCTACGAGAGAACATGGCTCCTGTATGCACTCCGCGTTGTGTGCTCCAGGTTGGTGATGCACCGCAGCCAATGCAGTCCTGCTTCCGTCCATGAGAACCTGAGCTGTTCAGTTTCGGAACTGAGAAAATCGCAGTGCCCACGCAATGAAAGCATAATATACCTAAGATAAAAGTGTTTAGGGAAACAAATCATTTATTGAACCATTTTATACAGTCTCTTTATCGTTGTCGCAAGTCGACTTCATTACGCAATGGAAGCAGGTGCTATATTAGTCGTCACGAAGGATAGATCGAATCAAATTAACAAAAAATTATGTCTACAATGAGCACGAATATTTACGTTAATGACATGCAGAGTGGTCTAATATTTTGTATTCTGAGTAGAACCACACTTCAAGAAGAATGTAATAATTCCAGTCACGTAGAAGGCAATGGCTGACAGGTCTGAATACCAGTTGACCCATCGGTTTACTGATAATAACACATGACTGCAAAATACTGATATAAATTTTTGACACAAGAATGGAATAATTGATAGAAGCCGAACTCGGAGAAGGTCAGTTTCGTTTATGGAGAATTGTAAGAACATCTGAGGCATAACGGACGGCCGAAGTGGCCGAGCGGTTCTAGGCGCTACAGTCTGGTACCGCGCGACCGCTACGGTCGCAGGTTCGAATCCTGCCTCGGGCATAGTTATTTGTGATGTCCTTAGGTTAGTTAGGTTTAAGTAGTTCTAAGTTCAAGGTGACTGATGACCTCAGAAGTCCCATAGTGCTCAGAACCATTTGAACCATTTGAGGCATAACTAACAATACGACCTATCTCAGAAGATGTTGTCGGTGTAGCCTTCACTGCGAAGACTGGTTTGATTCATCTCTTATGCTACTCTATCCTGAGCAAGCCTCTTCCTCTCCGAGAAATACATCGTTCTCAATCTAGTAACTTCATTCCTCTATTTGGTCTCTCTACGATTTTTACCTTCCATATTTCCCTCCAGTACTAATCTGGTGATCCCTTGATATCTCAGAATGTGGTCTATCAACCTATCCCTTCGTCTACTCAGGTTGTGCCAAATTTCTTTTATCCATAATTCTGTTCAACACCTCCTCATTAGTTGAGTGATCTACCCATCTAATCTTCAGCATTATTCCGTAGCATCACGTTTCAAAAGCTTCTACTCTTCTCTTCGAAGACAGAAAACCTATACATACTGCATTTGTACGTTTAGAGAAAGCTTTTGACCATGTTGTCTTCACCACACTCTTTAAAGAGTGGAAGATAGCAGAGAAAAAAATACTTGGAGTGAATGGTTGTTTACAGCTTGCACACAAACAATAGTGCAGCTGTAAGATTCAAAGATCACGAGACGGTCGATTATAAGACGTACATATCAAAAATAAAACAAGAGTCGTGGAATGTGGTCGAATTACATCAGGTGATGCTGAGGTATTAGCTTTGGACATACTAACGGGACACTACATGTAGTAGACGAGTTACGCTGTTTGGGCTGCAAAATAGCTCATTATGTAGAAAGAATATCAAATGAAAATTGGTTATAGCACGAAACTATTTTCTGAAAAATTTCTAATATAAAGTTAGCGGTTAGGACGTCCTTCATGAAGGTATTTCTTTGGAATTTAGCCTTCTACGGAGGTGGAACGTAGGGCGATAAGCAGTTTAGACAAGAACAGAATATAAGCTTTCGAAATATGGTGTTACAGAAGAATACCGAAAATTAGGTACGTAGATCGAATAATCCAATAATTGGCTCTGAGCACTATGGGACTTAAAATCTGAGGTCATCAATCTCCTGGAACGTAGAACTACTTAAACCTAACTAACCCAAGGACAACACACACATCCATGCTCGAGGCAGGATTCGAACCTGCGACTGTAGCAGTCGAGCGATTCCGGACTGAAACGCCTAGAACCACTCGGCCAGCTCAGCCGGCTCGAATAATTAATGAGGCACCAAATCGAACTCAGGAAAAACGAAATTTTTGACGCAGAATGACAGAAAGAAGGAATCGGTTGATAGGACACACCCTGTGGCATCAAGGAATAGGTGGTTTGCTAACGAAGCGAAGTGTCGGAGCTAAAACTTACAGAAGGCTTCTTAGGCATTAAAACCAGTACCGACACCCAATAACCTTGCAAGTCACCATGCTGAACCTCTAAATCCTTATCTCACTCTCCATGAATCTCTATGCCACATCCATCCTCTCCCACCAGAGCTCAAGCAACAGCCTCGAACTAACAATGAAATTTATCCCGAGATATACTGCTTCTTTCAGCCCATACTTTCATTTTTCTCTCCTCCGATCTCAATAACTGTTGAATGAATTTAGATACTTATACGGGTTGTAAAACATAAAGGGGGACAGTTGAAAATGTATGCCCCGAACGGGACTAGAATTCGGGATCTCCTGCTTACATGGTAGATGTTCTATCTGAAATTTTTATATATTTTTATTTTTATTATTTTTATTGACTTTTTTGTAGAGAACAAAAGGAATAAACACCTACTGCATGAGCAAAAATTTTCAGGTAATGTGGAAAAACATTGAAGTTCTACTGCTTGAAAATTGAAGACGACGTTCTTCATAAAATAAAACAATATTGCTTGGAAATGTAAAACATTAATAAGTATGTTTTCTCAACATCCTTTTTCTTTTGTAAACGTAAATAAGCATACAGTCTCAACATCAGCAGCAGCCCAACTTCGTTTTTATTTTCTTGTATGGGGGAGCACATGAGAAAAAAACAAGTAGGCTGTAGATACAGAACTATTCGTGAACAGGATAAACATGTTTAGAGACAAAAACTTAGAAGATGAGGAGAAAATAGAAGTGAAAGAAGTTAGGAATACTTGCTGCGCCATGCTCCAGTTCGGCGCGCTCTCGGAACGACGTCCATTCTATCACTGACCATTAGAAGGGGAATGTGGAACCTTCCAGTCTCAGCTGACACGTTTAGTTTTGATTCCAGCCACGAGGGGGGTTGGTGAAAATACTGTTGTAAGTAGATCGTGAAAGTGGCCCGATAGTGTCGATGTCGGCGACGAGTGTGGTGTGTATTTGGAGGCGTGTCCAAAAGTCCGCCGGACGTCGGATCGACGATGTCGTCCCGGAAGAGGTAACTGGTAACAATGCTACTGATCCATATAATGCCGTGATGAGGAGGTACTCTGTGGCTGAAAGCCACAATCTTCTGTACGAGCGTCCAGACAGCTGGTGCTGGCCCACACTCAAAACGATGTAAATCTGTATATTCGACATTGCACTTGAGGCATAGGGGTGAGTCCACCAGCGCGATGCTATGCAGTTTCAGTCTTGTAGTATATTTGCCGTTGACGGGAAGGTACCACATCGCGGTGGTGTCAGTGGTGTGGTATGGCTGGTGGATCGTTTCCCAAACTGTAGGCCATGAAACATGGGGGTGACGTTCTTCGCCGGGGTTACGGGGTTGGTACTTTCGTAGAAGGCGGTAGATGTCGCGGGTGGTGTCTTCCTCGTCCTGGGGAGCTCGGTGCATATGTAACCGTATTTCAAAAAGAAACGGCCAATGTGCGACTTCGGAAGGGGGATGTGTGCTAAAGACGTCGGTGGTCGTCTCGAAACAGGTGCGAGCTCGGTGGTCAACATTCCGGTAAGACTAGCATTTTGGCTTTTCCATAACCGGAGCATAGTATTGATGTAAAGTGCCGTAGTCCCGGCTCTCACGTTAGCCAGATTAGGCCACCATTCCGCTTCTGTAAGGTGAGAGCGTCATATTGGACTTTGAAGATGTGTCCATAACATGGAAAATACCCGAAAGCCGCCTGGCTGCCATTGTCGCAGTGAAGGGCAGAATCTGCGCGATGTGGGGTATCCCGGCTACCAGATGGGTACTGACAAAGATGACACTCTGGCGCATATTGAGCGGGCGTAGTAGGTGATTTTGTATGTTTGCCACGATGCGTTGCAGAAGCGCCCGAAAATTGATCGCCGAGGTGCGGAAACTGCCTCGCACCTACATCCGATACATCACTGTGTTGAGGAATGCATGGTTGACGCGGTCAAACGCTTGGTTGTTGTAGATTAAAGCGTCTGGCAGTCGCGAGGCTATTGCCAAAGCGATCACATCTCGATATTCAGTGATTACCGTCTGTATACTATGATCGCTCCCTAAGGATGTTTGTTTGTGGGAGCCAATTTCTTGTTAAACATATTTGAGTCCCACAGCTAGAAGGCATGTGGAAATGTTGAAGTCGGAATTGAGTAACGTGATCGGCCGGTAACTATCGAGTCGTGTTCCTCCTGCAGGTTTCGGGACCGGTATGAGTAAGCCTTCCATGAACTTTGATGGCGAGAGTGCAGCGCCGGAAAAATGTTCCCAGTACATATCTCTCCATCGTGGCCGGCCGGGGTGGCCGAGCGGTTTTAGGCGCTACAGTCTGGAACCGCGTGACCGCTACGGTCGCAGGTTCGAATCCTGCCTCGGGCATGGATGTGTGTGATGTCTTTAGGTTGGTTAGGTTTAAGTAGTTCTAAGGTGTAGGGGACTTAGAAGTTAAGTCCCATAGTGCTCAGAGCCATTTGAACCATTTCTCTATCGTGGCAACATCAAATCTTGGAAGGTTCTGTAAAATTCTAGCGGTAAACCATGTGATTCAGAAATCCTTTGGCTGCAGCCCCATGGACGTCGTCGGTGGTCACTTCTGCAGTCAGGAGGGATGCAGCCGCGGCGTTTAGGGTGCAATGTATGTCCTGGGAAACCTCAGCAATGGCCTCTGCACTGGCAGATACTTCTTGATAGAGAAGTCTGTAGTGCGTTGTGAAGGCATTCGCAATGGTAGCTTGCGAAGTCGGCCGGTGTCCTTCAGGTATGTCTAAAGTCGTCATTAAGGCCTGTCGGCGTCGACAAACATTTTGAACAATATGATGCATAGAAGGTTCTTCACCGTTAATCCTATCTTGATTGCGTGTTCCTACAATGGCTCCTTCCAGATGGCATCTGGTCAAGGTTAAAACCTTTACCTCGATGCGTTGAACTTCTTTTAGACGATCTGGGGATGGAGGATGATCCATGAGCTCGGGTAGAGCGCTATAGTAGAAATCTGTTGTGTGGTGATTCCACCTGGCTTTGGCTCTGCCATGGTGTGTCAAGGTGCGTCAAATGGCCGGTTTGGCGCACAGTAACCACCATTACAGTATGGCCTCGTAACACACGATGCGTTGAAAACAAGCGTGCCACTTGTCGGTGACGTGTTGTCAACATTCAGAGTCCCGCAGTAGCATGACGTTGAGTTTCCGAGGTCTTGCACTGCGCCATATAGATTGCCTACGTAGGTTCATGGTCCAGATGTAGATGTCATGATCCGAAAAGGCAGACGACCAACGTTCCGCATCGAGGAGAATGGGTTTTAGAGCGTCAGAGACATATATTCTATCGAGTCGGCTGGCGGAGTGACTCGTGATGTGTCTATGCCCCTGGTGATCTCCATGTACCACTCTTTAAGAGTCGAGGAGACGAAGGCGGCGGACGAGGAAGCGAAGATGTGGTGAAATGAGGGTATTGGGCTATACGATCAAGAAAGTTGAAATCTCCACCTACGATGAGATGATCGTATCCGCCGAGGAGTAAAGGCGTGATATCTTTTGCGTAGAACTGGGAGCGATCCCTCCGTTTATTAGTGCCCGATGGGGAGTAGAGATTTATGATTTTGATTCCTTCAGCTGTTATGGCCACCCCCCGAACCGTTGGGAGATATGTGACATCGGAAACTGCAATTCCTTCGCGCAGGAGGATGGCTGTGCCTGTGTGTTCAATAGCCGCCGGGGCGGCGTACGTCTCGTATACATAACATGGGTGGATCACATAACTAATCAGGAGGTATTGAATAGAATTGGGGAGAAGAGGAGTATGTGACAAAACTTGACTAGAAGAAGGGATCGGTTGGTAGGACATGTTCTGAGGCATCAGGGGATCACCAATTTAGTATTGGAGGGCAGCGTGGAGGGTAAAAATCGTAGAGGCAGACCAAGAGATGAATACACTAAGCAGATTCAGAAGGATGTAGGCTGCAGTACGTACTGGGAGATGAAGAAGCTTGCACAGGATAGAGTAGCATGGAGAGCTGCATCAAACCAGTTTCAGGACTGAAGACCACAACAACAACATAACATTGGACCAAGTTGCTGTCGTCAGTTCTTGTAGCAGGGCGATGTCGATGTCCGCTGCTCTTAGCGAGTGGCAGAGCAGTTGAAGTTTAACGTGGGAGCCAATATTATTGGTGTTGATGGTAGCTGATAGGGGATCTGTGCTGTCGATAGATTCGTAGCTGGTGAAGAGTGTGGTGGTGGATTCTGGAAGTCCATAGTAGTCGCAGGAGTCGTCGTAGAAACATCCCCCATTTTAGTGTTGGTCTAACGGAGGAACAGATCTCATTTCCGCATCGGGTGGGGGTGGTAACTATGTAATCAGCCCACGAAAAATGTCCGTCAGTTTCAACATGTGTGAGAGGTGAGTCGGCTGAGTCGGCTCAATTGCGTCGGTGACGACTGGCGTGCTATGATACATGGCTTGCTAGATTTCTGTTGGACGGCTCACCGTCTTGTGGATGACGCGTCTCCGTGGCAGAGGAGAAAGAGTCATCGTGCTCTCCGTCAGATATACACTCCTGGAAATTGAAATAAGAACACCGTGAATTCATTGTTCCAGGAAGGGGAAACTTTATTGACACATTCCTGGGGTCAGATACATCACATGATCACACTGACAGAACCACAGGCACATAGACACAGGCAACAGAGCATGCACAATGTCGGCACTAGTACAGTGTATATCCACCTTTCGCAGCAATGCAGGCTGCTATTCTCCCATGGAGACGATCGTAGAGATGCTGGATGTAGTCCTGTGGAACGGCTTGCCATGCCATTTCCACCTGGCGCCTCAGTTGGACCAGCGTTCGTGCTGGACGTGCAGACCGCGAGAGACGACGCTTCATCCAGTCCCAAACATGCTCAATGGGGGACAGATCCGGAGATCTTGCTGGCCAGGGTAGTTGACTTACACCTTCTAGAGCACGTTGGGTGGCACGGGATACATGCGGACGTGCATTGTCCTGTTGGAACAGCAAGTTCCCTTGCCGGTCTAGGAATGGTAGAACGATGGGTTCGATGACGGTTTGGATGTACCGTGCACTATTCGGTGTCCCCTCGACGATCACCAGTGGTGTACGGCCAGTGCAGGAGATCGCTCCCCACACCATGATGCCGGGTGTTGGCCCTGTGTGCCTCGGTCGTATGCAGTCCTGATTGTGGCGCTCACCTGCACGGCGCCAAACACGCATACGACCATCATTGGCACCGAGGCAGAAGCGACTCTCATCGCTGAAGACGACACGTCTCCAGTCGTCCCTCCATTCACGCCTGTCGCGACACCACTGGAGGCGGGCTGCACGATGTTGGGGCGTGAGCGGAAGACGGCCTAACGGTGTGCGGAACCGTAGCCCAGCTTCATGGAGACGGTTGCGAATGGTCCTCGCCGATACCCCAGGAGCAACAGTGTCCCTAATTTGCTGGGAAGTGGCGGTGCGGTCCCCTACGGCACTGCGTAGGATCCTACGGTCTTGGCGTGCATCCGTGCGTCGCTGCGGTCCGGTCCCAGGTCGACGGGCACGTGCACCTTCCGCCGACCACTGGCGACAACATCGATGTACTGTGGAGACCTCACGCCCCACGTGTTGAGCAATTCGGCGGTACGTCCACCCGGCCTCCCGCATGCCCACTATACGCCCTCGCTCAAAGTCCGTCAACTGCACATACGGTTCACGTGCACGCTGTCGCGGCGTGCTACCAGTGTTAAAGACTGCGATGGAGCTCCGTATGCCACGGCAAACTGGCTGACACTGACGGCGGCGGTGCACAAATGCTGCGCAGCTAGCGCCATTCGACGGCCAACACCGCGGTTCCTGGTGTGTCCGCTGTGCCGTGCGTGTGATCATTGCTTGTACAGCCCTCTCGCAGTGTCCTGAGCAAGTATGGTGGGTCTGACACACCGGTGTCAATGTGTTCTTTTTTCCATTTCCAGGAGTGTATGATCCATCTCTTCGTCCTGCGGAGAGGGCTCAATGGTCTATTCTGATGTCTTGCCGCGCTTTTTCGTCGTTTGGGCGACTTTTGCTTCCGGCAATGTGTTTCGGTGTCTGAGGAACTAAGAGGTTCAGGTCGTTCTGGTACAAAAGCCGCGGGTGCTATGATACGGTCTTCAGCCTCCATAAAACTCTCCTGGTATCCTTGTGATCTTCTAGCCTGGGTGTGTCCGAATGTAAGTCAGGTTCACTGCCGGCACTGCCGGTGGCAAGGTGCTGTGACGGCTCCGGGTGTATCGGTCCAGAGTGACGCTCAACAACTGCGCCTTGTGAGGGCTGGACGTGCAGAGACTCGCATAGGATACTGGAAGGGTTGTTGTTATCTGTCGGTGTTCATATAGTCATGCCGAAGTTGTGTGATGCAGCGCTGCAGGCATTCATTACGGACGTGGCCTTCCTTGCCACAACCGGAACATGTTCGAGGTTGTCCGTCGTAAATGACCACCGCACGGCAGCCGCCGATAGAAACGTTCGATGAGACCTGCCGTTTGAGATATATTCGGACTTGTCTCACACCATTAAGCACCGGATACGTCGTAAACTGTGCCCATGTCTCGGCTACGCGACTCTCGACATTTCCGTACGCACTTAGCGCCACGATGAGTTCATCTTCGTTCGCCTAGAAAGACAGTTCGAATACACGTATCGTTCAAAGGCTAAGTCGTACGTATTCCACATATACAGGCCGTCGGAGTGTCAAAATGTTAGTCCATGTCGCGTCCGTTGAATAACCTCGTTGCAAGCAGCGTCGGAAGTCAACATAAACGACGCTACTAATGATCACTAGGTGTATGCCGATAAGATCGTAATGGGGATCATCACATCTTCGCGTAGGAAGTGTTAGACAGCCAGGGCTTTGTGTCGTGCGTATTCATTTGAAAAGGCGAACTTAAGAGTACTCTTCCTGCAAGGGATGGCCATTACAGCTTGTTCGACTGAGAAGCGCGGGGACGGGGAAGTAAACGAACACTCCGATGACAGCCGTCCGCCCTGCTGCTCTGCCGAAGGCAGACTGACTGAAACATCGAGGACACAGAGGACAGTACGGCTGCAGTGACTTATCTCTGGCACGCTCCCCGTCACACTGCATTTGTAGTGCCACTGCCCAATATTACTCGCAGCAGTCAATCTACCGATCCCCGGAGTTTGAGCATTGTGAGTGCGTCAGCACTGAAGAAAATCATTGGCCGGTAAGCCTTATGTATATGAAGATGGTATCTGTTCTCTCGGGCCGGCCGCGGTGGTCTAGCGGTTCTGGCGCTGCAGTCCGGAACCGCGGGACTGCTACGGTCGCAGGTTCGAATCCTGCCTCGGGCATGGGTGTGTGTGATGTCCTTAGGTTAGTTAGGTTTAAGTAGTTCTAAGTTCTAGGGGACTTATGACCTAAGATGTTGAGTCCCATAGTGCTCAGAGGCATTTGAACCATTTGTTCTCTCGGGCATGTCAGAAAGAGATACCATCTTCGTATTCATATTGATATACAGGGTGGTCCATTGATCGTGACCGGGCCAAATGTCTCACAAAATAAGCGTCAAACGAGAAAACTACAAAGAATAAAACTTGTCTAGCTTGAAGGGGGAAACCAAATGGCGCTATGGTTGGCCCGCTAGATGGCGCTGCCATAGGACAAACGGATATCAACTGCGTTTTTTTAAAAATAGGAACGCCCATTTTTATTACATATTCGTGTAGTACGTAAAGAAATATGAATGTTTTACTTGGACCACTTCTTTCGCTTTGTGATAGATGGCGCTGTAGTAGTCACAAACATATGGCTCACAGTTGTAGACGAACAGTTAGTAACAGGTAGGCTTTTTAAATTAAAATGCAGCACGTAGGTACGTTTGAATATTTTATTTCGGTTGTTCTAATGTGATACATGTACCTTTGCGAACCTATCATTTCTGAGAACGCATGCTGTTACAGCGTTATTACCTGTAAATACCACATTAATGCAATAAATGCTCAAAATGATGTCCGTCAACCTCAATGCATTTGGCAATACGTGTAACGACATTCCTCTCAACAGCGAGTAGTTCGCCTTCCGTAATGTTCGCAAATGCATTGACAATGCGCTGACGCATGTCTTCAGGCGTTGTCGGTAGATCACGATAGCAAATATCCTTCAACTTTCCCCACAGAAAGAAATCCGGGAACGTTAGATCCGGTGAACTTGCGGCCCATGGTATGATGCTTCTTCAACCGCACGCGAGCTATGTGCCGGACATCTATCATGTTGGAAGTACATCGCTATTCTGTCATGCAGTGAAACATCTTGTAGTAACATCGGTAGTACATTACGTAGAAATGTGCACACATTGCACCATTCAGATTGACATCGATAAAATGGGGGCCAATTATCCTTCCTCCCATAATGCCGCGCCATAAATTAACGCGCCAAGGTCGCTGATGTTACACTTGCCACAGCCATCGTGGATTTTCCGTTGCCCAACAGTGCATATTGTGCCGGTTCACGTTACCGCTGTTGGTGTATGACGTTTCGTTGCTAAATAGAACGGGTCCAAAAAATCTATCATCGTACCGTAATTTCGCTTGTGCCCAGTGGCAGAACTGTACACGACGTTCAAAGTCGTCACCATACAATTCCTGGTGCATAGAAATATGGTACGGGTGCAATCGATCTTTATGTAGCATTCTCAACACCGACGCTTTTGAGATTCCCGATTTTCGCCCAATTTGTCTGCTACTGATGTGCAGATTAGCCACGACAGCAGCTAAAAGACCTACTTGGACATCATCATTTGTTGCAGGTCGTGGTTGACGTTTCACATATGGCTGAACACTTCCTGTTTCCTTAAATAACGTAACTATCCGGCGAACGGTCCGGACACTTGGATGATGTCGTCCAGGATACCGAGCAGCATACATAGCACACGCCCGTTGGGCATTTTGATCACAATAGCCATACATCAACACGATATCGTCCTTCTCCGCAATTGGTAAACGGTCCGTTATAACACGGGTAATGTATCTCGATGCAAATACCGTCAGCACTGGCGGAATGTTACGTGATACCACGTACTTATACGTTTATGACTATTACAGCGCCATCTATCACAAAGCGAAAAAAGTGGTCCAACTAATACATTCATATTTCTTTACGTACTACACGAATATGTAATAAAAATGGGGGTTCTTATTTTAAAAAACGCAGTTGATATCCGTTTGACCTATGGCAGCGCCATCTAGCGGGCCCACCATAGCGCCATTTGGTTTCCCCCTTCAAGCTAGACAAGTTTCGTTCTTTGTAGTTTTTTCGTTTGACGTTTATTTCGTGAGATATTTGGACCGGTCACTATCAATGGACCAGCCTGTATATTCGTATTCATATATCAATAACTGTTAACTGATGTCTTCAAGGCCCCATTGTTGTGCACATTATTCCAGCTCCCTCATGAGCACGATAATTCTTATGGACCAGTATCATCACTATTACAGCAGCATTAACTTCATCATAACTGTTATATTTCCTTGTTATATAAAATAAATAATCTCTAAATACCACAAATTCTGTTTAACACGTGTTTTATACACAGTGCGTTTCACATAAGGTGCTTCTCTCTGTAACATACAGAAAAAGAAAGTAATGTATATTTGAGTAGGTAAACGTAAGAAAAGTTGCGATTTCTGCGAAGCTATGAACATAGTTTACTTGGTTGTTTCCTAGAGTTATGGTTTCTTATACAGAACGGTATTTCGCCTTTGATCTGGAGGGTCGGCGCGGTAGCTCAGCAAGCTCGGATGGAAAACTGAGTGAGGTACTCAACGATGAACTCAAAGGGATGACATGGGATGCCTACCAAGACCAAATGACGAGACCAATGACGAACAACACAAGAGGAAGAAAGTAAAAATAAATAAGCGGATAGGTTCTTCCACCAGTAATCGAAACGTATTGGTCCTGGGTTCGAATCCTGCCGCCACTTAAATTTTGAATAAAATCATCAGCAGTGGTGGCCCAAGGTGTATGCCATAAGAAGTCACCATCATCTTTGCCACCAGTCTTGTCGAAGAGGACGGAGGAGCGGACAGAGGTTCAGAGCACTCTCTTTGCCTTCAGGGTGGGGAACAGATCTAAAGACGCGGAAAAATCAGCAATAATCAATGGAATGGGGGTACAGAAGTCAATTGCAATCACTGCATTTAAGGCACACAGTACGTGTCTAGAGTGGATGTGGTCTATAACTGAAAAAGTATTACGACGATCTCTCCATTGGCAAAAGACTGCGGAGTAGTCCCACTTTCTGGTCTCAGAGAGGGGACAGCCAAGGGGGAGGTGACCATGAGAGAAAGACTGAATAAGTGACGAAAATGTAACGTTCTACGAGTCGGGGCATGGAATGTCAGAAATTTGAACGTGGTAAGGAATCCAGAAAATCTGGAAAGTTGAATGCATAGGTCCAATCTAGATATAGTAGGGGTCAGTGAAGTGAAATGGAAAGAAGACGAAGATCGAAGATTTCTGGTCAAATGAGTATATGGTAATATCAACAGCAGCAGAAAGTGGTATAGCGGGAGTGGTAGGGCAGAGAGTGTGTTGTATTGTATTGTATCGTATTGTATGGAACTGGGGACCTAGAAACGATGGAGAGGTTTCGTCCCCACCATAGCCCTCAGTGGTACACAACCCCACAACAGGCTATAGCAGTCCACTCGCCCCACCGTCACCCCATACGGAACCCAGGGTTATTGTGCGGTTCGGTGTCCAGTGGACTCCCACCCCCCGACCCCCTCCCTCACCCCCACCGCCGGGAACGTCTCATAACAAAGAAGTGTAACCCAAATGTTTGCATGGTAGAATAATTATGGTCCAGGCGTATGTGAAGAAAGTGTTTGCACAGCAATCACCTATATAACTGAGGCGGAATAAGGGGAACGAGCTCGCATTCGCCGAGGCAGGTGGAAAACCGCCTCGCCGGCTCACCGGACCTCGATACTAACCCGTCGGGCGGATTCGTGCCGGGGACCGACATGCCTTCCCGCCGGGAAAGCAGTGCGTTAGACCGCACGGCTAACTGGGCGGGCAGAGAGTGTGTTACTGTTAACAGTCCAGTGATACGCTTATTCTCATCCGGATCAACAGCAACCCAACACCAACAAAGATAGTTCAGGTACACATGTCGACATCGCAAGTTGCAGATGAAGAGATTGAGAAAGTATAGGAGGTCATTGGAAGGGTAATACAATACGCAAAGAGAGATGAAAATCAAATAGTCATGGGGGACTGGAATACACTTGTAGCGGAAGGAGTAGAGGAAGACACTGTTCCGTCACTGACAATGTTGAGTGTTTATCGAAAAAGTTCAAGGCAATCGTAAAATGCGTTTTAGACAGGTACGTGGCGAGTAAAACTGTGAGGGACGGGAAAAACCCACCATGGTACAACAACAAAGTTAGGAAACTACTGCGGAAGCAAAGAGAGCTTCACTCCAAGTTTAAACGCTGACAAAACCTCTCAGACAAACAGAAGTTAAACGATTTCAAAGTTAGCGTAAGGAGGGCTATGCGTGAAGCGTTCAGTGAATTCGAAAGTAAAATTCTATGTGCCGACTTGACAGAAAATCCTAGGAAGTTCTGGTCTTACGTTAAATCAGTAAGTGGCTCGAAACAGCATATCCAGACACTCCGGGATGATGATGGCATTGAAACAGAGGATGACACGCGTAAAGATCAAATACTAAACACCTTTTTCCAAAGCTGTTTCACAGAGGAAGACCGCACTGCAGTTCCTTCTCTAAATCCTCGCACAAACGAAAAAATGGCTGACATCGAAATAAGTGTCCAAGGAATAGAATAGCAACTGGAATCACTCAACAGAGGAAAGTCCACTGGACCTGACGGGATACCAATTCGATTCTACAGAGAGTACGCGAAAGAACTTGCCCCCCTTCTAACAGCCGTGTACCGCAAGTCTCTAGAGGAACGGACGGTTCCAAATGATTGGAAAAGAGCACAGGTAGTCCCAGTCTTCAAGAAGGGTCGTCGAGCAGATGCGCAAAACTATAGACCTATATCTCTGACGTCGATCTGTTGTAGAATTGTAGAACATGTTTTTGCTCGAGTATCATGTCGTTTTTGGAAAGCCAGAATCTACTCTGTAGGAATCAACATGGATTCCGGAAACAGCGATCGTGTGAGACCCAACTCGCTTTATTTGTTCATGAGGCCCAGAAAATATTAGATACAGGCTCCCAGGTAGATGCTATTTTTCTTGACTTCATGAAGGCGTTCGATACAGTTCCGCACTGTCGCCTGATAAACAAAGTAAGAGCCTACGGAATACCAGACCAGCTGTGTGGCTGGATTGAAGAGTTTTCAGCAAACAGAACACAGCATGTTGTTATCAATGGAGAGACGTCTACAGACGTTAAAGTAACTTCTGGCGTACCACAGGGGAGTGTTATGGGACCATTGCTTTTCACAATATATGTAAATGACCTATTAGATAGTGTCGGAAGTTCCATGCGGCTTTTCGCGGATGATGCTGTAGTATACAGAGAAGTTGCAGCATTAGAAAATTGTAGCGAAATGCAGGAAGATCTGCAGCGGATAGGCACTTGGTGCAGGGAGTGGCAACTGTCCCTTAACATAGGCAAATGTAATGTATTGCGAATACATAGAAAGAAGGATCCTTTATTGTATGATTATATGATAGCGGAACAAACACTGGTAGCAGTCACTTCTGTAAAATATCTGGGAGAATGCGTGCGGAACGATTTGAAGTGGAATGATCATATAAAATTAATTGTTGGTAAGGCGAGTACCAGGTTGAGATTCATTGGGAGAGTCCTTAGAAAATGTAGTCCATCAACAAAGGAGGTGGCTTACAAAACACTCGTTCGACCTATACTTGAGTATTGCTCATCAGTGTGGGATCCGTACCAGATCGGGTTGACGGAGGAGATAGAGAAGATCCAAAGAAGAGCGGCGCGTTTCGTCACAGGGTCATTTGGTAACCGTGACAGTGTTACGGAGATGTTTAGCAAACTCAAGTGGCAGACTCTGCAAGAGAGGCGCTCTGAATCGCAGTGTAGCTTGCTCGCCAGGTTTCGAGAGGGTGCGTTTCTGGATGAGGTATCAAATATATTGCTTCCCCCTACTTATACCTCCCGTGGAGATAACTAATATAAAATTAGAGAGATTAGAGCGCGCACGGAGGCTTTCAGACAGTCGTTCTTCCCGCGAACCATACGCGACTGGAACAGGAAAGGGAGGTAATGACAGTGGCACGTAAAGTGCCCTCCGCCACACACCGTTGGGTGGCTTGCGGAGTATAAATGTAGATGTAGATGTAGATGTAGAGGCTACAGGAGAATGTGGGCTTGAGACAAGGAATGAGAGAGGAGAAAGATTGAGTTCTGTAATAAATTTCAGCTTGTAATACGGAATACTCTGTTCAAGAATCACAAGAGGAGGAGGTATACTTGGAAAAGATATGGTGATATGGAAAGATTTCAGTTAGATTACATCATTACATGATTGACTGATCTGGTCTTGTAACATTAACCAAAACGGCCTTGCTGTTGTGGTACTGCGAACGGCTGAAAGCAAGGGGAAACTACAGCCGTAATTTTTCCCGAGGGCATGCAGCTTTACTGTATGGTTAAATGATGATGGCGTCCTCTTGGGTAAAATATTCCAGAGTTAAAATAGCCCCCAATTCGGATCTCTGAGCGGGGACTACTCCTGAGGACGTCGTTATCAGGAGAAAGAAAACTGGCGGAGCGTGGAATGTCAGATCCCTTAATCGGGCAGGTAGGTTAGAAAATTTAAAAAGGGAAATGGATAGGTTAAAGTTAGCTATAGTGGGAATTAGGGAAGTTCGGTGGCAGGAGGAACAAGACTTCTGGTCAGGTGAATACAGGGTTATAAATACAAAATCAAATTGGGGTAATGCAGGAGTAGGTTTAATAATGAATAAAAAAATTGGAGTGCGTGTAAGCTACTACAAACAGCATAGTGAACGTATTATAGTGGCCAAGATAGACATGAAGCCCATGCCTACTACAGTAGTACATGTTTATATGCCAACAAGCTCTGCAGATGACGAAGAAATTGAAGAAATGTATGATGAGATAAAAGAAATTATTCAGGTAGTGAAGGGAGATGAAAATTTAATATTCATGGGTGACTGGAATTCGAGAGTTGGAAAAGGGAGAGAAGGAAACATAGTAGGTGAATATGGATTGGGGCTAAGAAATGAAAGAGGAAGCCGTCTGTTAGAATTTTGCACAGAGCATAACTTAATCATAGCTAACACTTGGTTCAAGAATCATAAAAGAAGGTTGTATACATGGAAGAATCCTGGAGATTCTAAAAGGTGTCAGATAGATTATATAATGGTAAGACAGATATTTAGGAACCAGGTTTTAAATTGTAGGACACTTCGATGGGCAGACGTAGACTCTGATCACAATCTATTGGATATGAACTGTAGATTAAAACTGAAGAAATTGCAAAAAGGTGGGAATTTAAGGAGATGCGACCTGGATAAACTGACTAAACCAGAGGTTGTACAGTTTCAGGGACAGCATAAGAGAACAATTGACAGGAATGGAGGAAAGAAATACAGTAGAAGACTAATGGATAGCTCTGAGGGATGAAGTAGTGAAGGCAGCAGAGGATCAAGTAGGTAAAAAGACGAGGGCTAGTAGAAATCCTTCGCTAACAGAAGATATATTGAATTTAACTGATGAAAGGAGAAAATACGAAAATGCAGTAAATGAAGCAGGAAAAAAGGAATACAAACGTCTCAAAAATGAGATCCACAGAAGTGCAAACTGGCTAAGCAGGTATGGCTAGAGGACAAATGTAAGGATGTAGAGGCTTATCTCATTAGGAGTACCATAGATACATCCTACAGGAAAATTAAAGAGACCTTTGGAGAAAAGAGAGCCACTTATATGACTGTCAAGAGCTCAGATGGAAACCCAGTTTTAAGCAAAGAGGGGAAAGCAGAAAAGTGGAAGGAGTATATGGAGGGTCTATACAAGGGCGATGTACTTGAGGACAATATTATGGAAATGAAAGAGGATGTAGATGAAGATGAAATGGGAGATACGATACTGCGTGAAGAGTTTGACAGAGCACTAAAAGACCTGGGTCGAAACAAGGAACGGGGAGTAGACATCATTCCATTAGAACTACTGACGGCCTTGGGAGAGCCAGTCCTGACAGAACTCTACCATCTGGCGAGCAAGATGTACGAGACAGGCGAAATACCCTCAGACTTCAAGAAGAATATAATAATTCCAATACCACAGAAAGCAGGTGTTGACAGATGTGAAAATTACCGAACTATCAGTTTAATAAGTCACAGCTGCAACATACTAAGACGAATTATTTACAGACGAATGGAAAAACTGGTAGAAGCCAACCTCGGGGAAGATCAGTTTCGTAGAAATGTTGAAACTCGTGAGGCAATACTGACCTTACGACTTATCTTAGAAGAAAGATTAAGAAAAGGCAAACCTACGTTTCTAGCATTTGTAGACTTAGAGAAAGCTTTTGACAACGTTAACTGGAATACTCTCTTTCAAATTCTGAAGGTGGCAGGGGTAAAATACAGGGAGTGAAAGGCTATTTACAATTTGTACAGAAAACAGATGGCAGTTATAAGAGTCGAGGGGCATGAAAGGGAAGCAGTGGTTGGGAAACGAGTGAGACAGGGTTGTAGCCTCTCCCCGATGTTATTCAATCTGTATATTGAGCAAGCAGTAAAGGAAACAAAAGAAAAATTTGGAGTAGGTATTAAAATCCAGGGCGAGGAAATAAAAACTTTGAGGCTCGCCGATGGCATTGTAATTCTGTCAAAGACAGCAAAGGACTTGGAAGAACAGTTGAACGGAATGGACAGTGTCTTCAAAGGAGGATATAAGATGAACATCAAGAAAAGCAAAACAAGGATCATGGGATGTAGTAGAATTAAGTCGGGTGATGCTGAGGGAATTAGATTAGGAAATGAGACACTTAAAGTAGTAAAGGAGTTTTGCTATATCGGGAGCAAAATAACTGATGACGGTCGAAGTAGAGAGGATATAAAATGTAGACTGGCAATGGCAAGGAAAGCGTTTCTGAAGAAGAGAAATTTGTTAACATCGAGTATAGATTAAAGTGTCAGGAAGTCGTTTCTGAGAGTATTTGTATGGAGTGTAGCCATGTATGAAAGTGAAACATGGACAGTAAATAGTTTGGACAAGAAGAGAATAGAAGCATTAGAAATGTGGTACTTCAGAAGAATGTTGAAGATTAGGTGGGTAGATCATGTAACTAATGAGGAGGTATTGAATAGGATTGTGGAGAAGAGAAGTTTGTGGCACAACTTGACTAGAAGAAGGGATCGGTTGGTAGGACATGTTCTGAGGCATCAAGGGGTCACCAATTTGGTATTGGAGGGCAGCGTGGAGGGTAAAAATCGTAGAGGGAGACCAAGAGATGAATACACTAAGCAGATTCAAAAGGATATAGGTTGCAGTAGGTACTGGGAGATGAAGCAGCTTGCACAGGATAGATTAGCATGGAGAGCTGCATCAAACCAGTCTCAGGACTGAAGACCACAACAACAAGAACATCATAGTCAGACAGAGATTCAGAAATCAGATTGCGGAGAGGCGGGGTCGGTCGTCTGCGTTTCTGTTAAAGCTATTCTTCTGTCATGAATCATCACATCGGCTGAATGTTACGCTATGCAGTTCTCACGGCAGGCAGCGTCAGTTGTACTGTGAGGAAAGCGAAAAAAAAAAAAAAAAACAAACATAGCTATACTGCAGCCACCATACTAGACGGCCGCGTGTTTACTGCAACGAATGTCATCTCGTAACAACTTGCTGAAGATAATGGACTGTAAGGCATACCCAGGAGCAGATATAGACTCAGATCAAAGTGTGTTGGTAATGAGGGGTAGGCTGAAGTTTAAGAGAGTAGTCAGGAAGAATGAACATGCAAGAGGTGTGATACGGACGTTCTAAGGAACGAAGAGCTACGCTTGAAGTTCTCTAAGGCTGTACATACAGTAATAAAGAATAGTCCAGTAGGCAGTACAGTTGAAGAAGAATGGACATTTCTAAAACGGGGTATCACAGAGGCTGTAAAGAAAAACATAGGTACAAAGAAGGTAATTGCTAGGAAACCATAGATAACAGAAAAATACGGGGTTATTTTGAATGAACGACCCATTTTCAAAACTTCGTATTTACTCAAGCACAAATCCAAAATGAATAAGCTTTATACCAATGAAAAGAGGAAGTTTCTAAGCGTTTTTTCATAATTTTTGATATCATTTTAATAAATTTAATAATTAGCAGTAGTTTGTAATCAATTAGTTTTTAATAATTATTTAATGATTATAAATGTGATAAATGTTATAAATTTTCAATGTGGCCACCGCTGGCTGCAGGGCATACATCGATGCGGTAGCCAAGCTCGTCCCACACGGGCGAAAGTGTATCTGCTGTTACTGAGTGCACGGCAGCAGTGATCCGGTTCCGCAGATCGTTCAGAGTGGTTGCTAGAGGTGGGACGTAAATAGCTTTCTTCACATAACCCCATAACAAATAGTCGCAAGGTGTGGGATCAGGAGATCTCTGTGGCCAGAAGTGCAGAGAGAGGTCATCATGTCCCCTGCGACCGATCCAGCTTTGAGAGAGGGAGTCATTCTAAAACCCTCGTACATCACAGTGGCAATGGAGCGGAGCTCCATCCTGTTGGAAAATGAAGTCCTGCGTATCTTCCATAAATTGAGAGAACAGCCATTGTTCCAACATGTCCAGGTACGTGATTTCAACTACATTTCTTTACGCAAAGAAAAATGGTCCATAAATCTTCGTACGGGATACGGCACAGAACACGTTGATCTCCGGTGAGTCTATTTTGTGTTGCAATGGTGAATGTGGATTTTCCGAACACCATATGCGAACACTGTATCTGTTGGCTTTTCCACTAAACGGTGAATCTACACTCCTGGAAATTGAAATAAGAACACCGTGAATTCATTGTCCCAGGAAGGGGAAACTTTATTGACACATTCCTGGGGTCAGATACATCACATGATCACACTGACAGAACCACAGGCACATAGACACAGGCAACAGAGCATGCACAATGTCGGCACTAGTACAGTGTATATCCACCTTTCGCAGCAATGCAGGCTGCTATTCTCCCATGGAGACGATCGTAGAGATGCTAGATGTAGTCCTGTGGAACGGCTTGCCATGCCATTTCCACCTGGCGCCTCAGTTGGACCAGCGTACGTGCTGGACGTGCAGACCGCGTGAGACGACGCTTCATCCAGTCCCAAACATGCTCAATGGGGGACAGATCCGGAGATCGTGCTGGCCAGGGTAGTTGACTTACACCTTCTAGAGCACGTTGGGTGGCACGGGATACATGCGGACGTGCATTGTCCTGTTGGAACAGCAAGTTCCCTTGCCGGTCTAGGAATGGTAGAACGATGGGTTCGATGACGGTTTGGATGTACCGTGCACTATTCAGTGTCCCCTCGACGATCACCAGTGGTGTACGGCCAGTGTAGGAGTTCGCTCCCCACACCATGATGCCGGGTGTTGGCCCTGTGTGCCTCGGTCGTATGCAGTCCTGATTGTGGCGCTCACCTGCACGGCGCCAAACACGCATACGACCATCATTGGCACCAAGGCAGAAGCGACTCTCATCGCTGAAGACGACACGTCTCCATTCGTCCCTCCATTCACGCCTGTCGCGACACCACTGGAGGCGGGCTGCACGATGTTGGGGCGTGAGCGGAAGACGGCCTAACGGTGTGCGGGACCGTAGCCCAGCTTCATGGAGACGGTTGCGAATGGTCCTCGCCGATACCCCAGGAGCAACAGTGTCCCTAATTTGCTGGGAAGTGGCGGTGCGGTCCCCTACGGCACTGCGTAGGATCCTACGGTCTTGGCGTGCATCCGTGCGTCGCTGCGGTCCGGTCCCAGGTCGACGGGCACGTGCACCTTCCGCCGACCACTGGCGACAACATCGATGTACTGTGGAGACCTCACGCCCCACGTGTTGAGCAATTCGGCGGTACGTCCACCCGGCCTCCCGCATGCCCACTATACGCCCTCGCTCAAAGTCCGTCAACTGCACATACGGTTCACGTCCACGCTGTCGCGGCATGCTACCAGTGTTAAAGACTGCGATGGAGCTCCGTATGCCACGGCAAACTGGCTGACACTGACGGCGGCGGTGCACAAATGCTGCGCAGCTAGCGCCATTCGACGGCCAACACCGCGGTTCCTGGTGTGTCCGCTGTGCCGTGCGTGTCATCATTGCTTGTACAGCCCTCTCGCAGTGTCCGGAGCAAGTATGGTGGGTCTGACACACCGGTGTCAATGTGTTCTTTTTTCCATTTCCAGGAGTGTATTTTGTGTTGCAATGGTGAATGTGGATTTTCCGAACACCATATGCGAACACTGTATCTGTTGGCTTTTCCACTAAGGTAGAACGGCACTTAATCGCTAAAAATTACAAGCCATAGAAATGCGTCATCCTCCATCTTTGTTAGCACATAACCACAAAATTCGAGACGCTTCTTTTTGTCATTGGTGGTGAGAGCCTGCATAAGTTGTAATCGGTAGGGCTTATACAGCACAAACGCCGTCTCAGAAACTTCCACACAGTTGGTCGGGGTATTCCAAGCTGTCGACTGGCTCTGTTGGTAGACTTACCAGACTGCGCACAGAACTTTCATCAATTCATCGGACATCATCTTCTGACACACGCGGTCGGCCTGTGTTTTTTCCTTTTCGCACGCTTCCAATCTGTTTAAATTGCTTAAACCAAAGGCTAATGCCTTTGGGAGTTGGTGAATGAATACCGAATTTGGTACGAAATGCCCGCTGCACTGCAATTTGCAACTCACTTTTCTCGAACTCAAGAACGCAGAAAACATTTTGCTCAACAACCGTCATCTCATTTACAACTGACAGTGAAATACTCGTACACTGACTGCCCTATTGCCGCGTGAACTCTACAGGCCGCTTCTGAAGCCATCATCGCCCGCCCGCCACCGCCCGCCAAAAATTTCGGATCTTCCTCTTTTCATTGGTACAAAGCTTGTTCACTTTAAATTTTTACTTGAATGCATGCGAATTTTTGAAAATGGGACCATCATTTAGAATAACCCTGTACTTCAGGTGATCGATGAAAGGAGGACGTACAAAAACTTTTAGGCAAATTCAGGAATACAGAAGTAGGAGTCGCTGATGAATGAAATAAATAGAAAGTACAAGGAAGCTAAGACGAAATGGCTGCGTGAAAAATGTGAAGAAATCGAAGAAGAAATGATAGTCGGAAGGACTGACTCCTCATATTGCGAAGTCGAATTAACTTCCAGCGAAATTAAAGCAAGAGTGGTGACATTAAGAATTCCATTGTTAAATGCAGAGGAGGGAGCGGATAGGTGGAAACAGTCCACTGTAGGCCCCTATGAGGGGGAAATTTTGTCTGATGGGATAGGAGAAGAAACATGAGTCAATTTGTCGACCGCTGTGACCGAGCGGTGCTAGGCGCTTCAGTCAGGAACCGAGCTGCTGCTACGGTCGCAGGTTCGAATCCTGCCTAGGGCATGGATGTGTGTCGTGACCTTAGGTTATTTAGGTTTAAGTAGTTCTAAGTCTAGGGGACTGATGACCTCAGATGTTAAGCCCATAGCGCTTAGAGTCATTTGAACCATTTTGAACCAGGTGTCGGTTTAGAAGAGATAGGGATCCAGTATCAGGATCAGGGATCAAATAAGGCAGAAGGGATCGATAATATTCCATCAGAATTTCTAAAATCATTGGGGGAGATTGCAAAAAAAACGACTATTCAGGTTGGTGTTAGAATGTATAAGTGTGGCAATATACCGTCTGACTTTCGGAAAAATATCATCCACACAATTCCGAAAACTGCAAGGCCTGACATTTGCGAGAAACATCGCACTATCAGCTTAACAGCTCATGCATCCAAGGTACTGGCAAGAATATTGTACAGAAGAATAGAAAAGAAAATTAAGGATGTGTTACTTGACGATCAGTGTGGCTTTAGGAATGGTAATCCCACCTGAAAGGCAATTCTGACGTTGCGGTTGATAATGGAAGCAAGACTAAAAATAATCAAGATACGTTCATAGGATTTGTTGTCCTCGAAAACTCGTTCGATAATGTAAAATGATGCAAGATGTTCGAAATTATGAGAAAAATAGGGATAAGCTATAGGGAGAGACGGGTAATACATAATATGTATAACAACCTAGAGGGAATAATAAGAGTGGATAACCAAGAACGAAAAGTTTGGATTAAAAAGGGTGTAAGACAGGGATGTAGTCTTTTGCCTCTACTGTTCAATCTGCACGTCAAAGAACCCTTGATGGACATAAAGGAAAGGTTCAAGAGTGGAATTAAAATTCGAGGTGACAGGGTATGAATGATACAACTTGCCTATGACATTGCTACCTTATGTGAAAGAGAAGAAGAATTACTTGATCTGCCGAATGGAAAGGACAGTCTAATGAGTACAGAATGTGGACTGATAGTAAATCGAAGAAAGACGAAAATAATGAGAAGTAGCAGAAGTGAGAACAGCGAGAAACTTAACATCACGATTGATGGTCATAGAGTCGATGAAGTTAAGGAACTGTACAACCTAGGCAGTAAAATAATCAATGACAGACGGAGCAAAGAGAACATCAAAAGCAGTCTAGCACTGACAAAAAGGACATTCCTGGCCAAGAGAAGTCTACTAATATAAAACATGGGCCATAATTTGAAGAAGAAATGGGGCACAGCATTGTATGGTAGTGAAACGTGGACTGTGGGAAACCCAGAGCAAAAGAGAGTTGAAGCATTTGAGACGTGGTGCTACATACGAAAATTGGGTGGAATGATAAGGTAGGGAATGAGGAGGTTGTGCGCAGAATCGGAGAGGAAAGGAATGTGTAGAAACCACTGAGAAGGAGATAGGACAGGATGATAGAATATCTGTTAACACATCAGGGACTGACTTGCATAGTACCAGAGGGAGCTTTAGCGGGCAAACACTGTAGAGGAAGACAGATGTTTGGAACACATCCAGCAGATAATTGAGGGCGTAGGTTGCAAGTGCTGTTCTGGGATGCAGAGGTTGGCACAGGAGACAAATTCGTGGTGGACCACATCAAACCAATCAGAAGGCTGATGACTCAAAAAGAAAAAAAGCAATATCGAATACTCTATTCAACTACCACAAGAGGAGGAGGTATACTCGGAAAATGCCGGGAGATATGGGAATATTCCAGATAGATTACACCATGGTCAGGTAGAATGTCAGAAATCAAATAGTGGATTTAAGGCGTATCCAAGAGCGCATATGGTCGCATATCACAATTCAGTATTGATGAAGAGAAGGTTAAAGTTTAGGAGAATAGCCTGGAAAAATCAGTGAGATACGGAACTGCTAAGGAGTGAAGAGATTCACTTTAAGTTCTCTATAGATACAGCGATAATGAATAGTTCAGCAAGCAGTTCAGCTGAAGATGGATGAACATCTCTAAGAAGGTCAGTCACAGAAAGAAAAACATAATTACAAGAAGGGTAACTGTGAAAAAACCATGGTTGACAGAAGGAAAACACTGACGGAATGAAAATACGCAACACAAAGGAGGAGTTGTGCGACATAAACGAAAGTCGATATGCGTGTTTCTGCCGGCCGAAGTGGCCAGGCGGTTCTAGGCGCTACGGTCTGGACCGCGAGACCGCTACGGTCGCAGGTTCGAACCCTGCCTCGGGCATGGATGTGTGTGATGTCCTTAGGTTAGGTTTAAGTAGTTCTTTCTAGGGGACTTATGACCTCAGCAGTTGAGTCCCATAGTGCTCAGAGCCACTTTTTTAGGCGTGTTTCTACATCTGAAAGTTGATATTTATTAATTTTGCGCCAGTTGCATCAGAATGGAGCTACTAACTCCTCTATGAGATCGCAAATCAGGTTTGCTTTAAATACACGCTGTAACAGTCGTGAGCGTTTGAGACTCGAGGTTGTGAGTTGAAGTCAGTCAAGACTGACTTAAAGGCGGCAAAGACGCTACTGAGTTCGAACGCTGTCGTGTAATAGGCCTACGAGAAGGGGGATGTTCCCTAGTAGGAATGTAGCCACTGTACATGATTGCTGTCACCGGTGATCATGAGAATGTTCTCTCGCATGAAGAACGAGGTTCGGACGGTCACGTGGGACTACCGGGAGGGAAGACCATCGTATTCGGCGTATGGCTGTGGTGTATCGTACTGCATGTCCAGCGTCTACATGAACAGCAGTTGGTGCCATAACGATACAACAACTAATTCTTAGAAACCGATTACTTCAAGAGCAACTCTGAGACACATGTCCTGTAGCGTGTATTCACTGACTCCAAACCGCCGTCATTTGCAGTTCACTGGTGTCAAGTGTTTACTGATGAAAGGTGATTCTTTCTCGATGAAAATGATGGCCGTGTGTTGGTTTCAAGGACTCCAGTCGAGGGCCTGTAACCCACCTGTCTGTATGCTTGACACACTGAACCTACAGTAGGAGCTATGGTCTGGGATGTGATTTCGTAAGACAGCAGGAGCATTCTCATGGTTATGCCACACACCCTGACTGCAGATTTGTGCACAGTCTGGTGATTGTACCTGTTGTGCTGTCATTCATTAAAAGCGTCCCAGCTGGTGATTTCCAACTGAATAACGCTCGACCACGTAGTGCTGTTGTAACGTGCTGTACAGAGTGTCAACATGTTGCCCTGGCCTGCACGATCACCATTCTGTCTCCAATATCATCAGATGACAACACCATCGTCACCCACAAACAGCATTAACCACCCATGTACTGGCCGACCAGGTACAACAGGCATGGAACAGCATACTGACATCCGGCACCTTTGCACCACAACGCATGTATGTTTGCATGCTTGCATTCGACGTACTGGCGGTTACTAATGTACCAGCATTTCACATTTGTAATGTCTTATCTCGTATCTGCATTAACCCGTGATCTTGAAATATTACTCACACAAATCTACATCTACATCTACATCCATACTCCGCAAGCCACCCAACGGTGTGTGGCGGAGGGTACCATGAGTACCTCTATCGGACCTCATTTCTATTCCAGTCTCGTATTGTTCGTGGAAAGAACGGTTGTCGGTATGCTTCTGTGTGGGCTCTAATCTCTAAGATTTTATCCTCATGGTCTCTTCGCGAGATATACGTAGAAGGGAGCAATATACTGCTGGACTCTTCGGTGAAGGTATGTTCTCGAAACTTTAACAAAAGCCCGTACCGAGCTACTGAGCGCGTCTCCTGCAGAGTCTTCCACTGGAGTTTATCTATCATCTTATAACACTCCTGTCTGCTACTGTTATACCATAACCTTAAAGTTGAAAGCAGGTCGTGAAATAACACTATCTTGTTAAAGCAACTATGGTATAAAGCGACAGAGCAGTGTTACCCTCTGAGAGGAATTTTGTTATGTTGACCGTGTTGTACCTAACAGAGGTGGCTTATCGGAAACGAAAATCAGAATTTGAACAGTAAAAAACAAAATTTTGCCTATCTGTACTGTTTAACTGATAAAGAAAACGGTCGCCAACCTAACTATGCAAGAGAATGATTAACATTCTCGTTCAAGAAAATAGTTATTAGTAACTCTAATGGATAAACACAACCTATACTTGGCCACACACGAGTGCAATAAACTCTGACACATACATATGTTTACGTTAAGATTGAAGCTAACAACTGGAGCAGCACAAACTATTTGTAAAATTATAACAGATACCGAAACACACTATTACTTTCAGGCCTTGTTCAAACTGAATGGTATTTATATCATTACTATTAACATTCACTGCAGGATCATAAATTGTACATATGTGAAGTCTCTCTCAGTTAAATACTTTACTGTTTAAAATGAAAGTTAATTGGAATCCACTCACAGGTTGCTTCTCATTATCATTTGAATAAAGAAATTATGGTTTTTATAATCAGTGGTCTTCCCATTACTTGTTACCCAGCATTAATGCAATAGACAAACTGTGGATCCTGTTACATTATTAATATGCACTTCCTACACAAGAGAGACATACACTTAACAAACATGAGTATATAAAGTTTCACAACTGCAGTTTTCCACTTTTACTACAGTGAAACACAATGTTGGCAAAATTGCAAGGAACTGACTCACCTTTTACAATTTACTACAGACAACAATGTGATCATTTACTTTATAAGCCTCAGTCTTAAGAACTTTTAATTTGAAGTTGGCAACAACATATTAATAAGCAGTTTTACTTGGAAAATTATTTTCAGCAAGCCACATTAACTTTAACTTTCTTTTTACTATGTTCAAGAGGAATCAATTAGCAAAACACTGGGCTGTAATGTACTTTCAGTAAGGACACTCGGAAATCACTTTAGTTCAAACGGAGAGGAACTTGAGAGGTGTTATGATAAGGAGGAAAATCAAGGAAGGTGCTTAAATTCAGATATAAATTACCTTATATTTGAGCACACTAACACATCCATTAAGCTGATCCTTCACTGTACATCACTGTAGCATTCCGAAGCAATAATTGCGCAATGTGGTGGCGACTGCATGTTGGTAGGTGGAATTGCAGGTAGAATTGCAGGACTTTGTCAGTTCTTGGTGGCGATGATAGAAACAAATTCCAGAATAGTTCCATCTATTTATCCATCCATCCGAGGCATTGGAAAGTAGCAGAAAAAGCCTCTCTCGGAACCAGCACAATATGCATCCTTTACATGGCAGTGCACAGTTTGGTAGCTTGTCCCCGACTCGTAGCTCGTCCCCGACTGGTGGCTCGTCCCCGACTCGTAGCTCGTCCCCGACTGACTATCAGTTCCACCTTTTCCACCTAGGCCAACCACAATTTGCACGCGCTACACAGTTCCGTTCCCGAGGGGAACCACTACACCTTTTTCATACAAACTAACTAAGAACCCTAAGTGAGGATCAGCAATTTACATAACAGCAACCAAATAAATTAATTAAAACAGAACATTTGCACATATTGACATTTCTACCAAAAATTATTCACACAAAATTACAATCATATATAGTAAGTTTTGTTCCCTCCAAATGGGACAAAGCATTTAAATGACAGATACACTAAATTGCATAGAACCAAACAACATTTACAGAAGCTCAACGATGTAATTTTAAATAAAACAAAAGCAAAGTAAATCAGTAGAGTATTAGAGCTATGGCGTTACAATCTCCGTAACGCTTCCGCGATTACTACATGATCATGTAACGAAGCGCGCTGCTCTCCGTTGGATCTTCTCTACCTCTTGTATCAACCCTATGTGGTACGGATCCCACACCGTTGAGCAGTATTCAAGCAGTGGGCGAACAAGCGTACTGTAATCTACTTCCTTTGTTTTCGGATTGCATTTCCTTAGGATTCTTACAGTCTGGCATCTGCTTTACCGACGATCAACTTTATATGATCATTCCATTTTAAATCACTCCTAATGCGTACTCCCAGATAATTTATGGAATTAACTGCTTCCAGTTGCTGACCTGCTGTTTTGTAGCTAAATGAGAAGGGATATATCTTTCTATGTATTCGCAGCACATTACACTTGTCTACATTGAGATTCAATTGCCATTCCCTGCACCATGCGTCAATTCGCTGCAGATCCTCCTGCATTTCAGTACAATTTTCCATTGTTACAACCTCTCGATACACCACAGCATCATCTGCAAAAAGCCTCAGTTAACTTCCGATGTCATCCACCAGGTCATTTATGTATATTGTGAACAGCAACGGTCCCATGACACTCCCCTGTGGCACACCTGAAATCACTCTTACTTCGGAAGACTTCTCTCCATTGAGAATGACATGCTGCGTTCTGTTATCTAGGAACTCCTCAATCCAATCACACAATTGGTCTGATAGTCCATATGCTCTTACTTTGTTCATTAAACGACTGTGGGGAACTGTATCGAACGCCTTGCGGAAGTCAAGAAACACGGCATCTACCTGTGAACCCGTGTCTATGGCCGTCTGAGTCTCGTGGACGAAGAGCGCGAACTGGGTTTCACACGACCGTTTTTTTCGAAACCCATGCTGATTCCGACAGAGTAGATTTCTAGTCTCCAGGAAAGTCATTACACTCGAACATAATACGTGTTCCAAAATTCTACAACTGATCGACGTCAGAGATATAGGTGTATAGTTCTGCACATCTGTTCGACGTTCCTTCTTGAAAACGGGGCTGACCTGTGCCCTTTTCCAATCCTTTGGAACGCTACGCTCTTCTAGAGACCTACGGTACACCGCTGCAAGAAGGGGGGGGGGGGGGGTTGGGGGGCAAGTGATTTCGCGTACTCTGTGTAAAATAGAACTGGTATCCCATCAGGTCCAGCGGCCTTTCCTCTTTTGAGCGATTTTAATTGTTTCTCTATCCCTCTGTCGTCTGTTTCGATATCTACCATTTTGACATCTGTGCGACAATCTAGAGAAGGACCTACAGTGCAGTCTTCCTCTGTGAAACAGCTTTGGAAAAAGACATTTAGTATTTCGGCCTTTAGTCTGTCATCCTCTGTTTCAGTACCATTTTGGTCACAGAGTGTCTGGACATTTTGTTTTGATCCACCTACCGCTTTGACATAAGACCAGAATTTCTTAGGATTTTCTGCCAAGTCAGTACATAGAACTTTACTTACCTAGACAAATATGTTCGCTAAATTTCATTATTCTACGTTAATTATTTTTCAGTTTAACGATTTTATTTCCATCAGCACTGTTCAGGTGACTAACAAAAGAAGGAGATTCAACAATGTTCAGGGAAAGTCAGGAATGCAATAATACAAGTTACTTAGGAATAAAATAAACAGGAAGCACAGGGAAGCTAATACGAAATGGTTACATGAGAAATGTCAAGAAATTGAAAAGAAGCGTTGTCAGAAGGACTGACTCATCATATAGGAATGTCAAAACAGCCTTCGGTGAAATTTAAAGCAGCAGCGGTAACATTAACAATGACGCTGGATTCCACTGTTAAACCCAGAGGAAAGAGTTAATGGATGGAAAGAGTACATTGAAGATTTCTGGAAGGGGGACGAGGTGCCTGATAACGTCACACAAGAATGAGCATGAATAGACAGGGAAGAGATAGTGGGGCCCATAATAGAAAGAGCTCTGGGTGACAAGGGATACAAACCCATGGGAATTTCGAACACTATTGATGTAAGTCGCAACAAAGCGACCATGTTGTTGTGTACAAAGTACAATGTGGTGACAAGGGCCATGGAATAGCGATATGCACATATACAGCTGACGGTAGTGTCGCGTACACAAGGTATAAAAGGGCACCGCATTGGCAGATCTGTCATTTAGATTCAGCTGATTCATGTAAAGAGGTTGCCGACGTGATTATGGGCGCACGACTAGAGTTAACGGATTTTGAACGTGGAATGGTAGTTAGAGCTAGGCACATGGGACATTACATTTCGGAAATCGTTATAGAATTCAGTATTCCGAGAGCCACAGTGCGGAGAATGAGTCGACGACACTAAATTTCAGGGAATTACCTCTCACAACGAATAACTCAGTGGCCGACGGCCTTTACTTAACGACCGAAAACAACGGTGTTCACGTACATTTGTCAGTCTAATAGACACGCAACACTGTGTGAAATAACCGTAAATATCGATGCAGGACGAAGTTTGGAGTTAATGGGCTATGACAGTAGACCGATTGCGAATGACTTTGCTAACAGCACAATATCCCTTGCAGCGCATCTCTTGGGCTCGTGACCATATCGGTTCGATCCTAGACGACTGGGAAACAGAGGTCTGGTCAGATGAGTTCCGACATAAGATGGTAAGAGCTGACGGTATGTTTCGAGTGCGGTGCAGATCCTGCAAAACCATGGACATCACTTGTCAACAAGGCGCGGTGGTAGCTGCTGGTGGCCCCATAATGGTGTGGACTCTGTTTACTGTGTCCTCTGGTTCAACTAAATTGATCATTGGCTGCAAGTGGTTCGGCTACTTGGAGACGATTTGCTACCACTAATGGACGCTGTGTTTCCATACCGATGGAATTTTTATGGATGACAATGCTCCATGTCACCGATCCACAGCTCTTCGTGATTGGTATGAAGAACATTCTGGGAAATTCGGGGGAATGATCCGGCCACTTAGATCACCCAACATGAACCCCAACGAACATTTATGAGACATAATCTAGAGGTCAGTTCTTGTTCAAAACTCTGCACACTTTTGCAGTTGTGGATGGCAACAGAGGCGGCACGGCTCAATATTTCCGCAAGGGACTTTCAACTACTTGTTGCATCCATGCCACGTCGAGCTGATGCGCTACGCCGGGAAAAAGGGAGTGCGACACGACATTAGGAGACATCCAATAGACGGCCGTGGTGGCCAAGCGGTTAAAGGCGCTACAGTCTGGAACCGCGCGGCCGCTACGGTCGCAGGTTCGAATCCTGCCTCGGGCATGGATGTGTGTGATGTCCTTAGGTTAGTTAGGTTTAAGTAGTTGTAAGTTCTGGGGGACTGATGACCTTAGAAGTTAAGTCCCATAGTGCTCAGAGCCATTTCTTTGACATTCAGTAAACTTTGTCACCTCAGTGTGTGAGACTCTCGATATACCATGTTCATTTCGGAAAACCACAATCACACAATTCGGAAGAGAGCAACAGCCGATAACTGTGATAAATGTCATACAATCGGCGTAACAACTCATGCATGCAAGTTGCTGATCAGAATGATATACAGAAGAATGGAAAGAGACGATCAGTTTGACTTTAGAAAAGGCAAGGGAATCAGAGAGGAAGTTCTGATAGTGCGTTCGATGTTGGAAGCGAAACTGGTGAAAAATCTAGACACGTTCGTGGAATATGTTGATCTGGAAAAAGCGTTCGGCAATATAAAATGCGGCAAGCTGTTTGAAATTCTCAAGAGAATACGAGTAAGCAATAGACGGGTAGTAGACAATATGTACAAGGAACAAAAGGGAACAATAAGACTGGAAGACCAGGAACATAGTGCCCGCATGAAAAGTGTGTAAGACAGGCATGTAGTCTTCTGTCCCTACTGTTTAATGTACACAAAGAATAAGTAAAAGAGTGATTATGATGTAATACAGAAGGATATCAGTGGCAAGATTCACTGATGACACTGCTATCTTCAGTGAATGAAATGAAGGGTCTAATGAGAAAAGAATATGGATTGAGAGTAAATCGAAGAAAGACGGAAGTAATAAGAAGTAAAAACGAGAACAGCTACAAGCTCGAAATCGCTATTGGGTGTTACGTAGTAGACGCGGTTAATGAACCCCGCTACCTAGGCAGCAAATAGCCCACAATGGACGGAAGAAGCAACCTAGCAGGAGCAAAAAGGGTATCCCTTACCAAGAGACGTCACCTAGTATCAAAAATACGTCTTAATTTGAGGAAGAATTCTCTGACGATGTACATTTGGAACACGGCATTGTATATCAGTGAAACATGAAGTGTGGGAAAATCTAAACAGAAGAGAATCGAAAAATTCGAGATGTAATGCTACAAAAGAATGTTAAAAATTAGTTGGACGGGTAAGATAAGGAACGAGAAGGTTGTCCACAGAAACGAAGAGGAAAGGAATGTATGGAAGACGCTGACAAACAGAAGAGCAACATGATAGAGCACGCGTTAAGGCATCAGGGAGTAACTTGCATGGTACTATAGGTAGCTGCAGTGAGTAAACACTGTATAGAGGAAAGGGAGACACAGATTAGAAAACATCCAGCAAGTAATTGGGGACGTATGTTGCATGTGCTACTTTGAAAAGGTTTGCGCGTGAGAGGAGTTTGTGACAAAAAGCAAAGAAAGGAAAAGGAAGTAATTGTTTCCAGTGATAGTTCTGCAATCGTGTATGAAGCTAAAGCTTTAAATGTTTAAGAGGTGGGTGCAACATTCTGTCCATAACTGGCTATATTCTGGTGTCGAATTGTTCAGTTACGTGAGGTGTGCTAAGAGTGCCTGGTTTCCTGAATTCACTCCTCATTGTGCCTTCTAAACGACTAGTGGACGTGGTGAAGCGCCTCTGGCATCACTGGGCAACAAGATCCTTCGATGAGCTGCTTGAAGTCATTGAGGTTCAGTTAGATTTTAGATTGCAACCTTACAATGCCGTACGCTGGGCATGTTGGAACGCACAGAAAAACATGACGTGGAGTGAACTTCTCACGACATGAAATGAGTACCCTGAAATGTTGTTGATGATCGGCGAACGCCGACATTGGACAATGAAGCAGTCATGATTTACAGTATGATGGTTCAAATGGTTCAAATGGCTCTGAGCACTATGGGGCTTAACATCTGAGGCCATCAGTCCCCTAGAACTTAGAACTACTTAAACCTAACTAACCTAAGGACATCACACACATCCATGTCCGAGGCAGGATTCGAACCTGCGACCGCAGCGGTCTCGCGGTTCCAGACTGTAGCACCTAGAACCGCTTGGCCACTCTGGCCGGCTGACGGTATGAGATATCATGATTACAGAGGTCCATCAGGCATTATTTTGTCGCGTGGTGAACGAATTAGGGAAATAAGTGGTTCGAGATGGTTTCTTGTTAATAGACGAAGACCAGCAAGAAGTTTGGATAGAATTCCATGTTTTAGCTTCGATACACCACGATCCTCGTTTCAGCTTACAAGAAGTTCTTGCAATCCCTGGTGTCTAGTGGCGAATAGTGTACGGAAGCAAGTTTCATGCATTTCACGTCTCACTGACACAGAAGATGCTTGTGAACGATTTCCTTCGGATAGTTACTTGTTACCTTGAATAATTTTACCTTTGATGCCTTACAAACCGTGAAGTCTCTAATGGATCCTCGCTCACAAGTTATAGTGCACTGATACGTCGTAACACGCGTTGCCGGGTCACAGATAACTCTAGGTGGATAAGTCATGTCGATCGTCAAAGGAGATGGTCCATTAACGTGTGGTGTGGAAAGCATGGAGAAAAAACGATCGATCCAACTTCGCCATCTCTGACAGGTGATATGTGTTACATCCACAAATTAACACCCGCGTGCGAACAAAAATTTTTATTAGGTGGAGCAAGGGCACCGCTTAATTTTACAAAATGCCAAACTTTCTTCGAAAAGAAAACACTTCTTCTCCTACCAAAATTTTTTAACAAGCCAGAGAATATGCCACCTTACTGAATTGAAATATTAGCAACTGAACAGAATTTACGTTCCTTTGTCGGGTTTTCTCTCGACGCTTTCCGACGGATGCCAAGGAAGTAGGCGGGCGCAGAGTCCGGGTTCGATGGCCAGCCTACCGAAGACGTGGCACCTGGACCTTCCGGCTACGTCGACGGATCTTCCGGCCGTGCAGTCCGCGACGGGTCGAAAGACGCCTGCTTCCCTTTCTTCCGGCTATTTAACACGGCGGCTCCAGTCTTCCTCCGCTAATTCCGGAGTGATGATTGGCGGCCGTTGGCGATCCCTGACTGATGGGTGATATAGTGTGATCATCCGCGCCGGAAAAAGGCTAGTGCGCGTGCGTAGCTCGCGGCTGATTATATGTTTGGCGGGAACGCCTCTTGAGCTGGCTGGCGGAACGCGCCGGCACTAAAGGCCGGTTCCCACTAGGGCTGCCGCTCGTCAAAACCGCGCGTCAGCGGCGTGGTTGCCATGGAAACGGCGTCAGCGGCAAGGCGCGGCGGGCTCTGCGTCGCGGTTTCACCATGTCGAACCGCTTCCACTGCCGCGTGCCGCGCTCCAGGTGCGCGCCGCCAATCACAGAACGCGCTGAGCGTGACGTCAGGTACGGAACCCCGGGCCACACGAACTTTCGCCGAACCGCTGGCGCGGACGCGGCGGCAGCTATGAAGTACTTATCATCCGATTCCAAGGAAACTATTCGGTAGAAAAATTTGATTCTTGGACATGTTACAGCCTGATGTCTTCTCTCGATAAAGGACCAAATTTCTTTTCGTTATTCGTCGTGGTTACTTGCTGTATCCCATTTACGTAAACCTTTACACGAAATTTTAATGAGTGTGCAGAGGTAAAAACGCATTGCGTGGACTTTGCGTACAGTTCATTTTAGGTAATACATTATTGCATATGAAATTTAGTCAATATATCCAAATTGTTTTTAAAGCTGAGAACAGACAGATAGCTATCACCGTTCTCGAGATATTGAATGATATGTCGGCGGACGGGCTGTGCGGTGCACGCGCGCGGGTCGCTCGCGACGCGACCGGTACTTCGTCCTGCTCGTCGTAAACCATGTGGTTGTATCAACTGCAAATTTCGTAAACGGTTCAAGAAATCGAAACGCGTTTTTTTGCAAACGATAACTTGTAAACAGTCATGTATTTCATTACATGATAAATATCCAAAATCTGTTTATCTACCGAGATATGAAAGTAACTACAGTTTTTCAGAAGGGATAGATGAATTGTTTTAAACGGCATTTAATAGCATGTGGAATGAGAAGTTAAACCGAGACTAATTTGCTGGTACGTCATAAGATGTCATTTGCTAAGTATCTACAGCTATTGATTATTTCCTTTCGTAAGTAACAAACGTTTTTTTTTATTTATCCAGTGTATTTCATTGGTTCAAGACGCGTTTCGCCTTTTACTTTAAGGCATCTTCGGTGGAATCTAGAATGATTATTGGTTCAAGACGCATTTCGCCTTTTACTTTATGGCATCTTCGGTGGAATCTAGAATGATTAAGTTTTGTTTTGATATGTGATACTAGCAGATTATGAAACAGTTCACATCTTTTTTTACATGAATAACTGATTACTTACAGTGAATCGAGTTTTTAGCAGACATCTGCTTTTCCCCTCACCTGGTCACAAGCTGGAGGTTGAACTAAAACTTAGATTATGGAACATAAGCACATTTTCACGTTCGCTCTTTTTTCTTCTGTCATTAGCTGTAGACATTTTACCGAAAACACTGATTTGAAGTCGTAACTACAGTGTGTTCATGTCATGTCCCTTCCTGTTTGTTTTGTTTATGTACATGTTGCCAACCTACAGAATTATATGCTGAAAACTAATGTTTGTTTATTTCTGTTCTCCTTATATCTGTATGTGTGTGTGGTTAGCCAGTGATAGTTATAGAAAGTTGAAACTGAATGCAGTAGTTGTCAGACAGTGATTGAAAGATTTGGTGTTCAGCTGATCTCAGTTTTGGTTTAAATGTTTTGTGGAGGAGTGCATGGAAGAGTAAATTCACTGCTTACATTAATAGATAAAATAGTAGAATAGCATTTCAACAGATGATTATTATCAGAATATATCACCCAGCCCCTTTGTCCTCACTCTTTGACGCCTCATAATATGTCCTGTCAATTTACCCCTCTTGTAGTCAAAGTTGTGCCATAATTTCCTCTTCCCCCTCTATTTAATTCCGTACCTCTTCTTTAGTTACACGATCCTCATATCTAATCTTCAGCATTCTTATTGATCACCACGTTTTGAAAGTGTCCGTTGTCTTCTTGACAGAACTGTTCATCGCCCACGTTTCACTTACATACAAGGCTGCACTCCTCACAAATACAGCACTCCACACATATACCTTTGTAAAATAGTACCCAATCATTAGAATTTATATTCTATGTGAACAAATTTTTCTTTTTCAGAACGCTTTTCTTGCTATTCACAGTCTTCATGTTATATCCTCTCTACTTCTGCCTTCTCAATTACTGCTTCCCTTTCAAGTCATTTAAGTCTTAGAAATGCAGTTTGGTTTCTGTACAAGTTGTAGATAATCTTGTGGCCCTGTGTTTTATCTATGACATCTCCAAAGCTTCAAAGAATGTTTTAATTAAGATTGTCAAAACCTTTCTCCAAACAAGCAAATGCTATAAACACAGTTTTGCAGTTCTTCAGTGTGTCCACTTAGCTAAGTGGTAGGATCAGTATTGCCTAGCGTGTTCAGACATCTCACAGGAATCTAACATTGTGTTTATGTTACTTTGTACAACCCCTCCCCCTCTCCTCTCTACAAATTCCTTCCACTTTCTAGCCTTCTCTTATTTGCTAAGTTCTGGCTTGCCAAATGAGTTCTTGACAGTTGCTTCTCCTTTGAGCAACGTTTTCTTTGTTCTTTCTCATTTTCATTCCCCTATGTTTTCCAAGTGCAAAATCGCGTTGCAATTTTGGACTTTCTGTCAACTTCATGTTTAGACATTTCCCATGGCCTACTTTATTTGCTGCATTTTTATATTTTTCCCTCTTGTCAAATTTAATACATCACGTTTTATTTAACGATTTCTACTGTACCTTCTTCTCGTTCACATACTCTGCTGTATACACAACTTCTTCTCTCAAAGATATCCATTCATATTCTAGCGGATTCCTTTCCCTGTTTCAGTCAGTCGTTGCATTATGGTAACTTTAAGATTATCGAAAACCTGTAGGTCTTGACTTATTCAAGTTCCATTTCCTTAATTTGTTACCGTTTACTGTCTCTTTAGTTGTAAACTGCAGCTCGTAACCAATAAAGTATTGTAAGTTTGCGCCTGCAACGGGAAATGTCTTATAATTTAAAATCTGGTTTCGAAAACTTTGTTCCAAATGTGTATTATTCTTTCATGATTCTTAAGCAAGGTGCTGGCGATGATTACATTATGCTCTGTGCGAAATTCTATCAGTGGCTTCCACTTTCATCCCTTCCCCCAAGCCTTTGTGTTCTTAGTGTTTTCCTGTACCTGCTACCGTATCAGATTTTAAATTTTTGTCTCGTTTAACTATCTGAATAATCTAAAAAAAATGGCTCTGAGCACTATGGGACTCAACTGCTGAGGTTATTAGTCCCCTAGAACTTAGAACTAGTTAAACCGAACTAACCTAAGGACATCACAAACATCCATGCCCGAGGCAGGATTCGAACCTGCGACCGTAGCGGTCTTGCGGTTCCAGACTGCAGCGCCTTTAACCGCACGGCCACTTCGGCCGGCCTCTGAATAATCTCTTTTGTCGTACATTGTTTCAATGTGTTAGGAGATAGCGAACAATCATGAACGGTAGTCATGAAATCTGTTTATGGTTAAATGAGAAAACATGAATAATGAAACATGTGAAACAGTACGTTGTACAGAAAATGAAAAATTCGTATGTCTTAACCCAACTTCCTCTTTCCTTCATGTAGGTGTAAGATATAGTTAATCAAACGCACCGGGCGTTCCAGTGGGTCCCTCCCCGTACCTCAGTGCCTGTCTGTCATTGGCTACCGCTAGCGTCTGCCGCTTCCAGATGGGAACGCCAATTCCGCGAGCCTCCGCGTCAAAGCGGAAAACGCTTGCCGCTGCCGTTGCCGCACGACGCGCTGCCGCGCTCTAGTGGAAATCGGCCTTAAGTTGCAGGCGCTGCTCCAGGTCCGCGGAAGCGGTTCGACATGGGCAAACCGCGACGCAGAGCCCGCCGCGCCGTGCCGCTGACGCCGTTTCCATGGCAACCGCGCCGCTGACACGCGGTTTTGACGCGCGGCAGCCCTAGTGGGAACCGGCCTTTACTCTGCCGCGGTAGCCGACCGTTGCGTTTGTGTGGCTGTGCGCGCCACGGCAACATGTATCGAGCCTTTACGACACAGGCCATATGTGGATGCAGCAGGATGGTCATGCAGCCCACTCTGTACATGACGTTGCTGAAGAACTGAACAACAAATTTCCTGGAAGACGTTTATTGGCGGCACCGGTGCGCGATTTAACTTCAGTAGATTTCCTTCTGCAGGGATATCTAACGATGACGTCAAACAGCGCATTGAGCAAGCTTGTTGTTCGTGAACTAGAAACTATACATCTCGTCCGCAGGTCGTTTCGTAGGCGTTCTGAGTTGTCTATTGAGGAAAATAGCAATTGTTTGGACGCTTCACTAAAATAAACACTTCGCTACCTGAACACGATTCTGAAAACGGCCACCTATGTATAGTATATTGCATACACCCCCTAAACCTTATAAGTTTTTGGCTTATGGAAATTTGATTTAAACTGATTTATGCACAGTTGGTTTAAGTGCATGAGCTACATGAAAATAGTGTTCTATTTAACAAATGATAACTGATTGCTATCACTCTCTGGGAAGTAACAAAATGAGCTATGTTCATAAATATGCAGAAAGAGTAACTTTTCTTACTTTTACCATTTATAAATAAATGTCCCTTTCACTTATTATTTTGTGAGTTACATAGAATAAGGCTTTATTCAAACCACCCAGTATGCAGATTCAGATGCTCCTATCAATGTTGTTTTGTGCAGCCCGCATTGTTGTATCTGTGCTTCAAAATCCACACCCGAGACTTTCATATCCTTTTGTTCGCTACGTGCAAACTATTAATCCTACATATAAATGAATATGACCGTTTTGCAGAAGATTTAATGCAGTTTTGTTTTGGGATACGTTTATGGTGAAGTCCATCGTTTTCGATTTATTCAAGGAAAATGTCCAAAGTGACCAAACGCTCTCCCACACTCATCCCTCACCAATCAGGATTTCTAGTATGTTGTTCGTGGCATTCTCTCCTACCAGTGCACAAAAATTTTAGACTACATGAACTTTTCCCGGTATTGGCTCTTTTCTAATCTCTATTGACTGGGCTTCTACGCTACCAGCATATTCGGATATTTAGTTAACGTCATTCATTTAAACGTGCAAGTGAGGGTAATGAAAAAAAAACGGCTTTTGTAAACGTTACGCTAAAAGGATTAGTTAAAAACAGTCTTGGTTGCAATTTCAGTTTTTTTATTTTTCAACGACACGTTTCGCCTTATTTGGGCATCTTCTGGTTATCTTTCCTAGATGGACGCGAGACGCACCAAGATCTGCATAACGCGTTCCCGTTCACAGGAGCGAGTAACAGATTCAGGCTTCAGTACTGGCACACGACGCTGTGGCGCATTATGGTTACTGCCTGAGCCCCCATCTTACTGTTACTCGCTCCTGTGAACGGGAACGCGTTATGCAGATCTTGGTGCCTCTCGCGTCCATCTAGAAAATATAACCTGAAGATGCCTAAATAAGGTGGAACGAGTCGCTGAAAAGCAAAAAAACTAAAACTGCAACCAAGACCGTTTTTAACCAGTACTGTTAAGCACTGGTTTGCTGTATGCCACATATGGATTGGAAGTACTTCTATAGTTACGCTAAAACTACGTTGACAATTCAGTCCAAACTTAACCCTTACAAGCACAGTTGTTTAGCAGTCAGAAGGCCTGTCAAATGCAGCGATGTAATTGTTTATTTTACGCTGTTAAAATACACTAGATTGTTAGGTAAGATTGGCACAAATGTCGATTTTACAATTTCTAAGTGCTCGACTAAGTCTGTGGCGGTGCAAGGCCATTCAATGATGATAAAAAAAGCTCGAATATGGAAAATAGTTCGTGGAGTTTCAAATTTTTGTACAGTGGTTGGAGGAAGGCCACGAACAACATACTAGAAATCCTGATGGGTTGGGGCTGAGTGTGGGAATGGGGGTGCGTTTGAACGTCTCTTTCGTATTTTTTCTTGAATAACTCGAAAACTATGGCCTCTAGCGGAAACTTACCCTAGTACAAAATTTAAATTTCCTGCAAACAAGATCCTGTTAATTTTTTCTGTAAGACTAATAGGTTTTACCCACCGAGCGAAAGACTATGAACATGGCGCATGTGGTTTTTGAAGGCCACGTACAACAATGCAGGTTGAATGAAACGACTGCGGCGGGGACAGCTGAATAACTCATACAAAGTCTCTGTAAGCTGTGTCTGAAGTGCAGGATAATCAGCTGCCACTATGCGGGAAATCGAAACAGCAACAGAGGAAAAGAACAGCTGTGTCTTGCGTTCCTGAACATTGCATATGCGTATGATGTGTCTACATACATTACATGTAATTAAACTATGTTCTGAGAAAAACGCTGTATGCAGTGCTGTTGCAGAAGCTTTGGTATTTTGAATTTAATCGTTAAGAAAGAGGTGTTATGGTCTTCGGTCCTGAGACTACTTTGATGAAGCTCTCCATGCTACTCTATCCTGTTCAAGCTGCTTCATCTCCCAGTACGTACTGCAGCTTACATCCTTCTGAATCTGCTTAGTGTATTCATCTCTTTGTCTGCCTCTACGATTTTTGCCCTCCACGCTGCCCTCCAATACTAAATTAGTGATCCGTTGATGCCTCAGAACATGTCCTACCAACCGATACCTTCTTCTAGTTAAGTTGTGCCACAAACATCCTCTTCTCTCCAATTGTGTTCAATACCTCCTCATTAGTTATGTGATCTACCTATCTAATCTTCAGCATTCTTCTGTAGAACCACATTTCGAAAGCTTCTATTCTCTTCTTGTCCAAACTATTTATCGTCCATATTTCACTTCCATACATGGCTATACTCCATACAAATACTTTCAGAAACGACTTCCTGACACTTAAATCTATACTCGATGTTAACAAATTTCTCTTCTTCAGAAACGCTTTCCTTGCCATTGCCAGTCTACATTTTATATCCTCTCTACCTCGACCATAATCAGTTATTTTGCTCCCCAAATAACAAAACGCCTTTACGACTTTAAGTGTTTCATTTCCTAATCTAATACCCTCAGCATCACCCGAGTTACATCCATTCCATCATCCTCGTTTTGCTTTTGTTGATGCTCATCTTATATCCTCCTTTCAAGATACTGTCCATTCCGTTCAACTGCTCTTCCAAATCCTTTGCTGTCTCTGACAGAATTACAATGTCATCGGCGAACTTAAAGTTTTTTTTTTTTTCCTTCTCCGTGGATTTTAATACCTACTCCGACTTTTTTTCCCCTTACTGCTTGCTCAATATACAGATTGAATAACATCGGGGAGAGGCTGCAACACTGTCTCACTACCTTCCCAACCACTGCTTCCCTTTCATGTCCCTCGACTCTTATAACTGTCGTCTGGTTTCTGTACAAATTGCAAATAGCCTTTCGCTCCCTGTATTTTACCCCTGCCACCTTCAGAAATTAAAAGAGAGTATTCCAGTCAACATTGTCAAAAGCTTTCTCCAAGTCTACAAATTCTAGAACCGCAGGTTTGCTTTTTCTTAATCTAGCTTCTGAGATAAGTCATATGGTCAGTATTGCCTCACGTGGCCCAATATTTCTACGGAATTCCAACTGATCTTCGCCGAGATCGGCTTCTACCAGTTTTTCCATTCGGCTGTAAAGTATTCGCGTTAGTATTTTGCACCAGTGACGTATTAAACTGATAGTTCGGTAATTTTCACATCTGTCAACACCTGCTTTCTTTTGAATTGGAATTATTATATTCTTCTTGAAGTCTGAGGGTATTTCGCCTCTCTCATACATTTTCCTCGCCAGATGGTACAGTTTTGTTGCAAGGCCATCAGTAGTTCTAATGGAATGTTGTCCTCTCCCCGGACCTTGTTTCGACTTAGGTCATTCAGTGCTCTGTCAAACTCTGTGACACTAAAGAGTATTGAAAAGTAATTCCTCCTAATATTTTATGCGAAAGTCTTTAAAGCTTTTGTGTTGATATAGTTATTTCTCTACATAGTCACCCTTGCGTAGAGCATGTTTCTCCCAAGAAGACACCAGTTTGTCGATACCGTCACAGCAGAATGTTTGACGTTCTAGACGGAGTCACAACCTCACCTCTGCTAGCACAGTTCCATTACTGTCAAAGAACTCGAAGACGTTCTTTAAGTTTAAAGTACGTGAAAATCGGATGGAACAAAGTTGAGACTATGTGATGATTGAGGACAGTGTACCGAAGGCGTTGGACTGTTGCAGATGTCGCAGCGCTGGTGTCTGGCCCGGCATTGTCATGCTGAAGCAGTGTGTGCTCCATGTGTGGACGAACTTCTCAGACTCGTGCTTGCAGTTTTCTGAGCGTTCTGCAGTATCTGGCAGAACTTACTGTGGTGGCTTTAGGCGTGAATTCAAAATGCACCACACCTTGGACATCCCAGCATTACTTTGTCTGCTGATGTCGTGATGTTGAACGCATATGGCGTCGGTGAGCATCTGTTGGCGGAACTTTGTCGATTCTCTCTTGTTTCCGGTGACAAAACCGTGCACCTAGTTTTCATTATCTCAGGCACATTACTGATGTCGATACAATTATCACATTAAATTCTTCTATAGATTTTAATTAGAGCCAATTTTCTGCGGTTAGAAACTCGCTTACAGAACGCTGTTCCTCATATACTGACATCTTACACGCTACAATTCGGAGCCCTCTAGCGGCAGTCGGTTGCAGTTTGCGCCAGCGAAACGGTAAATTCAGTCGAGTAATACGTGATATCTCAACCGATATTGAGCACAGAATCTTCAGCACGCCCTCGTAACGTCATGAAACCACACATAGCATGTTGTACCACCATACAGCGAGTCCTTCGGAGGTGGTGGTCCCGATAGCTGTACACACCAGTACCTCTAATACCCAGTATCACGTCCTCTGGCACTGATGCACGCTCGTATTCGTCGTGGCACACTATCCACAAGTTCATCAAGGCACCGTTGGTCCAGATTGTCCTACTCCTCAACGGCGATTCGGTTGCCTCAGATTGTTTGGTGGGCCACGTCGTCCATAAACAGCCCTTTTCAATCTATCCCTGGCTAGTTCGATAGGGTTCATGTGTGGTGAACATGCTTGCCACTTTAGTTGAGCGATGTCGTTATCCTGAAGGAAGTCATTCACAAGAGGCGCACGATGGGGGCGCAAATTGTCGTCCATGAAGACGAATTCCTCGCCAATTTGCTGCCGATATGGTTGCTCTATTGGTCGGAAGATGGCATTCACGTATCGTACATCCGATACGGCGCCTTCCATGACCACTAGCGGCGTACGTCGGCCCCACATAATGTCACCCCAAAACAGAAGGGAACCTCCACCTTGGTGCACTCGCTGGATCGTCTGTCTAAAGCATTCAGCCCGACCGGGTTGCCTTAAAACATATCTCCGACGATTGTCTGGTTGAATTCATATTCGACACTCATCGGTGAAGAGAACGTGATGCCAACGACAAGCACCGGCAAGACGATGAAGAACAGAAGAGCAGAGACGGCTGTGAGACGACGTCAGCCAACAGTACGCTGACAAGGACACCACGATTGGAGCGGCATCTATACGGAGAGAATTTAAGCGCCGTGCCGCCTAGCCGCGGCCGCATTGGAAGACGAGTCGTCATACAAACGCCTCAGCAGTGACCTATGAACTGAATTCTTTTGCTTGCATTGAAATTGTATACACCGGAGGACACTATTTCTATGTCTCCATTTGCTTGCGACACATCTTTGTGAATACGCAAAGTATTGTCAATTTAACGTAGTGAAATAAATTTCATTAATACGATTTGCTTGAATTGTTGTCTAGCGACCCGAGAAACCGATCCCTATGCAGCCTATATTAGACGAGTGGGCAGGATACTGCAGACTGACTCCGACTCCCCTCTGGCCGGACGTGGGGTTTGCACCCCTCAACCATCCTCCACACCTACAAATCCTTAATCCATCCCATCCTCTGTTATGCCAGTCCCGCCTGGATATCTGCCCCCGCCCCCCCCCCCCCCCCCAAATTCTATAAGTCCCTCCAGATCCTTGAGCGTCATGCACTCCGCCTCACCTTCCGTATACACCTCCCGTCCCCCACGTGGATCCTCTATGACCTCATTCCTTTCCCCCATCTGCTCCTATTCCTCGAACATATCAGCATCCTCTACACCTCCCGCTGCCTTGATCCCCCTCACCCCCTGGTTGCTCCTCTCCCATCCTCGCCCCCTGCCACGTCTTCACTGTTGTGTCCCCCCTACCCTCCATCTCTCATCTCTATACCCTTCATCTCCTTTCCCAAGGTGGCTCCCATCAACTCCCCCTCCCGGATGATGCCCTCTCTCCCTCCATTTATCCCTATCAACTCTGATCCTCACCCCCCTCCTTTCCTCCTTCCTTTTCTTGGGCTCCATCCTCTTTTTTCCCCACCTACCCTCTCTCTGCCCCCCTTCTCTCCCCTGAGTCCTTTTGCATTTCCCTCCTCTGCCTTTTCCTATTCCCTCTCGCGTCTGCCCTGCCCCTCTCCCCCCCTTATGAGTCCCTCCTTTGGTTCCCCCCCCCTTTCGTTTTCCTTCCTCTTCTCCTTGTTTTCCCCCTCATCCGTCCAGGTCCCCCAATCCCCCCCCCTTCTGCCCTTGGTTACAGAGTGTCATCTTTGTGCCGACATTTTCGTGCAGTGTTTTACAGTGAGTGTTCAGTGTTGTGTGTCTTTTGGGAAGTGTTGCGAACGGCCATCATACTGTCGCTGGGTGTGATTTTTTATCTCTTGCGAACAGAAACCAGACTGTCGCCATGTTTTTTTAATTGTCTGTCTACTGTGTTACTTGTCTGATTCCTGTGTATTTTATTAGCATTGCCAACCCCTTTTCTTGATGTTTTAACTTACCACAATTTTCCGCCGTTTCACAGTTTAAGCCACCGTTTTACCGCCTGCTTTTATTGTTTCTTTTCTTCTTACATTTTTAAAAAGTCTGTAGGCTGTAGAGCAGCGTACTAAGCTGCTGCCAGCCCGCCCCCTTCGGGGTAATCGAAATTCAATAAAGGGGAAAAAAAGGTGATGCAGTTACAGTTGACCTTCAAAAATATTGTTTCAAGTTAGTCACGTCTCTTAAAAGACCGTGTTAAATCCTGGGTCTGCAATTTAAAACCACTGTGTAAGCCTGGGACATTTAAGTTGTTATTTAAACATTTTGCTATCGTTTTTAATTTGGTTAAGCCATTGCGCTCCTTTGAATTTAAAGAATTCTGCTCACTGTTTTGAAACTGCTGATTTCTAAAAGATTATTTAACTGTGTTTCACTGCTGTTACTTTTTGAAAATATCTTTAATAAATGGGAACCAACTGGCAAATAATAAATACACCATAACGTGGGACCTAGCCCTACCATGGATTCTTGTTAATCTCGCTTGCTGGAACTCCTCTACTTCCGTAACTTTATACAGTACACAATAGATAGAACGCAACAACGAGTAGCGAGAGTTTGGGTAAGCAGTAGAAGCCCTGTAACAAATTCCATAAGCAAATGTAACGGAACTAGACCGCTGATAACTCGAGAGGAGCAGAAGCGATTCGGTCATCAGGAATGACATCGTATAGCATAGCCTCTCTTCGGCGACATAAATACTCCAGCCCTCTGGCTTTTTGCACTCTGTCATTAGGATCGATGGCGTTCACGTCGTTCACACTCGATTCTCTAGTTATGATAACATCTTGTGTGTGAGATTGTTCTAGTACTGATCTTACGCTTGCTACCCTGCGAGACAATCAGCTAATCAAAATGGTTCAAATGGCTCTGAGCACTATGGGACTCAACTGCTGTGGTCATCAGTCCCCTAGAACTTAGAACTACTTAAACCTAACTAACCTAAGGACATCACACACATCCATGCCCGAGGCAGGAATCGAACCTGCGACCGTAGCGGTCGCGCGGTTCCAGACTGACGCGCCTAGAACCGCTCGGCCACACTGGCCGGCAATCAGCTAATCGAAGACCCGACAATAGAGTCCAGCATCCAGTACTAATGTCAGCACAGCAGGCAGTGCTGATGGGTAAACTGGAAGTATATCAACTCCGGTCCAGGGTAATAGCTGCCGTAAACTCTAGCGTCGCACGGGTGTGATGGCCTACCGTACCGGCGGATCAGGTTCAGTATTCAGCACGACTACACGACATCCGATAACGTTGCTACCTTAGTAGGTATCTGGGACACATCGAGGATTCCCCAAAACAGTGTGTGAATCAAAACTTACACGTCTTGGTCACCACCATCACTGAAATCAGATAGGGCGCGCATTCCTCCCCAGAGGGCATTAAAACTACCGCATCAGGGAGTCATCAGCTTCCACTTCGATGTGACACAATGTTCGTGGCAGCAGTGAGTCCTCTATTTAATTCAGTGGATTCTTCTCCGGATTACGTAGTCACTGGTTACTGCAGGAATTGCAGCAAGAGCTGAGCCGTGCGAGGCTCCTGTTTCCGCCATCATGTATTTTACACCCTGTTTTTAATGTACTTCCACCTCACTACGTTAAATTACTACTGAGTTTCTGCTTTGCCTGACCATGAGAGGCGTTAGCACCGCATATAGATATATCGCATATCGAGCGCTTCTGGGCCGCTTCAATTACCATCTTGTGGAACTTGGGTCGGTCCTTCCTGGTGCAGGGATGAGGTTTTGCCAGTGGGCGTGTTTCCTCTGCATGGTTGGGTCCGAGCCAGTATTTCCGCAGTCGTGTGTCTGGAAGTGAGTGGGAGACGCACCAGCAGCGCAGTGGCGACGGAGCAGCAGTCGCGGACGGACCAGCGGGCAGTCGGTCGGTTGTTGGGGACCAGGGAAGTTATCTACGCGCGGTGCAGTCGGCTGTGGCCGTTGGCAGCCGTTGCGCAGTGTCGGAGCGTGTCCGGAGCTGTCCGATCGCTACGCCCAGGACGTCAAAGTTGGGTAGTGGTTTCAACTACCCAAGCTACGTCCATTCATGTTGTGGTGGTTCGTTTCGGTTGTTTGCTGTTGGGGAGGTTTTCCTGTGAGCAACACCAAGTCTTTCTACTGCTGAAATTTAGCCGGCATGCGGTGCAATTAGCTATTTTGTTCGACTACAATTTGAGTGCACCAGTGGAATCTTCCGTCTTCTGGCCGTTAGTATTCTGGTTACCTGCCCTGGGCACTGACCTAAATTCAGACCGTGTTCTTTTGAGTGAAGTTAACTATATTACCGTGTTTCAAATTCAAGTGTACCAGCGGAATTTTCTGCCTAGTGGCCGTTAGTGTTCCGGTTATCTGCCCTGTCCGCTAACGTAATTTCAGGCAGCGTCCTTTCCTCGCCTGTTGTCGCTGTCCAACATGGTGTGTAATTTTGACAGCTAATACATACTCCCTCGTGGATTACCACGTTCGTAACTTTTTCCGGTTTCAGTTCTCATGTACTGACTGACGGCAAGCAAGTCGTTGTGTCGGTCGCTCCGAGGCTGTCCCCTGGTTGGGTTCCGACGTATCAAGTTGGGCTCACCACCAGTCTCGCCTAACTCAGCGAGGCTTCTGACTTGCACCGATGGTTGATTATCTGTTGTCAGCTACTTTAAAATTAAGGCTTATGGTTATTTTTTAATTTTCTTAAAAATTTTGCAAAATTAATTTTTAAACTTATCTTTCAAGCTTAAACATTGTGGCCTGCTGCCTTTAAAAGATTATGGTAATATGTTTTAAAATTTGAAACTTGATTCTGGCCTGCAGCCACTGGTTTTGCACCTTGCATATGTATGTTCTATCTGCTTAGCCTTAAGGCTTTCCACGTAGCCGTGATGTGTTTCTTAAATCTTATTTTATTTGCCTCTTTAATTGCATTTCAATCCTACTGATTTTTAAGAATTCTTGTTGTTAAACGTTCTGGCCTTCCGCCTTTAAAAGTCTTTGGTAATATATTATGAAATTTTAGAATTTAATTGTGGTCCTCAGCCATTTGTATTGCACTTTTCACATGTTTGCTGGTTTTTTAAATTATTTTATTGCTATCTTAATTGGATTCTTTATCTTGTTGATTTGTTAAGGTTTCTTGTTTGGAGGCCTTCAGCCGTGAAAGAGATGCATTCCGTAAAGGTCCGGCTACGTGCCACTTTTGTTGTGTAGGTTATTAAATTACAATAAATGACAATTAGAAGGAGAAACTGACCTCAACCTTTGGCCCTCTCCACAATCCTATTACCTATTCTGCCCAGCGGGTTTAGCGGGTGTATCAACAGCCATTTTCAGCAACAAGTATAGTATTCTCTGAGGTTTCGGGATTGCAGTCGGATCATGTTGACTTATTGCCACATTATTTCGGCTGGCAACCTTTCAGTTATCTGCTGGTGTCCACCACTGGAGACTGCTAGTTCGTGGTGTCGGCTTTATAGCAAAAATTGGACGCATGCGCACTGGCGACGTCACTGTAGCTCCTCTGTTGAAATCCACGCCCTCTGCAAATACTGTTCCGTCTATGGCGCACAGGCACATGCCTAAAGGCGGAACTGCATGTCCTCCCTCCTTCGGAATGCACGGTCGGAGCCCTACCTAAAGACAAACGTCACACGACGCCACACGTGTCATTATGAATGAAGTGTTTTCTCTTAGAAGATGATGATGATGTCGTGTGACGAGGGCCTCCCGTCGGGTAGACCGTTCGCTTCGTGCAAGTCTTTCGATTTGACACCACTTCGGCGACTTGCGTGTCGATGAGGATGAAATGATGATGATTAGGACAACACAACACCCAGTCCCTGAGCGGAGAAAATCTCCGACCCAGCCGGGCCCTTTGGATTGACATTCCGTCGCGCTGACCACTGAGCTACCGGGGGCGGACCTCTCAGAAGAAATTAAAGAGACCAACGGGTCCCAAGCGTGTTCAGTTGAAATCAGCCGTCGCAATTTGTAAGATCTTGTGCATGACGTGTTTCCACAGATTCTCTAATTACTGAATCCCAAAAGGATCTCCCACCGGGGCCAAGATTTTTGTCGCAGAATAATCCATAGTGTCCTGTGGTAATACAGTACTCAGCTTCGGCCGACTTACTGGGCTGCGAAAGGCGACTGTGGCACTCACGTTCAACGCACCTTCCATGTACTGTGCGTATCGTCTGACCTACGTAAGCTTTGCCACCCTAGCAAGGAATTTTGTAAATTTCGGCATTCCGCAGTCCCTGATCGTCCTTTACCGAACCGAGAAGAACACTAATCTTCGCCCGGTGTCGGGAAGATTACCTTAATTGATGTCTCCTTAGGATCTTGCTTGCTTCAGACGAGAGGTTTCCCACGTATCGAAGGAACGCCCTGGACTTGAACAGTTACTTATCTTCATTATGTTGCGTGTGGTCACTTTTCTTCCTCCTTAGCTCTGTACTAATCTAATGTGGGGAGTTACCATTATGTTTGAACACCGACTGTATGTGTTCAAGCTCTCTAGTAAGGTTGCCCCCATCGGGAACAACATCTGCCGGGTGCAACAACATTCTAAGGATGCCGGCAGTTTGTGAAGGGTGATTCCAAGTCGACGCTTGCAAATATTGTGGCAAGAAGTCAACACGATCCAGAAACCTCACAAGATATTCAGTATGCCGGGAAAACCTCAAGAATCACACTAAGTGCTATAATTTTGAATACTGTTCTATTGTGTCTAACGGTAACCCGTTAATCACTCACCTGTCTTTCATGCCCAAAATCCTGATAATTTAGCCACGTGTTTGTGAATAAACAAATCAAATTTGACGGGCACTATAGACGATCCATCATGCACTGAGTTAATAAAAGTCATTGGATAACGATATGCCCATATACAAGCGCTGTAGTACCTTGTGCACAAGTTGTAAAAGGATAGTACATTGGCGGAGCTGTCATTTGTACCCAGGTGATTCATGTGAAAAGATTTCCGACGCCGGCCGGGGTGGCCGTACGGTTAAAGGCGCTTCAGTCTGGAACCGCGTGACCGCAACGGTCGCAGGTTCGATTCCTGCCTCGGGCATGGATGTGTGTGATGTCCTTAGGTTAGTTAGGTTTAATTAGTTCTACGTTCTAGGCGACTGATGACCTCAGAAGTTAAGTCGCATAGTGCTCAGAGCCATTTGAACCATTTTTTTTATTTCCGACTCTTACGGCCGCACGACGGGAGTTAAGAGACTTTTAAAGCGGAATAGTAGTTGGAGCTAGATGCACAGGACATTCCACTTCGGAAAACAACAGGGAATTTAATATTACGAGATCCACAGTATCAAAAGCGTGCCGAGTATACCAGATTGCAGGCATTAACTCTCACCACTGACAACGACCGAGAGCAGCGACGTTTGCTTGGAGTTGTCAGTGATAATAGACAAGCAACACTGCATGAAATCAGAGTGGGCGTTGCGATGAACGTTGTAACCTCCCCAGAGAAATGAAAATGAAAATATTTTAAATGTTAATGGGCATAGAGCCAAATGTTACCTCCCCGTAATTAATTTTAAATGATTTGAATTGAATAAGAATTGCAAACAGTGCCAAATGTTAGCTTCCCACAGTAATGAAAGTCCATGATAATGAAAATATGCAAAAATATTAAGTCCACAGAAAATTAACGTTAAGATCAACCTGCTAAATTTTATAAGGTCATCTGCGCTGACGTAAGGCCCTGTGCAAATCTGATAAATTGATTCTGGCAGGAAAAGCATAGGAAGTATTGTTTCAATTGTAATGATTCTGTTCTTAAAAATTTGCTTTCAGAACAAAATTATTATTGGGGCAATTCTTGAACAAATTAATAACAGTTAATATACATTACATTATCACATGTGCGCAATGCTGCTTCATTACCTTATTTAAAAACATACCTCGTCCCGAATCTTGACCAGAGGCCCATGTCGACGCCCGCCGACTCCTCACACACAACTGCGACTGTCTCTCGCGCGCTACTACATGCTATCGCGACTCGCTACGTACAACTACTGCCTCGCAACTCGACTGCAACTACCGACTCCCTACATGCAACTCCGACCGTCTCGTACGCGCTACTAGCACAGACGAACTACATGCTCTCGCGACTCGCTACGTACAACAACTGCCTCGCAACTCGACCGCAACTACACTGAACTCTCGCGCGGTCAAGCGCAGACTAGCAACGATAAAGTGTGTGTGTGTGTTGGGGTTTATGGGCGCTCAACATCGAGGTCATCAGCGCCCGGCAACGATAAAAAAACTCTCTGGTCACAGATTCTGTCATGCCTCGCCATCGCTGCTACTGAATACGTACGTGTTTCATAACCCTCCACTGGGGGGGGGGGGGGGGAGGGGCAAAAATTTGGCAGCGGTGGTGAGTCATTTGGACTTGCCATGAGCAACAAATTTTTTCTTAATTAATTAACTTTTACAATTCACAGAATATTCAGTTGTAGAACATGAATTAAATGTGGTGCACATGCACCGAGTACAAAACATTTCAGACAATGACAATGAGTACAGAACATATCACATAAGTGCACACGCACTGAAAAACTCTCTAATATTTTTACGACAAATAAACCTAATGAGTAGAAATCATATTGACAAATGACAAAAGTGCACACGCACTGTAGTTAAGAACATCTCAGCAAATCACAAAATGAGTACAAATCATATTAACAAATGGCATAGAGTGCACACGCACTGTAATACTCTCTTGTATTTTTCTACAACAAACAAACAAATCAAGGAGTATAATAAAGTGCACATGCACTAAAGAAGTCTTTAGTAATTTCAGGACAACTGATCTTATTAACAAATGGAAGGAAATGCACACGCACTGTATATGACTTTGTCATTTAACAAGAATTAGGAAAGGAATAGGAAGGATTGCGTCATGGTTGTAGCACTTAGGTTGCACGCAGCTGCACTGAAAGTCCTTATCTTTCCACAGAAGTACAACATCAAGTGAGACAATCTGAAGTTCTTTTCCCAGAAGTGTTTATCAGCGTAGCCAAGACACTGAAATGTCGTAGTAATATTCCATGTTATCATTTTGGCAGTACATCAGGTACACCAAACAGTGGGACCATAATAACGTCTCCATCGCTCACGGTGGTGGACAGCATGTCGTGTCACCACCACGCTCTTACAAGGCACACCAACGTGGAATTAGTGCAAAAACCAAATATGGTGCTCCATGATCATGAGGATAGACAGGAGAAATGGATATTGCCGTAATTCAGGGTAGTTAGGCCAGAAGGTGAAGGACATTAAGTCACATACTAGTCTTCACTGAAAATTACATTAGTAGTTTGCGGCATTCATTGCCCAGTTATTGAACATTTCTGTACCATGTATGTAGTATTACAGAATAATGTTCATTGTTTGGCGTTTTACTGACTACATTGGCACTCATTGCCTAATTATAAATCATAGAAATCACTCGTTTTACAGATAACATTGAAATTCGTTGCTTAATTACAAATCATCAGAAGTCATTCGTTTTACAGACAACATTGAAATTGATTGCCTATTTGCAAATCATCAGAAGTCATTCGTTTTACATTGAAATTCGTTGCATAATTACAAATCATCAGAAGTCATTCGTTTTACAGACAACATTGAAATTCATTCCCTAATTACAAATCACCAGAAGTCATTCGTTTTACAGAGAACAGTGAAATTGATTGCCTAATTACTTGAAATTGATTGCCTAATTACAAATCATCTGAAGTCATTCGTTTTACAGAGAACATTTTACAGAGAACAGTAGAATAAAAGTATTATTCACTGAAATTATGCTCATAGTATTTATGTATTCAATTGACATACTATTCAGAGCTGATCAGTATTATTCAGAACTCTCATAAATTGGTAGCATTATTGGGACTGGTAATTACTTTGTTTGCTTTTGAGTTGTTGCTGCAAATGAAGATGTGTAACGTCATTCGTCATGAGTCAGCTGTAGCAAGGTTATGAAACAAGGAAGTATATGTGACCACATTTATAAATGATAGACACAACGGGTAAAAAAATGCAAGTACTAGTACAGGTTTAATAAGTAACGGGTTTAGTAAGTATCATGAAAAGCTTCTCCTGGAAAAAATACAAAATGGATTATTGAGCTGAAAGAAGAAACGCATACTATGCTGAAAAGTAGTGAACTTCGAATTAACAGGTAGTGAAATGTGTATAAAAATATGTGTTCTCTAGCTATCCTTTCCAAAACCTTCAGTCATCATACCATACGATATAAAACATACTGTCAAAACAAACTGCAACAAATACTTAAATAACTACATAGCATAAATACATAAACTTCAACATCATCCTCATCTGTAAAGAAAAAACTTCATTATCCATCACTTCATTATCCATATTATCATAACTCCATTATTATCATCACCTGTAAAGAAAAAACTTCATTATTTATGGTAGCATATTCTTCATCATTATTCATCATCATTCATTATCATCTGCAAAAAATTACTTCATTACTCATTACATAACTATTCCTTATCTCTAGCATATTTCATCACTAAAACTAAGATGTGTAGTTCTGTCTGACAGCCTGCATCAATCGCTTCGTATTCTGAAAGAAAAAATTAGTTAAGACTGCTATTCTACGACGTATAGTATATTCTTGTTAATGCTTGTTAATTCTGATCCATTTACTCTTCCTCATAAGGTTTTTGTATCTCCTTTCGTCTGTTCCGTAGGTGAAATTCCAATTTCTGTTTAATTTATTTCCTTTACACGTTATTTCTTTCTGAAAATGATGAACAAAGATTAATGTCTTGCATTTACATCATATACTTACTAAATAATGACTGGTTTATGGTAACATAATTAAGCATACAGCATAACATGCTGGAAAACGTAATATGTCAAAAGCATAGACAGTGTTCAAAGGCAAAAATGTACACAGAATATCACAATGCAGCAGCAAAAAAAAATGTAAAACAGTCACGATGTTGAGATATTATATGGCAAAAAATGTCAAAGTCAACTGGTGTGTGTTATACCTTAACTATTTCACAGTGCATACAAACAAAACATGAAACAATCGTACGTACATAAAAAAAATGATGACAAGAAATGTGACTTTCTTTGTGTTCAGCTTGTATGTTGTGTAGTTAATAGAGGCGAGAATTAAAGACTTTAATGGAGAGAGAATTTAATAAAATTAATATGTCACTAGGCAAAATTGCATAATTATTCATAAGATACGTACGTTTATCTGAAAAAATATGCACGGTCTGATGTGTAACGACAAGAAGAGCGACCTGCTAACCTTACCTTGCCGGGCACTTGCCAAGAAAAAATACGATAATCATCAGTAAGTAGTCATATAAATATAATTGCATAAGTGGTCATAAAATGTGTAAATTCATCTGGAAAATATGCACGGTCTGATGTGTAACGACAAGAAGAGCGACCTGCTAACCTTACCTTGCCGGGAACTTGCCAAGAAAAAATACGATAATCATCAGTAAGTAGTCATATAAATATAATTGCATAAGTGGTCATAAAATGTGTAAATTCATCTGGAAAATATGCACGGTCTGATGTGTAACGACAAGAAGAGCGACCTGCTAACCTTACCTTGCCGGGCACTTGCCAAGAAAAAATACGATAATCATCAGTAAGTGTTCATGTGAATGTAATTGCATAAGTGGTCATAAAAATTTATGAAATGGCATTACAGTGTGTTGAACCGTAAAGTGTCTTCATTCAATAAAAGGTTTGACGTTCGACACGTGATGGTTTCCTTTCGATTTTCTGGTTCTTAAAGTTTCGACGTGTACAACATTGGGGTGAGGAATGCTGCGAATCCGATATGGACCTGCGTATAGAAGTTCAAATTTACTGCACTTACCTTTTATTCTGCTGGATAAATAGTGTGCACGTACTAATATCTTCTGTCCAATGTGAAAGTCACGGCGTATACAAACCTGTTTTTGCTGTCTTCTCCGGCGCTCTGGGGCACGTTTGATGTTGTTCAGCGCAATGTTAATTATTTCATGGTGTCGTAGTCGACGAGATGTAGGAAAGTTTACTAATTCTGTAATTTTGTTTGGTGGTTCAACATTTTTCGGTATAACAGTCGGAGATAGCATAGTGGATTCATTTGGTATGGAATTAATTACATCTTGGAATGAGAATATGTGTGTGTCCCAATCAATATGTCTTTTGTGGCAGTATATTCTACACAGTTTACCAATTTCTTTCATTAATCGTTCACAAGGGTTCGAAGAAGCATGGTACTTGGATATATAGATCGGAGAAATGTTTCTAGCTCGTAACATGCGTGTCCATATAGCAGAACGAAATTGTGATCCATTATCGGAAATTACTCTCATCACATGCCCTACATAAAATAGAGAAAGTTTTACAAATGCTTTCGAAACGGTTTTAGCAGTAGCTTTGCGTAACGGAGTGAAAGTAACAAATTTTGAAGTGAGTTCAACAGCGACAAAGATGTAGCAGAAACCTCTATTAGTTCTCGGAATCGGACCAAAAATGTCTACAGCGGCCATATGTCTTAATTTAACAGCTAAAATGGAATATAATGGAGGAATATGTGAAGTTGTGTCTGACTTAGCTTTCTGGCAGATTTTACATGACGCTAAAACTCGTCGTATACGTTTCTCCATGTTGACAAACTAACAGTTCTGTCTCAGTATAAGAAAACATTTTCTAGCTCCGTAATGTGCATAACTTAAATGAGTGTACCAGATTAATTTGTTAACCAGTTCGTCAGGAATGCATAATAACCAATTGTTGCTGTCAGGATGAGAGCGGCGAAACAGAATGTCATTGCGTACAGTGTAGTGGTTTCTAATCGTAACATTATTCTTATCTTGCCAAAGGTGTTTAATTTCTTTCCACACGTTGTCTTTATTTTGCTCTTTTGCTATGTCCTGTAATGACGACGAAATAAAATTTTCAAATGCAACTTGCTGAATGTACATAACGCTGAAATTTGCTTTGCAGAAGTTGGTTGCGATGTCTTGCTGATTGTTGCTGAGAGAACGGGATAGTGCATCTGCTATAACATTTTGTGTGCCGGGAATGTGAACTATTGAAAAATTAAATTCTTGTAAATAAAGCTTCCATCTACTTAACCTGTCGTGAGTGAATTTAGCTGAAAGTAAAAATTGTATCGCTCTGTGATCTGTGTAAACGGTGGTATGTCTGCCACAAAGAAAGTGCCGAAATCTCGTAAAAGCCCATACAACACATAACGTTTCCAGTTCTGTAACAGAATAATTTCGTTCCGCAGGTGACACAATGCAGCTTGCAAATGCAATGTTTTTAATTACTGTTGAGCCATCTTCTTCAATTTCCTGAAAAATATGTACGCCTAAAGCAGTGTTGGAACTGTCGGTGGCAATGGAAAAATTTCTTGGAAGATCTGGGTGTGATAAAAGTGGTGCATTCAACAAAGCATGTTTCAGGTTCATATATTCAGAATGTGCTTGCTTATCCCAGGACCAAATAGTGTTTTTTCCAGTCAATTGGCATAATGTAGGTGTTTCTAAAGCAGAGTGATGAATAAATTTACGAAAAAAGTTAATTAAGCCCAAAAAACTGCGTAGTTGTTTCTTCGCCGTAGGAACAGTAACGTCACGTAGAGCTTGAAGTATTTCCGGATCAGGCGCAATGCATTCTGCTGAAATTACGTGTCCAAGAAATTTTATAGAAGTTTTACCAAAATGCGATTTACTGAGGTTAACTGTGAGTCCTTGTACACGAAAAGTTTGTAACAGTCGTTCAAGAATCATATTGTGTTCAGACAGTTAGCTTCTGCAATAAGAATGTCATCTACGTACGTCGTAATTCTGTCTTTAAGTTCTGTCGGAAGTATTGTGTTCAAACCGCGAATAAAAGCTGCAGAAGAAATAGTTAAACCGAATGGTAATTTACAAAATTGATAACAGTCACCAAAACAGAGAAATGCTGTGTATTTTCTGCAATTCGGATGAAGTTGAATTTGCCAAAATCCCGATTTCAGATCTAATGTAGAATAAATAGCCGTACCGTGAAATTTCTGTAGAAGTTCCTCTAGTGTCTGTGGTCGATCTTTTTCATTAATAATAATGTCATTAATGTGACGCGAATCAAGTACGAGGCGAAGTGAGCCATCTTTTTTCTTAACAATATGTAGCGGGTTTATGTACGGACTAACTGCCGGTTCTATAATTCCTTGGTCGAGCATATCCTGCAATTCTTTTTTAACTTGTTCTCTGTGGATATATGGAATGGGATAATGCTTTGCTTTAAATGTGTCGTGCTGTTTGACTTGAAATTCATACATAAAGCCGGACATAGTACCAGGAATGTTGTCGAAAACTGGAGCTTGCTGTAAAAGAATTTTGTGTAGTTGCGTGCGTTCGTCGTCAGTATTTGCACTGCTTTGTTTAACTTTATCAGATATCATTTGCATAACGTCGTCGTCGGCTTCGTCTGGAGTATTATAGTTGTGTACGTACGTATCTGTGAACAATGTGGAATTACAGTCTATGTTACGTGTTGCGGAAATGACCTCTGTGCGGTTAATCGTTTGGTCTTCCGCAGATAAAGAGTGCTGAAATTCTAAAGCCAATTGTACATTTTCATCCTTTAGCATTAAATAAGAATTCTGAAAATCGATAACTGCGTCGTGTTGTACCAGAAAATTCGTACCTAAAATAACGTCTGTTGTCAATAAAGGAACAATCCAAAAATTTGAGTGAAAAGTATGACCTGCAATACAAAATGATAAATGCGTCTGTAATTTAACGTCTACTCCTTTACGCGATACTGCTCCTTTTACTTTCTTTTTGCCTAATGGTAACGTAGGATAGGTATTCTCTTTGTTACACTCGTTGAAAGTCTCTTCATTTATAACTCACATAGGTGATCGGGAATCGATTACTGCTGAAAATTTCGATGAACCAATTTTAATTTCGATGACAGGGTGTGAAATGGTTTTCTGAACAACTGGTCTTTCCTGCAAAAGAGTGTCTCTGATATCGTCAAAAGTAATTACATTTTCGTGAACAACATTCTGCGTGTCTAAAGTAGAACTTGTGTTACTGGAAGATGCGACCTGTACAGTATCTAGTCAGATTCTATCTGACGTGTTATTATTATCAGGAGGATTCTGTGGCATTTCCACTATTTGAACTGTTCTGTTATTTCTTCCAGACGTATTACGCTCTGGATGATACCTACTGTCGGGTCATTCATGAGAATATGTTCTTGCGGATAATTTTGCTGTTGCTGTTGCTAGATCTACGCTGAAAATTGTGCTCATTAATGTTACGTCTGTCGTAATAGTCATTCCTATATGGTGCATTGCGATAGGAATTGAAGTACTGCGTTTTCTGTACGTAGTTGTTTCTTTGCTGCCGTGCGTTACTATTTGTTGTACCATTGACTATACGTCCACGCGGCGAAACATTAAAGTTATGTTGACCCTGTGCATTACATTGTTGGTTAGGTATGCTAACCGACTGGTTTTGATGCTGTTGTTGTGAAAAACCTCTATTGTTACTAAAATGTGGCTCCTGTTGCTGAAAATTTTGACGATATTGATAATCAAAATTTTGTCTGTTATCAAAGTTCTGGTGGTTGTCGTTCCTAATGCGTCTGTTACTTTTGCTATTGAAATTACGTGCCTGATCATAATTGTTGTACGTTTGTTGGCCTTGGTTGTTATATGAAAAGTTTTTATTTACGAAAGAATAATCTGATTGTTGCACTTCTAAAAGCTGCAGCTGATCCCTGAATGCCGAAATATTTTCTTTTTGCTGACCTGTTAAAAGTGACACTCTTAATGATCGTGGCAATTTAGAATTGCATAATTGTATAAGTGCAGATTCACTATACGGCTCACTTAAGTACTGGTTTTGTTGGACCATATGCTCAAAAAATTGCGTCACACTGGGAAAATTGGAGTTCTCATAATTTGGCAAACTAATTAACTGATCTTTAATTCCGCACTGTGTCGTCTTCGACCAATACGCTGATAGAAAAGCATTCTGAAACTCTTCTACTGAATAGCATTGCCTCGCGATCGGTCTCATATGAGTTGCCGGTTCCCCTTCCAAAAAACTGCAAATAAATTCAAGTTTATGCGTAACAGGCCAAGTCGGTGGAAAAGCAAAGCTAAACTGTTGTATCCAATCCAGTGGGTGAATCTGTGTTCTGTCATTTTTAAACACTTTAAATTTTCTCACCGACAGAAAATGTTTGTAATCAAAATTATCGTCTCTGTATGATGGAACAGGTTCAGGATTGTAAGAGAATCTGTTGAACTGTGGTTGTTCAGAATCTAAGTCCCGTACTCTCTGTAGATTACCCAAATTATACGCGCTGCGTGAGTCTGACGAATGTTCGCAAAGTGGCGACTGCTGTAATGTATTATTAACTGAAATATTTTTCATCTCAGTTACCTCTTGCTGTAAACATGACAATTTTCTACATAAGGTGTTATTAGACGAATCGATCTCATTGATTGTCTGTTGTAGATTTTGAAATTCAGGTGATTGATTAAATGAAATCGGTGCAGTATCGTCTGATTTATTGTCATTAGTACTTTCAATAACCTCAATACGACTGGCCAATACATAATATTTTTCAGTCAGTATTTTTGCCTGATCATCGTGTTTACTGTCAGAAGCATTAATCTGTTTTTGCAATTCACGTGTAGTTTCGTTCAGTTTTTTAACGTCAGCTTTGATGACATCGCAATCCTGTGTTAGTTCTAATTGTTCGAATCTGTCTGTCACTGTTTGAATATCTACTGTGTGTGTATCTGTTTTTGATTTAAGATCATAAATTTCATCACGTAATTCCGCATTCAACTGTTCGATGGTATTAATTTTGTCTGACACTGTAGCAATATGTCTACTTATGTTTTTGCTTTCGCAAACATTTTACATTTGTCTGCTTGTCTCTGTGCAGTGATTGTTTCCATTACTTGACGTTTTACTTTATTTTGATCCTGAATAAATTTGCGGAAACGCGAATCACTGTTTTGTATGTGAAGATTAAAACATTCGTCAATTTGAGAGTTCTGTTGGTCGAATTTCGCGTCTACCTTTGCGTCCACTGTCCGCGAAAGTTCTGTTGTCATTGCTTTAAACTCGTCGCGTAATTGTGTAGCTTTTTCAAAGCATTGTTTAGCGACTCCGCTAATTTCGTCTCTAAGTGTTTCTGTTGCAGCTGTTTGCATTTCCCTTAATTCCTGAGCAACACACCTAATTTCTTCGCTACTTTTTCTTGAACAAGCCTCTATTTCCTCGCGCAACTGTTCCTTAGTATCATGACATTGTGCGGCAACGGCTCTAATCTGTTCACTAAGCTGTCTGGAATTGTTGTCTAATTTTTCATTTAACTGTTTGGAATTGTTGTCTAATTTTTCATTTAAGTGTTGTTTGAGATTTTCGTTATCTTGTTTGTTCTGTTCTCTAAGTTGTCTGAAATCTTCACTCTGTTGTTTGGAATTGTTATCAAATCTTTCATTAAACTGCTTAGTCATTTGTAGCAACAATGCCATAATTGGATTCGACCCAAAGTCAGCATTTCTATTCTCTCTGCTGTTTAGTGCCGTACCTGCGATTGTCGCGTTCTGTGTGACCATTTGGTCATTCTGTAATTTACAAAATTGTTTGCCACTCAAATGTACACTGTCGGTCACTATTTCGGAATTAAATAAATCCGTCCTACTTTGTGTATCCTGTTCATTTTCATTAGACAAATTTGTGTGTTCGTCACGTGAATTTAGTAAACCGGTTGTGTTAAGCTGGGCAGCGCTCATTACAATAGAGTGCCCCATGTCATCAATTGTCGTCAGATTAACAGAGGAGACAATTCAGTTCGTTTGTTCATCAATAAGATAAAAATCATCATTAGTGGTTGGAACACACTGATTGTCAGTGAACACAGGATTTTCATCATTACACTGCATGTCACAAGTACTATCGGTGAAATTGTTTAAATCGGTAGTTTCATTCATTATACTTCGCGATACACTATTCACAGTCTTTCGCGGCATTTTTACAATAGACACAATTATTCACTAATGAAATAAGCACAATGCAAAAAGCAACAAACACAAATACAACAGAGCAACGAATTGCCGATGATCTGAGGAAAGAAAGTCATAAAATTAATAAAAGCGTTGCGCCAAATGCTAATTATATTAATTAAATAAGAGCAAATATCTGACTACTTCTCAGAAGATTCTCAACGAAATACGATCCTGGACCGGATGTCGCCAAGTGTAACCTCCCCGCAAAAATGTAAAAGAAATCTTATTCAAAATGTAAATGGACATATAGCCAAATGTTACCTCCCCGTAATTAATTTTAAATGATTTGAATTGAATAAGAATTGCAAACAGTGCCAAATGTTAGCTTCCCAAAGTAATAAAAGTCAATGATAATGAAAATATGCAAAAATATTAAGTCCACAGAAAATTAACGTTAAGATCAACCTGCTAAATTTTATAAGGTCACCTGCGGTGACCTTAGGCCCTGTGCAAATCTGATAAATTGATTCTGGCAGGAAAAGCATAGGAAGTATTGTTTCAATTGTAATGATTCTGTTCTTAAAAATTTGCTTTCAGAACAAAATTATTATTGGGGCAATTCTTGAACAAATTTATTACAGTTAATATACATTACATTATCACATGTGCGCAATGCTACTTCATTACCTTATTTAAAAATATACCTCGTCCCGAATCTTGACCAGAGGCCCATGTCGACGCCCGCCGACTCTTCACACACAACTGCGACTGTCTCTCGCACGCTACTACATGCTATCGCGACTCGCTACGTACAACTACTGCCTCGCAACTCGACTGCAACTACCGACTCCCTACATGCAACTCCGACCGTCTCGTACGCGCTACTAGCACAGACGAACTACATGCTCTCGCGACTCGTTACGTACAACAACTGCCTCGCAACTCGACCGCAACTACACTGAACTCTCGCGCGGTCAAGCGCAGACTAGCAACGATAAAAAACTCTCTGGTCAGAGATTCTGTCATGCCTCGCCATCGCTACTACTGAATACGTACGTGTGGCCAAATTTGGCGTTAATGGCCAATGGCTGCATACGACCGATTTGAGTGCCTCTACTAACGTTACTGCATCGCCTGCATCGCCTCTCCTGAGATCGTGACGATATCAGTTGGGACCTGGATGATTAGAAAACAGTGGCCTGGTCAGACGAGTCCCAATTTATGTTGGTAAGAACAAGCCATGGCATTGTGCAAGCTGGTGGTGTCTCCATAATGACGTGGCCTTTGTTTATATGGAATGGACTGGGCCCTCTGGTCCAACTGAACCGATCATTGACTGGAAATGGTTATGTTGATATACTTGGAGGCGATGTGCAGCCATTCAACTAGTTTATGTTCCCGAACAACGATGGAATTTGCTTGGCGGACAATGCGCCATGTCACCGCGCCAGAATTGTTCACGACTGCTCTGAAGAATATTCTGGACACTTCGAGCGACTGATCTGGCCACCCATCGAACAGTTGCGGGACATACGTGAAAGGACAGTGCGTGCACAAAATGCTGTACCGGCAACATTTTCGCAATTACGGACGGCCATAGAGGCATCGTGGCTCAATATTTCTGCGTGTCTTCTAACGACTTGTTGAGTCCACACCAAGCACTGATAAATGGATGTAATGACCGTTCAGCGAACAATTTCTCCCACACAATCGGTGATCTGAAATATAATAAGCACTTTTACATCCCCTTCCGCCACCACAAGCGAATATAAAAGTCCTTGGCATTCCATAACAGTGACTGGGTGTTAAAAGTTCTGTAAAAAGTGGCATCCACGACAAATAACATCAAAATCAAGAAGTAATTTAATGATACAAGAATAAAAGGAACCACCGAGCGAGGTGGCGCAGTGGTTAGCTCACTGGACTCGCATTCGGGAGGACGACGGTTCAATCCCGTCTCCGGCCATCCTGATTTAGGTTTTCCGTGATTTCCCTAAATCGCTCCAGTCAAATGCCGCGATGGTTCCACTGAAAGGGCACGGCCGACTTCCTTCCCCGTCCCTAATCCCATGAGACCGATGATGAATAAAAGGAACGACTCCCGCTGTTTAAATCACCAAAATGATTGTATTCTGCCAAGAACCGAAATGGTTTTATATTACTCATGAAGCCATGCAGTAACACAGTCTGATCAGAATTGAGTCATCTCATGTTGACTTTATACGAAGAAAAATGGCCTGTAATCTCTGTTGGAGTACTATACGAAAAAAGTGGCTTACAGAACATTGGTTTGAACGATTGGAGTACTGCAAATCACTCTAGAACCTTACAGGTTGGATTAACAGAAAAAGAGAACATCCAACGAAGAGCGGCGTGTTTTGTCACTGGGTCGTTTTTTTCTAAGCTAGTTGGCGTAGGCAGAACGCAGTTTAGGATCGCTTGAACTGGCGGTGACGCAGCAGCTACTCGAATAGACTGGTAGTTAATATGATTAATGACAGTGGATTTCAGATTTTAGCCAGAGAAAAAGTCCAGAGCATAGCGGAACTCGTTTGAAGTATGTCCAAACAGACAGTGGAGCGATGCGAATCGAAAAACTAAAGACAAACAAAATCAATTACTCTGCTATCAACGGCACATCTCGGAGGCTTCAGAGAATGGCGAGAACTGCGCGGCAAGTGCCAGGCTGCAGTATTTACGGATTCTGTCACATCAGTGGACGTGTCCGAGCGACACGCCAGTCGCGGCGCGCTCCGTGGAGCTAGTTGCAGCCGCGGTATGAAACTCAAGTATCTCTGACCTTCCCTCCACTTCAATACTCTAAATGGCAGGGGGATACGATTCATTGTCGTAATAACTTTTACTGTTCTACGTGTACGTTACAGGAAGAAGACTTCGTATCACATCCTCTTACATACATCTCTAGAAACGGCAACAACGAGAAAATAAGAGAAATTAAAGTTAATGTGGAGGCTTTCCAACAGTCCTTTCTCCCGCACAGTAATCAGGAATGGCATAGGGAAAGAGGACACGTTCCACCACAAATACAACACATTTTCAGAATGAGATTTTCACTCTGCAGCGGAGTGTGCGCTGATATGAAACTTCCTGGCAGATTGAAACTGTGCGCCCGACCGAGACTCTAACTCGGGACCTTTGCCTTTCGCGGGCAAGTGCTCTATCATCTGAGCTACCGAAGCACGACTCACGCCCGGTACTCACAGCTTTACTTCTGACAGTATCTCGTCTCCTACCTTCCAAACTTTACAGAAGCTCTTCTGCGAACCATGCAGAACTAGCACTCCTGAAAGAAAGGATATAGCGTAGACACGGCTTAGCCACAGCCTGGGGGATTTTCCAGAATGAGATTTTCACTCTGCAGCGGAGTGTGCGCTGATATGAAACTTCCTGGCAGATTAAAACTGTTTGCCCGACCGAGACTCGAACTCGGGACCTTTGCCTTTCGCGGGCAAGTGCTCTACCATCTGAGCTACCGAAGCACGTTTTAATCTGCCAGGAAGTTTCATATCAGCGCACACTCCGCTGCAGAGTGAAAATCTCATTCTGGAATCATCCCCCAGGCTGTGGCTAAGCCGTGTCTCCGCTATATCCTTTCTTTCAGGAGTGCTAGTTCTGCATGGTTCGCAGAAGAGCTTCTGTGAAGTTTGGAAGGTAGGAGACGAGATACTGGCAGAAGTAAAGCTGTGAGTACCGGGCGTGAGTCGTGCTTCGGTAGCTGAGATGGTAGAGCACTTGCCCGCGAAAGGCAAAGGTCCCGAGTTCGAGTCTCGGTCGGACACACAGTTTTAATCTGCCAGGAAGTTTCACAACACATTTTGTTTCTAAAAGCAGATTGGTTTTATTCAATATTCGAATATACTATATTATTCCCCACTCTTGTAACTACAAAACCCTAGCTTTTCACTTGTATGTTGTGTAAGGCGGGTGACCTTGAACGAGGTTCGCCTGGCTGCCGCTAGAACTCGGAGGACCGCGCTATAGTTCTAACTAAGCGCGGTCCGCTAGAAAAGCCTCTTTCCGGTCCGCCATTGCGGTTTTTTAGCGCGCTACATCCTGCCGCGCCCAGCGAGCTTCTGATAGTGAGCAGGAAGTGTGACGTATGGCGCTGCTCTTATCAGTACTTGTAGGCAGCTACGGCATGTTCAATGTGACGGCTTTACGCCGCCTTACCGGGAGGGCATGTATGTCCATATGCTATCACTCTACTTGCAGCATCAGTAACCTCCACATCTTGCACATATTGCTTCCACAGACTGCATTCTTCATTGGACAAAAGAGATGGCAGCTCTTTATGGTCCTATGTTACGCGGCGAGGAACAGAGCCAGCCAACTGATGGGCGAGTGTGTCACCACTACCTACAGAGATGTCCAGTTGTGCAGCGAGATGTTTGATGGTGATTCGTCGATCACCTCTAATGAGAGCGTCCTCGCATTTCAACACTGAGGGAACCACAGCCGTGTGGGGTCCGACGGTACGTGGGAGATCGATCAGGTTTGCGCTACCTCCTTGACAGACGCCTTGTTCAGAAACACCGTTTCTTCGTTCAGCGCCAGCTCTCGGTAGACATTCTGCAAAATCCTATGAATATCTACGATGCTCTGGTTTTCTGAAAAAAGAAACTGAATGACAGCTCTATGGCTGTAACACACTTCCATTTACATATTCCATTTTCAAAGCTACAAGTGGCGGATCTATTTGTAGCTATAGGAACATCATGAAACTTTTTCTTTTCTTAATTGGGTCATCACTCTTCTGATTGGTTTGATGCTGCCCGCCACGATTTCCTCTACTGTGCCAACCCCTTCATCTCAGCATTGCACTTTTAACCATTGTCCTCAATTATTAGCTGGATGTATTCCAATCTCTGTCTTCCTATACAGTTTTAGCACTCTACAGCTCCCTCTAGTACCATGGAAATCATTCCCTCATGTCTCACTAGATTTCGTATCGTCCTTTCTCTTCTCCTTGTCAGTCTTTTTCACATTTTCTCTCCAACTATGGGTGGAAACCTCAGTCCCTACCTTATCAGTCCACCTAATTTTCAACATCCGTCTGTAGCACCACATCTCAAACGCTTCGAGTCTCTTCTGTCCTGGTTTTCGCACAGTTAATGTTTCACTACCATACACTGTTGTACTGCAGACGTACATATTCAAAAATTTCTTCCTCAATTTAAGGCCTATGTTTACCACTACTAGACTTCTTCTGGTCAGGAATGCCTTATTTGCCATTGCCAGTCTGTTTTTCATGTCCTCCATATTCCGTCCGTCACAGTTTATTTTACCGCCTAGGTAGTAGAATTCCTGAACTTCAACTACTTCGAGACCATCAATCCTGACATTTTCTCGCTGTTCTCATTTCCGCCACTGCTCATTACTTTCGTCTTTCTTCGATTTACTCTCAGTCTATATTCTGGACTCATTAGATTCCTCATTCCATTCAGAATATCACGTAATTCTTCTCCACTTTCACTCAGGATAGCAATGTCATTACCGAATCGTGTCAGTGATACCCTTTCACCTTGGATTTTAGTTCCGCTCCTAAACCTTTCCTTTATTTCCAACATTCTTCTTCGATGTACTGATTGAACAGTAGGGGCGAAAAACATCATTTTTAATCCGAGCTTTTCGTTCTTGGTCGTCCACTCATATTATTCCCTCTTGGCTCTTCTACATACTACATATTACCGGTCTCTCCCTATAGCTTACCCCTGTTTTTCTAAGAATTTAGAACATCTTGCACCATTTTACAACGTCGAACGCTTTTTACAGGTCGACAAATCCGATGTGTCTGGATTTTTCTTTAGTCTTGCTTCCATTATCAACCGCAACGTCGGAAATGCCATTCTCGTGTCTTTACCTTTTCTAAAGCCAAACTGAACGTCATCTATCACATCCTCAGTTTTCTTCCATTCTTCTGTGTGTTATTCTTATCAGCAACTAAATTGGAATTACAAAATTCTAATTTTAGTCCATTCTTTTGTTTTATAATCTATTTTCTTGCAACACACCTCAGTTTTAGGTTCAAGATTTGTAACCTTTTGTCCCAAAGCACCGAACGGCTACCTTTTTTAACCCCTACTTATTTTCTTCTTGTGCTTCTCTTAATTCCTCACTTTCTCGTCTTGCTTTTCTTAATTCCTCCTTGTATTCTTGTTGAGCTTTTCTTAATTCGTCCTTATGTTCTTTTTCTTCTTGCAAAATTAATTTTAGCGTAGACCTTAGAGCCCAATCATCGTCCTGAATTGGCAAAGTATATCCTGACTCTGCACTATGGGTTAATGTATGTAACTCACCTGTTGGCTTTTTAGTTATGTCACCGTCAGAATCATTTTCTCTGGCATCGCCATTTCAGTCATCACTTCAAACTAAATCTACATTTTTACTGTCTTCGTTATTAGTTAATTCTACATTCGCAGTGAAATCATTCCTGGCTCTTTAACATTTCTCTGAGATCATTGATCGGGCCGCTCCGTCTACCTCCTCGACGTACCGGGACCAATTACCTTCACTTTTTGCAGGAATACCCGGCGTGCTGAAAGATGTTCCCCTGGACATACGGCTACGCTTGTGTTTGCAGCATTATGGTGCGTCCTCACGCAACAGTCATGCTGTGCGCGCATATGTAAATGAACTCTTCGACGGCCGGTTAATTGGCATATGTGCTCGTCGCATATGACACCCGAGATCAGCAGACGTCACGCCACCGGAATTTTAGCTGTGGGGATTCTGCAAGGTTCTAGTTCACCGATCCGGACGCGAGGTACCTAGAAACGAAGAGGGATTAATGTATCGCATTTAGCATGCCGTCAATCACATCAGGGCAATGCCAGGAATCTTTGGAAGAGTTCGTCAAAACACCGCTCGACGCTACCAAGCTTGTGTCGCGTCAGAGAGTCGCCGCTTTATGTAAACAATGTCCTAGCTACAAAAATGGCCCGTTTCAGAGCCGACAGAATTTGTAAGAGACTCTGTACGCGAACTAACAGCTGTTGACGGGTTTGTTCCCGGTACGTCTTATCTTATTTTTTTTTTTTTTTTTTGGTCATCAGTCTACTGACTGGTTTGATGCGGCCCACCACGAGTTCCGTTCCTGTGCTAACCTCTTCATCTCAGAGTAACACTTGCAACCTACGTCCTCAATTATTCGCTTGACGTATTCCACTCTCTGTCTTCCTCTACAGTTTTTGCCCTCTACAGCTCCCTCTAGTACCATGGAAGTCATTCCCTCATGTCTTAGCAGATGTCCCATCATCCTGTCCCTTCTCCTTATCAGTGTTTTCCACATATTCCTTTCCTCTCCGATTCTGCGTAGAACCTCCTCATTCCTTACCTTATCAGTCCACCTAATTTTCAACATTCGTCTATAGCACCACATCTCAAATGCTTCGATTCTCTTCTGTTCCGGTTTTCCCACAGTCCATGTTTCACTACCATACAATGCTGTACTCCAGACGTACATCCTCAGAAATTTCTTCCTCAAATTAAGGCCAGTATTTGATATTAGTAGACTTCTCTTGGTCAGAAATGCCTTTTTTGCCATAGCGAGTCTGCTTTTGATGTCCTCCTTGCTCCGTCCGTCATTGGTTATTATACTGCCTAGGTAGCAGAATTCCTTAACTTCATTGACTTCGTGACCATCAATCCTGATGTTAAGTTTCTCCCTGTTCTCATTTCTACTACTTCTCATTACCTTCGTCTTTCTCCGATTTACTCTCAAACCATACTGTGTACTCATTAGACTGTTCATTCCGTTCAGCACATCATTTAATTCTTCTTCACTTTCTCTCAGGATAGCAATGTCATCAGCGAATCGTCTTATCATGGAACGACAATGGATGTGTCGGGACCCCGGCAGATTCCTCCCCAGGCCACAAGAGTGGAAGGCTGGCGCGCCGCCACCGAGCGTGCCTTCGATTCATCTCGATCTCCGGCAATCAAAGCATTCGCGGTCATGCGTTGTCCAGAGCAACAAAATTTTCAGCTATTTTGTTTATACGGGATGCCACTCGCTTTTATTCTCAGAATACGAGAAACTGCACAATTATATTCCTCTTTATGAATTACAAATAATTTCCATTCTTCAAACCCTCATAGAAAATAAATAAAGTAATGAACTGCGTATTTCCGTGATTACTCTCAAACTGTTCTCAGTAGCCTGTCCAAATAACCAGATACTGGTAATTAAGTCTTAACTGATATCGAGCGCTGTAGACAAAATGTCTATCCTTCGAGGCTGACGAAAAGGCTCATATTTACAAACTGCAGATTGTTAATTAAGCCCTAACTAATACCAACAATGGCAGACAACATGCCTGTCGTCCGATACTGCCGAACCTGCTCGTATCTTATCACCTAACCACTTCGCCCGCCACGCAAGTGCCTCCAAAGTGCCTCGTCTGCCTTTTAGTTTAAATGTTTTTTGTTGATCTGCTGGTAATTAACACTTTTAAATGGAGTGATATCCTCCTATAGAGACATGCTTTCATAGAAAATGCGAGTAAATTTACAGTTAAGTTTTTCTAACATTAGTAATGGAATTTTGGCGCCCTACTTCCGAACGCAGCAGTCAGTCGGAGAGGAGGGCTACAATTTAGTCGGCCATTCTCCGATACCCGTTCCTGGAGGTGACAGCTGGATTGTACGAATAACTCGCGAAAATACGGCCGAGTTAATTTGTCAAAATCGATGGTATTTCGACATAAAAACCCAATGGGGTGAGCTGACAGGATAGAAGTGATAGAGAAGATTCAACGGAGAGCAGCGCGCTTCGTTACAGGATCACTTAGTAATCGCGAAAACCTTACGGAGATGATAGATAAACTCCAGTGGAAGACTATGCAAAAGAGACACGCTCAGTAGCTCGGTACGGGCTTTTGTTGAAGTTTCGAGAACATACATTCACCGAGGAGTCAAGCAGTATATTGCTCCCTCCTACGTATATCTCGCGAAGAGACCATGAGGATAAAATCAGAGAGATTAGAGCCCACACAAAGGCATACCGACAATCTTTCTTTGTTAACGAACAATACGAGACTGGAATAGAAGGGAGAACAGGTAGAGGTACACAAAGTACCCTCCGCCACACGCCGTCAGGTGGCTAGCGGAGTATGGATGTAGATGTAGATGTACATCATCGGTACCTCACCCCACATTATGTCTTCCCATTGCTGCCTTCTCAGCGTCTCTGAAAAGAGCCGCTTGTAGATGGATACTTTGCGTCATGGCTGTAAAAGCTGAAATATTACAAAAATTCCGTCACTTTTCTCCACTTACAGCAACACTCATTTTGGTGCTTTACAAAAGTCATACAACACGTACAAGAGCCAAGTGGGAATACTAAGAGTGGACGACCAAGAACGAAATGCTCCGATTAGAAAACGTGGAAGCAAGGATGTAGTCTTTCGCCCCTACTGCAGAATCTGTACATCAAAGAAGAAGTGGTCGAAATAAAAGAAAGGTTGAGTAATGGGACTAAAATTCAAAGTGAAATTATATCAATGATACGATTCGCTAATGATATTGCTATCCTGAGTAAAAGTGAAGAAGAATTAAATATGCTGAATGGAATCAATAGTCTAATGGGTACAGAATATGGATTGAGAGCAAATCGAAGAAAGACGAAAGCACAACTGAGAACAGCGAGAAACTTAACATCAGTATTGATGGTCACGAAACAAATGTAGATGAGGAATTCTACCACCTAGGCAGCAAAATAATCAATGACAGACGGACCTACGAGAATATCAAAAGAAGACTAGCACTGGCAAAAAGAGCATTCCTGGCCAAGAGAAGTTTATTAGAATCAAACGTAGACCTTAATATGAGGAAGAAATTTCTGAGTAGGTACGTATGGAGCACAGCGTTGTACGGTAGTGAAACATGAACATGGACTGTGGGAAAACCGGAACAGAAGGGAATCGAAGCATTTGAGATGTAGAGCTACAGAGGAATGTTGAAAATTAGTATTACTGATAAGGAATGAGGAGGTTCTGCGCAGAATCAGAGAGGAAGGGAATATGTTGGGAACACTGACAAGGACAAGGGACAGGATGGTAGGACATCTGTTAGGACATCAGTGAATGTCTTCGATGGTACTGACCACTACGGTCGCAGGTTCGAATCCTGCCTCGGGCATGGATGTGTGTGATGTCCTTAGGTTAGTTAGGTTTAAGTAGTTCTAAGTTCTAGGGGACTGAAGACCTCCGCTGTTAAGTCCCATTCGATGGTACTAGAGGGAGCTGTAGAGGGCAAAAACTGTAGAGGAAGACAGAGATTGGAATACAGCCAGCAAATAAATGAGGAAGTAGGTTACAAGTGCAATCCTGAGATGAAGAGATTGGCACAGGAGAGGAATTCGTAGCGGACCGCATCCAACCATCAGAAGACCGATGACTAAAAAAAAAAAAAGACGCGTTTTATAGTCTCCGTAGGAGAAGCAAGAAAGTAATAATTCACCATCTAAAGCAAGTGACGCCTGAATTACAATTCTAAAGCCTGGAGGGCTATGTAACGCTATTAAAGACAGGGATTTCAAACGGACGCGTTCCGTTACTGCCCGAGTATTTTTTTTTTCTTACACGTGTAGTCTACGTATATTATTGAGATGCAGTCGACGACTTGATAAAGAGTGTCCTGTGCCTTTTCTGCTAAAAAATGCTGTGATACACGCGTAAATAGATTGAATTTCAAATCAAGTTTCTGAGGTACATTTTGAGAAATGAGCTGTCGATGTAGTAGTTCTCTCCTTGCAGAGACACAGTATTGCATTTCTAGGCCTAAACTGCGTTTTCATTAAATCAGTTGTACTGGTAAACCTTGTTGTGACGTTGATGGCTTCATTGTTTCGTGAGGTGACAGCTGGATTGTTCGAATAACTCGTGAAAATATGGCCGAGATAATTTGTCAAAACCGGTGATATTTCGACAGAAAAACCCAATTATGTGACCTGACAAGAAGGGTTACCTGTCGAGATGTCGGCTGACAAATTAACATGGCCACATTCTCGTGAGCTACTCGATCACAGTACACGCCGTGAAAAGCTTACAGTTGAGAATCGGATTATTTGTGTCGCTTACATGATCATGTCATATAGATTATTTGCACCGGGGTCCACAGAAAAGAAAAAAAATCGAATGAAAAGCATATCCCGCACTGGATGTCGTTGGCTGGATTAAAATTGTTTATGTCGTTATCACCACGGCGCTGTTTCGGTTTGCAGGCATTTTCAGGCAAGTACAATATGTCCCTTCGAGCGGACATACTTGAGTAACAATTTAGACGTTCTTCCATTCAAACGTTGCTTAAATGTAATGGTATGGGTGGATTCCTAAATCGTGCAGTCAAGGATTGTTGCTAAGAACGGTGAGGTCACGTTCCCTTAGAAGTGTGACGCTCACACTTGAAAGTGATGTGTTACATCACGATTCCTTTGTCTTCTGTTCAAGCCCTTCGCCACATAGTAATATTTACGTACAAATTCCACTATAAATTAGAAGTATTCCAATCGCTTTCTTCTCACAGTTTTTTCACCTGCAGATGCTATTCAAGAGAAGGGAAAAATAATAGTTTCACTAGATCCTGAATGGTTCCAACAACACCTGAGACTCCCAAAGAATTGCATAAGCATTGCTGAATAAATACAAGAACTGCTGAATATCACCTTAAGGGTCCAGTCCAGGTCTTACACTTTGTACATACTCTTTACATTTACTCTGCAAACATTTGTCTTTCTCCAAGAGGCGTCCACTGAAAGCCATCTACACGCGTTGCGGTTTGAAAGAAAGTGTGTCTTGGAATCCATTAGTAAATTGCGTGGCGGCGAGAGACAATTTTTCAAAGTGGCTTAGAAGGTTAATGATTTATGAGAGGCTGAGCTTCTCACGGTGTGGATATAACTCCTGGACCTTATGCTAGAGACACGAACGGAGAGATGGCCGTAACGGTTCACTAAAGCCTCCGGCTACATATGCTAATAAGGCGTTCAGATACACAAATCGAAAGAGGTATATCGACAATTATATGAGCTAAATCATCTTATCTGAAATATCTTTCTTGTTACACTATTTATAGCCGCAATAAAATCCGGAGTACATTATAAGAACGCTGGTCATCATTCCTGCGTATGGGTTCCTTACGGAAAGGTAATCTTGTTCTGAGAACTGAACAGCTGAAAGCGTACGATATGACTAAGGTACAAGTGCAACATGAGGGGAAAGTGAGAAATAACGGAGATTTGTCTTCAGCAGTGCGCAAAATGAATGTCAGAAGATATTACTTATCATGGTATTTGATTGGTGCATAATTTCGAAGCGTTTTTGTCTTGCGTGTTGGTATTCAGGGTGCTACGAGTTTATTTATAGATTGTCGATTTTTATTTGTGGTTCACTCTTGCTATGTGAGTTTAAATTTGGTATTTGGAGCTAGTGAGTGGAGCTGAGAACACTAGAAAATGGTGTGACAAGTGGTGGAACATTTCTGACATATTCTTCTGACTGAGGTCAGTAGAGGCGTAACAGCAGCGGACGCAGCCAGAAACGTTTGCGCCGTGTATGGGGATAATGGCACTGGACAGAGTACAGCAAGAAAATAGTTTTCTCGTTTTAAGGAGGAGCGTTTTGACATTAGTGACTCCCCATGTTCATGAGGACCTTCGGGGTTTGATGAAGATCGTTTAAACTCTTTAACCGACAATGATCCGCGTCGATGTACCCGAGAACTAGCAGATGTGAGGAACTGTGATGCCGGCCGCAGTGGTCTAGCGGTTCTAGGCGCTCAGTCCGGAACCGCGCGACTGCTACGGTCGCAGGTTCGAATCCTGCCTCGGGCATGGATGTGTGTGATGTCCTTAGGTTAGTTAGGTTTAAGTAGTTCTAAGTTCTAGGGGACTGATGACCACAGATGTTAAGTCCCATAGTGCTCAGAGCCATTTGAACAATTTTTTTGGAACTGTGATGATAAAACTATCGCGCGACATTTGAATGCAAGAAGGGCTCAAATATTGCATGTATGTGCACCGGATGTTGTGAGCCAAGATCACAAAAATTAATGGGTGACAATATATGCATCTCTTCTTCCTAGTCATAAATTGGCTCTTGAGCAACAACGACCATTCCAACCCTGTATTGTTACTGGTGACGAGAAATTGTGTTTTTATGCTAATATAAGGAAAAGAAATGAATGAAAAGGCCCGAGAAAAGCAGCAAATCCGCGTTCAAAGACATACGCGCATCCACAAAAGATAATGTTATGCATCTGGTGGAACAGCAACGGCGTACTACGAATTGCTTCCCCGAAGTTTGTCGCTAAAAACCAAGCCACGTTTCCGGCGCAATCCAAGAACAACGGCCAGGAAGACTAAGTGACGCAATGTTACCCACGATAACGCTCCCCAGCATTCTGCTAGAATGACAGGAAACACTATACAGGAGTTTGGTTGGGAAGTCGCTCCGCACCCACCTTGGTCACCCGACCTTGCGCCCTTAGATTTTCATCTTTTCCGCTCTCTATCAAACAATCTTCGAGGAACTTCCTTCCCACACGAAAATGCTCTCCAAATATGTCTCGACAAGCTCCTCGCCCCGAACCTCGTGGTTTCTACGGTCGCGGAATCGAAAAGTTACCCCAGCGTTGCCAGACTGTTGTAAATAATGAAGGAGAATATACAGGGTTATTCAAAAAGAATACCACAACTTTAAAAATGTGTATTTAATGAAAGAAACATAATATAACCTTCTGTTATACATCATTACAAAGAGTATTTAAAAAGGTTTTTTTTCACTCAAAAACAAGTTCAGAGATGTTCAATATGGCCCCCTCCAGACACTCGAGCAATATCAACCCGATACTCCAACTCGTTCCACACTCTCTGTAGCATATCAGGCGTAACAGTTTGGATAGCTGCTGTTATTTTTCGTTTCAAATCATCAATAGTGGCTGGGAGAGGTGGCCGAAACACCAAATCCTTAACATACCCCCATAAGAAAAAATCGCGGGGGGTAAGATCAGGGCTTCTTGGAGGCCAGTGATGAAGTGCTCTGTCACGGGCTGCCTGGCGGCCGATCCATCGCCTCTGGTAGTTGACGTTCAGGTTTCATAACTAACCTTTTTCGTAGGACTCTCCATACAGTTGATTGTGGAATTTGCAGCTCTCTGCTAACTCTGCGAGTCGATTTTCCTGGGCTGCGAACAAATGCTTGCTGGATGCGTGCTACATTTTCATCACTCGTTCTCGGCCGTCCAGAACTTTTCCCTTTGCACAAACACCCATTCTCTGTAAACTGTTTATACCAACGTTTAATACACCACCTATCAGGAGGTTTAACACCATACTTCGTTCGAAATGCACGCTGAACAACTGTCGTCGATTCACTTCTGCCGTACTCAATAACACAAAAAGCTTTCTGTTGAGCGGTCGCCATCTTAGCATCAACTGACGCTGACGCCTAGTCAACAGCGCCTCAAGCGAACAAATGTACAACTAAATGAAACTTTATAGCTCCCTTAATTCGCCGACAGATAGTGCTTAGCTCTGCCTTTTGTCGTTGCAGAGTTTTAAATTCCTAAAGTTGTGGTATTCTTTTTGAATCACCCTGTATATTATTGGTGACTAAAATCTATGTTATGTGTATCTGTTGTGTTTATTAAACTTATTCAGAAATGCTGCGAACTTATACACCAACCCAATAGATTTCCGACTACTGTTTCTCAAATGTTCGTGAAATGATTTTGGGAATCGCTACAGGCAATCAACGCGGTTAGGCAAGTATGGAAGCGGAGGAGAGATGTATGGTGAAACATTCTGTAGCGGATACGGACGGCAAGCAGGGACAACCACTAAGCAACTTTAACAAAAGACAGACTCTAATGGCCTGGCACCTGGGAAGGAACATCTCGAAAATGGCAAAACTGGTTGGCTGTTGGCGTACTGTTGTCGTCAGTATCTACAGAAATTTGTTGAAGGACGGCGAAACCACAAGCAGGAGACAAGGAGTACGAATGCATGCTTTCATGGTGATATGCGTTAGTAAAATATTCTCGTGTTTCAAGCCGCGCCAAGTGGTTTACTGCCCACGAGCTTTCGGTAGAGATCACCTCCGCCATTGTCAAGTGGATGACTGTCTTGTGGTTGTCATTGCCGTGCTTATACAGCCGCGCAGTCGCTCGTGACGTCACTAGTGCTCCGTCCCGCACTATATATGCTAATGTTTTGGCCGCGCGACTGTCAGGCCCGCTTTAAATCCATCAACACCGGATCCCACGCTGTACTCAGCTGCAATCCACCGTCTCTATTGAAGAGATTGTCAGAAATTGTAATCTCTATGGCGTCGTTTATCACGCTGTCCCAGAAGCCATTAGTCCGTTCAGTAATAGAAGTCTCATCGAATGCAGTTCGGTTTCCGTTTTCCAGAGAATGTTCTGCTACAGATGATTTTCGGGATAGCGCAGACGGTAACACCTTTCATGTTCATGAGGCGCTGTTCAATAGTGCCAACAGTCTGGCCGACATAAAACTGCCCACATCCCCACGGTATCTCGTAAATTCCTGGCGTTCTGAGGCCTACATCGCCTTTCACAGATATCATTAGTTTCCGGATCTTTGCCGGAGGCCTGAAGATTGTGTCTATTTTATGCCTCTTCAGGAGCCGACTAATCTTCCCTGTTGTCGAACCACAAAAAGGTAAGAATGCAACCTACTTGGTGTCTTCTTCGGAGGTCTTCTTCCTTAGAGGCTTGGATGACACTGCTTGTGAGATCTGTTTGTTGCTGTAACCGTTTTCCTTAAAAACTTTGCGTAAGTGGCTCAATTCTCTCGGCAAGTTTTCAGCGTCTGAGACGGTTTCAGCACGATGTACTAAGGTCCTCAGAACTGACTGTTTCTGTGCTGAGTGATGGAAGCTGGTGGCGTGCAGATACTGATCCGTGTGGTGGGCTTGCAGTAAACGCTATGACCTAGAGACCCATTGGGTTTACGACGAACGAGCACGTCCAAGAACGGCAGGGAACCCTCCTACTCTACTCTCGTTGTGAAGTTGATGTGGTCGTGGATGCTGTTGAGCTTCTCCAGGAACTCTTCTAACTTTTCTTGCCCAAGTGGCCAAATGACGAAGGAATCGTCGACGTAGCGATGAAAACAACTCGGCTTCGCAGGAGCCGTGTCCAAGGCGATGTCTTCGAAGTTCTCCATAAAGAGATTGTCTGCTACTGGAGCTAATGGACTTCCCATCGCCACGCTGTCAGTTTGGTTAAAATATTCTCCATCATGTAATATGATGACGTCAGAGTGTACTGAAATAAATCCACGATGGTGTCGTCAAAGAGTTGGGACAGCAAGTGAATAGAGTCTGTGATGGGGACGCACGTAAAGAAAGAAACCACATCGCAGCTAACCATAATATCCCCTTCAGCAAATCTCAGACCTTTAATCCGACTGACGAAGTCCGCTGTATTCTTTATACGGTGTTCACAGTGTCCAACGCGTGTAGAGAGGAGGCTGGCCAGATGTTTAGCAAGTTTCTAGGTCGGTGATCCGATGGTACTCACTATCGGCCTCAACGGTGTGTCCTTCTTATGCACCTTCGGCAGACCATAGAACGTGGGCGGTCTTGTTGCCTTGTGGAGGAGGTTCTTAATAGTATTCTTTTCCACCGATGACCGTTTGAGAGGCTCTGAAGTCTTCCTCACTATTCTAGAAGCTGGGTCCCGAGGTAATTTTTGGTATGTGTCTTCCTCCAACATCCGGCTGATTTTTGCGTCATAGTCGGCTCGTTCCATTAAGACGGCAGCATTGCCCTTGTCAGCTGGTAGGACGACGGTGAGAGGATCATTCCGGAGAACACGGAGGCCACTGCGTTTAGCTCTAGCCGTATTTGAAGCTGGTGGTTTGGATTTTGAAAGGATACGGCTCGTTTCTCTACGAATTTCCTCAGCCACATCACTTGGAGACTTACGAAACGCTTGTTCAACACCGCTCAATATGTCAGCGAAGGGTTTGCTTCGTGGTGAAGGAGCAAAGTTAAGACCCTTCTTAAGTGCTAAGATGGCAATTGCGTCGATGTTTCTTGCTGTTGTGTTGATCACAGCACGTTCCGTACTGTGGGCAGTGCTCGTGGGCAGTAACCCACTTGACGCGGCTTGAAACCCGTGAACGTTTTACTAAAGGAGACATGGTGTAGGACGTGGAGTTCGAAGGCTTTCTCGCTGTGTAAATTACGACAGGCGAAATCTGTGGTAGATCTAGCGACTGAATATCAAAAAATTCTATTTTAGTCCTGAATGGCTGCAATTGTGTTTTGCTTAATGAAGCGGACAAGGGGTTTAAGGCTCTATTAGTGCTACCAAATATTCGAGGATAGAAAGCAGTGCATTAAGATGTAAAACTTGTTCTCCGTACCATTTTAAACTACATGGAGTAGTATTGCTCGCCAGTGCGTGAGACACACGACGTCTTCAGCTACTTAGTTTTCAGTGCAAATTTGGTTCACTTGTTGAGAAAGGTCCGCAGCTCGTGGTCGTGCGGTAGCGTTCTCGCTTCCCGCGCCCGGGTTCCCGGGTTCGATTCCCGGCAGGATCAGGGATTTTCTCTGCCTCGTGATGACTGGGTGTTGTGTGATGACCTTAGGTTAGTTAGGTTTAAGTAGTTCTAAGTTCTAGGGGACTGATGACCAGAGATGTTAAGTCCCATAGTGCTCAGAGCCATTTGAACCATTTTTGTTGAGAAAGTGTAGTGGCCTGAAATATGATGAACATCTACATCTACATCTACATCCAGATACATTCTCCTCAAGCTATCCTACGTTACGTTTCGGACGCTACCTTGTGCCACTGCTACTCATTTTCGTTCCGGTTGCCCCCACTGACTGAGGGAAGTCCGAATATCTGCATGCCTCCGTACGAGCATCCGTTTCTATCGTCTTCATGCTCGTTACGTGAAATGTACGTCGGTGGCAGAAGAATCGTTCTGCAGTCAGCCTCAAACGACATTTCTCAGAATATGCTCAGTAGTGCATCGCGAAGAGAACGTTGCGTGCCTTCCAGGCAATGCACAGACCGCTCTCTAACGTCAATGTTTTTTCGCTACATTAATGCATATTACAGCTATTGGAATGTCGTGAGTATTTAGATCTTCACAAAAATTTTTAGCTGGATTTGAAGAGCTATTATGTAGGTTGGCTTGGATTATGTTACATCTACGTAAATGTCATCGCACGGTTTATTACCAATACTCAGAACCATGAGAGATTCTATCATTAACTTTATCCAACGAGAATTCATTACTTGTGTTTCTCAGGTAATAACAATTACAATAACGCTGTTGCAACGACATATTATAGGATAGAACATAATTTAGACACACGTTAGTAACCACATTAACATCGCACCTAGCCGGCCGCGGTGGTCTCGCGGTTCTAGGCGCTCAGTCCGGAACCGCGGGACTGCTACGGTCGCAGATTCGAATCCTGCCTCGGGCATGGATGTGTGTGATGTCCTTAGGTTAGTTAGGTTTAAGTAGTTCTAAGTTCTAGGGGACTGATGACCACAGATGTCAAGTCCCATAGTACTCAGAGCCATTTGAACATCGCACCTTTAAATATAAAGCATTGGCAGTATGAAAGTAAAATACTGATAAGTTTCGATACGAAATTATATAATATCACTAATGCAAACCGTCAATAATCTTGCCACTGGCATGGTCGTCCACCTATGTTTCACACATCTCGCTCGTACCGTGTGGTTATCATTAAAGTGCATCTACTCACAGAGATCCAGTGTGGAACGTAATTATCGTAAGACAGCGAAACGTGGTATACATGCTAAAGAGTTAACATTGAAGCGATTTACGCTGGAAAAACGTAGTTCTAACTTTGGCCTCCAGGTGCAAATCTGGTGCTGTACACGGTTTATATTACGGTATGACATCCACGTTGTCATTTTAAAAGGCATAAGCTGAGTGAACAGTATGGATATCGAGAAGAGAGAGTGTACGCACTTAGTGAAATTGTTTTATGTCAACGGCAGCAATTACAGTGCTGCCTTGAGAGAAAATCGCCAACTGAATGATCTGAGGAGAAGTTCGATGTCATTAAATGGTTTAGAGAATTTTTTTTTGAGTCATCAGCTTTCTGACCCGCCAAGAATGCCTCAGCTATGCCAACCTCTTCATATCATAATAGCACTTGCAACCTACGTCCTCAATTAATTGCTGGACGCACTCAAATCTCTGTTCCCGTCTACAGTTTTTACCCTCCACACTCCCTCTAGTAAAGGGGAAGTTATTCTGTAATGTCTTAGCAGATGTCCTACCATCCGGTCCCTTCTTCTTGTGAGTGTTTTCCATGTATATTCTTTCCTCGCCGATTCTCCAGGGAAGCTCCTCATTCCTTACCTTATTAGTCCATCTAATTTTCAAAATTCTTCCGTAGCACCACATCTCAAATGCTTAGATTCTTTTTTATTCCGGTTTTTGCCGCAGTCCATGTTTCACTGCCATACAATGCTGAGCTCCAAACATACATTCTCAGATATTTCTTCCTCAAAGTAAGCCTTTGTTTGATACTAGTACTCTTCTCTTGGCCAGCAGTGCCCTGTTCGCCATGCTTTTCATGTCCTTCTTGCTCCGTCCGCTGCAGAAGTAGCAGACATCCTTAACTCCATCTCCCTCGTGATCACTAATCCGGGTGTAAAGGTTCATGCTGTTCTCATTTCTGCTACTTCTCATTACTTTCGTTTTTCTTCTGTTTACCCTCAGCCCATATGATGTACTCACTACATTCAGCAAATTCCGTAGTTCTCCTTCATTATCACTGAGGTTTGAAATGTCGTCAGCGAAACATCATTTATGTCTCTTCATTCTGTATTTTAATTCCAATCTTGCACCTTTCCTTTAGTTATGTCATTCGGTCTTCCATGTACACATTAAACAAAAGGAGCCAAAGACACTATATCCCTGTCTTTATCCCAGAACTTGGCTCTTGGTCTCCCACCCTTATTGTTCCCTCTTGGCTCTTGTACATACTGTATAATAGCCGTCTTTCCCTACAGCTTACCTTAATGTTCAACAGAATCTCGAAAATCTTGCACCACTTGAAATTGTCAAACGGTTTTTCCAGGTCGACAGATCCTATGAACGTTATTGACTTTCCTTTACTGTCGCTTTCACTATCAACTGCAGAGTCGGAATGGCCTCTCTGGTGTCTTTCCTTTACTCTTCGTGAAGCCCAAATGGTCGTCATCTAACACATATTCAGTTTTTTTTTTTAATTTATCTGTATGTTATAATTGTTACCAAGCTGGAAGCATGAGCTGCTAAGCTGATTTTGCGCTATTTCTCGCACTTTTCGGCTCTTGCAGCCTTGGTAATTGTGTGGATGAAGTTTTTCTGGAAGTTGATAGTTTCCCGCCAGTCTCATACATTCTACACCCCATTGTGAATAGTCGTTTTGTTTCCACGTTCCCCAGTGATTTTAGAAATTCTGCTGTAATGTCAACTATCCCTTCTGCCTTATTCGATCTTAAGTCTTCGAACGCTCTTCTTAATTGTAATACTAGACCCTCCGTATCTTCTACATCGATTGCCGTTTATTGTCCTATTACGTCATCAGACATGTCTTCCCCTCATAATGCCTTCAGTGTACTCTTTCCGCCCATCCGCTCTCTTCTCTGTATTTGACAGTGTAATTCCCCTTGTACTCTTAATGGTATCACCTTTGCTTTTAATTGTACCGAAAATAGTCTTGACATTTCTGTACGCAGAGTCAGTCTTCCGACAATCATTTCTTCTGCAATTTATTCACATTCTTCGTGCAGCCATTTCGCGTTAGCTTCCCTGGGCTTCCTATTTATTTCATTCCTACGAGTCTTGCATTTCTGTATACCTGAATTTCTCTGAACATTTTTGCGTTTCCTTCTCTCATCGATCAACTGAAGTATTTCTTCTGTTACCCATGACTTCTTCGCAGCTATCTTCCTTGTACCTATGTTTTTCTTTCCTGCGATTGTCCTTTTTAGAGATGGCCATTCAGAAACCAGATGGCCGTTATAAGAGTCGAGGGACATGAAACGGAAGCAGTGGTTGGGAAGGGGGTGGGACAGGGTTGTAGCCTCTCCCCGATGTTATTCAATCTGTATATTGAGCATGCAGTAATGGAAACAAAAGAAAAATTCGTAGTAGGTATTAAAATCCATGGCGAAGAAATAAAAACTTTGAGGCTCGCCGATGACATTGTAATTCTGTAAGAGATAGCAAAGGACTTGGAAGAGCAGTTGAACGGAATGGACAGTGTCTTGAAAGGAGGATATTAGATGAACATCAACAAAAGCAAAACGAGGATCATGGGATGTAGTAGAATTAAGTCGGGTGATGCTGAGGGAATTAGATTAGGAAATGAGACACTTAAAGTAGTAAAGGAGTTTTGCTATTTGAGGAGCAAAATAACTGATGATGGTCGAAATAGAGAGGATATTAAAAACAGACTGGCAATGGCAAGGAAAGCGTTTCTGAAGAAGAGAAATTTGTTAACATCGAGTATAGATTTAAGTGTCAGGAAGTCGTTTCTGAAAGTATTTGTATGGAGTGTAGCAATGTATGGAAGTGAAACACGGACGATAAATAGTTTGGACAAGAAGAGCATAGAAGCTTTCGAAATGTGGTGCGACTGAAGAATGCTGAAGATCAGATGCGTAGATCACATGACTAATGAGGAGGTACTGAATAAAATTGGGGAGAAGAGGAGTTTGTGGCACAACTTGACTTGAAGAAGGGCTCGGTTGGTAGGACATGTTCTGAGGCATCAAGGGATCACCAATTTAGTATTGGAGGGTAGCGTGGAGGGTAAAATAGTAGAGGGAGACCAAGAGATGAATACACTAAGCAGATTCATAAGGATGTATGTTGCAGTAGGTACTGGGAGATGGAAGAAGATTGCACAGGAAAGAGTAGCATGGAGAGCTGCGTCGAACGAGTTTCAGGACTGAAGACCACAACAACAACAACAATCCTCTTCAACTGAACTGCCTACTGAGGTATTTCTTATCACAGTATCTATAGTTCAGGGACCTTCAAGCGTATCTGTTCATTCCTTAGTATTTTCGGATCCCACCTAAGTTCACTTTAATTCTTCCGGACTATTCTCTCAAACGTCAGCCTTCTCAGCATCACTGAATTGTGATTGGAGTCTAATCTGCTGCTGGGTAGGCCTTACTATCCATAATCTGATTTTGGAATCTATATCTGACCATGAAGTAATCTAACTGAAATCTTCCCGTATCTGCTGGCGTTTACCAAGTATACCTCCTCCTCCTTCGATTCTTGAACAGAGTATTCGCTATTACTGGCTGAAGTATACTACAGAACTCAAGTATTCTTCTTCGCCTTATCGTTTCAAGTACTAAGTTCATATTCTGCCTTTACCCTTCCTTCTAATCTTTCCCCTACAACAGCATACCTGTCCACCATGACTATACGATTTCCATTTCCCTTAACGTACTGAATTAACCGTTCAATATCCTCATATATTTTCTGTGTCTCTCCGTCCTCTGCTTACGACGTCGGCAGGTCTAGTTGATTTATCGTTGTCGGTGTTGGTATCCTGTCGATTCTGATGAGAACAACCCGGTCACTGAACAGTTCACAGTAACTCACACTCTGCCCTTCCCACCTAATTATGAAGAATCCTACTCCCATTATACCATTTTCTGCTGCTGTGGATATTATCCTATACTCAACTGACCAGAAATCTTCCTCTTCTTTCAATTTTACTTTTTGACCCTCACTATATCTAGAATGAGACATAGGATTTCCCTTTCCAGATTTTCTAGCTTCCCTACCACACTCAAACTTCTGAAATTCCACCCCACGGTTTGTAAGACGTTATCCTTTTGTAGCTTACTCAGTCTTTTTCTGGTGGTCACCTCCCTTTTGGCAGTCCTGTATGGGGGATTAGTCCGAAATACACTCCTGGAAATTGAAATAAGAACACCGTGAATTCATTGTCCCAGGAAGGGGAAACTTTATTGACACATTCCTGGGGTCAGATACATCACATGATCACACTGACAGAACCACAGGCACATAGACACACGCAACAGAGCATGCACAATGTCGGCACTAGTACAGTGTATATCCACCTTTCGCAGCAATGCAGGCTGCTATTCTCCCATGGAGACGATCGTAGAGATGCTGGATGTAGTCCTGTGGAACGGCTTGCCATGCCATTTCCACCTGGCGCCTCAGTTGGACCAGCGTTCGTGCTGGACGTGCAGACCGCGTGAGACGACGCTTCATCCAGTCCCAAACATGCTCAATGGGGGACAGATCCGGAGATCTTGCTGGCCAGGGTAGTTGACTTACACCTTCTAGAGCACGTTGGGTGGCACGGGATACATGCGGACGTGCATTGTCCTGTTGGAACAGCAAGTTCCCTTGCCGGTCTAGGAATGGTAGAACGATGGGTTCGATGACGGTTTGGATGTACCGTGCACTATTCAGTGTCCCCTCGACGATCACCAGTGGTGTACGGCCAGTGTAGGAGATCGCTCCCCACACAATGATGCCGGGTGTTGGCCCTGTGTGCCTCGGTCGTATGCAGTCCTGATTGTGGCGCTCACCTGCACGGCGCCAAACACGCATAAGACCATCATTGGCACCAAGGCAGAAGCGACTCTCATCGCTGAAGACGACACGTCTCTATTCGTCCCTCCATTCACGCCTGTCGCGACACCACTGGAGGCGGGCTGCACGATGTTGGGGCGTGAGCGGAATACGGCCTAACGGTGTGCGGGACCGTAGCCCAGCTTCATGGAGACGGTTGCGAATGGTCCTCGCCGATATCCCAGGAGCAACAGTGTCCCTAATTTGCTGGGAAGTGGCGGTGCGGTCCCCTACGGCACTGCGTAGGATCCTACGGTCTTGGCGTGCATCCGTGCGTCGCTGCGGTCCGGTCCCAGGTCGATGGGCACGTGCACCTTCCGCCGACCACTGGCGACAACATCGATGTACTGTGGAGACCTCACGCCCCACGTGTTGAGCAATTCGGCGGTACGTCCACCCGGCCTCCCGCATGCCCACTATACGCCCTCGCTCAAAGTCCATCAACTGCACATACGGTTCACGTCCACGCTGTCGCGGCATGCTACCAGTGTTAAAGACTGCGATGGAGCTCCGTATGCCACGGCAAACTGGCTGACACTGACGGCGGCGGTGCACAAATGCTGCGCAGCTAGCGCCATTCGACGGCCAACACCGCGGTTCCTGGTGTGTCCGCTGTGCCGTGCGTGTGATCATTGCTTGTACAGCCCTCTCGCAGTGTCCGTAGCAAGTATGGTGGATCTGACACACCGGTGTCAATGTGTTCTTTTTTCCATTTCCAGGAGTGTATTTTTCCAATGGTGCGATCATCAAGAAACTTTCTAGTTGCAGTCCACATGTCCTATGGTTACACGTTACGTGTCTTTAATGCAGTGGTTTCCATTGCCTCCTGCATTCACATGCCGTTGATCATTGTTGATTCCTCCGCCTTTAGTGGCAGTTTGCCACCCCCGAACCTCTCTGTCCACTACTCAGCTCTCTTTGACAAAGCCGTTGGCAAAACGAGGGTGACTTCTTATGCCGCAAGTCTTCGGTGCCATTGCTGATGATTATTATTCAAAATTTAAGCGTTAGCTTGGTTCTAACCCGGGACCGATGGCGTTGTTATTACTAATCAAAGATGCTACCCTAGACCACGGTATGTCAGAGGATGATAATGATGTTCTAGAACACGAGTGAGTTTGGTGTGGCACCTGGAAGAGGAAGGCGCAGTATTCCGGTAAAATGGAAATGAGCGTACGGCATTGTGGGCCAGCAGCCCCCATTCAGGGAAGTTCTGCCGCCGAGGGCAAGTACTTATTGCATTCAACGCCATATTGGGTGACCTGCACGTCGGAGATGGGGATGAAATCGTGCTGAGGACAACACAACACCCAGTCCCTGGGAGGAGAAAATCAACTGGCCCAGCCCAGAATCGAACCCGGGCCCTTTGACGTGGCAACCCGTCGCGCTGACCACTCAGCTAACGGGGGTGGATAGTATTCCGGTGGAGGTTACTGCCGAGGTTGCTGATGCTGTAATTGACCACGCAGCAGATGTACCCGGCAGTGCTGAAGGTCACGGTGTGTCACAATAATTGTCTATCGCATGGTCAGAAGTACGGAAAGTTTTGCGGTGTGTTTTACGCAGGTATCCGTAAAAGATGCAGACGGTGCAGCAACTGAAACCTCATGACGCACGGCAAAATTCTGACTTTTCTCTTCGGTTTCTGGCACGGATCAAAGCTGACGACACGTAGTCGTGCAATATTCTGTGGAGTGGCGGGGCAATCTTTACACTACAGGTGCAGTGGATACACATAGTTCCCGAATATGAGGTAGTGTTAAACCGCGTATTGTGCACGAAGAGCCGTTGCAGTTGTCGCACGTGACTGTATGGTGTGAATTCACGAGCACATTTATACTCGATCTGTTATTCTTTGAAGTGAATGATCTGCTTAATACGGTCTTCCATGCATGTGTTATCTCCAGAAATTTTCCAGATGCATCGCCTGCAAGTGCATCTGATCTGAATCCATTACGACTTCGGTTCTGGGGATATATACACTACATGTTGGGAATCCAATAAATATAAAGCAGTTCGCAATATTTATGGCAGTGACAGTTATACACTACTGGCATTAAAATTGCTACACCACGAAGATGAGTTGATACAGATGCGAAATTTAACCGAGAGGACGAAGATGCTGTGATACCCAAATTATTAGTTTTTCAGAGCATTCACACAAAGTTGGCGCCGGTAGCGACACCTACAAAGTGCTGACATGAGGAAAGTATCCAACCGATTTCTCATACACAAACATCAGTTGAACGGCGTTGCCTGGTGAAACGTTGTTGTGATGCCTCGTGTAAGGAGGAGAAATGCGTACCATCTCGTTTCCGACTTTGATAAAGGTCGGATTGTTGCCTATCGCGATAGCGGTTTATCGTATCGCGATATTTCTGCTCGCGTTGGTCGAGATCCAATAATTGTTAGCAGAAATGGAATCGGTGGGTTCAGGAGGGTAACACGGAACGCTGTTCTGGATCCCAACGGCCTCGTATCACTAGCAGTCGAGATGACAGGCATCTTATTCGCATGGCTGTAAGGGATCGTGCAGCCTCGTCTCGATCCCTGAGTCAACAGATGGGGACGTTTGCAAGACAACAACCATCGGCACGAACAGTTCGACGACGTTTGCAGCACCATGGACTATCAGCTCGGTGGCTGCGGTTACCCTTGACGCTGCATCACAGTGTGCCTGCGATGGTGTACTCAACAACGAACCTGGGTGCACGAATGACAAAACGACATTTTTTCGGATGAATCCAGGTTCTGTTTCATGATGGTTGCATCCTTGTTTGGCGACATCGCGGTGAACGCACACTGGAAGCGTGTATTCGTCATCGCCATACTGGCGTATCACCCGGCGTGATGATATGGGGTGCCATTGGTTACACGTCTCGGTCACCTTTTGTTCGCATTGACGGCACTTTGAACAGTGGACGTTACATTTCAGATGTGTTACGACCCGTGGCTCTACCCTTCAATCCATCCTTGCGAAACCCTACAGCAGGATAATTCACGACCGCATGTTGCAGGTCCTGTACGGGCCTTTCTAAACGCAGAAAACGTTCGACTGCTGCCCTGGCCAGCACATTCTCCAGATCTCTCAGCAATTGAAAACGTTTGGTCAATGGTGGCCGAGCAACTGGTTCGTCACAATACGCCAGTCTCCACTCTTGTTGAACTGTGGTATCGTGCTGAAGCTGCATGGGCAGCTGTACTTGTACACCCCATCCAAGCTCTGTTTGACTCAATGCCCAGGTGCATCGGCGCCGTTATTTACGGCCAGAGGTGGTTGTTCTGGTTACTGATTTCTCAGGATCTATGCACCCACATTGTGTGAAAATGTAATCACATGTCAGTTCTAGTACATTATATTTGTCCAATGAATACCCGTTTATCATCTGCATATAATGGTGCACCAGTTTTAATGGCCAGTAGTGTAAAAGAACACGTTTACCAGAGACACTTTCGGTCTCTAACTGATCTGAAGACCAGTCTACATAAACACGTTGCTCACATACCACCGGAATTGCTGCGAACAAATGCTGATCACGTCGATATGTGCAAGCAGCGGTTTGTAACGAAATCAACGTTAGGTTTTTCTCACTTGTTTCGGCCATTTCCTTTTCCTAATCCATTACTCGTAGAAACATTTCTATACGTCTTTCTTACATTCACAGCGCCGGATTTTCACTTACGTTACTTTACTTTACATGTGGCATGTGCCTGATCGACCATACGCGTGCTCTATGAGCCTCTTCCACTTCTGTCTGTCCATTGCGCTGTCTGTCCAGTTGCTGTTGCTGTTCATCGTAGTTGTGTCCTCCCAAATGTTATCCCGCCATCTGATCCTGGGTCTTCCTCTTCTTCTCGTTCCATCTATTCTTCTGCTGACTGCCATTCTAGGTAGTGTCTTCTCTGTCATTCTTGCTATATGGCCTGCCCAATTCAACCTTCTCCTCTTGAGGACTTCGACGATGTTACGGTATTTGTACAGCCATTCTTCATTTCGTCTTCTTCTCCATTCCATGTCATTTTCGTCGTATACAGGTCGAAAAATTTTCCTTCGTACTTTTCTTTCGAATATTGGTTCTCTTCATCTTTCTTTATAAATATTAATGTTTCACATTCACATAACATCATAGGTATAATGGTCGATTGATATAAGCGGATTTTGAAGGTACTGTGATCTTTTTCTTAGAATGTTGATGAAACTAAAATGTGTCTTGTTTACTGTTGCTAAACGGGCATCTGTTTCTATATGTGTTCTGTTGTTATTACTAAAAAGACTTCCTAGGTACTTGAAGTGGTCAACAGTCTTGAAATTGAATCCATTTACGGTCAGGGGTGCATCTTTTCTGGGTTTCCTACTTATGGGCAGGTATTCCGTATTTTCTTCTTTAACATGTAATCCTGTTTTGTCTGCAATTTTGTCCCAATTTTCCATTATTCTGATTAATTCTGTTTGTAACTACTTATTAGTGCTAGTTCATATGCATAGGCAAGTCTTGTAATGTTCACATCCTGTAGCTGGACCCCTTGTGAATCACTGGATGACCAAAATTGGAACTAATTTTTTCAGAGTAAATCGATTCCGCATTAGCCAACTAGAATATCTACCAGGTTTTGGTGCCCTACGATAATTACAGCTCACACTGTACATCTGTGAGTAGCTGCACTTTAATTGTAACCATCCGTAACATAATTGCCACTGCTCCCTCTTGACCGGCGAACGAAAGTCACTATTGTGTCCAACGAGCCGATTTCATTAAACTGTGGAGCGCAGCCAGTGAAGTTTGATGCAATACAACCCCGCGGCATCCGAGGCTATGCCATTCACATCTGCTCTGTGTGACAGCTCTTAACAGACCCTTGCCACTTCCACACGCTCAAATCTCACACCGTGTCCTGCAAGTTGCGTCAGTAAAAGTGCTTCCTATAATTAACGGTATCATCAACCTACCATCCTTAAATTACATACTTGTTACTTTATCTCATGCCTTAACAAAAAAAATGGTTCAAATGGCTCTGAGCACTATGGGACTTAACATCTATGGTCACCAGTCCCCTAGAACTTAGAACTACTTAAGCCTAACTAACCTAAGGACATCACACAACACCCAGCCATCACGAGGCAGAGAAAATCCCTGACCCCGCCGGGAATCGAACCCGGGAACCCGGGCGTGGGAAGCGAGAACGCTACCGCACGGCCGGCCGAAGTGGCCGTGCGGTTAAAGGCGCTGCAGTCTGGAACCGCAAGACCGCTACGGTCGCAGGTTCGAATCCTGCCTCGGGCACGGATGTTTGTGATGTCCTTAGGTTAGTTAGGTTTATCTAGTTCTAAGTTCTAGGGGTCTAATGACCTGAGAAGTTGAGTCCCATAGTGCTCAGAGCCATTTGAACCATTTGAGCTACCGCACGACCACGAGATGCGGGCTCATGCCTTAACAAAGATCAAGACCACACAGTCTCAGTGTATATTAATCTTACGCTACTCTTACAGAAATATCAAGTGGCTCTCCGACATTTGTCAAAGTTTATAGATAAGTTAAGTGTTTAAACTCTCATTCCATTCGGAACTGATCACCATCATGAACAACAGGATGAGGACTGATTCCCATGCGCACGAACACACTCTTTTATTCGTCATAACATGGAAGCAGTCTCCGAATTTCACAATGAGGTAATGCTTATCATGTCGGAAATACATGTTGTGTCCGTTCGTGAAGATCGCTGGATACTGTGAAATTCATTTTCCCTTATGATTATGGTGATTATGGTTGAAAAATTAGGCTTCCAGGAAAGCCAACGAGGGTTCCTCAAAGCGTTTGTGGTGTCAACTGCAGTTTGGGGTCTGACTTTGTCCTGTTGGAATATGCCACCTGACACGCTGGTCACTACGTTAATGACAACAGGATTTATCATTTCTGCACAATACTGGCGACGTTTCCTCTTACCTCCAGCAATTATCAAATCAGTCACGTTGCCGTAACTAATAACGCGCCGTGTTATAATTCTGGAAGTTAATTAGACACAGGCCTTCAAGATACTTGCTTACTGTGAGCTTTCACCAAGTCGCCTATAGACAACTTGGTGTGGATCTGACCGCCACAAACAGGAGCAAGGCTCGTAGCTGAACACCAGTCAATATCCCAGCTAATTGTGAATCTACGCTACTCAGGTCTCTGTTGTCTGTGACGTAGTGTTAACGGTAAACAACACACAGCAAGTCGACATTTCAACCCAGCTTCCAATAATCTGTTACTGACGGTTCGCTGTGCCTCTCTGCCCATAACCTGTTACCGGGTTTCAGCTTTTGTCATCCGACTACATTCGTCAGAGATAGTCGATCGGACGTACTGTTTTCTCATGGTACAATTGCTCAGGAACGACGAACGTCACGTCCTCTTGTCACAGTGTACTCCTATGTCGGTCTCGTACGACTCCTCATACAGTCATTGCACCCATTGCTGACTCGCTGTGGCACATCCTGGGAGCAATGGATACCTTTTCTAGACGACTCACTACCGCTAATCAACGGCGAAATCAAGGAATGTTTTCGCGCCAAAACAGGTGCAGTTTTTGTTATTTTGAATGGCCAAAGTAAAGAATACTTAAAGTGAAGTGTGATATCTTGTTACATTTTGTTACTTACTAGCTGAGAATCCCACAGAGCGCCGGTCAAAATATATGGCATGGGAGAAGGCATGACTGTCATTCGAGATATGAGATGCATATAGATGAATACTTCATTAAGGATATCATGAACGCAGTTATCCTGGTAGTAAGACAGTTTGGTAACGATGCATGGCAGTGGGCAAAAATAAACGAAATATGGAACAACAAATACTCTTCAAGAAAAGCTAAGCAATACATGACGTGTGAACTTTGCTGTATATGTGGAAATGGTTTTATTGTTTCATTAACGAAGAAATTCCATACTGTGCTGGGTGGAAGTGGATGATTGTGGCTAGAATGTATCTCAATATATTGCGCGATATAGAACACTTAATTTTCTTACAAAAAGCTATATACTCTACGACCTATACACTCTACGACTTGAACTTTACTGTATTAGTGAATATACTCACTTGTACAATTCTCACCCTGTTCCATGCATACTGGCATTAATATTACGTCATGCAGACATATGTAACCGCGGTTGACACTACGGCAATAATGTATTTACGTAATAGTATCTAAATAAACTGGAAAGGAATGGAAGTTACTTTATTTCATTAAACCTTTACTTTTTATTGCATATACATAAGTATATCATCTTGTTTGCACAATACTTGCTTATAGACCGTATTTGCAGTGGCTGACGAAAACACGTTAAATTATGACAGGTATTATACTCACGAAGAATATGCGAAATGTTTATCCGAAATCGCTGAAGTATACCGTTCGATAGCTCATTTGTTAGTTACGAGTATTTTTATATTTTATATGGACTTTTTCTTTGCCTTTCTGTTGATTGTCGATAAAGTGGATTAACAAAAACGCGTTGAGGGATTAACAAGTGTCTATCTCATATTACACGTCGTTATTATAGTCTAAAAGACAAAACCGAGCAAGCATCATATTATGTCAGACGAATGAAAAATAAAACCATTCTCACATGTACGCTGACGTTCCTAAGTCACAGAGTATTTTTGCTCCATATTTCGCTCGGATAGTCGTCTTCGTTTCATTGGTTGAATTTTGGGAAGATGTGGTTCATCTGTAAAGGAGACCGCTTATAAAACACTAATACGACCTATTCTTGAATGCTGCTTTAGCGTTTGGGATCCCTATCAGGTCGGATTGAGGGAGGACATAGAAGCAATTCAGAGGCAGGCTGCTAGATTTGTTACTGGTAGGTTTGATCATCACGCGAGTGTTACGGAAATGCTTCACGAATTCGGGTGGGAGTCTCTGGAGGAAAGGAGGCGTTCTTTACGTGAATCGCTACTGAGGAGATTTAGAGAATCAGCATTTCATGCTGATTGCAATACAATTTTACTGCCGCCAACTTATATTTCGCGGGGAGACCACAAAGATACGATAAGAGAGATTAGGGCTCGTACAGAGGCATATAGGCAGTCATTTTTCCCTCGTTCTGTTTTGGAGTGGAACAGGGAGAGAAAATGCCAGTTGTGGAACGAGGTACCCTCCGCCACGCACCGTATGGTGGATTGCGGAGTATGTATGTAAATGTAGATGTAGATTTTTGCTCGCCACTCTCACCCCCTGCCATGCATCGCGATCAAATCCCTTAATAACAGCATAAGTCCAAGGGCTGTTGACCACCACAAGCACGAGTGGCAGTAGGTGGTTATGGAGAAAAGTCTGTTAATAAGCACACACACAAGATAGATACAGATTAATTGTTAAGAGATTACGTAAAGCTTTTCGCTGCATGCGGAAAAAAATATTTGGATGCTTTTACAAGGCTGGCCATAAAAATTTCATCACAGATGTTAGTAAATTGTTAAAATTCACAGAATGTGCATATAAAGTATACTAGGAATAATACAGGATAAAATTTTAGGTGGTGATTTGGTGTTTTTTTTCCCTCTCATCAGTCTTCTGACTAGTTTGATGCGGTCCGCCACGTATTCCTCTCCTGTGCTAACCATTTCATCTCAGAGTAGCACTTGCAACCTACGTCCTCAATTATTTGATGGGTGTATTCCAATCTCTGTCTCCCTCTAGTAGCACAGAGTTATTCCGTGATCTCTTCACAGATGTCCTATCATCCTGTACCAATTTCTTGTCAGTGTTTTTCAAGTATTCCTTTCGCTGCGGATTCTCTTGAGTAGTTCCTCATTCTTTACCTTATCAGTCTACCTAATTTCTGTAGCACCACCTCTCAGATACTTCTGTTCTCCTCTTTCCTGGTTTTCCCAAAGTCCATGTTCCACTACCCCACAATGGTGTGCTTCAAACGTACATTCGCAGATATGTCTTCCTCATGTGAGGTGCATTCAAGTTCTAAGACCTCCGATTTTTTTTCTCCGGACTGAAAAGAGATAGAAACATGCGTATTGTTTTAAAATGAGGCCACGTTCATTGTCAATACGTCCCAGAGATGGCAGCACCGTACGGCAGAAGGAATTTTACCGCCAGCGGCGAGAATGAGAACTGTTTTAAATACTTAAAATGGCGACGTTTTCCTTACTTGAACAGCGTGCAATCATTCGTTTTCTGAATTTGCGTGGTGTGAAACCAATTGAAATTCATCGACAGTTGAAGGAGACATGTGGTGATGGAGTGATGGATGTGTCTAAAGTGCGTTCGTGGGTGCGACAGTTTAATGAAGGCAGAACATCGTGTGACAACAAACCGAAACAACCTCGGGCTCGCACAAGCTGGTCTGACGATATGATCGAGAAAGTGGAGAGAATTGTTTTGGGTGATCGCCGAATGACTGTTGAACAGATCGCCTCCAGAGTTGGCATTTCTGTGGGTTCTGTGCACACAATCCTGCATAACGACCTGAAAATGCGAAAAGTGTCATCCAGGTGGGTGCCACGAATGCTTACGGACGACCACATGGCTGCCCGTGTGGCATGTTGCCAAGCAATGTTGACGCGCAACGACAGCATGAATGGGACTTTCTTTTCGTCGGTTGTGACAATGGATGAGACGTGGATGCCATTTTTCAATCCAGAAACAAAGCGCCAGTCAGCTCAATGGAAGCACGCAGATTCACCGCCACCAAAAAAATTTCGGGTAACCGCCAGTGCTGAAAAAATGATGGTGTCCATGTTCTGGGACAGCGAGGGCGTAATCCTTACCCATTGCGTTCCAAAGGGCACTACGGTAACAGGTGTATCCTGCGAAAATGTTTTCAAGAACAAATTCCTTCCTGCACTGCAACAAAAACGTCTGGGAAGGGCTGCGCGTGTGCTGTTTCACCAAGACAACGCACCCGCATATCGAGCAAACGTTACGCAACAGTTTCTTCGTGATAACAACTTTGAAGTGATTCCTCATGCTCCCTACTCACCTGACCTGGCTCCTAGTGACTTTTGGCTTTTTCCAACAATGGAAGACACTCTCCGTGGCCGCACATTCACCAGCCGTGCTGCTATTGCCTCAGCGATTTTCCAGTGGTCAAAACAGACTCCTAAAGAAGCCTTCGCCGCTGCCATGGAATCATGGCGTTAGCGTTGTGAAAAATGTGTACGTATGCAGGGCGATTACGTCGAGAAATAACGCCAGTTTCATCGATTTCGGGTGAGTAGCTAATTAGGAAAAAAAATCGGAGGCCTTAGAACTTGAATGCACCTCGTATTAAGACATATGTTTGATACTAGTAAGTCTCTCTTACCCAAGAATGCCCTTTTTGACTATGCCACCCTGCTTCTTATGTCCTCCTTGCTCCATCCATCGTGGCTTATTTTGCTGCCTAGGTAGCAGAATCCCTTATTTACTTTGTAATCGCCTGAAGATATGGGCTGCAGATGGGGATATTCCTTGAGATAAGCGACATTGACAAAGGGCAGATTATTATTACGCAAAGCCTATGAAGAATTATCTCGAAAACGGCGAAGCTGGCCGAATGGTTCAAATGGCTCTAAGCACTATGGGACTTAACATCTGAGGTCATCAGTCCCCTAGAACTTAGAACTACTTAAAACCAACTAACCTAAGGACATCACACACATTCATGCCCAAGGCAGGATTCGAACCTGCGACCGTAGCGGTCGCGCGGTTCCAGACTGAAGCGCCTAGAACCGTTCGGCCACACCGGCCAGCCTGTTCGAATGTTCACGTGATGCTGTCGTGAGCATCTACGGAAATTGGGAGAATGATAGTCTCAACTACCACTAGGTGCTTCACAGAACATGTGGTGCAGAGGCATGTCTGCTGTGTAAAGTAGAATAGATAGTGATCCGTGGCAAATCTGCTGAAAGAGCACAATACTGGTGCATGCACAAGCGTTTCGGAGCATATCGTTAATCATAAATTGTTCAACAAGGAACTCTGCAGCAAGCCATCGCCACACACACACACATGTTGACACAACGACACTGTCAGTTACGATTTCAGTGGGCATAGGAGCATTGCGATTCGACCGTCGACCAATGGAAACGTGTCGGCTCTTCAGATGAATCACGTTTCGCAAGACTAGGTCCATGGTCGTCACGACAAACGCCGTCGTCGAGGTGAGCAGTGGTTCGAAACGTCCAGTGCACCAAGGACGTAGGCTGGTGGGAGCGGTATTATGCTATGGGAGACACTCTCTCGCGCTTGCGTAGGACCTGTGGTAGAAATCGAAGACACTCTGACAGCTGGGAACCACCTGCATACCTTCATGCTTGATGTCTTCCCCATGCCATTCTTCAGCAATATAATTGATGAAATGATGATGATTAGGACAACACAACACCCACTCCCTGAGCGGAGAAAAATCTCCAACCCACCCAGGAATCGAACCCAGCAGTCTGTCGCTCTGACCACTCTTTTTTTTTTTACCTTTCGTAGGCCAGTGCTCTAACAACTTTTCTTTTTTTTAAGAAAAAATAAAATAAAAATAAAAACGCGGTTCCTCCGCTCTATGGTTCAACAACGCGACCACGTTCTTTTTTTTTTTAACAGGAAGGCAGGGTAAACAAACAATCTTTATTCGTAGTACAGTTGTGATGTCCTAGGGATAAGAAAAGAATCGAGACAGCAAAAACAATTTGGAAACCATAAAATCAACGTAAAGGCCGCCTTTTTTTCTTTTTTTTTTTTTTTGTAACATGAATAAAGTAAATGACAATCCTAGTCACGGGCGGGAGTGAAAATTAAGTTATCATCTGCATCACAATCCCTGTAGCACACGGTGTCGCATCATAAATCTAGCAGAAAGCCATATAATCTTGACCATTTCTGTCATTGTGGGCGGCACATATTTCTCCTACGTCGACCATTCGAAGGACCATTATCTGAGGCGGTTTCGGTGTTTACCATAATTGTTTTTTTTTTCACGTTAACATATTCCAGTCATAACTGGCGCCAACAGGTAGGGGCCAGTTTTCTTCTCAGTGTGCTATATGCCAATATAATTGAACCGCGCAGTACTGTCTCTAGTCGTTCTGCTGCAGGAGTCTTCTCAGTTCTGGGACACCCCAGCTGTCGGGCGGATTGTGAAAAACACTTCATAAAAAATTGGAAAAGTAAGTCCTGTATTTCGTATGACTCCGTATGAGCTCGTGTACCACTCAGCTACCGGGGGCGGACGAACTTACGTTGATTTCCCGGCGCCCAAATTCGCCTGATGTAAATCCTACATGTTTCCCATTTGGCTCGCTATCGGCCGCCATTTCCGCGTACTCAAATCAGCGGCCTGTTACTCAAACAATTTACATGATCTGTGCATAGACATCTAATTACGCATATGTCCACAAACCTACCAACAAACTTTCCGATTCTGATACGCAGAATCAGTGATGTATTTGGTTCCAAAGATGGACAAACAAGCTGTTAAGCAGGTGGTCATAATTTTTTGGCTCATCAGTGTATTTATGTCCGAACGGACCGGCAGCGTTGGCATTCCAGTTCTCGGCGCTTCCAAAAATAGAATCGGGCAGTCGCGGCGTCGCAGCGGGGTGTAAGGTGGGTGCTGCAGTGGTGAGAAAAGTGGCTGTCCGACGAGAGCGGAGCGCGCGCGGGGTGGCGGTAGGGGGGCGGCGGCGGCTGGGGTGGGGGCGGCGGTGGCCGTGGAGGGGGTGTTGTGGACGGCGGAGGGGCGGCGCCGCCAGCGCCCCAGTGTGTCGCGAGCCGCCGGCACAGCAGTCCGCCTCCGCGAGCGCACGCAGCCCCAGCTGTTCCCACCTGCCGTGACGTCATCTCCTGCCATGCAGGCGGCAGCCGGCTTCCCGCAGCGCGGACGCTCACGATTTTGACCCCGTCGTCTGGACTAGCAGCCGTTCTAGGAACAAATTGTCGCGTAATTTTTGTTTTTTCGTTCATTTTTTAACTCCTCCTCGAACTTTTCTCGAAATCCACGTCTCGTTATCCGTGATCCGCGCAAGGCAACGACTTATTCTACGGGAGTGATTGACATAAACGAGCTCCGCCGATCCGTTACGCGAGTGTGATCTCTCCCCCGCAGGCTGTGCCTCTGCTGGCAGAGGTGTTCTCGGCCCCACCTTCAGTTCTCCGTTTCGGAGGAACGAGACGAAGGTAGGAACAGTTTCCGCTGCAGCAGCTTCGTAGTCCAACAGCGCATGGCAAACTAATATTTTTTATTTTTCCCAAGATCCCTCGTTTCTAAAGCACTCCCGTCACCAAAGCTGCTAGCGACGAATAAAATGAAACTACATTCGATGTTCCAGTCAACAGACCGTATCAAACCACTTCGCACAGGTAGCTCTCGTCCGCATAAAACTGGGGAACAATTCGTAACCGTCGTATGTTTCTCGGCAGTATTGTCGACCTAATCTGATGTATCAACGATGCCGCTGGCGAGCTCCCGGAACTGGATTAGGACCGCTTGCGCGGTGGTGGGGGCGAGACGGGGTGTTAACCCTTAACAGCCAGCGGCCACGTGGAAGCCGAACGCTGACGCCATCTAGCCTGCGCTTATCTTTAAGACTGGCCATCTGTACACTATTACAATTTCTATCACTAAACTCAGTTCGGGTCTACCGTAAAAAACGTATGACTGCTTAACAATTCACCCCGCCCTACATTCCGTAGCCCAGTGCGTCCGGACATAGTTTTGGCAATACACAAATCAGACGACAAATCTTGCAAACTAATAAGCTTAAAAATTACACTTTCTCTTTGTGCTTAAGCAAATGCTTATACTGTACTATATATTTCAGTCAATTTACACTCCTAGTTATCCATGCGGGTTACAGTTCTGTTGAAATACAAAAGCAATGAACAGTTGTTTAAAAGCACGTTGTTCACATCATTTGCCTTTGAATACAGAGAACGTTCGTGACTGGCTAAAAATATTTCGCCACTTGAAACGTTTCTACTTGTTCGTAAATGGAATTAAATCTAATCGTGAAGCCATAAAAAAGAAGGCGAGTAGCATATTGCTAGCAACCTTAAGTGGCTGCATTAGTTTCGATAAGTAAACAAATATAGTTACGTGAATCTGCTTGCATTACTTGTATTGAATAAGAAAACCCCATATTCCTATAAACCAAGAGCCACGGCGATATCAGCATCACTGGATAGCTATTTAAATGTCCTTTACAAAGTTTAACGATGTCTGATGCAAAAAGGAAACGAAATGATACACTATGCTTCAATATTTAGTGGTACATTTTGTGAGGGGGTGATTACAAGGACTCCTACAAGAACGTATTCTCAACAAACTTGTCTTCATAGCTCAACGAGAGACTAACAAAAATGCAGAATTCCACAATAAGGGGCAGATATTTTTCTTGTGCTCCGAAAAACACCTTGCGCTTCTGATGAAGTTTAGTAAGTTTTGGTAGAGTGATATGTCCCGACATATTTTACAGAGCCTTCCCCATGTGCGTTCCTATACATAGGATGAACCAGAAGCGCACCGACCAAATTTCGGAGGTTGTTCAGGAATATCTAAGCACCCGTGATCTCCAGTGGTTCATTACACAGCGGTTATTTTCTTTCCGTCATTTATCTTTGTACTGCGCTGAAAAAAAATCTACTCAGCAGTGCAGATATATCTCTTGCTTAAAATAAACTTGTTCCATTCAATCATGGTACTAACTGCTTTCGACAATGTTCCCTCAAGCTTGGAAGCAGTACTAGTTGATTCTGCCTGGGCTCTGCTTTGCCGCCAGTGTTCACTGTACGTTAACAGCGAGACACAATGGTACCGACAGCTTTAAGGATGAAGAGGTGTTCAATATGCAGCTCGTGTGTGAGATCATTAATTAGAATGAAAGAGTGGCAACAAGGTGCTATTCTATTTCCGCAGCAGTGGAAACCACGTTGTGATTTCAGGTGTGCCACAGGGGAGTGTCGTAGGAAAGTTGCTATTCACAATATACATAAATGACCGTGTGGATGACATCGGAAGTTCACTGAAGCTTTTTGCGGGTGATGCTGTGGTATATTGAGAGGTTTTAACAAAGGAAAATTGTACTGAAATGCAAGAGGATCTGCAGCGAATTGACGCATGGTGCAGGGAATGCCAATTGAATCTCAATGTAGACAAGTGAAATGTACTGATAATATATAGAAAGAAAGATCCCATATCATTTAGCTACAATATAGGAGGTCAGCAACTGGAAGCAGTTAATTCCATAAATTATCTGGGAGTACGCATTAGGAGTGATTTAAAATGGAATGATCATATAAAGTTGATCGTCGGTAAAGCAGATGCCAGACGAGATTCATTGGAAGAATCCTAAGGAAATGCAATCCGAAAACAAAGGAAGTAGGTTACAGTACACTTGTTCACCCACTGCTCGAATACTGCTCAGCAGTGTGGGATCCATACCAGATAGGGTTCATAGAAGACATAGAGAAGATCCAACGGAGAGCAGCGCGCTTCGTTACAGGATCATTTAGTAATCGCGAAAGCGTTACGAAGATGATAGATAAACTCCAGTGGAAGACTCTGCAGGAGTCTCGGTACGGGCTTTTCTTGAGGTTTCGAGAACATACCTTCACCGAGGAGTCAAGCAGTATATTGCTCCCTCCTATGTATATCTCGCTAAGAGAGAGAATCAGATAGATTAGAGCCCACACAGAGGCATACCGACAATCCTTTCCACGAACAATACGAGACTGCAATAGAAGGGAGAACCGATAGACGTATTAAAGGTACCCTCCGCCACACACCGTCAGGTGGCTTGCGGAGTATGGATGTAGATGTAGATGTAGATCACAGTGCTTCTGCATCTGTCTGCTGATCCTTGCGTTTGTGTATTTTAGTGACTCATTGCTACAGACTTTGTCACGGTTGTGGCGCTCTTTTCACAGAAACTAAGGTGAACGGGACAGCAAATCGAATAAATCATAATTAGATTATTGCTCTCTAACGAGTCACTGGAGACTACGGGTTCGTTGCACTATAATAGAAAACAGCTCTAATAGGTTCCAAAATTTTGACGGCGGATTTCTCGTTCAGTCCGTACATTAGTGTCTGGCGTCTCTCGACAAGAAACTCAAAAAGTAATAACCATCTGCAAAGGAGTTCTAGTATTTTAATCAACATCCATGTAAGACTGGAGTAAGTAACCTCAAAGTAAGACAATTATCAAAGGAATTGGTTACATTACTGTGGCATTTATAAATTTGTAGTAAAATCTCAGCTCAGATAAAAACAACAGAGACAGCACTGTCTACGTAATCGTTTTACGATCGTACTTTATGACAAGAACATGAAGAAATGTTGACAAGTGCTTTCGCAGCCAATTATATGACAAGCGGTAAGTGAAACTGGGTCACCGTGCGTAGGCCGTAAAAATTTATTCTGCTGCCAACGTTGCCAACTCATGTTACGAAGTCGCTGCTTCCCGCTAATGAGAATATGGAGGCGCGGTTAAAATATAGCGAGAGTCATTTCTCCCTTCCTCCTCGGTCCAAATAATCTCGTTTTAGCTGGAAGAGCTGTCGGAAGTAAATACTACGAAGGAACAGCTTCTTCTTTGTCGTGGAACATTCCTTCCCGCGGAACCTATTGTAAATTAAAATGGTAACGAACATTAAAATACTTACAATCGATGTGTCGGAATGAACACAGAGATTGATGTTCAATTCATATAAAAAATTTTCTGTTGTAATTCGAACATTCAGTGTTTCAGCCAAGCAAAGTGACCCAGTAGTAAAGCTATTCATGGAGAGTGAGGTCCAAATTCTCGTGTAACAATCCAAGCTTACGTTCCCCCGTAGTTTTCTTGCGTAGCTTTAGCCTGAAGCTTCGTCGCCTACTTCAACAAGGCCACATCTGGCTTCCATTACCACACCCGTCCGCCTTGGCTTTGCTCTCTCGATAACGACCTCCATGTAAACGATATGGGTCTTAACGTATGATCCTTTCTTTCCTAAAATTACAAAATATCTGACGAAATTGGTGAGTGCAGAGATAACAATCTGTCATAAAACTTATGATTAGTATCAACACCAGAGTACTTTGAATTAATGATTCGCCAATTTCTTCCCGCGTCAGATTTATAAATAGCTTTCGACGACTTCTTTCGTCGTCACTGTGAGAGGTTTTCTGCAAACAAGCGATACTTCATTTAGTTTGCCGGATTACCCTTATTATCTCACGGAGACGTCACGAAGACACGAAATTTCCAAATGCTGTCAGAGATTGCGTCGCTATCTGTTGTGAAAGAACATTGATAGGGACGTTGATATCGTTAGATGGTGGACGGCTCAGGTTATTTCTCGGTTGTCGTTCACTGCCAAGTGTCCTTCTCCGTGCACCGGTAACGGAAATGGTGCTCTTCAGTTTAAAATTGTGTTGCACGTTCTGATCTCAACTTCTTCTTTGATGACAGAATCGCAATAGATACATGCATCAAACGCGATCCTACTTTATCACTTGAAAGAAAAACGAGGAAGCTTTTGAAGAAATTTAGTGTTGTAGATATTGTAATAAAGAATCTGTGAAACCGATCTCCTATGGTTTAAAAGACGTAAAGAGGGCTATGCATTGCGCCCTGTCATTAATACTACAGATTCTCCGAACTACAGTCTAGCAAAATATCTAACCAAGTTTCTTACCCAAATAGTTGATCGCTGAAAACATCATAACAGAAACGCTCAAATATCTGTGTTAAAAAATAAATCAGAATCAGTCCAGACGATATTACGAGGCCTATTCGGAAAGTAATGTCCAACCGGCCGCAAAATGGAAACCACTGTGAAAATCAAAAATGTTTCATTTGCAACAGTTAGCAACATCTTCCAGCTATTTCTCTACATAGTCGCCGCTCCGATTTAGACACTTGTCGTAGCGTTGTACCAACTTTCCAATGCCCTCGTTATAGAAGCAAGCCGCCTATGCTTCCTGCCAATTCTCTACGCCGATATACAGCTCACTGATTGTGCCAGTACGTTGTCTTCATAGCTTGCGGTTCATGTGAGCAGAGATGAAACTCAGGGAGAGTCAATTACGGGCTCTATCGTGGGGGATCAAAGACTTCCCATTGAAAACGCTGCAGAAGCATCTTTATTGCCCCTCAGAGTGCAGCCGAGAATTGTCATGCAGAAGGAAATGCATGACAGTTATGTTATGTGGGCTGCATGACATCAGGCGCAACCTAACACCAGGCGCTCATATTTGGCGGGAGACGCTGTTGTTCTGTCTTTACTGCTCACTGTGCCGTCAGAACTAAAAAGAGCGACGTGACACGATCGACGAGCATACTAGAGACACTGCCCAACACACCTGTGCAAACCTTCATCGGATTTTCACTGTGGTTTCCATTTCACACCCCATCGGGCCTTACTTTCCGAATAGATCTGTACAATCAGTTTGGATGTGCTCTTTTTTCACAAAAGTCCCTGTGTAAGATACATTAAAGTCATTAACTGCCCATCTGCCTCCTAACACTAGCAAATAGTTTTGCCCTAATTTGCTAACCACCTACTTTTTGTATAGTGATCGATGTTACGACTAGCAGAATAGCCGTGGGTTTTCCATCTCTGGCGGTGGCTGATTTCTTTATGGAACATTTCGGAAAACATGTGAAATTCAGCTCCTCTTTATCCATCCTGATTAGTTCATTACGTTGACGTCGCCTTTATCAGCTTTTCTCTGGTTCATTGAGATGAGTAGTATGCATAATACCAAGTTTACAGTTCAGATGTAGAAAGAAAGAGGATTGCCATTTTTAGATGTTTTCATTGAACGAAAATCAGATGGGCGGCTAGGTAACTCTGTGTATCAGAAGCCAACACATACTGACTCATATCTCAGTGCGCAAAGCTTTCGTCATGCAGTGCGAAAAAAAGACAGCTTCAAACAAACTGATACATAGAGCTAAAACTGTTTCTCAAAGGGGCCACCTTCATTGTAAGATCATATCCCTAAGAATCGTGTTTCTAAAGAACGAGTATGTTGAATGAGATGTCAAGTTACCCATCTCTAAGAAATAAGAGCACACAGCTACCCATCAGAAGATGATCATCCTATTCATTTCTTCGAAGCTACAATATAAAAGGAATATAATAGGCACAGTCCTGGGAAAATGTGGTATTCAATTTTGTTTTTGACTACGCAAGAAAATTAAAGGAGAAGCTCAGTTCAGTAAAAGACAACCATGGTGCTGGAGTTTCTGGAATTTACAAAATTCCTTGTGAATGTTGAAGTTATTGTATTGGTCAGTCGATAAGAACGATTTGTGAACGGTGGATGGAGGGCCGACACCACATTAAATATCGCAATTTCGGCATACTGCTGTTGCAGAACATTGTGCCATGAACAACATCCGGTTATTTTATGAAACCCAGATATTTTCGTACATCGACCTACTGGAATTCAGTAATCAGATAACATTTGAGATCAACATTTTCAACCAAAACTATAACCGGAACAGCGGCTATTCCTTCAATAGTGCACGGGATTTGGTGCTTGATGCTGAAGGAGAACAGAGAAATAAGATGTGTAAAGTTAACGTAATCTGTGTCGCTAGCTGTGTTCCTCCATCACAGACATCGGCATTATCTCTGCTAGCATGCGAAAGCTCCATATCTTCGTGACGTCTCCATGATATGATTCGGGTAATTCGTCCAACTAACTAAAGTACCACTCGGCCTGCTGATAATTCCTGATGTGGACGACGAAGGCACACGTTAAAAGGTTGAAACTACATACAAATCAGACGCGGCAGGGAAATCGTGAAGCATTTATCCCAGAATGTCGCCACAAAAAACTATATCCGTTCACCACAATACCTTCCTATGTTACATCGCATGCCATGCCATCTTTTGAGCTCCCAGGGATGCATTGAGTAGAAAATTGTGTCACAAATTTTGCGAATTTCTGAGATGGAAGAGGTAGACGTGCCACGCGTCTTCAACAAATTTTGCTTGGAAGTCAAGAAAACCTTTCCAGAGATACACCAAATGATGCAGGAAAGCTACGGCGATGAGTGCTTAAGTCGTACTCGGTGTTACGAATGGTTCGCACGTTTTAAAATGGCCGGACGTGAGTTAAAGATGACCCTTATTCAGGACACCCTTCGATGTCTGCCAACGATGCTCATGTCAGGAACGTCGACGAAAACGTGCTTACCAATCGAAGACTGACTGTCCGAGACATTGCAGAGGAATGTAACATTTCAGTTACATCATGTCATGAGATCCTGACATAGCGTCCTGGAATGCATTGCGTTGCTGCCTAATTCGTCCTACGGCTCACTAGTTAAGACCAGAATGGCCTACGAGGGTCTACGCTTATGATGTTTGGACCAAGGTTCAATCTTGACAGTCGTTCGGGAAAGGTTCTCCAAGACCAAAGACAACCAGTGCTGATAGATTTGCTTGACTTCGAAGGTTTATTTCATCATGAATTCGTGTCACAGTGTTGCGACGCCTGCGAGAAAATGTGAGAAAGATATGGTGTGAAATGTGGCGAGACAATTCATGGCTCTCACATCACGATAACGCACCCGCGCATTCATCTCTATTGGTGCGTGGCTATTGCACAAGAACGAATCACTGTGCTGTCTCATTCTCCGTATTCTCGAGACCAGGCCCCCGCTGACATTTCTTTATTACCAGAGCTGAAAACTACGTTGAACGGACGAAGATTTGAAACGACAACAAAGATAAAATAAAATTCGCAGACTGTACGTCGGGTGATCCAGCAAAACGCGTACCAAGACTGCTTCCGGGACTGGAAGCGTCTTTGGCAATGGTGTATCAGTTGTGGAGGAAAATATTTCGAAGTAGAGCATGTACAATAAGTAAAAGGTTAGCGTAGAAAAGTTTTGTAGACCAAGTTGCGGAACTTTCTGAACGGGCCTAGTATACGTAGGTATTGGCCAGAAATAAATTTGACGGAGGTGGGAGCTCCAGGTGGCCAAGCGTTTGAAAAAAAAAATAGCATTCCTGGCGCAGAGTTTGTTAAGCATTAGCAATTTATCTTAGCGCAGTTTCCAAACAACGGTGCATACAGCGGAACGAGTACAGAATGGTAACTGAAGGTCGGGGGACGAAGTCTCTATCTATCTTCAATTTTTACGTTACTTCCACTGCTCAATGTTCATTACTACTTTTATGAAAGGCATGAGAAGGAAAGACAGAGAGAAAGCCTGAGACTGCAAATAAACTTCGAAGAAGGGAGTGTAAGACTTACACAAAAACTTCTAGTAAGTAATTATATACTTCCATCATTTTGCGTTGATGATTTACACTTTATGGGATGACATTCATCGTAAAAGCAACGGAAGCAGTAATTTTATCGAACCTTGAACAAGTTGTAGACGCAACATTTTCACAATTATACAGTCGGTTTAAAGTTTCTAACCAAAACCACACTCCGTTTACAGTCGTACAATGTTCTCTCTCGTTGCACAGTTAGGCAGTAAACCTGGCGTATCGCATCATTTTGCCGGATGTAAGTGAGTACAGCCTATGATTTACTGTGGAACGTAGTTTCATGCTGACTTCTGGGGATGTGATATATTTTTTTTCTCTCGACAAGATAAGAGCCGTTTTGCAGCTTTCTGATCAAATTTCTTAGGTGACAATGAAAACGGACATTGCAGGGTTGGAGAATACAGCACGATGGCAATCGTTCTTTATTTTGAAGAATTTCGTCGTATAACTGCCGATCTGTTCGTTCTCCTCTTGCGTCATTTAACGTATCACATCTGCTCACCTGCGCAAAGGGTTTAATCACAGCAGATACAATATGTTAAGAATTATCTTGGTTTATGTACAGTATAAGTAAAGTAAAAATTGAAAATAAAAATGCTTCCACGTATGGACTCGAACTCACGACCTTTGGATTAGAATTGTGTACTCTATCCATTGCTTCAACGCCAACCGCTGCCTGGAAACCACGCTAACATAAATTGCCTATGCCTCGCCTGTCCCGCGCAAGGTGCTATTTTTTTTCAAAACTTTTGTCCATTTGGAGCTTCCATTTCTGACTCTTTCATTTCTGGGAAAAGCCTGAATATATCACGAATTTGTATTGAATCGGTGATATTTTGGTTATCAGTCTACTGACTGGTTTGATGCGGCCCGCCACAAATACCTTTCCTGTGCTAACCTTTTCATCTCAGATTAGCACTTGCAACCTACGTTCTCAATTATTTGCTTGACGTATTCCAATCTCTGTCAACAGTTTTTGCCCTATACAGCTCCCTCTAGTACCATGGAAGTCATTCCCTCATGTCTTAGCAGATGTCCTATCATCCTGTCCCTTCTCCTTATCAGTGTTTTCCACAAATTTCTTTCCTCTCCGATTCTGCGTAGAACCTCCTCATTCCTTACCTTATCAGTCCACCTAATTTTCAACATTCGTCTATAGCACCACATCTCAAATGCTTCGATTCTCTTCTGTTCCGGTTTTCCCACAGTCCATGTTTCACTACCATACAATGCTGTACTCCAGACGTACATCCTCAGAAATTTCTTCCTCAAATTAAGGCCGGTATTTGATATTAGTAGACTTCTCTTGGCAAGAAATGCCTTTTTTGCAATAGCGAGTCTGCTTTTGATGTACACCTTGCTCCGTCCGTCATTGGTTATTTTACTGCCTAGGTAGCAGAATTCCTTAACTTCATTGACTTCGTGATCATCAATCCTGATGTTAAGTTTCTCGCTGTTCTCATTTCTACTACTTCTCATTACCTTCGTCTTTCTCCGATTTACTCTCAAACCATACTGTGTACTCATTAGACTGTTCATTCCATTCAGCAGATCATTTAATTCTTCTTCACTTTCACTCAGGATAGCAATGTCATCAGCGAATCGTATCATTGATATCCTTTCACCTTGTATTTTATTTCCACTCCTGAACCTTTCTTTTATTTCCATCATTGCTTCCTGGATGTACAGATTGAAGAGTAGGGCCGAAAGGCTACAGCCTTGTCTTACACCCTTCTTAATACGAGCACTTCGTTCTTGATCGTCCACTCTTATTATTCCCTCTTGGTTGTTGTACATATTGTATATGACTCGTCTCTCCCTATAGCTTACCCCTACTTTTTTCAGCCGGCCGAAGTGGCCGTGCGGTTAAAGGCGCTGCAGTCTGGAACCGCAAGACCGCTACGGTCGCAGGTTCGAATCCTGCCTCGGGCATGGATGTCTGTGATGTCCTTAGGTTAGTTAGGTTTAACTAGTTCTAAGTTCTAGGGGACTAATGACCTCAGCAGTTGAGTCCCATAGTGCTCTGAGCCATTTGAACCTACTTTTTTCAGAATCTCGAACAGCTTGCACCATTTTATATTGTCGAACGCTTTTTCCAGGTCGACAAGTCCTATGTCTTGATTTTTCTTTAGCCTTGCTTCCATTATTAGCCGTAACGTCAGAATTGCCTCTCTCGTCCTTTTACTTTTCCTAAAGCCAAACTGATAGTCTCCTAGCGCATTCTCAATTTTCTTTTCCATTCTTCTGTATATTATTCTTGTAAGCAGCTTCGATGCATGAGCTGTTAAGCTGATTGTGCGATAATTCTCGCACTTGTCAGCTCTTGCCGTCTTCAGAATTGTGTGGATGATGCTTTTCCGAAAGTCGGATGGTACATCGCCAGACTCATATATTCTACACACCAACGTGAATAGTCGTTTTCTTGCCACTTCCCCCAATGATTTTAGAAATTCTGATGGAATGTTATCTATCCCTTCTGCCTTATTTGACCGTAAGTCCTCCAAAGCTCTTTTAAATTCCGATTCCAATACTGGATCCCCTATCTCTTCTAAATCGACTCCTGTTTCTTCTTCTATCACATCAGAGAAATCTTCACCCTCATAGAGGCTTTCAATGTATTCTTTCCACCTATCTGCTCTCTCCTCTGCATTTAACAGTGGAATTACCGTTGCACTCTTAATGTTACCACCGTTGCTTTTAATGTCACCAAAGGTTGTTTTGACTTCCTATTTATTTCATTCCTTAGCGACTTGTATTTCTGTATTCCTGATTTTCCCGGAACATGTTTGTACTTCCTCCTTTCATCAATCAACTGGAGTATTTCTTCTGTTACCCATGGCTTCTTCGCAGCTAACTTCTTTGTACCTATGTTTTCCTTACCAACTTCTGTGATGGCCCTTTTTAGAGATGTCCATTCCTCTTCAACGGTACTGCCTACTGCGATATTCCTTATTGCTGCATCTATAGCGTTAGAGAACGATTCTTCCTGACTAATGTCTTGAACTTCAGCCTACTCTTCATCACTACTATATTGTTATCTGAGTATATATCTGCTCCTGGGTACGCAAAGCGTAACGGAATAATAAAAAAAAGTTTGCGTTAGAGTTAACCAAGACAAAACTGAAATGAGAATCCTCTCCGCAGACCTCATGCAGTTACCAACTACGCACATAATAGACTTGCATCTAATGCTTAGTGCAGTACAAACGTTTTTCAGTCTGTGCCATTCACCACTTGATAATAATCTGAAAACGTTAAGTATGTGTGGTAAGAGAAGTCATGTCGACGTCGGCAAATTTTATTCAGGAGAAGTGAAATCTGTGCACAACTCCGGAATTTCCTCGCATATTTAAATATATTAAAATGAATGTGTTCATTTTCGAAAACGTGGTTCATGAGTGAACTCACTTGAAAGTACTGAACACGTGGTAGGTTAACTAGAAAATGCAAGAAGCATACACTCGTTCTAAACCTCCAGATATGTCTCAGTTTAGCCGGTGAACCCGTAGGTGGCGGTATAAGGGGCGTACAGTAATCGTATAGCTGACGACGCTTTCGCATCCGATTTTGTAGTAATTAAACCGGTCCATCCTTGGAGTGACTTAGTGAGCCGCCGCGTAGGGATTCTTCCCATACGTTATGTGGAGATGCACTCGTAGTTTTGTGATGCCTTGCAGAGTCGTTGCTGCGCCGTCGGATTATGAAAGTGCAATACCACTGTCTATGTTTTACAAAATGAAGGAGGAAGAAGTATTGTGTGCAAATAGTTTTGACACAGGCTGCCATTATGGTGTGTTTGTTTAAGAAATAATGTGATCTCGACAACTGCTCACTATGTCCCACAGTCTGTCAATTTAGCATACAATCGGTTTAGTTCGTATAAATCGCACTTATTTAGTTATGCCAAAGTTATTCTTTTATTTACTAATATCAACGTTTCTTGGCATTGTAAAATTACTGAAGGATAGTGTTTATGACCCGTAGACTCTTCCTAAAGTCTGATTGGCAAAAGCAACTTCTATTAGCAAATATTTATTAATAATAATTACTTGATTCGTGCCAGAATAAACGTATTTTCGCTATGTACCTCTTTCTGACGTCACGAGTGATTTTGCATCGGCACCTCATCCCAGTGGCTCTGAAAGCGTCAGATGGCCAACCGCCTCTGCTAGCCATTGTGCTAACCTACCGCTCGTACCTACGCTCCTACGTACTGGAGCGCTGATAAGTTCACTTAAAAGTATGTGGAATAGCAAAACTGGAAATAAATTAAAATCCACCCTTACCTGCAAATAACGGGCGCCTTACTAACAAAGACTTGGAAAAGTGAAAATAAATTCATAAAAATACCAGTTATGGCCACCGTGATGTAGTCAATACTTTTTGAACACAACATGTTTCATGCACAAATAAAAGTCATTGGACCATGAATCCTTACATTACCACCGGACACCCTAGAGTGTCAGATCACCACAAATTACTATTGATTCCTGAAGAATTATTTGACGAGTGGAAGAAGAAACAGATCAATCATGTGAATCCTTAGCTGACTGAATAAAAGTTGGACGTTGATTCCGCCACGTGTTCTAAAGAAGCTCAACGCGAAAACAAGGACGCAATAGTTCCCACGTTAAACACCACTACATAATATGTCACAAAAAGAAATGTAACACAGGCAATCGACGTTACTTTAAAATCACGTATATGCAGAGCCAGTATGAAAAGCCGGCAACAATCTCACCGCCTACCATCATGGGTATAATTTCTTCTTTTGTTATTTTGTTATGGAAGATGTATTTTATATACACTACTGGCCATTAAAATTGCTACACCACGAAGATGACGTGCTACAGACGCGAAATTTGACCGACAGGAAGAAGATGCTGTGATATGCAAATGATTAGCTTTTCAGAGCATTCACACAAGGTTGGCGCCGGTGGCGACACCTACAACGTACTGACATGAGGAAAGTTTCCAACCGATTTCTCGTGCACAAGCAGCAGTTGACCGGCGTTGCCTGGTGAAACGTTGTTATGATGCCTCGTGTAAGGAGGAGAAATGCGTACCATCACGTTTCCGACTTTGATAATGGTCGGATTGTGGCCTATCGCGATTGCGGTTTATCGTATCGCGACATTGCTGCTCGCGTTGGTCGAGATCCAATGACTGTTGGCAGAATATGCAATTTGTGGGTTCAGGAGGGTAATACACAACGCCGTGCTGGATCCCAAAGGCCTCGTATCACTAGCAGTCGAGATGACAGGCATCTTATCCGCATGGCTGTAACGGATCTTGCAGCCACGTCTCGATCCCTGAGTCAACAGATGGGGACGTTTACAAGACAACAACCATCTTCACGAACAGTTCGACGACGTTCGCAGCAGCATGGACTATCAGCTCGGAGACCATGCCTGTGGTTCCCCTTGACGCTGCATCACAGACAGGAGCGCCTGCGATGGTGTACTGAACGACGAACCTGGGTGCACGAATGGCAAAACGTCATTTTTCCGGGTGAATCCAGATTCTGTTTACAGCATGATGATGGTCGCATCCGTGTTTGGCGACATCGCGGTGAACGCACATATGAAGCGTGTATTCGTCATCGTCATACTGGCGCGTCACCCGGCGTGATGGTATGGGGTGCCATTGGTTACACGTCTCGGTCTCCTCTTGTTCGCACTGACGGCACTTTGAACAGTGGACGTTACTTTTCACATGTGTTGCGACTCGTGGCTCTACCATTCATTCGATCCCTGCGAAACCCTACATTTCAGCAGGATAATGCACGACCGCATGTTGCAGGTCCTGTACGGGCCTTTCTGGATACAGAAAATGTTCGACTGCTGCCCTGGCCAGCACGTTCTCCAGATGTCTCACCAATTGAAAACGCCTGGTGAGTGGTGACCGAGCAACTGCCTCGTCACAATACACCAGGCACTACTCTTGATGAACTGTGTTATCGTGTTGAAGCTGCATGGGCAGCTGTAACTGTACAGGCCATCCAAGCTCTGTTTGACTCAATGCCCAGGCGTATCAAGGCCGTTAGTATGGCCAGAGGTAGTTGTTCTGGGTACTCATTTCTCAGGATCTATGCAGCGAAATTGCGTGAAAATGTAATCACATGTCAGTTCTAGTATAATAAATTTGTCCAATGAATATCCGTTTATCATCTGCATTTCTTCTTGGTGTAGCAATTTTAATGTCCAGTAGTGTATATTATTACATCCCTCTACTTCAGTAATATGTTCAAATTTTAGTATAGGTCTGAAGATGGTGACCTGAAAAAGAAAAGTTTCTTGCAGTCGAGACTGCTTATGTTCATTTGAAAGTAATAAAAAATACGCTGTTCTCCAGGAGAAATTAATTCAAAAATTAGTCTCCCCGTAATCCAGAACGGACTCAGAGAAATGTGTCCATTCTACTGTCACAAGACAAAGCGCCTACACAAGTACTCGTATAAGCACGCAGTCGTCACGGCAGTTAGAAGAAGTGTGCCGGCTTCGAGGCCTTGTGGAAACTAGTCCTGCCGCCTACCATCCCTACTGGATGGTTCGCGTGACAGCTTGCTCGACCCGTCAAGACCCAGACTTGACGTTTCCACCCAGAGACACACTACTCCGGCTGACAGACAGGCATATCTTCGCGCGCACGAATATGCGGCGTGACAGTTGCTTCGAGTGACAGCAGATGCCCATGATAACGACTGTTACCTCTTTCAGCGAAGTCTGCGCTATTTTCAATGTTTCTGGCAGGTTAAGAGTGTATGGCGGATTGGTAATCGGACTTTTTAACACGACGTTACGCTGGCGTTGCTGCAGTGGACTGTGATAGACGAAAACTGTGTGACCAGAAGCCGGAGCGTTGCCTTACCCGATCTGTGCTCTTACCCGCTGAGCTGGCGACGGTCTGGGCTCAATTTCCGGGTTACAAAACACACTGGGGGTTCATTACACAGATCTGCGACATAAAAATTGTTTCACATTTATTAAGTGACTTTTAAAGTGTTTTCAACGCTGATTTCGGGAGAAATAGTGAAAAAATTCCACCACGTACAATTATTTCTCAAACTGCTTGTCTAGTTTTAACTTTTTTCGATATTTCAGTACTCTAGAGAGTTTGCTTTTTAGGATCTCCATAAATTGTTATTTAGCCGTTTTTATACTAGATATACGTAAAATAAAGAGTAATTCGGAGAAACCAGCAATATTTTCATGTTAGTGCCTGTCTGTCGCGCTGCCCCTTCTCCCGCCATCACCAAGCAGTGAGCTTTTTCTATTGACCTTCAGTTCGCAATACCTCTTCACTCTGTGCTGTTCACTTGTTGTTGTTACTAGTGCTTTAAAGTGGTAACTGTTTTCTTCTGTTTTGAAGTTGTTTTACGGACAATGGCTACCAGAGAATGTATAAACTCGCCAGATTGCTTCTGCTACATTTGTATTAAGTATACCGTTAAAAAGCAACAAAGAAACATTTCCGATTTTGTTGAAAAAGTGTATTTTGCCTGTTTTGGTATAAAGTTAGGTGATCAAGATAAGCCTTGGGCCCTACATAAAGTTTGTTCAGTGTGTGTGGAAGACTGAGGCAATGGTTTCAACGAAAGAAGCATTCCTTCGTTTTGGAATACCAATAGTTTGGAGGAAGCCCAAAAATAATAGCGATGACTGCTATTTTTGTTCTTGCAACGTACGAGGTTTGAATTTGAAAAAACAAAAGGATATTTCTTACTCTAACATTCAATGAGCCATTCGCCCTGTTCCTCATGTACCTGAAATACCAGTGCCCTCTCCTCCAGATTCTTTGGATCGTGTAGATGATCACGAGCCATTGGCTCAGCAAAGTGGTAGTGAAGAAGACAGATTGTTACTATCCCGGCACAACTGATCCCATTCCATTCTCACAATCTGAACTGAACCATTTAGTTAGAGACCTAGGTCTTTCTAAAGAATCGGTCGAGGTTTTAGGATATAGATTGAAAGAAAAACATATGCTGCCTCTGGGTAAATCCTTTTCTTCTTATCGATCGAGGGAAAACTAATGACAGATTCCAACTTTGTGGACAAAATGGAAACAGAAGAAAAGGCAGCATGGAGATCCTTTAAATTAGTTGTTACCGGTTTCCTAGGAAACAAAACAGATCCAAAATACAAGACAATCGTCACAGACATGCTCGACAACTTTAATAATCTGGGCTGCAACATGAACATTAAAGTTCATTTTTTCCACTCACATCTTGACTACTTCCCTGCAAACCTTGGTGATGTAAATGAAGAGCAGGGCGAAAGATTCCACCAAGATATCAAAGAAATGGAAAGAAGATATCAAGGAAGATGGACTACTGCTGGATGATAAAAACAGATGATCCTCAATGAGTTAACAACCAGAAAAGCAATCAAAGAAGCTTCGACAAAAGCGAAAGCGTTGTTATAAGTACTTATGAGTTTAAAGAGAAATGGATGTGTACTGGAAATATAGTGTACAACATGATTTATAAATACAATCAAATTTTATAACGTTGGAAAAAAATGTGATAAACTGCTTAAATTTTGTTATTATACCTAAAAATACTCCCCTTTTTGCGAGAAAACCTGACGCAACTAGTGCACGTTCTGTCTTTACAAGGTGTGGAACTAATAATCTACGACAGGTTGACGTGTCTGGCGCATCGGTAATAATCGTTACGTGCACAAACCATCCTTGTGAATTCTTGCTACAATATTTCGACTGGCGACCGTCCAGCCATCTTCAGGTGAGTGTCTGCCACTAGAGACTGCTAGTTCACGGCGTCGGCCTTAGAGCAAAATTGATGCGGATATGCACGCGCATTGGCGCATGCCAATGATCGGGCTGCAATCCCGAAACCTCATAGAACAGTATTGCTGAAATCCATACTAAAATACCTACAGTATTTCCTGAGATTTGTCTTCATATAAAGACAGAAAAACAAGGCCGACATTGTAACTTGTAATGAGTAGAGAAGACGATGTATGTGTAGATGTATCAATTCTGATAGTAATAACTTCGACATTTGGAAATTAGTTGTAAGTTCCTATGGGATCAAACAGCTGAGGTCATCGGTCCCTAGGCTTACACACTATTTAATCTAAATTAAATTAACTTACGCTAAGGACAACACACACACCCATGCCTGAGGGAGGACTCGAAGCTTCGACGGGGAAGCTGCCCGTGGCAAGGCGCCTCAGAGTGTACGGCTACCCCGCGCAGCTAGTAATAATTCCACGTGGCTGAACGACCTGGTGCAAGTTTTTAAACTGGACGCCACTTGGGCGACTTTTGTGTCCCTGCCTTACCCCAGTTATCTAACTTGGAAAAGGGGACCTAAGCTTAACGTGGAAATCTCTGGCGAATCTCAACATCACTGTGAAATGATCGCAAGGTTAAAAGACATAAGGGAGACTGGGTCACATTGGCTCACCATCTTCCTTGATTTTTTTGTTCCAGTTGGTTTTAAATATTACTATTGCTCTTTTTTATGCAGACACATTGCAGCAGTTATATACTGTAATAGGATGACCGGAGCGGGTGACGTGGTCCGGGTTGTAGGGCGTGGCTGGGTAGAAGAAGGTGGCTGTTTTTAGCAATCTTCCTCTTTAATGTAGGTTCTCCCAATGCATTTTCCGGTAGCTCAGCTCCACCGCTCGTGTGGTGGAGACGAGTTGATGCACGCAGTCCGGGGAACGCAACGCCGAGCTCGGTCAGCGGATGCGCGGGCGGTAGGAGGTTAGCAGCATGAGGCCCAGCCCAGCTCGCAGACGCAGCGGTTCGTGACGACGCCGGGAGTCGCCGGTGCAGCAGCGGGCAACGCCCTCTCCCAGCTGGTCCTCGGGGACAGCGTCACAGATGACGACGACGTGACAGCGACCGAACGCCGACGCCCACCTCTGATGCCCTTAAATAGTGCAGACCCCTGCTGAGTCCGCCGGTTAAGCGGCGGCGTGTTTATTAGAAGGTTCTCGATGAGTTGGCTATTGCAACCGCACCACGCGCGGCCCGCGTTAGCGTAATTCAGCTAATGCTGCGTTCTGATGGCTGCCGCGCACGTACACACATACCGATGCACGTTGCAAAACTGTGTCACCTCCATAAGGCGCTGGCCGGTCTTCGTCCGCCGTTTGCCGTAAGGCTGGCGCATCGCGCACTGAAACACACTAAATCACAATTTCGCATCGTATTTCCTAAAAATAACCCCTTGTCCTCTACAATATACACTCCTGGAAATTGAAATAAGAACACCGTGAATTCATTGTCCCAGGAAGGGGAAACTTTATTGACACATTCCTGGGGTCAGATACATCACATGATAACACTGACAGAACCACAGGCACATAGACACAGGCAACAGAGCATGCATAATGTCGGCACTAGTACAGTGTATATCCACCTTTCGCAGCAATGCAGGCTGCTATTCTCCCATGAAGACGATCGTAGAGATGCTGGATGTAGTCCTGTGGAACGGCTTGCCATGCCATTTCCACCTGGCGCCTCAGTTGGACCAGCGTTCGTGCTGGACATGCAGACCGCTTGAGACGACGCTTCATCCAGTCCCAAACATGCTCAATGGGGGACAGATCCGGAGATCTTGCTGGCCAGGGTAGTTGACTTACACCTTCTAGAGCACGTTGGGTGGCACGGGATACATGCGGACGTGCATTGTCCTGTTGGAACAGCAAGTTCCCTTGCCGGTCTAGGAATGGTAGAACGATGGGTTCGATGACGGTTTGGATGTACCGTGCACTATTCAGTGTCCCCTCGACGATCACCAGTGGTGTACGGCCAGTGTAGGAGATCGCTCCCCACACCATGATGCCGGGTGTTGGCCCTGTGTGCCTCGGTCGTATGCAGTCCTGATTGTGGCGCTCACCTGCACGGCGCCAAACACGCATACGACCATCATTGGCACCAAGGCAGAAGCGACTCTCATCGCTGAAGACGACACGTCTCCATTCGTCCCTCCATTCACGCCTGTCGCGACACCACTGGAGGCGGGCTGCACGATGTTGGGGCGTGAGCGGAAGACGGCCTAACGGTGTGCGGGACCGTAGCCCAGCTTCATGGAGACGGTTGCGAATGGTCCTCGCCGATACCCCAGGAGCAACAGTGTCCCTAATTTGCTGGGAAGTGGCGGTGCGGTCCCCTACGGCACTGCGTAGGATCCTACGGTCTTGGCGTGCATCCGTGCGTCGCTGCGGTCCGGTCCCAGGTCGACGGGCACGTGCACCTTCCGCCGACCACTGGCGACAACATCGATGTACTGTGGAGACCTCACGCCCCACGTGTTGAGCAATTCGGCGGTACGTCCACCCGGCCTCCCGCATGCCCACTATACGCCCTCGCTCAAAGTCCGTCAACTGCACATACGGTTCACGTCCACGCTGTCACGGCATGCTACCAGTGTTAAAGACTGCGATGGAGCTCCGTATGCCACGGCAAACTGGCTGACACTGACGGCGGCGGTGCAGAAATGCTGCGCAGCTAGCGCCATTCGACGGCCAACACCGCGGTTCCTGGTGTGTCCGTTGTGCCGTGCGTGTGATCATTGCTTGTACAGCCCTCTCGCAGTGTCCGGAGCAAGTATGGTGGGTCTGACACACCGGTGTCAATGTGTTCTTTTTTCCATTTCCAGGAGTGTAGATGGCGTCTATTCTTTCAGAGATGCAAGTACGAAGGAACAAACACCATCTATATATAATATACATACGGTAGACGGTAGTGTGATATATTAGTGCGGATGCACAACAGTGTCCGAAACCTTGTGATGATACGGTTAGGCTGCGAGCAAGTGAATTAATGGACAGCTGGCGCTGCTCGGTAGCGGTTCAGGAGGTAGATTTGATACATTCACACGTAGGAGACTGAACAGATAACGGTACCTACAAGACATTACGAGAAAACATGCTATGAAGATGGTTCCGTGACGTCAGAGGAGTATCGATGCCGCTTGTGCGTGGTTCAAATGGCTCTGAGCACTGTGGGACTTAACTTCGGAGGTCATCAGTCCCCTAGAACTTAGAACTACTTAAACCTAACTAACCCAAGGTTATCACATACATCCATGCCCGAGGCAGGATTCGAACCTGCGACCGTAGCGGTCACGCGGTTCCAGGCCTAAGCACCTAGAACCGTTCGGCCACTCTGGCCAGCGTGTGTGTTTCCAGAAATGTTATTTCATGTTTGTATATTTCTTTGAAGCAAATTCTTTTAAAATCATGCAATCAAAGATAAGTCATGGAAAACAGGATTTATTTTTTGTCAGTAAATAAATAAATATTCTTCTCTGGCCATTTACCTTTTCCATATGTTCCTGTTTGGCGACGGAGAAACAGTGATCAGGCGTCGTAAAATGATCCCTGCCCAACTTGCCTCCGAAACTATCTCGTTTTTCTTTTTTTCTTAAAAAAAAAAGGAAAAGGCGGTTAAGGTGATCGCTCGCATAAAGCGGAAAATTCGGGTTCGACTCTCAGTCTATTACCATTCAGTTCACTTAATGCCCAACTGCACTTAAACGCAGGATACTTCGTACATTATGTTTTGAAAGGTGAGGGTAAGATCACACGAACGTAATACAGTACATCATCACGGCCTATTGGACATGCTTGTGAATGCCTCGATACCGAGACCTCTTTGCCAACATGATGAATCTTGTTTTCCGTCGGCAAGGTGTTCCTTAATTTTATTTTCCTCATGATCAATGTTTTACTTGTTATGTATGTTTCCCATCGGATTTGCTTCGGCTTGTTCTCTCCTAGTTTATCTGCTCGTTTTGTTTTGTGTTTTGAGCCAGAATCGCTCCAGCTCTGTTGTGTAATGTGTGTAGGTGAAGTATATATACACATGAGTGTAGACAATCCTTCAAGTCTGACTGAAATTTTCTTAGTTTGCTGTTTACAATATAATCTGATCACGTTGCCTTTCATATACGATACTGGACATTAAAATTGCTACACCAAGAAGAAATGCTGATGATAAACGGGTATTCATTGGACAAAAATATGATACTAGTACTTACATGTGATTAAATTTTCACGCAATTTCGCTGCATAGATCCTGAGAAATCAGTACCCAGAACAACCACCTCTGGACGTAATAACGGTCTTGATGCGCCTCGGCATTGAGTCAAACAGAGCTCGGATGGCGTGTACAGGTACAGCTGCCCATGCAGCTTCAACACGATACCACAGTTCATCAAGAGTAGTGACTGGCATATTGTGACGAGCCACTTGCTCGGCCACCATTGACCAGACGTTTTCAATTGGTGAGAGATCTGGAGAAAGTGCTGGCCAGGGCAGCAGTCGAACATTTTCTGTATCCAGAAAGGTCCGTACAGGACGTGCAACATGTGGTCGTGCATTATCCTGCTGAAATGTAGGGTTTCGCAGGGATCGAATGAAGGGTAGAGGCACGGGTCGTAACACTTCTGAAATGTAACGTCCACTGTTCAAAATGGCGTCAATGCGAACAAGAGGAGACCGAGACGTGTAAACAAAGGCACCCTGTACCATCACGCCGGGTGATACGACTGTATGGCGATGACGAATACACGCTTCCAATGTGCGTTCACCGCGATGTCGCCAAACACGGATGCGACCATCATGATGCTGTAAACAGAACCTGGATTCATTTGAAAAAATGACGTTTTGCCATTCGTGCACCCAGGTTCGTCGTAGAGTACACCATCGCAGGCGCTCCTGTCTGTGATGCAGCGTCAAGGGTAACCGCAGCCATGGTCTCCGAGCTGATAGTCCATGCTGCTGCGAACGTCGTCGAACTGTTTGTGCAGATGGTTGTTGTCTTACAAACGTCTCCATCTGTTGACTCAGGGATCGAGAGGTGGCTGCACGATCCGTTACAGCCATGCGGATAAGATGCCTGTCATCTCGACTGCTAGTGATACGAGGCCGTTGGGATCCAGTACGGCGTTCCGTATAACACTCCTGAACCCACCGATTCCACATTCGGCTAACAGTCATTGGATCTCTACCAACGTGAGCAGCAATGTCGTGATACGATAAACCGCAATGGCGATAGGCCACAATCCGACCTTTACCAAAGTCGGAAACGAGATGGTACGCATTTCTCCTCCTTACACGAGGCATCACAACAACGTTTCACCAGGCAACGCCTGTCAACTGCTGTTTGTGTGTGAGAAATCGGTTGGAAACTTTCCTCATGTCAGTACGTTGTAGGTGTCGCCACCGGCGCCAACCTTGTGTGAATGCTCTGAAAACCTAATCATTTGCATATCACAGCATCTTCTTCCTGTCGGCTAAATGTCGCATCTGTAGCACGTCAGCTTCGTGGTGGAACAGTTTTAATGGCCAGTAGTGTATATATTAAATAAAAACTACATAAATATAAAAATCTGTATAAAGATTGTTTATACATGAGAGCTTGCTGGTGGGTTTTCGGCTATGTTCTCGGTTTTCTTCCTTTTTCTTTTTATTATTGTTTTTAATGATAATTAACTTTTTCTGCCATTTGCAGCTTTTGTTACATGACGATTTGACTATGGTTTTCTGAGGTTTCATGATAGTACCAAGTCACTCTGTTAATACAAAAATAAAGAAAAATGTTGTCACGGTGATGAAATGCGAGGGGCGAGGTCCTTGTTCACACCTCCCTCCTGCCCCAGTTTTTTGTATGGCAACATTACGAACTGTCCGTCCGGTTATTGACGTATCTGTTCTCTGCATTCAAATCTGTGTATGTGGCGTAGTGTATCGTCCGTTTTCAACAACGAGATTTAAGGAAGGGAACTTTGGACGTACGTACCTTCTACTTGTTTTCATTTTGGTGAGGGATCTATTCGGCTTCTCGCCTGCTTTCACTATTTATCACATTTACTTGCGACGGTAATATATTCTTACAACATGAGTCATATTCTACAGCCAATGTATAGTATGACAACTGCGGAAATTGCGGAAGGATAACAGACACATGAATGATCGGACGGGCAGTTTACAATTTTTTGATGAAAAAAAAGGGCATGAAGGAGATTCGAACACGCATTTTCCACTTTGCAGTCCACACGGTGAGCGCAAAACCATGACACAGGAGCGCTTGCGATTCACTCGATATTGCACGTCTTTAACTTGGACGATTCACTGTTTCTATCTTGTTTCTTGTTTCACAGTTCTGTACGCCTTGTTTCTACGAATATTTTCATGCTTGATCTGTGTTCATTTTTCGACGGGCTACTGACTGGGCCATTTTACCACTAAATCTGAGGGGGTATGATGGGTTGTTTCTCTTGTGTACGGAGTGATTTGAAATGTAACGACCAAACGACAGATGTCAGAGTGAGATAAATTCAAAGTATCCGCGGCTAGCTGGCCATTGTGGCCGAGCGGTTCTAGGCGCTTTAGTCAGGAACCGCGCAGCAGCTACGGTCGCAGGTTCGAATCCTGCCTCGGGCGTTGATGTGTGGATTGTCCTTAGGTAAGTTAAGTTCGAGTAGTTCTGAGTTTAAGGGACTGATGACCTCAGACGTTAAGTCCCATAGTGCTCAGAGCCATTTGAACCATTTTATCCCCAGCAAATGTAGTCCATCAACAAAGGAAGTATCTTAGAAAACACTTGTTAGATCAATACCTGAAAACTGATCGTCAGTATGGGATCCATACCAGATAGAACTGATTGATGAACTAGAGAACAACCAAAGAAGAGCGGTCACTGTTGTTACAGATTCATGTAGTAAGCACGAAAACTTCATAGAGTTGATCAGAAAGCTGCAGTGACAGACGCATTGCGCGTCATATTGTCGGTTCTTCATAAAGTTCCGAGAGCGTATGTTTCTAGAAGTGTGAGCAAATACTCCCTTTGTCAGACACCTGCAGGACAGTTTTTTTTCTGTTTGAATAAAAAATTGCTACTATCGAAGTAGTCCGTTTGGTTACCTATACACGGTTGCCAACGTTTCAGGAGATCTTGAAAACAAGCAGGGAAATTTTCAGCTGTGGTGCTTGTAAGCTCATTTGCCACAGCCCGTTGTATGTATGCGACATCTTGATGAAGCTTTTCCTCCAGTCGACTTTCACCTACGAAAACCAGAAAAAATCGGCGATAGGTCGGGTGAATTCGGCGGATGTGAGACGGCCACAACAGAATGGCTGGCCAGATGCTCACAAGGGAACCTCCCCATCGCACCCCCCTCAGATTTAGTTATAAGTTGGCACAGTGGATAGGCCTTGAAAAACTGAACACAGATCGATCGAGAAAACAGGAAGAAGTTGTGTGGAACTATGAAAAAATAAGCAAAATATACAAACTGGGTCGTCCATGTGTAATATAAACAATAATAAGGGCAGTGTGACATGAGGAGCGCCGCGGTCCCGTGGTTAGCGTGAACAGCTGCGGAACGAGAGGTCTTTGGTTCAAATCTTCACTCGACCGAAAATTTTAACTTTTTATTTTCAGTTTATGTGACAAACTCTTATGTTTTCATCACTTTTTTTGGAGTGATTATTACATCCACAAGAAAACCTAAATCGGGCAAGGTAGAAGAATCTTTTTACCCATTCGCCAAGTGTACTAGTTAGGTGGGTCGACAACATAGTCCTGTCATGTGACGCACATGCTGTCACCAGTGTCGTATAGAATATATCAGACGTATTTTCCTGTGGAGGAATCGGTTGACCTATGACCTTGCGATCTAATGTTTTCGGTTCCCATTGGAGAGGCACGTCCTTTCGTCAACTAATCGCACGGTTTTGCGGTGCGGTCGCAAAACACAGACAGTAAACTTATTACAGTGAACAGAGACGTCAATGAACGAACGGACAGATCATAATTTTGCGAAAATAAAGAAAGCAAAATTTTCAGTCGAGGGCAGACGCTAACCACGGGACCACGGCGCTCCTCACCTCAGATTGCCCTTGATATTGCCTAACTTGCGCATGGACGACCCAGTTTGTATATTTTGCTTACTTTTTCATAGTTCCACACAACTTCTTCCTGTTTTCTCGATTGATCTGTGTTCAGTTTTTCAAGGCCTATCCACTGTGCCAACTTATAACTAAATCTGAGGGGGGTGCGATGGGGATGTTCCTTTGTCAGTAACAGATAAGTGTGCGGTCGTCCATTCTCATGCAATAAGAAGGAGTCCTTAGATCGCCACAAATCAGAGCGGCGACGTCAAACTGCTCGTCAAAAACGTTTTAAGACTGCGATATAAAGAGTTCGGTTCACTGTTCGACCTGCAGACGCGTAATCACAGTGAACTTATTCTTCAGAGTCGAAGAACGCGATCAACATTGCCTTTCTACTCGATGGCTATCGTTTGACGTTTTTCGAGGCTGGTGATCGAGGACATTCGATCGAGGACATTCAGCATTTTGACGCTTCGTGTGAGGGTCGTATTGGTAGCGCCAGCTTTCATCCTCAGCAATAATCTGGCAGATATGTGTGACCACGCCAGACTCTGTTGTAGTTTGGCAGAAGTACTTCCTCATTCACGTTTATGTTCGTGTATTAGTGTATGATGGAAGAGTTTCGCATTGAGTTTCCGCTTGCCTGAATCTTTGTATAAAATCTTATGACACACATCACGATTCAAATTAAGTTCTTCTGGTATCGTCTTGCACCGAATCTCTGCCTTCACGAAAGATTTTTTACCACTCCAAAACACGACACCTTGGAAGTGTCTCGCCTGCATACGCTTGCTCAATTATTGTCCACGTTTCACTAGGGATATTCCTGAGCTTAACGCAGAACTTAACGTTCACTCTTTGCGCACAATCAGCATGCATTATGTTACCGTAATAATGTGCCAAGAACCTAAACAGTGTGTTACGAAACACCACTCTGCCAACTAGTAACTCTGTGCGCAAAGATGACCAAGGTCATGTTAAGGACGCACACACACCAGGTGACAATAAAGACATTTGTTCATTTTAAGTACTGCAAACTCGAAAAAAAAAAACTGTCCTGAAACTTTTCTGAAAACGGGAGTATATCGCTTTGTCCTATGTTTATCTCTCGAAAAGACAATGAAGATCAAATGAGGGGTATCCGGACACACACGGAGGCTTACCGGCAATCGTTCTTCCAGCGATCTATCCGCGACACGAACAACAATGAGGGGAAGTGACAGGGTATACTAGCACCCTCCACCAAACACCGCGAAATGGCTTGTGGAGTATACATGTAGATGTACACTGAAACCTTACTGCCTCCTCTATATCTCTTTTGTTACGCAACCTTCCCTTCTACAATAACCTATGAAACCTTCCCTTAGGATTTCTATACCTCGCTTAATAATAACAAATGAAATCTTTCCTTTGAAATTATTTCTATTTCTCAATAATAATAAGTGCAATCTTCGCATACAAATTTCAAATGCGGCTTATTAAAAGTTATTTGTTGATTATTTCGACGAAACATAGTATGTGTTGTCGTCGTGGCCCTCACTCGTTACCTGCAATAACCCAGAACTGTTCCTTACCATTTTTACTGTTACTGGATCGCCATCCGACTGCTACATCGAACTGCGACATGAATATACTTACTCTGTTTTGCTATACTCTATTAGCTGCTGGTGGGCTGTCATAATAAGTGGCTGTATTTATTACCAAAGCTGACATTATTTAATAACAAAGCTGACGTTATTCTTTAATTAATTTGACTGAATTTACGTAATTCATAGTTAAACTTTTTCTTGATAACAGTAAAATTTTGCAAAGTTTTACGTTGATGGTTTTTGGGATGGATTATAATCACTAAAGCAATATTTCTGGCAAAAATTAATTATAATCTGAAAACTATTCTTCAAATATTTTACAGAGGTTCAAATGGGACTTACTTTTTACAATAATCTTACAACTAGCATTGCGCAAACATACCTTCAGTAGTCTTGAGCTTCTCAACATAAAATACTTCAATAATATTAGTTCCTCTTATAATAATAGTTAGCTTATGTCTCTGTACATCCGTTTATAATCTGTTGTAAATCATAGCTGGTGGCTGGCAGGCACACCGCTCCTCTCAGCCTCTCGCTTCAGACCTGCTACCGACTCGCTTCACTTCTCACTTACTACTGACTTCCTACGAACGCTAAAGTGCAGTCTCTCCCGCCAACAACGCTTCCTGGTGCATACAATCCCTGCTACCGTTACAAAATATATCAGTGCGCGGTCTTTCGAGCTTTTTCTTAAAATGTATCCATACGCTGTCTATCCCGCCATTTTTAAAATTATATCAATGTGCGGTCTATCCCGCGAACAACACTTTGGTGCAGACATTCCCTGCTACAGCAATTATTTCTAAAATGACTAATATTAATTATTTCTACTTAATCCTATTAAGGGGCTCCGGAAAGGCTCAAAATCATGAAAAGTTCAATTTTTACTTTTTTGCGTTTTCTGAATCTGCAGACTATTACCATTTAATAGATATATAATTTATTCAATTCCGAAGACTACAACTATTTTTAAATTTTTTTTGAAATGTGTTCTACATGGACATGACCCACTGTGGCGCTGTTAAACTGCTGTCAAATGGTGTTATTATTAACGTCCGTGTTCATCAGGTACATTTTAGTGATGTGAGATAAAGTATGTGTTGTGGCTAACCTGTGATGGTTCAATATATATCGCTGGTGTGATTGTCGATTGTTTCATGTTTATTTACTCTGTCGTTATCTCGAAAATATTCGTAATTAATTCTGTTTCTTGAGTCTCTGTTTTGTTGAAGTATAATAATGAGTAAAAGTAAAGTTATTAGAAATCCTCTGAAGGCTTTTAAGAAAAGGAGAAATGTTGGAAAGCCAAAGGTATTTAGAAATATGGGAATGAAGATAGGTTGTAACATGGTACGAGCGATGCTTGCTTTAGACAAGGAACGCCTTCGGGCTGCAGACAGGGCTGTAAAGAGTCTAGAAATACAAGCAAGAGTAAACAGGAGGAGGAACGAGAGGAAGCTGGAGGAGGAGTTTGCAGAGGATGAAGATAATCCATCCTATGGACCTGGAATGCACTAAAAAGTTAAGACAATCTTTGTCGCTCGATTCCCAAAACTTTTATTTTCTCATACTAATTACATGTTTTCTAAGGATCTTCCAAACATATTTGTCTCAAACTTTTAGTAAATGTTACACAGTATCTTCTGCATAATTTAACACAGCCTTTTTCCAAAAAACTGTATATTTTTGAATATATAAATAAAAAATTGCAAAAAAATGTTGTGAATTTTCATTACAATTGAAAAAAAATCATCTTTAATAACTGAACTAAAATTTTGTAAAATCCCTGTGTTAAGTTGTAGCCCATATTCCAATAAATAATCTGTAAAAAGTTCAACTTCCTACCTCAAATACTTTGTGAGGAAAGATGTAATTTATAAGCGTTATTTTAACATTGCAAGTATAGGGCGTTCCGGAGCCCCTTAATAAAATATTAACATCGTTCCTAAATTGTGGTTTGACAATAGACAATAGGAATATGCACGTCTCACAACATCAATAGTTCTATTTGAAAATTAGAGGCTGATATTAATATATCTGACCCAAAAAGCAACCGTTTGATTGACAGAGCTTAGGCAGTTGGTGAGTGGTAGGTGAAGCCGTGTTCTCAGCGTGTACCCTGCTTGACTTGGTGAGAATGCCTTCTCGTAACGAGTAACGAAGCGACAACATGGCGATCGACAAAAAACGACGAATGGTTGACTGTTGGCCTTTTACATTCGTTTCCCTGAAATGTCAGTCACTAGTTTGTTTCAAACCAGGCTTAATACCCCTATGACAAGACCCCTATACGTCGTTTAGTGAAATCTTTCGTCCAGTTCATTTGAGTGGAAACAGTATTACGATATACACTGAAAAGCCAAAGAAACTGGCTTAAGTACGCGTATTAAAATACAGAAATACATAAACCGGCAGAATATGGCGCTGCGGCAGGCAACGCCTATATAAGACAAGTGTATGGCGTAGTTGTTAGATCGGTTACTGCAGCCACAACGGCAGATTCTTAAGATTTAAGTGAGTTTGAACCTCGTGTTATAGTCGGCGCACGAGCGATGGGACACAGCATTTCCGAGGTAGCGATTAAGTGGGGATTTTCGCATACGACCATTTCACGAGTGTATCGTAAATATCAGGAATCCGTTAAAACATCAAATCTCCGACATCGCCACGGCCGGAAAAACATCCTACAAGAACGGGACCAACGACGGCTGAAGAGAATCGTTCAGCATGACGACAGTGCAACCATTCCGCAGATTGCTGCAGACTTCAATGCTGGGCCATCAACAACTGTCAGCGGGTGAACCATTCAACGAAATATTATCGAATGGGCTTTCGGAGCCGAAGGTCTACTTGTATACCCTTAATGATTGCACAAAACTTGACGCCTCGCCTGGGCCTGTCAACACCGACATTGGACTGTTGATGACTGGAAACATGTTCCCTGGTCGGACGAGACTCGTTTCAAATTGTATCGAGCGGATGAACGTGTAGGCGTTTGGAGACAACCTCATGACCCTGCTTGTCAACAGAAGGCTGTGGGGTGTGTTCAGCATCAAGCTGGTGTAGGCTCTGTAATACGCTACGACTCCGATGGATGACACGTGCGTAAGCAACCTGTCTGATCACCTGCAACCATTATTGTCCACTGTGCATTCCGACGGGCAATTCCAGCAGGACAATGCGACTCCCACCAACGTCCACAATTGCTACAGAGTGCTTCCGAGAACACTCTTCTGAGTTTAAACAGTTCCGCTGGCCACCAAACTCTCCAGACATGAACATTATTGAGCATCTCTGGAATGCCTTGCAACGTGCTGTTCACAAGAGATGTCCACCTCCTCGTTCTCTTACGAATTTATGCACAGCCCTGCAGGATTCATGGCGTCAGTTCGCCCCTGCACTACTTCAGCATTAGCCGAGTCCATGCTACGTCGTCTTGCGGCACTTCTACTTGCTCGCGGGGGCCCTAAACGATATTAGGAAGGTGTACCAGTGTCTTTGGCTCTTCAGTGTATTAAATGGTCGCCCAGCTATTTTAGGTGCACGCCTCACCGCGTAGAATTTCATGCTTTTGTTCCCTGTTTTAGTAAGAAAACGCAAATTACATAAAAGGGACAGTCTTTATCGCTAATTTGCTTTGTGAGTTATCGCAGGGACCAGGTGGAAAGGACAACATGTCTGTGGTAGTGCAGAAGTCAGTGGTTACCCAATCCCTTGTTTTAAAAACAGGTTTCTTTTTTTCCCAGCACAGTCACACACCATATCGGTAGGAAATTAATGGAATCGATCCTCACCGCCGTTCTACATAAGTACGACATAAGTAAATTTTCTAATTGAAATGTAAAACTGTATCTGTCTTATGCTATGATATCACTGCATGTCACGTGTTTTAATTTTGGCATAATCTGCATAGCTTCACTTTTAGTCTTATTTATCGTGTATATCTGAAGATGGCCGGTGATGGCTGAAACCGCAAATTTCTTACTTATACTGTGTGTAATTGCGCCGCAATATAAACTGCCCTCAGAACAAGTAATTATATTCCTGCAGTTACGGAGACCTAGCGAAAGTAATAATCTTAAGTAGGCCTCCCAATATCAAAAAAGAAAGCGGTGAAATAGAAATTGGACTAGCTATAATCCTTGCTAGTCAATCATCTGAAATCTAAAGGGGCGCGCTACGAAAGTACTGCTGTCAGTGGAATCCCGGGTAATACGGGACAGCGGACTGTATCCACTAAGAGCTGTTTTTAAATCCTCCCACTAGTGGGAGCACCCATCCCGATACAGCAGTGTGAAATATACACGACCTAGTTCACAAGCGCTATTTTGAATCGAGCCACCGTGCGTTTCGGAGTAGCAACACGTTATCTGTTTTTAGTGAATTTTCGGTGCACAAATTTTGCAGTGTTCTATTTACTTCCCAAGTAAGATAAATTTCATTATTTTTGTATCTTTAGGCACAATTTGCATTATTCTCTATATTGTAGGCTCGGAAAATGTTTATCCAAAGTAACAGTAATGATAATATTAAACTACTAGAGCTGTATGTTCGGGTCGTATTGGACAAAGCAGTTACTGACTGTACTAGACAAAACACATAGCATAAAAATATAAAAATATAATTTTTTTCATTTTTTTTCTTTAACTGTTAAAGATGGTGAATTCTGGACATAAACGGGATGAAAATAATATGAAGGAAGTCAGTCTTCTTGAAATGACAATAAGACAAGTGTGTGAAATATATTCTTGCGAGAAGTATGTTAGGTTCAAATGGCTCTGAGCACTGTGCGACTTAACTTCTGAGGTCATCAGTCGCCTAGAACTTAAAACTAATTAAACCTAATTACCCTAAGGACATCACACACATCCATGCCCGAGGCAGGATTCCAACCTGCGACCGTAGCGGTCGCTCAGTTCCAGATTGTAGCGCCTAGAACCGCACGGCCACTCCGGCCGGCAATAGGTTAGGTAGAAAGACTTGAAGCTTCACGGGAAAACAAAAAGGTGACCATGAAACTTATTTAGGTGTCATGCAGTGAAGAACAGGAATCACTATTGTACGGTCACGTTAAAAATTTTAATACCCAGCTTATGCCTTCGAGCAAAGATGAGTTCTTAAATCTAGTGTACAAATATGCAGGGCAGCTGGAAATAAAGTATCGGTTCAATTAGATAAAAATGAAAGAGAAGGGTGACGATAGCTGCATTCACTCGTTTCCAGCGTGCAGTAGGTTACAGCAAGGAACTAGTTGACAGATTTTTCGACAGGCTAGGTCAGTTGATGCACATGTAAAAGTTTATAGCTATTTCCAAACCCATTAACACATTTTTGCAGCAAAAATGACGTTTTCATATTTTATTGTTTCATTTCGGGTACATCGCTCTAAATATTTGAACGAACAAAACGACACAGGGATTTATAATTTTATTGAGTAACGTATCGTAGTGTTGTTGGGTGTCAAGAATATTCCAATAAAATCTTCAGAAAATAATATAATTTGGAAAAGCTTACATGCCTGATACTGTCAGACTACTGTAATAACTAAACGATCGTTAAGGAGCGCAACACGATAAATTTGTTATTAACATCAGCAACGAACATTGAAGGGAAAAAATGCACGGTAAGTAGATCTCTTTAAATAGGGAGAGACGTGTTACACAGAAACAACATCATTTACATGGATTAAAAAAAATAAGGAATGTCTAACGTTGCGATTTGAAAATGAACACACGTCACTGAAATCTTTTTAAACACTTTTGAAATATACACTCGGTGAATTTATCGCTGATATGTAATTTCAATTCTTCTCGGGCGTTCCGCCTGGTACGGCCGTTAGTTCTGCACAGAATTTTGAAGAATAGACTTGCTGACATCTCAGATGATGGCTGAGCAGTGATGTGGTATCCCAGTGAGAACCGTTTGAATGATCTCTCAATGAAGCATTCTTAAGAAATTATCGAAATTCAGTACGTTTGTTACAACAATGCATCAGTAAATTTCTTCCTGAATCATCCACAAATGTGAAGACATTTACCTCAACAGAGGGGAATAAATTTCCGGAAAAAACACAGCAACTGCCAGCAATGCTTCTTCTCTCAAGTATTTCACGAAATATATGTTCCATAAGACGGAATGCAATAAAGTGTGAGATGAATCCTTCTGTGGTCCAAAGCGATTAGAAAGTTTTCCCATCCAAACATGAAACCAGGACGTCAGGTAGTGCAACGCATTGCATAAGTGTAACCTGGTTTGACTATTTCCGATGCTGGAAGAGCGGTATCACTTACGGCGTTTACTGCATTAACAAAGAACAGACTTTCACCATCAAATATAGAGTGATTAATGTTACTTCTACTCAGACTTTTCTCAGATCTCAAAGAGGTTTGTTTATGCTAAAAAGCACACCGCTGGCACTGGTGATAAATCATCATTCAGTTTGCTGTCCAAATAGCAAACCACACCTACCACATTCAGAGTCTCATTTTCTGCCGTCCCTGAATGAATTGCAATAAAATCAACAAACATCAAGGTTTTAACTTCTTCCGCCTGAACTCTAGTTGGGTTCCAAATTTCTCCTTTATTTCCTTTAATGGAGAGAGCCAATAACACTGGGGTAAGGCTGCAACCCTGCGTCACTTTCTACGATTCTATAGTGGCAGTCTGGTTTTAGTGCAAGTTTTAAATAATCTTTCGTTCCGTTTTATACCTTCTGCCTTCAGAATTTCTAAGAATATAGTCCTGTCAATATTGTCAAAAACAATATTAAAAAAAATTTAATTTGAAAGTTCTTCACAAAACTGACCACCATCAAAGCAGGCAACGAATACAAGAAAAAATTGACAAAAAGTTAACAGTCAACGGCTTTGAGGTTGCGGTTTTACTTTGGAACCACTGGGACATATATTTTTCAATCATAATCGTTTCTGGAGATATATTTGAAAGCAATTTCGCATTTTTCCTAGACGCAATACCACATCTCGAAACTTCCATGAACTCATAATGCCTAAAACAAACTATGTTCACCTTATAAAAAAGACGTGTCGCGATCTCCTACTGTCACGTAACACAATTTCCGAGCCCATTGCTGCTCTGAATGCTATAAGTGTCTGCTACAAAGCGCTACGTTTGTGGAAGTATCTCAGTGTACTCGTAGATGATCCTGTTTTGCAATAGCATCGGTGGTTTCGTGCAAACGGCAGTGGCACGTAATAATAATAATAATAATAAAGGGAAAGGTTAAAACTACAAGTGTTATAAACGTATGTTGCCTTTCTTCTACTTATCTTCTAGAATAAAGGCTCAGAATTGCCTCGCGTATTCCTAATCACCAACACAAGCTAGTATCTCCACTCTTTGTAAATTTATGATGAATGCTATATAGCGGACTGATTTACAAATACCTGATAGACACCGCACATATTAATGGTACAAACAAAATTTAACTTTATATAAAAGAGGAAACTGCGTCGCCAGTAAAGCATATAACGCCAGAGTCACGTGGACTGGAGTATTGTATTACTATGGTGCAGACCAAGGATGTCAAACCCCCAGGCCGGGGGACACATCCGGCCCTTAGGGGTTATTAGTGTGGCCCGTCAAGCCAGGATAACGGTAAGTACATATTACGCCAATTTACACGTAGTGAATATATTGGTAGGCGACTAACTACCACATGAGAGACACAAAGAGTATGAAAGGAGATTCCACTCAAACAATGTAAACTTTCACGGCCGGTATTGTCTTCACTTAAAACTTCCGGGCTGATAGGCCGTGGTCGAAGTATAAAACTGTCTCCTAACGTTTCGTCTCCGACTGCGGGAGACATCTTCGGAGGTAAAGCGGCGAACTGCTTTACCTCCTAAGATGTCTCCCGCAGTCGGAGACGAAACGTTAGGAGACAATTTTATACTTCGACCACGGCCTATCAGCCCGGAAGTTTTAAGTGAAGAGATTCCACTCAGTTATTTTGCAGACTCCCCCTTTAGAATGCGCTGCAGTTGGACCCGTAGAATAACAGCATTTGCTTTGAAAAACAAAAAAGCCCACTGCTGCGCATTCAAGTACAAACAATACATCGATATTGAGCAGTCTGGTGCAACCCCGTAATCACTGTGAGTACGAGGCCAAGACGATTTCCACTGGTGCCAACAGCAGCGTTGTGCAGCTGTGGTAGTGAATCTGCTCCATGAACGGTTGTCCAGTGTAAGTAGGCTGTTTAGGTTTTCTTATTGCTAACGCCACGTAGCGCTCTGTATGAAAATCACTGGATGTGCTGTGTGCAGTCTGAGGCTAGTTTGCATTGTTGTCTGCCATTGTAGTGTTGGGCAGCTGGAGTTAACAGCGCGTAGCGTTGCGCAGCTTGAGGTGAGCCGCCAGCAGTGGTGGATGTGGGGAGAGAAATGGTGGAGTTTTGAAATTTGTAAGACTGGATGTCATGAACTGCTATATATATTATGACTTTTGAACACTATTAAGGTAAATACATTGTGTGTTCTCTATCAAAATCTTTCATTTGTTAACTATGCTTATCAGTAGTCAGTGCCTTCAGTAGTTTGAATCTTTTATTTAGCTGGCAGTAGTGGCGCTCGCTGTATTGCAGTCGTTCGAGTAACGAAGACTTTTGTGAGGTAAGTGATTTGTGAAACGTATAGGTTAATGTTAGTCAGGGCCATTCTTTTGTAGGGATTACTGAAACTCAGATTGCGTTGCGCTAAAAATGTGGTGTGTCATGTTTCACCAGGGTTAATTAACAAAGAAATTAACGATGAAGCTACTCCTGACACATCAGGGCTATATTCGTTACTACAAACAGGTAACATTTAAGCACGAACGTCCCTATAACAGGTTTTCACGAAACGTTGTTACTTTATCCAAAGAAGAGCGGCGCGTTTCGTCACAGGGTTATTTGGTAACCGTGATAGCGTTACGGAGATGTTTAATACACTCAAGTGGCAGACTCTGCAAGAGAGGCGCTCTGCATCGCGGTGTAGCTTCAAATGGCTCTGAGCACTATGGGACTCAACTGCTGAGGTTATTAGTCCCCTAGAACTTAGAACTAGTTAAACCTAACTAACCTAAGGACATCACAAACATCCACGCCCGAGGCAGGATTCGAACCTGCGACCGTAGCGGTCTTGCGGTTCCAGACTGCAGCGCCTTTAACCGCACGGCCACTTCGGCCGGCGGTGTAGCTTCCTCGCCAGGTTTCGAGAGGGTGCGTTTCTGGATGAGGTATCGAATATATTGCTTCCCCCTACTTATACCTCCCGAGGAGATCACGAATGTAAAATTAGAGAGATTAGAGCGCGCACGGAGGCTTTCAGACAGTCGTTCTTCCCGCGAACCATACGCGACTGGAACAGGAAAGGGAGGTAATGACAGTGGTACGTAAAGTGCCCTCCGCCACACACCGTTGGGTGGCTTGCGGAGTATAAATGTAGATGTAGATCGTCCATAGTCTCTGATAATGTATGCTGCCTGAGTTGGTAGTAATGCAGGATAAAAGGAGAAACATGCCCGTCTACAACCCCACAGCGACTGAGATTTAGTTGCTTTTCACCCCACCTCACGTGGTACACCTTGCTTGTGTGAATTGGTTAGTTTGGTGGGTGAAAAGAACTTATTTTTTCGCTTTCGGAAACCACATATCAATTTTTGGAGTTATTCAGTGTCTGGTAAGAATACGTTCAAAATACTCATATGAGTATATAAATTCTTCATAAAACGTTCTTTTGTTTTAACGTGCTGATGTTCCGGATTACTCATTTACTTCAGTGCTTTGTATTCAGCCTGCCTTTGCAGAAGTCAGGTGATAGTGAAAATAAACGAAGAATTCCTGACAAACGTCGAAATTTCCAAGAAGTGTGGGAATCGAATTTCTTTTGCTGTGAGGTAAATAATAAAGTAACGTGCTCAATATGCAGTCATGTTAGTAGTGTACCAAAACTTCACAACAACAATCGTCATTATAAACATGTGTTAAAACATAATAATTACAAAGAATTAGTTTGACAAGGAAACGAGACAGCTCAAGACGGGATATAAGAAACATCCAATGGGTTTAAGAGAATAACACATGAAAGTAAAGCAGCGGTGCTCACAAGTTATTCTTGTCGGACTTGATAACTAAACAGCCGCAACCTTTTACTGAAGGTGATTTCATAAAATAATGTTTGGTAAAAACTGTATAAATGGCTTATCCAGGAAATTCGAGAGCTTTTCGGGCAGTCCCTTTATCTTAAAATACAGTTACAGGGTGAGTTCGTGATTAGTTCAGATCAATCTAAAATCATCTAACTTTTTTCGCTGCCTGTGATGAGAGTACGAATATTAGAGGCTTACAACAGTAGGTTGAGTTTCTTCACGCCTATGGCAGAGAATTCCACGTTTCTCAGGAATTATTAGAAATAGTTCGAAGCGAAACAACTGTAAAGGACAAGGTATGTTTAACTAGGTTTTTTAACTGCAAAAGCACGAATTACTCCTGTCGAAATTAACTTACGTAGGTATACACTATGTGATCAAAAGTATCCGAACACACCCAAAAACATACGTTTTTCATATTAGGTGCACTGTGCTGCCACCTACCGCCATGTACTCCATATCAGCGACCTCAGTAGCCATTAGACATCGTGAGAGAGCAGAAACGGGCGCTTTGCGGAACTCACGGACTTAGAATGTGGTCAGGTGATTGGTTCACATGATTCATACGTCTGTACCCGAGATTTACAAACTCCCAAACATCCCTAGGTCCACTTTTTCCCATGTGAAAGTGAAGTGGAAACGAGAAGGGACACGTACAGCACAAATGCATACAGGCCGGCCTCGTCTGTTAGCAGAGACCGCCGACAGTTGAATAGGGTCGTAATGTATAGTAGGCAGACATCTGTCTAGACCATCACACAGGAATTCCAAACTGCATCGGGATCCACTGCAAGTACTATGGCAGTTAGGTGGGAAGTGAGAAAACTTGATGTCATGGTCGAGCGGCTGCTCATAAACCACAAATCACGCCCGTTAATGCCAAACGACGCCTCGTTTGGTGCAAGGAGCGTAAACATTGGACTATTGAACAGTATTAAAACGTCGTGTGGAGTGACGAATCACGGTACGCAATGTGGCTATCCGATGGCAGGATGTGGGTATGGCGAATGCCCGGTGAACGTCATCTGCCAGCGTTTGTACTGCCAACAGCAAAATTCGGAGGCGATGATGTTATAGTGTGGTCGTGTTTTTCAGGAGGTTGTTGTTTTGCGTGGCACTATCACAGCACAGGCCTACATTGTATTTTCAACACCTTCTTGCTTCCCACTCTTAAAAAGCTATTCGGGGATGGCGACTGCGTCTTTCACCACGATCGAGCACCTGTTCATACACGACAATAACATCCCTGTAATGGACTGGCCTGCACAGAGTCCTGACCTGAATCCTGTAGAACACTTTTGGGATGTTTTGGAATGCTGACCTCGTGCCAGGCCTCACAGACTGACATCGATACCTCTTCTCAGTGCAACACTCCATGAAGGATGGGCTGCCATTCCCGAAGAAACCTTCCAGCGCCCGTTTGAACGTATGCCTGCGAGAGTGGAAGCTGTCATTAAGGCTAAGGGTGGGCCAACACCATACTGAATTCCAGTATTACCGATAAAGGGCGCCACGAACTTGTAAGTAATTTGCAGCTGGGTGTCGGTATATTTTTGATCACATAGTGTAGATGGAACTCGCTGGACGCTGGAAAAATATGGATTTCGTTGCGTTACTGAGAAAAAAAAAGGAAGAGAAATTTATGATGGATTCACGATTTTTATAGTCATCGTACTATACGTTAAGAAGTATTGTGCACAATGGTAAAGAACATGTAACAAGTGTTAAAACCTACCAGAACAATCATCAGTTTCATTAAACCTCGAGGTCCAAATCAGCTACAGTCCTCTGCTGTCTTACATGAACTAAACACCGTTATTCGTCTTTTTCACACTGTACCAAGGTACGTTGATTATCCTGTGCCTCGGTTCATAAGCAATTATGGGATTTAAAATTGGAAACATGCCAGTTACTAAGAAGAAAAAATCGAGATGCGAGACTGTATTTGATAAAATATGGTTACAATATTTCTCCTTCATGAGGGTTGTAACAAAACACATATGATTTCAACCTGAAACTTCGAGAAACAGATCACATCATCATGAACATAGGTGATCAAGCTGAAGTATTCAAAGGTAAGCTAGTTTAATGGGAAAAACAGTCAAAAATTAAAACTTAACCCACTTCCGAGATGAAACATAAACTAATATAGTGCAGGTGAGACAAAATCATAAGCAGAAAAAGTCTTGAGCTACAAATGTATTAAGATTTGCAGAATTCAAATTGTTGGAGAAATTGTTTCCTTTGTTCTCCTCCATTTCTTCTATAACCGTGGAATTAGTACCTAATCAAATGCCAGTGGATATAAATGAGATCGAGTGTGACTCAGATTCGAAAATAAAATTTAGCAAATTGTTGAATTTTATGATAATTTTCCTACTTAGTTTGGTAATTCCCGATCATTTGCATATGAAATTATTTTTATCTTTGAAAATAGTAATCATTTTGACCAGTTATTTTCTCGTATGAAACTACACAAATCTCCTGTCAGATCCAAAATTTGAGACAGGATCCTTAACTAAGTTTTCAGAGTAACTAGTACCAATAAGTTTAGGAAGAGTTCGGCAGGAAAGAGATGTCAAGTCTCATGAAGAAAACATTAACATTATCGTTGTTTCGTGTTTTGTAATATATATTTCCAAATAAATTTACATTTCTGTGAATGCTAAATTTTACGTCCTTCATTTCGCTTCGCAGACCTCCTACCCCGTGTCAGCTTTTGAGTTTAATACCTTGGTACAGACAAATTTAACGTAGAGTGTGGCTGAAACAATATTTGTGTTGGAAATTGTGTACCACCCGGCTCAAGCCATGTGCAACGACTTTCTAAACAATGAAGAGTTGGCAGCCTGTAGCCTGGGAAGACAAAATGTTCTGAAGACTCAACAATTTCAACATATTAGCCCGACACATCAAATGTAAACTGCTGGCCAGAATAATATACAAGAAAACAGAAGAGAAACATTCAACGACTGTCATTTGATGATTATTTCGATTTCGTGAAAAGATGCCAGATAAGCAATTCTGGTATTGTGCTTAGCAATGCAAGGTCGCATGAAAAAAAATCGCGATGCTTTCGTAGTATTTGTGGAGTTTGACTTAATTTTCAACAAAGTTAGGTGGAGTTACATATACGGAATCCTAAGGAGATTAAGGTTTAAGCACAGAGGTACATTCTGAATATTCCGTGAATGTACTCTAGAAATATAATGTACTGAAGTACATTACCAATATAGAGCAGAACGTATGGAAGTTATACATTATGAATCTGCGGCTCATCTTGTCAAAAGGGGGGTCCAGGCATCAAGGAAAAGTTAATTTGGTAGAGAAGGGAGGTCTGTGTAGGGAAGGTAGAACTAAAATTGTAATGGGAGATTAAAGTAAGCAGGTTGATTGGATGTAGGCTTCAATAGTTCCGTAGAGATGAAGAGACTTGGACACGACGGATTAATGAGCAAAGCTTAATGGAAACATTCTACCAACTAAACCCCTGTTATAACCGTAATATAGTGTAGTTCTGTCTAACAAAAACCTGTACGTCGTGGGTGGAAAAAGCCGAAGCCAGGTCTGCAAGATTATCAGAAGCGATCCACAAAACTATCGTCTCACATGCTTGACACTTTTTTTTTTCGTTGTAGATTCTTGGAGAATATTTTGAGCTAAAAGATAACTATGTATTTCTAACAGAATGGCCACCTCCGTACCAAGCAGCGTGGATTCGAAAGAAAGGTCATGCGAAACAAAACAAGCACTTTTATCATACGACGTTCTGAAACCTGTGAATCAAGACAATGAGGAATATGCAGTACTCCTTGACTTAAGAAAGCGTTTGACACAGTACCATACCTACTCTTCTTATTAAAAGCACGATCGTGTCAGTCTGTCACGTGAAATCCGTGACTTGACTCGGATTTCCTGGTAGCGAGGACGGAGTGTGATACTTCGCATGGGGAGTCATCAACGTATCCAGATGTAACATCAGTCCCTGCCCAGGGAAGCATATTGGATCTGTAGCTACACTCCTGGAAAATGAAATAAGAACACCGTGAATTCATTGTCCCAGGAAGGGGAAACTTTATTGACACATTCCTGGGGTCAGATACATCACATGATCACACTGACAGAACCACAGGCATATAGACACAGGCAACAGAGCATGCACAATGTCGGCACTAGTACAGTGTATATCCACATTTCGCGGCAATGCAGGCTGCTATTCTCCCATGGAGACGATCGTAGAGATGCTGGATGTAGTCCTGTGGAACGGCTTGCCATGCCATTTCCACCTGGCGCCTCAGTTGGACCAGCGTTCGCGCTGGACGTGCAGACCGCGTGAGACGACGCTTCATCCAGTCCCAAACATGCTCAATGGGGGACACATCCGGAGATCTTGCTGGCCAGGGTAGTTGACTTACACCTTCTAGAGCACGTTGGGTGGCACGGGATACATGCGGACGTGCATTGTCCTGTTGGAACAGCAAGTTCCCTTGCCGGTCTAGGAATGGTAGAACGATGGGTTCGATGACGGTTTGGATGTACCGTGCACTATTGAGTGTCCCCTCGACGATCACCAGTGGTGTACGGCCAGTGTAGGAGATCGCTCCCCATACCATGATGCCGGGTATCGGCCCTGTGCGCCTCGGTCGTATGCAGTCCTGATTGTGGCGCTCACCTGCACGGCGCCAAACACGCATACGACCATCATTGGCACCAAGGCAGAAGCGACTCTCATCGCTGAAGACAACACGTCTCCATTCGTCCCTCCATTCACGCCTGTCGCGACACCACTGGAGGCGGGCTGCACGATGTTGGCGCGTGAGCGGAAGACGGCCTAACGGTGTGCGGGACCGTAGCCCAGCTTCATGGAGACGGTTGCGAATGGTCCTCGCCGATACCCCAGGAGCAACAGTGTCCCTAATTTGCTGGGAAGTGGCGGTGCGGTCCCCTACGGCACTGCGTAGGATCCTACGGTCTTGGCGTGCATCCGTGCGTCGCTGCGGTCCGGTCCCAGGTCGACGGGCACGTGCACCTTCCGCCGACCACTGGCGACAACATCGATGTACTGTGGAGACCTCACGCCCCACGTGTTGAGCAATTCGGCGGTACGTCCACCCGGCCTCCCGCATGCCCACTATACGCCCTCGCTCAAAGTCCGTCAACTGCACATACGGTTCACGTCCACGTTGTCGCGGCATGCTACCAGTGTTAAAGACTGCGATGGAGCTCCGTATGCCACGGCAAACTGGCTGACACTGACGGCGGCGGTGCACAAATGCTGCGCAGCTAGCGCCATTCGACGGCCAACACCGCGGTTCCTGGTGTGTCCGCTGTGCCGTGCGTGTGATCATTGCTTGCACAGCCCTCTCGCAGTGTCCGGAGCAAGTATGGTGGGTCTGACACACCGGTGTCAATGTGTTCTTTTTTCCATTTCCAGGAGTGTATTTATGTTGCATGCTATTGATTTAGCACAGAATATTAATAATAACCTTACACTTTTAGCAGGTTAAGCGGTAATCAATAAAGAAAAGCTACACAGATGTTGTTTCAGACCTTGATCAGATTTAAAATCGCTGCAAAGTTTGGTGAGACAAAGAAAGGTATTATCCTATAATATTAATGACTACATTTGGTGCTAGTTAACACATACAAATACCTCGGCGTAACAATTTGCTACAGTATGAAACTGAACCATCACATACGCTCACATCGTAGAAAAGTAGGTGATAGCGTTTGGTTCACTGGTAGGATATTTGTCACCCGTCTGTAGAGGAGATTTCTTGCAAGATTGAAACGCCAATAAACCCGCTAGGCAGAACAGGTAATTAGGATTGAGGAAAGAGCCAAATAAGGTTGGGTCAGTTTCACCTTCTAATTGTAATTTATTGTAATTTAATAACACATTTAGAACCAAAGCAGCATATAGACGAACCTTTACCAAATGCAACTCTTCCACGGCTGAAGGCCTCCAAAAAAGAAATCTTAAAAATCAACAAGATAAAAATCCAATTAAAATAGGAAATAAAATAATAAAAAAACATATCACAGCTAGGTGGAAAGCCTCAAGGTAAGTAGACAGAACAAATATATGCAAGGTGCAATACAAATGGCTGAAGGCCACAATTAAGTTTCAAAATTTTGAAATGTATTACCATAATCTTTTAAAGGCAAAAGGCCACAATGTTTAAGCTTGAAAGAAAATTTTAAGAATAACGTTGCAAGGCTGAAAGCTCACAACTAATACTACAAAATTTAAAAAAAAAGAAAATATCACCATAAGCCTTACATTTTAAGTAGCTGAAAATGGTAATGAAACCGGTGGGAAAGACAAGAAAGACAACGGCACTCAAACGCCTCTACGGGGGTTGGTCTACCCTCGTTCACTTAGGCGAGACAGGTGGAGAGCCCAACTACACTTCATCCGCCGGAACCCTACCAGGGGACAGCTACGGACCGATCGACACAACGACTTGTTTGCCATCAATCAGTACATGAGAACCCAAACACAAAAGGTTACGAACGTGATAATCCACAACGATGTATGTATTAACTGTCGAAACTACACACCTTGTTGGACAGCGACAACAGGTGAGGAAAGGACGCTGCCTGAAATTACGTTAGTGGCCAGAGTAGGTAACCAGAACACTAACGGCCACAAGGCAGAAAATTCCGCTGATGCACTTGACTTGCAGTCAACCAATATAGTTAATTGCACCGCATGGCGGCTACGTTTCAGCAATGGAAACATTCGGTGTTGCTCACAGGAAAACCTTTCCAACAGCGAACCACCGAAACGAACCACCACAACATGAATGGACGTGGCTTGGGAAGTTGAAACCACTACTCAACTTTGACGTCCTAGGTCGGTGAACCACGAAGCTCGTAGTGATCGGACAGCTCCACACATGCTCTGACACTGCGCAGGAACCACCAGCGGACCCAGCCGACTGCACTGCGCTGAGATAACTTCCAAGGTCCGCAGCAACCGACCGACTCTCAGAATGCCGACCACATCTAAAATAGTCGTCAGAGGACTTACACCAACTACGCACACCACCTGACTAACACTTGCACGAAGACCTGAACGATACCCAACTGTAAGAAAGCAAGCACAAAGACAAATCGGGAGTGGATGCACGCACACACAGACGACTCATGAACGATCGGCGAGCCGAAACGCGTCGTCCGGGTGGACGACCGACCGACGATCCACCAAGACCGTGGCCCGGCGCAAGTGATGCGTGGCGGCAATGGTCGGGCGAGCCATGTCGACGGAGACCTCACTGCTCCAACCCGACTGCACTAGTGCCGCACTGCAACTGCCCGACTGGCAGGTCCGGACTGCGCTCCAAGCAAGTTCCAACTGACGGGCACCGAACTCCGACCCGAACTACTTGCGACAGACAACGACGGGGAAGTAATAGCAGTCAAGCAAAGATACTATGAGAGGGGATATATCGATATGCGCTGCTAACGCCGCTCGCGGTCAGGCAAGGCAGCAACTCAGTGACAGTAGTAATTTAAAGTAACGTAGTGAGGTGGATGTGGTGTCACCGCTAGACACCACACTTGCTAGGTGGTAGCTTAAATCGGCCGCGGTCCATTAGTACATGTCGGACCCGCGTGTCGCCACTGTGTGATCGTAGACCGAGCGCCACCACACGGCAGGTCTAGAGAGACGGACTAGCACTCGCCCCAGTTGTACGGACGACATTGCTAGCGACTACACGTACGAAGCCTTTCTCTCATTTGCCGAGAGACAGTTAGAATAGCCTTCAGCTAAGTCCATGGCTACGACCTAGCAAGGCGCCATTAACCATATCTGGAGAGAGTCTCACTTGTATTATCAAGAGAAATGTACCACAATTAATTAAAATTAAGTATACGAGAAGCTCCGTTCTTTTCTTTATAGCTTTCATCACGTATCCTGTTTCAGACTTCACGCCAGTCGGCGTGTGTGTACGCGTGCCTTTCGGTTACCCGTCACTGTGGACTGGCTGCCTTGTCAGTCCACTACAGTGGAAGTACGTTAAAACCAGGGTGTACAATACATGATGGTGGGAACACGAGCCACGCATGGCTCAAAGACATTCGTGCCAGTTATCCTAGAACCCTGCTCAAGTGAGCGCGATCTGTACCAGAGGGAACTAACAGACGATTATGAACATGTACAGAGAAGAGCAACACAAATTTTCGCAGGTTTGTATGACCCATAGGAGAGTGTTACAGAGATGGTAAAAAGGTGAACTGACACTTGAAGATGCGAGGGACAGACAAATGAAAACCGAACACACTCCACTAAGGAACCACGTAATGGTTCCATTCAAAAACAATCATCAAACACGATAAGACATTTATGCCACTGGAAGGCAGGACGCCGGCCGCGGTGGCCGTGCGGTTCTGGGGCTGCAGTCCGGAGCCGCGGGACTGCTACGGTCTCAGGTTCGAGTCCTGCCTCGGGCATGGGTGTGTGTGGTGTCCTTGGGTTAGTTGGGTTTGGGTAGTTCTGGGTTCTAGGGGACTTATGACCTAAGATGTTGAGTCCCGTAGTGCTCAAAGCCATTTGAACCATTTTTTGAAGGCAGGACGATTAATTCCTCCTTCGTATAACGCGGCCAGGCGCTCCACAACCGCATCCACCCTCCTTCCTCGTCCGACAGACACTGACCTCCAATCATATCCTCCTTCACGGTGAAACATTCAGAGACTGTTACACTGTTTCCAAACCAATCGCTGAAACGTAACCTCCGTCCGATTGGCAGTGGGTGACATTATAGTGCAACAGGATGATTCCGCCCAAAAGCATCCCGCAGTCCGAGTGCAAACGGTAAAGCCAACAGCGGAAACACCTCCACCAAAAGAATCTAAAGGTCATGACCTTCTTCGACTGCAGGGGTCCTCTGTTCGTCGAGTTTCTCGAGCGTTGAGCCACAATCAATCCGCAGCGCTATTAGATAGTTTGCAGAAACTGCGTGCATGGGGGCTTAATTATATTGAATGCAAATAATTTTTAATTTTAGTAGCTGTATGTACGATTACGAAGCCTCGTAACCGGTTGGCCCTGACTAGTATTACTCCGCGATCTGACTGCATAGAATAACAACAAAGAACGAAAGAAAACTTCCGTTAACACAATTAATTAATTAAGTCCCCAGCAACTATAAAACCTACGAAATCAAAGCACAAGTGTACCTGTTCTGTGTGTGGAAGTGTGATTCAACGTACACATCTGGCACGGTTCTTCCTCAGTACGACAAGATATTTACCATGAAGAAATTAAAAAAATAAACATAAATGCTATAATTGCACATCGAAACCAGAAATACAGTCTAATACAAGAACACGAGCCAAATGCTTTGTTGACTGAACCTGTGACCAAGGGGCATTATTGTTTAACACATTTGAAATAAAAAAATAAGAACATTTTCTTTTACCTTTATATATCTTGACGAAAAGTACTCTGATCATTACAATATCTCCATTCGAACAGCATCTGGTGTCTAGCCCATCAAAACACCTGCACACAACATGACCTCAAATAGTACAGGTATCAACATCCTCTCTCCAAAGCACTAACTACCACCACATCTCAACAACGACCGACTACTGCCACTTCTCAACAAGCACTGCCTGTGGAGGCGGCGGAATAATACAGGTACTCTCTGGCGCGATCTCTGGCGCTGGGGCTCAGTGTAGCCACCTTTCATGCGAAGCGGAGCAAAGTAAAAAATCCCAGGAATGCTGTTGGACGAAATCATCGTGTTGCATGTTAAAGCCAGTCCCCACACTTCCAATTGTACTAACGCTACACTTCAGCGATTTGGTTAAGAAACACTGCAACGTCCCCTGTAAAACCTGGATCTTTCACTGTGTGATTTCCACGTCTTTGGCGACATGACGGAAGACATAGGGGGACGTCTATTTCAGTCGGACGAGGAAGTGCAAGACTGAATGCGATAGTGGCTCCATCAGCGGCCGACCGCGTTCTACGAAAAAGGAATTGATCGTCTCGTCTCCCAATGGGTGGTGACTACTTTCGGATGGTGCCAATCCATGGTCCCGCTGTGGCGGCAGTTCGGTTATCATTTGACTGCCCCTTATAGACACAAGCCATGTCGAGAAAACCTACTTGCAACGTTTCTGGAACTGGCTTTAAATGTTAACTCTAGCGATATATACAAACCCTACTAACCTGTAGGGAGACAAAATTAAACTATTTAGAGGGCGTTCTGAGATATACAGGGTGTAAATTTTAAGTTGACAAACCGGAATAACTGCAAAAATAAGCTTCACACGAAAAAATGTGTAGAATCCGAAGTTGATTATTTTCGAGGGGGACACCTGCTGGTGCTAAAATTAGCTGACCACCACAGCCCCCTGGGGGTGGGGCGGGAGGCAACTTTAAAATTTTAAATGGGAAACCCCATTTTTTATTGCAGAATCAGATTATACATTAAAAAACTACGTACTTTTTGTCTTAAACATCTGTTTTGATTCTTGATAGTTGGGGCTGTAATTCAAGATATTATTTGACTGAAGTGATTTCTACACCCACCGATTCAATTACTGACCAGATTTGAAAATTTAAAATGTTTTTGTGGTATCACATATCCATAAGACCCCATGGGCGTTATAGCAACGGAATCACCGTCTGACACGGTCACGCGGCATCTGGCGGATCCAGTCGTGCACGCCTGCCGAGTCCCACCTGTAGCAGCCCTGTACCACGAGCGCCCTCTGCAGCCGCAATACAGGACGGCCTGCGGCAGCGAAACCACCCCTCTCTCGCTCGAAACTACATCGCTACTTGAAGTTACACAGACGCTGCTTAGTCGCGGCTCTGTCATCATCATTGTTGCTGTTGTAATAAAATCAGTCTACCTTCATATGAAATAGTTTGAGCAAATAACCTAATAAAGAGTGATTTCAATTTGATGATCAACCAGCAATTATTGCACTATAACAAAACTTCTTTATCATATGAAATACCTTCTATATTAATGGATACTGAAAGCCTTTGTTCTTTTTGGTCCTGGTGGTGGAAGGATTCGCCGCTAAGATTCTTCCTGACACCCAGGGTACGCCCGATCGTGCTAAAACTCATAGACATCCTTTGTTCGGACATGACCCTCAACAGCCAAGACTGTGGTCAAGAAAAAGCTTCCTACAGAGAACTATGGGAGTTCGTTCATCTCGCAGGACTCGCAGATTGGAACTTTGGCGAGACTCCCCAGCTGAAGACAATCACATAACGGTCAAGGAAGAAATAGCCGAAGCCTCACACCTGTCACACTTGACCTGGAAGACTTGGAACTGACTGCGAGTTGGGGTGTCAAGGTGCGAAGCCATCCTCAGGAAGTGGGGCTTCAGTAATGAGGAGGAAACTTGTCAGAGTAGTGACGTACGGGACGATCAACATCTGCCTGTCTGCATGCACTATCTGTGATCTTGCTGCAGCCAGCGAAACTGCTGTGATAACCGCCGAATACTGGGCCCGTCAAAAAATATGATCATCTTGCTGCTTGTTTATCTGCCGCTTGTTTGTATATATTATTGAATTTGTGTCATATTTAATTTTGCAAATTTTTTATGTGAATCAATACCTATTAGGTTTTGTAATTATTTTATGTCTTGGACTCGAATAATAAAAAATTACATTATACACACATATTCTACTTTAGTTCTTATTGCCTCATTTGTAACGTCTTCGTTCACTTGGAGAAATACAGTATAACTAAGTCTTCTGTTTGCTGCATTAGTTGTTACCTAATCATTTCTGCTCCTGTCCAATTTTCCTATGGCAACAGTTGCCGTACCACTTTGCAGCTCACCTCTCCCTAACGTTGTGTATGCAGTCGTAAGCAGCAGCTGTTGTAACCTACTCACTAAGAGGTCTAATTTCGCGTTACACGTTTAACACAATAAATTCAGTGTTAAAGTAATAAACTGCTTGTAATAAACCACTTGCGGCAGAATAACTCAGGCTGTGCAGATTACTCGAGGATGAGAGCACTTAGCGACTTCCACCCACTTTTATCCATGATTTCAAACTTTTTCTAAACTGAAACTTCCTGGCAGATTAAAACTGTGTGCCCGACCGAGACTCGAACTTGGGACCTTTGCCTTTCGCGGGCAAGTGCTCTACCATCTGAGCTACCGAAGCACGACTCACGGCCGGTACTCACAGCTTTACTTCTGCCAGTATCTCGTCTCCTACCTTTCAAACTTTACAGAAGAGCTTCTGTAAAGTTTGGAAGGTAGGAGACGAGATACTGGTAGAAATACAGCTGTGAGTAACGGCCGTGAGTCGTGCTTCGGTAGCTCAAATGGTAGAGCATTTGCCCGCGAAAGGCAAAGGTCCCGAGTTCGAGTCTCGGTCGGGCACACAGTTTTAATCTGCCAGGAAGTTTCATATCAGCGCACACTCCGCTGCAGAGTGAAAATCTCATTCTTTTTCTAAACTGTTTTGAAACTGAAGCCCCTCCTCGCTCGGCTACAAAACAATGAAAAGAAGAAAAATATTGCGTACTACGTTTTCACTGTTCATACAGTAACACTTCAACATTACAGACGAAGTTTTATTGCTTCTTTACTCTAAGTCTATTGGCAATAAATGTTGCACTGTATACACATATACTACTAAATGAACCTGCAAAACTACTCTCTAAGACCAAAATAAACGAAGCACCTCGAAGAAATTATCCCAACTTGACGGAAATCGAAAGATGTGATGTACATGTATAGTCAAGCCAATATTACAATTTTGATAAAAAGTGGATTATTTCCTCAGAAAAAAGTGACTAATTGAGGAAGTGAATAACGCATTGATGCATCTCTGCTTCTTATACAAGCACTTTTTCGGCTTGGCACTGATTGATAGCCTTGTTGCCAGGTTAGCGAAGAACGCTAATGCGCTGCTTCCTGGACTCGGGTAGGCACGCCAGCCCCGGATCGAATCCGCCCGGTCGCTTAACAACGGAGGCCGGTGTGCCGGCCAGCCTGGATGTGGTTTTTAGGCGGTTTTCCACATCCCATTAGGTGAATACCGGGCTGGTCCCCACGTCTTGCCTGTTACACAGCTCGCAGACATCTGAGTGCCGGCCGGAGTGGCCGCGCGGTTAAAGGCGCTTCAGTCTGGAACCGCGTGACCGCTACGGTCGCAGGTTCGAATCCTGCCTCGGGCATGGATGTGTGTGATGTCCTTAGGTTAGTTAGGTTTAAGTAGTTCTAAGTTCTTGGGGACTTATGACCACAGCAGTTGAGTCCCATAGTGCTCAGAGCCATTTGAACCATTTTTGCAGACATCTGAACACATTCGCACTATGCCATGGATTACACTAGACACAGATAGTTGGGGTACACTAATTCTGTCCTGGGGGGTATGGGGTGGCGGCAGGAAGGGCATCCGGTCACCCCTTCAATTAACCTTCCCAAATCCGATTAACCATGCCGACCCTGCGTCGTTGTGGGAAAAAGGTACAAGCAAAAGAAAGAAAGAAAGACAGATTGATAGGTTTGTTGGATGTCCTCCTGCGGGGTATCTGGCCAAATACTGTCCAATTGTCACGTTAGATCGTCAAGACCCCGAGCTCGTTGGAGGGCCTCTTCATAATGCTCCAAACGTTCTCGACTTGGACGAGATCGGGCAACGTTACTGACCAAGGTAGAGTCTGGCAAGCACGGAGACAAGGATTAGAAGCCCTCGCCATATGCGGGAGGGCGTTATCTTGCAGAAATGTAAGCCGAGGATGGCTTGCACAGAGAGGGCAACAAAACTGGCGCAGGATATAGTCGACGTACCACTGTGCCATAAGGGTGCCGCGGGTGAAAAGTAATTGGATAATACTACAAAAAGAAATGGCACCCCATACCATCGCCCATTGTAGCCATGCCGTATGGTGGGCGACAATTAGGTTCGTATCCCACTGCTGTCTGGGGAGTCTTCCGACATTTCTTCGGCCTGCAGTCTCATTGACTGAAGTTGAATTGTCTTCAGTCATGAGTCCTGCTTCAAACTGAGCCAAAATGATGCGCGAAAATATAATGTGAACCGTGAATTTACTTTCTAACTTGTTCTTAAGAATTTGCTTTATTTACTAGCATTTCATCAAGAACATTAACACATTTAATCACACTATGTGAGCGTGGAAGTAGTTGCCAGGGAGTAACTGATGAAACCAAAATGAAATTGCTTTTAAGAAATGGGAATTTTATTCCTAAAAGCTTTTTTTTTTTTTGGAAACAGATTTAAAATTATAAGCGGGAAACACCCTCTAAATATCGAGTTACAATTTATTCAGAGGCAGAAAGAAACAAATTTTTGAGTGGATGAGCTTTCGGGTTGAGAACCTTGCCACTCCCTTTTGACACGGCCGTAGTCACAACCGCTCACAACAACCTCTGAAAGACTACACAGGTGAAACCTGCAACACACCGGATTACCTTAAAGTAAATGTTTTAACTATTCACACAAGCACACAAACTATGCACCATGTAGGAGGTATGGAAATTGTACAAAACACTAAAATTAAAAGATTAACTTGCCACCGAAGGTGCAACTTGATTTTAACTTCAAAGAAAAGTCTTACAGTGGAAGGGTGGCAACTTTATATGCTAAAATGACCATTTAAATAAAAGCCTATGAAATGGAATCTTACATAAAATTGTACAAGGTTCACCAAACATGCTCTGCAGTACACATGTACCGCTTCTCAAGATGATAGGCAAGATAAAAACATATTTCAGGAATTAGGCCGTTACACTTCAAGCAATAAATACTTTAACGCACCGAATCCGACAAACATGGCAGAGGCAGCTATTAATGTACGGCAGATTGATAGAGAGATTACCAAACAACCCGAACCGTAGGTTGCTCTAACACACCGCTACTCCACAAGGGAAAAACGTACCACCCATTTCATAAATAACCACCTTCCCGCGGTTGGGCAAACGGAGAAGAATGGTGGGACGACCCCAAAACAATGGGGCTGGTGACCTCACCAAGAAAACAAGCAGAATTTAACAAGTAATTGAAACAACATATCACCAGTCATTTAACTTCTAATAAACTGCGATTTCTGGCGAAGACCTGGCGCAGCACCCCCAAAACGCTCTCCCGAACCGTCCGCTGCCAGCTGCTTCAACGGTCGCAGGAAGGCGCGCCGATCTCCCGTCTCACGGCGTCGCAGCTCGCACCGGCTCGTGGGTTGACTCCTGTTGCTGTCGTGTCGGCTGCGAAGCCACTACCCTTCGCTATACGGCGCGGCCCACTGGACTCAAGTGGCGACCTCACATGCGCCGACGCTCAAGGCGGACCAGGCATCCTGTGTCAACAGATCGATCCAACCACCAATGGCCATTGCCTGACCAACTCGAGCAGACTGGCGGCCTAACACGCAGACTCAGATGCAGGAACTAAGCCCCCCGACCGGGCGTCCCTTCGTTGAGTTCTCTCACTGCAAGGGACCAGTCATCCTGTGTCAACCGATCGATCCAACCGCCAATGGTCATTGCCTGACCAACTCGAGCAGACTGGCGGCCTAACGCGCAGACTCAGATGCAGGAACTAAGCCCCCCGACCGGGCGACCCTTCGTTGAGTTCTCTCACTGCAAGGGACCAGTCATCCTGTGTCAACCGATCGATCCAACCGCCAATGGTCATTGCCTGACCAACTCGAGCAGACTGGCGGCCTAACGCGCAGACTCAGATGCAGGAACTAAGCGCCCCGACCGGGCGACCCTTCATTGAGTTCTCTCACTGCAAGAGACCACTCAACCTGTGTCAACCGATCGATCCAACCGCCAATGGCCATTGCCTGACCAACTCGAGCAGACTGGCGGCCTAACGCGCAGACTCAGATGCAGGAACTATGCCCCCCGACCGGGCGACCCTTCGTTGAGTTCTCTCACTGCAAGGGACCAGTCATCCTGTGTCAACCGATCGATCCAACCGCCAATGGCCATTGCCTGACCAACTCGAGCAGACTGGCGGCCTAACGCGCAGACTCAGATGCAGGAACTAAGCCCCCCGACCGGGCGACCCTTCGTTGAGTTCTCTCACTGCAAGGGACCAGTCATCCTGTGTCAACCGATCGATCCAACCGCCAATGGCCATTGCCTGACCAACTCGTGCAGACTGGCGGCCGAACGCGCAGACTCAGATGCAGGAACTAAGCCCCCCGACCGGGCGACCCTTCGTTGAGTTCTCTCACTGCAAGGGACCAGTCATCCTGTGTCAACCGATCGATCCAACCGCCAATGGTCATTGCCTGACCAACTCGAGCAGACTGGCGGCCTAACGCGCAGACTCAGATGCAGGAACTAAGCGCCCCGACCGGGCGACCCTTCATTGAGTTCTCTCACTGCAAGAGACCACTCAACCTGTGTCAACCGATCGATCCAACCGCCAATGGCCATTGCCTGACCAACTCGAGCAGACTGGCGGCCTAACGCGCAGACTCAGATGCAGGAACTATGCCCCCCGACCGGGCGACCCTTCGTTGAGTTCTCTCACTGCAAGGGACCAGTCATCCTGTGTCAACCGATCGATCCAACCGCCAATGGCCATTGCCTGACCAACTCGAGCAGACTGGCGGCCTAACGCGCAGACTCAGATGCAGGAACTAAGCCCCCCGACCGGGCGACCCTTCGTTGAGTTCTCTCACTGCAAGGGACCAGTCATCCTGTGTCAACCGATCGATCCAACCGCCAATGGCCATTGCCTGACCAACTCGTGCAGACTGGCGGCCTAACGCGCAGACTCAGATGCAGGAACTAAGCCCCCCGACCGGGCGACCCTTCGTTGAGTTCTCTCACTGCAAGGGACCAGTCATCCTGTGTCAACCGATCGATCCAACCGCCAATGGCCATTGCCTGACCAACTCGTGCAGACTGGCGGCCGAACGCGCAGACTCAGATGCAGGAACTAAGCCCCCCGACCGGGCGACCCTTCGTTGAGTTCTCTCACTGCAAGGGACCAGTCATCCTGTGTCAACCGATCGATCCAACCGCCAATGGCCATTGCCTGACCAACTCGAGCAGACTGGCGGCCTAACGCGCAGACTCAGATGCAGGAACTAAGCCCCCCGACCGGGCGACCCTTCGTTGAGTTCTCTCACTGCGCCACAAATTCGGACGAGAGACAGACTAGCAAGCTGGGTACGAGAGACTCCAGAATCACCCAGACTGACCCACGGGCGAGCTCATAGCGCCCCTTAAATGCACGTGAACAGGCGACCTTTCCCCTTTCCCATCAGAGGGAGACACAAAAGCTGCGATTGCCACAGCGGTGCCACTGCCAGAAACGGAGGGCGATTGCTTCAAACTACGCGCTGCGGCGCGCTCTTCAGAACAGCAATTTTTACCATGGCGCATAATCATTTATTTATCTGCACATGTACATCACTTCCACTGATTTCCGCCCCAGTCGGATAATTTCTTCAAGGTGCGTCGCTTCTTTTTATTCATGGGAGTTCGTTTCTTTAAAGAATAAGGAGTGGGGGAGGGTTATCGATGGTTCCTGATTGGAGAAGTAAATTAGAATGTGGCATCCTCATAGACCTAACCGGTACTATCACAAAATTACGAAAATTTGCCCCGAGAACCTAGGCATGTTTTAGAGAAACACCGTGAACACAAATTATCACTTAAGCGGGCGTTCTGTTACAGAGTATTCTAGCTCATTGCACAAGTTATCGCATAGCTCGTTACCACTAGAACCTATTGTAACGACATATTACAAAACCAATCTGGCAGCTACTGTATAAAGCAGTAGTATATCAGTTTGTATGATGAAATATGAAACCTAGTTAAACAGACAGCGCTCCATCGCAGCGTCCTGCCACTATATACAGCCCACGTGACGACTGTAGTATGTAGTACAGTGGAACCGCAGAAAGATAAACACAATCTGCTATCTGAATGGATGTCGGTCACATTTCATAGCTTCTTCAAATTGCACTTTGATCTCTAGTTTTGTTGTCATACATATTACTCGAGTCGTTAATGGATGTGCATGCTCTCTGCGTGTACACACATTAATCATCGATACAGTTGTTCACTTCCAGTTGTTTATTAGAGTAATGGAAACCACTGAATCAGATTGTCCGCCTCCGTCGCCGACCGGCCGGAGTACCTACTTTGCAGAGAACCTGGGTTCAGTTCCAAGTACTGCCACAGGTTTTCCCTTGGTGAGAGGTCTGTAACTGCGTGCACTCCATTAATCACACACTGCAACCCCATTCAGAGAAGTTAGAAAACGAAATTTGTACCAGACTGGGCGCTCTACAACCTATAGAAGGTGCTTGATAATGTTCTTGTTGCAATATTTACGAGACATTTTCGTCGTATGGGCTATCAAGTTCAGTGGAATAATTGTCCTTAAACTTCACAAACCCCCGATCACTAACGACAGGATTTTGTTTAGTATTAATCTTCGCTTATTGACAGCACCTCCCATGTCTTGGTCAGCTACTTGTCTTTATGCGTGGGTCTACAACCGTGTGAATTTTTCAAATGTAACAGTTTTTCCTTCAAGCCTTTTAACTAAAATGAATTGTTTATCTGTCGCTGTTAGCCTATTTCGAATGCTTTAATATTTTTAAGTGAACCAGAAGTCAATCAAAACCTAGACACAGCATGATGGCATGGAGTGATATGCTTCTCTATCAAAGGAAATTTTAAATTGTGTCCTGGAGCTTTGAAAATACTGCTATTTTTCGTTAGCGACTTGTTAAATGAGAAGGTCAAACTAGTCGAATTTGGCCAATATTAACTTATACATAGTTCCGTCGATTAAAATGACAACCTTCCAGGAAACATGATTTTATTTAATAAAGACTTTCGTAAGGTTTGAATAAACGAAGTCAATGATAATACTGCTATAACAACAATTTTTGCACTCTTTCTGCAAGTAACCTTTCCAGCTTTCAAAATAGGTACCGTTATTTCTGCTAATTTCAGTCAATATCTCAACGTTTCTGGGGACAGCTTTAGCATAATATCTCTGTTGCATAAATTTACACATGATTGCGTTTGTAACTTCTACTACGATTATTATTAATTCTGGTTTTATTGTTTGTATATTATATTGTGATTAACATTATTACTGTTACTATTATTATTATTATTATTATTAGTAGTAGTAGTAGAAGTAGTTGTAATAATAATAGTAATTGCAGTATTGGTACTAGTACTGCAGTCATTACTAGTTATAATCTATTTCTGTTACTCTATATGGTCTTATATGTATGAATGTTTTCTTTTCTGTTGTTACCATTACTGTTATTGTTTACAGTATTATACTTACTAAGATAATTTAAATAAACTGTGACGAAAAATAATTTCAATGTGTAAAACAGTAAGTCTGATGAGAGGGTTGAATGCAGTAATTTGCTCAGACTAAACAAATAAATAAATAAATAATAATTATAATCAGTCATGAAACGATAGGGTGGATGGTGTCAAGTTTGCGGGACATCGAGGAGAGAGTATTCAACGTGAGAGAGTAGACAAAGGAAATTTATAAATTTGTACACGATCTTGAGGGGTATGCTAGATGGACAGAAAAGGCGAGGAAATATGCAAGGTGGTCCAGAATTTGAAGTGAGTATTAAAATTGTGGTAGAGCAGGTTAGTATAAGATAGGATTCATTGATCAGTTCTTTCTTATGCTAATCTACCATTATTTCTGCTCTACCAAAATTTTAATACTCACTTCAAATTATGTATCATCATGGACAATGCCTCATCGTTCATATCCATCTAACATACAGCTCAATATCGTGTAAAAACTTACCAATTTCCTCTATCTACCAACTTATTTTGAATGCCTTCCGATTCCTCGACGTTCTGCAAACTTGACACAATCTACCCTATCATATAATCCAATCAACGCTCTATACATGATGGAGAGATGCAAACCCAATGTTCAGTTGGTTAGTTTACTGTGGGCTTTTTGTTCTGTTGAAAGTATATGCAGTTTCCTTGTTAATGTAGAGTCGACGGCTATTCTAAATTAGGCTGCTCAATACTATGGGGCAAGTAATTGTTATTGAATGCTGAGCTACACTTCAAAGTGACACACATACATGACCCTATTTTTCAACAAAGTTACCAAGTCTCTGTAAATCACTGTCGGAAAGTTCTATCAGACGTCCATTGGCTCGATGATACAAATCCGCCCTTCAGTCACGGTATGATTTAAGAGCCGCTGTGTGAACGCCCCCATCATTAGAAAGTCCACCCCACCAACACTTCCGATAATCTTTCAGATTACCGAAACAAGGGCAGCGCATGGTGTGAGATCTTGACTTTCCAATCAGCGTCAACCATGGCTGTGTGACCTTGGTCAAATTGTTGGCACCATTTCGCAATGGCTGCACGTAACATTGCAGTCTGTCGATCGCTGTTAGGGCAGTGTAGCACAATGGTAAACGACAGTGCAAGTGATACTGATTCCGCTAAGAGTGCTTTCTGATGAAATTTATTTGTAGGGGCACGTAGATTTCCAGAGTTTACAAAAGCTTGCGATACTGATTTATATCTGAACTATGCCATGTGATCACAGAAATATATAACTCTATTACTCGGCTGTGTTCTGTCCAATAAAAGAATTTCTTTGATCTATTGTGAGGTACAACACTATGTATAACAAATAACAATAAGTTTTCGTCATCAAGAGACTTATTTTATGATGATGGAAATAATTAAAAACAAATGGGGCACTATCGATCCAAATAACTCTTTATATTTCCTTTACATTGTGTATTACATACGTAATGTCTAAACAGTATGTTCCAGTAATGTCATTAAAGAAGTTTCACTTTGAATTTCGTTATTCGGTATGGAGTTACCGGTCTGCTGTACGTATTGCCTTACATTTCAACGCAGGTGAAAGATATTTTTATTAGCCTTGACGTATTTCGACTACAACCTCATTTTGCCATCTTTTGGAAAACATTCTTTTTGAAAATAATTTGTTCTAAAAGTTGTTAATGATAAAATTATTCGCATTCTAGAATATTATTCAGTGATACTGAACAAAATTTTGATAACCAATTCTATATTCTTGTAACCATAATTCTCAGCTTTCTAAAAATGGTTAATGTGGTAATTATAAAGTTACTGTCCAGTTCTATATTCTTGTAACCTTAATTCTCAGCTTTCTAAAAATGTTTAATGTGCTAATTTTAAAATTACTGTGACTACAAAGTTTTTCTCTTGCAAAAATTCTCGCGAGAAATGCGAATCTATCAATGTGGGCGTTGCAAGCCAGTTGTAGAAGACTGTTCAGATTTTGTCCTCTGGCGCAGCAGACGGTGAGAGCGAAAATTGGCTGGGGGTTGTGTGGGCATAAATACTCAATAGGCTTTAAATGCATTTATTAATAATAAAACTCAACAATCCAGAAGTCAAACACGAGTATAACAGCTAGTTCAGCTAGTTCTAAACTCACAAGTATGCTAAACTTAATATCTAGTACGTCATAATAAATAGTAAACTCATCTCTTCTCAGAATACCTTAGGCTTTACAATAACGAGAGGGTAAAAAGTAAGACACCAACATACTAAAACGAACTACGCAAGCTGTAAAGGAAAGACGAGAAAGAAATATAATAATCAAATACACAAAAGTACTCTAGCAGAAGGTGACGCAGCAAAGCCCCAAACTTATACATTACTAATACAATCAGCTAACAGGAGGAACAGTAAATAGGTAATAAAAACACACTGACACAGACGAACTATTGTTGACCACAAGCCATGATAAATGATATAAAAATCATCCAATGGCAGTTTTTTGTTTACACCAGTACAACCAGTCTTAATTTATAGTGCTTTCTATCCTTCGAATGCATCAATCTGTCCTTCTTACAAATTCCGAGTAATTTAAAAAAAAATCTGTGACATGGTCAAAAGCACATATGGAAATACAGTGGTCGCTTAGATTAACAATCAGAGGCGCAACCGACGAAGTCCTTGTTGTATTTGTCGATATAAGCACACGCAGCATCTGGCTATTGCTCGAGAGGGCTTTCTAAATTGCTGTTATGATTACTGTGTCCTCAGTGTAGTCCAGATCAGTAAGTATATCAGCACATGGTTGATACGTTTTTTCTCTTGCTTGAGCTGCGGTAGCCGTCGTGTTCTTCGAACGAAGATTTGGTACTCGTTTGGAGTTGAAAATGCCTCCACAAGTGGTGGTGTTAATTTATGGGTCAAGTAAGGGTCGCAGTAGCATCGCACTCTAAGGTCACTAATTTTGACAACTCATCCCTAATCCGTTGTTGGTGTTTCAGGATAAGCTTTGTGCTCAAGTGTCTCTTACATAGTTATAAGGCCGCTTCCAATGTTTCGGCTAACAGTGCGTTCTTTGGTCTGGAGCATACAGCTGTTATGCATAACGACAGTGCTTTGTATTGGTAACTGTTGAGTATCTAAGCAGCTTTCTGGGGTTGTCCCATGCAGCATGCAAGTGTAATCCAGGTGAACTCGCAGCATCGCGCGGTACACATGGACAGCAATTATGGGGTCCATAACCAAGGTTTTTTAAAAGAGTAAACAGCCATTTGATGTGTTTTACTATATTTATGTACTGTAATACCTATATTTCGACTTTTAAGCCATTATCAAGTACAATGATAAACGTTGTTAGGTCGTTATCATGGTATATCTGTTAAGGCAGTCCAGTACTTGATAATGGCATGAAAGCCGAAATCTAGATAGTACAGAAGATGTTGTTGTTGTTGTGGTCTTCAGTCCTGAGATTGGTTTGATGCAGCTCTCCATGCTACTCTATCCTGTGCAAGCTTCTTCATCTCCCAGTACTTACTGCAATCTACGTCCTTCTGAATCTGCTTAGTGTATTCATCTCTTGGTCTTCCTCTACGATTTTTACCTTCCATGCTGCCCTCCAGTGCTAACGTTGTGATCCCTTGATGCCTCAGAACATGTCCTACCAACTTGTCTCTCCTTCTTGTCAAGTTGTGCCACAAACTCCTCTTCTCCCCAATTCTATTCAATACCTCCTCATTAGTTATGTGATCTACCCATCTAATCTTCAGCATTCTTCTGTAGCACCACATTTCGAAAGCTTCTATTCTCTTCTTGTCCAAACTATTTATCGTCCATGTTTCGCTTCCATACATGGCTACACTCCATACAAATACTTTCAGAAACGACTTCCTGACACTTAAATCTATATCCAATGTTAAAAATTTCTCTTCTTCAGAAACGCTTTTCTTGCCATTGCCAGTCTACATTTTATATCCTCTCTACTTCGACCATCATCAGTTATTTTGCTCCCCAAATAGCAAAACTCCTTTACTACTTTAAGTGTCCCATTTCCTAATCCAATTCCCTATGCATCACCAGACTTAATTCGATTACATTCCATTATCCAAGTTTTGCTTTTGTTGATGTTCATCTTATATCCTCCTTTCAAGACACTGTCCATTCCATTCAACTGCTCTTCCAAGTTCTTTGCTGTCTCTGACAGAATTACAATGTCATCGGCGAACCTCAAAGTTTCTATTTCTTCTCCATAGATTTTAATACCTACTCCGAATTTTTTTGTTCCCTTTACTGCTTGCTCAATATACAGATTGAATAACGTCGGGAAGATGCTACAGCGCTGTCTCACTCCCTTCCCAACCGCTGCTTCCCTTTCATGTCTCTCGACTCTTATAACTGCCATCTGGTTTCTGTACAAATTGTAAATAACCTTTCGCTCCCTGTATTTTACGCCTGCCACCTTTAGAATTTGAAAGAGAGTATTCCAGTCAAGATAAATAGTGTAATGCACTGTCAGATGGTGGTTTACTCTTTTAAAAAATATTGCATGACTGTGGCTCATCACCACCGAAAACTTTTCACAGTCCGTGTGTTCCCCGTCATGTAACGAAGTGAAATCAGAGCGTTTTCACACGTAGCTTCGACATGGTGTGTATGGCGGAACCATCGAAGCTCATTGTCCATATGAAGGCCTGGGTGTTCGTCGCATCCTGTGAAGGGAATCTGGTAAGTAGCTAGTTGAGTGGCTTCCATCATTTTGAATCTGTGTCGTGAATACACCTATATCCTGACTGCCGACTTACTAGTTATGATGTTAAATCCCTTCCCCTGTAGCCAGTACTGAAATTTTGTATTATTTTCTTCAAGCTACTTTTTATGAGCTTGCAATGAATCATTAGTATCATAAATACATACGCAGATCGTCGGCATATTGAAATATCCAACATCTGTCTCACAGGATAAATCAGACGTCACTGGTATTAATGTTAAAAAAGGGGGAGAGAATATATTCTTGTGCCAGTCCCGTACAGGGCATCCTCTATCCGATAGCACCATGACACGAAAACATTATTGCCGTCGTTTTCTGTAATAGGGACAGAAGGCAGCACAGGAAACTTTCTGGTCGCTGGAGGTTCCTCAGTCTTTGTGGAAGGACTGTTAACAAGACTTCGTTTCATCTACTGTGACCATGTGAAACTATTTTCGTCCGGTCCCAACTGTGGGTTCTTTGACGGTTCTGGGAGAAGGCTCATCACACTAGAGTACATGAAATATTACCTCACTTTGTTACACAAATAAATAAATGATTTACTTAACTTTGACTCACTTCTTTGCCACAGGAGTACTCGATAATTTACAACTTTCTCTGAGTAGCTAGGCATCATTTGATGCACTAATTAACAAACTGTTCTCTTGTAGCACAACATTGCATGTTTCAATGAACAAGTCCATCAGAAACTTTAATTACCGCATTGTTCCTAAACTATGGTGTTGATTCCTTCAGATGAAGTCACGAAATATGGCCGAAATCTTGCTAGCTCAACATTATATTGACCTCAGTGAGATGGTTCAAAATGGCTCTGAGCACTATGGGACTCAACTGCTGAGGTCATTAGTCCCCTAGAAATTAGAACTAGTTAAACCTAACTAACCTAAGGACATCACAAACATCCATGCCCGAGGCAGGATTCGAACCTGCGACCGTAGCGGTCTTGCGGTTCCAGACTGCAGCGCCTTTAACCGCACGGCCACTTCGGCCGGCTCAGTGAGATGGCGCTGCTGCACTGAGAGGGCAGGCGTGGTCTTCTGCAGCTCGTCCCATACACTGTTCAGGATTGCAACGAGCCTCTGATGACTGTGATATCAATTCATGTTGCCATATTCTGTGTGGGAATGTGGTCTCTGCGCGATACCACAATATGCATGATTTAAATGTGTATGAAATATACAGGATTGTGAGAACAAAAGAAAGAAAGTTCATGAACAATATGATTGATGAAATTGAAAAGGGAAATACAATATAATACAACAAAAATATGTTTCAGATGTTGAAACATGTGAGAAACGGTCACAGAGACGAAGCTTTAGTTATTAATGATAAGGATGGAAGTGTGCTAACAGACAAGAAAAAAGTTCTGAATAAGTCGAAAGAATATTTTGAAGAGCTATTAGATGTAGAAAGAGCAATGAGGAAACTAAAGAATAATAAAGCACCAGGGGAGGTTAGGATAACGGCAGAGATGTTGAAGGCAGAAGGAGAAACATTTCAGGAAAAGCTCTACAATCTCGTAAAAGAAGTATGGGGAAAAGAAATCTCAGAATGGAAATCAGCCGTCATTTTCCCAGTGCTTAAAATGAACAGCAATAGGAATTGTAACAACTCCAGAGGCATTTCTCTCCTAAGTGTACCTTATAAACTTCTAGCTTTAATAATACTTGAGAAGCTAAAGCCATTTGCAGAAGATATTGTTGGAGAGTACCTGGCAGGCTTCCAGGAAGTACGATCGACCATCGATCAAATTTTCACCATAAGGCAAATCTGGGAAAAGTGCTGGGAATTCAACCATCGGTTTCTGGTGACGTTCGTGGACCTCTCAAAGGCTTATGACAGTACCCACAGATTAAGTATACACAACATCCTGAGAGAGCTTGGTACACCAATGAAGTTAATCAATATGGTCAAGGTGTGCACAGGGGAGACAACAGCCAAAGTCAAATGCCAAGGGGAGCTCTCTGAGCAATTCCACATCAGAATGGGTGTGAGACTGAGATTATTTCACCATTGTTATTTAATCTGGTCCTAGAGAAAGTAATCCGAAGAATGAAAAAACAAAGGGGTGACGCTAAATGGTAGGACAGATTTATTGGGCTATGCAGACGACATCGCAGTTCTAGCAGAATCAGAGGAAGAGATGACAGAAACTGTAGAGGACCTAGCGCAAAATGCAAGTAAGATCGGGTTAGGGATTAGTGCGGAAAAGACCGAGGTAATGGAGGTATCAAGAGAAACCCCTAACGACATCCCATTACAGGTACGGATATGGAAATTTGCTTAAGCGGAAAATTTTAAATACCTTGGCGCATGTTTCAACAGGCAAAATAATTAAAAACAGGAAATAAACCAACGTATTGTGAACGGGGCTAACACTTATTTCAGTATAGATACTGTCATCCAAGAATCTGTCAATTAAGAACAAACTTATAGCATACTATGGCGTGATAGTGCCAGAATTGTTGTATGGGACAGAAGCGCTAAGAACAACAAAGAAGGATGAAGGAAACTTGTTGGTTTTCAGAAGAAAAATTATGAGAAGGATCTTTGGACCTCTCCAGGAAGTGAGTTCGTGGAGACGTAGAAAAAACCAAGAACTGTATGAGCTGATGAGGCAACCGAACATCGTTCAAAAACTGAAAGCGCGGAGCATAAGCTTGGCAGGCCACATTGCTAAGAAACCAGACGCCTCTCAGGCAGAAGCCGTCCTTATTGGAAGACCTGATGGTAGCCGTCCAATCGGAAGACCCAGGAAGCGATGGGAGGATGAGCTACAGAAGGACCTTTGCCAGCTAGGAGTGCGTGACAACTGGATCCAAAGTGCACAAGATCGCCATCTATGGATCGGCACTGAGATGTTGGCGCATGATCTACAGGGTCCTCGATCGCCGGTTTGATGATGATGACGATGATGATAATGATGATAATGTCCACTACAGGTATTAACACTTCACTGTCGTGCCCTGTACCAGCCAGAAACCTAGCTAGAAATGGATTATTAGTTCACAAATCTCTACGTCATTTAACCATATAGTCCAAAAATTTTATGCACACAGGAAAACAGCGATGTCGGTCAATATGACTCGGCGCGAATTCCGTTATTCCCTGTTATCAAAATGGGTCCAAAAAATGATTCAAATGTCTCTGAGCACTATGGGACTTAACATCTATGGTCATCAGTCCCCTAGAACGTAGAACTACTTAAACCTAACTAACCTAAGGACATCACACAACACCCAGCCATCACGAGGCAGAGAAAATCCCTGACCCCGCCGGGAATCGAACCCGGGAACTCGGGCAAAATGGGTCCAATGTGTGTCGTTTTCATATCTCCAATCTTAATCCTATCTTTCGACACTTTGCTGGGAATGTGTAATGACATATGTTTGTCCCACGATGACGGGAGCATGTTCAGGTGATATCAGATGTAGTCCCGTCGGGGGCTTATGGAGGCATCATTAGTTCATGGGCGGTTCCTGGGAAAACCCTACAAAAAGTGTTTTGTTACTATATTTCCGTCGTCACCATTGGGCCAAAACTCAGTCGAGGATACCAAGATGGCTACGCACAGAACATGGTTGTAATTTTTACGATATATTTCTAAGATCCCAATCACGAACAACCTCGAAAATTTTCTTGATATTTTATCCGTTTCCGAGATACAGAGGTTTAAAGTTGCCCTACTTCTACACGCAAAATACGCACGTAAAATCAGGTGCGAGGCGAAAGTTTATAAAATGACTTAGAACGAAGAAATATGCTATAAGATGTCTCTGTTATCATCTGGGAACCTAATGTTGCAGTAATGAAGAACATGCAAACTGTTTGTCCACGTAAAAGCCGACCTTAGATGTGAATTTTGTTTAGCGTTATTTCAGTTTCACATTAGTAAGCTATCTAAATTTTACAGACCATTTCTTTCCATATTAGTTACAAGCCATGCTGCAGCAAGGAAAAGAAGGGAAAAAGCGGAAAAAGATGCTATCAGCGCACAAAAAATGTGAATGTGTTTCTGTTTGTTTAAAAAAAACTACCCAAAAATTTTAGCATGGAACATAGTTGACAGTGACAGAACAGTGCTAGGAAAAGAGTGAAGGAGACTGTGCTAGAAGGGGGAGGATGGTGGATGAAAGAGAAAGTGGAATTGGGTGGAAGCCAGTGGTAATGAGAGACAGAGTATATGACAGTCACAAAAAAGAAGAGAGTGTTAGTGACAGCGTGAAGAGAAAGCAGCAGTATGGAAGAAGGAATGAGATAGCAGCAGTAAGAGAGAGCAAGAGGCAGATTGCGACATTGAGAGGAGGTAGTGGTGGTAGGACAGAATGGAGACTGCGGCTGTGATACAGGAGGCAATAACAGAGACACGCAATGAGATAATAGCAACGAGTTAGGGGGTAATGACTGAGAGAAAGGAGAACTGAGAGTGGATGGGTATGAGCGACCTACAGCGATGGGCTAGTGGGCGTCAGTGAGTTACAATTGGCGAAGGTTGTGAGAGTTTGGGGTTGAATCGAATGTTAAAAAAAGTGCGTAAATGTTCCCATGCCAAAATTTTTGGCAAAAAGTTTAAAGGTGCTGAGGATGGTGAATGAGGCAGCTTGTACCCCACTTGTCAGTCCGTGTCATTTGTATAAACAGTAAAACATTCGCACTTTTGTGCTCCGATAAGAGCATTTTTCCTCTTGTTCTATACTGCTTCAATATATAGCAGGAACTTCCCCTCTTAGAATGGGCCGGCAGAATATTCCGAATGCTTCCTACACGTTATTTTGTATGAGATTAACAAAAAGTGCCTCAAACACTCTAGCCATACAATGTTTCAGAGCTTTGATAAATAGTCAATAAGGTTTGCACTAACAAACAATGACACACGTCAAAAACGGTTCTGTATTATCGGTAGGAAAGACGATTAGGCTTTGATGTCTCATCGACATTAGTGACGGAGCATTCAGAGAAACAACTGGCGGCTCAGGAAATCAAAAAAACCTAAATTTCGATGGCCGGACGCAGATTTAACATTAGAAGGACCAGGGATTACGGACTATCTACAAGGATCAGTCCGTCATTTTGACGGTTCGAGATTTATTTGCCTTTTTTAGAAATAGTAAACAAGTTTAGAAACGTACCAGTTCATTTCACACTATTTATAGAGATTACCAGACTATTGTTTTCGTTTTTCTGAAAATTTACGGGTACAACGAACATTTTATGCGTAACAATTAATCCAAATACCTAAGATTTTCAAATTTGAAATAGATCCCCGCAGTAAAAACAAGTGTTTTAGCATAAATAACATGCATGTGTTAAAGCATAATATATTGTAGCCCTGATTTCGCTTATTCAAATCCACCTGATGCATGGCGACACCTAACACTTGAGTATACAGTGTTGCCTAAACAACGTCCATAAGCATATTTGCTGCATTTTTCTGTAAATAAATGGTTGCTCCTATTCTACCCTCTACATCCTCCAACTCCTTGCGAATGTTGCTATGTTGAGGTATTGTATCAGGAGGTCTATTTTGTACACATGTGCCCTTGTATCCTGAAACCAACTCCTCTGCCGACAGTTATATAAACTGGGAGCAGCTTACTTTTTGTCCTGTTACTTCCTGAAAGAGTGCTCATGCATGAATGTCTGCCAGGACCAATACATCGAAAAAAGCTTACGTGGGTCATCTACGACATACGTAAGATCCGTACTTGACATTGTGAAGTCGAGCCATGTGGCGTATGATGCCAACGCCGTACATGGTATTACTGTAGTACGCCACTGATTGTGGTATCTTTTGAGGACGACAGTAACTGTGTCATGCACTGAACTCAAAGTAAGCACAGTTTTTGTGTTGTTTTTTTTTTTCGCCTGACAGCACGTTGGAGTTACGTTAATTCACATATAAAGTACAGTCGTGTGCAAAGGAGCTGTAGCGGATTTTGCTGATTGACGTATTTTCCTTCTAGACATCCTCACTGTGCCAGCTATGCTTGTACTCATACGTTTCAAACTTCCTGTAAGACATTTGATTCTGAAAAAATATTGTCACATGTAATATTCCTTCGTGCGGAAACAAACTGATATGTAAGACATGTTACAACATACTGTGAGGCGCTGCCCAACTTTGTGAAGGTGAGGAAAATCCTTCACCTGATACCTTGAATTTGTATCAACTACAAGCCAAAACTTTGTTCCAAATTTCTCTGGTTTATAGCTCATACGTTGAATGAAATCGTCGTCTGGCACTGACATCAGATAATTCAAAATTTCTTCATATCTCGGAAAAACCATTATGAACCAGTTAGAATGTCGTCAACACTAACTTCGCCACTTGAGCACTAAAGTTTCTTTTCTAATCGACAAAGGGTCTGCAGAATGCCATAAAATGAGCAAAGCAAACAACAATAGCTGTGAACAGGTCGTAAATCTGTTATTCTCAAGGTAGTACCCGTAGAAATGACGGATGGCGGTCCTTCTAGTAGGAATTCACTGTGTCGTGTATCAGAAAGTTCCTCCACGCTTCTTATTTTTCAGATGTGTGGGTCAGAAATATATTTTAAAAGTCTTAGAAAATGGAAATTATAGAATAAAACACTTACACGAAATACGTCTACTAAAGCAGAGCACTCATCAAAATAAGGGTTGCGGTCTTTCTAGTGTTAAAATCTCGTCCATGCGAATGAATCCTTGGAGCTAACCACTGCACAACCTCTGTCACTCTTCTTATGGGCGAACCATTGTTTAAAAAACTTGTTTATTGTTTACGTTTCATGCCCAAATTTGCAAAATTGGGAATGTTTTAGTAGCATCTAAACGTTTTATCGCAGGACAGTTAGCTTGAAACCTTCTTTTTTCACACGTGTAATTGGACTCTGGTAATTTCCGAGCCCAATTTCAGGCCGACGGTACTGGCCCTCTGCTATTCCATTCGCCTATTGTTCAGCTTGTCTCTGCCTCTGTTTGTAGTTGCCTTAAACATGGAAAGCCGTATTAGCCGCAGGATGCCAAACAGCTTTGACCGACGGCTAATATTAAGGACCATTCAGTGAGCAAAAGCAGCTTAAACACACACACACATACACACGCACGCACGCACACACACTATGCACGCGCGCTCGAAACCACGCACACGCGTGGAATTTTGGATAAAGTGTACAGGATCCGGATCCAGTTATGATTGGCTGTCATGTCAGCCTGATAGCCACGAGGTCCAATTAACTGGAGAACAAAGACAGTTGTCATTAAATTCTTGTGCTCGGGAGGACGCAATTAATGCATGGGATGTGTGCTGGGGAGAGGGGAGGAGGGGCTGCTATGAGAAGAGAATCCGCCGGGCCGGATCGAAAGCCTTTCAGCGCGAGATGGACGAGCTCGTACGTACGGTAAATCCCCGGGGCCCTCCGGAAAGATGGGACACGAACCGGTGCCCTCGAAGCCCATTGTACACAGACTCGGCCCAGAGGAGAACAATGAGCTGCTGTGATTGGAACACGGGCTCTCCTGGGTGACTCGGCGTGTCAACCAGCGACCAACGGGAGCAGCGCTCTGGAAGCGTCTAGTAGGGCAGAAACAATGAAAGGTCCCCCCGTGACCCCCGCGACAAGTGTCGGTCTTTAGGGAAAGCAGATATTCCAGATATTCACTCCTATATATAACGAAAGTTTTTATCAGATGCAAAGTTCTTCTTGTATAGAGGATTGATCGCCTCACTTTGTCACATGAAGTTACCTTTGATCGGCAAAAGACTATTTTCACGTTGACGAACAGAGACCTGGACCTCCTGAAACAAACAGAGCGAGATAAGGTCTTCAATTTTCTTTGATATGTGGTGTCTGTATTTTCGCACATGTCCGAAACAACAGACATCACATATTCATACAGGGTGACAATTACTGAACTATATGAAAAAATATATATATACAAACTACGGCGTGAGCTTCGTTGCTAAACCAAACCGCAGATGCGCGTACTTATTGCCACAATATTCCGGTGCCAAAAGTCCTAACGCAAACCTTTCAGAAATTAGGACGATTTTATTTCATATAGTTCAGTATCTGTTACCCAATAACTAAGGCGAGGACTGTTGGTGATCGTTTCACTGGGGATGCACACCAGAAGGAGACAGTGGTACAGACAGAGGGACAATGAATTAATAAATGCTGGCCAGTTGTAGACACTGGTTGGTTACACACAGAGCCAAGGAGACAATGGCAGTGTGACAGGAAAAGAGGGAAACATTAGCAGTGGAACATTGTTAACAGTGGTAGAAGACTAGGAGGAAAAGAGAGAAGGGGTCAGTAGGGGAAGGGGGGGGGGGACAGGAATAAAGAGAAAGAGAAATTGGAAATGGGTGAGAACCAATGATAACGAAAGAGGGAGTATACCGCAACGACACGAGGAAGAGAGGGATAGTGAGAAGAGACACCAGCAGTTGGAAGGAAGGTATAAGATATTAGCAGCAAGAGAAAGCAAGAAGGAAGTAGTGACAGTGAGAGGAAACAGTATTAGTAGGACAGAACTAAGAACTCTGTGGCTGTGATGTTAGGTAGGAGACAGTGATAGCTGGACAGACAATGAGTTGGCAAGAGTAGGTGAGTGAGAAAGGGCAGCTGGGAATGGATGGGAAAGAGCGATTTACAGCGACGGACTATTGGGTATGAGTGGGTTACAGTCACGGGAAGTTCTGGGAATTTCAGGTGAGGTGTATCTTAAAAGAAAGCGAATATGTTTTGCATGTCAAAATTTTTGGGTGTAATTGTGATGGTGCTGCGGAAGGTAAAATGAAACAACAGGTAGCCCCCTTTTCAATCACACGCTTTTAATGAATAGGAACGTTTTCACATTTGTTTGTGCTCCGATAGGAGCATTTTTCTTGTGGTGTGTTGATAATGAATTATTTAGTAAGGGTTTCGACAACGCTACACTTACAGCCTCCTTGCAGACTACAGGCTTTATATGAACCCATAGGGAGGTGTCTAGCAGCGTCACGTCACGCAATCGTGTTGAATACCACTGAATATGACTGTATCTCCCCACCCACCGGTTTGCAAATAACAGAATTAATGGATCGCTTGCTACTAAAGAAATATGAGGAGGACATCCACCATGCTGGAACCGAGATTTGCTGAGTTCTCAAGAGTACACGTTCCACTGACGTGGGCAAAGTCTTTACCAAAAAGGTGAATACTGCTCGTTCAACATACCATGACTAAAATAATTGCCTATCACGTGCTGCTCGGTTGTGCATCACCACACATTCACACTCCACTGTCGTTTGCTGAACATCTGACGATGCCAATGTTGATTTTCCGTCTAACATTAGTGCATCTTTCTTAACGTTACGTTCCTGTGATATGAAACATCGGTAAACAACGTTTCTGGTATCAATGCCTCTTTGTATTCTACGAGAATTGGCACGCGCATTTATTGCTGCAGCAGCAACAAGCAAGCACTACTCCTTCAGATTCGTTGGTAGCAGTCCCTTTTCGTATATGTTTTTTTGGGGTAAAACTTCAGCTCTTTCTTTTTGTGGCATTCATGAATGTTGGACGAAGTGGACAGCGTCTACCTGACAACTGTTCTGTGTACGGTTTGCCGCCCTTGATGTATTTTGGTACTTATGCATGCTGCATAAACCATTTTCAGGAGTACGATGCCATTCACTAATGAACGCTCTTATTGCCTCGGATGAGCATGTTTCCTTACAGAGTGGCGTAAACATCTGCAACAAAGAAAATTTTTGTAATCATTTTAGTTCGTAATTTCTCGGTAGATCTAGGAAAGAGGAATTAGATTATATTAGAGTAGACGTACTTTTCCGTACTTTTCATTTCAGTTGATCCTTAGTAAGGAGATCCTCCACATTTTCATTTCAGTTGATCCTTAGTAAGCAGATCCTCCACAATGTAAAAGTGTCCACAATTAAAATTACAGTTTCAAAACATTGTAGACAGAGAACCAGAGAACCACTGCTCAGAATGACGTCCAGTTCGAATAACATATTATAGACATAGTTGTTATGGGAAAAAAACGAAAATTTTACCAATACCTGGCGCTGTAAGCCTCTTAATGTAAAAGGGGTCGGCTGAAAATGTAGGTTGAATAGCAATATGAGGGCTACGATTTGAGATGCACATTACGCCATCCGTACTATTCAATGTCCGCCCCGATATCTGAGTGGTCAGCGTGACGGATTGCCGTCGTACGGGTCCGGGTTCGATTCCCGGCTGGGTAGGGGATTTTCTCCGCTCAGGGACTGGGTGTTGTGCTGTCTTCATCATCATTTCATCCCCATCCGGCTTGCAGGTCGACCAATGTGGCGTCGAATGTAATAAGACCTGCACCAAGGCGGCCGGACCTGCCCCGCAAGGGGCCTCCCGGCCAATGACATCAAACGCTCATTTCCACTGCTATTCAATGTGCATGACTCCTCAAGTTCGGCAGTAAACAGTTGTTGCACTGCTAGCTAGGTAAGCCCACCCACCACGGCAACGTCGTACCACACCGGAAGGTAAGAATCAGTCTTTAACCGTCCTGAGGCCCAAAACTGCATAAAAAGCAAAAAGACACCGGTTTTTAATTGTACTGGAGCCAAAAGCCACATAAAGGCAAAATGTTGTCGGTTTCTGACTGTCGTGCGACTGAAACAAGTGCTGTTCAGTATACTGTACATCGTTTTCTACCACAAACTGAAATCGAATAAGCCGGCCGAAGTGGCCGTGCGGTTCTAGGCGCTGCAGTCTGGAACCGCGAGACCGCTACGGTCGCAGGTTCGAATCCTGCCTCGGGAATGGATGTGTGTGATGTCCTTAGGTTATTTAGGTTTATCTAGTTCTAAGTTCTAGGGGACTAATGACCTCAGAAGTTGAGTCCCATAGTGCTCAGAGCCATTTGAACAATTTTTTGAATTCGAAAACCAGCGTCTTCCACAACAGATCTGAATGTCTCTGAGGTGGGGATTGTTTGGTAGAGTGTCATGTTCAGAATGCATTGAGCAATGTATGCCTACAGTTCAGCTTCGTTCGTTATTGGAGCACTCAACACAATAGTTTTCTTAGAACTCCGCAGCCGGAAGTCACATGTATTAAGATCAGGTGATACGGACGGCCAGGATGTAGGGAAATGAAGGCTCATAATTCTAGAGTTTCCGATATGCCTCTGCAGCAGCAAGATGCGGAGGATCTCCATACTGCATAAAAATTATCCTACCCACACATCCACGCCGCTGAAGGACTGGAATTGACTTTGGTGCGCAAAAGACTGTAATAGCGTTTACCTCCTGGAAGGAATAGGGGCCTACGATAAGCTATGCCGTCAAGCCGCACCCGACTGTCAACTTGGCATAATGAAGTGGTACCGATGGATGAAGTGTCCGTTGCCCCTACTCTGCAATTCTACTTATTGAATTCTTCCTGGAGATGGAAGTAGGCTATGCCCGTCCACAGAATGTTTCGTGACCATCAGTTATCCACTTCCATGCCAGTAAGAAATTGCAGAGCGAGCGTTTGTCTTGGTGGCATGTCAGCAGGAAGCACTTCCTAAACATGGGTGATTTGTACGGATACTAATGCAGAATGCCTCGTAGGATTCTGTGCGCCTTGCTCTCAGGCATGTCCACTGTTCGGGGAATTCCCCGCGTACTGCATGTTTGTACACCACCGCTCGACCTCTCCTGTGATGCAGTTGGCATATCTCCGAAAGATCTCGGATCGACTGCCTTGCTCCCTCCGCCACACTGCACTTCAGAAGAACCTGTCTCTTCGAGTTTTGAAAACAATTTTTCCAGACCCTTTACCAGACGTCGAAGCAATGCCTTTTGTCATACACTTGAGAGTTCGGAACTTCGGCACGGTTACTGGCACACAGTCCCCGTTCTTGTAAAAGAACCTTACCAGCAGCGCTTGATCGATTAAGGAGGCAGTAATGCTGAGCGTCTTGTAATCAAACTGGAGAACAGCCGTGTCCGTTGGCGTGCATATTCTAACGTTTACAGCGCCATCTGTTGGTCAAACTGCGTTTAGAAATTAGGTTGAGTTGTTGGGTTGGGTTGTTTCGGGGAGGAGACCAGACAGCGGGGTCATCGGTCTCATCGGATTAAGGAAGGGCAGGGAAGGAAGTCGGCCGTGCCCTTTCAATGGAACCATCCCGGCATTTGCCTGGAGTGATTTAGGGAAATAACGGAAAACCTAAATCAGGATGGCCGGACGCGGGATTGAACCGTCGTCCTCCTGAATGCTAGTCCAGTGTGCTAACCACTGCGCCACCTCGCTCAGTTTAGAAATTAGAATTTTAATTATAGCCACCTTGTAGTACATATCACAAAAACAAGACTGCATAATGAATATTTAGAATGAAAAACAAGTACGCCGATGTACCATCCACAGATCCCAAATGAAATGGTCCTCGTGAATGTCGAATACGAAACAAAAACAAGTTAAACATATTTCCATTTCAAAGGTAATCAGTACCTTGTCACAAAACATGTAAATGTTAAATACAATGAGGTACATATGATAATTCGTCGGCTTTTGTAGCTATGCATCCTCAGATACGAAAAAAAATTGTTGTTGTTGTGGTCTTCAGTCCTGAGACTGGTTTGATGCAGCTCTCCATGCTACTCTATTAGTACACTTATTTAAAATGGTCGCATTACTGCACTGAATCTGTACTGTAGTCATATTGAATAATTATATCTCTGAATTTGTCTCATCGAGATCTGTTACGTGGTACCACATTCACTTTGCTATGGAATTAAACTACGAATGAAAAAAAGATGCCTCGCCAGTTTCTGTGTGGCTTCCAAGACGACAGTTAGATGGGGATTACTAAAAACTATTCGTACTATCCATCATTAATTTTGGGTCAGGTAAATTTCGAGGCAACGCCTTTCACTCTGTAATTGTGACTTGTTAGTGGTGGTGACCAAGATGTTAGTGATAGTCAGAGCAGCTTGAAGGGGGACGGCAGGCGCGCCGGAATACATTCATTATCGCAGTCAGGTAATGGCAACATAACAGATCTGGAGTGTTTATTCAGAACTCGCTGCCAAATTCTAGTTTTTTTGTAAAAATGGCAGTTTAGGGTGGTGATGGGAAGAGTACCTTCGCTGACAGTCTGTTGTTTTGTTGCTAAGGTCGTCAGTTTATTTGGGACCCACCAGGTTTACTCAGCCTCTCTTTCGTTGGTCTCCTGTCACAGTCGCCACGGTTGTGATGTTACACCTCGCCTGCCCACCGCTTCCACTGACAAGTGGCAGCCAATGAAGGCGTTGCCATACTGCGTAGCCTTGGGAGCACCTGACTCGGCCATACTAGCAGATGTGAATCAGTCAGTCATTCTGAGCATTCATTAATCGATGCTAATCTTGGAGATGTAGGTCAGGGAAAGCAGAATACCACAATCATAAGAATGGGGAAAGAGCAATTTCGATACACGATTCACTTGAGATTTAAAAAGAACCAAAAAACGAATTTTGAGCATTTAAACCTGGACGAAAGAAAAGTCTATTGTTAAATATCAAGTTCATGTGTTATCAAGTATTAGATAAAGTAAAAATTACAAAAAAATGGATGAATTCGGTTCCTGTAAGTTTGAGATGACGAGAGTGAGAAATGCTGCAACGCAGGGCAACAGCGAAGCGTGATAGCGCGTTACCTAGCCTGAGAGGTGTAGCATCGCGCCATGTTATGCCGACGCCGATTGGTGGTTGTCCACGATGTCATCTAGGATGGAAACGGACGCTACCTGTCGACTGCTCCAGGACACCGACAAAAGTGTTGCAGAGCTGTTACCGACATTTTCGAAAAGTACTTTACCGATTTACTTCACATTTTTCACAATGTACTCTAATAAACTTTGTTAACAAATATTTATAAAAGTTCTTGACTGGCATATCTCAGATTTTTAGACAATACTCTAATAAATATTTGTACAAAGATAGGGTACATATTTTTAATATATGTAATACATAAATACTTCATATAACAGGGAAACGTTATGTACATGCGCGGGGAGAGGAAAGAAGGTTGTTTGATCTGATGGTAATGTACAGAAGGACGAGCGATTAGGACTTGTGAGTTGACATCCATGGCGGACGTTAAATGACAGAAAAGGAAATTAAGTCAAAGAAAGAGATTATATTTCAGTGTACGGAATGCAAGGGGCGCACCTTGGGTCGGAAGTTATCATGTATAGGCCAGTCTAGGAGGACTAACATCTATCTGAAGTGGGCAACGGAAGGGGAGGCGCTTCATGTTAAATTATGTTGTTGGCCATGGGAACCGGAGCCTCTGCCTCCCAAGAAAAACGTCTGTTCTCCTCGAGGTCTGGATGACAAGAGAGAGAAGCAACTGTGTTCTGCACTGCAGAATCCTCCAGCTTCCGTTCACGTGAGCTGTATACCACGCACGCTATTGGCTAAAAAAGATGGCATGAATTCACTAACAGTTTCAACAGGGGGTCTACGGCATCTCTTGACGGCAGATTTAACTGGACAAAACTGCCTCGGTTCTGAAAGGCCGGCAGCTTGTGTCAATTGTTGTTGTTGTTGTGGTCTTCAGTCCTGAGACTGGTTTGACGCAGCTCTCCATGCTACTCTATCCTGTGCAAGCTTCTTCATCTCCCAGTAGTTACTGCAACCTACATCCTTCTGAATCTGCTTAGTGTATTCATCTCTTGGTCTCCCTCTACGGTTTTTACCCTCCACGCTGCCCTTCAATGCTAAATTTGTGATTCCTTGATGCCTCAAAACATGTCCTTCCAACCGATCCCTTCTTCTAGTCAAGTTGTGCCACAAACTTCTCTTCTCCCCAATCCTATTCAATACCTCCTCATTAGTTACGTGATCTACCCACCTTATCTTCAGCATTCTTCTGTAGCACCACATTGCGAAAGCTTCTATTCTCTTCTTGTCCAAACTAGTTATCGTCCATGTTTCACTTCCATACATGGCTATACTCCATACAAATACTTTCAGAAACGACTTCCTGACACTTAAATCTATACTCGATGTTAACAAATTTCTCTTCTTCAGAAACGATTTCCTTGCCATTGCCAGTGTACATTTTATATCCTCTCTACTTCGGCCATCATCAGTTATGTGTCAATTAAGCCAAGCTTATTTGCTCTGGGAGAAAACTTGTAGATATTTGACTGCAGTATTTGAAATAAAAAATTTTAAAGCACTCCCGCTAAAAACTCCTTGACTGGCTGCAGTCCTATACAGTTAGCAAAATATCTCGAAAAAGTTTTGACTGATTTACTTCAAATGTTTACGCGATATTCTAATAAAAGTTGAGGCATACATTGGCCACGTATATATATCATTATCCAATGTAATCGACAGATTGCGATGGCATGCAAGGTTGGCTCGACACCAGCACTTGAAATATTCAGTGTGATGTTGGATTTGATACATCAAGGACCACCCCTACCAACCCTAATCACCAGATCTAGTCCATGCGACTATCGACCCCAATCCACAAGTGAGGAAAACACTGCGTGGGAGACGCTTTACAGCCGACCGCTGTGGCCGAGCGGTTCTAGGCGCTTCAGTCTGGAACCGCGCGGCCGCTACGGTCGCAGGTTCGAATCCTGTCTCGGGCATGGATGTGTGTGATGTCCTTAGGTTAGTTAGGTTTAAGTAGTTCTAAGTTCTAGGAGACTGATGACCTTAGATGTTAAATCCCATAGTGCTCTGAGCACGCTTTGCAAACAAGGCTAATGTCCTCACGGCACTTCGGTGACAGGTGATACACATGGACGGCAATGCCAATGACAACTGACGCCTTTTTCATCGTTGTCAACGCTGTGTATATACAGTGTGGGACTATTTTGAAGCACGATAGTTGATTCTGATTCATTTTTGACCCATTTGCATTTGTGGACAATAAGTATGCTCAGAGTTCCGATGTGTGCGTTTCATTCAATCTTTACCGTGACCTCCAGTACTGGAATTGTATTTTATGTTGCCATTCAGATACACACTGCCGTGCCGGTTCAGTGCTCATCGTAGACTTCTCATGTTGTCGCATTAGCGCAACATATACCATAGTTGGCATTACGTAAGTCATGCCAACTACACTCCTGGAAATGGAAAAAAGAACACATTGACACCGGTGTGTCAGACCCACCATACTTGCTCCGGACACTGCGAGAGGGCTGTACAAGCAATGATCACACGCACGGCACAGCGGGCACACCAGGAACCGCGGTGTTGGCCGTCGAATGGCGCTAGCTGCGCAGCATTTGTGCACCGCCGCCGTCAGTGTCAGCCAGTTTGCCGTGGCATACGGAGCTCCATCGCAGTCTTTAACACTGGTAGCATGCCGCGACAGCGTGGACGTGAACCGTATGTGCAGTTGACGGACTTTGAGCGAGGGCGTATAGTGGGCATGCGGGAGGCCGGGTGGACGTACCGCCGAATTGCTCAACACGTGGGGCGTGAGGTCTCCACAGTACATCGATGTTGTCGCCAGTGGTCGGCGGAAGGTGCACGTGCCCGTCGACCTGGGACCGGACCGCAGCGACGCACGGATGCACGCCAAGACCGTAGGATCCTACGCAGTGCCATAGGGGACCGCAACGCCACTTCCCAGCAAATTAGGGACACTGTTGCTCCTGGGGTATCGGCGAGGACCATTCGCAACCGTCTCCATGAAGCTGGGCTACGGTCCCGCACACCGTTAGGCCGTCTTCCGCTCACGCCCCAACATCGTGCAGCCCGCCTCCAGTGGTGTCGCGACAGGCGTGAATGGAGGGACGAATGGAGACGTGTCGTCTTCAGCGATGAGAGTCGCTTCTGCCTTGGTGCCAATGATGGTCCTATGCGTGTTTGGCGCCGTGCAGGTGAGCGCCACAATTAGGACTCCATACGACCGAGGCACACAGGGCCAACACCCGGCATCATGGTGTGGGGAGCGATCTCCTACACTGGCCGTACACCACTGGTGATCGTCGAGGGGACACTGAATAGTGCACGGTACATCCAAACCGTCATCGAACCCATCGTTCTACCATTCCTAGACCGGCAAGGGAACTTGCTGTTCCAACAGGACAATGCACGTCCGCATGTATCCCGTGCCACCCAACGTGCTCTAGAAGGTGTAAGTCAACTACCCTGGTCAGCAAGATCTCCGGATCTGTCCCCCATTGAGCATGTTTGGGACTGGATGAAGCGTCGTCTCACGCGGTCTGCACGTCCAGCACGAACGCTGGTCCAACTGAGGCGCCAGGTGGAAATGGCATGGCAAGCCGTTCCACAGGACTACATCCAGCATCTCTACGATCGTCTCCATGGGAGAATAGCAGCCTGCATTGCTGCGAAAGGTGGATATACACTGTACTAGTGCCGACATTGTGCATGCTCTGTTGCGTGTGTCTATGTGCCTGTGGTTGTGTCAGTGTGATCATGTGATGTATCTGACCCCAGGAATGTGTCAATAAAGTTTCCCCTTCCTGGGACAATGAATTCACGGTGTTCTTATTTCAATTTCCAGGAGTGTATGTGCTATGATATATACCACTATAAAAAGGCAAAGCGTTACTTACCGTTGTAACCAAAAATATGGAAAAGCTCTTGACCGATTTACTTCAAATTTTTCTACGATTAACACACATTCATTCAGACAAAACATTAAAAATTGGCTGTGAAGATGTGCAGTTTCGTTTCCTTTCTTGTTGTCAGTACCACTACGATATCAGAGCGTTTAAACCAGTATACAAATGTGCAAATGTTGTTTCTCCAATATTTATTCTGTTTCCCTATATGTAATTTTAAACAAAAATTGTATGTACAACAATGTGCGCTTCTGTTATCTTCCTCCTAGTCGGTTTTCACAGAAAACAGGAAAGTTGTATTTATAGCTTATCGGCGTATGATTAAAATACTACTAACGAGTCTGAATCATCCTCGTATACTAATAATCCCATCCGCTTTAGTTATTTTAGGTGACTTCTATTTCCGATCAAGGATTCGATGGAAATAAGAATAAAAAAGGCTGAAGGTCAGAGAGAGGGGGAAGACAGTAACGGAGGACGAAATGAAGAGTGGGAAGTAAGAAATGGACAGTGAGAGAGGAGAGGGGGTGATGCACAGCGAGAAAAGATAGGATTTGATAGAGAGCGGGAGTAGCAGGAGATATGGAGCGGAGTAAGAGCAGATGGGCAGAGAGAGAGAGAGGAGAAGGAGATTAGGATGAATATCGAATTCCATGTATAAGTTGACTCGTAAGTTCGTTTCGTTTCTGTTTTGCTTGTTGGTATTATGGTTGATATGGGTTTATGTATGGATCGTAATTTTCTGTTTATAGTTCAGTGTTGCTATTTTTGAATTTTAAATATTTTCATTTTTTCATTTGGAGACGTTACGAAATGAAGTGCCAACTGGAGAAATCTTCACACTTCCTACTATTCTTCCGTTGGATTCGACAATGCGGTGATAACAACGGAGACAGACAGAAACATTAGAATCGTACATGGGGTAATGCCATTGCATAGAACACCAAAAGAAAATGATTTTCTCGTTTTAAGGAGAATGATTTAGACATTAGCGATTCTCCACGTTCAGGAAGACGCTCGGGGCCTGATGAAGGTCGTTTAAACGCATTAGTTTGCAATGATCCACGTCACTGTACTCGAGAACTCACAAATGAACTACAATCACTCCACCATTTATCGATAGTTTCATGCAGTCGGGAACGTTCAAAAGTCGTGTGTTCGCGCACCGCATACTCTCAGCCAAAATCACAAAAATCAGCGAGTGGCCATATGTGCACCTCTGCTTGTTCGTCACCAACACGCTCGTGAACAACACGGACCATTTCTATCCTGTATCGTTGTTACTGGTAACGACAAATGGTGTCTTTATGCTAACATAAGGAACAGAAAGTCCAAACAAAGCAGCAACTCCCCGTACAACGACCTGCGTGCATCCATGAAGGATAATGTAATGCGTGTGGAGGAACAACGACGGTGCGGTGTAGTACGAGTTACTTCTCCGAAGTAAACCATCACTGCTGACGTCAACTGTCAACAACTGAAACGTCTTACAGAAGCAATCCAAGACGAACAACCAGGAAGACCTCTTGAAGTGCTACTCCACGATAGTTCCCTCCCACATTCTGCAAGACAAAAAAAAAAAAAAAAAAATACTATACAGGACTTGGTTTGAGAAGTCATTCAGCCTCCAACTCATTCACCTGATCTTGCGCTCTCAGATTTTCATCTTTTCCGCTCTCCCGAACAACCTTCATGGAACTTTCTTTCCGGATGAATACACGCTACGAACATGGATCGACGAGTTCTTCCCCTCAAAACTCCGTGATTTCTACAGTCGCGAAATCGAAAAGTTACTGCAGCATTGGCAGAGATGAAAATAGTGAAGAAGAATATATTTTTGATGGCTAAAGTCTCTGTTATATCTGTTGTGTTCACTAAAACTTGCAGCAAAGCGCTACGAAATTATGCATCAACCTGATAACTAGCAATTGTGAAACATTGCAAGGTTCGGTAGTGATACTAAAAAATGCAGTTGGTGGTGTTCAAGAATGAACTGTGGCTTTAGTACAGTGGTTCCCAACCTTCCTGAGACCCGAAATAATCAAATGGTTCAAATGGCTCTAAGCGCTATGGATTTAACATCTGAGGTCATCAGTCATCTAGACTTAGAACTACTTAAACCTAATTAACCTAAGGACATCACACACATCCATCCCCCGAGGCAGGATTCGAACCTGCGATCGTAGCAGCAGCGCGGTTCCGGACTGAAGCGCCTAGAACTGCTCGGCCACAGCTGCCGGCCCCAAATAAACCTGTCGGAGGAACATCCGTAACTGAGCATTATAGCAGAGGTGGAAAATACCGCTCCAGTTGTAAGGTTCGGGCACTTATATGTCCATCATCAGGTGTTATAACTGTGTGCTGTGACCCAGACCGACGCGGTGGACAGGTACAGCACGCGGTGTACTGTTAACACCAGCGAGCGCAGGGCACGCTTACAAGTGCAGCGCTGTTTTCAACCTCTGCTCCTTTCTGACAAGGGAACCTTCCCATCGCACCCCCCTCAGATTTAGTTATAAGTTGGCACAGTGGATAGGCCTTGAGAAACTGAACACAGATCAATTGAGAAAACAGGAAGAAGTTGTGTGGAACTGTGAAAAAATAAGCAAAATATACAAACTGAGTAGTTCATAAGAAGATATGCAATATCAAGGACACTGGAAACGCAGGAGCGCCGTGGCCTCGTGGTAACGTGAGCAGCTGCGGGACGAAAGGTCCTTGGTTCAAATCTTCCATCAAGTGAAAAGTTTAATTTTTTATTTTCAGTTTATGTGACAAACTCATATGTTTTCATCACTTTTTTGGGAGTGATTATCACATCCACAAGAAAACCTAAATCGGGCAAGGTAGAAGAATCTTTTTACCCATTCGCCAAGTGTACAAGTTAGGTGGGTCGACAACATTTTCCTGTCATGTGACACACATGCCGTCGCCAGTGTCGTATATAATATATCAGACGCGTTTTCCTGTGGAGGAATCGGTTGACCTATGACCTTGCGATCAAATGTTTTCGGTTCCCATTGGAGAGGGACGTCCTTTCGTCTACTAATCGCACGGTTTTGCGGTGCGGTCGCAAAACACAGACACTAAACTTATTACAGTGAACAGAGACGTCAATGAACGAACGGATAGATAATAACTATGCAAAAATAAAGAAAGTAAAATTTTCACTCGAGGGAAGACTTTAACCAAGGACCTCTTGCTCAACAGCTGCTCACGCTACCACGGGACCACGGCGCTGCTGAGCTCATGTATTCCATGATGTTGCCTACGTGTTCCATGGACTACTCAGTTTGTATATTTCGCTTATTCTTTCACAGTTCCACACAACTTCTTCCTGTTTTCTCAATTGATCTGTGTTCAGTTTATCAAGGCCTATCCTCTGTGCCAACTTATAACTAAATCTGAGGGGGGTGCGATGGGGAGGTTCCCTTGTGAGACCATTGCCACTGAGTATAGTCAGATGTTACCAATTACCCCTTCCCCACTCCCGCCAGAACCCTAACCTCACTATCGTAATTAGTCTTTTGCGTCAAAAACAGTTTCCTTTAAACACTTCCATTTTTAAAATCGAAAGGCAGATGATACTTAGTTTTCGCATGTCTTACTAAACCACGAACGAATAAGACAATGAGACAATTAGTACTGTTTCTTTCTAACAACCTCTTTTTTTAATAGAGTGGTGACTTCATCCTCACTGCATCATGAGCGCTACCTACAACTCCATCTCAAAAAAGAAAACTATTCGCATTGAGGTTAGACACTTGTAACGAAACGTACTTCTTTCCCTACCGAAATCTATTTCATCCACACCCTGCACGCAATTTAAAACAATCAGATTAAAATGGATGTGCAATTGTAGGCATGCTGTCTTTAGGTAAATCACTTGACCACTCGACTCATTACCTCTGAACTGCTAAAAATTGAAGACTTTTGGCTAACAATGTTTTATGTCTGACACCTGGTAACAATAACAATAATAAAAATAATAGTAATATCAATAACAATTATTATAATTATAATACTCTGTAGGGTGCACAACAGTGCAGTACCTATCTCAAAGTTACTGTTGTGTTGTGATAATTCATTCGTTTACTGTTGCGGAGTGAATAATGAAGCAATATCTGATCAAATATAGTGCTCAGAGCCATTTTATAGATACACGGTAGAAAAAGACAAAGTACTAGTATTTGATCAGTGGGTTGTTATACAAACTGTAAACCACACCTCATTGCTTCACATGCTAATGCTAGTACTTGATGAAGAATGTAAATATTGGTAACTTTTATAGTCAGCATTATAGTGTTACGTAATAGTGATAATAATAAAGATCCATTAAAAATAATTTAGTTTCAGTTGCAAAATTTTCTTTTTACCTCTCAGAAAATTACGCTTTACCCCTCCAAGTGTAATTACTCCCAAGTTGGGAACCACTGGACTAGAATCGCTTGCAGACCTGCAGGTTCGAAGCTTTGCGATTTGCCGCCAGATGTCACTGGTGAGTAACCTTAGTTTTGGATTTGACTGCTGTACTGCCATATGGGAAGAGCGTAAAGCCAAAGAAAGGTAATAAAGCGTTTAGCTCTTTAGAGCGAATTGATGAAAACAAAAAAAAATTCTGGCCGTTGCACGCCAGCAGGCGCCGTAATCCGCACCTGGCGCAGCGGTGTTAATCGCCGTCCATTCCGCCGGCGGCCATGACAAACAACGGACACGCCCGTTAGGGGTTATGGCGGAGCGCTCGGCCCAGCGCCACGACTGTTGCAGACTTAATAGCTGGCCTTTCGTCTCCCGGTATTCCGGGAACAAAGCGCCAAGGTGAGTTTCGTCTGCGTCGTAACGCCCACAATTAGCGAAATTCAATTTTCCGTGACAGGCAGAAAGCGCGCTTTTCTCCGCACAACCGCTGTGGATAATTGGATGTTAAGCTACATTACGCCTAATGTTGTTCTTCCAAGCAGTACCCTTTAACGACTCATTGTTTAGAAGCTCTATAGCAGGCTACTTACTTCTTTTAGTGTGCACTATAACGACTTTCAGTTACCCACTAATTATATCATGAACTCATTACCCACTCACGAAAAGACGTAAACAGTAAAAAACGTTTTAAAAATTTTCAAGTCACGGAGAGAAATGTACATCTACAGAGCTATCTACACCTTCCTATTCTTTCTATACAGGGTGAATTTCAACAAAACGGACAAACTGCAGGGAGTGGAAATGGAGGAAGAAAGGTCTATGAAAATGAATGTGTCCGAAAATGCATCTTTGCCACGGCAGTTGGCGCTGACGAATGAGAGTTGCTCTGACCACGTGCCGTGTTTCACTTGCGTGCTGCACGCTGTGTGACTGACACAGCGTACAGTAAGCGGCACAATGGTCCGGTATTCGTGTCGGAAACAAGAGGAGATAGTGTTTGTGTACGGCTGTGAAGATGGAAATGGTCGAGAGGCAGCCTGACTACACCATAACAATTACCCTCATAGACACCAACCACTGTTGTTGTTGCGGTCTTCAGTCCTGAGACTGGTTTGATGCAGCTCTCCATGATACTCTATCCTGTGCAAGCTTCTTCATCTCCCAGTACCTACTGCAACCTGCATCCTTCTGAGTCTGCTTATTGCATTCATCTCTTGGTCTCCCTCAACGATTTTTACCTTCCATACTGTCCTCAAATACTAATTTGGTGATCCATTGATACCTCAGGACATGTCTTACCAACCGATCCCTTCATCTAGTCGTGCCACAAACTCCTCCCCAATTCTATTCAGTACCTCCTCAATATTTATATGATCTACCCATCTAATCATCAGAATTCTTCTGTAGCACCACATATAGAAAGCTTCTATTCTCTTCTTGTCTAAACTATTTATCGTCCATGTTCCACTTCCATACATGGCTACACTCCATACAAATAGTTTCAGAAACGACTTCCTGATACTTATATCTACACTCGATGTTAACAAATCTCTCTTCTTCAGAAGCGCTTTCCTTGCCATTGTCAGTCTACATTTTATATCCTCATCAGTTATTTTGCTTCCCAAATAGCAAAACTCCTTTACTACTTTAAGTGTCTCATTTCGTAATCTAATTCCCTCAGCATCACCCGACTTAATTCGACTACATTCCATTATCCTCGTTTTGCTTTTGTTTATGTTCATCTTATAACCTCCTTTCAAGACACTATCCACTCCGTTGAACTGCTCTTCCAAGTCCTTTGCAGTCTCTGACAGAATTACAATGTCATCGGCGAACCTCAAAGTTTTTATTTCTTCTCCATGGGTTTTAATACCTACTCCGAATTTTTCTTTTGTTTCTTTTACTGCTTGCTCAATAAACAGATTGAATAACATCGGGGAGAGGCTACAACCCTGTCTAACTCCCTTCCCTTCCACTGCTTCCCTTTCACGTCCCTTGACTCTTATAACTGCCATCTGGTTTCTGTACAAATTGTAAATAGCCTTTCGCTCCCTGCATTTTACCCCTGCTCTCTTCAGAATTTGAAAGAGAGTATTCTAGTCAACATTATCAAAAGCTTTCTCTGAGTCTGCAAATGCTATAAACGTAGGTTTGGCTTCCCTTAACCTATCTTCTGAGATAAGTGGTAGGGTCAGTATTGCCTCACGTGTTCCATTATTTCTACGGAATCCAAACTGATCTTCCCGAGGTCCGCTTCTACCAGTTTTTTCATTCGTCTGTAAAGAATTCGCGTTTGTATTTTGCAGCCGTTGCTTATTAAACTGATAGTTTGGTAATCTTCACATCTGCCAGCACCTGCTTTCTTTTGGATTGGAACTATTATATACTTTTTGATGTCTGAGGGTATTTCGCCTGTTTCATAGATCACACAGAATTTCTAGCCCTTTTTGGGTGTTTGTGTGATCACGAGTCCTTTCAGACAGACGAACGTCCAAGTAGTCGGCGGACTGTGCGTACAACTGATTAGGAGGACCTCTCGACTGTTACCATTTGCTTGGGCGTACACAATCTCGGGCTCTTCGCAACGTAAATACCGGGCCATTCTGTAGCTTACAGTTCACTGCGTGATTCACACTGCTCAACTTCCAGGAAACACGGCGCACGTGGTCAGAGGAACTTCTATTCGTCAAGCCCGTCTACCATGGCAAGGGTGCATTTCTGAACACATTCTCATAGGATCTTTCATCCTCAATTTACAGTCAGAAATCTATCTCTGCAATTTGTCAGTATTATTAATATTCACCCTGTTCGTAAAACGCAAGGTCTAGACTGGCTGACTCATTCACTTACTTGTTATAGCTCACTCATCATAGCCCAGCCCAAATCACTAAGGATTTGTATTGTATTGTATGTTAACCGGGGACCTAGAGACGACGGAGAGGCAGCGTCCCCGCCGCAGCTGCAGTGGTCCGCAACCCCTCGACGACTACCGCAGTCCACGTCACCCCTCCGCCGCCCCACACCGAACTCAGGGTTATTGTGCGGTTCGGCCCCCGGTGGACCCCCCAGGGAACGTCTCGCACCAGACGAGTGTAACCCCTATGTTTGCGTGGTAGAGTAATGGTGGTGTACGCGTTCGTGGAGAACTTGTATGCGCAGCAATCGCCGACAAAGTGTAACTGAGGCGGAATAACGGGAACCAGCCCGCACTCGCCGAGGCAGATGGAAAATCACCTAAAAAACATCCACAGACTGGCCGGTTCACCGGACCTCAAGACAAATCCGCCGGGCGGATTCGTGCCGGGGACCAGGCGCTCCTACCCGCCCGGAAAGCCTTGCGTTAGACCGCATGGCCAACCGGGCGGGCATCACTAAGGATAGAAACTGAAAATTTGGAGAGGAAGTGGATCTTGAACTGTAGGCACCGTTAAGGGAGTGTTCGAAATTACAGTCCTAAGGGGGTGGAATAGGGCATTAAATACGTTTTAGAAAAAAAGTCGCTATTAAGGCTATTTTTAATCTAGAATAACGAATAGGTATTTGAAACTTCCTGGCAGATTGAAAGCGTTTGCCGCAAGGAGACCCGAACTCGGGACCTTTGCCTTTCACGGGCAACTGCTCTGCCATCTGAGCCACCCAAGCACGACTCACGACCCGTTCCCACAGCTTCAATTCTGTCAGTTCCTCGCCTCCTACCTTCCAAACTTCACAGAAGCTCTCCTGCCACCCTTGCAGAACTAGCACTCCAGGAAGAAAGGATACTGCGGAGACATGGCTTAGCTACAGCCTGTGGGATGTTTGGAGAATGAAGTTTTTACTCTACAGCGCGAGCCGGCCGGTGTGGCCGAGCGGATCTAGGTGCTTCAGTCTAGACCCGCGTGACCGATACGGTCGCAGGTTCGAATCCTGCCTCGGGCATGGATGTGTGTGATGTCCTTAGGTTTAAGTAGTTCTACGGTCTAGGGGACTGATTACCTCAGATGTTAAGTCCCATAGTGCTCAGAGCCATTTGAACCATTTTACTCTGCAGCGGGGTGTAGCTCAGTTCAGTTCTGCTTCGAGCGCCGAGCGGGAAGGTTCCTGTTTATTTCGCTTGCCGCAGCGTTGCTTGGGTGGACAATTCCTCGTTAGTGCTTTTGTGTCTGCCGAGCGAGTCATAGCACCTCCGCTCCTCCGTCTGTTTGTGTTCGTCTACTTGCAGCGGCGTCGGCCGCTCCGCTATGGCTACCGTGGTTTCCACGTATATTCCACGAAAAGGTACAGTGAGCTTTGCTTTCGATAAAACAACGCGACACGTGCAGCCCGGGTCTCTAGGAATCCACGGCTGGCTTGTCGGTACAATTCATGTGAACTCTGATTGTCAGCCATGATGGCCGAGCGGTTCTAAGCGCTACACTCTGGAACCGTGCGACTGTTTACGGTCGCAGATTCGAATTCTACCTCGGGCATGGATGTGTGCGATGTCCTTAGGTTAGTTAGGTTTAAGTAGTTCTCAGTTCTAGGGGACTGATGACCTGAGAAGTTAAGTCCCATAGTGCTCAGAGCCATTTGAACTCTGATCAGGTCCACACCGCTTATCTTGATCCAGATGAGTACTTGTTTTAAGTAAAATTTATGGATCCCCTTCACATTGAAAGATTGCTGCCGAACATGGTTCTCAAGTCCCGTTGAAGCATCGCGATAATTCCGTTAGTATGCCATCACTCGCAGATGTTGAAATCGGATATACCAATGAAATCTGGTTCCACAGGACAGAGCGGATCAGATTATAGTTGTGGAAAGGGGGCAGAAATCAGTTACTGTCAGTTGCATAAAACACACGAACTTTATTTTCCTAAAGGCACTGCCGGCCGCTGTGGCCGTGCGGTTCTAGGCGCTTCAGTCTGGAACCGCGTGACCACTACGGTCGCAGGTTCGAATCCTGCCTCGGCCATGGATGTGTGTGATGTCCTGAGGTTAGTTAGGTTTGATTAGTTCTAAGTTTTAGGGGACTGATGACCACAGATGTTAAGTCCCATAGTGCTCAGAGCCATTTTGAATCTAAAGGCACTGAATCACACGTGCCCTTGAAAGGATTCAAAAACAGTACGGCTGTAGGCCCCAACACAATTTATTAAAATTGCTTTAAGGAATACACACGGCTGAAGGCCTTAGTTAAAAAAAAATGGTTCAGATAGTTCTGAGCACTGTGGCACTTAACTTCTAAGGTCATCAGTCCCCTACTTAAACCTAACTAACCTAGGGACATCACACACAACCATGCCCAAGGCAGGATTCGAACCTGCGACCCTAGCAGCCGCGCGGTTCCAGACTGAAGCGCCTAGAACCGCTCGGCCACAACGGCCGGTTCTTAGTTTAAACAGAGAAAAATTACATAAATACTCGGCTGAAGGCCACATGCTGAACATTGAACAACTCAAGGCTTAACGCCTGAATAAGAAAGATTTGGAATAAACCTAAAACTCCTTTTTTTTTAAAGTAAGTTTTAAACAAATCAATTTTGAAACCTTGATTTAAGTCGGATGAAGGTCTTATTTTAAAATTAAAACAAACTGAATTAATAGACGGCTGAAGGCCTCGCACAGTACTTGACACAAAAGAAAATCTAAATCTAAAAACAACAGAACAGCGGTGCTCAGAAGTGTTCCGGGGTTCGGCATTAGGAGGTAACTCTGACATACGTTTAGGTGGGACAGGCAGCCGAAAGTCAGATTAAATAATCGGACGGCAACCCGATCCAGGGACGGCTGAAGAAGAGCAACGACCTAATCAATCCCCTTCCGCCCGACCAACGGCACGAGAACCGAAAACATCAGCGAGGACGAACATATCAGCAGCACTACGTCTTCAAAACTGACTTTTAAATACAGCCAAGGCACAATAACCACTCAAATCCAAAGGCCGTCGAACTACATGTCGTGCCGGACAGCATCAACACGACGAGGAAACACACACTCGCTGCTCTGTCCCAACCGACCGACTGCCTACTACAGTACGCAGAGAGCATTCGTAACTGCTCAGTGCAAATCACAGAAGCTACACACAGTTCAACGTAAACACTTGCACCAAGAACTCCGACAACCCGAAAACCAGTCACTGTGGAACAAGAAGAAATCACAAGTCGACACACACAGAGTTTCCATAAGCGGTCGGCGACCAAATACACGTCGTCCGATGAGACGACCGACCGAACGACCAACCAAGGTCCTCCCCACTCAAACTATTTGTGTCGGCAACGGTTGGGCGAGTCATGGCTGTCTGGAGCTCGCTGCAGCTCCTTCCCGACTGCCTTGATGTTCGTTAGGAGCTCGCAGACACGGCGACCCGGACACACTGGCTCGGACCCAACCACGCAGAGGGAACACTTACCCATTAGCCACCCGACATCTCTGCACAAGGAAGGAACTGACCCACGTCCGGCAAGATGACAAGCAATAAACGGCATGAACACGAGCATGGCTCAACCAATGTTCGAGTGTTCAACCTCCCGTCGGAAGTTGATGACAACTTTCTATAGGACATATTAACTCCTTGTGGTAACGTGGAAAATGCCCGTCGTGAACGCTCTTCAACTCGACCCAGATTACAGTGTTATAGGGTAATTCGTTCCGTGGAAATTCATGTCAACGCAATATTCCATCGCATTTACAAATGTGTGGTTACCGCGTTCGTGTCATGTATACCGGTCAAGAAGGAACCTGCTTCTTATGTAATGAAAGTGGATACGTTCGGTATAATTGCCCGCGGAGGGATTTCGTGTTAAGGTCGTGATTAGTGTAGTCCGCTGCTGGTGGTCTTACGGAAGTGGTCTCGCTTCCCGGGTGCGATTCCCGGCGGGGTCAGAGATTTTTCCTACCTCGAGATGACTGGGTGTTGTTGTGTCGGCTTCATCATCATCATTCGTCCCCAATACGGTAGGAGGAAGACAATGGCCAACCACCTCCACTAGAACCTTGCCCAGTACAGCGGTGCGGGTCTACCGCAGCGTCCCCTACGCTCCTCAGATTATGGGACCTCATCATTGTCATCGTTAGTGCAGCGTCGCAAATTGACGCCGATCTTGTGCCTACCCCTCCCGTCGTCGGATCATAATGACCAAACAGTCAATTGTGATGATCGTGTCAATGACCTTCCGCCTTTACTTCCGCGACAGCTTCAGAATCCTGTTTTCCCCAGGATAGAGCCCGTAACAGTGACAAACAAGATGGTGAGGCCTTCTGCCCCAGTCTCCTCCACGTCGATTGCCCCCTCTGCTCCTCTCGATGCTACGATACCTCCATTCCGTGTACGGTGAGTGGCGAAAAAGTAATCTCCAGCATCCACAATCCCTCTCGCGAAGTGGCTCCTTCTGTGCTGCCTGTGTATGGATAGGGAACTGAGACACTCCCCCCCCCCTCCCCCCTTCGTCTTTGTGTCCTCCGTTACACTCTAAGCCGATGCAATGGCGGCTGAAGACGAAGGAGCAGGAGGACATTGCAATTTGCACTGAAGTAACTCCCGAGGAGAATAAACTTATCGACCAGGTATCACCTGTTGCATTGGCAGTTCCACAGAATGCTTCTGCCTTAGTGACTGGACCTGCCTTAAATGACCCTTGTTCTGAGGGGCAGGAATCTGTGCTTTTCACCACCCCCCCCCCCTCCCCACACACTCCTCCGTCTGCAGAGGCCGCCGTACCACGTAGCCGACAGGAACAGCATATACAACCTGACCGTGCGGTGGCTCGTAAGAAATGTAAGAAAAAAAGATTGCGATGCCGTGGTTCTGGTCCCCCCGATGTCTGATTCCTCTGTGGATTCCACCATAGACGTTAACTCTCAACTGTCTACCTAATTCTGCTCTGTATAGCTGTGATCAATGACCCAAGCCTCCATATTCCTTGCGTTAAATGTGAATCGTGTGGAATCAGAATTGCTATTGGCTTCGCTACGTCAGTTCATTTGTGATTCATTTGCGGACATAGCCTTCTTACAGGAGGTGTTATTTAGGCATTTCTCCTTCCTGGTTTTCGTGCGATCTTTAATGTAGCACCAGAATACTCTACGGGGACCGCCTTTGTTTCGCGTAGGCGTTCCTATCACTGAGGTGGAAATGCTGGATTCCCGCAGGGGCATAGGTTGTCCACTTTTTAAGATTACCTTGGTTCTTTTACATACTCCTTCTAGCCCTGGTCGCGCAGTGGATCGTTTGCGTTTTTATAAACAGGATATTGTTTATCTATTTCGTAAGAGTCCTCCGGGTATTCTGTTGGTTGGGGATTTTAACTGTGTGTTGCGTCCTGCAGATCATTCTACAAATTTCAATTTCGGTCGTGAATCACATCAAGTGGTCCGCTCCTTACGCCTGAAAGACGTCTGGGTATGTAAATACCCGACGTTAGTTAAATTTACTCACTTTACTACGACTTCTAGTAGCCGGTTAGATACGTTTTACTTTTCAGACTGAAAGCGTTTTCAGTGCTAAATCTATTAAAATTGTATTTGGCATCTGTGTTAGAAATAAAAAATACGTGTTTCACTCGTTTCGGAAATTCAGCCCCTAAGGATGTGAAACAGGAGACAAATATTTTTAGGAAAATATTGCATTACATTAAAAAAATTTTGATGCAAACTCCATGAAAATTGGTATCTCCCTTCTCTGTTCGATACAAAGAAATTCGTCTGAGGGGGTGAAAGTAATTACGGAAACATCAGCACAAGAACGTAAACGGCATGATTGGATTCCAGCTCCCAGAATCGCTTTTTGGTCAGAAGAATATTCGGAAAAGACCATGGTTATTGTACCTTAATTGTCGTGAAATGTTTAGAAGGTGTTACAATTAGTGAACAGCATAAAATTTCGATTAAAGGAAAACAAACAAAAAAAAATGATCTGTACAGACCACACAGTCTACGTGAACGAAGCAGCGGACGCTTAGCTAGTTGTCTATAATAGGATAAGTGAAAAGTCATTCTCAGTGTAGCTGTACCTCTTAACTGCAGTTCAAACAGGATACGTACGTTAGCATCATTTTTCAACATAGTCCCCTTTCTTTTCAAGACACTTGATCCATGGTTGCACAAGTTGGCCGATGCCCACCGAAATGAAAGTTTCAGGGTGAGCAGCGAGCCACACATGCACCGCATCCTTCACTTCTTGGTCCCTGGTGAACCGATGGTCCCTTAATGCCTCTTCGAGTGGACCAAACAAGTGGTAGTCGGAGGGGCAAGATCAGGACTCATGCGGAAGATGTGCCATTACTTCACACTTGAGTTTCCGCAGCGTTTGAGAGGTGTGGGCAGCACCATGCGCATGTGGAATGACATACGCACTGACATACATAGTGAACCAGAACTTCACCGAAAAACATTCACAGCTCAGAGGTGGTAGTATGGATCTAAACAAGAAATAACTGCCTAACAAACATGGGCCCTTAAACGCATACCTCAAGTATTTGAGCACTTGTTCATCTTTGCTATTATTGAGGCACATCTGGTCTGCTGAAAGCTCTTTGCTTTCAGTATTTTGAGAGGAGAAGAACCGGCCAGTAGAAACGGGATCGAAACTGCATACTTTGAGAGCTAAGGGCACTTTTTCAGTAGAAGAGATGTGTTTCACTGTGTCGAAGATGAGCAACTGCCCGCAGCTCTTAAGTAACCGTTTCAAAGCTCATGTTCAGTAGACTTTTTTTTCTTGTATTGATTCATATTGCCATCTCGGAAGATTTGTCGGTGGAAGTCTGGTTCACCTTGCGTGTCGCTCCCCCCGTCAGAGGTTCAAATACTGCCTCGGGCGTGGGTGTGCGTGTTTTCCTTAGTGTAAGTTAGTTTAAGTAGTGTGTAAGCTTAGGGACTGATGATCTCAGCACTTTGGTCCCATAGAACTTACCACTACCTCGCGTGTCAGACCAAAGTGCTCCACATGTATAATAACAAACACACACTCATAAGAATCTGACCAGAGTGTTTTGGTGTAACATACAATTTCATAAATATAATACCAAGCTGCTCCCCAAGTGGAATGACATACACCCCTACATGTACCACACTAAGGTGCGTAGTATCGTAGTCACCCATATGTATCTGACCTAGCTGTTACGTATGTGCTATAACGTGGACATTCAGATAAATCTGACCATATTTCTCCCCTTGTGAAACAACAAAAAGACTCATATGTTGTAAGACGTCGTGGTCTCCTGACCTTCATTGCTTACATATTCCGACCTTACAATCATATTCCGCACATCAAGACGCTTCATTCGAGCCCAAACTCGATAAGATAAAGTCAATGTTGCATGAATTCATGTAACCGATATGCAAATAACAAATGCGCACCAGGGTTGAAATACTTGAGGCTGGCGTACACACATGCATTCCAGACACGACGGTCACAGGAGCTTTTAGTTCGAAAGAGGCAGACCACACACCGGGAGGCCAGTCCCTTCAGAGGACGAGTCAACCTCGGCCGCCCGTGGAGCAGACAGTGTGCCCGAGTGAAAGGGGGAACGACCCTTGTGTTCGGCTTAAAAGCAAATTCCGCTACATTGTGTTCGAGCGTCCAACCTATGCATTCTTTACACATAGCACGCTGTTTCAGAGATTTTTCACAGGGACACAGCAAACGCCAAACGCCGATACTACAGATTTCCAGATTTGTCGCCCTAAACGAAACGTCATTCTCCCATTTTAGAAGAGCAATGCTGATGGAAGACGATATTTCTGACGCCTTGAGCTGAAGGAGTAATGGAAGAGACCGAAAGATAAACCCCTTCACATCTGGCGTGGAGAGGCGCCGTTCCGTTGTCGCTCTTGGAGCGAGGAACAAGTCCTCCTCAGTACTTCACTGGGAGAGCACCTCTGTCGAGAGCGAATCGAAGTGCTAATCTATACTGAGTCCTTGCCATTAAGCGTTGTTCACTGTGTTGGCCGACACTCTTATTGTGTGGTGTGAACGGACCGAGTTATAGTTAAACGCCTGCAAGCGAATTTTTGAGTGGCATCGCAGTGGACTGGTTATCTGACCAGTGTACCACGCCAATAGACTAGGGGCGAATAGGAATCCTTGACTTCATCACGGCGTAGGGAGAATTTGATTGACCAAGGAAAGTCAATCCAGATATAACGAGAGTTATCTTATTTGTCAGCAGCGAGCGGCGCAGACCGCAGTAATCGCAGCTTAAGGTATTGTGCGCTACAGCTATTGCGAGCCCCATAATTCCTTCACAACAGTACACTTCACTGCATTTCACACGCGACAGCCTCGACCATACCTAACAACATTCTAACGGATAATTATTCAAGTTGAGTAGGCGCGGCTCTCAGCCATTCTGCCAAGTCAATAACAATCTTAAACTTTGTATAGAAATTTCATTAGCGAATCCTATCCTTGAGAGGTAACTTCACATTCCGGAAAGAACCAGGATATAACTTGTTCAGTTCATGACTAAAAGTGCCATTGTGATTTCTCAGAATTTTTGCAAAATAAATAATAATTTTCGTTAGTTTCATGTTTTTCTTACACTAACTAGCACTACTCCAGTACCCAAGTATCCCACTAGTTACGTAAGAAATTTTGTGAAGTTTTATGTCATTTCCTTACAGCGGACGACTCCAGAAGATATTTATTGCTGAAAGTTTTTCAGGCATTTCTCTTTAGAACGTTAGGAGCGTCTGTCTTTCTGTAGTAGTGTGGGGGTGGAAATTACATCTTGCAGGAGAGACAGGGTAAAGGATACATGTCAGATTAATCCGTTGCACAGAGTAGCAGATCAACCCCACGCTCACAATGGTTAAAAACAATCTCTTCCCCGTGAGGAATGACATACGAGGGTGTTCCCGTGGGGAATAACACGCCTACTCACATGTATCTGACGAAGTTGTTTCCCAAATGGAATAACGTACTAACCGTAATGCACCTGGCCCACCTACCCTCATTATAGGATGATTTTTCTAACAGACAGGCGGCGCCCCTCCGTTCTCTGATCCTACCGTACTCTTCTTCCTCAGTACCTCAACTCTACAGCTACAACGGACAGAAAGACAAATTTCATCTTCGCTATAAACGCCCATAACGAGGAGGTGGCAACGCAGGGTGGATGCGAAGGGGGAAGATAACGATGCAAACCTCCAGCCACAGCTCGAGCCTCATGGTTTAGGTCCATCGTTTAGACTCGTTCGCCTTCTTTCACAGGCCTTCCCTCAACGTGTTTCGTTCTATCAGCCACAAGGGTTCCGTGCAACTGCGTGAGGCTTACGCCACGTATTTAGGCACAACCAGACACCCTGGCTTACACACTGAAATAATTGAATTAGCTCTAAAACGACTTGTTACCTGCTGTCTCGTATTTTAATTCGGCTCACCACGATCACTTCCATCATTTCATCTTCCATACATGAATGGTGTGAGATAGGCGTTTTTCTATAATGAGCTCCAATGATTCTAGTTTAACCATCGTCATCATTACGGAATACGCTTGCAGAAGGAAGTAATATGTTACCTGGCTTATCTAGGAATATACGAGTCAGAAATTGTTTCATTAAAACTCTCCGTGACGCACTCGGCCTGCCTTCAGCACGAAAACGCTAATGGACTAATGCGGCCATGGTTCAACTTATACAGGGCTATTACAAATGATTGAAGCGATTTCATAAATTCACTGTAGCTCCATTCATTGACATATGGTCACGACACACTACAGATACGTAGAAAAACTCATAAAGTTTTGTTCGGCTGAAGCCGCACTTCAGGTTTCTGCCACCAGAACGCTCGAGAGCGCAGTGAACAAAATGGCGACAGGAGCCGAGAAAGCGTATGTCGTGCTTCAAATGCACTCACATCAGTCAGTCATAACAGTGCAACGACACTTCAGGACGAAGTTCAACAAAGATCCACCAACTGCTAACTCCATTCGACGATGGTACGCACAGTTTAAAGCTTCTGGATGCCTCTGTAAGGGGAAATCAATGGGTCGGCCTGCAGTGAGCGAAGAAACGGTTGAACGCGTGCGGGCAAGTTTCACGCGTAGCCCGCGGAAGTCGACGAATAAAGCAAGCAGGGAGCGAAACGTATCACAGCCCTCGGTTTGGAAAATCTTACGGAAAAGGCTAAAGCAGAAGCCTTACCGTTTACAATTGCTACAAGCCCTGACACCCGATGACAAAGTCAAACGCTTTGAATTTTCGGCGCGGTTGCAACAGCTCATGGAAGAGGATGCGTTCAGTGCGAAACTTGTTTTCAGTGATGAAGCAACATTTTTTCTTAATGGTGAAGTGAACAGACACAATGTGCGAATTTGGGCGGTAGAGAATCCTCACGCATTCGAGCTCGCATCAACGATGCTTTCGAACTCATTGATGGGGACGTGCTGCGCCGAGTGTGGGAGGAACTTGATTATCGGCTTGATGTCTGCCGAATCACTAAAGGGGCACATATCGAACATTTGTGAATGCCTAAAAAAACTTTTTGAGTTTTTGTATGTGTGTGCAAAGCATTGTGAAAATATCTCAAATAATAAAGTTATTGTAGAGCTGTGAAATCGCTTCAATCATTTGTAATAACCCTGTAGAAGGTGACTGGATTTTTCATATGGTGTGTTGCCCATAAAAGGTGAAAATCTCTCTTGGAGTTCAGTATCAGTCTGTTATAAAGGAATGCTCACGATTTTCTGGATTATCAGTTCAGAGTGACTTACGCGAAGCCCCTAGCAAGCGATTATTTTCATTTAGTTTCTCAAAACGCGAAAATCTCAGTTGGAGGTTTCAGTCTGTTATAAAGACATGCTCACGGTTTTCTGGAACATAAATTCAGAGTGACTTACGTAAAGCACCTAGGGAGCGATGATTCTCATTTAGTTCCGCAGTCACTACGAGTAATTTCCAGATGCTGTTGTAAAAACGTAGACTATAAATGAACAGTTACAAAAAAAAATTAAAATGTTTGTCTTGGAAACTGAAATATTTCGATGAGTAAAAATGTAAAGTGGTGTTGGCTACTGTCACGATGTGTGACGGCATGATACCAAAATGAAAAGTTCTTCGTGCCATTTCTTACGAAATCTGTAACAGGAGACTGAGAAAAATGACGGATTCACTCCATTTACGTGCTTTAATTAACCATTAGTCTCTTCAGCAGCTTCTTAAGTCTTTCCGTTTCTTCACTTCTGTTTAATATTTTCGATTGTATCACATCTTCATCTATATTACACTATACAAATGGTTCTAATGGCTCTGAGCACTATGGGACTTAACATCTTAGGTCATCAGTCCCCTAGAACTTAGAACTACTTAAACCTAACTAACCTAAGGACATGACACACATCCATGCCCGAGGCAGGATTCGAACCTGCGACCATAGCAGTCCCGCAGTTCCGGACTGCAGCGCCTAGAACCGCACGGCCACCGCGGCCGGCTTACACTATACAGCTTACAGTATATCGCTGTGGTACTATCGAAATTGTTCCAATCACGAATAATCTGTGAGATGTACGATTCTTGGTATGCCCCCGTAAGGCAGGAATTTCTCTAATTTTGCAATAGTGGATCGTCATTGTGTGAGGAAGGAAGTAATTCGTTGCTTGAATTTTCCTGAGATGTACATTCTCGGAATTTGAGAAGCAAGCTTCTTCGTGATGCACTATGCTTTCCTCGTAGCGTCTGCCCCTATTGTACCTGTTTCTCCAATTTTGCCTTAATGGGTTGTGACTTATCGATATACGTGTGTAAATGAAAGTAGTACTTCTTTTTCCTGAAATGTTCACCTCGGAATATGAGCAGCAAACATTTTCATGGTACAAAATGCCGTTCTTGCAGCTTTTTCTCCAGGAGATCGATGAGCATGTTCTTGTAGCCGTCGCGCATTTAACTGAACTGTGATGAAACATACTGTTCTGCACTGAATCATCTTTGCCTCCTGTATGTGACCTACCTACTGAGCAATATCCGAGAATCCGTTGAACAACGAGGATTGTCTAAGTTCCCTTATTCGTGAGCAAATTACATTTATTTGACATTCTACCAGAGTACCTCAGCCTAACATCAGCCTACTTCCATATTTGTCTCTTCTTCACCTTCCCGTGGCGAATTAACTATTCCAGGCAACATTAGTATACGTTGCTTCAAATGATTCTGAGACGTTTCCGTAGACTTCGTTCCTGTTCTATTCTGTCAGATATCTATTTACTGTTCACCTAATTTCGGGTTTTAAGATCCCTTTGCCTGTGAAATGTTTCTCCCGTGATGAGTCAACTCAGAAGTGTGATCGAAATAGTTGTTACAAAATTGTCAAATTATGTCAACTGAAAGTGGGATGGGGAGAAAGGAAAGCAGCTAATGATATCAGCATCATCGGGACTATATGCGGAACCAGCGGCACACGAGTGAGTGAACTGGCATTCGAACCCAGGACCTCCTGCGTATTAGGCAGCTGCGTTAACCAGTGCCCTATCCGGGACACAGTGTTTATTGCAAAACTATCTCGGCAGCCCCTCCCCCCTCCCCCGGCTGACCAACACTTCCAACTAGCACCACCTACCTACCGTATTTATCCACATCCACTAAGCTCGCTAATTTTAAATTCCCGCCGGATGTCGAACGTAATTGTGCATCTGCAAAGGTTGTGGAATCATTGCCCATCGATGCGATCAATGCGTGGTGTCTGTTCTTCCGGACAAAATAGCGAGCATGGAAGCCATGGAAAAATGCTGTAGATAGGTGGCGTTAGTTGGGAGTATGGGTCAGCTGGGAAGTGCGCCGACATAGTCCGCGCATTTGCAATGAACACTGTGCGGATGGCGCACTGGTTAACGCAGCTGCCTAATACGCAGGAGGCTCTGAGTTCGAATGCCAGTACGACGCACATTTACACTAATCGCCAGTGGTTCCGCAAATAGTTCCGTTGCAGCTGATATCATTAGCTCCTTCGCCTTCCTTTGTCACCCCCCCCCCTCTTCCATCCTCATGTTTCATAACATTAACAAAGATAATCTTTAGAAGTCAATTTTTTGGCATTAGATAGATGACAAGCAGAAAAAAATGGCTCTGAGCACTATGGGACTCAACTGCTGAGGTCATTAGTCCCCTAGAACTTAGAACTAGTTAAACCTAACTAACCTAAGGACATCACAAACATCCATGCCCGAGGCAGGATTCGAACCTGCGACCGTAGCGGTCTTGCGGTTCCAGACTGCAGCGCCTTTAACCGCACGGCCACTTCGGCCGGCTGACAAGCAGAAAAGTTTGCGGAATGCAGTTACTTATAGTGAAGTCAATGAATGTTGTTGTTGTTGTTGTGGTCCTCAGTCCTGAGACTGGTTTGATGCAGCTCTCCATGCTACTCTATTATGTGCAAGCTTCTTCATCCCCCAGTACCTACTGCAACCTACATCCTTCTGAAACTGCTTAGTGTATTCATCTCTTGGTCTCTCTCTACGATTTCTACCCTCCACGCTGCCCACCAATACTAAGTTGGTGATCCCTTGATGCCTCAGAACATGTCCTACCAACCGATCCCTTCTTCTGGTCAAGCTGTGCCACAAACTCCTCTTCTCCCCAATCCTATTCAGTACCTCCTCATTAGTTATGTGATCTGCCCATCTAATCTTCAGCATTCTTCTGTAGCACCACATTTCGAAAGCTTCTATTCTCTTCTTGTCCAAACTATTTACCGTCCATGTTTCACTTCCATACATGGCTACACTCCATACAAATACTTTCAGAAATGACTTCCTGACACTTAAATCTATACTCGATGTTAACAAATTTCTCTTCTTCAGAAACGCTTTCTTTGCCATTGCCGGTCTACATTTTATATCCTCTCTACTTCGACCATCATCAGTTATTTTGCTCCCCAAATAGCAAAACTCCTTTACTACTTTAAGTGTCTCATTTCCTAGTCTAATACCCTCAGCATCACCCGACTTAATTCGACTACATTCCATTATCATCGTTTTGCTTTTGTTGATGTTCATCTTATATCCTCCCTTCAAGACACCATCCATTCCGTTCAACTGCTCTTCCAAGTCCTTTGTTGTCTCTGACAGAATTACAATGTCATCGGCGAACCTCAAAGTTTTTATTTCTTCTCCATGGATTTTAATACCTACTCCGAATTTTTCTTTTGTTTCCTTTACTGCTTGCTCAATATACAGATTGAATAACATCGGGGAGAGGCTACAACCGTGTCTTACTCCCTTCCCAACCACTTCTTCCCTTTCATGTCCCTCGACTCTTATAACTGCCATCTGGTTTCTGTACAAATTGTAAATAGCCTTTCGCTCCCTGTATTTTACCCCTGCCACCTTTAGAATTTGAAAGAGAGTATTCCAGTCAACATTGTTAAAAGCTTTCTCTATACAAATGCTAGAAACGTAGGTTTGCCTTTCCTTAATCTTTCTTCTAAGATAAGTCGTAAGTTCAGTATTGCCTCACGTGTTCCAGTATTTCTACGGAATCCAAACTGATCTTCCCCGAGGTCGGCTTCTACTAGTTTTTCCATTCGTCTGTAAAGAATTCGTGTTAGTATTTTGCAGCTGTGGCTTATTAAACTGATTGTTCGGTAATTCTCACATCTGTCAACACCTGCTTTCTTTGGGAATACCTCTCGTAAAACGGAAACGACGAAATAGGCAGCTTCATTTGTTTTATATGGACATTTGGCAGTGGTTCTACAGTTACAAGTGTGAGTCAAATGAAAACCTTAAATATTTTTTTAAAATATTATTTATTGTGCAGAAGTGCTACAAAGCTGTATCACTTTTCAACATAATCTCCCCCGCGCTCAATGCACGTCCTCCAGCGCCTGCAAAGTGCATACATTCCTTTAGAAAAAAATTCTTTTGGTAGTCCGCGCAACCACTCATGCACCGCGTGGCATACCTATTCATCAGAAAGCAAGTTCTTTCCTTCCATTACGTGTTTGAGTGGTCCAAACATATAGAAATCACTTGGGGGCAAGGTCTGAGGAGTATGGCGGATGAGGAAGACACTCAAATGCAGGTCTGTGATTGTTGCAACTGTTGTACGGGCAGTGAGGGGCCTTGCATTGTCATGTTGCAAAAGGACGCCTGCTGACAGCAATCCACGTCGCTTTGATTTGATTGCGGGCCGCAGATGATTTTTTAGGAGATCTCTGTATGATGCACTGGTGACAGTGGTCCCTCTAGGCATGTAAAGCTCCAAAATGACGCATTTTTCGTCCCAAAAGAGAGTCAGCATAACCTTCCCTGCTGATCTGTTCGAAACTTCTTGGGTTTTGGTGATGAGGAATGGCGCCATTCCTTGCTCGCTCTCTTCGTTTCTGGTTAGTGGAAGTAAACCCAGGTTTCGTCCCCAGTAAAGATTTTTGTAAAGAAGTTCTTCACAAGCATCAACACGTCGTTCTCTCATTTCAGGAGTCAGCTGCCGTGGCACCCATCTTGCAGACACTTTGTGAAGCTGGAGCACATTATGCACAATGTGGTGTGCTGACCAATGACTAATCTGTAAACATGCTGCAATGTCATTCAGTGTCACTCGGCGGTTTTCTTTCACTGTGGCTTCAACTCCTGCTATGTTCTGTGGAGTCACAACACGTTGTGCCTGACCTGGACGAGGAGCATCTTCCACTGAAGTCACACCATTTGCGAACTTCCTACTCCATTCGTAGACTTGCTGCTGTGACAAACATGCATCACCGTACTGAACCTTCATTCTTCGATGAATTTCAATAGGTTTCACACCTTCACTACGCAAAATCCGAATAACAGAACGCTGTTCTTCCCTGGTGCAAGTCGCAAGTGAGTCCTCCATCTTTATACTGATTGCGACGGTATGTGTCCTTCTGCACTATGCTGCTACCTACAGGCCATTCTGCACGCTGTTTGTAACACGCTTATCAAGTTACAGGATAACGGAGCGAAATTTCGATTTGTTATTACAAATTTAAGGTTTTCATTTGACTCACCCTCGTATATAAGGTCAAGTTAGTTTACTAGCGATATTATTACAAGTATGACAGGTTTCTCAATCTTTTTTCTACGTTGGGCCGTGCGTCTTCTGTGGAGCAGCTTTTTTGTGGTGGGTTTCTTCGGAGCAGATCTGAATTCCCGCCGTATTTATCTTCCAAATGAAAAATCTCATTTCCCGGTATGTCATGTCCCTCTTCGCCACATGTGCGGCGGATGTTTCGTCACAGCTACAAAGAAACACATTTTTTCCCGTTTTCTGCGTCCTAATTTCGTGTCCTGTTTTGCTCTATAGCGAAAAGGGGGAGGGGGGGGAGGAAAGGCCACATAAAAGGGGGACAGTGATATAAAAGCAGCAGTGATGATCTCTTAGAATGAGAAAATGAATGTGACGTCTATAGCATGTCGCCTCAGAGTTCTTTGAAATCAGAGAACTGTCCGCGAATCCATTCGACGAATGAAAAATGATAATTTCATCGTCAGCACCGTTTGATGTTGGCGGAAAGTTGTGTCTCATTTCACTCAGGAAGAAAGTTTATAACACTGGAAAGGTGGAACAGTAGAAACTCTTTTAACGAGTTCGCATGCCTTAAATGATTGGTGACGTCAAAAAGAAATATTATGATTCGAGTTTCTATAAAGTCATTAATTTTGACGTCGATTTTATTTCGTGTCCCTTACAGTATTAAGAATTTTCGTTCATTGAAGTACGTCTTAGGCTATAAAGAGGTTATTCCTTTGTCAGAAAACTCATACAGCAGTTGTACAGTGGAGCTAATTAGCGATTTCTTATACAGCGTGGACCCGAAGCCAACGAAAAATTTTCGGAAGTTGTTCAGTTTTTTTTTTTTTAATATTTAGGTTAAAGGACCTCTTGGTCTCCAGTGGCTCTTTACAGAGATTTCAAGATTCGCTGAAGGAGTTTGAGACAGCGCTAAACTACAGAGTGCCAAAGAAGGTCCGAGTTTACGAAATAGGTTCTCAGATACTGACACTTAGATTCGGTAAGTAATAGAACCCAGTACGTTCTCATGGACGGCGAATGTTCATCGGAGGCAAATACATCGTCAGGCGTGCCCAATGGAAGTATGACAGCATCCCTCCTCTTTATATACAAAAACGAATTGATCGGTAGGGAGAGCGCAGTCTGCTGATTGTTCTGTAATACACCGGACAGGGATGTCATTGAGAATCTGTAGAAAGTTTCAGGGCGACTTGGATTGAATTTTTTTTAGGAAATTAATGGCGGCTTGCTCAAAAAGTAGAAAAATGAAAGTTAATGCAGATTATTAGGAAAAACCATGCTATAAATTTCGAGTACAGTATTAGTGGTGCGCTGTTCCATAGAGTCGCGTTAGTTAAACATGTAGCAGGCGCGTCAACTTGCATGACGCCACTAGTCGCGATGTATCTCGTGGATACACGCGACGATTTTTGTGGTTTTTTGTTTGTTTACAGGTTCTTTTTCTTTTGTTTTTGTTTTAAATTGCAGTTACCTTTATTGTTACAGATTTTACAAATACAGAAGTGAACATCAGGCTCATTACACTTTAAATATTTGACATTCTGTAATGTAGAAGTACATGAAATTCTTTTAAAAATTGATTGTATTATAGATACAAATAAATTATTGAACTAATCAAAGCATGTCTCTTTTTACTGTTTGCCCTCTATAGAAAGACATTGTTCACAAATTATTTTCGCGTGCTTCTGCAAACAAAGAAGTGTACCGCATTTTTCACATGTATACTTGCTGAGACAAGCCCTTTTTGTCTCCCTGTAGCATGACTGGCACCTTTTTCTTTTCTTGTTTTCTGATTCCAAGGATTGTTCAGCGTTTTCTTGCTTTTTTCCTTTAGGTTTGTACTTAACTAGCATTGACATTATATCATCAGGTAGAGTCATAATAAGAGCTCTTCTTTTGAGATGATCTCGCAGTAGAGTCAGGGCCAAAGTTTTGAGGTACTCGCGCCGATTTGAGTATTTATTCTTGTTGCCCAAGAAAATTACTCTTGAGTTGATGCCTGCAATGTTCAACAGGTGGAAAAAAATCACCGTAGGCCATCATCTTGTTGACCTAGCTACATTGTAGGTTGCACAGAGTTTGTTAAATGCATCAACTCCAGATTTGGTGTCATTATAGTGTAGAATAATTGCTGGTTTTTTCTCTAAACCTCCCGAAACCTCACTTGACGATATGTGCATACTCGAAAGGAGGACTACAGTTTTCCCTTTTTTCGGGACATACGACACAAGGGTTTCATTCTTGCTGTAGCCAAATACGCTATCATATTGCTGTCTACGTTTTGGTGCTACGAAATTCGATGGCAGTTCCTCCTTGTTTTTTCTAATTGTGCCTACAAACGACAGTCTCCTTTTATGCAGTTCTCTTACTAACTCCAAACTAGTGAACCAGTTATCTGCTGTAATGTTTCTACCCATCCCATATATTGGTTCGGCAAGTCTCAGAACTACTTCTTTGGAGGAGTTGCTATTCTGAAAGGGTCCTTCTGGTTGTAATCCACAATATATTTCCATGTTGTAAGTATAATAAAGCTTGACATCACATAGGCAGAAAATTTTGATGCCATATGTAGATGGTTTGGATGGTATGAACTGGCGAAATCCACACCGGCCTCGAAATGCTGGTAGTTGCTCATCAACTGTGACGTTCTGACCGAGGGAGTAATGTGTCTTGCAGTTATTGAAACACATGGCTGCTAATTTGTCTGTCTTGCGCCGTTCTTGTCTTGTGGCTCCATCATCAAAACGAACACATCTTATTAGGAACAGGAAACGTTTTTCAGACATGGTCATTCTAAAAATATTCAGACCAAGGTTATCTGCTGTCCAGAAGTCGTGAACATTCTGTCGCCCACCACGGAACACACCAGCAAGGTATAACAAGCCAAGAAAGGCTTTTATTTCGATTGCGTCTGTGTCCTTGCAGTCACTCTCGCGAGCAAAGTTTCCTTTTAGATCAGCTATACGCCTGTTAGTGTTGACCACAATGAGATCTAGGATATCAATACTGATGAATAGGCTCCAGCAGTCAATTTCAGTTACCATTTTCTTTGCGTCTCCAACTACCCCAGGCAGTTTGGTTAGTATATTATGAGGCCGTGTCTGTGTTGCTTTCCAAGGCACTTTCCTTCATTTAGTTCCATCCTTACCTAAAATTAAAAAAATAAGTACATTACACCATTATTAGATATTGTTATTATTACATCTGAAAGCATATTTATTGTCTTTTCTACTCATTATTTTCCTCGTCATCAAATTCATGATCTGTGTCTGAGTCTACAGATCGTGTTTCGAGTATATCTTCGGTTTCTGAATCAGTTTCTGCAAGATCATCTTCATCTTCAATGGATTCCTGTGAAGCAATAAGAAAGGTGTGACACAAGATGTCGTGGGCCAGCAAACCGTTACCACTGTTCATTGCGGTAATACTAGAGAAAAAGTAGGTCATGTATCTCACAGATACATGCGCGACTGTCGGAGGGTTAAACATGTAGCAGTAACGTTGCAGAGAGACATGAAGTGTAACGAGATTATGAGGTCGGTTGTAGGAAAGCAGAATGGTCGACTTTGGTTTATTGAGAGAATTATTGGCATATGTAGCTCATCTATAAGAGAGACTGTGGGACTCATTCATGAGAATTGTTCGGGTGTTTCGGATCTCCAGTAGATCGCATTAAAGAAGATATGGAAGCAATTGAGAGGCGTGGTTCTACATTTGTTACCATGAAATTGGGAAACTTCCTCAAGATGAAGATACATATAGACAATCACCAACGCAAGAGGAACGACAAAATTACGTTCAAACTCTGGTGTGCGTAGGAGCATAACTCAGAGGCCCCACATTATGCCAACAGCGGTCGCCTGCCGTATCATGATCTAATATATTTTTGATATAATGAAATGAGCGAAAGTAAATAAATGTCTTTTGCTCGTAACATGTTGTGCTTTAAATACCTGCACCAAATCGGAAAATCAGAGTCAGAAAAGAACATATGAATTCGCGACTGAGTTTAAGTTTTACATTTTCTTTTTCCAGTTGTTGCAGAAAGCTGGCCGGGGTGGCCGAGCGGTTCTAGGCGCTTCAGTCTGGAACCGCGCGACCGCTACGGTCGCAGGTTCTAAACCTGCCTCGGGCATGGATGTGTGTGATGTCCTTAGGTTAGGTTTAAGTAGTTCTAAGTTCTAGGGGACTGATGAGCTCAGATGTTAAGTCCCAGTGCTCAGAGCCATTTGAACCATTTGTAGCAGAAAAGAAGCAACATCTGAAAATTGTCTGTATTAGTCTCAATTTCGTGTGATAAAAATGGTTAAAGTTCTTTCTGTAACTGTTGTCGATTTCTTATCATATAATTTTCAATGAGAATAAGTAAAGAATCTGTAGACAAAAACGTTCTTGCTTTAAACTGTCGAAGGTCTTTATACTCGTCGGTGTGTTTTGCACAATCATCTCTTGTTCACTGCGTCAGAGGTTCTTCTGCTAAAATTTGAAATATCCAGTCATTCGTAAACTACGCGGAGACTATTCAGTGCAATAATAATTTTCCGACGCGTTTGGGTACATGGAACTAGATTCCGTCAAGTATAGTGCATACTATTTTCTTTTAATCGACAGTTCACTTAATAAGCTTAAATTATTAATCAAAATATTGCACACAAAACACATCTTATAGTTTGAACTGATTCTGACTATATTTTCCAGATTAACTACAGTGTTTTACTAGTTTTTTTTTTCTCTTTACAAACCCTTTTCCTACTGGCTATTAATTACAACTCTATACAGTAAATTCACAAAAATTGAAGATGGTTCGGCCCCATTAATGGTTTTTTAACACTTTTCTTCCTCTGTTCCCAAGCTCGAGTCTACTCCACAATGTTACCTGTCCCCAGGCACACAGCAACAGTTACTAGTGTTGCACTGAATAACTACTCGCTCTCGCAGGAGAAATAAATGTAGTCTGCTACATAAAAGTGGGACGCTAAATATAATGTATTTTATTGCGTAAGGAGCGTTGAAGGTGCCTAGGCTGCCCATGTTGAAATCACTGAACTACGAAATAGAAAAATTTAATTTTGTTGCATATGGAGTGATTTAGCATTGCAGTTATGACAGAGGTACTTTGGAGTATCTTTTCTAGTTTCCTTCCAATTATTTTTTCTATTAAAGACCCAACTTATTTTACAAATAATTGCTTTATGATTAAACTGAATTGAAACTACTGAACAAATGGCCGTGTTACAATGTAAGTTTGACCACTAGGAGTGCTATATAAAAATTTCATCTCTCTAGCTTGAGTGGATTTTGAGAAAATGTTCCTTATATTCGAAAAAATCTAATTTACTGGTAATGGCTATCAAAGGTTCTCAATACATTCCTGCACTATAGGATGGATTATCAGGGTCTTCTTCTTCATCCTCCTAAAGCTTCCTCTTCTGTCTTCTTTTCTGGCCTGTCGTTCCATCATACTTCATATGCCTTTCTCTTCTTTCTGCTCCTCTTATCCTTTCTCTGTCAATATTTCTTAGTGCTCATACAGTGTTCACCCCAGCTGTAAATCCAAATGCCTTCAGAACTTCACACTGTTCCCTTGGTTGTAGGTTGCTGTTGCATCATAAATGCCAAAGTGCAGTGTTTTTATGCTTACAAACACCCTTTTAGGAATCACTTCCAAATCAAATTGTTTACGCTCCCATTAGGATTCTGCGTCTTTCCGTGTGTACATTTGTGTAACAATTCTGGCTGTGCTAAGCCATGAAAAATTGGTTTTATTGCATTTATCACAGCTGCTGGCAAACCATGTTTGTGATCATAGTCCTTTTTTGCATTATATTTGCATCAGGAATCTTTTGGGCACAGGCTGTGTTGAGGGTATTCATTGGAAGAGGCAGTATGAAGGAACAATGCCCACACTGCTTTTCGCATGTCACTAACACTACTAGTATTTTGCCTTATAGCATACCCATGAACAGTCTAATGAGTACACACTATGGTTTGAGAGTAAATCGGAGAAAGACGAAGGTAATGAGAAGTAGTAGAAATGAGAACAGCGAGATACTTAACATCAGGATTGATGGTCACGAAGTCAATGAAGTTAAGGAATTCTCCTACCTAGGCAGTAAAATAACCAATGACGGACAGAGCAAGGAGGACATCAAAAGCAGACTCGCTATGGCAAAAAAGGCATTTCTGGCCAAGAGAAGTCTACTAATATCAAATACCGGCCTTAATTTGAGGAAGAAATTTCTGAGGATGTACGTCTGGAGTACAGCATTGTATGGTAGTGAAACATGGACTGTGGGAAAACCGGAACAGAAGAGAATCGAAGCATTTGAGATGTGGTGCTATAGACGAATGTTGAAAATTAGGTGGACTGATAAGGTAAGGAATGAGGAGGTTCTACGCAGAATCGGAGAGGAAAGGAATATGTGGAAAACACTGATAAGGAGAAGGGACAGGATGATAGGACATCTGCTAAGACATGAGGGAATGACTTCCATGGTACTAGAGGGAGCTGTAGAGGGCAAAAACTGTAGAGGAAGACAGAGACTGGAATACATCAAGCAAATAATCGAGGACGTAGGTTGCAAGTGCTACTCTGAGATGAAGAGGTTAGCACAGGAAAGGAATTCATGGCGGGCTGCATCAAACCAGTCAGCAGACTTATGACCAAAAAAAAAAAAAAAAAAAAAAAAAAAAAAAAAAAAAAAAAAAAAAAGCATACCCACAGTATCTCTGTAGACGTTCAAACACCTCATCAGTAAGCCTGCCTCCCCCTCCTATTGTCTTTCCATCACTGAGCTTACTTGAACCCAAAGTTTGTTTGAGCCTTCGAAGCTGTGCACCCATACGCTTTTGCACATGCCCAATGCATTCCAACTTTTCAACTACAAATTCATTTCCATATGGTTTCAGTTTCTCTATAGTCTTGAAACCTTTGGGGTCACCATCCCCAAGGTAGTATTTGTACCTAACGTTGTATCTGGAAACTGAACGTTCAAAAATTTGTTTCACTTCATCCACTTCCATTGCTCCACTTGATCTACTAAAATTTGCCTCACAGGTTCCACTGTGCTCTCCTTTGATTTTATTTTTGCACCTACAATGTTTTGATAATATTGCAACATCTATCACCACAAGTAGCAATTACAACCCCATTCAGGGATTTATGACCCCTCTTTTGCCAGGAACCATCTAATGCCACTACCAAATCCCTAGAACCACTGTTCATTTCTACAGATTCCTCCACTGCTTCCTTCATGGTTTTCAAAGCCACAACAGAGGATCCTACCAGTTCACAGTTGTACCCAAATTTGCTTGGAGGCGATGGCAAGTTCATAATACCACAAAACAGTTTACCAGCAGCAGACCCTTTTCCAGTGGATTGAAGACGATACATAAGTCGAACATTCACATCAAACACTCTAGATCGTTCATTTTCACCAAAGAGCCGTCCGCAGCTCGTGGTCGTGCGGTAGCGTTCTCGCTTCCCGCGCCCGGGTTCCCGGGTTCGATTCCCGGCGGGGTCAGGGATTTTCTCTGCCTCGTGATGACTGGGTGTTGTGTGATGTCCTTAGGTTAGTTAGGTTTAAGTAGTTCTAAGTTCTAGGGGACTGATGACCATAGATGTTAAGTCCCATAGTGCTCAGAGCCAGAGCCACCAAAGAGCCTGGCGTGTGAATTGTAGAAAGTCACTTGATACTTGCAACATGCACAGATTATCTTCATCTCACAAGCTAAACCAAAGTGCTTGGTCATCTCTAGTCCCACTCCTACACTTGAACACATTTCGCACAGAACACTTTCTTTCAGCACAGAAGACAATAATCAAATATTCAGTACTTCGTTAATATCATCACTGTCACTAACATATTCACGAAATCTGTCACTTCCTCCAGCCAGCTTCTTGCTAGAAGATGTCACAGGGCTATGGCCGGCCATGTGTTGCTTTGCAGAAGAACGCACTGTTTCAGTAATTGTAGTATCGCAACTTGGTATTAGTGTTAATGTTCTTTTCCCTACATTCTTCCTCTTCTTATATACACAGTTACTAAAACGTGTCATCGTAACCAGAACAACGCTTTACACAAGAAGTATAATACTACCAACAACAGGCGCAACACTGAACTAAGTCGAAACGGTAAACAGCAAAGAGACGATGTTCCGCGCTTTTAGCGCTTCATTTGTCACAGAAAACAATGTAGCCAACCCTTGCACACTCGCTGTATGTGTAACATAAGGCGCTGTATGCGTAACAGGCCGAGAAAATCCCAAGCAGTTCGCCAGGAAATCACGAGAGGGTGTTAGATTCATTCAGCGGCCGCCCATTTCCTCTGCAGTCGTGGGGGAAAATGGTAATAACTCCACTTCTAGGGCGAGTAGAACAATAATTCAAAGTTTACATTAAAGAGGAATGTTCCAATTAATTTTCGGTAGCAAAAAAAATCGTATTTTTTTGGATTTGACCACCTCCGGCTCCCCTTAGCAGTATAAATTAATTTTCAGCCCTACCTCCAGTAGCATCCCGTAACGAACCTGACTCTGGTTTAGGAAACGGAACATGTGCATTATACGCAAACCAAGATCAGTTCTAATTAACAAGGTATAACTACATTCTATCAGCGCATGGGCCTCACCAGTGTGACACTAACTTAGGGGTGATCGTGCTCCACTATCGTGAGACACTATTTTGGTCCCTTACTTTAAACTACGTAAGATGAGACTTTAACATTAATTATTTTCATTCCGTAGGTGCGGCCAAAATAAGCTGAATACTTCGTAGGAGGCCAAATAAATGCTTGATTTTTTTTTAGATGAGCGCCAGGCCCCCTACAACTTAATAGTTTCACGAAATGAAGTCGAGGCCAGAGTTCACTGAACTGCTTTAAATGATATCTCTGAAAATATCTGAACTCTTGTAAATGCGAATTACTGAAATCCTCAAATAATGAATTAGTAGCCACTGCTATGAATGAAATCTTCAAAATAATTTAATATTTGAATCTACCGCGTAATGGGGGCCAATTGTTGCCCGCAAGCGATAACGGCTTTTGGGCGTCGTAGCAGCTGAGAAATACTAATTATTCTTTCTCTGCAAGTGAAACATTGAGATGGGGTTCTTATATTACCTTGAAATAATAAAATGAGCTAGTTTTTACACATATAATTTAAGCAATACTTTACATACACACTTTCACATCGTCTAGGAGAGAAAACAATACGAACATCTGAAAGCGTTAAGCGCTACCCACAATCTCTAACGAACAAAATAAGCAGAAGGAGAAGAAGATTTGTTCTGTCCATCGTATATATAATTACACAAAGATAAAAATATTTGATTTCGATATATTTTCGACTACGACCTTAATCATCAACGATAAAATCCTTTCCGCATCAGATTATTTACGTTACAGGTTTTCATAAATATTACAGATATAGTCCTTCAGAAATTCCTTTTAAGTCTTGTCTATTTTATGTTATTAACTATTTTTATATTCATTGCACACGCACTGTCCGTAAAAATCGCCTAAGGGACACAACAGCACCAAATACGCCGCCTTTTCTAAAGCAAACAGCGCCGCTAGTGCTCTGAACTCAAACTGACTACTTGCTTTCGGCCTCAGATAAACGACACGCAGTCCTCCATTCTCCATCATTACCATGAAGAACGATCGCAGGAGCGCCTGAGAGACAGGTGTCTGATTTGGTAATAAAGCCCGAGTCATGGATCCCAAGTAACGGTTCAGTAGCGGAAACCTCCGTCAAGGTATCAAAGGCTTCCTGCTGGGCCACAGTTCAACAAAACTGTTCGTTCTTCTTAACGTAGCTGATTAAGATGAGAAGCTACTTGGGCAAAACTGAGAACATACTTTCGCAAGATGTTCACCATTCCTATATCGCTTTCTTATCTGTGAATGACTTAAAATTATAAATGACCTTAGTCCGAGACTGGTCAATCACAACACCAGCGCTTAACGCATTGTGTCCCAGAAAGGTAAGATCGCTACGAACCAGATTCACCTTTGTCGTCTTGACCATAAGTATCGCCATCATAAGCCTATCCAGAACCCAATGATCCATGTGCTTCTCATAGATGCTCCTCCAGGCGCTCTCAAAAACACTGAAGCTAGCAAAATGGTTCAAATGGCTCTGAGCACTATGGGACTCAACTGCTGAGGTCATTAGTCCCCTACAACTTAGAACTACTTAAACCTAACTAACCTAAGGACATCACACACATCCATGCCCGAGGCAGGATTGGAACCTGCGACCGTAGCGGTCTCGCGGTTCCAGACTGCAGCGCCAGAACCGCGCGGCCACTTCGCCCCGGCCTGAAGCTAGCAACCTGCATAGTATCGACATTCCCGCAGAAAAAACAGAGAGCACCTCATTGAGCTACTACAATTTATATCGGTACAAAAAGACACATTGACATTCCTCGGCTAACGAGACCTGATAGTACACCTGTCTTAAATCAATGAAACTAAAGAACTTAGTGCAAGGGCACCAAGAAAACCAGTATGTAAATTGCGCATGTCATCAATTCAAGTACAACTTGCGATTAGGACCCCTGTAATCAACAACCGGACGATACCCTGCGACCCCTGCCAGAATAGTTTTTTTTTTTTGGTTATCAGTCTACTGACTGGTTTGATGCGGCCCACCACGAATTCCTTTCCTGTGCTAACCTCTTCATTTCAGAGTAGCACTTGCAACCTACGTCCTCAATTATTTGCTTGACGTATTCCAATCTCTGTCTTCCTCTACAGTTTTTGCCCTCTACAGCTCCCTCTAGTACCATGGAAGTCATTTCCTCATGTCTTAGCAGATGTCCTATCATCCTGTCCCTTCTCCTTATCAGTGTTTTCCACATATTCCTTTCCTCTCCGATTCTGCGTAGAACCTCCTCATTTCTTACCTTATCAGTCCACCTAATTTTCAACATTCGTCTACAGCACCACATCTCAAATGCTTCGAGAATAGTAAGGGGGGGCAAAAGGCGATACTAAAAATCCAACAACCTTTTCCTGCAACAGCTGATCTACAGTAAAAATGGTTCAAATGGCTCTGAGCACTATGGGACTCAACTGCTGAGGTCATTAGTCCCCTAGAACTTAGAACTAGTTAAACCTAACTAACCTAAGGACATCACAAACATCCATGCCCGAGGCAGGATTCGAACCTGCGACCGTAGCGGTCTCACGGTTCCAGACTGCAGCGCCTTTAACCGCACGGCCACTTCGGCCGGCGATCTACAGTACGGTGAAACTATTTCATCGTAGCGGGTGACGACAACCAATAAGGAGTCTTCATCACATGTATGGAATCAGTTAACCAGATCCGATAATGAATGCGATTAGTAGCTCCCAACGTATCAAAGAGGATTTCTGGGAACTGTTCCATATCTTTGAGCACCTTCTCACTTTGGGCTACTAACCATACAAAAAATCCGCTGATATTTGTGATGGTAAACGGAAATTTAATATTCTCCTTAAACTTACAGAAACATTGCCCATCCACATACTTAATAATACATTTTTTCTTCACCAAGGAATCACCCCTCCCTCGCCCTCCCACCCCCCAAAAATCTTAGAGGTGCTAAACCCCTTAACAACCATAAAACAAAACGGTTAAGAGAAATTGCCTATTTTAAGTTTCGAGCGACACTGACCGCAACAGAGAAAACATTGCCGTCAGAGGCCGTACATTTTTCTTAATGGCACGAGTGATAGGGTCAAACCCTCCCACGCCACGATAGCGATAATAATTCGGGCTCGGAATTTAGACTAACACAAATAAAAGGCAGCCGATTAACGTGAATATCTTGTATATTAAAGATGCGATTCTGTGGCCTGCACATAGACCTGTTTCGCGACACCGCTCCCTGACGTCACGAGTTTTCATGAGGCTGTTTGTAATTCCTAACCAGAAGACCTGGCTGATAACACCAGAGACACACCACTTCCTGCAGTTGCCTCTGACGCACGTGCAAGGATCCCCTATTTCACCTGACTGTGGAAATAACAACAAAAACCCTGCAAATAAATTGGGATTATCAAACGTCCTAAGCAACCGCTATCTTGTGACAACATCCGTCCTACAACAACACGTGCCACATCACACCGTGCACCAAAAACTATAGTTCGAGAGCAGCATACAGAAACAGATTCTCACGCGTTCCTTCCACTCTAAAGCAATACTCACTGACCATTTTTTCGTTCAACCGAATCCCTGCTCTCTGTTTGATAACTAACTTGGAAAATTCACGGAAGTGATGTTTGTTGCTGAATAGCTTTCGCTTCTGATTTGTATAAAAATACTTTTCGCGAGTGGAAAAATAACTTGCAATACAAACAATACGGCCTGTTCCTCCAATAAAACCGTTATTACTGCTTGGCCAGTATCTGCAGACAGAGAGTTATATTCGTTCAGAATAGGCAATAAACGATTTGGCAACTTTACATATACTCACCAAAATTCAGTTTGATTGCCACCCGCCCGAGTGCTGATTACCAGATTACCCTGGAGTGTTTCAGAACTCATATCGTCTTGCCAACTTGTTTATCCGCTGTTACAAAGCGTAAAAATCTGCTTGCATTTCCAAAATTTGTGGACGATTGGCAACATCTTTAAACACAAACAACATGAATCTCCTAAAGAAATGATAGCAATATGACTCAACCAGAAAATTTTGCGAGCGCGATGCTCCTAACTGTTGAAAAATTTCGACATTCTCCTGCGCATCAGGTAACAATTGACCACAAGAAGTATAGGCTGTACACCTTACCCAGTATATCCACCGGCACCGTTAATGGACGATATAACAGGGACCTTAAGCGCTGCACGAGCCTCGATCGGTGCCCGCGGGTTTGCGACTCATAAGCCAAACATGCGCTTTCGTAAGGTAGACAATTCCCATGATAGATCTGTGCGCAGTCTCCATCTCTGTAACAAATAATCTTCACACTGTACACACTGTTATAAAATCTGGAATTTATGTAATTCCACAATATTGAGTTCATTTCTGCTATCAGTGAACTGTCCCTTACTTTTCAAGGAAATTAAATAGAGCTCAATAACAAGCTTGAACACAAGAGAAATAAAAAAACATAGTGTCAAAACTCGGTAATACACAGGGCTACAATCGAGACGATATAGTTTTAAATTTAGACTTCATGAAAATCTTTTACATCAAATAAATGTAACGCAAAAAATAACGGTAATTGTATCGGTTTTATAAAGGGCACAACAAACCTACAGGACCCACATCATACAAACAGCGGCCACCTGCCCTATTCTGATTAATTTATTTATGATAATACAAAATAAGAAAAAGGGAATAAATGCCTTTAATTGTCTTTCGCTCTTGGTATATTGTGCTTTAAATACTTACACCAAATGGAGAAACTAATTTTAGAAAAGCACTAAAGAATCCGCGATTCATTTTAAGCTTTGCACTTGAATTTAACGTTATCTTCTTCGAGATGATTCAAAAGAGAAAGAACTTCCGAAAATTGTTTACATTAGTATTTGAATTTCTTAAGGTAAAATGGTTAAAGTTCTTTCTGTAACCGTTGTCGATTTTTATCATGTACTTTTTAATCAGAAAGTAAGGAGTCTGCAGACAAAAAAGGTTCTTGCAATGAACTTGAAGTAGGCTGTTTAGGTTTATATGTTGGTAACGTCACGTAGCGGTCTGTATGAAAATCACTGACTGTGCTGTGTGCAATCTGTGGCTGGTTGGACTCGTTGTTGAAATATTCACTAGTGTAGTGTTCGGCAGTTGGATGTGAACGGCGCGCAGTGTTGGGCAGTTCGAGGTGAGCCGCCAGCAGTGGTGGATGTGAAGAGAGAGATGCCACAGTTTTGAGAGGTTGCTATAAGCGGACGATCTGGACGTGTGGCCGCCAGAAAAAGGAAATTTGTAAAGATGGATGTCATGAATTGACAGATATATATATGATGACTTTTGAACACTATTAAGGTTAATACATTGTTTGTTGTCTATCAGAATATTTCATTTGCTAACTGCCAATCAGTAGTTAGTGCCTTCAGAATCTATTATTTAGCTGGCAGTATTGGCGCTCGCTGTATTGCAGTAGTTCGAGTAACGAAGATTTTTGTGAGGTAAGTGATTCATGAAAGGTATAGGTTATTGTTAGTCAGGCCATTCTTTTTTAGGGATTATTGGAAGTCAGATTGCGTTGCGCTAAATATATTGTGAGTCAGTTTAGTGATGATCATAATAAGTAAGGAGAAAACTGTTTGAGTACGTTGAGTTTTGCTCAGCTGTTTCTGTATCAAATAACGTAAGAGTTTTACCAGCACAGTCATTCATAATTTTTCTAACGGGACGTTTCAAACTGTCGAAGGTCTGTATACTCGTCGGCGTATTCTGCTCGGCGATCTTTCCTTTACAGCGTCAGAGGTTCTTCTGTTAAAACTTGAAATATTCAGTCATTCATAAACTTCGCGGAGACCATTTACGTGCAATAATAGTTTTCCGATGATAATTGGTTGCAAGAGATTAGATTTCTCCAAGTAAAGTGCATATTATTTTCTTTTCATCGAAACGTCATTTAATGAAAGACGGACCCTATAAAGTCTGCAAGTTGGTATCCTTATACCCAATTCCTATCTGCCTGCTTCATTTATGTAACACGTAAAGTTCTGAACATATAAACTTCAAGTGTTTATCATATTAATGTTCACGAAACATATCTGATAGTTTCAACTCATTTGGAACATATGTTGCATCTACATGTACATCTACATGGATACTCTGCAAATCACATTCAAGTGCCTGGCAGAGGTTTCATCGAACCACAATTCTCTATTATTCCAGTCTCATATAGCGCGCGGAAAGAATGAACACCTATATCTTTCTGTACGAGTTCTGATTTCCGTTATTTTATCTTGGTGATCGTTCCTACCTATGTAGGTCGACATCAACAAAATATTTTCGCATTCGGAGGAGAAAATTGGTGATTGGAATTTTGTGAGAAGATTCCGTCGCAACGAAAAACGCCTTTCTCTTAATGATGTCCAGCACAAATCCTGTATCATTTCTGTGACACTCTCTCCCATACTTCACTGCCCTTCTTTGAATTTTTTCGATGTACTCCGTCAGTCCTATCTAGTAAGGATCCCACACTACGCAGCAGTATTCTAAAAGAGGACGGACAAGCGCAGTGTAGGCAGTCTCCTTAGTAGGTCTGTTACATTTTCTGAGTGTCCTGCCAATAAAACGCAGTCTTTGGTTAGCCTTGCAGATTGACTACAGCGTTTTAATTGTTTTTCTCTGTACATATTCTTGTCCTTCCGGCTAGTAATTATAACTTCATTTCGTAAATTCACAAGAACTGAGGAGGGCTGAGCCACAATGGTTCTTACATTTTTCTCTCCCCAATCGCAAACTCGGCTCTGCTCCACCGCATAACACGATCCCCATTCACACAGCAGCAAAGAGTGACTAGTGTTGCAGAGCGAAGCTACTCACACTCGATGGCAAAAATAACTATGGTCCGCTACACGAAGATGTCACACTGTTTCTTTGGTCCCTGCCCTCAGAAGAAGGCTCTTTTTTAGTTATTCCCAGTCAATGTGATGTACCACAATGAACACCCTGATTACAGGTTGGTACAGGAAACGTCTATATGACACTGAAGCAAAGCTCAGTTCTGGTCAACGAGACAGAATAGCTTTCCACAGGCAAATCCCGGGATGTTCTCTTTGAAAGGGCACTGCCCACTTCCTTTCCCAACCCTCCTAATCCAATGGTACCGATGACCTTGCTGTTTGGTTCCCTTCTCCCAAGTCAACCAACCACCCAACGTGCCTACCAATAACAATTTTCCGTCAGCACACAACGCTGTCCCAGTGTGTCAGCAGCTAAGGGCACTTGGCATCGATCGTATTCAACTTCAGTGAGCCACCGTAAATGCCGCAGCGTAGTACAGTTACAACGGCTACGTCTCTCCATGTAAGCCCCTACACGACGGCTCAATAATAAATCGCAACACTGCTCGGCTTCCACTGGTGCCTTCTACAAGTTTTAAAGTGTACTCCGGCACCACACCACCTCGAGCATGCCGTAAAGTGCGCTTCGGCGAAGCACTACCACCACACTCGACAGCACTACCTTGTTCCCCCAATGACGGAGCATACATTTGATCACTTGTGAACTGCGTTCTGCATTGTCTGCAGCGCGTGATACATTACCTAGTGAGGACAGTGTACATTACATAAAGTTGACTACACAGCAAGAAGCAAGTAAATTTTCCTCATCCTTTTAGTTTCATTTGTGTTACACGTTTTCTGGAACGAAGCCATTTTAACCCCTTTCCGAAAATACGAATAGGATCGTGACATGCTCGAGTAGCTATTCATATCTGCGTCTGTGAGTCCAGACATCTTACTTCCACTGTGGGTTCAGGACTTACATGCTCCATTTGATAACCTAATACCGCTGGAAGCGACTATATCACAGGATTTCTTTCTATCACTCACTAGGTTACCGACGTCTAAAAGGTCTGTGAAATTACTGAATGTCGTACCATTCCTTGAAAATTCCATGAACAGTGCTTCAGGAAACGTGACCTCCTCTAGCAATTATTTCGCTGTCATTACCTCCCCCTTCAGCTTTCCAACAACAGTATGTTAGTTGAAGTTGACAATTCTAACAAGGGGAAGCCACGACGTTTGAAACGAGGATTTACTGAAAACTTCGTACACTAGTAGTACTCCATGAGGACAACAAAATGTGTAAGCAGTAGCGCGTACCACTCAAGCGTTATTGGGAAAATCACAAGATAATTTCGGTCGTCAAATATATATACTTGTACGTGGCCATTTTTACTAAGAATCTGAGACAGCCGAGTGGATAGCGTCCAAGCACCGTAATCGCTGGATCGAGTCCCGTTCGTGAGTTTTTTTTTTTAATTTCTAACAATGTCATTTTCTTTACTGTCTATATTACAGTTTATATAATGGGAAAAATACGTGTAATGGGATGAACTTTTATTAAATTTACGATATTATTTGGCAGTCTACAAAATTTTACTATCAAAAGTAATGTAATATTCATAACTATCGACTAGTAAACGACCACACGCATAAAGTGATACTGAAAATGTATGCTTGTCCGTGATTTGAGAAATCCCTTACACCTGGAAGGAGCCCGAAACTACTTGTTACCTGCTAGTTTTGACCGGCTCAGAGGGCTTTCAAAAGATGTACAATTAATCGTCGCCTTCGACAATGCGAGTACAAGTTGCAGGATGGTAATTTTCGTAAAAACATGGAAAACAAAGTTAAACGGGACCAGCTGCATTGAATAAACTCTATGTTTCCGGATACGCAAGGTCTTTTGATGTTTTCCGTGGATAAACAAACCTCGTTAACATTTTCAAAAACCTCTGTTTCAGCCGATAATTTGGAAGCAAACGATGCATAACGCAGCATTTCCTTAAATACCGGCGCTGATAATTGGTCATGCAGTATCGAGTGTATTTTAATAGCGTCTTCACGAGAAGCAATTTCTCGTTTCTCTTTCGATTAAATACGAACAGTTTTGAAGACACGGACAACCATACATATTCAGTATCACTTTATGCCTTTGGTTGTTTACTAGTCGATAGTTATGAATATTATATTATTTGTGATAGTAAAAATCTGTAGATTGCCAAATAACATTGGAAATTTAATAAAAGTTCATCTGATTACACGTATTTTTCCCATTATATCAATTGTAATATAAATAGTAAAGAAAATGACTGTGTTAGAAACTAAAAAAAAAAAAACCAGACGAACGGGACTCGATCCATCGGTCACGGGGGCTTGAACGCTACCCCGCGGCTGCCGCCGCTTCATGGTAAAAATGGCCACGCACAGGTATATATTTGCCGACCGACATTATCTTGCGTTTTTATGAGTAACACTTGAGAAGTACGGGCTACTGCTTACACATTTTGTTGTCCTCATGGAGTACTACGAGTGTACGAAGTTTGCAGTAAATCCGCGTTCCAAACGTCGTGGCTTCCCCTTGTAAGTCTCAAGACCTGGGTGGAAAGGAAACGTTTTATTTTTTTATTTTATCAACTGTAAATTCCGCCCGTGCCTACTGCCGCTGTTCACGTTCTGTTTATAATTTCTATGAAATAAGGAACACTCTACCTTATATTTTAAAGAAACGGCGAGGTTTCTCGGTGTCATGTTTGATTGTAAGCTTTCCTTGTCACCACACCCTATGGATTTGAAAGTATCGTCACTGAAAGCACTATATATATATGAAAATGCGTTGAACACTTCTGAGAAGTCTGCCTGAATGTATCAGTACTACACGGCGCTTGGACCTATAAAACTGCTTAATAATTTACTCACGGTGCATCATGACTTCCTCCTGCTTCACAAATGATTTCAAACTTCTCTGTCTGCTGGAGAGTTCGCTGCAGAGTGAATGACTGGAAATTGTAGGATAAGATTATTTACATTACTTGGCGATTTCGTGCTCACACAGTGTAACTTCATATTGTCCCACATGAGTATTAACACACGAAATTTGATTTTCCTTCGCCAGTCAGTACTCCCCTCCAGTTCCTCAATACAGTACAAGAAGGCTACGATGTTATACCTATACCTTGAATTTTACTGTACTCACGTTAGTACCGTATTCTGCCCCAATATCCGGAACGATCGGTATACTCCTACCTGAAACATGACATCCAGAGTATTTCACTCCGCTGGACAAAGATAAGTCTTTTTCGTTAAAGGCCATCTGCACCTCCGCTTTCTATGCGAATGTGCCATTACTTACGTGGGGAAACTATTAGAATAACCGATGAGGATGCAAGGATATAAAAGAATTAAGCAAATCCGCTGTTGCCGAGCAGCGCCTGAAATAGAGTCACGAAATGGAACACTTTGAGACTAATGTCGTGGCGCAAACGCCAGGTTGCTGGGACCACGTAATTAACAATTCTACCGAAGTAAATATGTTGAAAATCCTAAAAAAAACAGGCATGGAGGTTTTAAATCAGACCTGCGGTCGAGCACTCAACTGAAAGACGGAGAGAATGTGCGTTGCACGGAGTGTCAGTATGGGCGGTGAAAACCAGAAGAGCAGAAAATGGTGAATTGGGAATAAGGAGTTGAAGTCTGATATACATCCGACTCGGTAGCTGCGAGATCGGCGCGGCAGACTGCTAACCGAAGAGAACCAGGTTCGATTCCCAGCCTGGTCTGAGATTTTCTCCGCTCGGGAACGGTATTGTGCTGTCCTTGCGCTCGTATCGCTGAAACTGACATTCCGCAGTTGAAATGGCTGCATGGACACGTCCCTAAAGCCTATAATAAATAAATTTAAAAACTCGGATATAATTAACGGAGCGAAAGAAACAGCACCTCGGTCGAACACCCGGGTGAACACCATTAAAATAAAGGACGGTGAAAGCTAAGTGGATAGGTTTGCTAATAAATGATGTGGCTCTCTTCAGAACTGACGAAGGAAGAAAAATGTACACCATGACAAGACACGTGTTAAGGCGTCAGATAATAACTTCCATGATAGACGAATTCATCATAGAGAGAAAATCATGTAGAGGAAGTATGGGTAGGAAATATACAGGGAGTACGAGCTGCTCTGAAACAGAAATTGTAGAGAGCCGCTTCAAAACGATCAGAAGGAAGAAACGGTTTTTCTTCAGTGACCTCGATATTTATTGCCTTGATCGTCATAATATTGTTAATATCTATCTCTAGTAATTGATGACACTTGAGACAGTCTTTCTTTGTCTGATTGTACTTCCACGAACATGTAACGCATTTTGGCCGGCCGAAGTGGCCGTGCGGTTAAAGGCGCTGCAGTCTGGAACCGCGAGACCGCTACGGTCGCAGGTTCGAATCCTGCCTCGGGCATGGATGTTTGTGATGTCCTTAGGTTAGTTAGGTTTAACTAGTTCTAAGTTCTAGGGGACTAATGACCTCAGCAGTTGAGTCACATAGTGCTCAGAGCCATTTGAACCATTTTTTGCAATGCATTTTGAATGCAGATGAATATTCGAGCAATCACATGTTTTTTTTTTTTTTTCATTTTTTGTGGTTACGTTCGCCCAAATTTCCACAAACTTCTTTGTCTCCTTTTGTGCAGTGTATCCCAGATCCCAGATTAACACAGCAAACACAACTGTATTCAACGCATGCTTCTTAACAACCCAAAGAGAATCTGGTCATATGTAAAGTACACCAGCGGTAAGTCTCAATCAATGCCTTCACTGCGTGATGACAATGGTGATGTTACTGAAATTTGGAAATTTGTGGTAACTAACTTACGCTAAGGGCAACACACACACCCATTCCCCAGGGAGAACTCGAATCTCCGAGAGGTGGGAGGGGGGGGGGGGGGGCGCCCATGACCACGCAGCTAACCCACACAGCTGTGATGTCGTTCATGATAGTGTCACTAATAGAGATTTACTAAACAGTTTTCCGAAACTTCTTCACCACAGCAGACGAAGTAAACATTCCAGAATTCGACTCTAGTACAGCTGGCAACATGAGCAACTTAGAAGTACACTATGTGATCAAAAGTATCCAGACACCCCCAAAAACATACGTTTCTCATATTAGGTGCATTGTGCTTCCACCTACTGGCAGGTACTCCATATCAGCGACCTCAGTAGTCATTAGCCATCGTGAGAGCGCAGAATGGGACGCTCCGCGGAACTCACGGACTTCTAACGTGGTCAGGTGATTGGGTGTCACTTGTGTCATACGTCTGTACGCGAGATTTCCACACTCCTAAACATCCCCAGGTCCACTGTTTCAGATGTGGTAGTGAACGGGAAACGTGAAGGGTCAGGTACAGCACAAATGCATACAGGCCGACCTTGTCTGTTGACTGACAGAGACCGTCGACAGCTGAAGAGGGTCGTAATGTGAATAGGCAGACATCCATCCAGACCATCACACAGCAATTCCAAACTGCATCAGTATCCACTGCAAGTACTACGACAGTTAGGCGGAAGGTGAGAAAACTTGGATTTCATGGTCGAGCGGCTGCTCATAAGCCACACGTCACGCTGGTAAATGCCAAACGACATTTCGCTTGGTGTAAGGAGCGTAAACACTGGACACTTGAACAGTGGAAAAATGTCGTGTGTATTGACGAATCACGGTACACAATGTGTCAATCCGATGGCAGTATATTGGTATGGCGATCGTCCGGTGAACGTCATCTGCCAGCGAGTGTAGTGCCAACAGTAAAATTCGGAGGCGGTGGTGTTATGGTGTGGTTGTGTTTTTCATGCAGGGAGCTTATGCCCCCTTGTTGTTTTGCGTGGCACTATCGTAGCACAGGCCTTCATTGATGGTTTAAGCACGTTCTCGCTTCTCACTATTGAAGAAAATTCGGGGATGGCGATTGCATCTTTCAACTTGATCGAGCACGTGTTCGTAATGCATGGCCTATGGCGGAGTGGTTATACGACATTACATTCCTGTAATGGACTGGCCTGCACAGAGCCCTGACCCTAATCCTGCAGAACACCTATGGGATGTTTTGGAACGACGATCTCGTGCCAGGCCTCACAGACCGACATCGCTACCTCTCCTTAGTGCAGCACTCCTTGAAGAATGGGTTGCCATTCCTCAAGAAACATTCCAGCACCTGACTGAACGTATGCCTGCGAGAGTGGAAGCTGTCATCAAGGCGTAGGGTGGGCCAACACCATACTGAATTCCAGCATTACCGATGGATGGCGCCACGAACTTGTAAGTCATTTTCAACCTGGTGTCCGGATACTTTTGATCACATGGTGTAGGTATTTTCGGCGAAGCGAAGCAGCTTATATCGACAGAAAAGGCCTCCCATCCAGACTATACCACTCTGGCTCCTTTCAGAGTATGCTGATAGGATAGTTCCATAGTTAGGAATCGTATACTGCCGCTCTCTCGTCGAAAGATCCGTATCTAGAGACTTGAAACCTGCACAAGTCACAGAAGTATTATCTGGCTTTGCCGAAGGTGTTGTAGACCCTCTGCTGCTCCTGAATTACAGACCCATATGAGTTGCAGTAAGATTTTGGAACATATACTGTGTTGAAAAATTATGAATTACGTCGAAGGAAATGACTTATTGACAAACAGGCTGCGGGGTTCGGAAAATATTGCTCTTACGTAACTCAGTACTTTCACAAGTACTGAGTGCTGTTAAACTGATTCCATACTTTTAAATTTCCAGAAGGTTTTCGACATTGTTCCTCACGAGCGATTCTAATTAAAATACGTGCCTATGGACTATCTCTTCAGTTGTGTGACTCGATTCGTGTTTTGTTGTCGGGGAGGTAGTAATTGACGAAAAGTCATCTAATAAAACGGACGTATTATCTGGCTTCGCCGCAGGTGTTGTTGTAGGCTCTCTGCTGTTCCTCAAATACGTAAACGAAATAGGAGACAACATGAGCAACCCTCTTATATTGTTTGCAGATGATGCAATCATTTACTGTCGTGTAAAGTCATCAGAAAATCGAAACCAGCGGCAAACTAATTTAGACAAGCTATCCGTACGGTGCGAAAAGTGGCAGTTCATTCTATATAATTGAAAGTTTGAACGCATCCACATGAGTACTAAAAGAAATCCGCTAAATTTCGGTTACACGATAAACCACACAACACTAAAGGTTGTAAATACAACTAGATACTTAGGGATCGTAGTTAGGAATAACTTAAACTGGAACGATCACATAGATAATGTCGTGGCTAAAGCAAATCAAAGGCAGCGATTTATTGGCAGAACACTTAGAATGTACAACAGATCTACTAAAGAGACTGCTTACAACAAGTTTGTCCACCCTCTTCTGGCGTACTGCTTGTAGTGTGGGATCTGCATCAGATACGACTGACGGAGAACATCGAAAAAGTTGTCACGAAATAGAGGATAGAGTGCCACGGACATGATACGTAAATTAGGGTGGCATTCATTTAAACAAATGTATTTTTCGTTGCGGCAGGATCACGTAAAATTTCAGTCAGCGACTTTCTCCTCCGACTGTTGGCACCCAGCTACATGGGGAGAAATGATCACCATGATAAAATAAGAGGAATCAGACCCCAACAGGATCATTTAACTGCTCGCGTTTCCGAGTGGGTTTGGAGAGTGGAACGGTAGAAAAATAGCTTGAATGTGGTTCGAGGAACCCTCAGCCAGGCACTTCACTACTGGCCATTAAAATTGCTACACCACGAAGATGACGTGCTACAGACGAGAAATTTAACCGACAGGAAGATTATGCTGTGATATCCAAATGATTAGCTAGCTTTTCAGAGCATTCACACAAGGTTGGCGCCGGTGGCGACACCTACAACGTGCTGACATGAGGAAAGTTTCCAACCGATTTCTCATACACAAAAAGCAGTTGACAGGCGCTGCCTGGTGAAACGTTGTTGTGATACCTCGTGTAAGGAGGACAAATGCATACCATCACGTTTCCGACTTTGATAAAGGTCGGATTTTAGCCTATTGCGATTGCGGTTTATCGTATCGCGACATTGCTGCACGCGTTGGTCGAGATCCAATGACTGTTAGCGGAATACGGAATCGGTGGGTTCAGGGGGGTAATACGGAACGCCGTGCTGGATCCCAACGACCTCGTATCACTAGCAGTCGAGATGACAGGCATCTTATTCGCATGGCTGTAACGGATCGTGCAGCCACGTCTCGATCCCTGAGTCAACAGATGGGGACGTTTGCAAGACAACAACCATCTGCAGTTCGACGACGTTTGCAGCAGCATGGACTATCAGCTCGGAGACCATGGCTGCTGTTACCCTTGACGCAGCATCATGGACGGGAGCGCCTGAGATGTACTCAACGACGAACCTGGGTGCACGAATTGCAAAACGTCGTTTTTTCTGATGAATCCAGGTTCTGTTTACAGCATCATGATGGTCGCATCCGTGTTTGACGACATCGCGGTGAACGCACATTGGAAGCGTGTATTCGTCATCGCCATACTGGCGTATCAGCCGGCGTGATGGTATGGGGTGTCATAGGTTCCACGTCTCGGTCACCTCTTGTTCGAATTGACGGCACTTTGAACAGTGGACGTTATAGTTCAGAAGTGTTATGACCCTTGGCTCTATCCTTCATTCGATCCCTGCGAAAACCTACATTTCAGCAGGATAATGCTCGACTGCATGTTACAGGTCCTGTACGGGCCTTTCAGGATACAGAAAATGTTCGACTGCGCCCTGGCCAGCATATTCTCCAGATCTCTCACCAACTGAAAACGTCTGTTCAATGGTAGCCGAGCAACTGGGTCGTCGCAATAAGCCAGTTATTACTCTTAATGAACTGTGGTCCCGTGTTGAATCCGCATGGGCAACTGTATCTGTACACGCCATCCAAGCTCTGATTGACTCAACGCCTAGGCGTATCAAGGCCGTTATTACGGCCAGAGGTGGTTGTTCTGCATACTGATTTCTCAGGATCTATGCACCCAAATTGCGTGAAATTGTAATCACATACCAGTTCTAGTATAATATATTTGTCCAATGAATACCCATTTATCATCTGCATTTCTTCTTGGTGTAGCAATTTTAATGGCCAGTAGTGTAATTGCAGAGTAGTCACGCAGATGTAGATGTAGATAAACAGCTCTCAAATTTGAGTAAATGTGTCAAACAATGTGCCATAGAAACGTGCTCTGGCGATTCCTCAACAAGCATTCGCAGAACTCTCACAGCCTGAGCCTGTATCGTTGAAAACGAGTGGGAAGCAACACCTACCCATCACGTAAATTCGACACAGGTATGTCGATGCTAGTGTCTGCCTTGAACCCCCGCCCTGCGTCGCAACCACCGCAGAATGAGACGCGATATACTCCATCGGCACGATTTCCCGCTATAGTGACAAATTCAGTAGCTCTCATAACTTTGCGGGAATGAAATCTATCCTTAAAACTTGGTCCACGTTGGTCGTACATATAGCTTCTCTCGTCTTTTTGCATTGTTAAGATACGCCGCCGCAGGAACAAAGGGGCCTAGCTGCGATCGCTAATATACAAATAAGGGAAGAGTTTTCGCCCAGTGGGAGGGGGCGCGTGTTGTTGCACCCGGCGACGGCCCGGAGCGGGTGGGGTTTGGGCAAAGGGGGGGTGGAGGTTTGGAGAGGGGGTAGAGGCGGGAGGGGGGGAGCAGCGACGGCGCAGCCAGGCGGCACGTCGCGACGGCAAATATTTGGCCGGCGGAGCGAGCGGGCCGCGAGCGGAGGCGAGGCGAGGCGGCCGTTTGCAGAGCGCGTATTGATCCGGACGCACCCCCCGCCCCCATACCAGCTACTACTATTGTGAGCGAGTGCGCCCACCGCCTCCACCCACCACCCCCAACCCACCCCCTCCGAACCACCGCTGACACGTGGTCTCAGACGCCGCCTGCTCCCAGACTTTGGTTGCCGTCCGCTCTTTAGCGAACGTTCGCCACTGGCTGCGATGCTCGAGAATTTGGCGACCCCGCCAGGAGACGCTCTGCGTGTACCTTTATCATTCGGGAGTACGCTGGAGGTGGCGGTTACCGCTGATACAACCACCTGTTTAACTCGTGTTAAAACCGTTAAAAATAACCAGTTTCTGGAGTAATAGATTTTCGGTTTTTTGTTCGTATTATTTCCTGTAATAATATAACACCAGTGATAAGTAATGATAAATAGAACAAAGATTGAAACATTTTGACTCCCAAAGTTCCAGGCTACATGGAATCAAAATATTAAATTACACGCAAATAAAAGAAAACTTAGTCCATTATCTACTGCTTGTCTCAAAAAGTGAGAAATGGTTGAACATTAATAAAAAAAATCAGTTTTCTCCTATTGACTCTAATTTTTGAAACTCTGCTCGAAAATAATTTCTTAATCGAGAGTTATACCCCTATTTGGGCATTACAAATAATCAGTGCCAAAGAATGAAAACTGATGTTGAAGAACAGTATTTTTCACGTTAATTTGTCTGTTTTCAAGGACTACAAGCAGATATGAGCGTATTACATAGAAACACACAGCATAACAGCTATATTGTACTTTTATTTAAAACTATGAATGAATTGTTAAGACCCGCCGGGGTAGCCGAGAGTGCTAATGCTTCCTGGACTCGGGTAGGCACGCTGGCCCCTGATCGAATCCGCCTGGTGGATTAACGACGAGGGCCGGGCTGCCGGCCAGCCTGGATGTGGTTTTTAGGCGGTTTTACACATTCCGCTAGGTGAATACTGGGCTGGTCCCCACGTTCCGCCTCAGTTACACGACTCACAGGCATTTGAAAACGTTCCCACTCTTTCATGACTTACACTAGACACAGACAGCTGGGGTACAACTTATTCCATCCAGGGTGTTTGGGTGGTGGCAGGAAGGGCATCCATCCACAGTCTGCCATTAACATTGCCAAATCCATCATAACAAGGCCGATCCTGCGTTCCTGTGGGATAAATGTCTATGGGGAAAGAAAATAAAAGATGAATGAATTGTTATGAATTTTCTTCTCCTGTCATGTCAGAAGTTTGTTATGGCCGCTCCTTTGAAGCAAATAGAGCATTGTACTTTACAGATACTGCACTCTGTAAAATACTTCCAGGCTTGGGATAGTTCTGTTCTGTAGTACAGCAGATATCTGATGACGACAGTGAGGAAATACCACACAAACCAGATGGAGCAGGTCTTGCACACTGCATGTACATACGTACCACCTAACTGGCCATGTCACACGGCAACAGGGACTTTATAGACTCAGCAGGGCTGTACGAATTTTTATGGCAAGTGGTTGTTGATATTTTCTGTCGGCATTGGCATTAAAGTAGCACTGTTCAATTTTCCCATTTTCTGTTATTACCCAATATTTCAAATCAGTAGAAATATTACAAATAAAAATTAATCCTTTTTAAAAAATGGTTTATTTAAAAACCAAACATCTTAGTACTGCTACTAAGGTTTATTGATATTTAGATTTTTAGCCAATCTTAGTAAAAAATAAAAAAACACCTGTTACAACTGAGGACAAATAAATACCGAAAAAGACTGGTTATTCACAACTAAAATACCAGTATTGGCTTTAAGTGGTTGGTTTTTCACATGCTTTTACACTCGTATCAGAATTTTTACTGCACGCGCCCTGATGAATCCTGTCCTGGTCCTATTCTCTATCAGGCAGAAAGCGTTATCAAAGAAATTTATCTTTATAACTTTCCAATTATCATTCAGTAAGTTTTCCTGTATGGCGTTGTCAATTTTTGAAGATCCTACATCAACATTAATACGTCTCAAGCAACTATACGTAGTGGAAGGAACATAGAAACAATTATCAGTACTATTTTATTCGAAATTTAAGCAGTGTATCGGTTTGAACTTGGAATCCGGGACGTCGTGATTATTAGTAAATTAAACTATCATTTTTTAACGTGATGCAGTCCTCTCCTTGTTTTAAATGTCCATTTGCCATTTGTCTCTATTTTTTTTTTCATTTTTTCATGAAGGTGAGTGGACAGGGGCGGGGGGGTGGGGTGGGGGAGGGAGGAGAGTTAGGGAACAGAGTGGGCAGGGTTCGAATCCTTTGGCGTGGCCACGGTGGCCGCTTCCTGTCTGTGCCGCGGTTCTGCTATCATCTCTGTTTTAACTACTGACTCCCGCTTTTAGCGCGCTATATGTTTACAACCTGACGTGAACCACGGGGAGTGGTTAAAAGGCAGTTACCTTTCCATGATGATTCTGCATCACCTGAGGGTGTGTATTCTAGTACTGCGAAACAGGTCGTGATTTTTAATAAAAAATATTCTGCAGCTAGTGCGGATAATTTCTTTCAAAATGTGGAAATTTGGCTACAGTTGCCTGCAGTTTAAAATACCATGCTGGCATGGGAAAGTGGAAGATATGGTTCAAAAGGTTCTGAGCACTATTGGACTGAACATCTAGAACTTAGAACTACTTAAACGTAACTAACCTAAGGACATCCGACATATCCACGCCCGAGGCAGGATTCGAAACTGCGACCGTAGCTGTCGCGTGGTTCCAGACTGACGCGCCTAGAACCGCTCGGCCACACTGGCCGGCTCACACGGATGGGCTTGCATGTGCCAAAGCCTGAATCGGGGAACAAAGAGAGAAAATGAAAAGGTGTGTTGGGAGGATCACGCTGCCATGCGGCAAGCCTAAGTCTGTCGTGCGTAGGAGCCGGAAGGGAGTTACAGCTCTGTATCTGCGTGGCGTAACCGTGCGAGCTTCACTCACAAGGGAACCTCCCCATCGCACCCCCCTCAGATTTAGTTATAAGTTGGCACAGTGGATAGGCCTTGAAAAACTGGACACAGATCAATCGAGAAAACAAGAAGAAGTTGTGTGGAACTACGAAAAAAATAAGCAAAATATACGAACTGAGTAGTCCGTATGCAACATAAGCAACATTAAGGACATTGTGAGCTCAGGAGCGCCGTGGACCCGTGGTTATCGTGAGTGGCTCTGGAGGTAGAGGTCCTTGGTTCAAGTCTTCCATCGGGTGAAAATTTTACTTTCTTTATTCTCGCAAAGTTATGATCCGTCCGTTCGTTCATAGACGTCTCTGTTCACTGTAATAAGTTTAGTGTCTGTGTTTTGCCACCGCACCGCAAAACCGTGCGATTAGTAGACGAAATGACGTGCCTGTCCAGTGGGCACCGAAAACATTTGCTCGCAAGGTCATACGTCAACCGATTCCTCCAAAGGACAACACGTCTGATATATTCTATACGACACTGGTGACGGCATGCGCGTCACCTGACAGGAATATGTTGTCGACCCATCTAACTTGTACACTTGGCGAATGGGTAAAAAGATTCTTCTACCTTGCCGATTTAGGTTTTCTTATGGATGTGATAATCACTCCCAAAAAAGTGATAAAAACATAAGAGTTTGTCACATGAACTGCAACAAATGACTGCAACAGTTTCACAGTCGCACAGTTTTCCCTGTGCTCTGTCAAAACATATGTTTCTAACGTTTTCAAATTTTTCCGTGTGTAGACCGTCAAATCCTGCATGTGTCCAAGCAAATCTGAACATGTCCTGGAATTTTGGAGAGCGAAGTTGATTATGTGTGAGTGCCTTAACTTTGATAATAGTCTGAAAATAAAAAAATTTTTCACACGAGGGAGGCTTGAACCAAAGACCTTTCGTTTCGCAGCTGCTCACGCTAACCACGGGACCACGGCGCTTCGGAGCTTACAGTCCCCTTGATGCAGCGTATCTTACACATGGACTAATCAGTTTGTATATTTTGCTTATTTTTTTCATAGTTCCACACAACTTCTTCCTGTTTTCTCGATTGATCTGTGTTCAGTTTTTCAAGGCCTATCCACTGTGCCAACTTGTGATTAAATCTGAGGGGGGTGCGATGGGGAGGTTCCCTTGTCAGTACCAGTCACGCACTACGCACGCGCATCGCGTCGGAAGGACACAGACAGCGTTAGGCCTACGTACCAACACATGAAGTTCAGTGGGCGGCTGGTGGCCCTGCCACGCCGCTAACATACAGGCATGACATGCGAGCGATGTGGCAGATGGCGTGCGTCACTCGACGCTGACAGAAGTGATAACAGTTCATGACACCACGTCTTCATCGAACGATGAAGCTTTCCTGTCTTGAGACAACTTAATTAAGATAAACAGATGTCTAATATACGTTGCTGGCTACATCCTTTCATTGGCGTTGGGGGCTATGGCTGCGACAGTGAGAGGAGAGTATTAAAGGAAATCTGTTGTGAAGCCGTAGTACACATGTATTACGGTATGAGTTCAGAAAATACGACGCACCAGTTGTCCAGTTGCGCGCTTTATTTCATTAAAAACACGACATGGGTTGGAAAGACGTGACCCCATCAGCAAGTACTCCAAGTTATTATGCCATGCTATAATCAGAATGTATGTAGTGTATGGAATGTAGCCATGTATGGAAGTGAAACGTGGACGATAAATAGTTTAGACAAGAAGAGAATAGAAGCTTTTGAATTCTGGTGCTACAGAAGAAGGCTGAAGATTAGATGCGTAGATCACACAACTAATGAGGAGGTATTGAATAGGATTGGAGAGAAGAGAAGTTTGTCGCACAACTTGACTAGACGAAGGGATCGGTTGGTAGGGCATGTTCTGAGGCATCAAGGGATAACCAATTTAGTATTTGAGGGCAGCGTGGAGGGTAAAAATCGTAGAGGGAGACCAAGAGATGAATACACTAAGCAGATTCAGAAGGATGTAGCCTGCGGTAGGTACTGGGAGATGAAGAAGCTTGCACAGGATAGAGTACCATGGAGAGCTGCATCAAACCAGTCTCAGGACTGAAACCACAACAACAACAACAACATAATCAGAATGAAATCATGCCTTTCCCAAACAAGTTGTGTTGCGACATGAAATGCAGCACACATCTAGACAACAGGTGCGTCATATTCTCCAAACTGATAAAATTCTGTGGATAAAGTGTTGTGTAGAGGTGAGGTCCCACTTCCGGATCCTACACCTTTCATTTCAAATTTCCTTGTTACGAAGGTTGCCCAGAAAGTAATGCATTGCTTTTTTTCAGCCGAAAACAATGCTACGGATACGAAACGTTAATTATGTATTATCTGAAGTCACCTGAGTGAACGATCCAAGTTTAAGTCACTTCCGACACATAGCGTAGCTGCAGGACAGTTCCAAAATGGCATCTCTAGGTGATGTATGTTACAAGCGGCGTGCCGTCATTGAATTTCTCACAGCAATGAAAGAAACTGTTCAGCATATTCACAAACGCTTGTGCAAAGTATATAGAGCATCTGTTGTCGACAGAAGTACAGTTAGTCTCTGGGCAGGGAGGGTGAGGTCATCAGAAGTCTGTTCGGCGGAACTCCACGATTTGCAGCGGTATGGAAGATATTCTGCGGCTGTCACACCTGCCTGACGTGTTGTAGCGAGCTTCCACTTGTTTGGTCCATTAAGGAATGCCGTTGCTGGAAGACATTTTCAGGACGATGAGGAGGTGATTCACACAGTGAAGCACTGGCTCCGCCACCAGGACAAGGATTGGTACCGACAGGGCATACACGCCCTTGTTTCACGCTGGAGGAAGGCCATAGAACGGGATGGAGATTACGTGGAAAAATAGGGTGTGTAGATAAAACACCATTCTTTCGAGTTGTGTAATTCTCATTATTCTGAGTAAAGAATTGTCGAAGAAAAAAATGCGATGCATTACTTTCTGGGCAACCCTCGTATTTTGCTGCGTGGAAAGGTTTTGCCTTCACAAAATACATTGACAGTTAACTGATGAAATATGCATATCCAACTATAGATTGACTAGGGGAAGGAGGTGCCGTATGTAGAATGTTGTTCCATAATGTTTGTAACAAATTCCGACCGTTGGTTCACAGGAAACCACACTGCACATTCCAGTTTAGTTCCGCTTCTTCATCCATTTCCACAAATTCCTAAATTAATTTCAATTAATACACCAGTCTGTGACATGTCACTTGCAATGTTTTCTCACTATTTATGTTCTGCGTTCACGTTGATCTAATCAGCACTGTTGTAAGTAAATGAGCCAGAAGGCGAAGAAAATGAATATTGAACTCAGGTCATCTCTTACCCTTCTTCGTACAAACAAAGTCGCAAAACGAAAGGAGAAGGTCTCGTAAATTATCATAATACAGGGCAGATGTGTAGCGTGCAGCACGCCACATTCATTCAGTTAGCAATAAGGAATGCCAGACGACGCGGTTACTTCACTTCAGTCCTGTAGGCGCTGCCCTATTAGGCTGTGTGTGATGTAACTGTGCAAGCCACTTGCCACACTTGTTCAAACGGTCCCCTAGAACTTAGAACTACTGAAACCTAACTAACCTAAGCACATCACACACATCCATGCCCGAGGCAGGATTCGAACCTGCGACCGTAGCAGTCGCGCATTTCCATACTGTAGCGCCTAGAACCGCTCGGCCACCCGGCCGCCGCACACTTGTTCCTCAACTGTCTTTCGCCGTCGCGTACGTAGCATGCCACCACGGCGTTTCACGTATTTTATGCGGCTGCCGTTGTGTGCAGCATGGTTGCTCCCTACATTTTATTACTTCCTCTCTATCATCAGTTCCAGTGAGATGAAACGCGTATATGTGCTTGCATTAGTTTTAGCATAACGCCGTTTAAAAAGGAGAATATAATGGATTCACCCATTTCCTGTATATTATGTAAAGGCCCGTGTTGTTTTGTGTAGCTTTATGCTTGAGAGAGACAGCTATAAAACTGAAGAAAACTCGGATTCAACAACTGCAGGCAGGTGGCCAAATACATCGAGATATTTCAAGAAATATGTGAAGAATGTAATGGTGGATTTCTTTTTGACTTCAGCTGGGTCCGTAAACTGGCAAACAGACAGTTTTGTAAAATATAATTGTAGAACGGGTTACCCAGGGGAAACTCTTTCGATAGAGCAAGGTGAGAGAAAAGTGTGTTCTTTATTTCCTAATGTTTCTAATATTTACATATGTGACGCCATCCGAAAATGGAAAGAGTGCCAGGAGGGATCCTTATAAACAAGAACAATTACATTGATATGTTCATGACATGGTATTAATGGTAAATTCTGTAGAGGAATTACATTCACGACATCGTACTAACGGTAAATTCTGAAGATAAAGTACAAAAATAAATACAATCTCATACATTTTATTCGACACAGTCGTAATTTCAAGATACCACTTCATAAAACTACGGCAATGGCATTCTGTGTGAAGTACCCAGAACTGTAATTGCGATGATATTTCTGAACATGTTCAGCACTTCATTTACCTAGACAACTATATCACTTTTAAGGAAGACAGGGATGTAGATGCTACATCCGCTTTGATACAGAGATATCAAACTGGATGTTGCTGTATAACCAGAATCACAAAAAATGAAATTCTATAAGCTGAATGGTAGTATCTCTCGTGCAATATGGCAGTGAAACTACACTCCTGGAAATTGAAATAAGAACACCGTGAATTCATTGTCCCAGGAAGGGGAAACTTTATTGACACATTCCTGGGGTCAGATACATCACATGATCACACTGACAGAACCACAGGCACATAGACACAGGCAACAGAGCATGCACAATGTCGGCACTAGTACAGTGTATATCCACCTTTCGCAGCAATGCAGGCTGCTATTCTCCCATGGAGACGATCGTAGAGATGCTGGATGTAGTCCTGTGGAACGGCTTGCCATGCCATTTCCACCTGGCGCCTCAGTTGGACCAGCGTTCGTGCTGGACGTGCAGACCGCGTGAGACGACGCTTCATCCAGTCCCAAACATGCTCAATGGGGGACAGATCCGGAGATCTTGCTGGCCAGGGTAGTTGACTTACACCTTCTAGAGCACGTTGGGTGGCACGGGATACATGCGGACGTGCATTGTCCTGTTGGAACAGCAAGTTCCCTTGCCGGTCTAGGAATGGTAGAACGATGGGTTCGATGACGGTTTGGATGTACCGTGCACTATTCAGTGTCCCCTCGACGATCACCAGTGGTGTACGGCCAGTGTAGGAGATCGCCCCCCACACCATGATGCCGGGTGTTGGCCCTGTGTGCCTCGGCCGTATGCAGTCCTGATTGTGGCGCTCACCTGCACGGCGCCAAACACGCATACGACCATCATTGGCACCAAGGCAGAAGCGACTCTCATCGCTGAAGACGACACGTCTCCATTCGTCCCTCCATTCACGCCTGTCGCGACACCACTGGAGGCGGGCTGCACGATGTTGGGGCGTGAGCGGAAGACGGCCTAACGGTGTGCGGGACCGTACTGTGGTGACCTCACGCCCCACGTATTGAGCAATTCGGCGGTACGTCCACCCGGCCTCCCGCATGCCCACTATACGCCCTCGCTCAAAGTCCGTCAACTGCACATACGGTTCACGTCCACGCTGTCGCGGCATGCTACCAGTGTTAAAGACTGCGATGGAGCTCCGTATGCCACGGCAAACTGGCTGACACTGACGGCGGCGGTGCACAAATGCTGCGCAGCTAGCGCCATTCGACGGCCAACACCGCGGTTCCTGGTGTGTCCGCTGTGCCGTGCGTGTGATCATTGCTTGTACAGCCCTCTCGCAGTGTCCGGAGCAAGTATGGTGGGTCTGACACACCGGTGTCAATGTGTTCTTTTTTCCATTTCCAGGAGTGTAGATTCATGAAGAGAAAAGATTCTAGCCACTGAAATGAAATTTTTACGAGCAGCCAGTGGTGGCACTAATGTGGACGGGATTCCTTATGAAAACATAACACGACAACTGAATATTTTTGTAACTACTGACAAAATAGAAGAACTGGGGTGGAGAATCGCTCATAGGAGGCTGAATCTCAGACACCGCTAAAGTGGAAGTAGGTGTCCTCATTTCCTGGTAATCCCCAAATAAGTTGTAGTGTAGCAAAGACTCCTCGAAGATAGTTGGCATATAAAAGTCGGTAATGTGGCGTTGTATTCGAACGCTGCTTGGGCAGTTTGTAAACTGTTCCAGAAAACGAAGCAGGATTTTGGTCCCTTTCGCGCAAAAGGTAACTGACCACTCATCCGTTTTATTCACGTAAGAGCAATTGGTGGTGGAAAAATACGTGTCCTCCAGGAATAGAAACATGCGCGTTTCAATTGCATCAGTGTCAGCTTCGTCTCGTTAGAGGCAATTATTTCGAGCATTCCTTACAAAAAAAAGTGATTTGAAAGAAAAAGAAACCTTGTAAAATTTATTTTATGACTTCTTTCTTGCCATTTTCTTTGTTCATATACAGTGATCGTCTGTAAATGTTATAATGAAAGTTTAGTCATGCTGTCTGCACCGCAAGGAAAAATTAAAACGTTTGGTCTTTGGATTTCATTATTAATAACATTACGTCTTGCAGTACCACATGTTGGCTGTATAAATGTGGTGATGTTTCTGCGCTACAGCTTATTATCTTAAGAAAATAATGACATTACGATGCTTTCAGTGTAACCGATTTAATAGTCAAGGTATGTAAAGTTTAAGCCTGTCTAGCTTCGATTGCTTGGCCGAAACCAATAGGTTCAGGTATCTTAATTACCAACTGCGTTCTTTATTGTAATTTGTATTGTTTGTGGCAGTGTGCAGGGGAAAGTCACGTGAGAGCGAGACAGATGGGAAAATGACTAAGTAAACTGTTTATTATTTCAAAAGTAATTGTTACAACTGTTAAGACATGTAGCCCACTGGGAGACAGTACGGTCAACGCCGTCATGGAAAAATAATAGCAGTTGTCCACGGAACCGTGATTGAACCAAGCGTGCTCCTCTTCGTTCGAAGCTACTCACGGTCGCGAATGTCTTTCTTCGGGGCTTCAAAAATTTTGAAATGGTAAGAGTAATCAGCGGGACTACATGGTGAATGTGTGAGGGCTTACCACGAAACTACTATGACTTAATCGAAACAATAGGTATGCCCGCTCCGGGAAAGTAATGATGACCTTTTAATTTGACTGCACAGTCCCGCTGCTCTTTGAATTCGTCGGACACAATTCGTCGCAAGAGGACTGGGCTCTGGATGTCCATGTGGCATTACCGAGAGGAAAGACCACCGTGTTCGGCGTATGGCTCTGTATCTGGAGCAGCGATTTGATCAGTTAGCACCACAATGACACAACGAACTGTTGCAAGACAATTACTTCGAGGACAGCTTCGAGCTAGATACCCTGTACCGTTCATTACACTGATCCCACCACCACAATTAGCGACTTAAATGGTGTCAAGCGAGAGTTGATGGAAGAGCTCGGTTGAGGTAAGATGTGCTTTCAGATGAAAGCTGGTTCTGCGTGCTAGACACACTGGATCTGCACCTGAAGTAGCGTCCGGTGTGCGATTTCGTAAGTCAGCAGGAGCAGTCCCGTGGTTATCACAGGCACTTTGACTGCAGATTTGTAGTCAGTCTGGTGATTCGACCTGTTGTGGTCCTGTTCATGAGCAGCAATCCATTGGGTGTGTTTTCCAACAGGATAACGCTCGCCCCTGTACCACTGTTGTAACACAACATGCTCTACAGTGTCTACATCTACATCTATGTATATATTCCGCTAGCCACCAAGTGGTGTGTGGCGGAGGGCACAATTCGCGCCAAAGTTATATTCCCTCCCACCCACCCCCCCACCCCCACCCTCTGTTCCTCTCGCGGATCGCGCGAGGGAAAACGACTTCCTGAACGCCTCAGTACGAGTGATCATTGCCCGATTTGAAAGTTGGTGGTAATAATATGTGCTCTACATGATGAAGAGCGAATTTCGCAATTTACTGAGCAGCCCCTTCAGATTAACACGTCGTCTATCTGCAAGTGTATCCCACTTCAATCTTTCTATGAGATTTGTAACGCTCTCGCGATGGCTAAATTTTCCAGTTACGAATCTTGAAGCTCTTCTTTGGACCTTCTCAATCTCTTGAATTAGACCCAACTGGTAAGGATCCCAAACAGACGAACAATACTCTAAGACTGGACGAACTAACGTATTGTAAGCAATTCCCTTTGTTGACGGACTGCATCGCTTCAGGATTCTACAAATAAACCGCAATTTAGAGTTCGCCTTGCCCATTACTTGTGTAGTCTGATCATTCTATATTAGATCATTTCGAATAGTCACGCCCAGATACTTTACGGATGTTACCGTTTCCAAAGAATGGGCATTTATTTTCTACTCGTACATTAATGGGAATTTTCGCCTTGTTATAGGCAATAGGTTACACTTACTAATATTGAGAGATAACTGCCAGTCATTACACCACGAAAGTGATGCGATGACCGGGTCAAAGGAACAGGAAGTTAATGCGTCTGTATGTATAATGTCCTAGCTCGAGGACGATTTCATAGAACTATAGAACGTGGACAGGCTGAAACTCGTACGTCTCTTCAGGCATATACACATAACTTTGCATACCATTTTGGTAACACCTGATAGCACTAATTCCTTTGGCCTCTGTCGGTCAATAGATAATAAGGGCGATGAAAGCGACGTTGTATCGCCTTTCACGCTTGTATATTAAGCCCGTTACATTATTTGACCTTTCACGTTAACAACTATTAGAACATAAAGGTAGCTTGTCTGTTCAACGCTATATGCGTTCACAGCTTGATTCAGCTTCATGGTTCAGTACCTCAAGTACTTGATTTTAAGAAACTAGTTTCGCTTTAGGTTCTTTTTACACTATCATCGACCCCAAGTAATTGAAAAACGTGTTATTCATCCCCCATATTTTTAGCCTGCTTCTAGATGATGATATTTTGTCTGTCCTGAATGCATGCGTTTTGACCATTCGTGGAATTTACTGCCCCACTTATGTAGTTTCAGCCTATTCATGTTCTATAGTTCTATAAAATCGTCCTCGAGCTAGGACGTTATACATACACACGCATTAACTTCCTGCGCCTTTGACCCGGTCATCTGATCACTTTCGTAACACATTTGATGCCAATCACATGGAAGAAGACAATTTCTCTATTTGCGCATGCGCGTTCCTTTCCGACATTCTCACAGCGTCGCTGCCGGCGCCACCTCAGTTTACCTGGGAGCCCGCGCCCACCAAACGTTGGCTGGGGTGAGGAATCACCCTTCTGACGTTTGAGATGACTACAGCTATTGACATGGTACACACGTACCGTTTATTTTACATTTTATGCGAGTCTTTTGCCCTTTTGGACGTTGTGTATTAATGCTGGACAATGCCTCTTTAGGCAGTTGGCAGTTTTAGTGTGTTCCGAAGAAGGCATGGTTATCCAGGTCGGCATACGGTTTGCAATCGAGGCGCATTCTTTATAATCATGAAATTATTCACGATTACTGACGCGCTGCAATGTTAAAAGTTCTCAAATATCACGATGTTCCCACGAAGAAACAACATCTAAATGTGATTTCCGAATGTCAAACCCCCTGAATACTCTTTCCTTACGTACAGGATGTAGATGACGTTACCACTGCTTACTTTTTACGGCTGCGTTGAAGTGTTAATCATTTCCTTATCGAAGAAAAAAATGGCTCTGAGCACTATGGGACTTAAAATCTATGGTCATCAGTCCTCTAGAACTACTTAAACCTCACTAACCTAAGGACATCACACAACACCCAGTCATCACGAGGCAGAGAAAATCCCTGCCCCCGCCGGGAATCGACCCCGGGAACCCGGGCGCGGGAAGCGAGAACGCTACCGCACGGCCACGAGCTGCGGACTTATCAAAGTACCTCATATCAAATTGATGTCATTCGTTGCCGCCTTCGCAGTGTTACTGTTTTAATGGCCAGTGTGTATAAGCGTACTGTCTTTAGTAGCCGTTGCCATTCAACGTAAGACCTTCTCGGTTGTTCAGCTAAGTTTTCCTTCTGACATGCTATCTCTGTATTCTCTGTATGCTGGGTGAACATTTATAAAGCCGTCAAACCGCATGGACAGATTCCTGACTGTAAATGGGGGACACACTACAAAGCTGCACTGCATCCACGTCGCATCAGATGTTCAAAGTATCCTCGTTGCACTTGATAAGGATAGCAGCGGTTCTCGTGCGGATTGCACATAGTCGTACTTTGGCTTGCACCATCCTGGTCGACCATTTGCCTGGAGCTTGACCTAGAGTTCGTTTCAATATCCTCTAGAACCCAGGTCCTCCAAATCTGATCTAACAATGGGAAGGCCTCAGACACGGCCAAACGATTCGGCTCAGATTTGGCAGGTCGCTTGTGTACAACCTAAAAAGAAGAAATCTAAGATATTTTGGGTCAAGACCCCCGCGTTTTTGAGAAAATCACCCCTAAAGGTTATGACGAGCGATAGACTCAAAATTGGCGGGATCGATATATAATTGTAATTAGAGCACTTTTCATCATCAGGTATGGGGTCCGAAAACGCATACTTTTCCAGAAATCGAGGTAAGAAACTTTTACAACTGCCGTTTCTGTACCCACATGGTCAACGCTTTTCGCCGACAGCACCGATAGCGCAACGGCCAAGGTAACTGGCTGCGAATCTCTAAGAAACGTCGTGGATGTTATTCTTTTGGTTTGTTTTTTTCCATATCTCAGTTGATAGGGATAGGAGGGTTAATAAGGTAAGTAAATCAACGAGGAATGATAATAAGGTAAGCAAATAAATTTCTCAAACCTTTTGGGATGGTTACTAAAATGTTACTCCAGGTCACTTAACAATGGCTCTTTCAGTCACTGTTACGTGTCCTCACGTTTCTTCGAACAACTAGATGGATGGTACTTGTCATATAAACATTCGAGACAAATATACTCACGGCACCAAGAGTATCTAATGAATGCAGTCTTTCGACAGCTACACTGTTCCTTCCCTATGACCAGGACAAAATAACTTTCCTCGCTGTAAAATAGCGTCGCACGGTTGGCTATCTGTGATCCCTCGTGAGGAAGTCGCAGCACTTTTACTCGGAGTTGTTTTCATGTGACAATGCTTAAAAATTCAATAGTTTACTAAGTCACGGCGTTTGGGAAATTACTTTGCCTACCTTATTATTATCTTTCCTTATTGATTTACTTACCTTATTAACCCTCCTATCCCTATCAATTGAGATATGGAAAAATACAAACGAAAAGAATAACTTCCGCCAGTTTTCATCAAGATCCGAACCCGGGTTTAACGATTACCAACCAGTTACCTAGCCCGTTGCGCTATCGGCGCTGTGCGGCAGTTATAAAAGTTTCTTACCTCGATTTCTGGAAAAGTATGCGTTTTCGGACCCCATACCTGATGATGAAAAGTGCTCTATTTACAATTATATATCGATCCCGCCAATTTTGAGTCTATCGCTCGTCATAACCTTTAGGGGTGATTTTCTCAAAAACGCGGGGGTCTTGACCCAAAATATCTTAGATTTCTTCTTTTTAGGTTGTACACAAGCGACCTGCCAAATCTGAGCCGAATCGGTTGGCCGTGTCTGAGGCCTTCCCCTTGCAAAGCACAGTCCGCCACCTCCGTGCACGTCCGTCTGTCTGAAAGGACATTATCATACAAACGCACAAAAAGGGATTTAAATGTTGTATGTTGTGGCTAGTGTCTGTCAGGGTACTTGTTTTGCTATAGTTGTGCTGCCTCTCGACCGTTTCTATCTGCTTGTCCGTACAGAAACACCTTCTTTGCTGCCGATAGTACGCTGCGTCTGTCACAGCAACACCGACTCAAAGGAAGGCCTCGGCGCTTGTTCGTGACGTCACGTCAGGTAAGCACGGCGAACGCCAGGTCTGTTGCAGGCAGAAACGCCTGGGCGTGCTTATCACTATAAATCTCCTATTTTTGGATAAAATGTTTGGTATGGTTTTGGATTCTGCAGTTTTATTTAGATGAAAGATTTTTCTTAATATCGTAAAGTTACAAATGAAGCTCATAGTTCTGTATTACTGAATCCTGTCGAAGCAAACGTTGGTCAATATGAGAAGATGCTTTGCCCCATTGCAAGCTTCGGAAATTTAGCATTCAAGTAACTATATTTACTTGATCCATTTTGTTATCGAAACTTACACCTACCCCTTACAATTAACTCGTATCTTTTATTTATTTATTTATTTAGTTTCGTTTAACATCGTCACTGGAAATGTGAACTAATTTACATGTGTAAATGTCCAACTGTTGCCAGTCATTAGATTACAGTCGTTTTCAACGAAAGGAATTCTAAACAGGAAACAAAATAGCTTCATACATCGAAAATATTGCTGAGCTTAAACTTTTTTAAACATTCACATATGTTGTTGTTGTGGTCTTCAGTCCTTTGACTGGTTTGATGCAGCTCTCCATGCTACCCTATCCTGTGCATGCTTCTTCATCTCCCAGTACTTATTGCAACCTATATCCTTCTGAATCTGCTTAGTGTATTCATCTCTTGGTCTCCCTCTATGATTTTTACCCTCCACGCGGCCCTCCAATGCTAAATTTGTGATCCCTTGATGCCTCAGAACATGTCCTACCAACCGGTCCCTTCTTCTTGTCATGTTGTGCCACAAACTCCTCTTCTCCCCAGTTCTATTCAATACCTCCAGATTAGTTATGTGATCTACCCATGTAATCTTCAGCATCCTTCTGTAGTACCACATTTCGAACAGAATTACAATGTCATCGGCGAACCTCAAATATGGTGAAACATAAGAAAAGATAAATATTCCCCCCTTGCAACTGAAAGGAGAAACTTTATAAAATAAAAATTTTTTTTGATAAAACAAGTATCTCTCTCTTGCCTCTTCTTCTGTCCCCCACCCCCTCCCCCAACGTGTACAATAGCAAGATATTTCATTAATATTCAGTGCTCCTCACCCCTTAGTCAACCAAGACACCTAAAGAAAAGCACCAATGTGTTCGCAGTTTTTTGTAAAAGCAACCCAGTATAAACGTAACTTCCTCAGATTTACAAATAAGGTAAAGAAGCACGAATTCTGTTGCTGCTGGACCATGAAGTTGTTTTTGTATGTCAATATTTCAAACAGCTGGAAATTTAAGTTCAGGAGTACACCATTTGTTAAGAAGTGTAATGATTTGCACAATTAATTAATTGCAGAGATCTCTCAGAACAATGTGTGTTGGTCAACTACCGTCAATAGTTTCACGTTTTCCTATGTCAGAGAGGGAAACACCACCATTATGAGTATGCCTGCAACGGACCGGGCGATCGCCGTCCCTAGCTGACGTGACGTCACGAACAAGCGCCGAGGCCTTCCTTTGAGTCGGTCACAGCCGCCAACACACAAGGATGGTTCAAATGGCTCTTAGCACTATAGGACATAACATCCGAGGTCACCAGTCCCCTAGAACGTAGAACTACTTAAACCTATCTAACCTAAGGACATCACACACATCCATGCCCGTAGCGGTCGCGCGGTCGCGGTCGCGCGGTTCTAGGCGCTTCAGATTGGAAGCGCCTAGAACCGCTCGGTCACATCGGCCGGTCAACACACAAGGCACATATGGCACATGGTCAGAGGAACGTTCATTTGTCAGCCCCATCTACCGTGGCAACGATACATTTCCGGGCACATGTTCATAGGAGCGTTTTTCCTCAATTTCCAGTCGGTTTTATTAACGTTCACTCTGTTCAAAAGGCAGTTTCGTGAATGACTGAGCCTCGTGTAGTGGCCATGCGGTTTGAGGTGTCATTTCACGGACTGCGCGGCCACTCCCGCCGGAGGTTCGAGTCCTCCCTCGGGTATGGGTGTGTGTGTTGTTCTTAGCGTAAGTTAGTTTAAGTAGTCTGTAAGCCTAGGGACCCATGACGTAAGCAGTTTGGTCCCTTACGAATTCACACACGTGACTCACTGACTCAACATCGCGCAGCAAAATCTGCAATAGTTAGAGAATTAGGAGAAGATGATGGTTTATACAATAGGTATCGTTTAAGAATGCATCTTCCGAAATGCGGCCCCTACGAGAGTGGGGGGGGGGGGGGGGGGGGGGTAAAGAGATGATGAGACTTTTTATTTTTAAATACGTCGCCATTAATAAATTTTGAATTTATAAGTACAAAACTTATTTGGTTTCTCGATCAGAAATAAAGAAATACATGTTTCAGCATTTTTGGAAATTTGGTTCCTATGGGGTTGAAATAGTTGGTGAAAGTTTTTTGTTTGAAAACAAATCGTTATTAAAGGAATATTAAGACATTTTTGAAACTACATCTATGAAAACTGATGGTTGACTTCTCAGTTAGAAATTAAAAAAAAAGAAAAAAAGTGTTCCAGTCTTTTTAGAAATTCAGCGCTTTAGAGGATGAAATAAGATATGAAAATTTTTATGATAATTTTTCATTAGGAAACCATTTTTTACACTAGTTCTAAGAAATCTTGTGTTTGTAATATTAGGAAAAGGATAGATTGGTACTCACTGTAAAGATGACACGTTGCGTAGCAGACAGTCACAACAAAAAGACTTAAATCTTTCGTTGCGCCTGTCTGCAACTCCGTGCGTCATCTTTACGTTGAGAAGCAATGAACCAATCTGTCATTTCCCTAATACTGTTGGTGTTCCAAACTGGAGCTACCGTTGTTTGAAAATCTGTATTTTGTTTTCGTTTAAAAAAGTGTTTCAATGTTGGTGGAAATTCAATTTCTAAGGGAGTGAAATAAGTTCAAATGGTTCTGAGCACGATGGGACTTAACATCTATGGTCATCAGTCCCCTAGAACTTAGAACTACTTAAACCTAACTAACCTAAGGACATCACACAACACCCAGTCATCACGAGGCAGAGAAAATCCCTGACCCTGCCGGGAATAGAACCCGGGAACCCGGGCGCGGGAAGAGAGAACGCTACCGCACGACCACGAGCTGCGGACTAGTGAAATAAGGGATGAAAATTTTTATGAAAGTATTTCGTAATACTGAGACTTTTGTATTTGACATCTAAAGAAATATGTGATAGGGGACGAAACTTTATATGGTAAAATCGCCACAAGAATTCAAAAGAAAGGGTTAACAAAGACCTCCGGCTCTAGCTGCCGGAATCGGCTTTTGGTCAGAAGTACATTCTGAAATGACCATGCTTATACGACCTTAATTAGCGTTGAAAGCTTAGAACAACATAAATGTTTGACTACAGGAAAAGAAAACCGTACAGACCATACATTCAACGCAAGTGAACAAGCGGCACTAAGATAGTTATCGAAAACGTTATTGTCCGGGAAAATTGCAGCACCAAGAAAGAGACATGTGATTGCAATGAAATTTATTCCACAGGTTAGAGACACGATAACACTAAAATGTTTAGAATTACATATCTGTACATGCACTTTGACAGTGGGAATTCAGTGCCGTATGAAGATGCCAAATGCTGCAATAAGAGCCTGTAGACATTATGTCACCTGGACCTGCATGCAAGAGAGGCAGTGCCTTGGGCCCTCAGACGTCCCTGGTGTATCGCTTACTGTTCAGATTGCCTGCACTACGTAGGGGACCAGATCGCACGTTATAGCTAATGACACCCTGTTGTGTACGTACTATAAGACCTTCGGTACACACACCATCAGATTATTTGACATGTCGCTCTAACAAAGTAGGCGAGTGTCAGCAATATGTCTAGTGGCCTTATCGTGGCGTGTTTTTCTTCTGCCGTTAGGTAAGACGATACAAATGCCAATTACACGCTTAGAGTAGCAGATTGACGGTGACCAATGTTAAACAGAACATGATTAATTTTCACACACATTTATTAAAATAATAAAAAGCATAGACATTACGTAACTTGATTTTGGATGCTGTTTACAATTGACAATCTGAAGTTCCTTTGGTCTTGGTACGTTAATCTTATTCTCACATATCTCTGATACTTGACAAAGAGTCTATTCATTTATCTTCATGGGTATGTACAGGAATATGGTAATCTTATTAGGTGCAGACTGAAACTTGACTATAGACTGGTACAGACTAATGGAGACTGGTACAGAATGCTGCAGACAAATGCAGACTGGTGCAGACAAATACCAGACTGGTGCAGACAAATGCAGACTAATGCAGACTGACTAATTGGAGGTCTGTACACTCGTTATAATACATTGTGCGTTCAGGTATCACTGCGCGAGTGTGATCCGCAAGGAGAAAAGGGTCTACGTTAGCGGCGATCTCATTGGCTACGTTACATATTAATACGTGGATCGGCGGAAGCAGAATTTGGTCCGTCTCTAAGGCAGCGCCATCTCGTAGTGCGGAGACAGACGAGCGCTGCGCCTGGGCTGTTGTGCTTAGTGGGGCGCGCTCTAGTGGGAAAGTTGTGTATGTGCTGACTACGCGGAACTATGTACACAACACATCCCCAATCTTCACACTTGGCGTTTGTTCGCTATTACGCTCAATAATGAATGCCCGGCTGCGGTCACCACAGCACTGTCAAACACGTACGCGGTCATCAATGTAGCACAAGTTGGAGCCGAACATGCCTGAAAACCTGCGTTATGGCACTCAGCCCGCCTGTGATAGCGCTCACATGACCATTTCAGTCGGAGGCGTTTCTGGTTTCTAGTCAATGGAAACCGACGCAATGGCATGCTTTCCGCCAGTCCTGTCCTCAGAAGGTGGTGTCGAATCGACAACATAGTCCTGTCCTCGCTATTTGGAATGTTCCAACGTCAAGCCAACACTGTGGACCGAGCTGTTCTGCAGCTCTCCATGCTACTCTATTCTGTGCAAGCTTCTTCATAGCCCAGTACATACCGCAGTCTACATCCTTCTGAATCTGCTTAGTGTATTGATCTCTTGGTCTCCCTCTACGATTTTTACCCTCCACGCTGCCCTCCAATACTAAATTGGTGATCCCTCAGAACGTTTCCTACCAACCGATCCCTTCTTCTAGTCAAGTTGTGCCACAAACTCCTCTTCTCCCCAATCCTATTCAACACCTCCTCATTAGTTATGTGATCTACCCATCTAATCTTTAGCATTCTTCTGCAGCACCACATTTCGATAGCTTCTATTCTCTTCTTATACAAACTGTTTATCGTCCATATTTCACTTCCATACATGGCTACACTCCATACAAATACTTTCAGAAACGACTTCCTGACACTTAAATCTATACTCGATGTTAACAAATTTCTCTTCTTCAGAAACGCTTTCCTTGCCATTGCCAGTCTACATTTTATATCCTCTATACTTCGACCATCATCAGTTTTTTTGCTCCCCAAATAGCAAAACTCCTTTACTACTTTAACTGTCTCATTTCCTAATCTAATTGCCTCAGCATCACCCGACTTAATTTGACTACATTCCATTATCCTCGTTTTGCTTTTGTTGATGTCCATCTTATATCCTCCTTTCAAGACACTGTCCATTCCGTTCAACTGCTCTTCCAAGTCCTTTGCTGTCTATGACAGAATTACAATGTCATCGGCGAACCTCAAAGTTTTTATTTCTTCTCCATGGATTTTAATACCTACTCCGAATATTTCTTTTGTTTCCTTTATTGCTTGCTCAATGTACAGATTGAATAACATCGGGGAGGGGCTACAACACTGTCTCACTCCCTTCCCAACTACTGCTTCCCTTTCATATCCCTCGACTCTTATAACTGCCATCTGGTTTCTGTACAAATTGTAAATAGCCATTCGCTCCCTGTATTTTACCCCTGCCACCTTCAGAATTTGAAAGAGAGTATTCCAGTCAACATTGTCAAAAGCTTTCTCCAAGTCTACAAATGCTAGAAACGTAGGTTTGCCTTTGCTTAGTCTAGCTTCTAAGATAAGTCGTAGGGTCAGTATTGCCTCACGTGTTGCCATATTTCTACGGAATCCAAACTGATCTTCCCCGAGGTCAGCTTCTACCTGTTTTTCCATTCGTCTGTAAAGAATTCGCGTTTGTATTATGCAGCCGTGACTTATTAAACTGATTGTTTGGTAATTTTCGAAGATCTAATAAAGTCATTTATACAGCCGTTAACATAATGTTACGAGCTGGGTACAGCTTGGTTCCTGTAATTCTAATGCACACACATTGCACATAAAAATCACATAACCATAAGTTGCAAGCCAGAATATCTTAGAATGCTCTTACAAATTTTAACCGAGCAATAAAAGCTTGCATGCCTTGACACAGAAATTTTGAAATTTTTTAAAAAATTGCTGGGGCAATAAAAAGGACAAAAAATGTGAACCGAAATCCGATTTTTACACATGGGCTGCTAAACGAAAGCACATAACTAACAAATAATAATTTCTTGAAAATGAATAAGTACAGACAAGAGACATGCACAAAACAATCAACATTAAAATATAGTTTCTGTTTGCATTTTGTATGTGTTGCGTACGGCATTGTACACAAGGTTAGGAGAGGTGGGGGTACAGAGCGATGCAGTAACTGTCGTCGTAGGAAAGCTGGACAGGAACAGAGATGAGTAGCTAATAAGTCACCATAGTAAACAGAAGATTTACTGAACTTGTATTTCTCGAAGTGTATGAAGACAAATAGTGCAGCAAGAAACAGAGTTCTGCTGTCAATGTCCACGATGAAGAGTCTCGCTGTACTAAGCACGAACTATGAGTAGTAGTGATGAGATTCCAGGTGCAAGTGGGATGAGCGTCTGCTGCTGGCCATGCTCTATTGTGGCTGCAGAGGCCGCTCGTTACCCAGGGCTGCTGGAGGCGTGGCTCAGCAGGCATGCTCCACTGGGTCCGCCAGGTCCCGTGCGACCACTATCTGTGGCGCTAGTTTAATTACTTACATACTTTAGAGGAGTGCCGTCATTGAATATGAGGCTGAGGAGGAGAGGTATTAAGTGTTCTTTTATTGGTCTTTGCATTGCGTCCTGTCATTGGCGGAAATAGGCGTTTTCCATTGGAGTTTCCTTTATTGCTTGCCATTGGTGGAAATCGGCGAATATGAAATTGAGCTGCGACAGCAGCGTAGCGCTGTTTGGTAACTGCCTAGTATCGGCTAGGGTGCATCAGCACTTCTATACCCTCCGCCGCTGTGGCCTTCTGCGTGCCTGTTGCTTTGCGAGAGCTGTCCTTCCGCAAAGCTTCTGGCAGCCAAGACGCTGGGAGTCTGTACCCTCTTCTCTATTCCTGTTGTCGGGTCGCTTGGCTATTTCTACAACCTCTCTAATCTTCCTCCTCAAACTAAACGGCTGTTTCGCCAGTACGTGGGCCTCTCTAAATTCGATACCCATCTTGCACTGTTCCTGGTGTTCTGCCACCACTTATCTGTTGTATTTCTTGAGACGGATGTATCTGTTGTGTTCAGATACCTTTTGCTTACTGGACGCCCAGTCTCACCTACCTACAGCAGCCCACATTTGCACCCGATTTCATAAACTCCGGCGGCATAAAACTTGTCAATTGTATCTATCATTGAGCCCTGGACGTCTTTTACTTTGTTGTTGCTACGAAAAATCGGCTTAATATCTGCCCGACGGAGAATTTTGCCCAGACGTTCAGTGACCCCTTGTACGTAAGGAACCAGGACGGTGCTCCGTGCTTCGTTCTGCAATTCCCTGTTGCCCTCCTCCTTTGGCCCCATGTTATCATCCTCATGTCGTAACCATTAGCTCCAAACCTGGACCTGAGGTTCTGTAGTTCCGCTTTGTCTTCATCGTTGATCCTGTGGGCCCTCTTAGTTAAAGTTTGCAGGGCCGATTTCTTTTGTGTAGGATGGTGGTGGGAGGTTGCATACAGGTATCTATCTGTGTTCGTGGGCTTTCTACAAACTCTGTGTCAAAGCTTCCCATCAGGCTTACTGTAAACTTCCACGTCAAGGAAAGGCAATACGCCGTTACCTTCTATCTCCATGGTGAAATGAATTTTGCTGTGCTGCTGATTGAGATGTTGGTGGAAATTCTGAAGCTCTGCTTCTCCGTGTGGCCAGATGAAAAAGCTGTCGTCGACGTATCTTTGCCAGCATTCTGGGTGCGGACTGGAGTGCTGTTTCTTCGAACCCTTGCATAAAAATATCTTCTGCGACAGGTGATAGAGGGGAACCCATAGCTACACCGTTCGTCGGAATTGTATAGTTGACTATGCGGTCACAAACCCAGAAGCATTTTATTGACATAGTCAAGTTCATTGGGAACATTGGAGACCTATGACTCTTTTTCTGTCACAGTAAAGGAATGCACCAATGAGAGTGGAAAGAATGCCATATGAAAATTAAATATAGGGTAGAATAAAAGTGCGAGTTGAGCTCTGAGGGTTCCGTACGTGTACACACATGATAATAACACAGTGATCTGGTGGAAGTCTTTCTATTGGCTGTCACTTCGGCGACTTGGATATCCCTACTTACCTGAGTTATCCAGTCATGGAAAGGGGACCTAGAGTTTAATGTGGAATTGCTTCTGGTGACTCGTCACATCGTTATGAAATGAAGGCTAGGTTTAACCGAAAAATCTGTTGTCCCCCCCTCGAGATTCGATACCACTACCTCTCGGTTATTAGACATGCATTCTACCTCTAGACCTATAGGCCCAACATGTGTATGGAGAATTCATCCATAGGTTTTGATGACTGGGCAGCGGCTTTGCCGCAGTGGATACACCGGTTCCCGTCAGATCACAGAAGTTAAGTCGGACGTGGCCGGCAATCGGATGGGTGACCATCGAGGCCGCCAACAGCTGTTGCCATTTTTCGGGGTGCACTCAGCCTCGTGATGCCAACTGAGGAGCTACTCGACCGAACAGTAGCGGCTCTGGTCAAAGAAAACCATCATACGACCGGGAGAGCTGTGTCCTGACAACACGCCCCTCCCATCTTCATCCTCACATGGGGATGACACGGCGGTCGGATGGTCCCGATGGGCTACTTGTGGCCTGAATACGGAGTGCTTTTTGATGATTGAGTTAGTGGCTGATAAAATAGTGGGGACTAATAAGGACGGAAAATGATACTGACTGGCCGTGAAGCCTGCTCCAGGCGTAGTAGGGTGGTTTCGATGTACATAAGGTGCCCAAAAAAAAAAAATTATTATACTTGGGAAGACAACGTCAATATTGATCCTATGACGGCATATGCCACGTGGGGAATGGTAGATGTAGTGGTACTGGTTTCAGCATCGTGCACCGACAGATAGCGTAGTGGCATCGCTACCAGAGCGCTATCTGCGTCCATCCTTTCATAGGGGAAGCTCACAGCTGAAAGTCTCAGTAATGCAGACGTATGAAGCAATCGTTCTTCCAACGTCCAACTGAGCGAGTTTGAAAGGGATCAAATTGTGACTTTGCGATTGGAGAGAAGGTCCTTTCGGAGAATTGTTTCATAATTTGGACGTGCTGTGGCAGCTGTCCAGTGATGCTGGTGTAAGTGGTCGCGTGAACGTTCTCACATTTGTAGACGAGGTTCGGGACGTCCATCCGAAACTAACACCCGCCACCGCCGTCGTATTGTAAGGGCTGCAGTGGAAGACGTACAAGCTATCTCAGCGCAGATAATAGGGCCTGTGAACACAGACGTGCAACACGAACTGTTGCGAACCGTTTATTATCAGTGAAACTGCAGGCATGCACACCTCTAGCCTGTCTTCCGCTCGTGCACGGCTCGATTGGTGCCTTCGGAGAATCACTTGCAGGATGGAATGGCGTGCCGTCGTCATCAGTGACGAAAGCAGATTCTGCCTGCACGCAAGTGATGGTCACCAGGGCGTACGACGGGCGATGACTCGTAGAGTACATTCGTCCAAAACACACTGGCCACTCCACAGGCCCTATGGTTTGGGGCCCCATAAGCTACAAGAATTGTTCACCTTTGCTGTTTTTGGAGAGGATGCCAACCAGCGCTCGCTACATAGAGAATGTTGTTAAAGTCGTTCTTTGGCCATTCTTGCAATGTGTAGGTGATATGTTGTTCCAGCAAGATAACGCTCACCCACTCACTGCCTGTGTAACGTAATGTGCTCTGCATTACGTGCAGCAACTTCACTGAGCAAAAAGATCTCCGGACTTGTCTCCAGTCTAGCACGTGTGGAATCAACAACAACTCTCACAGAACAACGTGAACAGGTCAAGCAAGACGTATTCTGTTGCGTCTGCCACAGACGGCCCCTGCCAGGCAGACTACACTCAAGACACCCCTGTGTATCACATAACATACACAAGCACTTGCAGACGCAACCAAGAGGAAAACAATTCTTCAAAATAAACAGAACTTGCTAGAGATTAATGCGAACCTTTTTCTGCAGAGGTCGCTTCACAGACACAGGGATAGTTGGAGTACTCCGCCCACCTCCGCCGGCTTTATAAGGCCAGCGCAGCAGCAGTAGAGCCAGTTCCTCGCTGAGCTAGGACCAGCTCCGAAGGACCTCACCGACGCTCTTAATGAATAGTCGTCCACATGTTATTCGTTTTCTTTGTGTGTATAAAGTGCTATTTCGAGAATGTGTAGTTCAGTTTCAATAGACGACATTATACTGAGTGTTCTACAATACTAAGTATTCTTCTTATTCCAAGTCAGTATACCAATCTATACGATCGACTGGATGTCAGATCTAGCACCTGCATTCCCACCTGTGGAGGCTACATCAAGTACTAATATTGGTGTTTCAGCATACGTCGACACCTGGTGCTTCAGAACCGCTTGCGCTGTTTATCTGTAATTGTAATCATTTCATGTACGCCACATGCACTGTTGCAGCAATAAATCTTCAGTGAATTGGTAACCTCGGCAGTGTAATTAGATGTACCGGGTGATCAAAAGTCAGTACAAATTTGAAAACTGAATAAATCGCAGAATGATGTAGATAGGGAGGTACAAATTGACGCACATGCTCGGAATGACATGGGGTTTTATTGGAATCAAAAAAATACAAAAGTTCAAAAAATGTCCGAAAGATCACAATAGCAATAATTAGCATAACAAAGTAAGACAAAGGAAAGATCTTTACAGGAAATGCTCAATAAGTCCACCATCATTCCTCAACAATAGCTGTAGTCGAGGAATAATGTTGTGAAGAGCACTGTAAAGCATGTCCGGAGTTATGGTGCATTGGCGTCGGATGTTGTCTTTCAGCATCCCTAGAGATGTCGGTCGATCACGATACACTTCCGACTTCAGGTAACACCAAAGCCAATAATCGCACAGACTCAGGTCTGGGGACCTGGGTGGCCAAACATGACGAAAGTGGCGGCTGAGCACACGATCATCACCAAACGACGCGCGCAAGAGATCTTTCACGCGTCTAACAATATGGGGTGGAGCGCCATCCTGCGTAAACATCGTGCGTTCTAGCAGGTGTTTATCAGCCAGGCTGGGAATGATGCGATTCTGTAACATATCGGCGTACCTCTCACCCGTCACGGTAGCAGTTACAAAACCAGAATCACGCATTTCCTCGAAGAAAAAAGGCCCGATAACGGCAGATGTGGTAAATCCAACCCATACCGTGACTTTCTCGTTGTGCAATGGAGTTTCCACGACAGTTCTAGGATTTTCGGTAGCCCAAATTCTGCAGTTGTGGGCGTTGACAGACCGTCGGAGCGTGAAATGAGCTTCGTCTGTCGACAACACGTTACTCAACCAATCGTCATCTCTCGCCATCTTTTGAAACGCCCACACCACAAATGCCCTCCGCTTTACTAAATCGACAGGTAACAGTTCATAATGCCGATGGATTTTGTACGGATAGCATCGAAGGATACGCTTACGTGCCAAACGGAACTGTATGGAATGCCGGTGCGACGTGCGACTGCACGAGCGTTGACTTCCCCGTGCATAGACGAACCCGATACAGTCTCCATTTCTTCCTGAACTGTCTCAGCAGCATTACGCCTTGTGGTCGGTCGGCCACTACGGGGTCTATTGTGGCTTTGAACTTCGAAATCATTAACGCCACAGCTGCATTTGTCAACGGACCTTTACCCGTTAGAATCCCCTTTCTGTGGCGATAGTATCGTAGCGCTGAACTAGCACATTCCCCATTCTGATAATTCAGCTTCACTAAAAGCGCCTTTTCAGGTAAAGTCAACATGCTGTGACTGCTGGCGCATCTGATTCTCTCTCTCATTACAGCCCCTTTTATACACGATTGTCATGCACAGTTGCGAGGTGCCGGGGCTATCAGTGTATTTATCACTAAATTCTACTAGAATCCACATATGTAAATCATGCTCTAAGCCCCCCCTATTCTAACTCCGACTTTTGCTGTTGCACAAGGATAAAAAAAATACGCGAACTGACTCTAATCAACCCTGCCAGTGGAGTAGAAGAGAGTTTGGCACCTGCAATAATTTAATTTTATAAATAAGTTAAATAAACAAAGGTTTCATTTGCAAAGTGAGGAATGATAGGGTTGCTCTATCGATTAACAGAATGAAAGTTCTGTCCAAAATAACAATATGATTTATTAAGACTAAACACTGAATAGTAAAAGAAACACAGGAAATATAATACATCAAATTGGCTCAGATTTGGAGATTCATACAAACACTGTAAAGGTGAAGTTGTCCCTAAACTAGATCGTGAGGTTTAAGACGAGGTGGTATGTGGAGCCAATTCCTTTCCACTCAAATCTCAAGAGAGACACACAGCTAACCCAACAGTAATTGCTGCTACTCGAAACAGAACAAAGTTAGAAAAGGATGAACAGGCGCGCTCTGCTGAGCTCTGATTGTCACCTAGGAAAATCCCTATCTGCCGGTGCTGCGGACGTACATTACCAAACGGTCTTCTTATCTCCCAGAACACGATCTGGCGTACCGCAGGCGAGGGCTGGTTGCTTCGACGTCCTCGACCGAAAGGCGACTGCCGACTCCTAGAGCACCCGTACAGGCCGAACACACAACATTCCCGCCCCCACGACAGTGGCTGTGGTTACGTTCCAATCAGCAACTCGAAAAACGGCGGAAATTCCACTCCATTGCTGGGGCACTACCATTCCACCAATGGAGATTCTTGGCGCCAATTTCTGTGCTGATTTTGCTCCGTCACGGAGCTATGCCCTGAGCAAGCCAATCACAGTCCTATTTTGCAGAAAGCGCGGGAATTTTCCCGCCACAGCTGCCTGGGTACATAAGTCATTCCCATGCCTCGCTGGTAGCCCGCCAGAAAGTGTTTTCGCTAAGTTTCTCCGAAGTAACGGAACCTCTATCCCAGCCGCTACTTCACACCCCAGCGGGCGTGTCTCTTGACAATGTCGGCGTCTGCAAAGCATTCACTCGACTGCCTCACACACGTCGGCTTAACCCGCCTGTCACCTGACCACCCGGGTGACGAGAGACGCTGCGTGGGAAGTCCGCGTGTGAAGGAATAGCAGCCCTCCACCGCATGCAAATAGAGAGGAGAGTCGTAAGATAGAAATATGAGAGGGGGCTCATGCCACCTCTCATAGCCCCTACGCCATTTTAGATTGTAATTGGTGAGCGGTTGGCTCACTTAGGAGCAAGGTAGTGAGTCAATCGCCCAAGAACAATCTCGCAACTGGCTCCACATGCCGCACTCTATACAGAAAATCACTGCAACTGAAAAATGCAGCTCATAGAGGGAGGATTATTTATGATGTAGCCAACTTCACCTTCTTAATATGGAACACTAACACTCACATCACACATCCATACCCAGGGAGCCCCTTCCAAACACCGATTCACGCAGACATTCACGCTCTAAATATGGCCCGGGCATCTGAGCCAAATATGGAGCAGTTTATTCTTTACAATCAGAGTTGGAGTGCTCCGCAATTAAATGCCCAAGATGTTACAACAATTTTAATCATTAAACTAACCTGAACTCACTCACACATGATACTATTTAAGTTAACAATCTCTTTGTGAGCTGTCAGAATCTAATTACAACCTCCGATTCATTCTGTCTCCCTGCAGCAAGAATAACCTTTACAAAATGTTCCCTGAACTGATGGTCCATTCACAATGACAGTGGTGGTATCTGCTTCAGTTTATGGGGACTTCAGGCACACTGTTCGCATACACACAACAATAAACACAAAATACAAAAAAACATGGTGTGGAGAACAATACAGTAATTTGTAATAAGAATTACAGTGTAAAACACAAACACATACAAGGTATAACATACATTACAAAACCAACACTAGAGAAAGAAATTTAAGAAAGAAAAAAAAAAAAAGGTTCATGGGGCATCAAATTGTGCATCCACATTGCACAAAGTTCACGACTGTGCTGAGAATGAGGCACTAAATCACATTGTTAGAAATATCCGTAGCACTTCACTAATTACACAGTACTGACATCACATAAGGCTAAACGTCGGGTGTTGTTGCTACGTTGTGGCAACAGCAATAGGGAGTTCTGGAGTGTCTGCAGTACGCTGTTGAGATTGTAGTCAGACCCACGCATATGATCACGGCAGTACGGTAGGAAGACACAGTGATAGGCTCTCCTCACGTCGATTAATTGTCTCTGAGGTCTATTTGTTGGGATACATCACTAGTCTAGGTCTCTTCTCTCGCTGGACAGTACTTTACGTTTCCCAATATTGCAGTTCGACAAGGGATGATGGCACGTGGAGTGACTCCACAAGTGTGTGAGGTCATCCATACAGGATCGAACTAGGAGTGACGATTGCTAAAACTGCTCTCTAAAAGAGAGGAGAAGTTAGAAATGAGACCATACATTTGTTAGTGTGGCACGATACTGCTTTGTGTATGCAGATCGGCCAATGCTAGTGAGTTGTAAAAACCCAAACAGGTGAGTATATAGCGTCCCTTTCTGTCCTGAGGCACATGAGGCGCAGATTCTGACACGATATGTGATCTTCTTCGTGTACTCATGACAACGTGGTCTGCCGCAGGGAATCCCTCCAAACGGCTGCCGCGTCCGGAGAGCTAGCAGGCTGTCGCGTGTGGGTTGCGTGTCAGTGTCAACGGCCAGCCTCACTTTCGCTTGTGGCCTGGCGAGGGTCCCGCGTAATCCCTCAGGTATGCGGCCGGGTGACCGTCAGCCTGTGGACCGGATGTTCTCGCCCTTCACGTCAGGTGGGGTGCTGACGCTCTTTTCTTGCAGGTAGCCGTAGACCTCTTGTTCCCGCTCCGGCCGGCCTCCGCATTGCCACGATCCTCGTCATCTGCACAATTCTTACAAAAATCTTATGCCTAACTTTTTCCCATGACCTTCTATGTTATAATAAATTTACATAATGAAACATTGATGGTCTGTCATTTCAGACACTCTTATTTTACTTTTATAGTTATTAATCTATGGCAATCATTATAACATCTAATCTAGACATGGAAATAATTTATTTTGATATATGTGTAGAGACCGATCTCAGTATTGTACATGGTGTGTGATAACTGATGCTTTGTAATGGATGAACAACTAAATGTGCGGGCCCGCACTAATATTACTATTAATTATATAGATCGACAGTAGACATGCTCAAGAATTAACTACCATATGCCAACGATCTACATTCTATGTCTTCTAAATAAATTATATTATTATGCAGGCTGAAGTTTTACTGAGCTATAAAGAACATGCAACTATTGTACGTTCGAACATGCAACTATTGTACGTTCGCTCGCCGGTCGTCCCTCCATCTCGGGTCTGTGGTTTCATGATCTGAAAAATAACATCCCAACAGGCGCGCGCCAAACACAACACTTGTGGTAGAAAACCCCCACAATATTAATCTAGTTATTGTAAAAATCCTAAAGTTTAATTTATCCTAGAATATGGTACTCTATTATTATTATTATTACTTTTTTTTTATACAATACTCTCACATAATTCCTGTTACGTTGAGATGTCTCGCTGCTCGCCGCTATTGACGACAGTGATGTGCGCGCCGTACGACATGGCCTCCGAGTTCTCACTACGCCTCACTGAAACTCCAGAGACTGGGTTATCCATGGCTATACACGACAATAAATTTATAGTTGCAACTTCCTTTTTTTTATGTTATGCAGTCTTCGCGATCAAAGCACACCTTTCCAGAGGCAATGTAATATGACCAAGCCAGGACTGGTTCCTGTTGCGGATTCAGTCGCCCAACACACGCCAGCTACAGACTATGTCACGAATCTCCAAGTATAATTCCTTGGTTATTCATCTGTGACAGTCACGAGCAGCACGCTAAATCCCCAACCAGCACCTTGGCATGGTAGGCTTTATGCTCGCATTTCTCTCGTCTAGGGCACCATTGGAGTCAAACGCTCACAGGATCACCCCGACTTGCAAGACAACGATGCTGGCGCAGCTCTGCAAAAAAACTATACTGCCCATATTCATCCTCGAAATCACGCAATATACCACAATCTTGCCGTGCACTGACGCGTGCCTGCAAGCATTGGTATGAACGTTTCACGAACTGGTTGTGGCCGCTATTGAGCGTATCACGACTTCTCAGAACGCTTCTAAGAGCACGTTCCTGTATGCGCCCGTTTGTGCGATATCTCGTCACTCATCTTTATCCCTTAACATGGACACCAGATAGGAAAGGACAAAAACATTGCTCATGGAAAGGTAGTGCCTCTTATCGCAACGACAGAGGAGATCCCAAACATAGACAAAAAAAAGATAGCAGCAGTAAATTCTTATGCGAGACAACGCAGCGTGTTAATACTTTAACAATCTTAATCTATTAATGCAACGATTATTGTTCCCCGAAAAAAGATTCATATATTTGCCTATTCAACTATGTACACCACTTAAACTACTATTATTCCATGAACTTCTTTGTGAGAGAAGTGGTGGAGTCCTATGGACTAGCGTCAATCCCTTCTTAGACTCCCCCTCCTCTGACGTGCATTAGGATTCGGAGGTCTAATTTCAATCTCCTGGTTCTCCTGTTGTCCTTGATTTCGCTCTCTCCAATTACGGTCGCTTTGCCGTTCGTCATTCCTCCTGTCCCAGATTCCTTGTCTAGATTGACCTTGTTCCCTAACGTTCTCGTTTCCGTGTCTCTGGTTTCCATAATCTTGACTTGCGTAACCTTGATTTCCGTAACCCTGGTTTCCTAACCGACGAGCGCGATTATGCGATCTGTTGTCGTCTGCCCTTGCTGGCCCGTGGTATTTGTTATTTTGCGCCTTCTTCCTGTCCTTTGCGTCTTGTTTATCGAAGACTACTTCGAGTTCGCGCAATAGACTCTTGAATGCTTCTATGTCAGATCCACACTTCCCGACAAGTGTCTGTTGATACCTAATAGACAATTTGGAAAAGCAAAATTTAATGATTTCTCCGTTGCTATATGGACTATCTAAAAACTGATTCTTCTTGAGTAAATCATCAAAAAATTTGGTTGCGTTCCTATGCCCGGACACTTCCAGTTCAGGACAAAATATTATTTCCTCTTTAATCCTGTCTTGCGATTCCTTTGACCAGTAGGTACGCAGGAATGCACCAACAAATTCCTGATAGGTCCGACACGTCGCTGCCACACCCCGCATCTTTTCCGCGGCTTGGCCTTCGATGTGTCCACACATAAATTCTAATTTTGCGTGGGTTGGCCATGATGACGGTAATGAATTAGTAAACTGCGTCACCCAGCTCTTCGGATGCATCGACCCTCCATTATCTCTGAACTTTTGGAATTTTAGTATCGACAGGAAGTGATTGTGATCAAAATCCTGTCCGATCCTCGCACTGGTGTTGTCACTCGTTTCCGATACTTGCACGTCTGTTGAGTGTCCTGATCTATCTTGCTGATAACTGTGATGTGCTACCTCTGTATCACAGTGGAAGTGGCACTCCGAATTCCCTCTCCTAAGAGGACTACCATTATTTGAACTATTACTAGGTGTTTCTGCGTGTGCATTGTTAGTTCCGCACTCTGTCACTGGGCTGGAGCACGGCGGGCTTTTCCTCGGAGACACAATTCTGTGTACTCCATCATTGGTATCCGAACGCGCAGTGCTCGTGTGCCCGTTTCGCTCTAGTTTTGCTATCCGACTCTCTACTTCTTTCATTTGTTTCGTGATGTTCGTAACCGCAATATTACCTTGGGTTTTTAAGAACGCTAGGGATTTTGAGTGGGCTTGTGTCGCACGTCGCAAGCGACCTGCGAGTTGAGAAGTTACTTTTGCAACTTTCATTGCCCCCATTGCTGCCGTTTTGGCTAGGCCTGCTACTTTTTGTGCTACCAGTGACATCTGTTTTGCTTCTCCACATTCTTTCTTTATTGTTAGTAATTCCCCACGAATTTTCCCTATATGCGAAATTATTGCCTGAGTGTCCTTCTTACGCTGTTCGTCAGCTTCTTCCTTCTCCTTCTTACGTTGTTCGTCAGCTTCTTCTTTCATTGCTCGTAGGAAGCTTAGTATTGGGTTAATGTCATCATTTTGATCCTCGTCACACATGGGCGATGTAACTCTGGACACCTGGGCGCTAGAGCTCTGACGTGACCGAGCTGGCCCCTGTCTGCTCTCGTTCGTTTGATTATAAACTTCTGCTACCGTCTCGACCTGTGTGCCTGTCTCTGTTTCATCCTCTACCTCACTATCATAATCACGGCCGCAACGCTGCTCTGAGATCGCGTCCAAATCACCTTCCTCATCAATGACCCTGTCGTCCTGTGCTGCTAAAAATGTGCCCATTTCATCTCTGAACCTATCCTCGTCAGTAACCTGCCTCTTATCCATTATGCTATTCTCTTTGGTTTTAGTTTCGCTCGCTAATAGTCGTGCCTTACTTCTCGTGATCATTCACGAAAACACAAATTTATCTAAAATATACAGTAAAAATTATCTACTCACTGTAGTTTTACACATAGACATAAAATTTCAACAACGCTGTTCCAACGCTGTAACTACAAACACAATTTGATGTGGTACAGAAACCGCACACAAATCCGACAAAGTGCGATGTGGTACGGACACCACATCAATGAAACACAAAAAACAATGAACAAAAAAATATATACACTGAAAACAAAAACTGTAATCATGCGCCGCTACTTAAAACTAAACGCGGAACTACCAGAAAAAAACTTGGGTATTAATCAATAAAAAAATTAGAGAAAAAAAAATTTGAATGTTCGTACTAAGAATACTGTTTGTTAGTCAGTGATTCTCAGGAAAGATCCGAGGCTAAGGGTCGCCATATTATGCGAGGTGCCGGGGCTATCAGTGTATTTATCACTAAATTCTACTAGAATCCACATATGTAAATCATGCTCTAAGCCCCCCCTATTCTAACTCCGACTTTTGCTGTTGCACAAGGATAAAAAAAATACGCGAACTGACTCTAATCAACCCTGCCAGTGGAGTAGAAGAGAGTTTGGCACCTGCAATAATTTAATTTTATAAATAAGTTAAATAAACAAAGGTTTCATTTGCAAAGTGAGGAATGATAGGGTTGCTCTATCGATTAACAGAATGAAAGTTCTGTCCAAAATAACAATATGATTTATTAAGACTAAACACTGAATAGTAAAAGAAACACAGGAAATATAATACATCAAATTGGCTCAGATTTGGAGATTCATACAAACACTGTAAAGGTGAAGTTGTCCCTAAACTAGATCGTGAGGTTTAAGACGAGGTGGTATGTGGAGCCAATTCCTTTCCACTCAAATCTCAAGAGAGACACACAGCTAACCCAACAGTAATTGCTGCTACTCGAAACAGAACAAAGTTAGAAAAGGATGAACAGGCGCGCTCTGCTGAGCTCTGATTGTCACCTAGGAAAATCCCTATCTGCCGGTGCTGCGGACGTACATTACCAAACGGTCTTCTTATCTCCCAGAACACGATCTGGCGTACCGCAGGCGAGGGCTGGTTGCTTCGACGTCCTCGACCGAAAGGCGACTGCCGACTCCTAGAGCACCCGTACAGGCCGAACACACAACATTCCCGCCCCCACGACAGTGGCTGTGGTTACGTTCCAATCAGCAACTCGAAAAACGGCGGAAATTCCACTCCATTGCTGGGGCACTACCATTCCACCAATGGAGATTCTTGGCGCCAATTTCTGTGCTGATTTTGCTCCGTCACGGAGCTATGCCCTGAGCAAGCCAATCACAGTCCTATTTTGCAGAAAGCGCGGGAATTTTCCCGCCACAGCTGCCTGGGTACATAAGTCATTCCCATGCCTCGCTGGTAGCCCGCCAGAAAGTGTTTTCGCTAAGTTTCTCCGAAGTAACGGAACCTCTAGCCCAGCCGCTACTTCACACCCCAGCGGGCGTGTCTCTTGACAATGTCGGCGTCTGCAAAGCATTCACTCGACTGCCTCACACACGTCGGCTTAACCCGCCTGTCACCGGACCACCCGGGTGACGAGAGACGCTGCGTGGGAAGTCCGCGTGTGAAGGAATAGCAGCCCTCCACCGCATGCAAATAGAGAGGAGAGTCGTAAGATAGAAATATGAGAGGGGGCTCATGCCACCTCTCACAGTCACTGCTGTTTTGCTGTCCAGCGCCATCTGTCGGACATTTTGTGAATGTCTTTTTTTTGTTCTAATAAAACCCAATGTCATTCCAAGCATGTGTGTCAATTTTTATCTCTCTATCTACATTATTCCGTGGTTTATTAAGTTTTCAAATTTATCCTGACTTTTTGATCACCCGGTACATGTGGAAACATTGTCTTCCTAGCCGATGTCCCCATCGACTAATTCCGAGAGGATTTACCCCCATATTTAAACAGGACTCGGGCAGACGACCATCATTTCATCCAGAGAATGCTGCACTCCTTCTCTGTTCTCTCTTCTTTAACAGGTTTTTCGTTATCTGTTTGTGGCATATGGAGTCGACGTTTCCCCCACCCACCCATCCTCCCTCCCCACCCTGCAGCTGCCCGGAAGGCCCATTCACGTACAGCTCGCCACGCTAGGGCATGCTGTGGTGCGCTACGGCACGTGCACGTATCTTCCAGCGACTAAGCGCCGACGCCGCTTGCCGCGAACGCAACGGGCTTTTAATCAGGGCCGGAAAGTTTAATTAGAGCAGCCTACGGTCAGCGCAGCGCGGGCGGCGAGGGGGGCAGAGGGGTAGCATGGGAGGGGGGCGGCGGCGGCGCGGGCTGGAGCTGGAGTTTCCTGTCTGCGGAGACCGACAGGCCGACGCACGGGTTTAATGGAGATGCCCCCCGGCTCCAGTAGCGGCCGACTCGGTTCCCCATTAATATCTCGACGGGCTTAATTTCATTTTATCGTGAGGATATGCTCGAGACAGGTAGAAATTGTGCTGAAAATTGAACTTGTTGGCAACCAGCAAAGCAGGCTGTTCACCGTAAAGTTTCCTCTCGTCTCCATCAGCGTTGAAAAGAAAGTTCACTTTAAGCCGGTCTCGCTACCGGATATCTAGTACACGCTACCCGCTACGCCCCCTTTGAGCTGAGTACGTCGTCCCCTGGGTACGTTATACGAGAGTTATCTAGAAAGTAGCAGACCTTCTGTTACAAAAATTAACAACATAGAACAATTATTAAAAACAATTCAAAAGCAAGATCGCACAAAATAGTTTTTATTCAAAACAACCGGTTTCAACAGTCTTAGTTGTCATCTTCAGGTCTTGAACATTTTTATGTTGTAAAACACGTTCATTTTACGCTGACCTCATGCACATGTTGTCAAGTGTCTAAAACTCAGCACGTTATAAACACTTATCCACTTGACACACTGTGCACGAGGTCTGCGTAAAATGAACATGTTTTACTACAAAAAAAAGTTTAAGACTTAAAGATGGCAGGGAAGACTGTAGAAACTGGTTGTCTTGAATAAAAAAGTATTTTTTTCTATCTTGGCTTTTAAATAGTATTTAACAATTAAAACAGATCGCCCTTCATACTCTCATAAAGAGAAAAAATCAGATATTGAAAACCAGATTTTACTATACACATTTTAAAGATACACTCTTAATCTATTTTTCTACATAATCGCCTTCAAACTGAGGCACTTACCATGACGTTGCACAAGTTTTTCACTTCCGTCTCTGTAGAAATCAGCCGCCTGCGATCGCGGCCTCTAGTTTATACTGGCATTCAGTTCGGCATCAGTACCAAAGCGTTGTTTAGCGAGCCGTCTCTTCATTGCTGGGAAGAGGTGGTAGTCGGTCGACGCCACATCCGGGCTGCATGGTGGATGATGAAACATATTCCATCTTAAACTCCGATGGAGCACTCAGGTGCGACTGGCTCTGTGCGAACACACGTTGTCGTAAAAAAAGTAAAATTTTTGCGCAGTGTTTTCCCCGACACTTGTTTTGTGTAGCCCACCATGACTCTGTCAGTGTTTGAAAATAGCTGAGTTATTTGACCTGACTGTCGTGCCACGTTCAAGGATATCAACGAAAATCACTGCCATAGAGACCCTTGATGTTTACTGACAGCGTTTACAAACGCTTCACCGAGCGAGGTGGCGCAGTGGTTAGCACACTGGACTCGCATTCGGGAGGACGACGGTTCAATCCCGTCTCCGGCCATCCTGATTTAGGTTTTCCGTGATTTCCCTAAATCGTTTCAGGCAAATGCCGGGATGGTTCCTTTGAAAGGGCACGGCCGATTTCCTTCCCAGTCCTTCCCTACCCCGAGCTTGCGCTCCGTCTCTAATGACCTGGTTTGCGACGGGACGTTAAACACTAACCACCACCACCACAGACGCTTCCTTAGTTTCTTGAGAGAATTTGCGTGTCTCCATTCCGTCGGCTTCCTTTTCGTTTCACAATTGATATGCTTCACTCAAGTCTCACCCCCAGTTACGGTAAGATTGGTAAATTTGTTAGCGTTTTTCTTTTAAAGGAAGGTCAGTGCTGCAGCCAGCGTCTGTTTTTTGTGGCTCGTTAGGATTTTGGGTACCGAACCAGCATAGAATTTCTGGTAACCAAGCTTCTCCTCCACTATTTCACGCACCGAGCTCCGTAAAATTTGGGGGAAATGTTGCGAAAGTTCCGTAATCTTGAAATGATGATTTTCAAGAACTTTGTCGTTGATGTGCATCACCAGTTTGTCTATGACTACCACCGCGGTTCTCATCGTGAACGTTGGTACAGCCATTTTTGAAATCAAAGCACCATTGCCTCATTCGTCTTTTACTCATTATCCCGTTTCCGTATACGTCACAAAGGTCACGATGAATTTATTTGGTTTAAAGATTTTGCCAACACAAATCCAATTTATAAAGGCACATTTGCATGCCGAGCGTGAGTTTCCGCGGAAACGCGAAATATTAATTAAATAAATAATCAGTGACTAATAAATAAAGCCTATGGCACACAACTGCAGCGCTGTGTCGCTGATAAAGACAAAAGAATAATTACGTTACTCCTATGTTTGATTAAGAGAGGGGAGAGCTCAGGTAGAAGTGGTGCGAGAAGCACGTATTTTATTTTATTGACTGGCACACCGCCATATTTGATGTTATGTAAGAACACTGCGAGTTGCAATCTCACTAGGCACTCGTTTCTGTAAAGAATTTATATTTATGAAAGTAAGTAGAATTATTTAACTGTAGGCTTATTCGTTGAATATATCTGATTTAACTAACTGTGTAAACTTTTTATGTTTAGTAGACAGTCACCTCTGTACGACGTATTGACATGGCTGGCAAATTATTCTAATATTGAGATTTAGATTTGAGTCCGCACCTACCGCAGCAGTCTTTGGAAAAGATTTAGATACGAAGTCCGATTATTTGAGTTTTATTTCACGGTCAACTACGAATAACATTACATTTACGAAAAAGCCATTGTCAAGCGTCTGATACCGAATAATTAAAAGTCCACGCTCCAGATAAGGCAACGTTTATTACAACCAATCACTAACATTAATATACATACATAATATTTTATTTTATTCTATTTTATTTTATTTATTTTATATTGGCGACTGCGTGTCGGACTTGTTATTTTGTCATTTGTTACATTGTTCTCTTTGTTTCATGTGAAAAATCAACTTTCTGGACCTGGACTTGACTATATGAGAAATAACAAAAATCTGAAGATATTTGCCAATTATAAAATTTTGCGGGAAGACGCAATGAAGCTTCCAGCAAAATAAGGTAAGACGCAGCATCTTTGCATTGGCAGGCTTGACCAGACGCATAATTCAATGTATTAGCTCTTCAGTAGATTCTGTAGTATTTCTTTCGCGCGTAGCAGTTTTCAGTGATAAATTTCATTCTCAGTACTTTTCCTTAAACAATAACTCCTGCAACAATACCAATACACGAGTGTACAATATGGCCGACTTCTGTACGATACGTTGTAACATGGCCAGCAGCCATTAAGAATAATCCGATATACAGTCTACATTTTTAAATTTAACAAACAGCCATTGTTGCTACGAGCGATTCATGCTCAACTGCATTTTATTTTAAAACCAGTGTCAAACATTATTTTCTTGAAACATATATCACGTGTGGCATGGTCATAACTAGAAAACAATACGCAAAGATGGAACAGCAAAGACATACTATTCAGACGCAATCCGACTCGGACGAGAGACAAATGTTAGAAAATGACTTTACGACAGCAACCGGTAGTGACGATTCATCAAATATTGACGCAAGTGTTAACGGAAATTTTGACAATAGGCCGTCCACCACAAAAATTTCAAAGTCTCAGTCAGAGCCCATGCTAATACATGACGTCACGTCTAATGACGCGGCGGGGGCAGAGACCTTGCAAACAGTAAACATTGCCAACATGTTACAAATGCTAATGAAACAGAACGCGGAAAACATGGCAACCTTAAGGATGCAGAACGCGGAAAACATGGCAACCTTAAAGACACAAAATGAACAGTTAAAGACACAAAATGACGAAGTTAAATCTGACCTCATAGCACTCAAGACAGGTAGTGACACTTTGTGTAAACGTGTGGAACTTATAGACGCCACACTGACCAAACAGATGACTGAACTCAGTACGAAATTTTCCAAGCTTAATACGAGACAAGAAAAGACTACTAATGACGTAGCACTTTTACAGACACAAGTAAAAAACCTTAATGTCACGTGTGAAGCTCTTACTGAACAAATTCAAACATATCCATCAGTACACGACAACCTTGAAAAACGAATTACTGACGTGCAGAATAAATTTGACGATGTTGAACAACACCTGACTGACATCTTACAATCTGATGCCACAGCTCATTTTCAAAATATTAATAAAGAACTTCATGATTGTGTAGAGAACAAAGACAAACATTTTGATAGATGCATACGTGAAAATTTACCAACAATTGTGCACGACTCCGTAGCGGAATACATCACTAATAACAAACTGCTGATTAGTGACGCAGTACAGTCTGTCACTGCACCAGTGACGCAATTCACCGATCAACCACAGTCTGAATGTAACGAAAATATCAGTCAAAATGTACAGTTCAGAAACCAATATACATACGAGTGTGACGCACACATACCGTACACAACATACACACAAGAACAAAACACACCACGACAACAACACATACCACAACGGGCAAACACAAACACAAGCTATTATCGTGGTAAACCACAGCAACATTATCGTAATTACTCGCCAGCTGAGCATTGCAGTAATTACAGTGGAACAAATCCATATCATAATGCAAAGGAAGAAGAAAGCTTAATAAAACACAGGCAATTTCAGGCTTTTATCCCAGAAAAACGAACCATTCATCCGGTGATTTTTCTTAAATCTTTTAGTAACGCATTTCCACGCACTTGGAGTGACCGGAAAAAGATTTCATATATTGTCGGTTACATCCAAGGCGATGCAGCTGTCTGGGCATACAGTCAAGCTGACGTATGTACCACGTACAGTGAGTTTGAGCGTGCTTTTCTGAACAAATTCTGGTCGCAATCCGTCCAGGAGCGACTCAGAAGACAAATTCTAGAACCTGAAACTTTTAACAGTAAAAATGGCAACTTACGCAGATATTTTGAAAAATACTTGAACATGGGACACTTTTTAGACGAACCAGTCGCAACACGTGATATACTCCGTGCGTTGACGGCCAAATTGCCTTTCAACATTAAAGAAAAACTCTTACATATTCCAGATGACGATCCAGATTATTTTTTAACAGCTTTAGATTCGGTCGACATGTTACTAGAAGATCAGCGCTTCGCGCGGCAAAACAGCAGTCACAATGTTTATACTAGTGGTATGCAAAACATGCAGGCTTGCCAACTCAATTCTGGCGCGCCCACAGTTGGATACGCGGTACAGCAAAAATAGCAAACTCACATGCCGTCTCAATATGGAAATCAAAATCAACACGCGTATTCCAATACAAACAACAGTTACAACAGTAATAACACTCCATGCGGCAATCCATACAAAAGGCACCGCGGTAATAACAACAACGGTAACAGCGGATACAAATGTAACAACAAAAACACAAACAGAAATAGAAATAATAATAACTACGAGCCAAGACAGCATCAAGGCTGGACTCGTAGCGATCAATACTTTCATTCAAACACTGCTTTACCACAGCAGCCACCAGGACAAAATTGGAGCATACCTTACGACCGACAGGTAAGTTATAATGCGCAACAGCAACAACAACCGCAAAAGTTTGGAGATCACAACAGGCAATATCCGAATGTGAATATAATAGAAATGACACCTGATACACAACCTCAATCTGTGTCAGTACCTAATACAAATGCTAATCCAACAAACTAGAAACAGTCACTTCTATGCCCCAGGTCGTGGCTGAGGAATTCTTGGGGGGCGACTTCAATGTTAATCAGTTATTTGGCACCACAGTTGAACATCAGAATAATGATATGCCGAATAATTCTAAACAAAAATTACCTGTTTTATTTATAAGATACAACCACAATAACAATATATCAGATGAACTTTTACAAGACAGTACACAATGTCGTTCAAACACAAATGAAATTGTTTTAGCATCTACCACTGGTGTAGTAGGTGGGATTCCAACTACTATTATCTTAGATACAGGTGCAGCTGTGAGCGTTTTGTCTTTTAATTTCTATAAAAAGATGTGTGAATTGGAGCCTGTGCCTGAGTTTCCTGCTCAAAACTGTAAAATAACTACTGCTCTAGGTAATAAGTCATGTAGGGTTACGAAGCAAGTTTTTGTAAACATTAAAATAGGGAATGGAACCGTACAATGGCCATTCCTGGTTGTACAAAACCTTGTGACAAATTGCATATTAGGAATAGATATTATGAGCGAGAAGGACTGCATTATAGACTTCTCCAAAGGTAAATGCATTTTAAATGATAAAGGCAGTGTAATTATTATTGATTTGGACAGGAGAACTCTAAAGCATGACAAACACTGTACAGGGTACAAGGTTCAGTTAGTACTTGACAATGACATTCAAGACACGCACACACACTCATCTGACACAGAGCTAATGGACTTGAAAACATTGCTTGATCATAAGATAAATGAAGCTACATCTCTCAGTGTACATGAACGTATAAAACTACAGGAAGTGTTATCCAAATATTTACAAGTTTTTACCAAACGATTAGGTGTTATCAACACGTATGTGTACAGGATTGAAGTTAAGCCTCACAAGATCTTCTACCACAAGACATATAACGTACCGTTATCTCCACGACCTGCTGTGTGGCAAGAACTAAAACAAATTACAACATAGATTATAAGTAGTCTAGAAATTTTCATTTCAGCGGTTCCAGTGACGCAGTTGAAGACAGAAGAACTTTTCTTTCAACGCCGCGGCACCACCGAGAAGACTGAATATTAAAGTAAAATTTATGATTACGTAGCAGTGAATGATATATTAATTTTTCACGGAACATTTGTGACTGTAGGTACCACTGACTTGGTGTGACACCTGACGAACCGACAGACGTCATCTGTGAAGCGATCTTTTACTTCGAGAAATAGATTAGACGCACATCTCTCAGCAAGAAAAGCATCTACCAGTAGCCAAGGCCACACAGACACTATACACACACGCACAAAACGCGAGGAATCGAACAGTTTTCCGTCTCTTATTATTTTGAATATTTATTGAGTAGTGAAAATGCCTGGTCTTGCCTACTGATGTAATGAATGTTGTGTCTAACCTATCTTAATTTCAGATGACATCACAAAATAAACATCGATAAAATCCCAGCAAAACCCTTAAAGAGGACGTAATTATCTGCAATTCATGTAATCAAATGTGACACAATGTAATAACCCATAGCTATGTAATAATGATGTAAACATGTTTATGTGCAACTGTATTATGTTTATGCTATGAAAATATGTGACGTGTGTATGTATGATTACTTATATTTTTTTTCTCTTTCAATGATGTATAACGTAACTGTTACTATGTAAAAGAAATTTGAACAAAACGAGTGCCAAAAGGACATTGCATAGTGAACCATTGTTCACGGACATTAATGAACATTACTAACTCTGCAACTACGCAGAAACCTATGGGAAAGAAACTGTTAATGACATTCATTATGCATCGTACCTATGTAAACGCGATGAACCATTTCTTTGATTAATAACTACGAACATTTAGGTGAGCTATATTCAGCAAAAAACTGAAAATGTGAAGTGCATAATTCGTGCATCGTCTAGTGACAATACTACAGTACCTAACTTCAAGATGTTAACTGGATTAAACGGACACAAAGTGCCTGTCCGGAAAACAACACGACGGGTGGAAGAATTTTGGTTGGAACTTCAGGGAATGAAATGTTCTCGAAATGTGACAGACACTCTTACCTGGACTGTCCAAGGATCCACGCCAGCTATGTGCCATCCGAGGTTCCGCAGCCAAGCTTCCACGGAATGTAAAAAACGAACTGCACGTGGACCAATTACTAACGGGTCACGTCAGATCTGTAATAAACAATGTTTTTTAGTCACAACGAACTGCATCACAACGACTATAATGGAAATGGAAATGGACACGCTTATGTTTTAATCACGTTGTTATACAACGATGATACTAACCTGTGAAAAAATTATTGTGCAGCAGATGAATATGAACTGTAATAACGACACGATGCGAATAGGTCGACGCACCTGAAACATACGGACATTTTTCTTTGAAGTATTTCAAAACAATACTATGTAACTAAGAACATTCAACAATCTGAGTTGTATTGTGATATAACAAATATTGTAAATTTAAAACTAAGTTACCTGTTATAGAATGTAGTCTCCATATGTAATCTTGGTGGAATATTTTTTTTTGTGCAACGACTAAGAAATGCGCGCGCACACGAACAATATGAACTGCAATACTGTGCCGCGTGATCTAAATTTACGATATAACGGCAGTGCCAGAGTCACACTGACGCTTCTGCGCATGCACGCCCTCTATTTTGCCAACATAAGAACTTTCACGGCACACGCGCGTCATTCAAATTTTGTATATAATATACAGTATAATGTAAGTCATGTAAATAGTTGTAGATAACTTAGATTTTCTTGTGCCTTTAGGTGAATTGCTCGCCTGCAGGTGTGTCCTTTCGCCTCGCAATTCAGGGGGCAATATAAAGGCACATTTGCATGCCGAGCGTGAGTTTCCGCGGAAACGCGAAATATTAATTAAATAAATAATCAGTGACTAATAAATAAAGCCTATGGCACACAACTGCAGCGCTGTGTCGCTGATAAAGACAAAAGAATAATTACGTTACTCTTATGTTTGATTAAGAGAGGGGAGAGCTCAGGTAGAAGTGGTGCGAGAAGCACGTATTTTATTTTATTGACTGGCACACCGCCATATTTGATGTTATGTAAGAACACTGCGAGTTGCAATCTCACTAGGCACTCGTTTCTGTAAAGAATTTATATTTATGAAAGTAAGTAGAATTATTTAACTGTAGGCTTATTCGTTGAATATATCTGATTTAACTAACTGTGTAAACTTTTTATGTTTAGTAGACAGTCACCTCTGTACGACGTATTGACATGGCTGGCAAATTATTCTAATATTGAGATTTAGATTTGAGTCCGCACCTACCGCAGCAGTCTTTGGAAACGATTTAGATACGAAGTCCGATTATTTGAGTTTTATTTCATGGTCAACTACGAATAACATTACATTTACGAAAAAGCCATTGTCAAGCGTCTGATACCGAATAATTAAAAGTCCACGCTCCAGATAAGGCAACGTTTATTACAACCAATCACTAACATTAATATACATACATAATATTTTATTTTATTTTATTTTATTTATTTATTTTATAAATTACAGAAAGCACCTCATAAGCGGCGAGATCTGTTGCAGTGCACATTTTAACACATCATAGAAAGCAAAGTAGCAGAGACACAGAGCACTCTCTACCAATGATGAACGCGTACTGAGTGTAGGAAAGTTATAGCATCAAGACAGTGGCTTTAGTCCAGCCCACCACCACAACAGACCAAATAGTCTGTTACCTTCTGGATAGACCTATATATATATATATATATTTTTTAGAGTCATCTGTCTTCTGACTGGTTTGATGCGGCCCGCCACGAATTCCTCTCCTGTGCCAACCTCTTCATCTCACAGTAGCACTTGCAACATGCGTCCTCAATTATTTGCTGTATGTATTCCAACCTTGTCTTTCTATACTGTTTTTACCCTCCACAGCTCCCTCTAGTACCACGGAAGTCATTCCCAAATGTATTGTCATCCTGCACCTTCTTCTTGTCAGTGTTTTCCACATATTGGTACCTGTCCGATTCTGCTCTGAACCTCCTGATTTCTTACCTTATCAGCCCACCTAATTTTCAACACTCGTCTGTAGCGACACATCTCAGATGCTTCGATTCTCTTCTGTTCCCGTTTCCCCACAGTCCATGTTTCACTACCATACAATGCCGTGCTCCAGATGTACCGTTTGATCAAAAAGTCAGTATAAATTTGAAAACTTAATAAACCAAGGAATTATGTAGATAAAGAGATAAAACTGACACACATGCTTGGAATGACATGGGGTTTTATTAGAACAAAGAAATAAAAACACCCCATATTGCTAGACGCGTGAAAGCTCTCTTGCGCGCGTTGTTTGGTGATGATCGTGTGCTTAGCGGCCACTTTCGTCATACTTGGCGTCCCAGGTCCCCAGACCTGAGTCCGTGCGATTATTGGCTTTGGGGTTACCTGAAGTCGCAAGTGTATCGTAATCGACCGACGTCTCTAGGGATGCTGAAAGACAACGTCCGACGCCAATGCCTCACCATAACTCCGGACATGCTTTACAGTGCTGTTCACAACATTATTCCTCGACTACAGCTATTGTTGGGGAATGATGGTGGACATATTGAGCATATCCTGTAAAGAACATCATCTATGCTTTGTCTTACTTGGTCATGCTAATTATTGCTATTGTGATCAGATGAAGCGCCATCTGTCGGACATTTTTTGAGCGTTTGTATTTTTTTGGTTCTAATAAAACCCCATGTCATTTCAAGCATGTGTGTTAATTTGTACCTCTCTATCTACATTATTCCGTGATTTATTCAGTTTTCAAATTTATACTGACTTTTTGATCACCCGGTACATTCCCAGAAACTTTTCCTCAAATTAAGGCTTATGTTTGATACGGTAGACTTCTCTTGGCCAGGAATGCCCTTTTTGGCAGTGGTAGTAATGCTTCTGATGTCCTCCTTGCTCTGTCCGACATTCATTATTTTTGTGCCTAGGTAGCAGAATTCCTTAACTTCATCTACTTCGTGACCATCATCCTGATGTTAAGTGTCTCGCTGTTCTCATTTCTGCTACTTTTCATTACTTTTGTCTTTCTCTGATTTACTCTCTGTCAACATTCTCTACTCATTAGACTGTTCATTCCATTCAGGAGATCATGTAATGTTTCTTTAATTTTATTCAGAATAGAAATATCATCAGCGAATCGTATCGTTGACGTCCTTTTACCTTGACCTTGGTCTTCCACTCTTATGATTCCCCCCTTGGATCTTGTGCATATTGTATATTATTCGTCTCTTCCTAAAGCTTAACCTAATTTTCTCAGATTTTCGAAAATCTTGCACTATTTTATACTGTCGAAGGCTTTTTCCAGGTCGACAAATCCTATGAAAGTGTCCGATTTGTTAATTTCAGCAAAAAAGTTTTAGTTTCCGTGAAACTGAGCTGTAAAATACGAGGGCAATTTATTTCCCAACCTCCGATCGGTCGCGAAATGAAAACCACAGCGAAAATCAAGAACGTTTTATCTGCAACGTTTAGCTAGTCCGTCCAGCTACTTTTCTACACAGTCGCCTAATCCGACTTAGTCATGTGTCGTAGCGTGGCATCAGCTTTAAAATACAATCCTAATAGAAGGCAACCGCCTGTCATTTCCGCAAATTGCCTCCTCTGGTCTGCAATAACTTGTCTGTGCCAAAATACTGTCCTCACAGCCAGCGCTGCAAGTAATGTTATAGAGTGGTCGAAAATGTCTGTTATTTTACATCAGAACCAACATTTATTTGGTAGAATGTACGTCATGACATACAAAGCAGTTTACCTCTGAAGTAATCGATCTGTGACAGATCCAGTGGGTGCATTCGATCGTGGACATTTTTAAGAAAAGGGCAGTGTGTTCAATAGTATTATGTCACACCACAATATCTCATTATACACCGCACTCGTCCGTCATCCCTCCTTGTTCGGTAAATTTCTTCTTGTTTCGCTTAAATTACTGTTTCCCTTCTCTTGTGCAGTTTCCTTCATTTCCTATAATATTCGCCAGCATCTCGTGGTCGTGCGGTAGCGTTCTCGCTTCCCACGCCGGGGTTCCCGGGTTCGATTCCCGGCGGGGTCAGGGATTTTCTCTGCCTCGTGATGGCTGGGTGTTGTGTGTTGTCCTTAGGTTAGTTAGGTTTAAGTAGTTCTAAGTTCTATGGGACTTATGACCACAGCAGTTGAGTCCCATAGTGCTCAGAGCCATTTGAACCTGTAATATTCGGTTTAGAGCCAAACTTGTCTTTTCAGCGTTTCCCCTCATAGTCTCCCTTTTCTTACTTTCACTTATTTCGCTATTCACTCTTCTTCGTTCTCTCTTTCTTTTCTTATGTTTCCATCTATCCCTCGTCTCTTTCCTCTTTTACGTTTTACCTCCCTTCTCACATTCGTATTCAACATATCCATTCCCTGATTTATTTATTGCTCAATCATCGATCTTTTGAACCTTTTCCTCATTCCGTTTCACTTCTTAGTTCCTCCTGCTACTTTCATTTTATGTCTAATTCCAATTGTCCTTGTCTTCGCAGATTTCTCTTCCTCCTTCTTCTGTCAAGCCACCTTCTCCAACCTCGACAAATCTTGTTTTCTCCTATCCCTCTGTTTATCTCAGTCTATTTCATCTGGCAAAATGGTCCTTATCAGCACTAGACTGTTGAAAATATTTTATGCATCGTTGTTAAGAAATAAATTGCACATCACTATCATAGCACCTCGAACTGACGCAGCTACCTGCTACTACAAACAAATTATTAATCAAATTTTGTATCCTACAGAGGTCTTTTTTCTATTTTGCCTTATTTCATTCTTCATGTTTAATTTATATTATATTTAAGAAAGACGACGTCAGCGTTACTAATACGAACCTAATAAAAGTCGTATTGTGCACTGTCCGATCAAAAGTGCACAGATACCACCGTTCAGGGCGAGACTGACCAATAGATTTCACTAGAGGCGTACCCAACAGGAGAAAAGGAGGCGGGGAGTGTTGTCCGAAGAGAAGAAGTAACAGGAGAACGTAATTCTTCAGGCTTTCCCGACGACCTGTCCAACATGTTGAACAATCGCGTTTCTACCGGTTACCCGCGTCTTTCTTGCACGATATCTCACCTGCCTGACTCGCAATCATCTTCGGGTGGAGTCTGATACCCTATGTGATCAAACGTATCCGGGCACTTGGCTGAAAATGACTTACAAGGGAACCTCCCCATCGCACCCCCCTCACATTTAGTTATAAATTGACACAATGGATAGGCCTTGAAAAACTGAACACAGATCAATCGAGAAAACAGGAAGAAGTTGTGTGGAACTATGAAAAAATAAGCAAAATATACAAACTGAGTAGTCCATGTGCAAGATATGCAACATAAGGGACAATGATAGCTGATGAGCGCCGTGGTCTCGTGGTTAGAGTGAGCAACTGCGGAACCAGAGGTCCTTGGTTCGTGTCCTCCCTCGAGTGAAAATTTTACTTTCTTTATTTGCGCAAAGTTACGATCTGTCTGTTCATTCATTGACGTCTCTGTTCACTGTAATAAGTTTAATGTCTGTGTTTTGCGACCGCACCGCAAAACCGTGCGATTAGTAGACGAAAGGACGTGCCTCTCCAATAGGAACAGAAAACATTTGATCGCAAGGTCATAGGTCAACCGATTCCTCCACAGGAAAACACGTCTGGTATATTCTTTACGACACTGGTGACGGCATGTGCGTCACATGACAGGAATATGTTGTCGACCCACCTAACTTGCACACTTGGCGAATGGGTAAAAAGATTCTTCTACCTTGCCCGATTTAGGTTTTCTTGTGGATGTGATAATCACTCCAAAAAAGTGATGAAAACATAAGAGTTTGTCACATAAACTGCATCAAATGAATGCTACAGTTTCAGAGTCGCACAGTTTTCCCTGTGCTCTGTCAAAACATATGTTTTTTACGTTTTCAAATGTTTCCGTGCGTAGACCGTCAAATTCTGTATATGTCCAAGCAAATCTGAACACGTCCTGGAATTTTGGAGAGCGAAGTTGATTATGTGTGAGTGCCAGAACTTTGATAATTATCTGAAAATAAAAAATTAAAATTTTCACCCGAGAGGAGATTTGAACCAACGACCTGTTGTTCCACAGCTGCTCACGCTAGCCACGGGACCACGGCGCTCGTAAGCTAACACCCTCCTCGATGTTGCCTACCTTGCGCATGGACTACTCAGTTTGTATATTTTGCTTATTTTTTTCATAGTTCCACACAACTTCTTCCTGTTTTCTCGATTGATCTGTGTTCAGTTTTTCAAGGCCTATCCCTGTGCCAACTTATAACTAAATCTGAGGGGGGTGCGATGGGGAGGTTCCCTTGTTAGAAGTTCGTGGTGCCCTCTATCGGTAATTCTGGAATTCAATATGGTGTTAGCCCACCCTTAGCCTTGATGACAGCTTCCACTCTCGCAGGCCTACGTGCAGTCAGGTGTTGGATGATTTCTTGATGAATGGCAGCCCACTGTTCACGGAATGCTGCGCTGAGGAGCGGCAATGGAGGTGTGGCCTGGCAGGAAGTCGGCGTTCCAAAAGGTGTTCTCTAGGATTCACATCAGGACTCTGTGCAGGCCAGTCCATTACAGGGATGTAATTGTAACCACTCCGCCACAGACCGTGCATTATGAACATAAGCTGGATAGTGCAAAAAGATGCTATCGCCATCACCGAATTGCTCTTCAACAGTGGGAATCAAGAAGGTGCTTAAAACATCAGTGTAGGCCTGTGCTGTGAAAGTGCCACGCAAAACAACAAGGATTGCCAAACCCCTCCATGAGAAACACGACCACACCATAACACCACCGCCTCCGAATTTTACTGTTGGCACTATACTCGCTGGCAGATGACGTTCAGCATACGCCACACCCACGCCTTGCCATCGGATCGCCACACTGTGTAAGTGATTCGTCACTCCGCGCAACGTTTTTCCACTGTTCAGTCGTCCATTGTTTATGCTCCTTCATCAAGTGAGGCGTCGTTTGGCATTTACAGACGTTATGTGCGGCTTATGAGCAGCCGCTCGACCATGAAATCCGCGTTTTCTCACTTCCAGCTTAACTGTCATAGTACTTGCAGTGGATCGTGATGCAGTTTGGAATTCGTGTGTGATGGTCTGGTTAGATGTCTGCGTATTACACATTACGACCCTCTTCAGCTGTTGGCGGTCTCTTGTCAGTCAACAGACGGGGTCGGCCTGTACGCTTTTGTGCTGTACGTGTCCCTTCACGTTTCCACTTCCGTATCGCATCAGAAACAGTGGACCTGGGGATGTTTAGGGGTGTGGAAATCTCGCGTACAAACATATTACACAAGTGACACCCAATCACCTGACAACTTTCGAAGTCCGTGAGTTCCTCGGATATGGAGTACCTGGCAATAGATGGCAGCACAATGCACCTAATATGAAAAACGTATGTTTTGGGGGGTGTCCGGATACTTTTGATCACATAGTGTACCTGAAGAAGACAGCGAGTCAAGATGCAAGAAAGATGCAAATAACCGGCAACATGACAACAGTAGATTGGGGTCGCTCAGGATAGCTCAGTGACTTCAAACGTGGTCTAGTCATTGGATGTCACCTGAGAAACCAATGCGTCAGGGACCGATAAACCCTTTTGAAGTTGCTCAAGTCGACTACTGGTGATGCGACAGTGAAGTGGAAAAGCGAAGGAAGGATCACAGCTAAACCGAGATTAGATTGACCTCATGTATTAACGGACAGGGACCGTCGAACATTGTGGAGTGCGATTGCAAGAAGTCCCATGAAATCAGCGGAAGGAATCACTCATAGGTTTTGAATGTGCTACCAGGAGACCGTCTAGTGCAATGATTATGCGCAAGGAGGTAAAAATTATGGCGTAAAATTGGTGAACAGTTCCTCATATTTCTGCAGTTGTTGCTAAGCGACGCATGAGTTGGTATAAAGGGCGTCGCCACAGCACAGCGGAGGGCTCGAGACAAGAGATTTGGAATGATGAAGAACGCTGTGCCCTGAGGCAGTCCAGTAGAAAGGTTTGGGTTGTGCGAATCCATGGAGAACGTTACCTGCAATCCTGTGTAGTTCTAACAGTGAAATATCGAGAAGCTGGTATTACAGTATGCTTAGAGTGTTGCTATTAAGAAAGCGTTGAATGCGGAAGGATATGATCGTATTTTGCATACAGTAGAGGAACACTTCGCAGGCGACTACTGTTTGTATCCACATGACAATGCACCCTGTTGTAAAACAGCACCAGTAAGACAATGTTTTATGGATGATAACATTTCTGAAGACTACGGTCCCGTCCTGAACACATGGGACACCACTGGCATGGGTTAGAGACTGTCAACTTCGCTCCAGACTCCAGATTCCAACATGATTACCTTCTCTGGTGTCAGCTGTTAATGAAGAACGGTCTGCCATTCCTCTACAGATATTCAGACACCTCGTTGAAAGCGTCCCCAGCAAAGCCATTGTAATTCACTATACTTATGTGTCTGTGAAACTGCACCAGTGAGACAATGGTTTATGGATAATAACATTTCTGAAATCGAATGAGCTGACTACGGTCCAGTCCCGAACACATGGGACACCACTGGCATGGGTTAAAGACTGGATGTCAACGGCCTTGCCGCAGTGGTAACACCGTTTCCCATCAGGTCACCTAAGCTAAATGCTGTCGGGCTTGGCTATCACTTGGATGGGTGACCGTCCTGCTCTGCCGAGCGCTGTTAGCAAGTTGGATGCACTCTGCCCTTGTGAAGTCAGTTGAGGAGTTAATCGACTGAGAAATAGCGACTCCAGTAACAAAAACTGACAACGCCTGGGAGAGCTTATGCCGACCAAACGTCCCTCCATATCTGCGTCCAGAGACGCCTATTGGCTAAGTTTGACGTGGCTGTCGATCGGTACCGTTAGACCTTCCGTGGAATAATAGGTGTCTGGTGCTTTCGATCAGACACCGTATCTCAGAATATTCTAAGTCACAGATGGCTGTCATTCATTTGTAATTATAGCTGCTGGAGGAACATACTTTTACTTCATACATACCAATACGTGAAACTTCCTGGCAGATTAAAACTGAGTGCCGGACCGAGACTCGAACTCGGGACCTTTGCCCTCGCTAGTAGTGATCTACCATCTGAGCTACCCAAGCCCGACTCACCTCCCGTACGCACACCTGTACTTCTACCAGTACCTCGTCTCCTACTTTCCAAACTTTACAGAATCTGTCCTGCGAACCTTGCAGGACTAGCACTCCTGAAAGAAAGGATATTATGGAGACATGGCTTAGCCACAGACTGGGGGATGTTGCCAGAATGAGATTTTCAATCTGCAGCGGAGAGTGTGCGCTGTTATGAAACTTCCTGGCAGATTAAAACTATGTGCTGGACCGAGACTCGAACTCGGGACCTTTGCAGAGTGAAGATCTCATTCTGGCAGAAGTAAAGCTGTGAGGACGGGGCGTGAGTCGTGTTTGGGTAGCTCAGGTGGTAGATCACGTGCCCGCGGAAGGCAAAGGTCCCGAGTTCGAGTCTCGGTCCAGAACACAGTTTTAATCTGCCAGGAAGTTTCATAACAGCGCACCCTCCTCCGCTGCAGAGTGAAAATCTCATTCTGGATACCAATACTTACTTCCGTTTCACTACATTATTAATTTACATAATTCATTGCAGCACTTAGTTACGACATTACATCAAATTATCCTTAATGACGGGAGATCAGATCCTAATATTCCTTCCTTCTATATCAGACTGTTGATGTCTACAGCAAACTGCCACCTTCGGAAGTTGTTAGTCATTACCATTGAAGTGTTTCTATATAAAAATATATTAAAAAGGAATAAGATGCTATGGAGCCGGTACGATCAAATAGAAGTTCGTCCTGGCCATTTCGAGTAAGATACTTTGCAACAAAAAGGGGAATGTTTAATGCCTTAGGGAACATTTGTTGCGAACCAAGCTCCATCGTCTACCATTTCAGGTTTTTGTTACCTTGGCCACATCGAAGAGTGTCATTCAGATAATTTTCAGAATGTAATTATGATATGATTCGGCTGACTCGAAGGGAATATGTTTTGTCTTTGCCGCGGTCGGTTTTTCTGCTTGCTTTTGTGTGCAACGCTACAATTCAGCTATTACGGGATACCTATTCTTAGCCAGAGTAGTTAGGTGGCGAGGCTGAATACCTTCAGGTATTCCAGCACACCTGTTTTTCTTTTGGGGCTGTGTTCTTGACATGGCCACCTTCACTTCGTTTGTGGATGCACCTCTCCCTGTTTTGTAGCGTGTCCTTCCCCGTTATTTTATCAAGGTTATTTTCTCTATTAGCCTCTTATTCCCTTCAAAGAGCTTTGGACAGGGTTTCTAAACCTGATGGATTGGACAATGCTAGAATATTTCTAACTACCAATATCTGAGGGAAGTTTTGCGCGGTCATGGCTCTGAGCGCTATGGCTCTGAGCACTATAGAACTTAACATCTATGGTCATCAGTCCCCTAGAACTTAGAACTGCTTAAACCTAACTAAGCTAAGGACATCACACAACACCCAGTCATCACGAGGCAGAGAAAATCCCTGACCCCGCCGGGAATCGAACCCGGGAACCCGGGCGCGTGAAGCGAGAACGCTACTGCGCAGTCATATTGACTGCAGCATGTCACCTACAACCAATCTACGATTTCATATCATGGACCACCAGCATGGACATCATGATGTCACCAGCCACGAAATATTGAGTGGCATACAGTATATGTCGCTTATGGAATGCTGGTTCGGATATTTCTCCACATAAGCTCGAATTTTTCTGATTGTGTATTTGTTATGACTGCTTGGTACGCTTGTGGAGAAAAGTAAAGTGGTTTCTAACTCTTATTCAACTGTTCGGTTTCCGTCTTTTAAGAGTATTTGTTACTGTATTTTAGAATGCTTTTCTTGCAGCCTTTCCCTCAGAGATAGCAGAATGTATGACAGACACTGTTTTGTAACGGGACTTAATCCATTAGCTGAATATTTCTACCATTCATTTTCATTGTGCCTGTCTGTGACTCAAAACGTCATCAGTGAGACGAGTAGCAACTACCTATTCCATAACTGTATTATTCCAACCTGTTCTTTCCACTGATATACTGTAAATCATCATGCTGAATAGCAGCTTTCAGATGCCATCTCTCCTCATCTCTGTATTGGTCTTACCCCATCCTGTTCTTTCCATTAACATATATGATAAAGGTGAATACGAACTTTCAGCTGCCGCCTGTCCTCACCTCCATATCGGTGTTATTCCGTCCTATTCTTTCTATTGATATATATGATCATGGTAAATAGGAACTTTCAGCTGCCATCTCTCCCTTCCTTGGGGACAATTACCGCCAGGAGTTGAACACGATACTCCCAGCCACTGCACGGGTGTGATGTTTAGTTCTCGAAGGGATGTCCAGGTGCGACGAAGTTGAATCTGGAACGGTTCTCTTTACATGTATAACGTACTAGCTGGAAAGACGACTATATACTGATTGGATAATAAATCCATATGAATGGAGTGAGAGTGCGAAAATAGGTGAATGTAGAGATAAACATAACTTTGGAACAATTGCAGCGGTATCAGTGAAACATGACAGCCATGGCACTAATGGCCAAAAAGTTTTGAGAAGAAGATCCACCTATACCACGCGTGTGAGAAAGCGCTGATATGTAAAGGGTAATATAAATCAGGTACAGGCTTGAATAATTTCAATACAAATTGCTACACGCATCACTCAGTTACAAAAAATTAATCACCTAGGGATGAGTTTAAAGGGAGAAACTCTGAACCTCATGGAGCAATTTCACAGCAACTTTGTATACGTTTGATCTACTTGGTTCAAATGGCTCTGAGCACTATGGGACTTCACATCTGAGGTCATCAGTCCCCTAGAACTTAGAACTAATAAAAAATAACTAACCTAAGGACATCACACACATCCATGGCCTAGGCAGGATTCGAACATGAGACCGTAGCGCTCGCGCGGTTCCAGAGTGAAGCGCCTAGAACCGCTCGGCCACACTGGCCTTGATTTACTACCAGGAATAAAATGTTGTAAATGTTGAGGGGGGGGGGGGGGGGGACACCACCAGGACCCTTAGAGGGAGAGATTGAGGTTGGAAACAGTGACATGCTAAAATTCTCTTAAACGATCGACGTTAGTGTTGCCAGAGTTCCGTCAGTAGATGTGTTAGGAGTAAATTACATATCTACCCTGTATATTAATCACCGAACAACCGACCAGATGAAATCTTCAATCTTGATTCAATGCCAACGTCTATTAAATCAGTATTCTGACAAGTTGTAGCTGCAATCGGAATTTATTATACACTGAATATACATCACACAAGAAATTAATCATTAACGTATGTTAGGGTGACATCCATCTCGCATCCTACATTCAACCAATTCAAAAAATGTTTTTTACAAAAAGATTCAGTGTAGTCTGACAGTTGTTGCTATATGTTATGTTCGAGTTGTTGATATACCTTGGACCCACGTACGATGCAGCAGTCCCTTTGCTGCACCTGCGATGGGGTCAAGCGAAGCGCTAGTTTTCGTCACCGCACGAATTTCTCGAGCAAACAAGTAGAATAACCGCAACAGAACGTGCTCTGTAATAAAATTTCATAGATAGTAAAGACAGCTCTAACCCAAAAATGATCTTTCTACCCAACTTTCACCAAACGCACAACAACGTTTTCTTGTTCACTTATACATCAACCTAGTAAGAGACATTCCTATCAATCAAATGGTTTCATTCTTTGTAATTCTTACTAGGAAAAAAGCAGAAAAATTCGTACTCTTTCAGTGTCAAATGCAGAATCAATGTGGTATAGTTCTAGTGAATATGAAGCCAGACTGAAATATGTTGGAAGGATTAAAGGCAACCATATTTCTTTTTCGAAAAAGGTACGACACTAATTGTGGTACGCTTACTAGTAATTACGTGTTAAAGCAAGTGTTAAAGCAATTACATGATGGAAGTGTAGTTTGTCCCTTAATAAACACTACGTTTCCCTTGTAGCGTTTGTCACTGAGATCTGATGAGAATTTGTGACGCTCTCACGATGATTGACGACTCTAAGACGTAACGCGTTCTCTTGCCTTAATTGTTACTACCCAGTTTCATTGTAATTACTAGTAAGCGTACCACAATTACTGTCGTACCTTTTTCGAAAAAGAAATATGGTTGCCTTTAACCCTACCAACATATTTCAGTCTGGCTTCCTATTCACTAGAACTATACCACATTGATTCTGCATTTGACACTGAAAGGGTACGAATTTTTCTGCTTTCTTCCTAGTAAGAATTTAGGCAAGAGAACGCGTTACGTCTTAGAGTCGTCAATCATCGTGCGAGCGTCACAAATTCTCATCAGATCTCAGTGAGAAGCGCTACAAGGGAAACGTAGTGTTTATTAATATTGTGAACGAAAAACTTTGTCTATTCTCGTGCAGCAAATCAATAACGAATACAAAACGTGGTCCCAGGACGAAAACAAAACGAAATGTCTAACAACAATGTGAGGAATTTGTTAAACATTCAATTAAACCTTCTTGAGCGGTTTTAGGCGCTACAGTCTGGAACCGCGCAACCGTTACTGTCACAGGTTCGAATGCTGCCTCGGGCATGGATATGTGTGATGTCCTTAGGTTAGTTAGGTTTAAGTAGTTCTAAGTTGTAGGGAACTGATGACCTCAGATGTTAAGTCCCATAGTGCTCAGAGCCATTTGAATTTGAAACATTGTTGAACCATATTCGCGGCTGGTAGCTTCTTCTACTGAAAACCCAACTGATCTGATATTTGTGTACGTTGTTCTTAGTAGACAGCTGTGTGGAACTTACTGAAAGCTGCCAGGATGTCATGACTCTACACAACGTTTTTAAAAGAGGATTGTGCACCTCCAAAGTGAGATATCGGACGTTACAGGGTGACTGAAACTTATTGTTTTAGAATGTCACGTTCTGTCGATTTTCCTTACATCCTGGCTCATCCTATACGTCGGTTTGTGTGCTCATGGTTCAACTGTTATGTTACACTTCAGTCTCTCGCTCATTAACAAGGTCATGGTGATCAGTACGTTCCATTCTTGGAACTGGAACCATGAAGATATTATGAACGCCCCGCCAACATAGAGCCACTGAGACCGTGTTTCATTTTAAGAGTTGTATATTAATCTTAGTACAAGAAAGCCCCCATGCAGTGCGTGTAGAAGTTAGATTCAATTTGTTTCCTCGGCGTTACTTTTGCTCATGATTTATTCAGCCTGCGGTGTACAGAAATGCAAATGCGATGCAAATGCTACACACTGGAGTGCTTTATAAATGTATTTGCGGAGATGAGAGCCGGGGTTTTGGCGGCCGGAGGTGTGGCGTGTGGAGCGAGGCGGCCGCGCGGGTGCCGCTGCGGTTGGTTTAGAGGGGGTGGGTTGATGGGGGGGGGGGTGCAGGGGGCCGAGGGGGGCGCCTGGGGGGCTGCAACCCCCGCGGCCTAAGCTCGCCGGAATGGGGCCACCGGCGTTTAATCCCGGCGAGTCCGCGTGGAAGTATTCCAAATGAGAGGCGCCCACTCGCCCGCCTTCCGTTTACAAGGACGCGTCCCACACTCCTTTTGCTGCCCCCGGTAATCCTTTTACGTTGTGTGGCATTCGTACTGGGCTGTGGCACCTGACATTAACACTTCTCTTCAATCTATTGCTGGGATTTCTGTGTGTGATGCAATGTTTACTCTCTTATGTGTTGTGGTGTAGCTGCCAATGTGGGGCAGTATTGGGGAATACGAGTCTGCATTAATGAACAACCTGACACCGAGTTTCTTAAAAATGGAACATGGCTCTCTATTATTAAAATATTTCACAAGTAGGTCATGCACTTGTAAGTGTTGAACAGTGGTTGGTTGTTCAGTAATCAAGAGCAGCATTTTTATTGGTTGAGGGCTTTGAGTTAAACCTGGCACTGTGTTATACGCAAGTTGATACGTGACAGTATGAAGCTAATCATGAAGAAATTTGTAACGATGTAAAATCACCTGTAAGTTAATTTTACACAAAGGTGGAAACGGATTTACGATAGAGCGTACATCACAATTACACTCCTGGAAATGGAAAAAAGAACACATTGACACCGGTGTGTCACACCCACCATACTTGCTCCGGACACTACGAGAGGGCTGTACAAGCAATGATCACACGCACGGCACAGCGGACACACCAGGAACCGCGGTGTTGGCCGTCGAATGGCGCTAGCTGCGCAGCATTTGTGCACCGCCGCCGTCAGTGTCAGCCAGTTTGCCGTGGCATACGGAGCTCCATCGCAGTCTTTAACACTGGTAGCATGCCGCGACAGCGTGGACGTGAACCGTATGTGCAGTTGACGGACTTTGAGCGAGGGCGTATAGTGGGCATGCGGGAGGCCGGGTGGACGTACCACCGAATTGCTCAACACGTGGGGCGTGAGGTCTCCACAGTACATCGATGTTGTCGCCAGTGGTCGGCGGAAGGTGCACGTGCCCGTCGACCTGGGACCGGACCGCAGCGACGCACGGATGCACGCCAAGACCGTAGGATCCTACGCAGTGCCGTAGGGGACCGCACCGCCACTTCCCAGCAAATAAGGGACACTGTTGCTCCTGGGGTATCGGCGAGGACCATTCGCAACCGTCTCCATGAAGCTGGGCTACGCTCCCGCACACCGTTAGGCCGTCTTCCGCTCACGCCCCAACATCGTGCAGCCCGCCTCCAGTGGTGTCGCGACAGGCGTGAATGGAGGGACGAATGGAGACGTGTCGTCTTCAGCGATGAGAGTCGCTTCTGCCTTGGTGCCAATGATGGTCGTATGCGTGTTTGGCGCCGTGCAGGTGAGCGCCACAATCAGGACTGCATACGACCGAGGCACACAGGGCCAACACCCGGCATCATGGTGTGGGGAGCGATCTCCTACACTGGCCGTACACCACTGGTGATCGTCAAGGGGACACTGAATAGTGCACGGTACATCCAAACCGTCATCGAACCCATCGTTCTACCATTCCTAGTCCGGCAAGGGAACTTGCTGTTCCAACAGGACAATGCACGTCCGCATGTATCCCGTGCCACCCAACGTGCTCTAGAAGGTGTAAGTCAACTACCCTGGCCAGCAAGATCTCCGGATCTGTCCCCCATTGAGCATGTTTGGGACTGGATGAAGCGTCGTCTCACGCGGTCTGCACGTCCAGCACGAACGCTGGTCCAACTGAGGCGCCAGGTGGAAATGGCATGGCAAGCCGTTCCACAGGACTACATCCAGCATCTCTACGATCGTCTCCATGGGAGAATAGCAGCCTGCATTGCTGCGAAACGTGGATATACACTGTACTAGTGCCGACATTGTGCATGCTCTGTTGCCTGTGTCTATGTGCCTGTGGTTCTGTCAGTGTGATCATGTGATGTATCTGACCCCAGGAATGTGTCAATAAAGTTTCCCCTTCCTGGGACAATGAATTCACGGTGTTCTTATTTCAATTTCCAGGAGTGTATTATGAATCTTATACACACGCAGTGTGCTCAACAGCGTGGGTTATATATGGTACATCTACTCTACGTGTATTTGTGTACAACTTGCAAGTCACCTTAAGGTGTGTGATAGAGGATACTTGTGGTACAATTATGACTGGCCCCACTTCCTCGTTCCATTCGCGGATATGCGTGCGGAGAACCACTGTCCATAACCTTCCGTGTGACGATGTCTGTACTGTAACACTCTGATATGACGTTGGAGGAGATGGCTGCAGTTTTGACATTATTTCTGCCTTCTCCTTCGACAATGAGAAACTCAATTCCGCCTGACTTTTTCTGTCATGTATATCATCTTTTTCGTTAAAATCAGAACCTGGTGGTGCGGTAGACTTGCCATGTTCTTCTTCTTCGACACTGTCTACATCTTCTACTTGAAGGTCATAATTTTGGGGTGGACCAGGAACTCGATATCTATCAGGAAATGGAATAGGTCGAGGATGGGAGATTATGGTACTGATCAGTTCCTCTCTCATTCATTCACAATCCTGCCTTCGTACGTCAAGCAGAAAGAGCGGTTATCTGAATGGTGTATAGGCTCCCGCCAAGCCATAGGCACAACAAAATCCAAGTGTCCTTCCTTTCTTTCAGTGGTTCCTCTGGAATAACTGAATAAGTTTTTTCTAACAATCGTCTTCTTCACGACGATAGAAGGGTCTTATGTTGGTCACATTCTTCTGCAAGGTGACCCAGACCGTGATATGCTAGGAACGTTAATCATAAAGTTTTAATAATCACGTCAAAATAATAAATATATGTATTTTATGTTTTGTTTGCGTCTAACTGCTTGGCTAGTGCCCTGATATGTATTAATAGTCACATGCCATAGTACCGTATCAAGCCGCTAGCGGAGTGAAATGACGTAGCGCAGCCCGTTGAGAAGGGATGATTTTCGCTGCTGCCCGTAAGGAATCACAGCACGAAACTACACTTTATCAACTGGCCGCACCATTTTGTTATGCCCCTTCTGTCGGAGTTTTATGATATTGTGGTGCGGATATTTCATTGTGTACCAACACTGGAAACATTTGTACCTGTGTCTACATCTATACGTTGGAAATACTGTGAAGTGCGTGGCACAGGGTACTTTCCATTGAACCAGCTATCGAGGCCTTTTTCCGTATCATTTTCCCATAGAGCACCGGAAAAATGATGGCTTCAACGTCTCTGTGCTCGCAGCAGTTACTCTTATTTTGTTTTCGCGATCCCTACAGCAGCGATATATGGAGGTTGTTGTGCATTCCTAAATTCTTAAGTTAAATGTTGTCCGTGTAAGTTACTAAATAGGTTTTTAAGCGATAGTTTGCGTCTACGTTCAAGTGTTTGCTAGCACAGTTCTTTTTGTGTCTCCGTGTCGCTGTCCCATATTTCAAACAGACCTGTGACCACTCGTTCTGCCCTTCTTTGTTATACGACCAATATCCCCTGTTAGTTATATCTGTAAGGATCCCACACACTTGAGTAGTATTCTAGGGTGGGTCGCACGAGCTTTTGTACGTAATTTTCTTTTTAGACTTATTGCCTTTACATTGGATTCTACTAATGACCCAAAGTCTTTCACCCTACATTCCGAAGACTGAACCTATGAAATCATTCCGTTTCTTATCGCTGCCAGATGTTACATGAAGGTATTTGTATTAGATAGCCGAGTCCAAATCTACGATCCACTTATATTGTAGTCACACGATATTAAGTTTTTTCGATTTGTGAAGTGAACTGTTTTACATTTTTTAACATTTAATGAAAGTTAGTAACCTTTGTACCACTTTCAAATCTTGTCAAGATCTGAATGAATATTCGTGCAACTTTTCTCAGACAGTACTTGATTGTAGATAAATGCATAATCAGCGTAAACTCTGAGATTACTATTAACATCTCTGCAAAGTTATCAATATACGATGTAAAAAACAGGTTCCCAATACAACTTCCGTGGGCCGCCTTGCAGTGTGTCACCTGATGACGACTCTGCAACCGAGATAAAGCGCTGCGTCCTCTCTACCAAGAAACGCTCAATGTAGTCACAAATTTCGCTTAAGCGTACTTTCGATGATAAGCGTATGACTGGTACTGAGTGAAATGCTTTCCAGAAGTCGCGATATACGTTATGTACACTACGTGATCAAAAGTATCCGGACACCCGCCAAAAACATACGTTTTTCATATTAGGTTCATTGTGCTGTCACCTACTGCCAGGTACTCCATATCAGAGACGTCAGTAGTCATTAGACATCATGAGAGAGCAGAATGGGGTGCTCCGCGGAATTCACGGACTTCGAACGTGGTCAGGTGATTCGGTGTCACTTGTGTCATACGTCTGTACGCGAGATTTCCACACTTCTAAACATCCCTAGGTCCACTGTTTCCGATGTAATAGTGAAGCGGAAACGTGAAGGGACACGTACAACACAAAAGCATACTGGTCGAACTCGTCTGTTAACTGACATACACTGCTGACATTTGAAGAGGGTCGTAGTGTGTAATAGGCAGACATCTATCCAGGCCATCGCACAGGAATCCCAAACTGCATCAGTATCCAGTGCAAGTACTATGACAGTTAGGCGGGAGGTGAGAAAACTTGGGTTTCAGGGTCGAGCGGCTGCTCGTGAGCCACACATCACGCCGGAAGATGCCAAACGACGCCTCGCTTGGTGTAAGAAGCGTGTGCATTGCACGATTAAACAGTGAAAAGCCGTGTGTGGAGTGACGAATCACGCTACACAATGTGACGATCCGATGGCAGGGTGTGGGTATGCTGAATGCCCGGTGAACGTCATCCGCCAGTGTGTGTAGCGCCGACAGTAAAACTCGGAGACGGTGGTGTTATGGTGTGGTTGTGTTTTTCGTGGAAGGCGCTTGCACCGCTTGTTGTTTTGCGTGGCACTTTCACAGCACAGGCCTACATTGATGTTTTAAGCACCTTCATGCTTCCCACTGTTGAAGAGCAATTCGGTGATGGCAATTGTATTTTTCAACACGATCGAGCACATGTCCATAATGTGTTACATGACAATAACATCCCTGTAATGGACTGGCCTGCTCTGAGTGCTGACCTGAATCCTGTAGAACACCTCTGGGATGTTTTGGAACGCCGACTTCATGCCAGGCCTCACCGACCGACATCGATACGTCTGCTCGAGTGGCACGCATTACAAGATCGGCGCCGAGCACCACGGAGAAGTTCACTCTTCAAATCTCGTGCGAGTACTTTCCGAAAGGAGTCGGACAGCATATTACTTTCTCCTACATATGTTTCTAGAAACTACACAACGAGAATATTTCACTAAATTATGGCTAGTACAGATATTTATCGACAGTCATTTTTCCCATCCGCTGTTCTCTAGCGCAACAGGGACGGGGTGAATCAGCTACTATTTCCAGAAGAACTCTCTGCTACACACCGTCAGATGGCTTGCAGTATATGGTGTAGATGCAGATAGTTGTAGAATCAGTAGCGAAGATAAAATGCTGTGTTGACTTTATTGGGAGAATGCTAGGGAACAGTGGCTCACCTATAAAGGAGACAGCCAGTAGAACAATAGTACGACCAGTTCCGGAGTACTGATCGAGTGTTTGGGATGTTCACCAGGTCGAATTAAAGATCGACGTCGAAGCAATTCAGAGGTGTGCCCGATTAGCAAGTGAGTATTACGTAAACACTTCGTGAACTCAAAATGGAATCTCTGCAGGGAAGATGACGTTCTTTTCGTAAAACACTCTCGAGAAAATTTAGAAAACCGGTACTTGCTACTGGCTTAGGAACTCGTCTCCTGCCGTCAACGTACATTTCGCGTGAGGACTGCGAAGACAGGATGAATTAGGGCTCGTATGGGGAGTAGACAGCCGTTTTCCCTCGATTCATTTGTGTGGGGAACGGGGAAGACACTGACTGGTAGTGGTACAAGGTACTGCCCACCCTGCACTTGCGGAGTACGTGTTCAGCTGTAGATGTAGACACAGATGCAGATCACTCAATTTGAGAGAGAAATAAACACACAAACAATTGCAGCCTTATAGTTACAGTGGACAAAGTTCTTCTTTTCAGTTACCACCCACATCCATTCCCTAGGCGGGACGCCTCACTCCGTCTCTCAGTTTACGACACAGCAGCGCTACGGACGAGAGCTGGCGATCCAGGCGCTGACAGGTCGGGACTTACACGGGGAATTCCGAGAACAGCTCCCGCTGGGCGCGATTGTAATTTGGGCGTCCATTTATAACTCGACGTGGCGCGGGGTCGCAATTTCGCACCGCATTCGTGGGAATTATCGCGCATCGGCCGGCCGGCGCGGCCGCACTGTGATGCAAATCCGCGGCGACACCTGCGAGCAGTGCCGCCAACCCCCCGGGTCGTTACGGCCATTCATTCCGAGACGAGAGCTTGGCGCCGGTTGCCGCCCGGCCGTAACCGGTCACTGGCTGTGGCGACTTAGCGCCTCATCCGCCTTCCGCTAATGGCGTTTCAGCATACACTAACACTGACGAGTCACGTCATTACGCACATCTGGAGGCGGAGAACGGACAGCAGAGGGCAATGACGGTAGTGACTAAATCAAGGGCTGACAGGTATCTCGAGCTACGCTGTCTGCCACAGCTTGAAAAGCTCCCAGCCGATTCGAAACTGAACTACATAAGATTGTGAACCGGGTAGCTACCCTGAAATACACCACCGAAAGCTCAAAACGATCTATTAATAATGTGATCTTACTGCTAATATAAACTTTAGGACATGGTAAAACTTGAGTAATCCGCGAAGATTTTGAACTTGGCTCCGCTTCAGCAACTTGCCTGCAAGAGCTTTAGTTGATAGGAAATAAGAGCCGACCAGTTGCAAAACATAGCTTTATTAAATCTTGGCCATAATTTCGACCGTTTTAAAACTGTCTTCTTCACAGGCTGTTGTACGCAGAATCACATTACTACTGGCCATTAAAACTGCTACACCAAGAAATGCAGAAGATAAACGGATATTGATTGGACAAATATATTATACTAGAACAGACATGTGATTACATTTTCACGCAATTTCGATGCATAGATTCTGAGAAATCAGTACCCAGAACAACCAACTCTGGCCGTAATAATGGCCTTGATACGTCTGGGCATTGAGTCAAACAGAGCTTGGATGCCGTGTACAGGTACAGCTGTCCATGCAGCTTCAACACGATACCACAGTTCATCAAGAGTAGTGACTGGCGTATTGTGACGAGACAATTGCTTCGCCACCATTGACCTGACGTTTTCAATTGGTGAGAGATCTGGAGAATGTGCTGGCCAGGGCAGCAGTCGAACATTTTCTGTACCCAGAAAGGCTCGTACAGGACCTTCTACATGCGGTCGTGCATTAGCCTGCTGAAATGTACGATTTCGCAGGGATCGAGTGTAGGGTAGAGCCACGGTTCGTGACACATCTGAAATGTATTGTCCACTTTTCAAAGTGCCATCAATGCGAACAAGAGGTGACCGAGACGCGTAACTAATGCCACCCCATACTATCACGCCGGGTGATACGCCAGTATGGCGATGACGAATACACGCTTCCAATGTGCGTTCACCGCGATGTTACCAAACACGGATGCGACCATCATGATGCTGTAAACAGAACCTGGATTCATCCGAAAAAATGACGTTTTGCCATTCGTGCACCCGGGTGCGTAGTTGAGTACACCACCGCAGGCGCTCCTGTCTGTGATGCAGCGTCAAGGGTAACCGCAGCCGTAGTCTCCGAGCTGATAGTCCATGCTGCTGCAAACGTCGTCGAACTGTTCGTGCAGATGGTTGTTGTCATGCAAACGTCCCCATCTGTTAACTCAGATATCGAGATGTGGTTGCACGATCCGTTACAGGCATGCGGAGAAGATGCCTGCCATCTCGACTGCTAGTGATACGAGGCCGTTGGGATCCAGCACGGCGTTCCGTATTACCCCCCTGAACCCACCGATTCCATATTCTGCTAACAGTCATTGGATCTCGACCAACGCGTGCAGCAATGTCGCGATACGATAAACCGCAATCGCAATAGGCTATAATCCGGCCTTTATCAAAGTCGTAAACGTGATGGTATGCATTTGTCCTCCTTACACGAGGTATCACAACAACGTTTCACCAGGCAGCGCCTGTCAACTGCTGTTTTTGTATGAGAAATCGGTTGGAAACTTTCCTCATGTCAGCACGTTGTCCGTGTCGCCATCGGCGCCAACCTTGTGTGAATGCTCTGAAAAGATAATCATTTGCATATCACAGCATCTTCTTCCTGTCGGTTAAATTTCTCGTCTGTAGCACGTCATCTTCGTGGTGTAGCAATTTTTGTGGCCGTTAGTGTATTATCTATACCTGATGTGAGAGTCGTTGATCCCGTCTAGTAAATGTGTGTCATCCACTTAATCTCCATTTTTGAATTATATATTTTAGATGCTGATTAAGTGGATGACACGCACATTTACTAGATGGAATCAAGGACTCTGACATTACTTACAGATAATACGTGATTCTACGTAAAGTGCCTTCTGAAAAAAGAAAGAAAGTTTTAAAACTGTCGAAACCATGCTGAATTTTTAATGAACCTGTATCTTGCAATTGGTTGGCTGTTATTTACGTTAGAACACTGACCGCAAACATTTCACAGTACTACACTCCCTCACTGTGTAATGAATTGTGCCTTTCAGGCTTAATTGTAACAGGACAAATGTGTAACCTGCACTGCCTAATAACCTGAGGAACTATGAGCCTGTGTGGTGCCACGAATAAGTTTCAATGACTCCTTCTCTGCCACCGTTTGCCTCAAGCTACTTCATTTACGTTGCCTTACCTGTAGTGCTATAAATCTATTTAGGAATAATACTGCAACTGCTACTCATTCATGCTTCGTTATTGTTCGATTATTTGCAATGAAAGTGAATAGAGCGTGGTTTTAAGAAGCAAATCTTAAGTGTCAACATATAGCGACATGGAACGAGTTGTGCAGTTTGTGACAGAAGAAGAGGTCTGAGACAATGAATTCGCGAAGACGATATGTATGAAAAAAGCAATATAATGTTTGAAAACACAACGTGAAAATATATAAGTTTACTCGTCATTTAATAAATAAAAATTTAATGCTATTCTTTGGTAAGCGCACATATTGAGAATGGCTGTAACGATTTGCCTGATTTAAAACAAAGATATTCTTAATAATCCGAATCAATTAGTAGAGAGAGAAAAGTTAGAAAAGTATGCCGGAATATGCAAAATCGGGAAAATATGTAAGTGTTATTTACTACGGGATTTTTGTGTGAAGTCCCTAACTCACCATTCGAACGATGAATAAGCGTAATTCCTTTCATGGGTTTGTTCGTAATTGTGCTGGAAACGTTCTCAGGACAATATCCTGAGAATTACAAAGAGAAGTTGGAAAATTCGGACAAACTGAAAAAAATCGTAATCGGCATATAGATTTCAACCAAATATGGTACATATATTACTTACTATCTGGAATGAAATGATGTGAGAAGGTAAAAACCTTCAACCTCCACCTGGGGTAAGAGTGCTAACGTGGAGAGAAAACTGGCAGGGGACAGACAGATATGGAGGAGGGGGAGATTGACACAGAAAGGAGGAGATGGCCTGAGAGAGGGGAGGAGTAGCAGATGGGCTGAGGGGGGTCACGAAGAGGTTGATGAAGAGTGGCGGGTGGAGGAGTTGGACACACAGAGGGGGGGAAGGAGGGGACAGGCATAGGGAGATGTAGGGGGAGACGGAGTAAAAGAAATGGAATAAATACATACCTGGGCGATGTCGGGTTCTCATCTAGCTGATAAATACAGTAACAGATTAAGCCAGTTAACATTCTCGCCGAAGGTAGTAACAGGAATGATGTAAAAAATAAGGTTACAAGCTTCTGAAACATCTTGTGAGTAAGAGAGGCGCAACTGTCTAAAGGGATGCCAGGAATCGGAATGCTTTGTGCTAAAACTGCTACGGTTGGCCAGTACCAGTCAAATTTTCCGCGTGTTCCTAAGAGATAATTCTCGATTGCTTTGCAGCGATATGGACTGATATACGCGATTTGGAAGACATTGAATAGAAATCCGCCGTCTTCCAAGCCGTTGAAGGGAATATGATGCGCTCTTCGTTACTAGCGATGCGTGACGTACTCCAGCTGGATAATGCAAGACCCCACAGTGGGGTTCACACGATAAACGGCTTGTGAAAGGCACCTATCCTTGAGTCGCCTGCATGATGCCCTGATTTTTCAGCCGTAGAGCACGTATGAGCTGGGAAGAAGTGTACCTTAACAGAGCCTCCAGTCAGAAAATTGCATGAACCGAAACTATTTCGGACATCCCAAGAAATTCCTCTGTATGACGTTTCGTGCCAAGACGAATGCCAGGTTTTATTCTTGTTCTTGGAGATCACTGTTTCAATAATGGGCATCACTTTCGGAAGGAATGTAAGTCAATGAGTTAACACCTGTCACGTGGTGAGCATCTCCACAAAGCTTGGTAAATATCGGAACGGTGATTCCTAATCAAAAGCTTTCGATTTCTATCAGTATATATCAGTTTCTAAATATACATCTACATGGATACTCTGCAAATCACTTTAAGTGTTTGACAGAGGGTTCATCGAACCAGCTTCACAATTCTCTGTTATTCCAATCTCGTATACCGCGCGGAAAGAATGAACACCTGTATCTTTCCGTACGAGCTCTGATTTCCCTTATTTTATCTTGGTGGTCGTTCCTCTCTATGTAGGTCGGTGTCAACAAAATATTTTTTCATTCGGAGGAGAAAGTTGGTGATTGGAATTTCGTGAGAAGATTCCGTTGCAACGAAAAACGCCTTTCTTTTAATGATGTCCAGCCCAAATTCTCTATCATTTCTGTGACACTCTCTCCCATATTTCGCGATAATACAAAACGTGCTGCCTTTCTTTGAACTTTTTCGATGTACTCCGTCAGTCCTATCTAGTAAGGATCCCATACCATGCAGCAGTATTGTAAAAGACTACGGACAAGCGTAGTGTAGGCAGTCTCCTTAGTAGGTCTGTTACATTTTCTAAGTGTCCTGTCAATAAAACGCAGGCTTTGGTAAGCATTCCCCACAACATTTTCTATGTAATCCTTCCAATTTAAGTTGTTCGTAATTGTAATACTTAGGTATTTAGTTGAATTTACGGCTTTTAGGTTAGACTGATATATCGTGTTACCGAAGTTTAACTAGTCCCTTTTAACACTCATGTGGATGACCTCACACTTTTTGTTATTTAGGGTCAACTGTCACTTTCGCTCCATTCAGATATCTTTTCTAAATCGTTTTGCAGTTTGTTTTGATCTTCTGATGACTTTATTAGTCGATAAACGACAGCGCCATCTGCATACAACCGAAGACGGCTGCTCAGATTGTCTCCCAAATCGTTTGTATAGATAAGAACAGCAAAGGGCCTGTAACACTGCCTTGGGGAACGCCAGAAATCACTTCTGTTTTACTCGATGACTTTCCGTCACTTACGACGAACTGTGACCTCTCTGACAGGAAATCACAACTCCAGTCACATAACTGAGACGATATTCCGTAAGCACTGAGTTTCAATACGGGCCGCTTGTGTGGTAGAGTGTCAAAATCCTTCCGGAAATCCAGAAATACGGAATCAATCTGAAATCCCTTGTCTATAGCACTCAACACTTCATGTGAATAAAGAGCTAGTTGTGATTCACAGGAACTATGTTTTCTAAACCCATGTTGACTGGTGTCAATAGACAGTTTTCAAATGGTACAAATGGACCTGAGCACTATGGGACTTAGCATCTGTGGTCATCAGTCCCCTAGAACTTAGAACTACTTAAACCTAACTAACCTAAGGACATCAGACACATCCATGCCCGAGGCAGGATTCGAACCTACAACCGTAGCGGTCACGAGGTTCCAGACTGAAGCGCCTAGAACCGCACGGCCACACCGAATAGACATTTTTCTTCGACGTAATTCATAATGTTCGAACACAATATATGTTCTAAAATCCTGCTACATATCGACGTTAACGATATGGGCCTATAATTTAGTGGATTACTCATGCTACCATTGTCGAATATTGGTGTGACCTGTGCAACGTTCCAGTGTTTGGGTACGGATCTTTCGTCGAGCGAATGGTTGGATATGATTGTTAAGTATGGAGCTAACACATCAGCATACTCCGAAAGGAACTTAATTGGTATGCAGTCTGGACCAGAAAACGTGCTTTTATTAAGATTTAAGTTACTTCACTACTCCGAGGATATTTACTTCTACAAAATGTCAAATGTGTGTGAAATCTTATGGGACTTAACTGCTAAGGTCATCAGTCCCTAAGCTTACACACTAAATTATCCTAAGGACAAACACACACACCCATGCCTGAGGGAGGACTCGACCCTCCGCCGATACCAGCCGAGCAGTCCATGACTGCAGCGCCTAGACCGCTCGGCATTTACTTCTACGCTAATCATGTTGGCAGCTGTTTTTGAATCGACATCTGGAATATTTACTTCGTCTTCTTTTGTGGAGGCATTTCGGAAGACTGTGTTTAGTAACTCTGCTTTGGCAGTTTCCTATGAAGATCGTAATTCAACTAAGACACCTGCTAATTTTTAAGTACCGTTGTTAACAAATGTCACGTGAATATAGATTACAATCGAGACGCGGTGCTGTTTTAACGGCCAGCGCCGCGCCGCGCCGTCGCCTCCAGCGCGGCGTGCAGTATCAGGTAGCGGCAAACGCTTAAGGGAGCGCAGCTTGCACGCCGCGACACGCAAATTCTGTCCAGGAGGCTGGAAGCGGGGGCCGGCGCCCTCATCACACGGGAAATACGGCCCTGTTCGGCGCCGCCATCCTGGGCCGATACCGTAATGGCTTTTCAATACCAGGTCGCAAGCGCGGGCGCGCCGCAAAAAGAACTCCGTCTACGACGCCGTTCCTCTCACGCACCGTACCGAGGAAAACATAAAGTCCACGCTCCACCCAACTTCTCTTACTTCGATTCCAGCCGGCGTGGGAGTCTCGATTTGTATATTAATGATAGTCAGGCGGCACTCAGCGAGAAGGTAAACGGCTTTGCCGGCACCATTCCTTGCCCTGACCCTTCCCAAAGCAACGAATTCACCTATTATTACGTATGTGTCGACTCTGCCTTCACAACCACAATGGAGTCGAGCAGACGTGATGCTAGACTGCGCATGGATGACGGTAACGCAACTATTCTTCAATAACAGACGACTACAGACTCAGTGCTGTAAGTATAATTTACACTACTCGCCATTAAAACTGCTACAGCAAGAAGAAACGCAGATGACAAACGGGTATTCATTGGACAAATATATTATACTAGAACTGACATGTGATTACATTTTCACGCAATTTCGCTGCATAGATCCTGAGAAATCAGTACCCAGAACAACCACCTCCGGCCGTAATAACGGGCTTGATACGCCTGGGCATTGAGTCAAACAGAGCTTGGATGGCGTGTACAGGTACAGCTGCCCATGCAGCCTCAACACGATACCACAGTTAATCAAGAGTAGTGACTGGCGTATTGTGACGAGCCAGTTGCTCCGCCACCATTGACTGGACGTTTTCAATTAGTGAGAGATCTTGAGAATGTGCTGGCCAGGGCAGTAGTCGAACATTTTCTGTATCCAGAAAGGCCCGTACAGGACCTGCAACATGCTGTCGTGCATTATCCTGCTGAAATGTAGGGTTTCGCAGGGATCGAATGTAGGGTAGAGCCACGGTTCATAACACATATGAAATGTAGCCTCCACTGTTCGAAGTGCCGTCAATGCGAACAAGAGGTGACCGAGACGTGTAACCAAAGGAACCCAATACCATCACGTCGGGTGATACGCCAGTATGGCGATGACGAATACACGCTTCCAATGTACGTTCACCGCGATGTCACCAAACACGGATGCGACCATCATGATGCTGTAAATAGAACCTGGATTCATCCGAAAAAATGACGTTCTGCCATCCGTGCACCCAGGTTCGTCGTGGAGTACACCATCACAGGCGCTCCTGTCTGTGATGCAGCGCCAAGAGTCACAGCAGCCATGGTCTCCGAGCTGATAATCCATACTGCTGCAAACGTCGTCGAACTGTTCGTGCAGATGGTTGTTGTCTTGGAAACGTCCCCATCTGTTCACTCAGGGATCGAGACGTGGCTGCATGATCCGTTACAGCCATGCGGGTAAGATGCGTATCATGTCGACTGCTAGTGATACGAGGCCGTTGGGATCCAGCAAAGCGTTCCGTATTACCCTCATGAACCCACCGATTCCACATTCTGCTAACAGTCATTGGATCTCGACCCACGCGAGCAGCAATGTCGTGATACGATAAACCGCAATCCCGATAGGCTACAATCCGACCTTTATCAAAGTCGGAAACGTGATGGTACGCAATTCTCCTCCTTACACGATGCATCACAACATCGTTTCACCAGGCAACACCGGTCTACTGCTGTTTGTGTATCAGAGATCGGTTGGAAACTTCCCTCGTGTCAGCACTTTGTAGGTGTCGCCACCGGCGCTAACCTTGTATGAATGCTCTGAAAAGGTAATCATTTGCATATCACAGCATCTTCTTCCTGTCGGTTAAATTTCGCGTCTGTATCACGTCATCGTCGTGGTGTAGCAATTTTAATGGCCACTAGTGTAATAAAGTGTCACGCTATTCTAATAATGAAGCCCATACGACTGAACAGTTTAAGAAGGCGTTGAAACTGGTGGAAAAAGTGCCCGGAAGCAAAACAATTGCTTTTGGACCTGGAGACAACGCTTTGTCAATAAAGAAAAGCCGCACACATACTCTGTCAGAGGTTACAGACAAAGAGAAGAAATGAAACTTGGATGATAATGGGCCACGTAAGTCAGAGTTGGTACAAGACTTTTGATGTTGTTTTGGAATACCGTGAAACTACTTAAAATGTTCTCGTCTATATTTCTTTTGTTGTAAATAGTAAAAACAAGAGTTCTAACCAGAACGATACACAGCAAGAAAATATTTTGTAAGACTTACAATTCGAGATGCTACGAGAAGTGTCGGATAGTATGGGCCGAGCAAGTAAATATACGGCTTTAGTATAAGAAAGTAAACAGTAATAAAGTAAACAGTTGGTTAAAAATATCTTTCAACTTCTGGTCGATTGAAGTCGACGCAACACAGTACACTTGTGAAGAGAGATTTTCTGGAAGACAGAAATCTGTACCTGCCAGTTTATTTTCACAGTTTAACTTGTGATACAGTTTGAGATCTTCCGGCGTATGGGCCGGAGTGGCCGTGCGGTTGTGGGCGCTACAGTCTGGAGCCGAGCGACCGCTACGGTCGCAGGTTCGAATCCTGCATCGGGCATGGATGTGTGTGATACCCTTAGGTAAGTTGGGTTTAATTAGTTCTAAGTTATAGGCGACTGATGACCTCTGAAGTTAAGTCGCATAGATGTCCACTATGGACGAAGGGTAGTTACTACTATTCTGAAGAAGGTTGGGTTACTCCGACTGATATCTAGGTAAATTCCAGGTGAACGGTTCAGATGAGGCTGTTGATTATTGAAACTAAAATTAATATGTATACAGTTGCTGACAGGGCCGCGAAATGTTGAAAATATTGATTTCTATCTCCTAGGAAGACGGAAAACATTTTCAGGAGCCATTTCGGTCATTTTGACTTCCAAAACTCTTGAAACCTCTTCTTTTGGCCAGAAATACTGTCTTTTCATGTGGTGCTTTGTTTTCTATGTCTTCCTTCCTTCGTCTGTAACGTGTTAATTTGCCTCCAGGGTAGGTACAACTACATTCCTGACATTTTCGAACATCTTCAATCATATTACAGTCTCGAGGTCTACAAATCCTAGAACGTACCTTGCTTCTTCTTACATCGATGTTCCATTGATGATAATAATTATGATGACGATGACAGATGCAGTTGGGCGCACAACGTCATGATTTCCAGCACCCTTAAGTAGATATTCGAGACGAGTGTGGTTAAATAAAATCCATAAAACTTTCAACATTAATTAAAATATACCACTCACTTAAAAAAAAGAACAAGGTATCTCTTTCTCTGTCTGTCTCTCTCTCTCTCCCTATTATGAAGTACGAAGTCATAACTGCCTCTGCGCTGACTTTGCTTTTCATAAAGCCAAAACTACTTTCGATATATCGCACAGGTAAAATAGTAGTGAGTATCCGCCCCGAGTGATTAAAATGGAACGATGACATGGAACTAGTTGTAGCAATATTAGATACCACGCTGTGAAACATTGGAGGAATGCTAAGGAAATACGAGGTGTGGCTAGAAAAAAACCGGACTAGTACTGGTGAAACAATAACTGATGCAAACATTGAAAAAATCGGTAAACTTGTTCGACAAGATCGCCGTTTAACAATCAGAGCAGTGTCTGAGTTAACAGGAGTTGACAAGGAACAAGTTTACCGATTTTTTCAATGTTTGCACCAGTTTTTGCTGACAATGGTCTGCCAGTGCGAGTGTCATCACTGGTGTCTTCGCGGCCATCTTTAAATCGTTTAAACCACTCAAACACTTGTGTTCGCGATAAACAATCATCGCCGTACACTTGTTGTAACATTACAAACGTTTCACTTGCAGATTTTCCTAGTTTGAAACAAAATTTGATGTTAACACGCTGTTCTTTCTGTACACTCAACATTTTCCGACGCACAGACAAAACGTCAACTACTTAAAACAGACGCCACGGTCAGACTGAGTGCAGGAGGCAGATGAAACTCGAGCAGTAGGCGGAGCGAGAGTCACGTGACAGGCCACGCGACTTTCATCCTTATTGCATTCGTTTTATTATTTCACCAGTACTAGTCCGGTTTTTTTCTAGCCACACCTCGTATAATTCTTCCACGAAATAAGTAACGTAACGTTACTTTGCTTCACAGATATCTTGATTATTGCTGGTCAGTTCTGGACTGTCACTAGGCAGGTTTATCACACGACGTGGAATAAACCCACGAAAGATCGGTACGTTTCACGTCGGACTCGTTTAGTAAACGTGAGAGCATGCTGGACAATTACACTTTTGTCGATATACGTTGACTAATCAAAACATTATGAGCACTTCCCGCAACAAGACCGAATGCAAACCGATGGCGCTGCGGACACGTCACCCGGTAAGGGAGACTCGGGGGGGGGGGGGGGGGGGCTCTGAGCACTATGGGACTTAACATCTATGGTCATCAGTCCCCTAGAACTTAGAACTACTTAAACCTAACTAAGGACAGCACACAACACCCAGCCATCACGAGGCAGAGAAAATCCCTGACCCCGCCGGGACTCGAACCCGGGAACCCGGGAACCCGGGCGTGGGAAGCGAGAACGCTACTGCACGACCACGAGATGCGGGCTCGGTAAGGGAAGTTAGTATCCGGAGAAGAGGTGAATTAGGAATTTTTTTTAATAGTCGTCAATCTTCTGACTAGTTTGATGCGCTCTGCCACGAATTCCTCTCATGTGCCAACCTCTTCATCTCGGAGTAGCACTTGCAACCTACGTCCTCAGTTATTTGCTGGAAGTGTTCCAACATCCGCCTTCCTGTAGGGTTTTTTGCCCTCTACAGCTCCCTCTGGTACCAGGATTTCATTCTCTGACGTCTTAACACATGTTGCATCATTCTGTCCCTTCTCCTTTCCAGTGTTTTCCACATATTACTTTATTCTCCGATTCTGCAAAGAACCTCCTCATTCCTTACCCATTCGGTCCACCTAATATTCAACATTCGTCTGTAGCACCACCCTCAAATGCATCTATTCTCTTCTGTTTTTCCACAGCCCACGTTTCACTAGCAAACAATGTTGTGCACCAAGCCCACATCCTTAAAAATTTCTTCCTCTAATTAAGGCATATTTGATACTAGTAGACTTCTGTTGGCCAGGAATGGTCTTTTTGCCTCTGCTAGCCTGATTTAATGTCCTCCTTGCTCCATTCATCATAGGTTATTTTGCTGCCTAGCAACTAACTTCCTTAACTACATCTGCTTCATTACCATCAATCCTGATGTTAAGTCTCTCGCTGTTCTCATTACTTTCGTCCTTCTTAGAGTTACTGTCAATCTGTACTCATTCCATTCACCAGGTCACGTAACTCTTCTTCATTTTCACTCAGGATAGCAACGTTGAGCCGTGGTAAAAATTGCTGTTTTGAAGAGCGCGCCGCAGCGCGTTGTGTGAAGCAGTCGCCCTCCGTTTCTGGCTGTGGCGCCGCTGTGGCAACCGCAGCTTTTGTGTCTCCCTCTGGTGGGAAAGGGGAAAGGTTGCCTGTTCACATGCATTTAAGGGGCGCTATGAGCTCGCCAGTTGGTCAGTCTGGGTGAGTCTGGAGTCACTCTGGGGTCAGTCTCTCGTCCCCAGCTTGCTAGTCTGTCTCTCGTCCGAATTTGTGGCGCAGTGAGAGAACTCAACGAGTGGTCGCCCGGTCGAGGGCTTAGTCCCTGCATCTGAGTCTGCGTGTTAGGCCACCAGTCTGCCCGAGTTGCTCAGGCAACGGTCATTGGCGGTAGGATCGATCGGTTGGACGGTCGCGCACTGAGACACAAGATGACTTGTCCGCCTTGAGCGTCGGTGCATGTGAGGTCGCCACGTGAGACCTGTGGGCCGCGCCTTATAGCGAGGGGTAGTGGCTTCGCGGCCGACACGAGAGCAACGGGAGTCAACCCACGACATCGGTCTCGCCGGTGCGAGCTGCGACGCCGTGAGACGGGAGATCGGCGCGCCTTCCTGCGTCCGTTGAAGCGGCTGGCAGCGGACGGTTCGGGAGAGCGTTTTGGGGGTGCTGCGCCAGGTCTTCGCCAGAAATCGCAGTTTATTTAGAAGTTAAGTGATTGGTGATATGTTGTTTCATTTACTAGTTAAATTCTACTTGTTTCTTGGTGAGGTCACCAGCCGCTTTGTTTTGGGGTCGTACCACCATTATTCTCCGTTTGCCCACCTGCGGGAAGGTGGTTATTTATGAATTGGGTGGTCCGTTTTTCCCTTGTGGAGTAGGGGCGGGTTAGAGCAATCTGCGGTTCGGGTTGTTCGGAAATCTCCCTATCAATCTGCCGTACGTTAATAGCTGCCTCTGTGATGTTTGTCGGATTCGGTGTGTTAACGCATTTATTGCTTGAAGTCTAACGGCCCAATTACTGAAATAAGTTTTTATCTTGCCTATCATCTTGAGAGGAGGTATATGTGTACTGTAGGGCATGTTTGGCCAACCTTCTATAATTTTATGTAAGATTGCATTTCATGGTCTTTTATTTAAATGGTCATTTTAGTGTATAAAGTTGCCACCCTTCCACCGTAAGACTTTCTTAGAAGCTAAAATCAAGTTCCACCTTCGATGGGAAGTTAATCTTTTAATTTTAGTGTTTTGTACCATTTTCATCCCTCCTACGGGGTGCATAGTTTGTGGGCTTGTGTGAACTGTTAAAAATTTTACTTTAAGGTAATCTAGTGTGTTGCAGATTTGTACCTGTGTAGTTTTTCACAGGTTGTGAGCGGTCGTGACGACGGCCGTGACAAAAGGGAGCGGGAAGGTTCTCAGCCCGAAAGCTCATACACTCAAAAATTTGTTTCTTTCTGCCACTGAATCAATTGCAACTTGATATTTAGAGGGTGCTTTCTGCTTATAATTTTAAACCTGTTTCTTAAAAAAATAGAAAGGCTTTAGGAATAAAATTGCCATTTGCTAAAAGGAATTTCATTTTGATTTCATCAGTTACTCCCTGGCAACTACTTCCACGCTCACATAGTGTGATTAAATGTGTTAGTCTTGATGAATCGCTAGTAAATAAAGTAAATTCTTAAGAAAATGTTTTGAAATTCAATTCACTGTTCAAACGTCACCAGTGGATTGTATCATTTATATCGTTTCACCTTGAATTTTAATTTCACTCCTGATCCTCTCTCTTATTTCCATGATTGCTTCTTCGGTGTACAGATTGAACCGTAGGAGCGGAAGACTACATCCCTGTCTTACACCTTTTTTAATCCGAGCACTTCGTTCTTGGTCTTCCATTCGTATTATTCCCTCTTGGCCAGTGAATATAAGCACGGACGGAAATCCACAGACATGAGCGTGTTTGACAAAGCACACATCCTCACGAACCGGCGCCTGTTATCGCGAGAACCTAGGGGACAAGGAAGCTGGTCGGTTGTTCACCATGTACTGTCGTGAGCATTTTCGGAAAATGGTCGGTGGTCGGTGAAACCACGAGTAGGCGAAAAGGTGTTGGGCGTCCACACCTCATCACAAGACGTGGATGTTGGAGACTTGTGCGTTCTGTAAAGCACGAAAAGCGGTGACCTGTGGCCGACCTGACGACAGAGTTCAAGGCTGGTGCAAGCGCAAGTGTTTCAGAGCACACCTCTCAGCGCATATTGTTGAACATGGAGCTCCACAGCAGACGACCCTTGCGTGTTGCAGCACTGAACGACATCGTCAGTTGCTTTTGCAGTGGTAACGGATCTATCGATACTGGATCATGGTTCAGTGGATGACAGCAGGTAGTGTCCGAATAAGACACGGTCCAGGCGAACCATTGTTCGAATCATGCCCCGCGCCAAGAACGCAGGTCTGTGAGGAGGGGGACGGCGGTAGCCGGCAGTATTTTGCTAAATGGGGCGTTCATGTGGGTTTCCGCGGAACCTGTGATAGTAATCGATGGCACCATGGCAGCTGCGGACTACGTGAACATCACCGGGACTACTCGCATCCCTTGATGAGTGATCTCTTCTGCGACAGCAGTGGTATCTTCCAGCTGGATTAGTGTCTACATCTACATCTACATCCATTCTCCGCAAGCACCTCTATCGGTTCTCCCTTCTATTCTAGTCTCGTATTGTTCGTGGAAAGAAAGATTGTCGGTACGCCTCTGTGTGGGCTCTAATCTCTCTGATTTTATCCTCATGGTCTCTTTTGCGACATATACATAGGAGGGAGCAGTATACTGCTTGACTCCTCGATGAAGGTATGTTCTCGAAACTTCAACAAAAGCCCGTACCGAGCCACTGAGCGTCTCTCTTGCAGAATCTTCCACTGGAGTTTATCTATCATTTCCGTAACGCTTTCGCGATTACTAAATGATCCTGTAGCGAAGCGCGCTGCTCTCCGTTAGATCTTCTCTATCTCTTCTATCAACCCTATCTGGTACGGATCCCACACTGGTGAGCAATATTCAAGCAGTGGGCGAACAAGTGTACTGTAACCTACTTCTTAGTTTTCGGATTGCATTTCTATAGGATTCTTCCAAAGAATCTCAGTCTGGCATCTGCTGTACCGACGATCAATTTTATATGATCATTCTATTTTAAATCACTCCTAATGCCGACTCCCAGACAATTTATGAAATTAACTGCTTCCAGTTGCTGACCTGCTATATTGTAGCTAAATGATAAGGGATCTTTCTTTCTGTGTATTCGCAGCATATTACACTTGTCTACATTCAGATTCAATTGCCATTCCCTGCACCATGCGTCAATTCATTGCAGATCCTCCTGCATTTCAGTACAATTTTCCATTGTTACAACCTCTCGATACACCACAGCATCATCCGCAAAAAGCCTCGGTGAACTTCCGATGTTATCGACAAGGTCATTTAAGTATATTGTGAATAGCAACGGTCCTACGACACTGTCCTTGTCACAAGACCAGAATGGTGCTACATTCATTTTCAGAGAATAACAGCGAACTCACATAAGCGTGTGGTCACCAAATTTGCGTATTATACACTCTGTGGAACACATCCGGCAAGCTTCCTACGGCCAGCTCCGCACCCGTACGCAAAGAGCCCGCAATTTACGGAATTTATGTGACCTGTGTGTAGGTATCTAGTTGCACATACCTCCAGAAACCTAAGAACGACTCGTCGAATCCAGATAAAACTGCTGTCGTTCTGCGTTCCAAACACTGTATTAAGCAGTTGGTCACAACGTTTTCGCCTCTTCAGTGTATTTTTGGGGAAGAGGACATCCGCTGCCGTGTGGTGTTAAAATTATCCGTCATTCTCTACTACTTGAGAAGCACCATTTTCATGATGCTGCGCATAAATGACAAGCAAGGAGTGACTATACGAAATTCTTAAACTATTTAAATTTGTAACGTGTGATGTAGCCGATTTTACTCTGTTAGCAGTATGCACATGATTGATTGTGTAGTCAGCAACATTGATGTGAACATGGTATTCTTGTGTCAAACGAATAATAACGATAAAAATCGGGTAAAGGATAGATACCGTATTAAAATTATTGCTTGTCACTTATTACTCTCCAGACCTTGGAGGCTCGCTAAATCGGTATTAATTTATTATAGTAGTAGTGTGTAGTGCGTTGAAGAACAGAAAAAGGTCAGCTAATTACAGTACAATACGTATTCATATGTACAAAACCCTTTGTTATTGCTTCTAGGTAAACGAAGCTCTTCATGCTCTGACCTATGATTAATTTTTAACTGCTCCGTTTGCCTTCGTTCTTACTGGTAATTAAAAATCTTTACAGTTTCTGTATTACAGTATGCGACTTTGGAAATCTTTTGCGGGAACGTAACTTTAAGAGAATCTAAACCTATTTTACAAATATTTCCCCCTTACAGAAGAAGAGCTGCCGCTTAATTTCGGAAATACCTGTGTTGATTAAAGCTCAGCCTCTTTCGTCGTACTAAACTGGTTTTTCAGAATCAGGTTTGACACTGTGGTTGTATGCTCTGACACCAGATGGAGCCTGCCACGACTTCAATACTCTTTCAATCCAACGCCCTGGAGTGGTATTATTCACCTAACGTCGGAAACGGCTGCCGTATTGAGGAGGAGCTCCATTTTTCATGAAGATGAAATTTCGTGAATAACTTTGAAATCGGAGAAATAGCGAGGTTCCTGTGAGACAAAAAAATGGTTCAAATGGCCCTGAGCACTATGGGACTTAACATTTGAGGTCATCAGTCCCATAGAACTGAGAACTACTTAAACCGAACTAACCTAAGGACATCACACACATCCATGCTCGAGGCAGGCTTCGAACCTGCGACCGTAGCAGTAGCGCGGTTCCAGACTGAAGTGCCTAGAACCGCTTGGCCACAGCGGCCGGCCCTGTGAGACAATTCTCAATAAAAAGAAGAATGGTCCACAAAAATTGTTTACAGAAGTGACACAGAACATATTAACCCCGGGCGACTCTGTGTTCTCTTCAACTACCACAGGAGTTTTGTTCTCCTAAAACCTAACAAAATCGCGATTAACTGTTCTAGAGAGGTGGACAGTGGATTCATAAAAGAAAGAGAGAGATCGTTCTGTTCTTTAGAACTGCAGTGTAAAATTCGTACTATTCAATGTTGTCATCAGGACGCTATGCTTTGCAATAACTGCAAGTTCGTATGGATTCAGTACTCGCTATACGGTTAGTTGAGGGGCGTGAATTTATTACTTGTTCGTCTTGTAACGTTCCTAGAACTCCTTTCGTAAACTGCACACGTACGCTCGACATTTTCATCCACCGTGCACGGTAGACCTGTGGTTTTTCCTTCGCATGTCATCCACCTCCTACAAATTCTCGATGGCATTCGTAAATTTGCTAATGAGGAGGCTTCTCTTTGTGGAATTGTCGTCGAAATGCACACTGCGCATTAACGATGGAAGCCAATTTTGCTAATTGCATCTCACAAAACGATAGTTCCTGATGTCGACATTTTCCTATATACATGCCACAGCTCCAGTGCAGGTACGAATTGAACTTCTGTGTGGACCAAAACTTTCAACTTTTATGTGTCTACGAGCTTGTAGCTCTGTTTCTGCCTTTTGTGGACTGCGACAGGAAAGTTCTTGAAACATTTTCCTTCTTTTTCAGTATCCCTGTGTGGTACAATCCGAGAGGTGACGCTAGAGCTTGTGGTAGTACTTTTACGTTGATCGAGGTGGGGCAACGACCTTAGGTCCCCTGGGGAGGCAGTTGCTTCTCTTTAGATCAGCGGAAGCTTGAAACCTGCCTAGCAAGACCTTAAACTATGGGGTGCCATCTTATTACTTTATACAGGCCGCAGTGCACCACTTTGACCTCGCAGCCAGCATCCACGGCCCTCACAGGGCAGCAGAATTTTGTGCTACGCAGTGGAGCCCGCGAGCACTGGTGCCCGTGGATGGGGCTGCGTGGATTTCTTTTACCTCGGTTTTTATTATTATCTGTTATATACTTGGAGAAATTAATTTTAAGGAAAATACATTAGTTTTGAAGTAGAAAACTACAAATTTACGACATGTTTCAAGAAGAGAACAAAAAGCTGACAGGAAACAGAAAAAACAGACATAGAACCTCGTCCTGGGTGGGGATTTGGTATTGAACTTCGAGTCCTACTTCCCTCATCGTACAGTGTATTTTCGGTTGTGTGTTCTATGCTGATGAGCAAGTGCCTGTTTCTAATCCTTTTCAAAAGGATGTATTGAGGCCAACTAATTTTCCTGCACCGCATGTGTACTGATTGCTTTTTGAAACAGCACTTGCTGTTAGTGACTGTAAAGGCAGTGTACAGTACGAAATGAACCGTGCCTCGGCCAAGAATGACATGGCGCATCCGTAACTGCGCTCCGATATTCTGCCAATTGCCTAGACGGAAAACTTTGAGTCGCCGCCTACCTTCTAAGAGGTCCCCAGTGATCTGCAATGAAAATGGTATAATAGTAATACAATTCGTTATAAATACGAAGGTAGGGAAGAGAGTGTATTACTGTGAACAGTTCAGTGACAGGGTTGTTCTCATCAGAATAGAAAGCAAAATGAAATGATCGTGTGGCATAATTGGCCGGAAAGCCCAAACCGGGGAAGATCGGCCACCGAGTTGCAATTTTTGTTTCAGTCGACGTCACATTGGGCGACTTGCGCCTCGGTGATGAAGTTGACGAGAGCATGATTATCACAACACAACACCCAGTCCATGAGCGGAGAAAATCTCCAGCACAGCCGGGAATCGAACCCTGGCCCGCGGCATGCTAGACTTTCAGCTAAGCTGGCGAACAGAATCGACAGCAAAACAACATCGACAACGATAATTCAAGTACACCTCCCGACGCCGCAAGCTGAAGATGAGATAGAGAAAGTATATGTGGTTTTTGAAAGGGTAATTCAGTATGTACAGGTAGATGAAAATCTAGTAGTCACGGGGGATGGAATGCGGTTGAAGGTGAAGGAGTAGAAGAAACGGCTACGGGAGAATATGGGCTTGACACTAGAAATGAGAGGGGAGAGAGGCTAATAGAGTTCTGCAACAAAATTTCAGTTAGTAATAGCGAATTTTCTGTTCAACAATTACAAAAAGAGATAGAGAAGGCCGAGAGGTAGGGGAAGATTTCAGTTGCATTACATCACGGTCAGACAGAGATTCCGAAATCAGATACTGAATTGTCAGGCATACCCAGAAGCAGATACAGGGCCACATCACGATTTAGTAGTGATGAAGAGAAGGGTGACGTTTAAGAGATTCGTTAGGGATAATTAATACGAAAAGAAGTGGGAAATGGAAATACTAAGGAATGAAGAGTTTCGTTCTCTAAGGCGATAATACAACAAGGACTAGCTCAGTAGGTAGTTCAGTTGAAGAAAATTGGACATCTCCAAAAAGTGCAATCACAGAATTTGGAAAGGTAAACACAGGTACATAGAATATAGCTGCGAAGAAATCATGAGTAACAGAAGAAATGCTTAACTTCATCGATGGAAGAACGACGTTCAAAAACATTCAGGCAAATTCAGAAATACAAGTTACTGAGAAATGAAATAAATAGGAAGTACAAGGAAGCTAAGAAGAAACTGGTGCATGAAACATGAATAAATCGGAAAAGAAGTGACTGTATGAATTACTGACCCTGCGGATAGCAAAATCTAAATAACCTTCGGTGAAATTCAAAGAAGAATGGTAACATTAAGAGTGCAATGGCAATTCCACTGTTAAATGCAGGGGAGAGAGCAGATAGGTGGAAAGAGTACATTGAAGACTTCTATGACGGGAAAATTTGTCTGATATGATAGAAGAAGAAACAGGAATCGATACAGAAGAGATAGGGGATCCAGTATTAGGATGGATATTTAAAAGAACTTTCAAAAACTTAAGGCGCACTTAATATTCCGTCTAAATTTCTAAACTCATTGGGAAAGGGGCAACAAAACGATTATTCACATTGGTGTGTAGAATGTATGAGTCTGGCGATATACGATCTGACTTTCGAAACCAAGCATCCACACAGTTCTGAAGACTGCAAGAGATGGCAAGTGCGACAATTATGGCACAATCAGCTTAACAGCTGATACATACAAGATACTGATAATAATAATAAACAAATGATTCAAAACGAAAATTAAAATTGTTACATGTTAGTTTAGTTTTAGGAAAGGTAAAGGCACCAGAGACGCAGTTCTGATTTTCCGATTGACGGTGGAAGCAAGACTAAAGCAAAATGAATTCTTAGGATTTGTCGACCTGTAAAAACCCTTCGACGATGTAAAATGGGGAAAGATGTTCGAAATTCTGAGAAAAATAGGGGTGAACTATAGGGAGAGACGAGTAGTATACAATATGTACATGAGCCAAGAGTGGACAACCAAGAATGAAGTGATCGGATTAAAAAGGGTGTAAGACAGGGATGTAGGCTTTCGTCGGTAATGTTCAATCGTACATCGAAGAAGCTATGATGGAAATAAAAGAAAGGCTTAGGAGTGGGATTAAAATTCAAAGTGCAAGGATACCAATGATACGATTCGCTGAACTGCACTAAGTGAAAGTGAAGAAGAGTTACATGATCTGCTGAAAGGAATTAACAGTCTAATGAGTGCAAAATATGGATTAAGGCTAAATCGAAGAAAGACGAAAGTAATGAGAAGCAGCAGAAATGAGAACGGCGAGAAACGTAACATCAGGATTGATGGTCACGAAGTAGATGAAGTTATGGAATTCTGCTACCTAGACAGAAACTTAAGCAATGGCGTACGGAGCAGGAAGGACTCAAAAGAAGGCTAGCACTGGCAAGATGGGTATCCCTGGCCAAGAGAAGTCTACTAGTATCAAACATAGGCCTTCCTCAATTACATTCAAGAGAGGTTAAATTGTGATATCCCAGAAGATAAGTCCACAAATAGAGCCTTATGGATATCCTTTGGTAATCTATTTGACAACATTGAGGTTACCCTCTTGCCATTCTGTTCCTCCAGTAGTCTAGGATACAGGGATCCACATACCTGTAGTTCTCGAAATCGTCCAGACATTACTCATCACCAAAGATTATCAAAGGTGCATGCTATTATTTTGTGCATTGCATCTCCATACTTCTCTGGAAAACCCGATCAATTGCTTCATCAACAGATTTCCCCGGCCAAAAGCCAAAGCCAAATTGGTGTTGACTAAAGCCACTTTGAGAGAACTGGTATGAATACTTTTGCCCGAGTTAAGTACTGTCGTATGCCGAGGCCTAGCAATCTTAGTTGCTAAAATATATCCTAAACAGAACACAATACAGCAATTACATTTCATTTACACAATAAAATTTTAACTCTGCAGTGGAGTGTGTGCTGGCGTCAAACTGCGTGGCAGATGAAAACTGTGTGCCGGACTGAGACTCGAACTCGGGACCTTTACCTTTGGCGGGCAAGTGATCTACCAACAGAGCTACCCAAACTGAGCTATTGTAGCTCAGTTGGTGGAGCACTTGCCCGCAAAAAGCAAAGGTCCCGATTTGGAGTCTCGGCCCAGCACATAGTTTTAATGTGCCAGGAAATTTCACATGTCATTTATTTTGCTTAAGGGGGGTAGGACGTCAAGCGGGACGACTTGGAGCAGGAGAGGCACCTCAGGACATTTTAATTTCCAATGTTTTTCCTTTCACAAATAAATTCATAAAGCTTTGTCAGCATGACCAGGAAGGATTCAGAATTCACACTCATAACAGTGGAAGTTCTAAAACATAACGTAATAATTTTCTTTACATGTGAAATTTCATCATTTTTTTCACTTACTAATGGCAGCATTTGTTGCTATAGGTATACGTTTCTTCATAAGTAAGAGAGATTCTTCGATCAATTTTCATTTTTTTCACTTACTAATGGCAGCATTTGTTGCTATAGGTATACGTTTCTTCATAAGTAAGAGAGATTCTTCGATCAATTTTGCACAGCATAAAAACCATACTTGGTTCGAATGGCTCTGAGTACTATGGGACTTAACTGCTGTGGTCATCGGTCCCCTAGAACTTAGAACTACTGAAGCCTAACTAACCCAAGGAGATCACACACATCCAAGCCCGAGGCAGGATTCGAACCTGCTACCGTAGCGGTCGCTCGGTTCCAGACTGTAGCGCCTAGAACCGCTCGGCCACTTCGGCCGGCCAAAAACCATACTTAAAGGTGTATGAAGCTCTAGAATTTTCGAAATCTACTAAAAACTGTGGTAAAAATTGAGGTAATTAACTATAAAATTTGTGTTTTTTCTAAACATGAAGTTTAAAATATAACAGTTCATTCGTTTTTTCATAAATTAAATAAATTCTAGAGTTTTATACACCTGTGAGTATGGTATGTATGCTGTGCAAAATTCATCGAAGAATCTCTCTAACTTATAAAGAAAAGTGTACCTATAGCAACAAATGCAGCCATTAGTAAGTGAAAAAATGATGAAATTTCGCACGTAAAAAAATTTATTTTGTTATGTTTTAGAACGTCCACTGCAATGGGTGTGAATCCTGAATCCTTCCTGGTGATGCTGACAAAGTTTTATGAATTTATTTGTAAAAGTATAGACACTGGAAATTAAAATGTCCTGAGATGCCTCTACTGCTCCAAGTCGGCCCGTTTCACTTCCTACCCCCCCCCCCCCCCCCCTTAATTAAATAATACTGTTATTGGTGTGGTGATCTGTATGGTTTTCAAAGGACAACTGTCGATATCTGAGATGCTACAAGGTGGTAAATGTCCTGGTATCAACCTCTCCGCTGACGATTACTCGCTCCCTGGTCGCGCCACAGGTAGCCTACTTGCAGGCGCGGCAGCCGCGCGTGTTTTGAGAACGAGTCTGGCACCGCGGACAGACGTAAACAAACAGCGGCGTGTTTTGCCGGCGCCCTGCGCGCTGCACCCTGCACCCTGCGCTCGCTCCGGCCAGCGTTTCCAGACCATACCCTAGCGCAGCAGAGGAGAACCGAGCAGACGCTCATTAATTACGCGGCGAGCCGCAGCCGGCAGCCGGCGCGTCCGCCCGCCCCCGCTCCTTCCGGCGGCCCTACCGTAAACACTTGTTAAACAGCCCGCTGCTCGCTCACTCTGTTTGTGATTCCGCAAGTCCGCCTCTGTATGCGTGGGACCATCCCTGTCCGCAGAGGTACGCGACAAGTAAACCATTTACAGAGTCGTTACACATTATGTGACACATTTTAAGGAAACCTAGTGGTGACGGATTCTATTAAGTAAGAATGTCATCAGATTATCATTTAAAACTTGTAGTGATGAGCAGCAGAAATGTGATAAGCTGTAAATTTAACTTCGTATTTGTTGAGCAGGAAGTCGGTTAAGTCAACGAATTCTGATACGTTGGAAGTGAAATACCGAATGACATACTAAGCCTGGAAGATATAACAGTAGACACCACGGCGTGTTGTGTGCACCACGACCAAATAGTGGATAGAATTGGAAATAAATTCAGCATTGGCCGTATTTTGTTGTTTTATTGTCAGCAAAGTTGATTTTCGGTCACTTAGTGACCATCCTCAGTGCTGTAGTATACAATTAAAATTGGTAGGCACTGGTATCAAGCTATAACCACAAGCTTAGAGCGATTTATGTGATCGCTCTAAGCTTGTGATTATAGCTTGATACCAGAGCCTACCAGTTTTAATTGTATATGTTCAGAGCAAAATTTCTGGTTCCTAATCACCGTTTCTGAGCACCACAAAAAGTCGTAGATAATACTTCCCACGATCTTCAGATCAGCACGAAATCACCCTTCTATGTTTCCCGAGGCAAGTTCCCAAGATCGCTCTAGGCTTTTGGTTATAGCTTGATACCAGTGCCCACCATTTTTAACTGTATATTACAGCACTGAGGATGGCCGCTAAGTAACCGAAAATAGATTTTGCTGACAATAAAACAACAAAATACGGCCAGTTCTGATTTCCCTTCCGATTCTATATAACGGTAGAGTAGCAGTGGTAAACAGTCTGTTCCTGCTTCGAGAAATCTACTAATATCAAAGGTGGATCTTCATTTTAAGAATAAATTCTGAAAATGTAAGTTTGGAGCCCAGAATTCTAGCCAAGATCACCATGGGCCATCACAAAACCAGAAAGGGAAACAGTTGCAGTATTTGAGATTTGCTTTTATACGAGGTTGTTCAGAACTAGGTGGAATGATAAGATATCAGGAGATTCTCCACAGAATCGGCGAGGAAACGTGTATGTGGACAAAAACCTGACAGGCAGATAAAATAAGTTCAAATGTTTCAAATGGCTCTGAGCACTATGGGACTTAACTGCTGTGGTCATCAGACCCCTAGAACTTAGAACTACTTAAACCTAACTAACCTAAGGACATCACACACATCCATGTCCGAGGCAGGATTCGAACCTGCGACCGTAGCGGGCTCGCGGTTCCAGATTGTAGCGCCTAGAACCGCTCGGCCACACCAGCTGACATAAAGTAGCTGTCAAGAGATGGGGAATAGCATCTGTGGTGCTAAAAGTAGCTGTTGTGGTAACATGTATTGACACTACCCCATAAGAATTATAGCAACGGAACTGCAAGTTTCTATAAGACTCGATAGTGGTCATGTGGGATGTGACGGACCCAGTGCTGCACGCCCGCTGAGCCACATGCCAGTGGCTCTGTACGACGAGTGCCCTCTGCTGCCATGATATTGGATGGCCAATGGCAGCCACTTCATAATAACGCCGTTGATCATGCCTAGAACAATGAGCCTCTTCGTGGCTGGCAGTGTCATAGCTAACCTTTATTTCTTGTTGCATCATTTGTAATGAGTCTTCTTACCCTTAGAGAAAGTTAAGTAAATCCTCGGTTTACTGTGTTACTTGTTCACTAATCATTTCTACTCCTGTGTAGCTTTCCTGTGACAACAGTTGCCATCCAACTCTGTAGCCCAGCTCTCACCATTGTGTACAAAGTCGTACACAACAGTTGTTGGATGCAAAAGCTGTAGAGGAAGACTGAGTGGAGTACTCACATGTCTAACAAGCAACTGGGGATCTTAGGTTTAAGTGCCACTAAGAGATGAAGAGGTTGGCAACCAAAATGAAATCGTGGCGGCGTTATATTTATGGGCTGCACTTGGTCAAGAGATGGTAAGCGTCTATTGGCTGTTTTACCAAAAGGTGCACATTGTAACCCTCATATATACTACACGGTAGGTGCTTTAATGTAAAACTTTCCACCAAAACCTTACGATAAGTGCAATATCACAGCTAATTTCTAAATGTAACCCGGCGCCCACTTCTCTTTACACAGTTGAAGGCAATATGCTTACCTCTTTTCTTGTAAAGATGACTAACAGTCGCCGTCTTCCCGATTGGTTTCTTCTCCGCTGGCCACAGACTAACGTGCATGAGACGAACAGTAGTTATCAGAGTGAGAAAATGGAGAAATCTAAGCGCAGCTAAAAATGAGATCAACCAAATAATGAGATGACACTTGACGTTCTTTTATTCATAGAATCACAACATAAAGACAGCGGTTCCGAGAGCCAGTCCACCAGTAATGGATACCGTTTCTGAGCACCATAAAAAGTCGTAGATAATACTTCACACGCTCTTCAGATCAGCACGAGATCACCCTTGTATGCTTCCCCAGGCAACTTCCCAATAAACTGTTCCGTCTTAACGCGGAATCGCAGTTTACACACTGAGTGTCGTTTTTCCTCTTCAGACACAAAAATCAAGAATGACGTTAAAGTTAACATCATATGGCACATTTGCGTCATACGGGGCCTTTTCCAGCAAATTGTTAGCTTTTACATGAGATCGCACTTCCTACACGGATTCACGTTTTGGTACACAAAGAAGAAATGCTGATGATAAACGGGTATTCATTGGACAAATATACTATACTAGAACTGACATTTGATTACATTTTCACGCAGTTTGGCTGCATAGATCCTGAGAAATCAGTACCCAGAACAACCAACTCTGGCCGTGATAACAGCCTTGATACGCCTGGGCATTGAGTCAAACAGAGCTTGGATGGCGTGTTCAGGTACAGCTGCCCACGCACCTTCAACACGATACCACAGTTCATCAAGAGTAGTGACTGGTGTATTGTGAAGAGCCAGTTGCTCGGCCTCCATTGACCAGACTTTTTCAGTTGGTGACAGATCTGGAGAATGTGCTGGCCTGGGCAGCAGTAGAACATTTTCTGTAGCCAGAACGGCCAGTACAGGATCTGCAACATGCGGTCGTGCATTATCCTGATGCAATGTGGGGTTTCGCAAGGATCGAATGAAGGTTAGAATCACGAGTCGTAACACATCTGAAATGTAACGTCCACTGATCAAAGTGCAGTCAATGCGAACAAGAGGTGACCGAGACGTGTAACCATGGCACCCCATACCATCACGCCGGGTGATACGCCAATGTGGAGATGACGAATACACGCTTCCAATGTGCGTTCACTGTGATGTCACCAAACACGGATGCGACCATCATGATGCTGTAAACAGAACCTGGATTCATCCGAAAAAAATGACGTTTTGCCATTCGTGCACCCAGGTTCGTCGTTGAGTACACCATCGCAGGCGCTCCTGTCTGTGATGCAGCGTCAAGGGTAACTGCAGCCGTGGTCTCCGAGCTGATCGTCCTTGCTGCTGCCAACGTCGTCGAACTGTTCGTGCAGGTGGTTGTTGTCCTGCAAACGTCCCCATCTGTTGACTCAGGGATCGAGACGTGGCTGCACGATCCGTTACAGCCATGCGGATGACTGCCATCTCGACTGCTAGTGATATGAGGCCGTTGGGATCCAGCAAGGCGTTCCGTATTACCCTTCTGAACCCACCGGTTCCATATTCTGCTAACAGTCATTGGATCTCGACCAACGCGAGCAGCAATGTCGCGATACGATAAACCGCAATCGCGATTGGCTAGGTGGTGAACTCCAATCGTGTACGTGAACCCGTCAGAGGCGAACATCTATGAACTAGCTTCTGTAGATTACTGTAACAGCGATCGTTGCAGACACAGCATCGCTGCCGCAGTAGTTTGCGGAAGCCATTTCATAGATGTTTAGATCGTGAATACGATAGTTCACCGCCTCAGGTCTGAAGATGGCGTATTGAGTCACGGAAACTGGTTGTTACATGTTAAATAACATCGAAAGTACAGCTGTAGATGTTTTATTTTATTGCATAAGCGAAAAAACGAAGTCCCACAAACCTTCAATCAGAAGGATGGACGATCAAAAACTTCGGGAACTGATCATAGACTCCTTCTGAGCTACCTTAACAGACTCTCGCCTGCCCGCTCAAGGCACGCTTGTCATTGGTTTATTTTGTCCGCGAGTGATTCTCGATAGTAACTGAAATTTGTTTCTGTATAAGAATTAAGAGTTATCTTAATTATTGTTAATGAGTTATCAGTACAGGTATCGTCAGCAGCACGGTTGATATGTGTATTAACATTCAGGCAGTAAATCTAACTAATGAAAGACACACTTATTCCGGCCAAGGTTCTTAGGTGAGTGCCTGCTATCTCTATGGTTTCCAGCACAATATGATGTATACTCACCGCTCACTTTTCAAGCCCTGAGGCCACCTGTCAGGTTGTGCTACTCGTACACATATTGCTCTCTTACAGCGAGGTCAATCTTTCTATAGTGTACGTTGAAGCGTAACAACAAAATTTATGCAGAGATGTGGCATAAGCGCTAGCTGCACCAAGAAAGACTGCTTCTAAGCTTTAGTCGCGCCTAGTACTGGGTATGCTGTATTTACGATCTGGAAAATTTTTATTCAGCTTTGTTGCCGGATGCCCTTTGTGTCGCCGCAGTCGTCAGTTTCCTCGGGGAGGGAAGTCTTGTGCATCATCTGTTTGTGAATTATGAAAACTATTCTCTGTGCTTGATCATATTTTAACTGTTTTGTGTATTGTAATTTCTTAGCCGCAAATTGAGGACCACCAATCATTTACGTAAACGAGTGTGTGGAAAACGCCTAAATACCACGTTCACTTCGGCCGATTCACCCGCCATGGTCGTTAACCCCTGCGGGGATTAGATCTGGATCTGTCGTACCTGACTGTCTCGTAATCTAGTACGCTGCGTATTACACAATACGAGCACGTCACTACACCAAAAGCTTGCACTAATGAATACATTAGGAGTTTAGGAGGAGTAGTAGATATTTTTTGTAATTTGAAAGACTAATTGGAATAAAATGTTCCATACAACGTGGACCAGTTTTTATTGGTTGGTTAGAGTCATACGTTTGCATTTCGTGCGTTGGTATTTCGGTTGTTAAGGATTTATTTATTGATTCTCATTTTTGTTTTGAAGTTCAGTTTGTGAAACTGTGTTTCAGATCGTACAACTGAACTTTTCAACTGTGGTTGTTATTTCTTGGCCAGTTCCACCGTGTCGTAAAGTATATGGCACGTATTCACAAATGCTGAATATGCCGATATGTTAATTGTGTTCGTGTCTTGCGATGTGAAACCTGCTAAGGGTTGTAGAGAATATGGTAGACGACGACGCCGACCAGCAGATTCAACAGTGCTTACTCGTGTTTTTACTACATTACGTGGGACTGGTGCATTGTCCAGCTGTCATATCTCATCATAACTTGTAAATGAGCAGAATGTGCGTAAAGAAGAACACATTATTTAGTTGGTAGGACGTAGTCGTCCAACAAACACACACACGATTTCCATCCGCATGGGTGTTCGACATGCAAGTATACGTTGAGCATTACATCTGCCCAGCCTCTGTTCTTGCCATTTATCTGTGACTCAGCTTTGAGAAGGAGACAAAGACAGACAATTCGGGAATGTTTTCATTGGATAGTTCCAAATCGACGAGCACTTTCCGTTCGGAACTAGACTTCAGACTTCCAAAAATCAGCAGCCAATATGGCCTAGTCATTTGCCTCCCGTAAGTCATTCATTGTGCAGGGCTGGTCTAAATATGGACATAAGCAAGTGTTGAGGATCCTGGACAGACCACACAGACAGAGAGTGTTCTCATTCTCTTTTAGGAAACCCCATTGCTGCAGGTTCTTCTTGCACTTTGGCACTTCTAACCTCATACGGTTTAGGGTGTTCCAGACTGTGTATGATAGGTCTCCACCCGGCGCCAGTTCTTCTTTTACATCTTTATGGGGGTTTCTCAGTTCGATTTCCCACCATCTCAGACGATTCTCTACAGCCGACCCTTCCAGGGCTCGGGTACGTGGCAGGAAACTCTTCCTCGAACAAAGCCGTCGGTCAGCAGGCTTGTGTCCATATAAAGGGTGACGCATGTCCTTTTCTTGCTTGGTTTTTTCGGCTTTGGCAGCACTGTCACGTCGTATGTTGGGTGGTGCGATCCCCATGATTAAGTACATCTTGTGCGCTGGGGTTGGCCTCAAGCATCCGGTAACAATCCGTGTCATTTCATTCACCGCGACATCAACTTTTCTCGCGTGTGTTGATGCAGACCATACTTGAGCGGCGTATTTCGCGGCTGACACACTGAGCGCAAGGGCTGAAGTTCTCAGGACTTTTGGGTTTGCACCCGAGTATCAGCTGGTTAGTTTCCTGATGATGTTTTCTAGTTGACATTTTTTCCCTTGTGGCATTACAATGATATTTACAGGTCAGTGTGCAATCCAACGTGACACCAAGATATTTGGGCATTTTACAATGCTCGAGACGTTCACCTCTCTATATTACATTTAATTCACAATTTGCCTCCCTGTTCTTTAAATGGAATGCGCAGACCTGCGTCTTGGAAGGGTTCGGCCTTATGTGGTTTGCCTCATAATACTGGGAGCGAGCTTCCAAGGTTCTGGTTAATTTCTCCTCTACATCCATAAAATTGTTACCTTGGGCTACAACTGCAGTGTCATCGGCATACATAAATTGTCACGTGATGTTTGGCACTGGTTGGTCATTTGGAGGACGCTTCCCTGACGTAGGCCATTACTCTGATTTCTCCACCTGCTCTTCTTGCCCTGGAGACAGACGAAAAATCTCCTATTATGCAGGAAAGTACATATCAGTGATGTTAAATGGCAATCTCTTGTCACATTATATACTTTCCTAAGGAGCCTCCGATGGTTTACAGTATCATATGCGGCTCAAAATGCCACTCCCGTGATCTCTTTCCTCTCAAACCCATCCTCGATATGTTGGGTCAGGTTCAGGACTTGACCGCAGCACGATTTGCCTGGTCGGAAACCTGCCTGCTGTGGGATGATCTCTTGTTCCAAGACGCTTTCTATGCGACTTAGCGTCTGGCGTTCCATGATCTTAAAACAGTGACATAAAAGAGACACAGGTCGGAAGTTTTTTGGATCATCAGAGTCCTTTCCTGGTTTCAGAAGTGCAGCCACTCGGGCTTTCCTCCACATCTTTGGAATATGGAGCCTTTCTACACATGTGTTTATCGAATCGAGCAGCCACTGTAGGGTATTACTGCCAAAGTTTTTAATTTGTTCAAGTTCATCGATACCAGGAGCTCTGCTAATCTTTAAGCTGGAAATGGCTGCAGTAAGTTCTGACATTGCAAATGGTGCCTTGAGGTGATAATTTTCCTCTGCCGGATCACGTGCTAATGGTTCCTGGTACTTTATGCTATAGGTTTTGCCATTCGTAAGGAGTGTAGTGGCGACTTGGTCTGCCGTGACGTTAGTAAATTTATCGTTTGGTTCTGTAACAGTTTCCAAGCCCGCTTACTGTTCACTTTCATGTCGAGGTTCTCCACGAGGTCACACCATTTGGCTTTGCAGTTCTCAGCTATGACTGACATAAGTTCATCGCCTGGGTCGTTATCGAAGAGCTTCTGGTATCTCTCTTTGCGTCCTCAGACAGTCCCATAATATACTGTGTTTTGCATCCTCGCAATATTGTTTCCCTAGACACCTCCTGAACGAGTTTGACAAAAGAGTCGTACATCTCAGGTTGTGGGGGGGATTTTTGTTATTTCTACATCAATGAGCTCTCTAAATTTCTTCCAATTGGCCTTTTTAAAGTCGACCCTTCTTTTGAAAGGAACTTGTTCAGGCTAAACAACGGCATTGCCCGTGCAAATTATGGGCCGATGCTGCGTATGGGGAATTGGCTCCCCAATCAGTTTTCCACATTGGCCAGCGAGTTTCTTGCTAACAAAGGTGTTATCGGGATTGTACCCTTTCTTCCATCTGTCACTATTAAAGGAGCTTGACAGTTTCGGGTCATGTATGAGCAGTAGATCGTGTACCTCAGCCCAGGTCTCTAGTTCCACTCCGCTGCTGTTAGTTTCTTTATAGCCCCATGTAGTGCTCTGGCAGTTGAAATCGCCCAATACCAAATTAAAGTGTTGGTAACTGAAATTGCCAGGCTCAGTGAAGACAAAATGGCCGGCCGGAGTGGCCGAGCGGTTAAAGGCGCTACAGTCTGGAACCGCACGACCGCTACGGTCGCAGGTTCGAATCCTGCCTTGGGCATGGATGTGTGTGATGTCCTTAGGTTAGTTAGGTTTAAGTAGTTCTAAGTTCTAGGGGACTTATGACCACAGCAGTTGAGTCCCATAGTGCTCAGAGCCATTTGAATTTGAAGACAAAATCTGATTCTGGGGGTTTGTACACAGAGGTAACGTTATACTGCTGAGTTCGAACGGTTAATATCTCAATGTCTTGCCTGTCAGTCAGTGATGCAGAAGTGGCTCTAATTCCTGTCCTGGCGAAGATCGCACTACCATATCGTTCATGTGGTCTCTCCAGGATCATCTTCATTCCATCTACTTTGGGTGTGGGACTTGTACTGCCCTGATGAGTTTCTTGAATCAGAAGGAAGTCACATTCATATTATTTACACAAGTCAGATAATAAAACTTCTTTGTCTCTCGATATTCCTTCGATGTTTATCGACATCGTCACATGTGGCCTTAGAAAAGACCGTTTCGGTAGGGTCTTATTGGTCTTCATTTTCTCAGATGTCCGTTCCGGTTGTTGAAGGATTAGCCGCTGATAGATCAACGTTGCCCGGGGTGCACCCGATTGTGGTTCTCGTTTGTATCTTGCTGTCGCAATTTTCGGGGAGACTCCTTCATTGCACCCCATCGACGAGTAATTCCACTAATAAGAGAGACTATGGCTCGTACAGAGGCATATAGGCAGTCATTTTTCCCTCGCTCTGTTTGGGAGTGGAACAGGGAGAGAAGATGCTAGTTGTGGTACAAGGTACCCTCCACCACGCACCGTATGGTGGATTTCGGAGTATGTATATAGATGTAGATGTAGATGTAGATGTACATGTAGAATCTCTTAACTGAAGCCACTGTCATTCTTGCGGTGCTAACAACACTCGTAACACACATCGTTGGTCCTACGAAAACCCAGATGACTTCTTGAAAACACGTTTTGAAGCAGGAGTCTCTGTAAATATGTGGTGTGGTATAATAGACAGTCAGCTGACTGCGCCTTTCGAGTTTATCCATCTTCTTAAAAGGCCCCAGTACGTAGACGTTTTCCAAACCGAGCTTTCAGCATTACTGTAACACGTTCCTATGGCTACAAGGGTGGGTTGTCAACTGGCTCATTGGCAAGAGCCCTGCACATTCTAGCACATTATCTAAACCTAACATTCACCGCAGGATAGATCGCCAGAAATGCTCACATTTCTTAGTAACCAAGGTTCCCGGACTGCATCTCTTAAGTGTTTTGTAGTGGTAAAGTCTATGACGAAAAAATAAACCGTCGAATTGAGTGTTCATACTATGAATAGTCATAACCTCATAAAAGATGCCAAGGGGCACCAGGAACAGCTACAAATTCTGTTGTCAACAGAAATCGAAAGCACATTGACGTCGGAGGTGGACTTTACGAAAATTAACTTTGAATTCAATCATTTGATTTTCTTAACACCTGTGTATACGCTCCGAAACACAGTTTCAGGCACCACGTTTTCGAAATCCCGAAATTGTCTTAAATTGTGACGTACAATTTTGAAAATTGGCTAAAAGTGCCCAAAATTTCCCCTCTAAGTGCACAAAATCTGCGACCTCACCCTCGGGCTCAGCGACACTTTAGATAGCGATGAGTCGACACATACGTAAAAAAGCCCAGAACCAGGAAGTTCAAGTGAAGTGTAAGGTGGGTTAATGATGTTACACTGGCACCTAGTTTCACCACGGTTCTTCCCAACGCCACCGTGGAAGTGTCACTCGAGAGGAAGGTCGTCATACCATTCTTACCCACATTTCAGCCTTTCGTTTGTCGCCTCTGTGATGGAGGTATGAACCGCGACCCCTAACGATGAAATCACGTGGTTTTATAATGGGAGACCGAGGAAAACATTTCAGACAGGACCTCGCTCACAGTCGGTACGCAAAGGTCTCAGAGAATGGCGTAAAGGGCGTCAATGAAATGGTTCAAATGGCTCTGAGCACTATGGGACTCAACTGCTGAGGTCATTAGTCCCCTAGAACTTAGAACTACTTAAACCTAACTAACCTAAGGACATCACACACATCCATGCCCGAGGCAGGATTCGAACCTGCGACCGTAGCGGTCTCGCGGTTCCAGACTGCAGCGCCAGAACCGCGCGGCCACTTCGGCCGGCTAAGTCGTCAATGAAACCAAACCTTTCCTTGTGGCGTTGATTCCCACATATTTCGCGTTAGAAAACGACAGTTCGCTGTACGATGCAAGTTGACCTCTGACACTAATGTGCCTAACCCCACTTCTGGAAGATTCAACCCTTCTATAACCCCACTGAACGTGATAGTACTTCTTTAGTGAGCAGTGTGACCGAAAGTTTTTTTTTCTGGTGTAAGGGGTGAAACCAATATGGACCGATCAGAACCATTGGAAGGAAATTTGAATGTGGTAAGAAGCAGCAAGGGACGCTTATGCTTTCTCAGCCCTCCTGGTGCACGATCAAAGTGCTGGGGTGAGGTTGGGAGGGAGGGGTAGCGTTAACATATGCGTGAATAAAGTGGCGAAGGCTATCTCTGAAACATTCAGTTCGGTAAATTCTCGGTAGTACTCGCCGTCCATTTTTGATCGTCTAAAAAAGTGCATGTACAAAGTCAACTTGTGACAGAGTCCTAGGCGCCTGCAGGCACGCAACTGCCTAGCAAGTGTCGGACGTCACATACGCACTAGCATGGAGAAGCTGAGACTGCTTCCAGGGGCCTAGTCCTCTGTCACGGAGTGTCTCTGTCTGGATATACACTCCTGGAAATGGAAAAAAGAACACATTGACACCGGTGTGTCAGACCCACCATACTTGCTCCGGACACTGCGAGAGGGCTGTACAAGCAATGATCACACGCACGGCACAGTGGACACACCAGGAACCGCGGTGTTCGCCGTCGTATGGCGCTAGCTGCGCAGCATTTGTGCACCGCCGCCGTCAGTGTCAGCCAGTTTGCCGTGGAATACGGAGCTCCATCGCAGTCTTTAACACTGGTAGCATGCCGCGACAGCGTGGACGTGAACCGTATGTGCAGTTGACGGACTTTGAGCGAGGGCGTATAGTGGGCATGCGGGAGGCCGGGTGGACGTACCGCCGAATTGCTCAACACGTGGGGCGTGAGGTCTCCACAGTACATCGATGTTGTCGCCAGTGGTCGGCGGAAGGTGCACGTGCCCGTCGACCTGGGACAGGACCGCAGCGACGCACGGATGCACGCCAAGACCGTAGGATCCTACGCAGTGCCGTAGGGGACCGCACCGCCACTTCCCAGCAAATTAGGGACACTATTGCTCCTGCGGTATCGGCGAGGACCATTCGCAACCGTCTCCATGAAGCTGGGCTACGGTCCCGCACACCGTTAGGCCGTCTTCCGCTCACGCCCCAACATCGTGCAGCCCGCCTCCAGTGCTGTCGCGACAGGCGTGAATGGAGGGACGAATGGAGACGTGTCGTCTTCAGCAATGAGAGTCGCTTCTGCCTTGGTGCCAATGATGGTCGTATGCGTGTTTGGCGCCGTGCAGGTGAGCGCCACAATCAGGACTGCATACGACCGAGGCACACAGGGCCAACACCCGGCATCATGGTGTGGGGAGCGATCTCCTACACTGGCCGTACACCACTGGTGATCGTCGAGGCGACACTGAATAGTGCACGGTACATCCAAACCGTCATCGAACCCATCGTTCTACCATTCCTAGACCGGCAAGGGAACTTGCTGTTCCAACAGGACAATGCACGTCCGCATGTATCCCGTGCCACCCAACGTGCTCTAGAAGGTGTAAGTCAACTACCCTGGCCAGCATGATCTCCGGATCTGTCCCCCATTGAGCATGTTTGGGACTGGATGAAGCGTCGTCTCACGCGGTCTGCACGTCCAGCACGAACGCTGGTCCAACTGAGGCGCCAGGTGGAAATGGCATGGCAAGCCGTTCCACAGGACTACATCCAGCATCTCTACGATCGTCTCCATGGGAGAATAGCAGCCTGCATTGCTGCGAAAGGTGGATATACACTGTACTAGTTCCGACATTGTGCATGCTCTGTTGCCTGTGTCTATGTGCCTGTGGGTCTGTCAGTGTGATCATATGATGTATCTGACTCCAGGAATGTGTCAATAAAGTTTCCCCTTCCTGGGACAATGAATTCACGGTGTTCTTATTTCAATTTCCAGGAGTGTATTTTTAAAGTGCTCAACACAGGAGGTTGGGTAGCACCGAGGAACGTGAGAAACTGGTGGGATCCTTTGTCATTTTACTACCCACATGTCAATTCTGCACTCCCTCCCCCCTCCCCCCCTCCACCCGCCCCCCCCCCCCTCCCCGAACCCTGTGGTGATCAGGGCTGAAAAGGTACAAGCACGCTTTGCTGCTTCGATTCACGTTCAAATTACATAGAATGTAGAATGAAGGCTTTCACGACAGGGTGACATGGCTGTTGATATACTTTCCGGGATGTGAGGTCGTGGTCCAAGTACTTTTCTGCTCCTTACGTTTCGTCCAGAACTGCGCTGGACTTCCTCAGAGGCGCTGCTCCGCTGAGTCTTGCCGGAGCAGCGCCTCTGAGGAAGTCCAGCGCAGTTCTGGACGAAACGTAAGGAGCAGAAAAGTTCTTGGACGACGACCTCACATCCCGGAAAGTATATCAACAGCCTTACATAGAATGGTTTCGAAACGTTCCTAGTGGCTCCACACTGCACACCAGAGCAAAAACTGCACTGCACTCCGAAGGGGAGCGATCAGTTTCATTGATGTTGCTGTCTCATGATGTCCTTATAGAAGAGATGATCCCTGCGGGGGTGTCAGAAGTGTCAAGGTTGCCTTGGAGGTCTTTCTGAGAGCACTGGGAACCGTCGTTTTGGAGCGCGAAATGTGTGGGAATCAGCGCCCGAAGGAAAGGAGTACTTTCATTGACGCCATTTACGCCGCCCCCTGAGGACTTTTCGTGACGATTCTGAGCTATGGTCTGTCTGAAATGTTTATCTTGATCTGCCATAAGAAAACCGCGTGATTTGAACCCTGGGCGTTGCGGTTGTGACCTCCATCGCAGAGGTGTCAAAAGAAGGGGTAAAATGCGGGCAAGAGGAACTTGAAACTGGCCAGGTTGTTGTTGTTTAAGTGTTGGCATGTATTGAAGACGCGATCCAGTAGTGTCTGGACATCGTTGAGTGGGGTGGCGTAGACTAATGACTTTAAGTGGCCCCATAACGAAAAATCTAGTGAACTGAAGTCTGGGGAACGGGAAGGTCTAGATGCCAGGCGTCCTCGACCACTCAAGTGGTTCTGAAATTCCGTCGTCAGATTTCAGGCACATAGCGAAGGAAATATTCTGGTGCTCATATCTCGTGTACGAAGTTTATAGTCTTCGCTGATTTGGTAATTCTTTAACAAGAAAACGACGATAATGAGCCCCAATTAATCTTTGTGGTAGGATGTATGGTCCTAGTATTAGGAATGCCTGGCCTTACGTTGACGGAGGAACGATGTTGATGCCCTCTTTCTGTAACTGAATACGGAATTCCATTAGCTGACACATGCAGGTTATGAATGTTCACGACACCTTTCGTGAGCCCCGTATTATTGGTAAATAATACCTTCAACGGAAACAGCGGACCTGCAGCACTCTTCTACAAGAGCCATTGACAGAACTGCGATCTGCTACAGTGGTTCAAATGGTTCAAATGGCTCTGAGCACTATGGGACTTAACATCTGTAGTCATCAGCCTCCTAGAACTTAGAACTACTTAAACCTAACTAACCTAAGGACATCACACACATCCATGCCCGAGGCAGGATTCGAACCTGCGACCGTAGCAGTCGCGCGGTTCCGGACTGTGCGCCTAGAACCACTAGACCACCGCGGCCGGATGCTACAGTGCTCTCCTGACCCTACTGTCTGGATGCGCTGAAGATAGTATGGATACAGAAACTCTTTATGTAGTACCGCCCAAACACGAGGGTGACTCACTCCTTCTGCTGCTGTGTCACTGCACTCTGGTTCCAGGTGTTTCGTCCACTAAACGTAACATGTGCTCCTCCATCTGAGGTGGGCGGACTGACAGACGCTGATCACTGTTCACAGTGTGGGGTGCCAGAGAATCTGCGCCCTTAAGAAGCCGAAAAAGTGAGCTGAATAGCTTATCAGACGGTGCTCTGCAATGTGGATATTTTTCCACTTAGAGGGCATAGGCTCGCAGGCTACCCGCTTTTCCTGACCTGTATCAGAAAATAATATCCGCCACACCATTTGTGAAGTAGTACGCCTCAAACATGTGTAAGAGAAAAGAAAATGCACAGAATCATTTGTGTACAGAAGAGTAGGCCTACAAATATCATAACAGTAAACAAGAAAATTAAACCATTTTTGTAAGTAGATACCACACTACGATACATAAGCGGCGTTGCAATTAAATTACTGCACACGCTAACGAAACTGAAACAGCAGTACCTCCCACGCAACGCGAACAACACAGCCGCCTGTAGACTACCCATTGCTCAGATTTTCGTGCACACTAGAGTACTGCGATACAGCGAGACACGTGCAGTAGTGGAGGTACCGACTGCGCCAGTACAATATTTGTTTCCTCATTGTTTACCTTGTCTGTCACGGAGGCCATCTTATCCACATCCAAACTTCAGCTACTACTGAAAGGTCACATTGACATATGGCCGGCACTGCATTACTAGGCAGTTACACATACTTGAAGCTGGAGATAAAAACTATTTGTCAATTCAGGTTTCAGTGATTAGAACCACACGTCGGAACACACCAAGCAAGTGGGGATGTTCTGTCTGTACTAGCGTTTTAGCTCCACATTCAATATGGCAGTTATGCTGTGCTTCAGTGCGCTGCCAACTCAATTTAGTGTGTACTGTAGCGCTGGGAGATGGTGGAGGAAAAGGCTGGCTTTGTGTTAACATACAGAGAGGCAAATGGCAATTGGCTGGCGACAGCATGACTGTACCGGAGAAGTATCCCCTCTGACAGCAGCTGTACCATAAACTGTTTACAACAGTTTTTTGTCATTTGTGTGAGACGGTCTCGTTTACGAGAAAGAGTAACAGTGAAAGGTGGGAGACATATCTTTGAGGGACAGGTCTTAAACATGGTAAAATACACTCCTGGAAATGGAAAAAAGAACACATTGACACCAGTGTGTCAGACCCACCATACTTGCTCCGGACACTGCGAGAGGGCTGTACAAGCAATGATCGCACGCACGGCACAGCGGACACACCAGGAACCGCGGTGTTGGCCGTCGAATGGCGCTAGCTGCGCAGCATTTGTGCACCGCCGCCGTCAGTGTCAGCCAGTTTGCCGTGGCATACGGAGCTCCATCGCAGTCTTTAACACTGGTAGCATGCCGCGACAGCGTGGACGTGAACCGTATGTGCAGTTGACGGACTTTGAGCGAGGGCGTATAGTGGGCATGCGGGAGGCCGGGTGGACGTACCGCCGAATTGCTCAACACGTGGGGCGTGAGGTCTCCACAGTACATCGATGTTGTCGCCAGTGGTCGGCGGAAGGTGCACGTGCCCGTCGACCTGGGACCGGACCGCAGCGAAGCACGGATGCACGCCAAGACCGTAGGATCCTACGCAGTGCCGTAGGGGACCGCACCGCCACTTCCCAGCAAATTAGGGACACTGTTGCTCCTGGGGTATCGGCGAGGACCATTCGCAACCGTCTCCATGAAGCTGGGCTACGGTCCCGCACACCGTTAGGCCGTCTTCCGCTCACGCCCCAACATCGTGCAGCCCGCCTCCAGTGGTGTCGCGACAGGCGTGAATGGAGGGACGAATGGAGACGTGTCGTCTTCAGCGATGAGAGTCGCTTCTGCCTTGGTGCCAATGATGGTCGTATGCGTGTTTGGCGCCGTGCAGGTGAGCGCCACAATCAGGACTGCATACGACCGAGGCACACAGGGCCAACACCCGGCATCATGGTGTGGGGAGCGATCTCCTACACTGGCCGTACACCACTGGTGATCGTCGAGGGGACACTGAATAGTGCACGGTACATCCAAACCGTCATCGAACCCATCGTTCTACCATTCCTAGACCGGCAAGGGAACTTGCTGTTCCAACAGGACAATGCACGTCCGCATGTATCCCGTGCCACCCAACGTGCTCTAGAAGGTGTAAGTCAACTACCCTGGCCAGCAAGATCTCCGGATCTGTCCCCCATTGAGCATGTTTGTGACTGGATGAAGCGTCGTCTCACGCGGTCTGCACGTCCAGCATGAACGCTGGTCCAACTGAGGCGCCAGGTGGAAATGGCATGGCAAGCCGTTCCACAGGACTACATCCAGCATCTCTACGATCGTCTCCATGGGAGAATAGCAGCCTGCATTGCTGCGAAAGGTGGATATACACTGTACTAGTGCCGACATTGTGCATGCTCTGTTGCCTGTGGTTCTGTCAGTGTGATCATGTGATGTATCTGACCCCAGGAATGTGTCAATAAAGTTTCCCCTTCCTGGGACAATGAATTCACGGTGTTCTTATTTCAATTTCCAGGAGTGTATGACTCCAGTGTCAGCACCAGGCAAGTGGCCTGTTACCAATGGGGTAAGGGATGTGACCGTGTGGAACATTCTGCACGACAGTTGTCACTATTCATATCACTTACAATACCTGCAAAACTTATTACCTACGAACTCACCTTCGCAACGACGATGTTGCTGCTGGTTCGTCGTACAGACCACAAAGGTGTTGTGATTTTTGATCGCTTTCCTATTCACAGACGAGTCTACTTTCACGAAGGACGGTATGATCAACCATCAAAACACCTACCTGTGGCCTGTGGAGAATCTCCATTGTTTCAACAGATCCTCGCAATTTTCTTCATTGTGTAGCTCGAGTAAGTCCAAGCATGTATTGGTCATCACGTCTTTCACATGACGCCAAATGCCAATGGAAAACGTCTGTTTGTCCTCAGTTACAAACAAAACGATTATTAAAGCGGTATTTTATGTGCCCATTCGATAGAGCGGTCCAAACGTTGTCTAGGACGACATTCGTTTTACCGATATGTATTAACAGGCACAGTAAAATAGGAGGAATAGACTGACTGTACTCGAGCAGCGACTCAGGGTTCCGCCGTGGTCGGCACTGACTGCTAATGGTATGCAGCAGTGGTGTTCAGTCACTGCTCGTGTACTGTGTACTGATTCTGTTTTACTGTGCCTGTTCATACAGATAGGTAAAACGAATATCGTCCTAGACTACCTTGGGACTGCTCTATCGAATGGGCGTTAAAAGTAATTTTGTTTCTAACAGGAAAAATACCGACGGTTTCTATTGACAACGGGCATCGCACATAACATGTTATGAGCAGTATTTGTTTGGGCTGACTCCAGCTACACATTGCAAGAATGAGGTTGTAATAATCTGTTGAAACACCAGAGAAAATGCGCTTGACTCCTCTTAGAAGAGACACGTCGTATAAAGACAAGACGTTGTTAAAAGAAATCTCAAAATTTATTGACCGGTTTACTCACATTTTTACAAAATTCTCTAATAAACGTTCGGACGGACACTGGCTACATATTTTCTACACATGTAGTATATAAATACATATGTAAATGTAAAGGGGGAACGATGTCGACAAAAAGCTCAACTTCTTGATTGATTTACTTGAAAGTTTTAAGTGATGCTCTAATAAACATTCTGATAGGCTACATTTTTTGTTCGGTTTATAACGATATGTATAATATACACATATATTTTAAGTAAAGAGGAACCGTTGACTTATTTACTTGAAATTTTTACACCATGCCGTAATAAACACTCAGACAGACAAGACCTACACATTTTTTAAACAGCAACGTCCACTTTTCTCATTAAAGTGTGGTTTCGTCGTACTGTTTTGTTTTCGTCTCTGTATTCGGGAGTAACAGGAAACAGGAGAGGTTGATATCAGCGGAGAGAAGAGAAATCACGTGATAGACATAGGGACAGGGGAGGGGAGGGGGAGATAAGCTAACAAAGCGGGTAGGAGCAGACGTGCATACAGGTGTATGCGGTGGCGGAATAATATCAGTGATACTTGCATACTTAATCCGTCTCCAGGAATACTACTCACACTAACACGAATCACTGCGGCGGTAAAAATCTTTTTATACCGTCACAAAAATATACCGATGAAAAAAAATTGCAAAACCAAAAAATAATTAGAGTAATGGAATTTCGGGAATATATTTGTCTAGATAACATAGTTAAGTGATTAACACTGCAATGTACCAGGTTAATGTAAGCGCGAGGTAAGTGATTACAAATGTGAAATGCTGGTACATTAATAACCTGTGTAACCGCAGACAGGTACCAGATATACGTTGGTGGAATACAGTTCCATGCCTGTTGCAATTCCTCGGTCAATACGTGGACGGTTAATGCTATTTGTGGATGACGCTGGAGCTATCGTCCAAAGATATTCCGTATGTGCTCGGCTAGAGACAGACCTGGTGCTCGAGTAGGCAACATTGTCGGTTCTCTGTAGAGCAGGTTTGGTTACAGCAGCCGTATGCGGGTGAGCGTTATCCTGCTGGAAAACACCCCCTGGGGTGCTGGTCATGAATGGCAGCGCAACAGGTCGAATCGCCAGAATGACGAACAATTTTGCAGACAGAGTCTGTGAGATAGCCACGAGAGTGCTCCTACTGTCATACGGTGTCGCACCCCAGACAAAGATACAAAGTGTGGGCCGAGCATGCAGACAAGTTGGTTGCAGGTCCTGAAGTGGCCTCCGTCTAACCAACACACGGCCACCACTGGCACCGAAGCAGAACCAGCTTTCATCAGAAAACGCAAGAGACCTCCACCCTGCCCTCTAGTGAGCTCTCAGTTGACACCAATAAACCGCCAAATGGCGGTGGTTTGGGGTCAGTGGAATCAGACCTCTGAATGTTACTTACTGGAGCACTTATAATGGTAATCATCGAGCACGTGCGTAAATTGTGAGCAGAGGCCCTGTATGGACCCCGTATTACTTCTTTCTAGCACGCGTTTTAAATACGTACATGTGAACAACCTTAGGGAATTCCATATCTGACTGACGTCTACCTCGTACAAATATCGAGATATCTTGTGCGTGATTGAATTTCTAATATGAAATCGAGAAATTTCTTCCTTGCAGACTCCATTATAACTTATCAATACTAGTTCTTTCGTATACGTAGATCCTCTCCTATAATATATCTCTGAATTAATACAGAAATAAAATTATATCAACAGCTTTAGTTCTCCATCATAATTATTAGTAGAAATTATTGAATTATATTCTTTTAACACATAAATTGTTCGAAGAATAAACTAGTACGGTTTCTCGTAAATTAGCAAATCATTATGCACGTTTTGCTAATCTTCATTTCAGATACAAAGTAATTAACGAGAACCTCCCTTTTACTTCTTATGAGTCCATAATAATATACGAAATAACACAGTATGGACGCATGGTTCTATTTAGTTTAGTTATACGTCATGTAACGGTGCGCCGCTGGACCACAACTACATCGTTAATTTGTGCTAATAATATAATCAGCTTTGCTAAACTCGTGAAATAATCTATCTCTCGTGTCTCCGCGGCAAAAGTGTTAAATATATGGGCAATCCCAACGATTGTAAAGTTGATTTTATTTACAGTTATTCGAAATAGGTCTAATAACTGCAAACCTTCCTTTTTTATCGTATAATTACGCTAACGGTAACCAAAGATCAAATTTATCGCCGATTCAGCGATATAATTTGTCTCTTCTATTATTTATTTATTTCACACGGTTGATTTTCTTTATTTCCTTTCGTACTATTGAAGTTACTGTGAAGTATTTCGTTTACCTCTATCACCTACACCAGTTAATTATGTTTCAGAGTATACGCATCCAGATGGACAAAACAAAAACAAACTGCATGTGAACTGGTATTCTCCATAGAGTAAATATCTCTGGAGTGAGAATTCACATGCGCAGAACAGATTTTGTGTTGTCAACATACATTGCCGGCCTGGTCACGTGATCTCTGGTTCAAATGGTTCAAATGGCTCTGAGCACTATGGGACTCAACTGCTGTGGTCATAAGTCCCCTAGAACTTAGAACTACTTAAACCTAACTAACCTAAGGACAGCACACAACACCCAGCCATCACGAGGCAGAGAAAATCCCTGACCCCGCCGGGAATCGAACCCGGGAACCCGGGCGTGGGAAGCGAGAACGCTACCGCACGACCACGAGATGCGGGCGTGATCTCTGGATGTCGTGTGTTTGTTCGTATAGCGCCCTATATATTTAGAATGTCACTACATCTCTTTACAGACGGATTCTTGTCGTACGTGTCGTGGATTATTTATATATGTTGCGCAGACATTTTAACAGTATCTATTTGATACCGGGAATAAACCAGCTACGTAACTTTTAAGGGCAAGTGATATTACATTCTGCTTCTTTGCGACAGGTGTCACAGTTCAGATGCACTCGATTTTTGGTGGTTTTCGGTATGATACGGCACTTTATAGTATTACAGAGTCTGACGTACATTTTTGCAGTGATGGTCTTGCAAAATGACTTGACAGTACGCTAGTACTTTTGCAAGTGTCCGAGAAACACCGAATTTGCCACACATTAGCGATCATATCCCTGCTAATGCGTCCTTTTTTCTTGTATTTCTGCGTATTTATTTTCTCGTTTTTGCGACCTAAAGCACAATTTTTCTTACTGGTGGCACTTTGAGGCATTTATTTAACGCATTTTAAGTACTTGCTCACAGCTTATTAAATAAATAGTAGGCTGAGTAATCTATATACATAATAGACAGGTCACTGATAAATGCATGGAGGATAGTATTTACTGAAACAACAAACCATTCCCTTTCCTGTTCCACTAGCAAATTTACGAGAGGAAGCGATTGTTTTTAAGCTTTTGAACGAGCCGTAATATCTGTTATATAGTCATAAAATCGTAGAAAAATAGGTCTACGGAATCAAGCTTTAATTATACGGCGTCTTGAAATTTTTAAACATATACAGTGTCTCTTACTAATATGATAACTATAATTAGAGCTACATGGTATGTACCCATGAAAAGTTACTATCCCTCCTTTCACATATTTTTTTTGCATCCGTAGCAACAACAGTAATTCACCCTCGCTATTACACTATCAACAAACGGTGAAACACAACAAAAACTCTTGATATCATAAACTTCAAACGCTGCAGAAAGCACATACGCACAGAGAAGTCCCGAAAACACGTGACAATCCTGGTTTAATGTTGACAACATGCGTAGAACGCAATGCTCACTCCAGAGGTATTTACTCTATGGTATTCTCTAACATAGCTAACTGATCTTACTAATATCTTTGCCCTAACTTTTCTTTATATACTTTTTAGAATTTTTCTTTTATTCTTTCATTCTTTGGGGCTCAAGATTAATTAAGACAAAGTCTATTTGCTTCGAATGAGAAATCGGGGACTTTATTTTAAATTTCCATTAATAAGAGTTTATTTAATCTTTAATATTGTACAGCACATTATCGTCAGCTGTTAGCGATTTCCAGCAAAACTAAGTCCCAAACAACACCTACAGTACATCATAAGAAAATTTGGTAACAAAACACCTACGCGCCACCACCACTTTAGGCCATAAAGTCAAACAATTGCCGGCCGAAGTGGCCGTGCGGTTAAAGGCGCTGCAGTCTGGAACCGCAAGACCGCTACGGTCGCAGGTTCGAATCCTGCCTCGGGCATGGATGTTTGTGATGTCCTTAGGTTAGTTAGGTTTAACTAGTTCTAAGTTCTAGGGGACTAATGACCTCAGCAGTTGAGTCCCATAGTCCTCAGAGCCATTTGAACCATTTTTGCCAATCAAACAATTAAAGGAAAATTTCGCCTCTTCAGGTGTTGACAAACACGTCCCTCTAACGTTTCCTAAAATAACGGCCAGTCGCCACAATAACGGCACAAGTAATGATAATTCTGCAGCCGCGCCGTGTGGCCGCGCGGTTACAGGCATCATGTCACGAGTCACGCTCTCTCTCCCGCCGGAGGATCGAGTACTCCCTCGGGCATGGGTGTGAGTGTGTGTTGTCCTTAGCGTACGTTAGTTTATGTAGTGTGTAAGCCTAGGGACCGATGACATCAGCAGTTTGGTCCCTTAGTAATTCACACACGTTTGAACATTTGAATATAATTCTGCACAAAACTCGCATTACTGATTTCCATAACTAAGGGAAAGATCCTTACTGAATTCTCGGACAACATACGCTATATGAACGAAGAGAAGCTCCGTTTTAAAATCTCTCGGTCCTGTTAAACAAACTATCTTGCAAATGAATCAAGACCTTTCTCAGTGGTAATCACCAATCCAATCTTCAAAACACGTAAAGCCAATATTTAGTTACCTTAGAAGGTGCCAATTCTTAACACATATAGAGCAACAACTCACTTAGTGGAAGCCGACCAGAACCGCTGGCCACGAGATACGGAATAAATCTGATCATTAACCGATCGCGACAAATTTCATACTAAAAATGCCAATAATAATTGCTTGGACACGCTACAACTCCATCAACCCAGCGTAGCAACAACCTAGTATTTCGTATACGCCCGCTCTCTCTCTTTATCGTTATTTCACAAAGATTACCCGGTAGTATCAGTGCTCTCCTCCATTTAAAACAAATTCTAACGAAGATAACCGAAATTGACTCTACCGTATCTTACTTGGAATCTCCGCCATTCTTCCTACTTGCAGCTATTGTGCACAATAACCAAAGTCCTTTCTGCAGATATGAGAGGAGTGAAGATTACAATTAAACTTCCTAGTTTACTTTGCTTTTTACGCAGACCGGCCTGTGTGGACGAGCGGTTCTAGGCGCTTCAGTATGGAACCGCGCGATCGCTACGGTCGCAGGTTCGAATCCTGCCTCGGGCATGAATGTGTGTGATGTCCATAGGATAGTTAGGTTGAAGTAGTTCTAAGTTCTAGGGGACTGATGATCTCAGATGTTAAGTCCCATAGTGCTCAGAGCCATTTGAACCGTTTTTTGGGCAGAGTTGGTTCCAGATCTTCTTGTATAGAGGTCTGATTCTTCAAGCTGAAAATGTCACATTTTAGGTCCTCGCAGTTGGGTTGATGTAATTAAATTTGAAGATTGTTGTTATACAATTTTTGTGGTTACGTTAATATATTTTGTCACATTTTAGTATATCATACAGTCTTTTGATTTTTCAGATTAACAAAGACGAAATTACCTTGTTCACACAAGATACAAAAATATGTCCGTTCACATCAGAGGCATGTTACTACTCTCACAGTCTGAGGAAATAACAATATTACAAAGGGTTTACAATTTTTCTTAACAAATGAATTTCTACTAGCTTTAATTTAGATTGTTATTTTATAAATGAATCCACAAATAACGTAGTAAACAGCACAGTATTGCGTAATTACTAACAGAAATTTTAAGTGTGCCAATAGTTCGTAATTTCAAATGATTATAGAAAAATATTTTTAACTGTACATTCAGAGTTAGTACTTATCTATTATAACATCGAGGATAAAACATTTTATAAACTAATTCATTTTCATAAATTTTAGGTTGAAATATAACATACGGTGTATAAAATTATATGAAAGTTTTCCGAAAAGCAACTGAGATAATACTGATCTATCCAAATTTCGAAAAATAATACTGGCATCGACAACTACTGTTGAGGAAAAGTGATATTAGAGGAGGATGTCCTGTTACAAGCTACAAAATCTCCTAATAGTACAATTCAAGGGAATGGTGCAGTACAAGTGGTGTAGCGACGATGATCTTGCTGCAAGCCGTTGTCGTCTGGCGTTCCCATGAGATGTTGCGTTAGGCGCGTGCTGCACCTTTGCTGTCCGGCAGGCGAGGAACCTCTGTCGTTAGCGGTAGTCTCTCCCACCGACTGCCGATGTGCTTAGGAACAAAATCTGGTGCGACCTCCGAGCTATGGCGACGTTTGGACCATCAAGGGTATCATCGGTCTATGTCCACTCAACTCCAGCAGTGAAGAAGTGCTACGCTGATGTCTCAGAACACAGGCCAACGAAAAATTCTTTTTGAAAACTTTTTTTTGCTTTGATAGCTGATCTTTATATATTTTTATGAGCTGAATCCAAATCTAGCCTTAGTGTTTTTGTATCACCCATAGTTTTCGAGCAATATGGTTTTTATTATATAGTATAAAAATCCTATTTGATACGGTGAACGGGGAAATTAATGAAACGCTTTTTTACAACATAAGCATGGTTTGTAGTTACAGTAAGCTACTTCAGAAAATGAAATGTGTTGTAGAGGTTTCACTCGTCAGCTGGAATTGGTTTGTATTTTCTTTCTATTTTTTCTTTGAAGCTTCTTGTGTAGCTTTTTCTACGATGATTCGCTTGCTGAACTTCTCGCTGAAGTGACTAACAGTAGCCCCCCATCATGTTGGTGTTCCAGCGGCCTTGGTAGCGTGTTTCCCTCAATTTAATGTCCTGGTGAAAACGCTCTCCTTGCTCCCCACTAACATCTCCCATATTGTCCGGGAAGTAATCAATGTGACTGTTCAGAATGTGAACTTTCAGGCTCATTAAACAACCTAAAGTTTTAAACTTCTTTAACATTGTAGCTATAATAGAAACATATTATGGGTCTTTTTCATGTCCTAAGAACTTTCTAACGACTTGTTTGAACGGTATCCACACTTCTTCCTCATTTAAGGTCATTGTGGATTCAAAGTTAACATCAAACATCAATTTTCTAAAGTCAGGTCCGGCACAGAAGCCTTCTTTCAGTTTAGCTTCTGAAAGGTGTGGAAACTTTCGGCAGAGATACTTAAAAATTGGTACATCTTCAGGCAAAGCCTTTACAAACTGTTTCATTAGGCCTAAATTTATATGTAGAGGTGGTAGGAGTACATCCTTTGGATCTACAAGGTTTCTGTGAAGAATTTTCTTCTCACCAGGTTTTAAAGACTCCGTCAAAAGCCAGTTCTTTCTGCACCAGTGTTGATCCCTAGCCCTAATGTACCATTCACACAAGAAATATTGAAATTTGGTAAAGCCACCTTGTTTACCAAGGAGCATGCATGTTACTTTTAGATCGCCACATATCATCCAACCTTGAGCAGAATAGGCTTTTTTGATTTAGCAGTATTTCAAGGTTTTCATAGCTTTCTCTCGTATGTACAGAATGTCCAACAGATATAGATGCACACATGTTACCATTGTGTAATAAAACAGCCTCAAAACTAGTTTTTGATCAGCCAATAAACAACCTCCAGTGTTCCTTTTTGCATTCAATACCAAACTCATTCATCAGACCGCGAATGTCTGAGCAGTACACTAAATCACCTTCTTGTTGAAATAACTTGGAAAACTGCTACTCTCTGTCTCTACACATGTATATGCTGGTTCCAACCGCCAATAAGTTATTTTATTTTAATCTAGAACCAAGCAATTCAGGTTTTTCTTTCGTTAAGCCCAGATCGCTAACCAAATCGTTAAGCTCGGTCTGAGTAAACAGTTTAGGCTCTAGACTTTCTGTATTACAGTGGAATTCATCATCATCTAGTTCATCTAAATCACATTGTACATCAGAGTATACTTCTGTTGGAATAGAATTTATATCATATGGTGGTTCAGGAACCGGCAAATCTACACCATGCCCTACTGGTTGGACGACGGACGGAAGGTTAGGGTATCTTATTACCTTCTTGTTTTTCGAATTATGCCCAGTAATATCAACACTGCAAAAGTAGCAATCATCGGAATGATTTTTGGCTCCCTCCATATAATAGGAAAAGCAAATCTAAAGGCTTTTTTCTCCTTTTTGGACCATTTTCTCAGATCTTCAACACACACATAACACACCTTATGTGCGCCCAAGATTCATCACCAAGTTTAGATGCAAAGAATGATGGATAAACCTTTTTCACAAAGTCGGTAATGTTTCTTTGGTGCATCACAAATTTACAACAAATATAACAAAATCTGTCAGCAGAATTCTTACAACCACGATTAGACATCGTACTGAGCACATGTACAGGAAACGGGAAAGTGAGGTTAGGCTGACGGTAAACAAAACACCATCTGTTAACACAAAAGTAGAATCGACCGTTATGTTTTTCCCAGAAAATGTTTTTCAGCAGTGCTATAAATGTCATCTACATTCATTACACCTCCTTTTTAAATCATTTTAACTCTATAAGAGCTGTTAAATTCTTTAAAAATTTGTTTAATTTAATAAATTAACTGTAAAATGCGAAGTAATGGTGGATGATACAGTTTTATCAATATCATATTTGTATTTCCCAAAAACATATGAATAAGGTATTTTTACCAAAACCTTTTTTCCATCCTTGGCCTTAGTAATGAATATCCAAACAGGTCAATCTCTCTCTTAAAGTTCAGCAAAGATTTCTACCGGAGGGCACGTGCATCTGATTCGACAACTGAGATATCCCTCCACAGTGAGCAAATTATTTTACAGAAACTTTCACAGTTACTGCGAATCACCTTCACGTCCCAGGGTAAAAGGACATCACGCAGTCGTGAAGGAAGTTTGTCTTGGAAGGCAGTCTTCCCTTCCGACAAGTACATTTTCTCCGACGCAAGAAAGTGTGGTGAGTCTTCTGAATGTATCCCTTTGTCATCTCTGTCTTGAAAGAACGCTTTTGTTTTCGTAAATGTTCACTTTTAATTCAGCCCAACGACTCGCGTGGTGTTAATCACTGACCATATGGATTCCTATGCGGATAAATCGGTGCATACTGCACGGAGTTCGGTCCTAGTTCCAGACAGCCCATGTAAAGGTTTCAAGGAGCTGCAATTTCCACTATTTCAGATAATTATTGACCGCATTTAAAGTTTTAGAATGCTATTGTAATTTACTCATTAGTAGGTGAAGCCTTATGTTAAAGAATTAACATAGAAAGCCATATATAAAGCTAGAAACTGTGTATATATCTTGAGGTAGCCTAACTCACGGCGCGCAATTTACCCAGACTTCATGCACCCAATATTTGAGAATGATGGTGGTTAGCAACTTCCAGAAAAAAACACTTTCCTCGCTAACACCCTCAACTAAACAATGAAAGGAAAAAGTTTATCGTTTACTACATTTTTCGATGTCCATACAATAAAACTTCCGTGATACAATTTGCAGACTTTATTCACATACACTGCAGAGTGTATCTGCAAAATTTTATCATTGTACGATATATAGTTCTGTTGATATGATGATTTACTCATGGGAGTTCGATTCTGTGGAGCATCCGGGAAGGGATGGTGTACTGACGCAATAGAGGCAACGTCTATCATGCGGTGTCTTTTCTGGTCTCTGCTTTCAACCTCCAGTTTTTCTGGTGATGTTCCAGCCAAGTGGCTGTGCTCTCCCCACCACCCCGTCCTTCCTTGCCCCCCCCCCTGCCAAAAACGCCCCCCCTCTTTCCTTTGCCATGAGTTGGCTGGGCGGCATCAAGGTAATATACTACACCCTTCCCATGAACATAGAACATAAATGTTTCGTTTTACTATAATCTCAGGCAGGAAATGTTGAAGTTGGTGCGATACGAGATAGACAAACCAGCATCTGAAGAACGAGTAATCACAGCATAGAGAAGCAGAAGATTGCACTGTGGAAGCTACCATACTATGCACTCTTAGATGAATGAACTGGTATAGATTCTCTTGTAACATATCAGATTAGACTATCGCAGCTGTAGCTCATTTCAGTAAAGTTCTTGTGCCATTCTTTATTATAGTCACACAATTTCAATTGATACTGGCTTCGGCAGCTAGGACCATATTCGAATTTACAAAAATAAAACTAATAAGACAAATATACAGAACGCGACAAAGTAGGTCCGCAGTAGCAGTACATGCATACAATTGTTTCAAGTGTTCATTAAGGTTGCAATGTAACACATCAATTTCGGTATGATGTACTGTTACTTGCACATTAAAATAGAGGTCACAAATATTCAGGAAGATGCCTTAGTACAGCAGGCAAAGTGAGGACGCGTAGGTAGCTTATTACAAGGCGTCCTGTGTGTTGCTGCTCCTTTAAGAGCTGATCAGGACTGTAAGGCCGAAAGCAGCAATCCATTCAAACAAATAAAAATTTGCCTCGATGACTACAAACTGTGGCGCTTACTTAGTTTCACTTGTCTCAAAGTTTGTGAATTTCTGAGACTTGCAAAGTGCAGAAAGCGGAAGCACGTAAGTTGCCCAAAAATGGTTCAAATGGCTCTGAGCACTATGGGGCTTAACATCTGAGGTCATCAGTCCCGTAGAACTACCTAAACCTGACTTAACCTAACGACATATCACACACTTCCATGCCCGAGGCAGGATTCGAACCTGCAACCGTAGTAGCAGCGCGGTTCCGGACTGAAGCGCCTAGAACCGCTCGACCAAAGCGGCCCAGTAGCCGGGCACAACGATTTCCCCCCATCTGCGGTCCCTCGTCACCTGACGAGTGACTTGTTGCACTGTTGCTATAATGCACAAGTTCTGATTGGCACCTGTCCTCAGCTTGTGATTGTCCAAAGATAATTTACTGTGAGACGGCGGTTTTTGCAGTAACGGGATGATCCTGGCAGTACTATGACTGGGTGGGCAAATTTAGACCTCGGAAATGGAGTGTCTCATGTCCGGAACACTCACGGTTCCTTCATCACTGTAACACTAATACTGCACTTCTCTCGACCATCAGGCCACCGGCCGACAAACACTCTAAAGAGTCAGCAGTCATGTGTTTGAGTTATCCCACATGCCATATTGAGAGGGGCATTGTCTCTAACCGAAAGAGCAAGTATCTCTAAATCCACTGTGTAATAATTACTGTACACGTTGGGGCGCAGTGTGTCTGTAATGGCCTCTACAATGGGAAACATTAATTCCTGGACATATTTCGTTAGTCTCTATCTCTGCCGGCCGCGGTGGTCTCGCGGTTCTAGGCGCGCAGTCCGGAACCGTGCGACTGCTACGGTCGCAGGTTCGAATCCTGCCTCGGGCATGGATGTTTGTGATGTCCTTAGGTTAGTTAGGTTTAAGTAGTTCTAAGTTCTAGGGGACTAATGACCACAGCAGTTGAGTCCCATAGTGCTGAGAGCCATTTGAACCATATCTCTATCTCTGCTTTAGGCACCCAATAATCGCTTATCCCAATGGTCAAAATCACACTGTGCACAACTGCACTAGCTCTGGATCTCTACACTACACTTTCATCTACATCTACATGACTACTCTGCAGTTCACATTTAAGTGCTTGGCAGAGGGTTCGTCGAACCACAATCGTACTATCTCTCTACCATTCCACTCCCGAACAGCGAGCTCTGATTTCTCTTATTTTATTTTGATGATCATTCCTACCTATGTAGGTTGGGCTCAACAAAATATTTTCGCATTCGGAAGAGAAAGTTGGTGACTGAAATTTCGTAAATAGATCTCGCCGCGACGAAAAACGTCTTTGCTGTAATGACTTCCATCCCAATTCGCGTATCATATCTGCCACACTCTCTCCCCTACTACGTGATAATACAAAACGAGCTGCCCTTTTTTGCACCCTTTCGATGTCCTCCGTCAATCCCACCTGGTAAGGATCCCACACCGCGCAGCAATATTCTAACAGAGGACGAACGAGTGTAGTGTAAGCTGTCTCATTGGTGGACTTGTTGCATCTTCTAAGTGTCTTGCCAATGAAACGCAACCTTCGGCTCGCCTTCCCCACAATATTATCTATGTGGTCTTTCCAACTGACGTTGTTCGTAATTTTAGCACCCAGGTACTTAGTTGAATTGACAGCCTTGAGAATTGTACTACTTATCGAGCAATCGAATTCCAACGGATTTCTTTTGGAACTCATGTGGATCACCTCACACTTTTCGTTATTTAGCGTCAACTGCCACCTGCCACACCATACATCAATCTTTTCTAAATCGCTTTACAACTGATACTGGTCTTCGGATGACCTTACTAGACGGTAAATTACAGCATCATCTGCGAACAACCTAAGAGAACTGCTCAGATTGTCACCCAGGTCATTTATGTAGATCAGGAACAGCAGAGGTCCCAGGACGCTTCCCTGGGGAACACCTGATATCACTTCAGTTTTACTCGATGATTTGCCGTCTATTACTACGAACTGCGACCTTCCTGACAGCAAATCACGAATCCAGTCGCACAACTGAGACGATACCCCATAGGCCCGCAGCTTGATTAGAAGTCGCTTGTGAGGAACGGTGTCAAAAGCTTTCCGGAAATCTAGAAATACGGAATCAACTTGAGATCCCCTGTCGATAGCGACCATTACTTCGTGCGAATAAAGAGCTAGCTGCGTTGCACAAGAACGATGTTTTCTGAAACCATACTGATTACGTATCAATAGATCGTTCCCTTCGAGGTGATTCACAATGATTGAATACAGTATATGCTCCAAAACCCTACTGCAAACCGACGTCAATGATATAGGTCTGTAGTTAGATGGATTACTCCTACTATCCTTCTTAAACACTGGTGCGACCTGCGCAATTTTCCAATCTGTAGGTACAGATCTATCGGTGAGCGAGCTTTCATTCAAGAAAAGCTGAAGCACAGTATTCTCCAAAATTCTACATAATTTTACCAAATCATGCCCTAAAACCGCCAGAAAATTTAATGGATTTTGCGTTTTCTGGCTATAATTAGACAGTCAAAGGGAACTACCGTCCACTTGCAGTCCGACAGACACATGAGCTCCATGATCAAAATATTAACCACCACTTAAACTAGCACGCTGCTGTAGACAATTCGTTTCAAAATCGCTGTCAGTGAATGTAAGTCCTTCTCAACCAGATTCCAAGCGAAAACTGCGAAGGGAATTGCGTGAAAAAGACAAATGGAGTTCACTACCCCGGAAAAATCCATAGCTCAAATCGTTGCGTATAACCTAAAGCCTTCAATGGACTAAAACGTACAGATACACAACAGTAGTTGACTGGAATAGTGAACGGCAGTGCTTTCCGATTTTGCGTCTTTCGATATGGTGCAAGGTGTCAGCTGTACCGCCGACCTTTGGTGGCCGAGCGGTTGTGGCGCTACAGTCTGGAACCGCGCGACCGCTACGGTCGCAGGTTCGAATCCTGCCTCGGGAATGGATGTGTGTGTTGTCCTTAGGTTAGTTAGGTTTAAGTAGTTCTAAGTTCTAGGGGATTTATGACCTCAGCAGTTGAGTCCCATAGTGCTCAGAGCCATTTTGTCAGCTGTACCGACAGCTCAATGAGGCGTTTACCCTGTCTAGTGTGGAGGGTATAGTACAAGCCTTAGGTGGTTCTGTGATGTTTAAAATGCTGATTTATGTTATCTACTGGGCCGACTCGTTGAGGTTACTAGGAAGATTTATCTGGATGATTAGGTCAACATCGCCACTGACCAAGTGTGATGACCCGTCTTCCAAGATGACAACAGCTGTGAACACAGATATGCGTCTGCTACGTTTCTGGCTTGACGAACAGTGGGGAACCTTGTTGGATTCCCGTGGAAAATGTCTGGGACCAGGTGAAATAACGGGTGATCCGTAGCAATCAATGTGCCCACAATTTAGCTACTGTACGGGATCTACTAAGCAATTGTGGCTTCAGCTTGGTACGGTGTACCGGAAGAAACTCATGGACCCCTTCCTTGTGAGATAGTGTCATATGATAAGAATCTCTTATCGACGCGCCTAATTTGTACGATTGGTAAGTGAGAAATATATGCCTCCTTTCCCGATTTAGATGTTCGTATGAATGTGTATGTGATCGCTCCCAAGGAAGTGATGAAAACAATAATTTGTCGCAGACGCTGCACAAATGAACGCAACAATTTCACAATCATACAGTATCTCTGTGTTCTGCCAAAACATATGGTTTTAACGTTTTTGAAGCTGAGTTCCGCTTTGGAAGTCCTGACTCTTGAATTCTTTTGTCGTAACATAGTGTAAGGAGTGTGTCAGAATTCATTACATTGATTGAGTATCGGAAACAATATAGCCAACTTAAAGGTATTCTTTGCATTGTGTAAGATTGGAAATAATTAAACACTCAGATGCAGATAGTAACAATCTGAGGGCGAAATATGGGAGCGCGATTCTAAGCAGTGTTGTGAGACGAGGCAGTAGTGTCTGTCGAGAGCGCGGAGACAAAAGACGCGTCACTCTCCCGTCACGTCGGTGATGGCAGGTCTAACCACACTCAAGGCTTCATTTCCTTCGTATGGTCAGGGGAGATTTAAATGGCTTAACTATGCTTGAAGATGGAATTCAAGGTAAAATTCGTAAGCATAGCGTAAAGCGCAATTGCAGGGTTAGGCTCGCGATTGTTGGGCCGAGTTTGGGATAATCACTTGTTTTACTTGTCAGTTAATGAAGCTTCCTTATCGTCCAAATAATAATAATTATTTTCAACATCTAATTCATAAATATTCTGTGGTTATTAAATGTTGTTATAACTGAAATGGAAATAATTTGTTAATCTGTGGCACTCAGCCATTATTAATACTTGTCAAACTATTATTGGTCGTGATGATTTCTGGAGTTTTTAAATAGACTTAATTTATCCAATTCCTTCTTACAAGTTATTTAGTAGTTAACAGTACTCAAACAAAAACCTTTTTTTATTAAATTCATTCTTACTAACAATTACCCGTTGCTGCTGCATGCTGCTGCGAGTTGCTGTAAACCACTTGGAAAAAGACACTGACACACCACACCATGTCATGTACTCTAATCCAGTAAATTTCGTTTGACAAGTCAGATTCTATCTCACTTGTAAAGTTTTGTTCGGAAACGCAGTCAGATAGCTAAGGTATACATTGTTACAGGTTAATTTGTTCCTGTAGCTTTTCGTATTTCAATACGCAGTCAGATACCATATCCAAATGTTAGTTTTAAGTTTTTCATGTAACGATCTGTTGAGGGCTTAAATGACAGTGAAACTGACACTCATACAACACACACAGTGTTATGCAGGTTATATTACGACTACTGATAGCTCAGGTTGCTTATCGTGTCCATTTTCACAGACGAACATAGGCTTTATCTGTTGTAGGTACGTTACAACAGTTCACACCCGTCTATTTGTTGTTTTCATATCTGTGAGACGTCTGTGTGGTATCTTGCCTGCTCTCACTATGCATCACATTTACTTGCGACGGTGTCGTATTCCTACCACATGACTCATATTCTATAACCAATGTATAGTATGACAACTGCGAAGACTACAGAAAGAGAACAAACATTTCAATGATCGGACGGACAGTCCATAATGTGAAAAAAATAAAATAAAAAATAATGCCACATGGGAGTTTTTTTAATAATATCAATATTTATATATGCGTTTGGAGAGAGAGAGAGAGAGAGAGAGAGAGAGAGAGAGAGAGAGAGAGAGAGATTTTTGATTGAGATTTTTACTTTACGTCGTAACTGGTACGTCAATTTTGGTTGCTGCCTTCTTGAATGGTCAGCTTCTGCACCAGTTGTTGACATATTGCAATTTGGAGGAAGTTATTGTTCTTTAAGGTTTAAAATACGACTCTGTTAGTTACTTGGCCGTATTGCGTATAGCTTTGAGCCCAAGTTTTCGTAGCTTTTCATAGCTAAGGGACCAATGTTGTAAGTAAGAAAGATCAAACAGCAATCTGCTATTCGTGAGGAAAGGAGATTGCTTGGCACACGAACTTCCTTCAAACTACAAGGCCATGCTACGTCAAAATTGGTCAGTGGAATTCATGACCATACTATTGTACAAGAACATAATCCGATTACTGTAATTAAGAAATTATGAGAAGTTGTTACTTATTGAATGAAAGCTATAGAGAATGCATTTCCTTTCCTGTATTTTAGTGAACTTTGTACACTTACAATTCTGTCGATTGATAGATGGCAACGGCAACGGCCAAAAAAAAGATATTTCTGTTCTTCACTTCCAGAAAATTTGTATACATAAATGTTAGGCAACTCTTACACATACTTCACTAGGTTTTATCACTAAAATATCAATTTTCATTAAATGTAACAATGCGTTCTGGCTCTGAACACTATGCGACTTAACTTCTCATTGTCATCAGTCGCCTAGAACTTAGAACTAATTAAACCTAACTAACCTAAGGACATCACACACATCCATGCCAGAGGCAGGATTCGAACCTGAGACCGTAGCGGTCGCTCCGTTCCAGACTGTAGCGCCCAGAACCGCACGGTCACTCCGGCCGGCAACAATGCGTTCTGAGCGACGGCCCAGCAACACGTTCTCATTCGACAAGATACTGATCAACAGTCTTTTTTTTTAATAAAATCAACTGTCTTTACTCAAAGACTCTCTAATACTATCGTTGCGGGGATTGCGCGCTAGTGAGTTTCTTGCTGTCCAGCTGCGCTTCGCTTCACTTCAATTGTATGTAAATACCGTAATTGTATGTAAATACCGTAAATTTACATTTACGGTATTTACATACATTACTGAGCTTCTCAGAACAAAATCAGGCACAAATTAGTTGAAGAAAAAGAAGCAGTGAGCCACACATAACATTACACGCGCTGTTGGCAGTCCTACACCATGACCACTTACCCGCGTCGTAGTTTGTGGTATAAACTGCTTTTTATTGCACTTCTTATCCTTGGACCGATCACTATTTCTATTTTGCTTTTTTTTCATACTTCAGTACATCTTGTTCCTGTTTTAATGCATTATCTGTGTTCAATTTTTGACTGGCTATCCACAAGGAAGGGAAGCAGCGGTTGGGAAAGGAGTGAGACAGGGTTGTAGCCTCTCCCCGATGTTATTCAATCTGTATATTGAGCAAGCAGTAAAGGAAACATAAGAAAAATGTGGAGTAGGTATTAAAATCCATGGAGAAGAAATAAAAACTTTGAGGTTCGCCGATGACATTGTAATTCTGTCAGAGACAGCAAAGGACCTGGAAGAGCAGCTGAACGCAATGGACATGGTCTTGAAAGCAGGATATAAGATGAACATCAACAGAAGCAAAACGAGGATAATGGGATGTAGTTGAATTAAACCGGGTGATGCTGCGGGAATTAGATTAGGAAATGTGACACTTAAAGTAGTAAAGGAGTTTTGCTATTTGTGGAGCAAAATGACTGATGATGGTCGAAGTAGAGAGGATATAAAATGTAGAGTGGCAATGGCAAGGAAATCGTTTCTGAAGAAGAGAAATTTGTTAACATCGAGTATAGATTTTCGTGTCAGGAAGTCGTTTCTGAAAGTATTTGTATGGAGTGTAGCCATGTATGGAAGTGAAACATGGACGATAAATAGTTTGGATAAGATGAGAATAGAAGCTTTCGAAGTGTGGTGCTACAGAAGAATGCTGAAGATTAGATGGGTCGATCATATAACTAATGAGGAGGTATTGAATAGAATTGGGGAGAAGAGGAGTTTGTGGCACAACTTGAGTAGAAGAAGGGATCGGTTGGTAGGACATGTTCTGAGGCAAAAAGGGATCACCAATTTGGTACTGGAGGGCAGCGTGGAGGGTAAAAATCGTAGAGAGACACCAAGAGATGAATACACTAAGCAGATTCAGAAGGATGTAGGTTGTAGTAAGTACTGGGAGATGAAGAAGCTTGCACAGGACAGAGTAGCATGGAGAGCTGCATCAAACCGGTCTCCGGACTGAAGACCACAATAACAACAACAACAACAACAACATCCACAAGGTCATGTTACCACTAAATCTGAGGGTGGTGGGACCGGGGGTTTCACTTGTAAGTTCATGACGGTTTGGAACAAGTAGTATTCGCCACTGTGGACACTCAAAAACATGGCAACATGAATTTCCACGATACCGAGAAGGCATCAATCAAACGCCGACGGGCGTTACCCGTGTCGCTGCCGCTCTCGCTGAATGAACTGATTATTAATTTGGCCGGCAGTTAAGGGCGATCCATAAATGACGCCACTGCCTCGCACTCGCGGCCTAATGCCGGCGCTCCGGGCTGCGTTCCGCGCACGCACGCACGCTGCCGCGCTGAGCCCTGCGTGCCCGCCGTGAGCGGAAACAAGAGGATGCTCATTAGCTAACTGAATTAATTCGCATCGCGCACACACTTCCTGCGCCCGCGCGGCGCCGCCAATTTCAGTATTTATCGCCAATATGGAAATAGCGCGGCGGTTCCGACCGTGCAACCGGCTAACGACTGCGATCACACCCGTGTCTGCCCCGTGTTCTGCTCACACGCCACTCTACTGTACTGTGCAGTTGCCGCAGGGGACGCACCGCAGGCAGTGCGTCAGTGACACCCATAAACGTCAGCCAGTATTGGAGGCCTTTATTTAGGTGTGTTCCACCTGAAACGCACCTCACCGCTACGATCGGCTTCCAACAACAGGACAAGCTTCGCTGCAGACGAAATGTATTGAGATACCTATTCCATCTGCGACAGTAAAAGAAAATAGACCCTAGACCATATGTGGATTTATCTATGGACTCAACCTATAATTATACCAACATTTTAATAGTTTGTTCAACCTTGGAGCAGCAACTGTAGGATGAGATCTTATTATACACTACTGGCCATTAAAATTGCTACACCAAAAAGAAATGCAGCTCACAAACGGGTATTCATAGGACAAATATATTATACTAGAACTGACATGTGATTACGTTTTCACGCAATTTGGGTGCATAGATCCTGAGAAATCAGTACCCAGAACAACCACCTCTGGCCGTAATAACGGCCTTGATACGCCTGGGCATTGAGTCAAACAGAGCTTGAATGGCGCGTACAGGTACAGCTGCCCATGCAGCTTCAACACGATACCACAGTTCATCAAGAGTAGTGACTGGCTTATTGTGACAAGCCACTTGCTCGGCCATCATTGACCAGACGTTTTCAATTGGTGAGAGATCTGGAGAATGTGCTGGCCAGGGCAGCAGTAGAACATTTTCTGTATCTAGAAAGGCCCGTACAGGACCTGCAACATGCGGTCGTGCATTATCCTGCTGAAACGTAGGGTTTCGCAGGGATCGAATGGAGGGTTGAGCCACGGGTCGTAACACATCTGAATTGTTACGTCCACTGTTCAAAGTGCCGTCAATGCGAACAAGAGGTGACCGAGGCGTGTAACCAATGGCACCCTATACTATCACGCCGGGTGATACGCCAGTGTGGCGATGACGAATAAACGCTTCCAATGTGCGATCAACGCGATGTTGCCAAACACGGATGCGACCATCATGATGCTGTAAACAGAACCTGGATTGATCCGAAAAAATGACGTTTTGCCATTCGTCGTTGAGTACACCATCATAGGCGCTCCTGTCTGTGATGTAGCGTCAAAGGTAACCCCAGCCATGGTCTCCGAGCTGGTAGTCCATGCTGCTGCAAACGTCGTCAAACTGTTCGTGCAGATGGTTGTTGTCTTGCAAACGTCCCCATCTGCGGATAAAATGCCTGTCATCCCGACTGCTAGTGATTCGAGGCCGTTGGGATCCAGCTCGGCGTTCCGTATTACCCTCATGAACCCACCGATTCCAATTTACTGCTAACAGTCATTGGATCTCGACCAACGCGAGGAGCAATGTCCCGATACGATAAACCGCAATCGCGATAGGCTACAATCCGACCTTTATCGAAGTCGGAAATGTCATGGTACGCATTTCTCCTCCTTACAAGAGGCATCACAACAACTTTTCATGAGGCAACGCTGGTCAACCTCTGTTAGTGTATGCGTTGGAAACTTTCCTCATGTCAGCACGTTGTAGGTGTCACCACCGGCGCCAACCTTGTGTGAATGCTCTGAAAAGCTAATCATTTGCATACCACAGCATCTTCTTCCTGTCGGTTAAATTTCACGTCTGTAGCACGTCATCTTCGTAGTGTAGCAATTTTAATGGCCAGTAGTGTAGAAATAGTAAAGAACCAGTCAGATGCAAAATGGAAGGTTGATTAAGACAAAAATTGTTTTTGTTTCCATTTTATGACAAAGTGCCTCTTGGCTTCTGCCTCGGGTTCTTCGGCCGACGTTTTTCTGACGTTTCGCCAGCACGAGTGACTGGCATTTCCAAGGTTTAACCCTCCATTGCTGGTGGACTGGAGACGAGTTCGCGGCCGTGGACTATATGAACCTGGCGCGCCAACGTCCAATGGCTTCTCCGCGGTCATTTCCGGTGCGGTTGTCTTGCTACCTGCTACGGTCCTCGATGCAGCACGGGAAGACAGGATCAGTTTATCCTGAGGCTTTCTTCTTCTTTGTTGAAGCTATTCTCGTGGTTGTGTATCTCTATCGCTTCTCTGTACAAGCGTGTGTGATAGTTCTTTTCTATAACCACAACTTCTGTAAATTTCCTTAATTTACGTCTATGGTCACAAACGTTTTGTTAACAGATTACCGATTTCGGTCTATAATGACCATCATAAGGTTTTGCATTTAACATTTGACGATGCCACTATGGCTGCAGTACATTAGGAGTATGTTTTTATAAAACAGTTCTGACGATGGTCATTATTGACACAAACCGGTAATCTGTTAACAAAAAAATTGTGACCACAGGTGTAAATTAAAGGAAATTTATTGTATATACGGGTCACTGTTCTTTCGCGACAATATCGCAGCTTGCACAACTTCTGTGACTCTGAATTTTACTACGTGGTCAGTCTCACACAGCACGTGCTCTGCCATGGCTGATTTATGCACCTGCCCCAACCAGCAGCGTCGCTTATGTTCAGTGATCCTGGTGTTAATTGATCGTCCAGTCATTCCAACATGAACTTTTCCGCATGTGTATGGTATGCGGAATATTGCCGATATTTCAGGTGGGTCTCTTTTCTCCTTTGCCTATCCGAGACACTCTTTGATCTTCTTTGTCGGTTTGTAAACAAGTCTTTACGCTGTGTTTGCGCCATATATGGGCGATTCTGTGCGTAGCTCTGGGAACGTATGGCAGAAAGGCCGTACCCGACATTTCTTTCTCTGATTTGTCACATTGTTCGGTGCTGTTATGCTTCTAATATAACTTGTGGAGTACCCATTGCTCCTCAGAACACTTTCCAAGTGTTGTATTGCGCGTCTGAGGAGCTAAACCCCTTTACTATGTTTTCAAAGTTTAAGAAAACGTCTTCTTCAGAAGGAAATACTGACAACTGGGTTGCATGTTGTGGCAGAGCTACATTAAAATTTACTCGAAACCCCTCAGTCATATATAAAATTTCAGCTCCTCAATAATTAAAACATGCACGACATGGTTATTGTCATATAGTATTTCCTGACCAATGTGCCACAACATGTAATCCAGTTTCCAAAATGAGAGTTTCACTGTGCAGCGGAGTGTGCGCTGATATGAAACTTCCTGGTAGATTAAAACTGTGTGCCGGACCGAGACTCGAACTCGGGACGTTTTCCTTTCGCGGGCAAGTGCTTCGCAGGAGAGCTTTTGTAAAGTTTGGAAGGTAGGAGAGGAGGTACTGGCAGAAGTAAAGCTGTGAGGAGGTGGCTTCAGTTGTGCTTAGGTAGCTAAGTTGGTAGAACACTTGCCCGCGAAAGGCGAAGGTCCCGAGTTCGAGTCTCGGTCCAGCACACAGTTTTAATCTCCCAGGAAGTTTGGTGTAATCCAGTTGTCAATATTTCCTACTGATGGAGACGTTTCTTGTAAAAGTTGAAAGGGGTTTAAATAAACCTTCCATTATGTAATTGATGGGCTCTTTTACTATTTCTACAAGAAGATACCAATAATTTGGTTCGTCACCACGACACTCGACGCGTGATATCGCGGCAATGGGGTTCCCCAACTGTTTTCTTCTTAGCCCCGAAACTGATTCGAACTTCGGACTACACACAAATATATATCCTGAAATACGCCCTGAATAAAATACCCTTTCCTATACGAAATTCAAACCTATGAAACCATATAATAACGGTATCTGACTGCACCGTTTTTAAAGGAATGGAACAAGCGTGACGTGACTGTCACATATGGCTATGCGATGTTTTCCATTTTTCTACCACTGTCTCACGGTTATTTTATTAAGAGTGTTGGACGTTTTTGTTTGGGAAGAAAGATTTGAATTTCTCTCAGCGGAATTGTACCGCCAATGTGGCCTGTGTCCCCACCATACAGCCTTCCGTACAGTTTTTTCCGAAATTCCGTTACAAACTTGCAGGACTTGTAGAGGGGAGTTGGTACATAATACTTTAAATAACAACCCATTTCCGGAAAAGTAAAGTTTCCGTTCTATGACGGTTCCAATTCAGATGTATAACGTGTTACGTTTGAGGTGGAAGTCATGAGAAATGGGTGACCCGGCTGAGTCACGCAATTTGACTCTTAGTCTGACCACGAGGTGTGGCCATTAATTGCACGCGTTGATCACATAGGCTGACGTAAGGATCAATGAACTATACTTGACGGGATGTATATGGAACATCTTAGGTGATTAGAAAGTTAGTAGACAGTAATACAATTAAATAGCTTTAATTCAGCATCCAGCGGCGACGTCGATCTTGACTTTGTACAATAATATTTACAAGCGCAGTTATAGAATGAACTGCTAATACTTCTTCAGAATTCTGATTGCTTCACACATATAGATCAATTGTCAGTGCATAAACTGTATGTGGCGCTGGGCTAGGTCGTAGCTACTGACTTAGCTGAAGGCTATGCTAACTAGCGTCTCTGCAAAGGAGATCTCTGAAGCTATAACAAGTGAATCATTCCTATTAGAGTCGGTTGTAGAACTGGCCAGTGCGCTACCTTGTCTCGTAAGACCGGCCGAGTGGTGGCGCTCGGTCTGCTAGCGTCGACAGTGGCGACTCGCCGGACCGATGTGTGCTGACGGACCGCGGCCGATTTGAAGCCTACAACCTAGCCAGTGTGGTGCCTCGCGGTGACACCACATAACGCATCCAGGTCTGACGAGGGAAAGAAAAAAGTATCAGAGTTGCTGGTCCTGGTATACAATAGGATAGACAGGATGACGTGTAATACAACAGACGGTCACCTGGTATCACTTTACGTCTGTCTTGTTGCGAGACGTATTCAGTGCCTTTGCGTCTCCGAAACTGTAAGAATGGTTAGGTACACGTTTTGGAGATACATAGACACGCTTCTTGTGGATGACGAAGCTTGAGGTAACGGAAGAGCTGCTAGTCGACTGTATCACGAACGTTTTCCCAAACACAGCACTTCATCGCACAAACTTCTTCCACATTACTTAGGGATTTCAACATCGAGTTGGTATTAACGTGAGGGGTGGTAATCCGGACGATCGCGTGATTGGGCCATACCTCCTTCCACTGGTTCAAATGGCTCTGAGCACTATGGGACTCAACTGCTGAGGTCATTAGTCCCCTAGAACTTAGAACTAGTTAAACCTAACTAACCTAAGGACATCACAAACATCCATGCCCGAGGCAGGATTCGAACCTGCGACCGTAGCGGTCTTGCGGTTCCAGACTGCAGCGCCTTTAACCGCACGGCCACTTCGGCCGGCCACCTCCTTCCACTCAAACTAACTGATCCTGCATAGTTGACCTTCCTACGAAACGCATCTGACCCGGCCTTTGAAGTCGTGCCACTGAATGTCCGTCAGGAAACGTCGTTTCTTCATGATTTTGGACCACCTCACTTCTCACTTGCGGTTCGGCAACATCTCAACAGACGATATGGTTTAACATGGATATGCCGAGATAGTCCAATCGCGTGGCCCCCGGAGTTAACTTCTATGGACTACTTCTCGTGTAATAGTATGCAAAGTTTAATTTACGAGACACCTGTAGATACAGATGGAGATCTGGTCGCTGCATCAGAAGTTGAAGAGATAATAGGCGGGCGAGTGTGCACCGGAACAATGTGTGTAACAATGTTAGTTGTCGCCAGATGGAGCCGCTGTTGTAATGCATCACTACTATTCAGTACGTATAATATGCTAATTTCTCTTTTGTTTTCGAATAATGTAATCACATAATATTTAATCGTTAATACAAATGTGCTACAGAAGAATGCTTAAGATTAGATGGGTAGATCACATAACTAATGAGGAGGTATTGAATGGAATTGGGGAGAAGAGGAATTTGTGGCACAACTTGACAAAAAGAAGGGACCGGTTGGTAGGACATGTTTTGAGGCAACAAGGGATCACAAATTTAGCATTGGAGGGCAGCGTGGAGGGTAAAAATCGTAGAGGGAGACCAAGAGATGAATACACTAAGCAGATTCAGAAGGATATAGTTTGCAGTAAGTACTGGGAGTGGCCGGCCGAAGTGGCCGTGCGGTTAAAGTCGCTGCAGTCTGGAACCGCAAGACCGCTACGGTCGCAGGTTCGAATCCTGCCTCGGGCATGGATGTTTGTGATGTCCTTAGGTTAGTTAGGTTTAACTAGTTCTAAGTTCTAGGGGACTAATGACCTCAGAAGTTGAGTCCCATAGTGCTCAGAGCCAAGTACTGGGAGATGAAGAAGCTTGCACAGGATAGAGTAGCATGGAGAGCTGCATCAAACCAGTCTCAGGACTGAAGACCACAACAACAACAACAAACAAATGTGCGTAATAATTGTTTCGTTCGGTTTCCTTTCGTGTTGTTACCCAATAATTATACTTCGTCACGCCTAATTCAGTTGCTCCCGGACATCATGGGTTTCTATTCAAAATTTACCTATTCACTGCTCTCTACAAGTCCTAGAAGTTTTTGACGGGAATTTTAGAACATTCTGACATTCATGGTGTTAGCATCATTCTATTTTAACGCAGATTTTAGAAACTTCGTGGTGCGTCAATTTTATATGAACGGTGTGCATCATAAAGAGCAAATAAAAATCTCTTATGGCATAGCTTTCAAGATTAATTAATTGTCTTAGAACATTCCATGGTTAGGTGACCCACAGTTAACAAATATAACCTGTTGTACAACTAAGTTGATGTTTTCACTGTGACAGTGGTTTCCCCATTTACCGTGGCCAAACATAGCCACCAGTAGAAAGTTAAAGAGAAAACCCCCTCCCGGGAAAATTTGACGAGAGGCGAACGGAAACAGCTTACTTTGCGCAACGTAATAATGACGCACATAGGAAGACAATTGGCTGACTTGCATGAACGTATCAAGTTGTGATAAGCATTTGAACTAAATTTATAATGTGTAAGTAACCAAGTTATGTGCAGTAGGCATACTTGGCCGAATCTGTTACCCAAATCTTTTATTTAAAAATCTCTTTTTGAAAGAATAAAACAAGGACGTCGTATGAAAGTGTTGAACCTTCAGCTCCCGGTAAAACTCCAACTGCTGAGTATCCTTTTGGACTGGAAGACTAAGCAAAGAAATTACATGAAGCTTACCGCTCACTACAGGTTCGAAATGTAAATTCTGACTGCGATACTAGTCCAGAAAAGTTGGTATCTCTCCAGAAGGCAGAAAGTCCACAATAATGTGAGATAGCTGGATGGTGATTGCAAAATACAGTTCAGCCTTTAAGACATCAGAATTTTAAAATAGTGGCAAAGGATCACGAATTAAATTTGCAATCTTTAAGTAAGGAATGATGTAACTGTATTTACACCATAATGATGGCCACCAGGCTGCACACAACGTCCGTGTGTAAAAGACGTGGTACAGCCAGTCTCTTCAAAAAAAAAAAAAAAAAAGAACAAAAATAGTACTCCATGCGCCTCAAGGTACTAAAAGAAGCTGACTAGGCGAGAATAAGACGAATTCAAGTGCTCTAAAATGAAAATGAACTAAAGTAAGCCTAATTTCCTACCCTGTTTATAAGGCTACACATCTCACGAAGCAACGAACGAACCGAGACAACATAATCGCTAAAGTTCTGAAAGTGATGCATATAAGTCCATCCCAGGCCTTACAATACGAAACAGGTTATACTCATTTAACCTAAACTTGAGATACATCTTTACGTCTTTTAAGTAATTTAAAAAAAAATTTCAGATGCAAATATTTTGACAAGGAAGACATGGAGTATAGCAGAGACAACAGGACATTTGGTTAAACAGCCTTATGGTACACTTGTTCCAAGTATGCCATTTGTGTTGAGCACTAGAAAGAAGAAGAAATTAAATGCCGATGAGTATCTGTTTATATGGGCTAAGATTGGTAATGGAAATTGTAAAATAAAGATCAATGGTGACTGTATGTTATATTACAGACAATAAAGTTGTCCTACCCGAGAACCATCCTTATCTATCCCGTATATAACTCTATCCCAGGCCTTACAATACGAAACAGCAAATAGGCACACATTGAAATCACGAGATCTGACAATGAATAGCAGACTCTTACTTCAGTTTTACTTAAATGTTACTCAGTCACAACGATGTCATTCTCTTGTTCGAAACAGGCTTTTCGCATTCTATACAGTACGAATTTTCAATACCTTTTTCAGTACTATCTCCATAATTATATTACAGTTTTTAATAGTGAATACCGACATATTAATAAAGCAGATAAATATACAAGGAATTATTTCAAATTACAGAATTAACTAACTGAAAAGTTATGAGGCACTGTGTTGTGTTTTAAGTGGTTCAGTAGTAATATGGCTTCAAAACAGGTAATTTCACTCAAGTCGTGGCTGTGGGACGACCAAACAGTTCTTTTACTGGCCTTCTGTCGTGCCTCCACGTGCTCTGATTACCGACTAACATATATCACACCACTTCAGTGCCATGACATACGTCAGTACTGGCAGGTAACATAAAGACCACCTGGTACATAGTTCACCATCTGTAGAGTTTCAAAGCGACTCGCATGTGTATGTGTATGTACAGAGCTATTACAAATGATTGAAGCGATTTCATAAATTCACTGTAGCTCCATTCATCGACATATGGTCACGACACACTACAGATACGTAGAAAAACTCATAAAGTTTTGTTCGGCTGAAGCCGCACTTGAGGTTTCTGCCGCCAGAGCGCTCGAGAGCGCAGTGAGACAAAATGGCGACAGGAGCCGAGAAAGCGTATGTCGTGCTTGAAATGCGCTCACATCAGTCAGTCATAACAGTGCAACGACACTTCAGGACGAAGTTCAACAAAGATCCACCAACTGCTAACTCCATTCGGCGATGGTATGCGCAGTTTAAAGCTTCTGGATGCCTCTGTAAGGGGAAATCAACGGGTCGGCCTGCAGTGAGCGAAGAAACGGTTGAACGCGTGCGGGCAAGTTTCACGCATAGTGATGTGAAAGATTCAGTGTTTAAACCTCCTCTACCAAGAAACATGCCAGAACTGCGAGCTCACATCAACAATGCTTTCGAACTCGTTGATGGGGACATGCTGCGCCGAGTGTGGGAGGAACTTGATTATCGGCTTGATGTCTGCCGAATCACTAAAGGGGCACATATCGAACATTTGTGAATGCCTAAAAAAACTTTTTGAGTTTTTGTATGTGTGTGCAAAGCATTGTGAAAATATCTCAAATTATAAAGTTATTGTAGAGCTGTGAAATCGCTTCAATCATTTGTAATAACCCTGTATATGTGTGTGTCTGTGTGTGTGGACAGGGAATCGAGTTGAAGGTGGGAATGGCAGAGCGATGAAGATGGGATGGAGCACGTGGCGGTAATTCATACATATTACAAGAATGGGTGACAGGATGACAATTACTGAACTATATGAAATAAAATCGTCATAACTTCTGAACGGTTTGCGATCGGACATTCAAACTGCACTGTTGGCCGCGGGGTATGATGGGCGTTAGTATGCGTACGCATGGTTTGCTGTAGAAATGAAGCCCCTAGGATGGGTTCGTCAAGATGCAAAATTGACGCATTTGGGTGACTGAGGATCCACATTTTGCGAAAGAAAAGTCTCTTCACCCTCAACGGGTGACTTTGTGGTTCGCAATGTCCAGTCACGGAATAATCGGTGTGACGTTCCTTGATGCTGACGGTCTTACCGCAATGGTAACACCGGTTCCCGTCGGATCACCGAAGTTAATCGCTGTCGGGATGGGCTAGCACTTGGATGGGTGGCCATCCGGTCTGTCGAGCGCTGTTGGCAAGCCGGGTGCACTCAGCACTTGTGAGGCGAACTGTGGAGCTACTTGACTGAGAAGTAGCGGCTCCGGTCTCGGAAAATGACATACGGCCGGGAGAGCAGTGTGCTGACGACATGCCCCTCCATATCCGCATCCAGTTAGGCCCGTGGGCTGAGATTGACACGGTGTCCAGTCGGTACCTTTGGGCCTTCATGGCCTGTGCGGGATGAGTTTAGTTAGTTTTTGTTCCGTGATGGCACGGTGAATACCAAACGGTACGTGAAGAATTTGGAAGATGATTTCATCCCCATTATCCAAAGCAACCCTGATTTTGACAAGATGTGATTCATACAAGACGGAGCTTGACCCCATCGAAGCAGGACAGTGTTTAATGTCCTGAGGGAGCGCTTTTGGGACCGCATTCTGACACTGGTGTACCCAGAGATAAATGGCTTGGGCCTCGATTGGCCGTCATGTTCTCCGAATATTTTTGTAGGGCTACAACAATAATTCCAAAACCATTGGTGAGCTGAAAACAGCCATTCAGGAGATCGCCGACAGCACAAATGTTCCGACACTTCAGCAGGTCATGTTATTCGTCTGTGCCACATCTTGCGAATGATGGGAGGCGTAGTAAACACGTAATAACCTAAATCCGAAAATCTGTAGTGATGTTTACATGTTGAATAAAATTTATGCACCCTGTAGTTTGTAACTAATTTAGGTTTTTTCATGTAATTCAGTTAAGTGTAACACTGTATGCATATATATGTTTCATATCCTCTCCTGAAACAGTGGACCGATTTCAACCAAAATTGGTACACATGTCATTTATTATCTGGGAAAATCACCGTGGAGTTAAGAACCACTCACCTGTGAAAGGTGTGGGGTGGGAGTGATAAAGCAGGGTAGCCCACGAGGCGAGAATACCCAGACTTCAGTCATCCATTATCTGAAAACGTTAACACTTGGAGGCTTCCCTGTCTGAAGCACTCTATCCCTTTGTAGATCTTGCTTCGCGATAAACAGTTGTCACCATAATGCGACTGCATTCGTCGAATGATTTCCGCAGGTTTAACACCTTCCGCAAACATAAAGCGAATCACTGTCCTCATTTCCTCCTTGATTCAGATCGAAGATGGAGCTGCCATGTTTCACGGTACGCTACAATGCAACGACTAACGCGGGAATAGGAGTGTCGCGTTGTGCACAATTGTTTGAGACAACAATACCTCATCCCTGGACACTAGCAGTGTTACCAAGCCCTAAGGCAAAGACCTTGTAAAAAATAACTAGACTCACTTATGGCGCTGCAGTCGCGGGATAATTTGAACCTTCGGCTGGACGCCATTATAGTGGTTGTAGTCTGATGTGTTGTGTAGTATTCTTGTTTATGAAGACCCTTAATTCAACGTCGTATATTTGTTGGGGCGTACATACAGTGTTTGTTACTCGTAATTCTTCTGTCTGTACGTTCCATTCAAAAGAAGTACAATGGTGAAGAGTTGTGCAGCGATTAATTGTACAAATAAATTCGAGAAAGGAACGCATATTACATTTCACAGGTACGTCGATATTTTAAGTTGTTTTGTATGTCAGTGCACTTGCTTAATAAATGTTTTTGTAACACGGTATTAGCATAATGTCTGTGCATCTATTTGCAGGTTTCCTTTCTCAAAACCACAGCTGTTACAAAAATGGTTACATGCTCTCGGGAGGGAAGATTTCCGACCTACAGAATAACTTTTTATTTGTTCTGATCATTTTGAAGAAAGTTGGCTGATCGGTAGTGTTTTCATGGTCTAGGTTAGGTTGAAACTTGATAATTTGGTCGTGAGTTGCCAAAGCACTATGCCATATATAACGCACTTCTCGTCATAAAATCTAAAGCAAGGTAGAGTCAGAAAATATCTATTAATATAGTGAGCAAGTCTTCGAGTATTTTGATGCATTTTGCGTACATCTATCGTAAATGAACTACGAAAAATGCTAGGGGTCCAGTACATAACTTTGAGCAACGGCAGATTCCATGTACTACGTAAGATAAATTCATAAACAGTGACTAGTTGCTGTTTGTTCATAAATTAAAAAGTATATTATAGTAACGTATTTAAATAAGGCATTATGTTTGTGACTTAAGCGAAGGCATTTTATAACCAAAAGCGATGTATAAACATTCGAACTCCGCGCGTCAGTTTACCACTCTAATGGCCGCCGCCCAGCTATTCAATTTGTCCGCTCTTCATTGTCGACCACTCGTGCGGTTGTGGGGGCCTGCCCTAAGGCAAGAAATTGCAAAAGTCCCTTTACTTTATCACTTCCCCTCGTATATTTGACAGGTGCGTATGCGAGCATAGCAACGAGGGAAAAGCTTATCCTAACCCCTTGGAATGGGCAACGGTCTTTCCGCAGTGGTTACACCGGTTCCCGTGAGATCACCGAAGTTAACCGCTGTCGGGCGTGGTCGGCACTTGGATGGGGGACCATCCAGGCCGCCATGCGCTGTTGCCATTTTTCGGGGTGCACTCAGCCTCGTGATGCCAATTGAGTAGCAACTTGACCGAATAGTAGCGCCTTCGGTCAAGAATACCATAACGACCGGGAGAGCGATGTGCTGACCCCATGCCCCTCCTATTCGCAACCTCCACTGTGATGACACGGCGGTTGGACGGTCCCGGTAGGCCACTCGTGGCCTGACGACAGAGTACTTTTTTTTTTAACCCTTGGAATGGTTTCGGACAAAGTTGGCACTCATATCAGTTACTATCTGGAAAGAGATACTGTTGCAAGTAGAACCACCAACCTTCTATTGGGATGAGTGTGATAATGAGAAGAGAGAAGGAAGGACGGGGAGATGGAGAGACAGCGAGGGGAATAAGCAGATGGACATGGATACCGGAAGGAGGATGTGGACAGAGAGGGGGAAATGGGCCGAGTGAGGGGAGAGAAGGAAGAAGAGGGGATAGGAGAAGTGGGACAGAAGGGAAAGGAGCAGATGGACGGAGTGGGAAGGAGTGGATTGACTGAGTGGGGAGGAAGAGAGAGAGAGGAAGGGGCAGGAGAAGATGGACAGTGTGGGAGTTGAAGGGGGTGAGCAGAGAGAGGAGGTGCTGGAGATGGACAGAGAGTGTGGGAAATGAGGAGATAGATTGATAGAAGATTAGAATAAATACGTACCCTGGCTACGCAGGCTACTCAGCTAGTAATGGATATACTGAAGTATCACAGCTATTTTGTCACACGATCAGACCAGTCGCAGTTAAATTAAACCTAGAATGTTGACCTTCGAATATAACGCAGGTGGTCCACCGTATATCAGTCATACAGCACGCTGAGCTGCGGTACAAAGGGCGACTTATTGGCCTCAGCTCCCGGCCTGAGATTCTGCGGTCGGCCGACGCGCCGGATCCACCTGCGCCATAGAAATCCGCCGGGAGCAGAAGTTTACTCTCGGAAATTGCCGCCCGACTCCAATTCCCAGCCTGCAGCGCGTCGGCGCTAAAGCCGATGGCGTCGGCTGCCGGGTACTTGGCCACGTGGAACGATACTCCCCGTCTTACACGAATCCGATATGTGTCGGGCGCGAAATGTATCTCTGAACCACAGCTGGAACAACCAGCTTAATTAACTGCCGTGCTTCCTGCAAGCAGTTTCTCGCAGTAGTTCGCAGCATTGTCTTCACGGAACTGGCAGGTAACGTACCGGTTCCTGGAGGGCCTTCTGAAAACCGTAGTAAAATGTTCCGATATCCATAAGTGAACTGTTCCTATAACGAATAAAAGTTCGCGTATTTATGTATGTAAATGTGTTATCAATGACGAAGTATTATTCTGGAACGAGAAAACTCTCCACCTTTACGTGATTTCAACATAAAAAATATTAAAATAATTGAAAAGCCACGATCGCTTCAATCATTTATTATTCCTCATTCGGTGAGACCCATGGACGAAACGAGTGCCATGCCGATGGGAGCGTACGTGGAGTCACGGTGCATCTTGGTCCGCATGTCATTTCCCCCTTGTTCTTGTGCCCTTCTGTTTGCTTCTGACCTGGCATCCCTTAATTGCATGTGCCTATGCAAGTTTTCGTAGTTGATTGGTACCTTGCTCATGTTGTTGTTGTGGTCTTCAGTCCTGAGACTGGTTTGATGCAGCTCTCCATGCTACTCTATCCTGTGCAAGCTTCTTCATCTCCCAGTACCTACTGCAGCCTACATCCTTCTGAATCTGCTTAGTGTATTCATCTCTTGGTCTCCCTCTACGATTTTTACCCTCCACGCTGCCCTCCAATACTAAATTGTTGATCCCTCGACGTCTCAGAATATGTCCTACCAACCGGTCCCTTCTTCTAGTCAAGTTGTGCTCATAACGAATGTATAGATGGTGAGAGACTTTATACCAAGTGAATATGTTCTTTTTTAGCGCTTACAATACCTAAGACCATAGTGCCTAGACAGGTAAAGCCCGGCATACAGGTTTTTATCGCTCGTCACATTGTACTTAAGTCGTGTTATGAACAGCTTTCTGTGTGCGTATTCCTGACGTCCTTATATGAATAAAGGTAAATTATAATACACTCCTGGAAATGGAAAAAAGAACACATTGACACCGGTGTGTCAGACCCACCATACTTGCTCCGGACACTGCGAGAGGGCTGTACAAGCAATGATCACACGCACGGCACAGCGGACACACCAGGAACCGCGGTGTTGGCCGTCGAATGGCGCTAGCTGCGCAGCATTTGTGCACCGCCGCCGTCAGTGTCAGCCAGTTTGCCGTGGCATACGGAGCTCCATCGCAGTCTTTAACACTGGTAGCATGCCGCGACAGCGTGGACGTGAACCGTATGTGCAGTTGACGGACTTTGAGCGAGGGCGTATAGTGGGCATGCGGGAGGCCGGGTGGACGTACCGCCGAATTGCTCAACACGTGGGCGTGAGGTCTCCACAGTACATCGATGTTGTCACCAGTGGTCGGCGGAAGGTGCACGTGCCCGTCGACCTGGGACCGGACCGCAGCGATGCACGGATGCACGCCAAGACCGTAGGATCCTACGCAGTGCCGTAGGGGACCGCACCGCCACTTCCCAGCAAATTAGGGACACTGTTGCTCCTGGGGTATCGGCGAGGACCATTCGCAACCGTCTCCATGAAGCTGGGCTACGGTCCCGCACACCGTTAGGCCGTCTTCCGCTCACGCCCCAACATCGTGCAGACCGCCTCCAGTGGTGTCGCGACAGGCGTGAATGGAGGGACGAATGGAGACGTGTCGTCTTCAGCGATGAGAGTCACTTCTGCCTTGGTGCCAATGATGGTCGTATGCGTGTTTGGTGCCGTGCAGGTGAGCGCCACAATCAGGACTGCATACGACCGAGGCACACAGGGCCAACACCCGGCATCATGGTGTGGGGAGCGATCTCCTACACTGGCCGTACACCACTGGTGATCGTCGAGGGGACACTGAATAGTGCACGGTACATCCAAACCGTCATCTAACCCATCGTTCTACCATTCCTAGACCGGCAAGGGAACTTGCTGTTCCAACAGGACAATGCACGTCCGCATGTATCCCGTGCCACCCAACGTGCTCTAGAAGGTGTAAGTCAACTACCCTGGCCAGCAAGATCTCCGGATCTGTCCCCCATTGAGCATGTTTGGGACTGGATGAAGCGTCGTCTCACGCGGTCTGCACGTCCAGCACGAACGCTGGTCCAACTGAGGCGCCAGGTGGAAATGGCATGGCAAGCCGTTCCACAGGACTACATCCAGCATCTCTACGATCGTCTCCATGGGAGAATAGCAGCCTGCATTGCTGCGAAAGGTGGATATACACGGTACTAGTGCCGACATTGTGCATGCTCTGCTGCCTGTTTCTATGTGCCTGTGGTTCTGTCAGTGTGATCATGTGATGTATCTGACCCCAGGAATGTGTCAATAAAGTTTCCCCTTCCTGAGACAATGAATTCACGGTGTTCTTATTTCAATTTCCAGGAGTGTATATAGATCTGTAAGGCGTTAATGGATAATGTCTGTGCCTCAATGCTTTTACTTCGTAATTGACATACTCTGTAGTATGTACAGGAAATGTATGCGCAAATGTGGGCTTTGCATTGGTATGTTATAGTAAAGTTGTGTTTTAGTAGTAGTGAGTGGTTATACCATGGGACTGTGTATGCGCTGCTTGGACAGCACTATCTGGTGGCCGGTTGTGAACCGCTAGAATCACATCAGGTAAGCCTGCGCGGTATAAGCCAGTGATGATGCCGACCGGTGTTAGGCGAGCAGTGGTAGTTTTATCTGGTGACTTCAGTTATATATTTTATGGAAAGAACGACCATTAGAGCAGTTTTTTATTATTTTTTATTGGTTGTGACAATGATTTTATCAGATGGTCTGCCTCATATGCCATGATGTCCATATGGTTTTATAAATGTTAATCCACGTTTCAGGTATGTGGTTCTCTAATAATTGTTAATCTGATGATGGCATCTTCAGAGTGCTGAAACCGGTCATCTAACAAGCGATTGAAGCGATCGTGGCTTTTCAATTATTTTAAAAACAGAGTGATCGCCCCACGACACACCATGTGTTCACTGCAAAAATATTAATAATAAATGTATTGCTATGTAACGAATACTAAGAATAACAAAGACTATGACTACATCATGTCTTGAAATTTATACATAGTTGTGGGGTAAAGACTTGGATGAATAAAATAGTCACCCTTTTGTCAGCTATTTAACCTACTAGACACTTTCGTACGAGTTTGCTTCTGAACGCACGTAAGTTTTCTTCACAATACATGTATAAAAAGTATTTGTCCTTTCAATCTCATTTCATGTCTCTCACTCCTTGTGAACATAATTAAGTGGTAATAATTAATTATGACTCGAATCCAAGTTTTATCATTGACCATCTGCCATTCTTTACACACGATTTTAAGGCTTCACCCACAAGACAACAAGAAAAAACACTTTAGATATTTTGCTACCGGTAAAAGAAAATCTTTTTTTCAGAAAGGTTTTCATTAAATATACACGACAAACCCAAAGATAATAAATAATCCGCTACGGTCGCAGGTTTGAATCCTGCCTCTGGCATGGATGTGTGTGATGTCCTTAGGTTAGTTAGCTTTAAGTAGTTCTAAGTTCTAGGGGACTGTTGACCTCAGCAGTTAAGTTCCATAGTTCTCAGAGCCCTAATAAATAATCATTCGAGTCTTAGGGTTGATTGTAAGTAAATCACTAACCGGTAAAAATATTGTTTTCACTGCCGTAAATATTATTCAAATCATAATTAACAGTAAAGAAGGTCTGTGTTTAACTAAGAATTTACGTAACGTTGACAATAATGGTGTAGTTACGGAGGTAAATACAAAACTTTTTTAACCACTAGTATGGCGTTTACCGTCAGTTTGTTACAAGAAGTCGTACCAGTAACGCTTCGTTCTCGTTATTCAATGTGCTGGTGCCTAGAAACATATATTCAGAGGGTGCACCGTACATTGAGGTAAGAAAAGTCACTGGGTGCGGTATACGATATGCACATATGCGGTAGTATCGCGTACTCAAGTTATTCATGTGGAAAGCTTTCAGACGTGATCATGGCCACACGACATGAATTAACAAACGCTGAATGAGGGACGGAAATTGGAGCTAGACTCATGGGACATTCAGTGTCGTAAATCGTTAGAGAATTCATTATTCCGAGATACACAATTTCAGGCATTATCTCCCACCATGGTCCACGCAGTTACCGACGTCCTTCACTTAATACCGAGAGTAGCGGCCTTTGCGTTGTCAGTGCTAACAGACAAGCAACACTGCGTGAAAACTACAAAATATCCGTTAGCACAGTGCGGCGAAATTTGGTGTTAGTGGGTTATGCCAGCAGACGACCTACGCGAGTGCGTTTGCTAACAGCACGACACTGCCTGAAACGCCTATGCTGGACTTGTGATCATGCAGTTGGACCGTAGGTGATTGAAAAACCGTGACGTGATCAGATGAGTCCGAATTTCCGTTAGTAAGACCTGATGGTAGGATTCGAGTGTGGCGCAGCACGAAGCCATGGACCCAGTTTCTCAACAAGGCACTGATGAAGCTAGTAGTGGCTGCATAGTGGTATGAGCTGTGTTTGTGTAAAATGGACTGGGTCTTCTGGTCAAAATGTACCGATCGTTGACTGAAATGGTTACGCTGGTCGAATTGGAGACGATTTGCCGCTACTGATGGACTTCGTGTGCCGAAACGACGATGTCATGTCAGCGAGATGCAGTTGTTTGCGATATACTGGACACTTCGAGCGAATGATTTGGCCAACCAGATAGTCTGACAAGACTCCCATCGAACATTTATGGTGCAGATTCGAGAGATTAATTCGCCCACCAAATCTTGCGCCGGCAACACTTTCGCAATTAAGGATGGCTATAGAGGCAACATTGCTCAGTATTTCTGCAAGGGACTTCCAACGACTCGTTGAGTCCATGTTACGTCGAATTCGTGCACTACGCTGGGTAGAAGAGGATCTGACACGATTTTAGAAGGTGTCCCATGACTTTTGTCGCATCAGTGTATAGCATAAAATCCACCGAATACTGGCTTCTACTGAATATGACAAGCGCTAATAACCTCGCGTTGAGTGCCTGTAGCTCCATACACGACAGATACAGTCTGGGGTCCTGCTTTCTGCTTGAGACAGAGGGAGCGATCATGCTTTCTATAGGTTCTACGAGGTGTGGCTAGAAAAAAACCGGACTAGTACTGGTGAAACAATAAAACGAATGCAATAAGGCTGAAAGTCGCGTGGCCTGTCACGTGACTCTCGCTCCGCCTACTGCTCGAGTTTCATCTGCCTCCTGCACTCAGTCTGCCCGTGGCGTCTGTTTTAAGTAGTTGACGTTTTGTCTGTGCGTCGGAAAATGTTGAGTGTACAGAAAGAACAGCGTGTTAACATCAAATTTTGTTTCAAACTAGGAAAATCTGCAAGTGAAACGTTTGTAATGTTACAACAAGTGTACGGCGATGATTGTTTATCGCGAACGCAAGTGTTTGAGTGGTTTAAACGATTTAAAGATGGCCGCGAAGACACCAGTGATGACACTCGCACTGGCAGACCATTGTCAGCAAAAACTGATGCAAACATTGAAAAAATCGGTAAACTTGTTCGACAAGATCGCCGTTTAACAATCAGAGCAGTGTCTGAGTTAACAGGAGTTGACAAGGAAAGAGTCGAACAAGTTTACCGATTTTTTCAATGTTTGCATCAGTTTTTGCTGACAATGGTCTGCCAGTGCGAGTGTCATCACTGGTGTCTTCGCGGCCATCTTTAAATGGTTTAAACCACTCAAACACTTGTGTTCGCGATAAACAATCATCGCCGTACACTTGTTGCAACATTACAAACGTTTCACTTGCAGATTTTCCTAGTTTGAAACAAAATTTGATGTTAACACGCTGTTCTTTCTGTACACTCAACATTTTCCGACGCACAGACAAAACGTCAACTACTTAAAACAGACGCCACGGGCAGACTGAGTGCAGGAGGCAGATGAAACTCGAGCAGTAGGCGGAGCGAGAGTCACGTGACAGGCCACGCGACTTTCAGCCTAATTGCATTCGTTTTATTGTTTCACCAGTACTAGTCCGGTTTTTTTCTAGCCACACCTCGTACTTTACATGGGACTTTGGCAAAATATAGCTGATCTTATTTTGTGTCAAACGTGATGAAATGGCTCTCCAACGTCAAACAGGAGGACCTGACGTCACAAAGGTAGCAGAGTGCCACGTCAGCTTTAACTAACGCGTTGCGTGTGCCGACGGCATAAGCGTGCGTAGACGCTAGCCGCGAGCGCGAGACTTCTCACTACGCTGCGGAAGATCCGTGACGAAAGGTGAGGAGCTTTTCTAACCGAAAACTGAAACATACAGCCCAATTTTAGGAAGAAAACACAGGTCACACCCGTCTACAAGAGGATTATCAGAAGTCATTCATTGAACTCCTGTCCAGCGTTACTGACATCCAGCTGTTGCAGAATTCTTGAACGTATCCTGATCTCAAACACAATGAGCTGTCTCAAATAGATTGACCGTCTCCACGTCTACCAGCGTGGATTCCGGAAACATCGGTCATGCGACAACAAACTCGCTCTTTTGTCACATGGCACCTTGTGAGCTATTGTTCAGAGCAGTCAGTTGCAGGCAGTATTTATTAACTTTCGAATCACATTTGAGTCAGTACTACACCGACCGTTATCGATGAAGGTACGATTACTTGAGTTATCACACGAAATTCGTGAATTGATGGAGGATTTTTTGGTACGGAGGACGTAGCTACAGGTCTGCCCATTGGGATGTTTGGTTTTTATGTACATTAATGCCTGCCATACGTTATTAGCAACTACCTTCAGTGAAGACCAGTCTGGACAAGGCTGCGCAGCTCTTCACTCAGCTCTTGCTTCCTAGTTTGCAACATTCTTTCCCTCAAAGTTGCTGTTGTTGTGGTCTTCAGTCTAGAGACTGGCTTGATGCAGCTCTCCATGCTACTCTATCCTGTGCAAGCTTCATCACCTCCCAGTACCTACTGCAGCCTACATCCCTCTGAATCTGCTTAGTGTATTCATCTCTTGGCCTCCCTCTACGATTTTTACCCTCCACGCTGCCCTCCAATACCAAATTGGTGATCCCTTGATGCCTCAGAACATGTCCTACCAACCGATCCCTTCTTCTAGTCAAGTTTTGCGACAAACTCCTCTCCAATTCTATTCAATACCTCCTCATTAGTTATGTGATCTACCCATCTAATCTTCAGCATTCTTCTGTAGCACCACATTTCGAATGCTTCTATTCTCTTCTTGTCCAAACTATTTATCGTCCATGTTTAACTTCCATACAAATATTTTCAGAAACGACTTTCTGACACTTAAATCTATACTCGATGTTAACAAATTTCTCTTCTTCAGAAACGCTTTCCTTGCCATTGCCAGTCTACATTTTATGTCCTCTCTACTTCGACCATCATCAGTTATTTTGCTCCCCAAATAGCAAAACTCCTTTACAACTTTGTGTCTCATTCCCTAATCTAATTCCCTCAGCATCACCCGACTTAATTCGACTACATTCCATTACCCTCATTTTGCTTTTGTTGATGTTCATCTTATATCCTCCTTTCAAGACACTGTCCATTCCGTTCAACTGCTCTTCCAAGTCCTTTGCTGTCTCTGACAGTCTTTGCTGTCTCTCCCTCCAAGTAGAATAGTGATTATTTATTACATCGTTACTTTTATTTTGTCTCCACCGTATCCCTTCTTTGTCTCAGACAGTTTGTCTAGCGTACGTATTTTACCTTTGACCGTTCTTCTGCTTCATGCTATCACTGGTTAATTGAAGCTTTTTTAAAAGTTTTAGCCGGTTCTACATCCACACTCTGCAAGCCAGCTTAAGTTGTATGGCGGAGGGTACTAGTCATAACCTTTCTTGTTGTATTTGCAAATACAGCGAAGGAAAAGAGACTATCAATACTCCTCCGTACGAGCCGGAATTTCTCCTGTCTGCGTGATACTTACGCGAAATGTGCGTTGGTGGCAGTGGAAACATTCTGCAGACAACTTCAAATGTCTCTTCTCTAAATTTTTTCAATAGTGGATAGCGAAAAGAACGTCGCCGTCCATCCAGGGATTCGCTTTTGAGTTCAAGAAGAGTCTCCGTAACACTCGCGTTTTCATCGTAGCTACCGATAACAAACTTGTTCTCTAAATGTTCTCAACAGTGGATCGCGAAAAGAACGTCATATTCTATCAAGGGATTCCCTTTTCAGTTCAAGAAGCGTCTCCCAACACTCGCGTTCTGATCGTAGCTACCGGTAACAAACCTAGCAGTCCGCCTGTGAATTGCTTCGAGGTCTTCCTTTAATCCGACCTCGGTGGCGAACGCGGACACTCGAGCAGTGCTCAAGAATAGATCGTACTAGCGATCTATACGCGTTCTCCTCTGCAGGTGAGCCACACTTTCTTAAAATTCTCCAAATTAGAGGAAGTCGACTACTCGCCTTCTCTACTACCGTCCTTGCGCGGGGGTTTCATTTCATTTCACTACTCAACCTTATCCCCCGATATTTAATCGACTGTCAGTAAGTAAACTTGTAATGCTGCATTCGTAAATTACGAGACAGTTTTCCCTATTCATCTGGAATAACCTATATTTTTCCACATTCAAAGCAATCTGACATTCATCATATCATCTAGAAATTTAGTGTAAATCATGTGGTTTCCTACTACAGTTACTCAACAACGACACCCTCCCGTATATTACAGCCCCACATACCTCCTCAACATTTTTTTTCCTTTATTGTTATTTTCAAACCCGTACAAATAGGCAGGCTGTCAGCAGCACGTTACGCCGCTCTTCAGCCATAGATTAGATAAATAAACAACAGAAAGAATACACAGATGTGACACAACGGTGGGTAATAAAACAGTAGACACATAAAGACAAACACAGAGCCATTCACACTCGACGATAATCCACACTACAAACTGTTGTCACGATGCACTAACACTGAAGATGGCGATGGCACAGGCGAACGGTGTAACGGTGTAACGGTGTAACGGTGTAACGGTGAACACTGAACACTAAACACGACGGCACACACGAGACACTGATGGCGATGATCTCTGGTGCGCGAATGTCCACTGAGCGTGTGCAAGTCCGGGGACCTGCTAAGAGGGTAAGAAGGGTGAGGTAGGGGAGAGGGGAGAACAAAGATGCCAATGGCTCTGGAGATGGGGGGAGGAGGGGAGGGACAGGGGAGGGGAAGCCTGGGGGTGGAGTGGGGAGAAATGGAGGAGGGAGGGAAGAGGGAGAGAAGGGTTGGAGGGTGCCCAAAGGAGCAAAAACAGGAAGAGGGAGGGAGGATCAAAGTTGGTAGGACGGGTAGATGGAGGGGAGGAGGGCATCATCAGGGAGAGGGAGCTGGCGGAAGCCACCTTGGGAGAGGGTAAGGAAGGTGGAGAGATGGAGACTGGGTGGGACGTGGGAATACATGCGCGGCAGCGGGCGGGGGCGGGAGAGGATGGGCGAGACAAGCGGGTGAGGAGGATCGTGTTTGTGGGAGGTGTACAGGATCCGTATCCTTTCAAGGAGGAGGTGGGGGAACGGAATGAGATCGTACAGGATCTGCGTGGGGGAGGGGAGACGGATCCGATAAGCGAGGTGGAGAGCATGGCGTTCAAGGATTTGAAGGGATTTATAAAAGGCAGGGGGGTGGCGATCCAGGCCGGATGGGCGTAACAAAGGATAGGGTGGATGAGGGATTTATAGGTGTGGAGGGGTCCAGACCCCACGTACGGCCGTAAAGGAGCTTGAGGAGACGGAGTCGGGAGTGTGCCTTGGCTTGGATTGTCTGGAGATGGGGGGTCCAGGAGAGTCGACGATCGAGGGTGACGCCAAGGTACTTAAGGGTCAAGATGGGATTGGAGAAGGTGTTGGGTGCGCCGCAGGGAGGGGGCAAGGGCAAGGAAGGCGGTGCCATCGGCAAACTGGAGAAGGTGGACGGGGGCTGACGGCGGCGGCATGTCCGCCGTATATAAAAGGTACAGAAGGGGAGAGAGGACGGAGCCTTGGGGCACATCGGCCGAGGGAAAAAAGGTGTAGGAATCCGTGTTATGGATGGTGACGTAGGAAGGACGGTGGGAGAGAAAGGATCTCCTCAACCTGATCGTAAGATCATTTATGTATACAGAGAATAAGAGCTGTCCCATCGGATTTCAGTGATGCACTCCTGACGATACCCTCGTCTCCGATGAACATCGGCAGTCGAGTGTTACTTAATAAGTCTTCGACTCAACCACATACCTGGGAACCTATTTCAGCCGTGGTAAAATTTGCTGTTTTGAAGTGCACGCCGCAGCGCGTAGTGTATCGCAGTCGCTCTCCGTTTCTGGCGGTGGCGCCGCTGCGGCAATCGCAGCTTTGGTGTCTCCCTCTGGTGTAAAAGGGGAAATGTTGCCTGTTCACGTGCATTTAAGGGGTGCTATGAGCTCGGCAGTGGGTCAGTCTCTCGTCCCCAGCTTGCTAGTCTGTCTCTCGTCCGCATTTGTTAGGCAGTTAGTGACTGTCGTTCGGAGTGCTTGTATGTCTGTCGTTCGAATCAACCTTTAAAGCCAGAAAAATGACTCCTTACACTCCGCCAGTAGGAGAACTCAGCGCGTGGTCGCCCGGTCGGGGCTTAGTTCCTGCATCTGAGTCTGCGCGTTAGGCCGCCAGTCTGCTGGAGTTTGCTCAGGCAACGGTTATTGCCGGTTGGATAGATCGGTAGGTCGTTCGCGCACTGAGACACAAGATGACTTGTCCGTCTTGAGCGTCGGCGCATGTGAGGTCGCCACGTGAGTCCATTGGGCTGCGCCCTATAGCGAGAGGTACCGGCTTCGCGGCCGACACGACAGCAGCAGGAGTCAACCCACGACATCAGTCTGGCCGGTGCGAGCTGCGACGCCGTGAGACGGGAGATTGGCGCGCCTTCCTGCGTTCGTTGAAGCGGCTGGTTCGGGAGAGCGTCTTGGGGGTGCTGCGCCAGGTCTTCGCTAGAAATCGCAGTTTATTAGAAGTTAAGTGATTGCTGATATGTTGTTTCATTTATTTGTTAAATTCTACTTCTTTTCTTGGTCTGTCTCTCGTCTCCAGCTTCCTCGTCTATCTCTCGTCCGCAGTTAGGATATGTCTGTCTGTCTGTCGGTCTGCCGTACGTTAATAGCTGCCTCTGTCATGTTTGTAGGATTCGGTGTGTTAAGGAATTTATTGCTTGAAGTATAACGGCCGAATTCCTGAAATATGTTTTTATCTTGCCAATCATCTTGAGAGGCGGTATATGTGTAATGTAGAGCATGTTTGGCCAACCTTGTATACTTTTATGTAAGATTCCATTTCGTGGGCTTTTATTTAAATGTTCATTTTAGTATATAAATTTGCCACCCTTCCGCTGTAAGAGATTTTTTTTTTAATTAAGTTGCACCTTCAGTGGCAACTTAATCTTTTAGTGTTAGTGTTTTGTACCATTTCCATCCCTCCTACGGGGTGCATAGTTTATGTGCTTGTGTGAGTTGTTAAAATTTATAGTTTAAAGTAATCTGGTGTGTTGCAGATTTGCACCAGTGTAGTCTTTCAGAGGTTGTTGCGAGCGGCCGTGACTATAGCCGTGTGAAAAGGGAGCGGCAAGGTTCTCAGCCCGAAACCTCATAGAGTCAAAAATATGTTCTTTCTGCCTCTGAATAAATTGTAACTTGATATTTAGAGGGTGCTTTCTGATTATAATTTTAAATCTGTTTTTTTTTTAAAAAAAAAGGGTTTTAGGAATAAAATTTCCATTTGTTGAGAGAAATTTGATTTGTTTTCATCAGTTACCCTCTGGCAACTACTTCCACTCTCACCTAGTGTGATTAAATGTGTTAATGTTCTTGATGAATCGCTAGTAAATAAAGTAAATTCTTAAGAAAAGGTTTTGAAAGTAAATTCACGGTTCATTATTCCGTATGCTCAAAATGTTAAAATGGCTCTAAGCACTATGGGACTTAACAGCTGAAGTCATCAGTCCCCTAGACTTAGAACTACTTAAACCTAACTAACCTAAGGACATCACACGCATCCATGCCCGAGGCAGGATTCGGACCTGCGACCGTAGCAGCGCCGTCGTTCCTGACTGAAGCGCCTAGAACCATTCGGTCACAGCGGCCGGTCTTCATCAACAGTCCGCGGTGGGGCACAGTATCAAATACTTTCCGGGAATCTATGAATATTGCATCTGTCTGTAGACCCTCATTCATAGTTCGCATACGACGTTCTTTTCGAGAAACACTATTGAGAAAATTTGGAGAACCGGCGTTTGAAGCTGACTGCCTAACGGTTCTACTTCCGCCTACATACATCACGCATAAGGACCAGAGATGACATAAGAGAAATTAGGACTCATACGGAGGCGTACAGACAGTCGTTTTTCCATTGCTCTATTTTTTGTAACCCCTCGTCTCCAATTTTGTAAAGGTCTCGTCGCTACTGCTGTGGCGGCCGAGTTGCCTCTGCTGTTACGGTAGGCAAAAATCGTAGGTGGACTTCGCAGTACATAGCAAATGCAATTTACAACAACTGTCTCTTCACTTCTAAGAGTTCACTAAAGGACGTTCCCTGTCCAAGTCAGCCCAGGACGATGATCTAGAACCAAGTGGACGAGACATGCTCTTCTATCTCCCGAGTAGGCTTCTGTCCGTTGTCGTCTGGTTATTGACGGATTGTACTCTGTCTGGTCGAGGCGAAGTCGATATCTTCATCCTCAGTGCCACCCAAGGCGCTGATGGAACTCGCGCAAGTGGCGAGACTCTACGGCACTGGCATCAGCTCGCATCTTTGCGCCGGTGGTGCTTTTCCTTGGCTGTGTCTTCTTCAAACGATACATCACTATTTGCGCTTGGGAAGCATGGGCGTGTAGTTTGTTTAATCTGTCAGACTTGTGTTATGGAAAATGTAAATTCGTAAGGTTAATTACCTGTTTTCATATTTGATGTTTTACGAAGTGTGATCATGTTTAATTTTGTTAAAGCTGTGTTTTGATATTTTGTGGAATAATTGTATTTTCATAATCAGGAACTAGATACATACCATCTTGGAGCGGGAATTTGTTTGTAGAAATAAATCGTTCTGAAGTGTGCCACGTCTCTCAACCCAGTACCACCTCTCCGCAAATCCCAGTTCTCGTTACACCAAGTACTCCACAACCCCAGCTAGTGGGCTTCGACAGTGTAATGTGATGCATTTGATGTCTGCAGCCTCCGTCCCCGAAGTTCACTTCTGCTGCCAATTTCGTTACTGCGTGCGACATAAATATTGATAAATAAAATATATCTAAGTACGAGGCGTGTTTTTTAAGTAAGTACCGTTTTTAAATTAAAAAAGACGTGCTAAGATATCTCAATAACTTTATTTTTACATGAAAGCCTGCACCTTAATCTACTTTTCTACATAATTTCCGTCAATATTGAGGCACTTGTCATAACGTTGTACCACTTTTTGAATACCCTCCTAATAGAAGTCTACCGCCTGATTTGTTAACCACTGCATCACCACTGTTTCGACTTCGTCATCCTCTCGAAGACGCTGACTGCCCAGATGTTTCTTCAAGTGCAGGAGCAGATGGTAGTCACTGGGCGCAAGATCGGGGCTGTAAGGAGGATGATCTAGTTTCCCATCGAAAAGATGTGATGAGATCTATGGTCTGATTCGCCACATGCGAACGGGCATTGTCTTAAAGCAAAACCATGCCCTTGCTCAACTTTCATGGAGTGTTGCTTTGATTCTGGTGTGACGTAGACCACCCATGTTTCATCGCCCGTAGCAATTTGGCTTAAGAAACCATCACCGTCGTTGTGGTACCGCTCAAGGAAAGTCAATGCACTGTCTAAACGTTTGGTTTTGTGCACATCCGTCAACATTTTCGGTACCCAACGTGCGCACAATTTTCGGTAATTCAAGTGCTCGTTCACAGTGCCATACAAAACACTACGAGAAACATTAGGAAAGTCGTCCCGCAAGGAGGAAATCGTATAGCGTCTGTTTTCTCTCACCTTATTGTCCACTTCCTGCACCAAACTTTCATTAACGACCGAAGGACGCCCACTCCGTTGTTCATCATGCACATTTGTGAGGCCATCTTTAAATGCTCTCACTTACTTTCTTACCATTCCATCACTCATAATGTTTTCTCCGTAAACTGCACAGATCTCACGATGAATATCGATCGCTTTTAGGCCTTTAGCGCTAAGAAATCTTATAACAGCCCCAGCCCGTACTTCACAGTCGGCGGGACTCACGATTACCGGAGGCAGCTTAAACAGTACACAACGCAAACAATTAATAATCAGACTGTAATGGCGTCAGTGCGTAGATTACGGTACAGGCTTTTATGTAAAAATAAAATCATTGAAATATCTTAGCACGTCTTTTTTTAATATCAAAACGATACTTAAAAAGCACGCCTTTTAGTTCAGTATTTATTTTGTAAACAACTCTCAGAATAGTTCCGCACTGACATTTGACATGTTGTTACACAGTTGTTAACCTACATGTCGTTGGCTTCCACAAAAAAGAAAACGTTCATAAGAAATAGAGAATGAAGAAGAGAGGGAAGGGATGGGCACAAGATGCTGTGGTTATTCAGTGGCGACAGCTCAAAATTTGTGCCGGATAGGGGCTCCAACCCGGATGTACCACATCCTGTTGCATTTCGGATGATATTAGTGCATCCAGACTGAAACAAACATCAAGAGCCTTAGCGCTCATACATAAATACACAAACGTGAGTGATGACGCTGCTGATGCATACATTTATATGAAATAAAGAATGAGGAGAGAAAGGTGTGGGGTGGGTGGGAAATCATGACTTCCACCCGCACAAGGCATTGTGGTAATGCAGTGGCGAAACCTGAAAATTTATCGCTTCATATGAGCGGCACAAATTTCCCCATTCTCTAAATGGTTCAAATCGCTCTGAGCACTATGCGACTTAACTTCTGAGGTCATCAGTCGCCTAGAACTTAGAACTAATTAAACCTAACTAACCTAAGGACATCACACACATCCATGCCCGAGGTAGGATTCGAACCTGCGACCGGAGCGGTCGCTCGGCTCCAGACTGTAGCGCCCAGAACCGCACGGCCACTCCGGCCGGCCCCCATTCTCTATTTCATATAAATGTATGCACCAGCCAGGTCATCAGAAGTGGTGTCTGCTCTATCTGACATGTACGACAGAGCAGACATGTCTCAATATACACAAAAGTAAACGTACTGCAGGTCTACGTGACACACCGCAACACCTTGACGTCCATCCAAAGTGTGTTCAGAGAGATTCCTCTTACCATAGTTTACGGGATCTCATGGCAAATAGCGATATATGAAAATATATTTAATTTTAGAATTGTTCTATACCTCTGTTTCCATTAGCAGTTACTTCCTGTTCAGTATTACATTTGTTTAATTGTCTATTAACATGGTGACAACCGTACTTTATGTCCTCAAACCTGCCTGCCATTTTAGTAAAATAAGTGAAGTTTTAGTAAATTGAAAATGACTGATTCCAAAACTTCTACAGCTGCCTCTGTTCAAACGTGAAATAATTTTGTAATTGGCCAAAAGAGTTGGTGTTCCACGAAATCTATTATCCTGCTTTAGTAGGTATCGATCCACAGTTCATGGCAGCATGATATGGGGCGATGAATCAAACTGATTTCAAAATTCGAAATATGGATTTATTACAGAATTAAAAAAAAAATTGCAGGGACTGAATGGTAATCAGTGGAACCAACCAACAAGCAGTAATATTTTACTACTGTTAAATATATGTCTTACGCACAAAAAATGGAATTTATATGATATAAAATTTTGGTTATGTTCAAGGAGTTTGTCATTAAGTATAGTTATCGACTTTGGTTCGCAAACCAATTATGAAATTATATCACAGAAGGACGAAAGGAAACGGTTAGAAGGTAACGAAAAAGACTTATGTGCCGGATGTATTGATCGGGTGGGGAATGAAGTTATCCTGAAACGCGACAATGAGAAACGAATTTTAAGTCATTCTTCTGCCTGGTTCGATTCCCGGCGGGGTCAGGGATTTTCTCTGCCTCGTGATGACTGGGTGTTGTGTGCTGTCCTTAGGTTAGTTAGGTTGTAGTTCTAAGTTCTAGGGGACTGATGACCATAGATGTTAAGTCCCATAGTGCTCAGAGCAATTTGAACCATTCTTCTGCCGCTGCTTGGTGGAACGCCTTCTTAATTACAAGTGAAAAATTAAATATTAAAGATGTTCTTCAGTATTTATTTAACTAACCGGTTTTCGACAAACACGCCATCATCACGACTTTCAGTTTTTCATTTATAAAAAGGGGAATTACATGTCTGACACAGTGTCTAATGGACAGAGGAGGTAGTATGATTACCTCAAACGCCTTTAAGGTGTCGACAAGTAGACGGCTCTAATAACCCAGACGTTGACAGGGTGTTTGACTGTAATCATATTTCCTTCCTTCGCTAACAAGCGCGTTATTCTTGTACGCTGGCCTGTTTCCAGCATCGGAGAGAAAAACTTAGTTGAGTTCATCGTTCTCCACCTTGTGGTTGACGTAGCGAATGGAAGCGGGGAGGGAGGGAGAACTCGTTACGTCTGTCACGGAGGCGGGAAAACGCGCACAGGTCGAGGCGCCTTTGTAGACGGTAAGTAAAAGCGGAGCCGGTCGATAATCGACTGGCGGTCGCGGTCGACGGCGGCAGCGGGCAGCGGGGATCGACCAGCTACGGGCGGGCGGACCTGTGCGAAAGTCCCCACCTGTGAGTGGCGTGCCTGGAAAGCAACTGCTGCCTGGAGCACGCTATCCACGCCCGTTTTGCTTCACATCATGTCACTTCACATCGTTGCTGGGCGTCAGTTTTCTCTTGCTTTCTGCGGAGTGACACTGGATGCGTCGCAGGAAAGGGTTATATGACCGCTAATGGTCTCAGCGTGTATAAACCATTATTCAGATAGGTTCATCAGCGCTCTAGGTATTTTGCCGACAACGACGTCCTCAGTCTTTAAGGTAATTGCACTGTATGACTGTAATGAAATGTACGGTAATGATAATTTCTTGTGGTTCAAAGGTGTGGCGCACGTCTTTCACTTGGACATCACTTCGAATTGCATGTTCCTTACCTAGCCCAGACAGTCTACCGGAAAAAGAAGCCCTCAATTTAACGTCGAATCCGAAAACACTATCGGTCGCTGTTAATATTATCTGGCTGAATTCCCATAAGTTGTTTGAAAACTGTATACGCCAGGAGAAACTCAGGTCTCACTTGTCATTGCTGGCGAGTATTCACATCACTGAGAAGCGAACGCTAAATTAAACTGGGAGTGAAATATTCCGTTGCCAGATGAGCATTCGATCAGCGACCTAACTACGCTACTGGCCATTAAAATTGCTACACCAAGAAGAAATGCAGATGACAAACGGGTATTCATTGGACAAACATATTATACCAGAACTGATATGTGATAACATTCTCACGCAATTTGGCTGCATAGATCATGAGAAATCAGTACCCAGAACAACCCACCTCTGGCCGTAATAACGGCCTTGATACGCCTGGGCATTGAGTTAAACTGATCTTGGATGATGCCCATGCAGCTTCAACACGATACCACAGTTCATCAACAGTAGTGACTGGCGTATTCTGACGAGCCAGTTGATCGGCCACCATTGACCAGACGTTTTCAATTGGTGAGAGATCTGGAGAATGTGCTGGCCAGGGCAGCAGTCGAACATTTTCTGTATCCACAAAGGGCCGTACAGGTCCTGCTGAAATGTAGGGTTTCGCAGGGATCGGATGAAGGGTACAGCCATGTGTCGTAACACACCTCAAATGTAACGTCCACTGATCAAAGTGCAGTCAATGCAAACAAGAGGTGACCGAGACGTGTAACCATTGGCACCCCATATCATCACGCCGGGTGATACGACAGTATGGCGATGACGAATACACGCTTCCAATGTGCGTTCACCGCGGTGTCGCCAAACACGGATGCGACCATCATGATGCTGTAAACAGAACCTGGATTCATCCGAAAAAATGAAGTTTTGCCATTTGTGCAACCAGGTTCGTCGTTCAGTACACCATCTCAGGCGCTCCTGTCTGTGATGCAGCGTCAAGGGTAACCGCAGCCATGGTCTCCGAGCTGATAGTCCATGCTGCTGCAAACGTCGAACTGTTCGTGCAGATGGTTGTTGTCTTGCAAACGTCCCCATCTGTTGACTCAAGGATCGAGACGTTGCTGCACGATCCGTTACAGCCATGCGGATAAGATGCCTGACATCTCGACTGCTAGTGATACGAGGCCGTTGGGATCCAGCACGGCGTTCCGTATTACCCTCCTGAACCCAACGATTCCATAACTGCTAACAGTCATTGGATCCCCGACCAACTCGAGCAGCAATGTCGCGATACGATAAACCGCAATCGCCATAGGCTACAATCCGACCTTTATCAAAGTCGGAAACGTGATGGTACGCTTTTCTCCTCCTTACACGACGCATCACAACAACGTTTCACCAGGCAGCACCGGTCAACCGCTGTTTGTGTATGAGAAATCGGTTGGAAACATTCCTCATGTCAGCACATTGTAGGTGTCGCCACCGGTGAATGCTCTGAAAAGCTAATCGTTTGCATATCACAGCATCTTCTTCCTGTCGGTTAAATTTCGCGTCTGTAGCACGTCATCTTCGTAGTGGAGCAATTTTAATGGCCAGTAGTGTATTTCTAGCCACATGCTGAAGAAATGTTCGACCAGGTCAAACTTTTCTTACTGTTATCAAACCATAATGACAAAGTACCCGAGAACAAAAAATTATATTTCTCTTTCGGTTACTTCAGCACAGGGCAAATAATATATAAATCTAGCCTAACAAATCGATAATGCGTATGGCTATGAAAATCGTTCTATTAGAAAACAGTTACAGAAAATTCTTATGGAAAAAGTTTCTTAAATAAATGGAGTCTTGTAGCAAAAATGGTTCAAATGGCTCTGAGCACTATGGGACTCAACTGCTGAGGTCATTAGTCCCCTAGAACTTAGAACTAGTTAAACCTAACTAACCTAAGGACATCACAAACATCCATGCCCGAGGCAGGATTAGAACCTGCGACCGTAGCGGTCTTGCGGTTCCAGACTGCAGCGCCTTTAACCGCACGGCCACTTCGGCCGGCGAGTCTTGTAGCAGGACTGCCGTGTGTATTAGAGGAGAATTAAACGACATTATGTCTGCTTATCGTGTCAGGCAGCTTGACGTGAATAAAATAAAGGACTGGAAGCGGCTGGCTCGTAGCGCAGTGGTTAGCAGTCTTGAATCGCATTCGGGAGGACAGTGGTTCAAATCCGCGTCCGGCCATCCTGATTGAGATTTTCCGTGATTTCCCTAAATCGCTTAAGGCAAATGTCGAGATGGTTCCTTCGAGGGGACGCGGCCGCTTTCTTCGCCTTCCTTCCCTAATCACACTCTGTGCTCTGTCTCTAACGACCTCGCTGTCGACGGGAGGTTAAACACTAATCTCCTACTCTTCCAGCTTCTCCTCAATTCACCACGAAAAACGTGTGAGCGCATACCGCCTCAATTAATAGCCGTTCCACGCAGGAACACGTATACATTACGTCCTATAAACACCACCATTTATCATACAATGAAGGCTTTCACGACCTGATGTTTAGCTGCCGAGAATTCTTCCGGGTTGTATGGCCGCGGTCCACGGAACTCTTCTATCAATGACGTTTCGTCCAAAGCTACGATGGACATCTTCGGATGTGCTCCTGGTTGAGCTGAGTCTCGCCGACTGACGAGTCGGACGTCGAAGAACGGCCTAAATACTGTGGAACGTGGGCGTGGTCTGGATTTAACGTGATAGCAGAGATAAACCTTGTCAAGGATAAAATTTAATTATCGCTGAGTTTCAAGGCTTCTTCTTTTCTGTCATTATCCCCATGTTTATATACACTCCTGGAAATGGAAATAAGAACACATTGACACCGGTGTGTCAGACCCACCATACTTGCTCCGGACACTGCGAGAGGGCTGTACAAGCAATGATCACACGCACGGCACAGCGGACACACCAGGAACCGCGGTGTTGGCCGTCGAATGGCGCTAGCTGCGCAGCATTTGTGCACCGCCGCCGTCAGTGTCAGCCAGTTTGCCGTGGGATACGGAGCTCCATCGCAGTCTTTAACACTGGTGGCATGCCGCGACAACGTGGACGAGAACCGTATGTGCAGTTGACGGACTTTGAGCGAGGGCGTATAGTGGGCATGCGGGAGGCCGGGTGGACGTACCGCCGAATTGCTCAACACGTGGGGCGTGAGGTCTCCACAGTACATCGATGTTGTCGCCAGTGGTCGGCGGAAGGTGCACGTGCCCGTCGACCTGGGACCGGACCGCAGCGACGCACGGATGCACGCCAAGACCGTAGGATCCTACGCAGTGCCGTAGGGGACCGCACCGCCACTTCCCAGCAAATTAGGGACACTGTTGCTCCTGGGGTATCGGCGAGGACCATTCGCAACCGTCTCCATGAAGCTGGGCTACGGTCCCGCACACCGTTAGGCCGTCTTCCGCGCACGCCCCAGCATCGTGCAGCCCGCCTCCAGTGGTGTCGCGACAGGCGTGAATGGAGGGACGAATGGAGACGTGTCGTCTTCAGCGATGAGAGTCGCTTCTGCCTTGGTGCCAATGATGGTCGTATGCGTGTTTGGCGCCGTGCAGGTGAGCGCCACAATCAGGACTGCATACGACCGAGGCACACAGGGCCAACACCCGGCATCATGGTGTGGGGAGCGATCTCCTACACTGGCCGTACACCACTGGTGATCGTCGACGGGACACTGAATAGTGCACGGTACATCCAAACCGTCATCGAACCCATCGTTCTACCATTCCTAGACCGACAAAGGAAATTGCTGTTCCAACAGGACAATGCACGTCCGCATGTATCCCGTGCCACCCAACGTGCTCTAGAAGGTGTAAGTCAACTACCCTGGCCAGCAAGATCTCCGGATCTGTCCCCCATTGAGCATGTTTGGGACTGGATGAAGCGTCGTCTCACGCGGTCTGCACGTCCAGCACGAACGCTGGTCCAACTGAGGCGCCAGGTGGAAATGGCATGGCAAGCCGTTCCACAGGACTACATCCAGCATCTCTACGATCGTCTCCATGGGAGAATAGCAGCCTGCATTGCTGCGAAAGGTGGATATACACTGTACTAGTGCCGACATTGTGCATGCTCTGTTGCCTGTGTCTATGTGCCTGTGGTTCTGTCAGTGTGATCATGTGATGTATCTGACCCCAGGAATGTGTCAATAAAGTTTCCCCTTCCTGGGACAATGAATTCACGGTGTTCTTATTTCAATTTCCAGGAGTGTATTTCGATGTCTTCTCTTTATAGCCGTGGATAATAGTTCGTCATAGTACAGAAACCCTCTGTCTACGAGTGGTGTATATAAGGTGGTAGGTTCTGCATTGGAACTACAAAGTTAAGTATGAAGACACGGTTGAAGGAACATAAAAGTCTTTGCCGACTAGGGAAAACAGACAAGTCAGCCGTGGCGAAACATGCTCTTCAGTCGGCTGATCAGGTAGTGAAATTTTCGGAAACTGAAGTTTTATGTACTATGACGAACTATCATCCACGGCTTGATAGAGAAGCCATCGAAATATATAAACATGGGGTTAATTTTAACAGAAAAGAAGAATCCATTAAACTCAGCGATATATGGACAGCTGCGCTACAGAATCGATGAGAAGTTTTTATCTTTGACTCACTGTGATCGATTGACAAGGTTTATCACGTGAAATTCAGACCGCGCCGACTTTCCACGGTATTAGGCCGTTCATCGAGGTCCGACTGGTCAGTTGGCAGGACTCAGCACAACCAGGAGAACTCCGAAGATGTGGATCGTAGCTTTGGACGAAACGTCAGGGATAGAAGAGTTTCATGGACCACGGCCATACAACTCGAAAGAATTCTCATCAAGCACCATTTATGTTTTTTCTGATTTCGAATTTTCAAGTAAGATTTATGATATGAATGTTCAAACGGCCTCTGATAATTAATTACGAAGTATTCAGAATTTGAAATTATTAAAATTTTTTGAGATCATAGCGTAACACAACTACTCCCCCTTTCTCATGGAACAAGAAGAGAAGGCAATTCTGCATCAGATTGCAAATTCTTTTTATAATTTTAATTAATCAGCGATTAGAGCTCAAAATTACCGCAGTTTGGAATGTCCATGTAACATTGCCTCTGGAGTACTCTACGGCCACTGACAAAGATCGCAAACATCGCGGGTCAGTTTATAATATTACGATGTTACAAGCTAATAAACATGGTTATTTCACATGTTTCCTAACAGACTCAAAAATCGAACGGAAAAGGAACTACGATGGTGCTGTCATCATACGGTATTATACGTAACGTGCTCTATTAGGTACCATGTTCTAAAGGTGAGCCAGTACATATTCTTAAATAATACTGTAATGTTAGGGGAACGGAAAGCTGCTGCCAAAAATATCATCATTAAAAAGAAAGATGCAGACGTTAATATTCCTCACAAGGAGACTAGATTCTACAACAAAACCTGAAGCTGGTGACTTACCACACTCCGCCATATCTTAGAGACCAGCGCGACAGAAGGAAGATCTGTCGGGAAGTCCCAGAGCGTCGTCTGGCTTGCTGATGGGTCACGTCTGTAGTGCTCACGTCGGGCTGACTGTCAAAGATATCTCATCAATCTTCGGGAACGCATTTCCAACTTTACGATCTTATGACCTTTTCTGTTCCTTGGCGACCAATTATTTCCTGCAGTTTGTCACCATCTTGGAGAATCATCCTGAGTAGCATGACGAAGCTGTAATTTGATTAATCAGTTCTGAAAAATGACAATCAATTACCAAAATAGAACCATTCATACTGCAAACGAGCTTGACGTAATACATTAATTATTATGTTGGTACATTCATATTACCAACAAACACACCAAATACTACATAGGTGTAGGTAGAAACCATGCTACAATAGCGGAGTGTGGCCCGAATTTAAATGTTCGTCGCATACACGTCTGCCTACTGCCACGGCCCGGAATCTGAATGAAATACTATGTTCACATGAACAGTGACGTCATATCAAACGAGAGGGTGAACAACAGACAGCCGTTCAAAGCACATACAAGAGGTGTCAGTCAGCGACATCACAATCGATACTGCCGTGAACGACTTCCAAGTCAAAGACGCTGCCATCCAAACTGAGCGAACAATCTTAAAACTCTGTCCGAACAGGCCTTGAAGGCCTAACGGTACCGACCGGCCGCCATGTCATCCTCAGCACAGGCATCTCTGGATGCGGATATGGAGGGGCATGTGGTCAACACGCCACTCTCCCGGCCATTGTCAGTTTTCTATACCGGAGCCGCTACTTCTCAATCAAGTAGCTCCTCAGTTTGCGTCACAAGGGCTGAGTGCACCCCACTTGCCAACAGCGCTCGGCAGACCGGACGGTCACCCGTCAAAGTGCTAGCCCAGCCCGACAGTGCTTAACTTCGGTGAACCGATGGGAACCGGTGTTACCATTGCTACAAGGCCGTTGGCAGAGCTAACAATCTCAGGTCAGTCAATAACGCCGCTAGAAGACCAAGTCAAGGAAGGGACCAAGGATAGCGATTTATATAAACAGAGTGTCTTCTACTCAGTTACAAGTGTTACCTCACAGAGGTTTGTTTTTAATATGGGAATGAACGGTGAGCCACATCGATGCACAGCTTTCACAATACTTGGAGCTGGTCAGTGACAAAATTACTTAAATGTTGATTGATGCAATGTAAAGGATAGGAGATACTCATTATATTTCGACATCAATAGTAAAATTCTGACTCGTTAAATTATTTCAAACCATATGAACCAGACAAAACTGAATGCAGATCAAGGGGATAAGTTGGGGTTTAGTATACGCAAGGGAACTGGGGAAACAATTTTGCCACTGCGTTAGTGATAAAGCAAAGAACTGTAGAAAGTACATTGTATTCGTAGAGTATCAGAAGGTGAAACGAAATAAAATGTCTTCCTTTCGTGTACAGTGTGGTATTAACCACATGGACAGAAGGATAATTCACACATTGCCGGCCGCGGTGGTCTCGCGGTTAAGGCGCTCAGTCCGGAACCGCGCGACTGCTACGGTCGCAGGTTCGAATCCTGCCTCGGGCATGGATGTGTGTGATGTCCTTAGGTTAGTTAGGTTTAAGTAGTTCTAAGTTCTAGGGAACTGATGACCACAGAAGTTAAGTCCCATAGTGCTCAGAGCCATTTGAACCAATTCACACATTTTATGTGAAGCACATTGCAGTAGTGTAATTCTGTGGCTAGATACGTAACATTTTTACACTTGATATTGAAGTATTAACACAAAAAAGCAGATAGGCCTGAATATGAACAATATATAATGAAGATTTGATACGAGCTGTTTTGATTTGCCACTAAGTAAGGGACCAGGAAGTATTTCAGACGCAACAAAATCACTTTTCATGTAATGGTGCAGTAATAAGGGAAAACGTAATGTTACAAGAGCAAGAAGTCGGAGAAATGTAGTAGGGCTTGCATTTTCACCGCAGATAACTGAAGTGGGTGTTGAATAGAGGAGAAGGGAAGTTTAGAACTATCATTTTGTGAGAATGCTTTACCGAGTTCAGGCGAGTAAGGTGTGTGGGGCAGTGGAACCATGCCATTTTTAGCCAAAAACTGTCTAACAGAGGTCTGTGTGTGCAGGTGCGTTGTCCTGGTGGAAGAACTGGCGCCCTGTCTGATCGGAGCTCCAAGATAACCCACTAATTTCTGACAGTTGATCAACTACGTAGACGGTCTGTGACCACAAGCTCTTCAATTTCTTCAATATTTTCGTATGTTCGGGCAGTTGATGGACGTCCGGAACGAGTTTTGTCATCAGTAGACAGGTCGCGATTTTGAAATCTAGTAAACTACTTGAGTTTTTCCCACAGGGTAATCCAGTTGAGCTGTCTTCAACGTTAAAACAGTTTCAGCCTCATTTTTACCCAGTGGAAAACGAAATTTCACAGCTATACGTTGTTTACTTAAACTAGCCACCATGAAAAACGAAACAAGTAGGAATCAGCGCTGGCAGAAACAATCACTGCTGGTGTACAGAACGAGCCACGTTGACAACACAGGCGCCACTGAACTGGCAATGAGTTACGCCATACACGTCTAGCGGATGAAATGCGTTCTGCGCAATCTTCGTCGATGGCAATGTTATTCCGGTTTCTTATGGCACCCCTCATACGCACATAGACAAAAACTAAAGTAATGGTATTACGCGCAGCAGGTGGTCATGGTTAAACCTTAAATTTGGACAACAGACTTTTTAAGAAGCTGAGAAATGTGGTAATTAAGAAACAGAGTACAGTAGCCAGCGACCCAGAGAGTCTATTAATACCCCATCCAACCGGCAGCGCCACATATGCATTTCAGACACACAGCAGACCACAATCAGATGCAGACACACTCTCCTCCGCCACTTCACGTAATGTGGCGCGTGGTCTCCGGAGCCGGATAAAGAGGCCTGGTCCTACTCATTCTACACGTTAACACCATACGCTGTCGCTGTCCTCTCGTTAACAATATACGCTCTGAGTTTGAACTACACTCATACTCATAAATTAAGGATATGCTGACACATGGTGAAAAAACGCTCGGGTGGACTGTTTTTGGGTTAAATCACCTCGGGGTACGACCACGCTTTGCATTTGATCTGCTGTCGTCTCACGTCGCAGAGGTCAGCGTACGGTACAGCGAGTAGGTGTGCAGACTTTTTCAGACGTGTTAATGGTGACTGTGTGTTGAAAATGGCTAAAAGAACACATATTGATGACGTTATGAGGGGCAGGATACTGGGGCGACTGGAGGCTGGTCAAATAGAGCAGGTCGTAGCACGGGTCCTCCGTGTGCCACAAAGTGTGATCTAAAGATTATGGCAACGATTCCAGCAGACATAAATGTGTCCAGGCGCTACAGTACGGGACGTCCACAGTGTACAACACCGTAAGAAGACCGATATCTCACCATCAGTGCCCGAAGACGGCCACGGAGTACTGCAGGTAGCCTAGCTCGGGACCTTACCGCAGCCACTGGAACAGTTGTCTCCAGACTCACGGTATAGAGACGACTGAACAGACATGGTTATTCGCCCGGAGACCTGCAAGGTGCATTCCACTGACCCCTCTTCAAAGGAGAGCCCGTAAAGCCTGGTGTCAAGAACACAGTACATGATCATTGGAACAGTGGTCCCAGGTTATGTTCACGGACGAGTCCAGGTATATTCTGAACAGTGATTCTCGCCGGGTTTTCATCTGGCGTGAACCAGGAACCAGATACCAACCCCTTAATGTCCTTGAAAGGGACCTCTATGCAGGTCGTCTTTTGATGGTGTGGGGTGGGATTATGATTGGTGCGCGTACACCCCTGCGTGTCGTAGACAGAGGAACTATGACAGGTCAGGTGTATCGGGACGTCATTTTGCGCCAATATGTCCGCCTTTTCATGGGTGCAGTGGGTCCCAGCTTCCTCCTGATAGATGACGCACGGCCCCACCGAGCTGCCATCGTGGAGCAGTACCTTGGAACAGAAAATATTAGGCGAATGGCGTGGCTTGCCTATTCTCCCGACCTAAACCCCATCAAGCACATCTGGGATGCTCGCGGTCGACGTATCACTGCACGTCTACAAACCCTTAGGACACTTCAGGAGCTCCGACAGACACTGGTGCAAGAATGGGAGGCTATACCGCAGCAGCTGCTTGACCACCTGATCCAGAGTATGCCAACCCGTTATGCGGCCTGTGTACGTGTGCATAGTAATCATATTCCACATTACTGTCGGGGTACATGCGCATGAAACAGTGGCGTTTTGTAACACATATGTTTCGGGTCTGTTTTCTCAACTTATCACCAATACCGTGGACTTACAGATGTATGTCGTGTGTGTTCCCTATATGTCTATGATATTAGCGCCAGTTTTGTGTAGCGCCACGTTGTGTGGCACCACATTCTGCAGTTATCCTTAATTTATGAGCATGAGTGGATGTTCGTTGGTTTACTGTGGCTGAAATTCTTGTAGCAGTAGGAAGGAATTTATTCACAGGGTTGCGGGTGTTTCAGCGTTAGTTTTTGCATAACCGCACCCAGCCAGAAGTTAGAGTTCTGCAACAAACTCTCGACCTGCGCCCAACTTGAAATTATAGTTTATGTTTAAATAGCAGGAACGAAAAATCGTGTAAAAAGTTTCTGTAAAAATAATTAGTTACTAATCTAAAAATCATGAACGTAGAGACAGTGATAAACAAGAGCAATAAGGAAGATCCAAAAGAAACGATTTGAAGACCTTGAACTGTAGTGTTACAGAAAAGGTCATGCTGATTGATTTATCTACATCTTCATGGAGACTCTGCAGATCACACATCACATTACCTTCACAATAATTCTCTATTATTCTACTCTCGAACAGAGCGCGGAAGACACCAACACCTATATCTTTCCTGTGAGCTCTGATTTCCCTTATTTTATTACGATGATCGTTTCTCCCTACGTAGGTCGACGTCAGTAAAATATTTTCTCATTCAGAGGAGAAAGTTGGTGATTGAAATTCCGTGAGAAGATTCCGCCGCAACGAAAAACGCCTTTGTTTTAGTGGCGTCCAGTCCAAATCCTGTATAATCTCCGTGCCACTGTCTTCCTTATTTCGCAATAATATAAAACGTGCTGATCTTCTTCGAACTATCTCAATGTAATCCGTTAGCCCAAACTAGTATCCGTAAGGGTGCTCCAAAAGATGACGCACAACCGTAGTGTAGGCAGTCTCTTTAATAGATCTGTTACTTTTCCTAACTGTTCTGCCAATAAAACGCACTCTTTGGTTTGCCTTCCCCACAACATTTTCTTCGTGTTCTTGCCAGTTTAAATTTTTTTAATTGTAATTCCGAGGTATTTAGTTGAATGTATCACCTTTAGATTAGACTAATTAATCGTGTAACCAACGTTTAACGGGTTGTTTTAGCACTCATGTGGATGACCTCACACTTTTCATTATTTAGGATCAATTGCCTTTTCTAAATCGTTTTGCAATTTGTTTTTATGTTCTGGTGAGATTACTACTCGATAAACGACAGCGTGATCCGCAAACAACCTAAGACGGCAGCTCACATTGTCTCCAAAATCGTTTATATAGATAAGGAACAGCAAAAAAATGGTTCAAATGGCTCTGAGCACTATGCGACTCAACATCTTAGGTCATAAGTCCCCTAGAACTTAGAACTACTTAAACCTAACTAACCTAAGGACATCACACACCCATGCCCGAGGCAGGATTCGAACCTGCGACCGTAGCAGTCGCGCGGTTCCGGACTGCGCGCCTAGAACCGCGAGACCACCGCGGCCGGCAAGGAACAGCAAAGGACCTATAACACTACCTTGGGGAACACCAGACATCACTTTTGTTTTACTCGATGACTGCTCTGTGTTTGGTGGGATCAGAATGGTGTCATCTATTATGAGCTGCTAAAACCGGGCGAAACCGTTAACACTGATCGCTACCAACAGCAGATAATGGTTAAATCGAGCATTGCGTGAGAAACGACCGGAATACGGAAAAAGGCTACACATATTGTTCCATGATAACGTCCCATCACACACGGGTCAGGGAAACAGTCGAGGCGTTCAGTTGGGAAATACTAGGGCATGCGGCTTATTCTCCAGACTTGGCTCCGTCCGATTATCAGCTGTTTGTATCAGTGGGACACGCTCTCGCTGAACAACGTTTCAATTTGTATGAAAATGTGGCTCGCTGACTGGTTCGCTTCAAAAGAAGGTTTCTTTGGCGTGGCAGTCATAGCCTGCCGGACGGGTGGGGGAAATGTATAAATACACTCCTGGAAATTGAAATAAGAACACCGTGAATTCATTGTCCCAGGAAGGGGAAACTTTATTGACACATTCCTGGGGTCAGATACATCACATGATCACACTGACAGAACCACAGGCACATAGACACAGGCAACAGAGCATGCACAATGTCGGCACTAGTACAGTGTATATCCACCTTTCGCTGCAATGCAGGCTGCTATTCTCCCATGGAGACGATCATAGAGATGCTGGATGTAGTCCTGTGGAACGGCTTGCCATGCCATTTCCACCTGGCGCCTCAGTTGGACCAGCGTTCGTGCTGGACGTGCAGACCGCGTGAGACGACGCTTCATCCAGTCCCAAACATGCTCAATGGGGGACAGATCCGGAGATCTTGCTGGCCAGGGTAGTTGACTTACACCTTCTAGAGCACGTTGGGTGGCACGGGATACATGCGGACGTGCATTGTCCTGTTGGAACAGCAAGTTCCCTTGCCGGTCTAGGAATGGTAGAACGATGGGTTCGATGACGGTTTGGATGTACCGTGCACTATTCAGTGTCCCCTCGACGATCACCAGTGGTGTACGGCCAGTGTAGGAGATCGCTCCCCACACCATGATGCCGGGTGTTGGCCCTGTGTGCCTCGGTCGTATGCAGTCCTGATTGTGGCGCTCACCTGCACGGCGCCAAACACGCATACGACCATCATTGGCACCAAGGCAGAAGCGACTCTCATCGCTGAAGACGACACGTCTCCATTCGTCCCTCCATTCACGCCTGTCGCGACACCACTGGAGGCGGGCTGCACGATGTTGGGGCGTGAGCGGAAGACGGTCTAACGGTGTGCGGGACCGTAGCCCAGCTTCATGGAGACGGTTGCGAATGGTCCTCGCCGATACCCCAGGAGCAACAGTGTCCCTAATTTGCTGGGAAGTGGCGGTGCGGTCCCCTACGGCACTGCGTAGGATCCTACGGTCTTGGCGTGCATCCGTGCGTCGCTGCGGTCCGGTCCCAGGTCGACGGGCACGTGCACCTTCCGCCGACCACTGGCGACAACATCGATGTACTGTGGAGACCTCACGCCCCACGTGTTGAGCAATTCGGCGGTACGTCCACCCGGCCTCCCGCATGCCCACTATACGCCCTCGCTCAAAGTCCGCCAACTGCACATACGGTTCACGTCCACGCTGTCGCGGCATGCTACCAGTGTTAAAGACTGCGATGGAGCTCCGTATGCCACGGCAAACTGGCTGACACTGACGGCGGCGGTGCACAAATGCTGCGCACCTAGCGCCATTCGACGGCCAACACCGCGGGTCCTGGTGTGTCCGCTGTGCCGTGCGTGTGATCATTGCTTGTACAGCCCTCTCGCAGTGTCCGGAGCAAGTATGGTGGGTCTGACACACCGGTGTCAATGTGTTCTTTTTTCCATTTCCAGGAGTGTAGCAATGAAGATTGAATAAAATACTGCTTATCAGTTTCTAACGACAGACGTGTAATTATTGCAACAAAACTCCGGTTTCATACTTCTACACCTGGTATGATAGTAATCGAAGAACCGGTCAGAGTGGCCGAGCGGTTCTAGGCACTGCAGTCTGGAACCGCGCAACCGCTACAGTCGCAAGTTCGAATCTTGCCTCGGGCATGGATGCTTGTGACGTATTTAGTTTAGTTAGGTTTAAGTAGTTCTAAGTTCTAGGGGACTGATGACCTCAGATGTTAAGTCCCATAGTGCTCAGAACCATTTGAGGTAATCAAAGACATCATGACACCTGTGCAGACGGCAAACTATGCACTTATCCATACCCTTGACTTCCTTGGATTTTATGACATATTTTCGAGGAGGTCCTGTTTACTGTTGAATTTTTATACAGAGTGATTCTTATGAACCTTTAAAAAACACCGAAGCGACATAGATGACGTTGAGACAATTAATTTAATATAAATTACTTTTGAATGCATTACGGGAACAGCTGTGATCAATGTCTTATAAATAATTACTATTAAAAACAGTCTTGATCACGATTTATTTAACAAGGTGACCGGTTTCGACCACTACTGTGGCCATCTTCAGACCATTGAGTAGGAACCTCTTTCTGTTGGAGAATCAGAAAGAGGTTCCTACTCAATGGTCTGAAGATGACCACAGTAGTGGTCGAAACCGGTCACCTTGTTAAATAAATCGTGATCAAGACGGTTTTTAATAGTAATAATTTAATATAAGACACGTGGTGTCGCAAATGTCGGGAAATACCTCAAAATTGGATGACAAATGATGAACATGTGCCGTCACCAGATGACGTACCTCGGTGTACGTGCAACGGTTGACCCTGTCCGTCTGTCGCACCTCATCATCCCAACCCAAGTCAAGTATTCACGTCGCCCTGGCTCTGGGCACATGTGTTCGACTTGAGCGCGTGGGCTTCAGGATTTGAATCTACGGTCTGGCAAGCAGCACTTTTTCACTGTATGAAACAAATATGTATCTACACTGAGGTAAGTTTTCAAACTTTATTTAGCGATCTCGCGATCTCCGCTGCTTTATTGCAAAGTACAACACTACAAAAACCTGGTGTATGACGTCTTAAGTGAATGAGTATAAGCTTCCGAATTGCGTCGTTACCAGCAAATAACGTTAATAAACGAAAAAGTAAGGGACAGAAGGAACGAAACGTAAAATAAGAACACCTTTTACTTGGTTGCAGCGAAGAGATTAACTTTGTAACTTCTACGTTTACTACAGATCAAATTTACAAAAGGTGTTCGAAATTTCCTCCGTTTGCTTGAATGCAAGTATTGCATCGCTCAATGACCTCTCCACATCCAAGCCGAGCCGATGCACATGCGGCGAGGTACGTCATCTGGTAACATCACATGTTCAGCATATCTCATCCATTTTTGGGGTTATTTCCCGAGATTTGCGATCACACGTGTCTCATGTTAAATTAGTTGTCTCAGCATCAACTACCTCTCTTCGGCCGTTTTTAAACGTTAACATGAATCACCCTATACATATCTTCCAATAAAAGCACAGCGTATGCAAGTCTGGTAACAATAGTGGACAACGAGACATTCTGAAAGAGATCCCAGCAGAGGGGTCGAAACGTCGATTATTTTAGAAGGAAATATGACGCGGCCCAACGACCTAAAAGTTTTAACTTTAAAAGTATAGCACGCCTGGGGTTTCTTCGTTCGCCTATGATGGGAATTCACAGGGAAATTATAGCTCTTAAAGCTGTAGGAATGACCTGCACACAGCATTGAGGAAGCTGAAAAATTCACTTTCGGCGTGGTCCAGTATGACTGGATCGGTAAATGATATTGAGAATGGGTGAGAGAGATTGTATTTTATATGAGTTTGAATGTTATCCAGTTTTAGTTTTACGTTTTCTTATCACACTTGCCTCAGACTATTGAACCACTGGCGATAGTAAACTCGCTATTGAGCGCCCTAAACCCACAAAGGAACGCATTCAGACCGTTGCACTCCAAGCACTTTCAGTGAGCATCTCTGGGAGTATTAGAGCAGGCTTGTCAGCAAGTATCTATCAGATGGGAGGGAACTCCGCCGCTGAGTTACCGAACGCTACAGAACGGCTTTTGTCGGGCCCTGTCGCCATTAGGACGGTAGCAGCTAATCCTCGAAGCGTGCTCAATCTGCCGCTAGGCAAAGCACGTGGCTCTGCCCGCCGTAAAGCAAACACAACTTTTAGATCGTGCACACGCACACATATTACTTTCGTACTCGCTAGGTGGAGGGAAAAAGAAAATTGAGACTCCGTCGCTCTGTTCGGTAGCGCATCTGCTGAGATTTTCTATCTCTGCGGATTATCTGCCCGCAGCAGCACCCGAAGGACGGGCACAGTATTGCGTGCGATACGTTTCGTAATCCTATTAATATTATCGCCACGCTCGAAAACAACTCAGGGGCTGTGTGCTGTAGATTTTCACGTCGGCGTTCGAGCGCCAGAACTCTCTCTCTGTCTCTCTCCCATTCTCGACGACTCCTCTTTTCATTCACTTTCCCCTCTCCCCCATCCCTACCCCTTCCACCCAGCCAGCCAGCTGCTGCTGCATTACGTTGCGGTCTTCTCACAGAAATGACATTACCGGCACCTATATCTCCATGGAAAATATTATTCCGCGAGAGGCTCTCAGAGACGGAGAAAGGAGTGGCGGTTAATTCAGCACGGAGAGGCGACCGGCTTAACGTCAACGGCTCGCGAAACACACTGTCAAAGAGACGTTATTATGCCGCGCTGCCTCCCCGAGGACGAAGAAAAGCGGGGCGGCGCTGCTGCGAGGTGTTTTTAAAAAAGTGTTTCTACAAACTTAGTTCTGGTCGCTCAATAGAAAGAGAGAGTCTCTTTGGCAGCCACCGCGGAAACACTGAAGCCCGCGGGCTAACGACCTTTAAACTCTTTAACTAACTGCCACTGTAGTTACCTTCACTTAACGCCACCACTGATCCCTACAGCGTCTGCAGTTCATCACTATTAACTTCGCATTCCTAACGCTTGCTGCAGCCCTGCTCTTCAAAACGAAAGCAATATTCCCTTCTAAATAGCACAACGACAACAATAGACCACTCTGTTCAGTTATGAAGTACAGAGAAAAGACAGAAATCAGAAGCGCTCGACCAGCTACAAAAGAGAGAAGACGATAATGTTTGACGTGTGGTCTGCGACAAGGTTTTCAGGTATGTGATTAGGTCGAAGACTTTTTAGGTAACAGAACCCAGTACGTTGACCTGAAAGGCGGGTGTATCGGAGACAGTCGTATCTTCAGGAGTGCTCCATGAAAGTGCAATACAGGCTCTTGTACTGTGTGTACATAAACGATTTGAGGGACAGGGTGATGAATAAGCAGCTTTCACTAGGTTAATACTCGCCAGAAATCAAACCTCCATTTGGATCGGACTTCCGTAGCTCTTGTGCAAAAAGGTGTGCAGTATACTGCTGCATCCATTTTCAATAAGCTGCCACTCGAATTCAAAAAGCTTTGCAGTAATCCACGCGCTTTCAAATCGAAACTTAAGAATTTCCTCATGGGTCACTCCTTCTATTCTGTCGAGGAGTTCCTTGAAAAATTAAGCTGGTAGCGTTTACTTAAACTTATGGACTGACTCCTTTTCAGGTTCATGAACATTTATTATTATCTGTTATTACTTTTATGTTGTAAGTTCATGTACTGACACGTTCCATGACCTTGGAGATCTGCTCCTCAATTTGGTCCTACGGAACTTGACGTGTAAATAAATAAATAAATAAGCACCCTGCGACTGTCTGCTGATGACGCAGTAGCGTATGGCAAAGCGTCATCGCTAGAAGCCTTCAAGGAGATTTAGAATGAGTTGGATAGAATCTCTACATCGTGTGATGGATGGTAACTTGCACTCAATGCGGGAAAATGTAAGATGAGTAGGAAAAGCAATTTTCTAATGTTTGAATAAAGCCCCGTCAGTTAGCAAGCGACATCAAACGGAACGCGGACGTAAGGTCGGCTGTGGAGAAGACAAACGGTCGACGTCGGTAAGATGGAATAATTCTAGAAATGTGTGTCTAATCTAAAAATGAGACACCGAACAGAACACTTTGAGGACCAATTATTGAGTACTGTTAGAGTGTTTGGGATGCCCACCAGGTACTGATTAAAGGAAGACATCGAAGTTTCTTTATCTGCAACCGGTAAGTTTGATCAACACGTAGGTGTTAGGCAATGCTACACGAACTTGTATGGCAACATCTGGAGGGAAACACCACTGAGAGAGCTTAGAAAAGTGGCTTTTGGAATCGTCAGCAGAACGAACTTGTTTCCATCAACATTTATCACATGTAGGACTCCGAAGGAAAGATAAATCAGTAACTTCTCCCTCGTTACATTAGCGAGGGGACCCCAAGAGGGATGGCTATCAATGGTACAAGGTATCCTCAGCCATACACCGTTATGCTATGTTGCAGTGTACACACAACAGTAGCAAGCAAGAAACGTTTAAAAGAAACTCAAATTTTGATTACCAAAAAAGAAATAGACAGCTTTATACAGTAGTAATGGATCCTGAGACTTCATATTTGGACGGTAGGATAAAGACCCACAAAGACAGTGAACCGGTACGGCCTGTGGTGAATGGGAAAAGAGGACCTGGAGCAAAATTAATGAAACAATTCAGGGAGATGCTTCGGAAATGACGGACTTTTAATGAAACGCTTTCGCTTATAAATAGTAAGAAGGTAGCACAATTAATGCAAGAGAACAACTTACATGAATGTACAAGGTTGTTCTGATTAGAGGTAGCTAATTTGTATACACCTGTGCATTATAGAAAATAGCTTACGTGAACATGGTAAAATATCTGATGTGGAAATTGATGGTTTTGAAAGATTGTTAAAGTTCGTGTTGTTGTTCAAATATGGTAAGTTTTATGTACAGAATAAAGGTTTGGCAATGAGATGCGCATTAGCAGGACAGATGGCAGACATCTTCTTGAATAAGTACGAAACAGTTTTTTTAAAGGCAAATGTTAAGTACAGTGACAAAATACAGACGTACAGAAGATGTGTGTTGGTGATGTTTTCATAAAATATCAGGGTTCCGCGGAAGAAATAAATTAGTTGATGAATGATTTCAATAAGATGTACAAGGATATAATTTTTACAGTAAAGCATGAGCAACATGGATTCTTAACGACAGTAAGAATAACAAGCTCGCGATATGAATATTTAGGAAACCCACGTTCGTACTTCCATAAACATAAATTAGCATTTTGAACGGTTAGATGTAGCAGTAACGCATGATAACCAACAAAGTAATAAAAATCCCAACACATGTATGTCATGCCGTATTGGGGTATCATCTCACATAAATTAGCGAGGCTGTTTAACTATAGAGGGTTTCGAATTGCTTTCAAGACGGAAAAACAATTAGGCCAGAGTCTGAGATATAAGATTGACACAGATGAGAACTGGATGAGGGAATCGGGAGTGTATGAACTGAAATGTCAGGATTGTGAAGCGAAATACGTGGGGCAGAGGGGACAGGAATTTTAAAGTTAGATCTAAAGAGAATAATAATAAAAAGAACGGCTCTTCAGCTGTAGTAAAGCATCTCAAGAACGAGCAGCATTCGTTGAGGGATATAATAAATGCATGAGGGTATTGTACGTTGAAGAAAAAGGATGGTTGCTAATGGACTGAAGCGTCTAAAGGGCATATCTGGGCGCACTTTAGCGATATTCTCCTTAAGAAGCAGCCACTAACGTATTTTACGTAGAATTTTCGCTTATAAATTTATGCCGAAATGAGGTCGGCTATGACCCAAATCTCAAAGAATTTTTGACAGGCAGTAGTATCGTTGGTGCTGAGCATTAGGCTTTAAGTAGATATCATCGTTGGTAGGTGATGGAAGCGGCTTTTAATTGGCAACTCTATCTCGGGAACGATGCATGGACAGGCTTGTGTAATATTTTATGTTTTATGGGTTGAGTTGACAATGCACGTGAGCAGCTTTTTTTTTTAAGTTGCGACGATTAATGGCATAAAACAATAACTCAACTCAGGAAGTCTGTAATCCTTATACGTCTGTTGGTATAAGGAGGATTGTTTAATGTGGTTTCCTTGTTTTTAGCACTTGAAAATGGGATAATGTGGTCCCGAAACATGTTGTGGCAGTAATCACACGAGTGATAACTCTGCTGAATACCCTTAATATTGCTTGTAAGAACCAAATAATTATGATTACCTGTTTAGTTGAGTGCTGATTTTACTTTGGAGCTCAGTGCAACAGAGGTTATGCGAGTCTTGATTTCGACAAAGCCTTGATAAGTTCCGGAGCTATGTGGCTCCAGATGTCTACGGACAGGCCACGCAATTCACGTAAGCTAAAGCCCTGCATCCGGTAGCGTCCCACGTATGTTCCAAGAGGTGTGCATCGTCCAGATTTGGTGGCGGAGACACCAAAGCGAGTTGACGACCATATGCTCCTCACACCACTGCAGCATGATCTTGGCTTTACGACGAGGACAATTATCCTGCTGGAAGATGATGTGGCCACCAGGACAAGCATGAAGGGATGCAGGTGAAATGCAATAAAGTTCACGTACACCACAAGTGCCACACAAAAGTCACACATAAGTCCAGTAATATGCAAAAAAAAAAAAAAAAAAATTGCGATCAGGCCTTGAACGCCCAATGGTTATCCTCAATCCTTAGGCATTACACGACGCGGGTACAGAGGGGCATGCAGTTATCTCACCACTCACGTCACAGTTGTCAGCTTTCGTGACCGGTGCGTCTACTTCTCAATCAAGTGGATCCTCACAAGGGAACCTCCCCATCGCACCCCCCTCAGATTTAGTTATAAGTTGGCACAGTGGATAGGCATTAGTAAACAGAACACAGATCAATTGAGAAAACAGGAAGAAGTTGTGTGGAACTGTGAAAAAATAAGCAAAATATACAAACTGAGTAGTCCACGGGTCTCATAGGTAACATCATGGACAACATGAGCTTAGGAACGTCGTGGTCCCGTGGTAGCGTGAGCAGCTGCTGAGCGAGAGGTCCTTGGTTCAAGTCTTCCCTCGAGTGAAAATTTTATTTTCTTTACTTTTGCATAGTTATTATCTGTCCGTTTGTTCATTGACGTATTTGTTCACTGTAATAAGTTTAGCGTCTGTGTTTTGCGACCGCATCGCAAAACCGTGCGATTAGTAGACGAAAGGACGTGCCTCTCCAATGGGAACCGAAAACATTTGATCGCAAGGTCATAGGTCAACCGATTCCTCCACAGGAAAACACATCTGATATATTCTATACGACACTGGTGACGGCATGTGCGTCAGATGACAGGAATATGTTGTCGACCCACCTAACTTGTACACTTGGCGAATGGGTAAAAAGATTCTTCTACCTTGCCCGATTTAGGTTTTCTTGTAGATGTGATAATCACTCCAAAAAAAAGTGATGAATACATAAGAGTTTGTCACATAAACTGAAAATAAAAAATTAAACTTTTCACTCGATGGAAGATTTGAACTAAGGACCTTTCGTTCCGCAGCTGCTCACGTTACCACGAGACCACGGCGCTCCTGCACTCCCAGTGTCCTTGATGTTGCCTATCTTCCCATGAACTACTCAGTTTGTATATTTTGCTTATTTTTTCACAGTTCCACGCAACTTCTTCCTGTTTTCTCAATTGATCTGTGTTCAGTTTTTCAAGGTCTATCCACTGTGCCAACTTATAACTAAATCTGAGTGGGGTGCGATCGGGAGGTTCCCTTGTCGGCCTCACAAGGGTTGAGTGCAGCCCGCTTGCCAACACTGTTCGGCAGACCCGCACGGTAACCCATCCAAGTGCTAACCAAGCCCGACAGTTTTTAAGCTGGATCATCTGACGGGAGCCAACGGCCCTGCCGCAGTGGTAAGAACGGTTACCGTCAAATCACCGAAGTCGAGCGCCGTCGGGCTGGGCGAGCGCTTGTAAGGCTGACCATCCGGTCTGCCAAGCGCCGTTGACAAGCGGGGTGCATTCAACCCCTGTAAACCAGACTGAGGAACTAATTGATTGAGAAGTAGCAGCTCAGGTCTCGTAAAATAACATACGGTCAGGAGAGTGGTATGTTGACCACATACCCCTCCATATCCGCATCCAGTTACCCCTGTACCCTGAGGATGTCACGGTGGCCGGTCAGTACAGTTCGGCTTTCGTGGCACGTTCGGACGGAGTTTAAATCTGACGGGAGCTAGTGTCACCACTGCAGAAAAGCTGTAGATGCATGTGAATGTAACCCATAGCATAATAATGCCTCCACCGTCCTGTGTCATTAATGTTTTGACCAGCCGTTCGCCGGTATGATGGCACATCTCGATACGGCCATCCACCTGTTATAACAACAAACGTAAATTATCCGACCAGGTGACACGTTTCCGTTGACATACTTTTCAGTCTCACTGATGGCATGCCCGTTCTTATCGTAACTGAACGTGTCGTTGGGTGTGAACAAAAAAAAAAGTTCGAATGGCTCTGAGCACTATGGGACTCAACATCTAAGGTCATCAGTCCCCTAGAACTTAGAACTACTTAAACCTAACTAACCTAAAGACATCACACACATCCATACCCGAGGCAGTATTCGAACCTGCCACCGTAGCGGTCGCGCGGTTCCAGACTGTAGCGCCTAGAACCGCTCGGCCACCCCGGCCGAGGAATGCACATCATACGATTATACACTCCTGGAAATTGAAATAAGAACACCGTGAATTCATTGTCCCAGGAAGGGGAAACTTTATTGACACATTCCTGGGGTCAGATACATCACATGATCACACTGACAGAACCACAGGCACATAGACACAGGCAACAGAGCATGCACAATGTCGGCACTAGTACAGTGTATATCCACCTTTCGCTGCAATGCAGGCTGCTATTCTCCCATGGAGACGATCGTAGAGATGCTGGATGTAGTCCTGTGGAACGGCTTGCCATGCCATTTCCACCTGCCGCCTCAGTTGGACCAGCGTTCGTGCTGGACGTGCAGACCGCGTGAGACGACGCTTCATCCAGTCCCAAACATGCTCAATGGGGTCCGGAGATCTTGCTGGCCAGGGTAGTTGACTTACACCTTCTAGAGCACGTTGGGTGGCACGGGATACATGCGGACGTGCATTGTCCTGTTGGAACAGCAAGTTCCCTTGCCGGTCTAGGAATGGTAGAACGATGGGTTCGATGACGGTTTGGATGTACCGTGCACTATTCAGTGTCCCCTCGACGATCACCAGTGGTGTACGGCCAGTGTAGGAGATCGCTCCCCACACCATGATGCCGGGTGTTGGCCCTGTGTGCCTCGGTCGTATGCAGTCCTGATTGTGGCGCTCACCTGCACGGCGCCAAACACGCATACGACCATCATTGGCACCAAGGCAGAAGCGACTCTCATCGCTGAAGACGACACGTCTCCATTCGTCCCTCCATTCACGCCTGTCGCGACACCACTGGAGGCGGGCTGCACGATGTTGGGGCGTGAGCGGAAGACGGCCTAACGGTGTGCGGGACCGTAGCCCAGCTTCATGGAGACGGTTGCGAATGGTCCTCGCCGATACCCCAGGAGTAACAGTGTCCCTAATTTGCTGGGAAGTGGCGGTGCGGTCCCCTACGGCACTGCGTAGGATCCTACGGTCTTGGCGTGCATCCGTGCGTCGCTGCGGTCCGGTCCCAGGTCGACGGACACGTGCACCTTCCGCCGACCACTGGCGACAACATCGATGTACTGTGGAGACCTCACGCCCCACGTGTTGAGCAATTCGGCGGTACGTCCACCCGGCCTCCCGCATGCCCACTATACGCCCTCGCTCAAAGTCCGTCAACTGCACATACGGTTCACGTCCACGCTGTCGCGGCATGCTACCAGTGTTAAAGACTGCGATGGAGCTCCGTATGCCACGGCAAACTGGCTGACATTGACGGCGGCGGTGCACAAATGCTGCGCAGCTAGCGCCATTCGACGGCCAACACCGCGGTTCCTGGTGTGTCCGCTGTGCCGTGCGTGTGATCATTGCTTGTACAGCCCTCTCGCAGTGTCCGGAGCAAGTATGGTGGGTCTGACACACCGGTGTCAATGTGTTCTTTTTTCCATTTCCAGGAGTGTAGTTTGTGGTGACTTTAATTTACCCTCGATATGTTGGCGAAAATACATGTTCAATTCCGGAGGTAGGCATAAAACATCATCAGAAATTGTGCAAAACGCATTCTATGAAAATTATTTAGAGCAGTTACTTCATGAGCCCACGCGATTAGTAAACGTTTGTGAAAACACATTTGACATTTAAGCCATAAATAATCCTGAATTAATAACAAGCATCAAAATGGATACAGATGTTAGTGAACGCAGGGTTGTCGTAGCGAGATTGAATATTGTAACCCCCAAATCATCCAAAACTAAACGAAAAATATACCCATTCAAGAAACCAGATAAAAATTCCCTTTACGCCTTCCTGAGAGACAATCTCCACTGCTTCCAAATTACCAATGTAAGTGTAGACCAAAATAGTATCGCCAGCAATTGAGGGATTTATACCAAATAAATTAACAAACGACGGAGGTGACCCTCCTTGATACACAAAAAGTGTCAGAACACTGTTGCAAACACAACGAGAGAATCAAGCCTAATTTAAACAGACACATAAACTCCAAGATTTTCGATCTTTTACAGAAGCTCGAAATTTTGGGCGGACTTTAATGCGATATGCTTATATTAGTTTCCAAAACGAAACTTTGTCTCGAAACCTGGCAGAAAATCCAATGAGATTCTAGGTGTATGTAAAGTAAGGTAGCGGCAAGACACAATCAATGCCTTCTCCACGCGATAACAATAGAGATACTATCGAGGACTATGCTGCCAAAGCAGAGTTACTAAACACAGCCTTTCGAAATGCCATCACAAAAGAAGACGAAGAAAATATTTCAGAATTCAAATCAAGCTGCCAACATGAGTAACGTAGATGTAGATATCCTCGGAGTAGTGAAGCAAGTTAAATCAAAGCAAGTCTTCTGGTACAGACTGTATACAAGTTAGGCTCCTTTCAGAGTATGCTGATGCGTTAACTCCATACTTAACAATCAAATGCAATCGTTCGCTCACGGAAGATCCGTACCCAAAGACTAGAAAGTTGCACAGGTCACAACATTATTGTTGTAGTAGGAGTAATCCACTAAATTGCAAGCCCATATTATATAGTGATATATATATATATATATATATATATATATATATATATATATATATATATATATATTTCAGTTCATGACATCAAGTCTTACAAATTTACTGTTTCTGATGGACACACGTCCAGATCATCCGCTTTCAAAATTCTACCATCGAATGGCTCTGAGCACTATGGGACTTAACATCTGAGGGCATCAGCCCCTTGAACTTAGAGCTACTTAAACCTAAGTAACCTAAGGACATCACACACATCCGTGCCCGAGGCAGGATTCGAAACTGCGAACGTAGCGGTCGCGCCGTTCCAGACTGAAGTGCCTAGAACCGCTCGGCCACTTCGGCTGGCTTAAAGTGCTGGGCATTCTCTCCTATTTCAGATACGTTGATGATATTTTAGTCATCTACGAAGGACCTGTTGATGGCATTGACCGTATTTTCAATCTCTTCAATGAACTTCACAAGAAAATATCCTTTACCAGCGAACTCGAAATGGAGGCCCGTCAATTGAATTTTCTTGATTTGACGCTTACAGTAGCAGAAAATAAAATCTCATTTAATGTTTTTCGTCAAGAAACATATACCAATCAGATCCTACCTGCGTCTTCTATGCACCCACAATCTAGTAAGAACGCTTTCTCTCACTCTACTATTCACAGACCTACTTGCATTCCGATCTTGAAAGAAAAATTTGAGGAAGAAATATATATAAGCAAAACGATAGCAGTTAATAACGAATACGAACCTGCCATAGTGGATAACATTCTTAAAAATAAAACTGTAAAAACAGTTACTGCACTCAGCACCTCTATCATTGAGACCAGCCTAAGGAGAAGTTTTTTCTATTCCTTTCTTGGGGCCCGTCTCCTATCAGATCCGACGCCTTCTTCGTAATAAATACAACTGCAATCTCGCCTTTCCAACCAATAATAGTTTGAAAAAAAAATTCATAATTTAAAATCGACCCATTCCCTTTTGAAAAATTCTTGTGTCTATAAGATTCTTTGCGACACCTGCTTTCTTACTATATAGGACAAACAGGACGTGCCTTTACTGTCAGATACAAAGAAAATCTTTTATGAAAAAATGGTTTTGACACCCAAAATTCGTCTTTTGCTGACCAACTTCTAATTACAGGTCACGCGCTTAAAGCTGTTCACGATGTCAACATTTTGCACACTGAGAAGAAAGGGCGTAGATTAGATATTCTCGAAGAATTATAAATCTTTCTCGAAATGATTTCATTCTTAATGAGCACCTACAATTACGTAATAGAAGCTTCTTCAACGGTATAAAGCCGTTACTTGACATTTGATTTCGTGTCCCCCCATGCAGTTACCGAAATATTTCTTCTAAGTCGATTCATAACTGCATGTTATACCGTGTTTCTATTCGCTGAGTTATTCAGCTCCTTTTGTAACTCTGTAATGGCGTTTTCAACCTTTAAACTGTACTTCTAAGCTATCATGTAGACAAATTGTTACCATGTCTGCTGCTGTCATATAAAATATTGCCTCTTACTTCACGTATTACACATTTCACCTGTCTATATTTGGAATGTTAAGTAGCCGGTTTGTATTTGCGATTACTACGAGTAGATGGCACTTTTGGTATAACGTTCACCTGCCCGCAATTGCTAACGAGAGCGCCTTATTCTAATGCTACCGCAGCTCGACATGTGTTGCAGCCATGAGTGGCCTGCCTCTATGTTTTCTACTTTAATATTTTGTAATCAAAGCGTTATCGATTCATATTTGTTTTATACGTGACATCCCAGTTTTAAATGTTTTATTTCTGATGAAGGCACTCTTAGAAGTGGCTGAAACCTAGATCAAAAAGACTTCATTTTCGCGACCCAGGCATGCACTGTTTTAATTTTACCTTATACCGTCCGCTGAAAACGCAGCCATGTTTAAATCTATGTCAATGAATGCCAGGCCAAACAACTGTTTGCGTAAGGTCCAGAGCTGGACCAACGCGTTATTGACTTGCTCAATCTATCTGTATCTTGAATAAATCATAGAACTTTTATGAAATTGTAATCGTTTGTTCGCAAGTACATGTACATCACATCTACCAATTTGCGTCCCATTCGGGTTATTCGTTCTTGATGCTGTCTCCATTTCTCATTTTAATGTGTATTCTCTTTACACACATCCCTATGAGTGTGGTGGACTAGTGGTTCGTATATCAATAAACGAAATGAAATTGCTGGATGTACTATGGCTAGATGACCGCCTCTCTTGCCTTACAGAGAGGACGTGGTATCAATTTGCGCCACATTCTGTGGTGAGGAACTGTCGAACAACACCGTGTCACTCTTAGAAGGTCATCGACCTTCAATACCTGCCATAAATGTTGACGACAGTAGCAAGCAAAGACCCGAGCAACTTCGCCGAGTTCTCAGGCGCCGAATCATAACAAACTGGTCTTCGCCAAAGTCGCCCACGGTAGTGGATGACCCATTTGCGCCACTTGTGACATTCCGCCTTCTTTTCTCATCGGCTGATTCACCTTCTTTACGGCCTCACGTGCCAACAACGCAGTCAGGCGCCACTCAATCCCAATAACGCAGTCAGGCTCCACTCAATCCCACTCTGGACAGTGCGCATAAATTTTTGTTTTGATTCATCGGTGTGCAGTTTAGAGAGTGCAATCATATGACAGAAATTTTCTCTTATGGACCGTGGACAATACTAATTTTCATTCTCTACTTTTGAATTCAGGGGAGTCGTACCCCCCAAAATGACAAAATTTGACGTTTTTACTTTTATGGAAATTATGAAAATATGGATGTTTATGCTTAATTTGGTGTTGGTTTTATTGAAATATTCGATTGTTTACCATTTTAAATAAATATTTGAAAATAATCATGCAATGATATTTCCGAGAATTTTGTTTTCCATCATTTCGCATATTGGCATTTTTCTCTGGAACTATATAGTCTAGAAGGCTGTGGTTTCTTTTGTTTCGTAGAGAACTGTCCGTTTCATAAGTTGCCTACACTGGCGGTACTTCCCAGTAAACTCTTTGAACTGTAAATTTGTTTGTGTTTGACAACAACAGTTATGCTCTAGCCGCGTTTTAGTTTCTGTGTTTCCTGTGATAGTTTTCGTCATGACTAAACCAAAAGGAGTGTTTAAAAAAATACGAAACAAAGGAAACAGATACTGCAGAACAAATATAGCAGCAGTAAAAAGAGTGGTTAGGCAATTTATTTTCACTAGTTGTCTACAGATGCTGATTCAATACACAACCTCTGTTCCACTGAATGGTATAAATACTTGAAGGAAAAGAGGAGGGTAAAGTAGACACTTTATCGCACAAAATTACTATACCAAATGCTGTTATGCGTGCCATGAAACCTGTGTTTCAACACGTTGCCCAACCAGAGCTGTTGAAGAAATGTCTCAAGTGCAAAACACAAAATGCGAATGAATCATTTAAGAATGTTGTATGATCAAGGATACCAAAAATGTGTTTGTTGGAAGGTCAGTCTTGGTGCTTTGGATGCTGTTCTTACTTTTAATGATGACTATTCTCGAAGACTACAGGTTTTGGAGTATCTTGGCATTCATGAAGGTTACAACACCACTAGAAGTGTGATGGACTTGGACCAACTGTGAATCATGAAGGCAGAGATTGCAACAAACAATATGTCAAAAGAAGAAAGCACTGGGTGAGGAAGATGAAGAAGGAGATGAGGACTACCATTAAGGAGGATTGTAAAAAAAATTTTTATGTATCAGTTGGCTGTATATTAAAATTTTTTCTTTAAACGCAATTTTCTCAAAATGACTTTTTCAGTAAAAAGCCCCTTTTTCTCAGAAACTACTGAATCTACATCAATGAATTATTTACCATATAACATAGATAGTACAATGATGTTGTAACTCTACTTTAGTAGTAATTACTGTAATAGTTGAAATTCAAGAAATTGAAATTGTGAAAATTCACACCGAAAAATTATGTGTTTAGGGAAAAAATCATAACTTTTTCCAGTTGTTATTTTAAAGTGATTGTATGGAAATACAGTTACAAAACATGGGAGAACATGTGATAAAACACTACAATTATATACTCAACTGTTCCTGAGAAAACGAGGCATTTATATAGCCAATTAAACATTGTCGAGATAGGGCAGTACGACTCCCTTTAAATGTTCTAGAGGATAAATTTTTCAAGTGCAAGAAGAAACTTTTGGACGATTAACAAGGTAGAGTACGTAAAAGGAAATTACTTTCATGTCTAACAAATGCAGCTACATTTCAGGTTCCCACACACTGAGGCGACTGGCCTGTCAGTAGAAGCGCTTTGTACTGGCGGGTGTATCAGGGTAGAGCGGTTGCAAATCGTATGAGAGTTTCCCACCTGCCAGCCTGTCGCAGCCGGCACCTCGGCGCGGACACATTTCAGCCCAGACGTGGCCGGACGGCTGACGGCCCCCGCTTCCACCTGTTGCTGCGGCCAAGGTTCGAACCGTAATCCCGTCTGCGCGGCCCGCCTGCTGAGTAGCGGCTTCGTGTCACACTGTATGTGATGGGTAGAGGAGACGTGTGCAGACCGACAAGCAGGACTCCCTTTCTGATCTTCCTTAATTTTTGTGTGTCTGTGTCGGGGGGTGGGGGGAGGGGGGTTGGGTCGGTGGGTGGAGGGAGTTACCAGAGATCTAAAGTTGGGGGGGGGGGAATCGCAACACCAAAAAATTATTAATAATGGATTTTCGGGAATGCACTTGTCTTCGTAACATATTTATGTAATTAACATTGCAGGATCACAGGTTAAGGGTAAGCGCGAGATAATAGATTGAAAATGTGGAATGTTGATACATTACCATCCGGTGTAATTGCCAGAATGTAGCATGCGAGTATACAAACATACATGGAGCGTGTTGTACAGGGACAGCCGCTGTGGCCGAGAGGTTCTAGGCGCTTCAGCTCGGAACCGCGCTGCAGCTACGGTCGCAGGTTCGAATCCTGCCACGGGCATGGATGTGTGTCCTGTCCTTAGATTAGTTAGGTTTAAGTAGTTCTACGTCTATGGAACTAATGACCTCAGATGTTAAGTGCCACAGTGCTGAGAGCCATTTGTTGTACAGATGCCGGATGTTAGTTTGTGATATGGAGTTCCGTGCTTGTTGAACTTGGTCGGTCCATACAGGGACGGTTAATGCTGGTTATCGATGACGCTGGAGTTTTCACCCGATTGGGTCCAATACGAGCTCGATGTAGGTTCAGTGTGTCCAGCAGTGTGGTTCCGAGACAGAACCAGCAATCATCAGAAGACACAGTATGCAGCAGCCACCACGTGGTCCACCACGATCTGTTCGACGTACTGCCCGGTTGTAAAGGGACCATGGACAAGGACAATATTCGTATAGCTGTCAACCCTCAAGCCTCCCCACAGCAGCACAGAACATTGGAAATTTGTTGATTTCCTGGACAACTTTTCGCAGGTACAGCTCCGACGGATCTCCGCACAAGAACGCGACCATCTCCTTGTCCATCTCCTTGCGTCAGAGGATATCTGTCCTCGTCTGTGAATACCACATATGTCCAGTGACGAAGTTGCCAGTCGATATAGGAATGACAGAACTGAAGGCGAGATGCTAGTTGTTGTCGTGTGAAACGTGGTTCTCAAACGTGACGTCTGCGTCGTTAAGTCCTTTCTCGTAACCTGCTCATCAAAGTCTGATTGGACAAGACTGCTCCAGTGACCCTTCTGATACCATGTTCAGTGCACTATGGGTAGCTGTACGCAGTGTAGTGATGACCAAATGTCGATCTTCGCGTGGAGTTGTAACGCTTCAGCGACCTTGTCCAACTCAGCCAGTGTACTGACCTGTCTCCACGTAACGTGTCCACGACCTATGGGTGACACATCGAGAGGCATTTCCATCCGGAGCAACACAAGCGAAAGTCCATCCCTTTTTGGATAAAACAGACCGCCCCTGCAACTTTCACTCCATAAAGGTTACGATCTGCATGTGCTTTGCTAAATACAGCGTCCACAAATGACAACTGACATACGTGTACCTCACTAGGAAACACTGGACACGGGTACTCGCGTTCTTCTGAGGGGTTGCCTGACACTTTAATGAATAGTACAGCCAGCAGATGACAAATGATTTTAATTGCTGTCCACATTCAAACAAATATCTAAAGTCATGCAGTAAGCCGACAGGTTCCGCTTGTACCAAAATACATGTAACATACCGAACATGGATACAATATTATACCTGCTGTGATTATAAAATATAAAATAAAGAAGACAGTCGACTGGTTAAAAAAAATGGTTCAAATGGCTCTGAGCACTATGGGACTCAACTGCTGTGGTCATAAGTCCCCTATAACTTAGAACTACTTAAACCTAACTAACCTAAGGACAGCACACAACACCCAGCCATCACGAGGCAGAGAAAATCCCTGACCCCGCCGGGAATCGAACCCGGAACCCGGGAACCCGGGCGTGGGAAGCGAGAACGCTACCGCACGACCACGAGATGCGGGCGACTGGTTAAAAGAGATACCTCATTGTCAATCTCTGATTTTGATTTGTTGTTACTGTGGTGTAACCGCCAGACACCACACTTGCTAGGTGGTAGCTTTAAATCGGCCGCGGTCCATTAGTACATGTCGCACCCGCGTGTCGCCACTGTCAGTGATCGCAGACCGAGCGCCACCACACGGCAGGTCTCGAGAGACGGACTAGCACTCGCCCCAGTTGTACGGACGACGTAGCTAGCGATGCACACTGTCGAAGCCTCGCTCATTTGCAGAGCAGATAGTTAGAATAGCCTTCAGCTAAGTCCATGGCTACGACCTAGCAAGGCGCAATTAGCATGTATCTACAGAGTCTCACTTGTATTGTCAAGAGCGATGTACAACAAGGATGGATTAAAGTTAAGTATTCCAGAAGTTACGTACTTTTCTTTATAGCATTCATTACGTATCCTGTTTCAGACCTCTCTAGCCTGCGTGAGTTTAAGCGCGTGCCTTTCGGTTACCCGTCACTGTGGACTGGCTGTCTTTTCAGTTCACAACAGTTACCACCTTCATAAAACAGCTATTTAACGCAATTTAAACTACAGTCTGCTCTTATCTGTTGTACTTGTTTAGAGTGCTTTAATAATATGGCATTGCCTGATTCTTCATTACGTGTATTAATGTTTCATGGCGTCCTGGAATATATATCCCACTAAGTGCGCGTTTTTCTTCTTTGTATTACAGGTACTTCAGGAATCTATCAAGTTTTTATCACACAGTCAGTGTAAAATACCGTGATGAACTGCCACAAATAGGTAAGTCAGTTTATTATTATCCTTTTTGCTGTCAGCTTCAACACTGCATTTTTATACTGCGTTTTTAACTCACAAATTTTTTCTTTCTGCACGGATACGTACATCAACAAACACTTAATGTTACCGTTGTGCTACATTCGAGTTAGTTAGTGTTGTTTTAACGTCCCGTCGACAACGAGGTCATTAGAGACGGAGCGCAAGCTCGGGTTACGGAAGGATGGGGAAGGAAATCGGCCGTGCCCTTTCAAAGGAACCATCCCGGCATTTGCCTGAAACGATTTAGGGAAATCACGGAAAACCTAAATCAGGACGGGTGAAGACGGGATTGAACCGTCGGCCTCCCGAATGCGAGTCCAGTGTGCTAACCACTGCGCCACCTCGCTCGGTGCTACATTCCATCCTGTTGATATGGAGAATTAGGGTACAAAAATCGAAATGGTTGTAGTCAACGTTAAGGTGACAAAGAAAATGGGGCAAAGACAAAGCTTATGAATTACAACGATAGCTACAGATATTTCATCTGAAGCTACCTTGAACATATTGCTACCCGCCCGAATAACCAAGCATGGTAATACGCCGTTTTCGTCATTCGGGCAGGAGCACCTGGATCGAATTCTCCAGGTGTATTACAGATGATGGACGGCGTTCCGGCCCGCCCTGATCTGATTTTTAGGCGGTTTCCCTCATCCGACAACGTGAATACCGGGCTACTAGCCAAATTCCGCCTCATTTACACAATTCACAGTCATTTACAAAACGTTCTTACTCTTCCAGACGAATGTGCAGACAACTATACCGGGCTGCTACCCAAATTCCGCCTCATTTACACGATTCACAGTCATTTACAAAACGTTGTTACTCTTTCAGACGAATGTGCAGACAAATGGTGTATATACACAGGGGCAAACGGTGTTGCGACGAGAAGACCATCTGACCACCCCATAAATTAACCATGCCAAATCCAATAGTAACAAAACGGATCCTGCATAGATCCGGGTCAAAGACACAAGGAATCCTGGAACATTCAGTTATATTATGCAAGGTGTTAACGTAAAATGCTTAAGTTGAATACAGTTTTGATGCTACGTATCAAATGAACCACAGGGTTTTGTGGAGCAAGGTCTGAGTGAATAATGTGCAGACTGACAACTTCAAACATTTATTAATTGGTTAATAAAATAATTTTTAAGACAAGATTATCTGCCTAAGTATTCAGCCAAGAATTGACAAATAAAAAATTATTTGTTCATTAAACTGTCCTACAGAACCAGGCTCATGTGCCAAAGGAATCAGCGGAAGACTTGTACACATACTGAGGTATCGTTAAAATATCACTGCACAGCACGAAACTCGGCAGTGCACATCTATACCACATTTATTAGAAATGTCTCACTGCAATCTGCAACGATGAATGAGACATCCTAAGGAAGACATGCCCTCTTCTTCAAGAAAGTTGCACCATTGGACACAAGGCAATACAGAGCCGAGTATGGAAGCTCTCTGTCACAGTTGATGACCTCAGCTGAAGCAGTCAACATTATCGAATAGGACTAAATAGTTATCCAAGTTCAGAAAGAAATGTTCTTTTGTACATGATGAATAAATGTACTTCAAGGGAAGAGTCTGTTAACTAAAGAAATCAAGTGATGATTTAATAGTCAATGACAGTTATAAATTATGAAACAGTCCTGTAGCAAAACACTGTATTACTTTAGTTAATCTTTTTATCATTAATGTAATACAGTGAGCTAATATTTCACAAGTTGTAGTCCAGATCTAGTTTCGTCTGGTCATAAAACATACAGTCTACTTAGACATCGGGTGTCCACAGGTTACAAACGGCAGTGCTTAATTTTGGTACTGGCGACAGTAACACATTACGTAGGGAAAAAGTCTGACCATTTTAAAAATAAATAGTAGGGTTCATCAAACGTTGATTACCGTTCTTTTCGTGACTATTTGGACCTCTGGTTATTACAGACCGTCCAGGCCTAGCAAAACTCCATCTATAATAACCCAGTGATATTCCTACTTGAACTTCAAATTAAGGTAAGAAATTTACAAGTTTCTCAAAATTATCATCTACTGTTGGAGATGCACTAACTGACATTGGGTAGTACAGAATTTAATGAGCCTGACGAATGAAATAAACTCACAATCGTAAGGAGTTCCACATATCTTCTGAAACAAGTCGACAACATGGTAAATATAAAAAGACTCACAGTATTCAAGTCAGTAACAAGTGCAAAAATATTCCATATTTCTTAAAATACGATTATCACATTATTTCCGTCATTCTTGCTGGACACCACTGTGGTTCGTAATATTATATCAGTCGGCACATTAAACATTAAAAGGTAAACTTACGTAACTTTATGCCTTCTTAGACTTGGTTGCTTTTGAAATTACAGCCAATACCACATGGTAAGAAGACGTTCATAAATGCCGCACTATCTAACTACACTGGTGACAAGAAATCGCAACACAAAAAAAAAAAAAAAAAAAAAAAAAATTCGTAGAGAAATGAAATTTCTGGAGTGTATTTGTCTAGGTAATATATTTGAGTGAATAACATTTTAAGATCACAGGTTAATGTAAACACGAGATAAGCCACTGCAAAATTAAAAATGGTGGTACGTGAATAATCTACGTAACCACTAGAATGCTGAATACAAACAAGCAAACGCGCATGCACTGTGCTATACAAATGCCGGATGTCAGTTTGTGGGATGGAATTCCATGCCTGTTGCGCTTGGTCGGACAATATAGCGATGGTTAAGGCTGTTTCTGAATGTCACTGGATTTGTTGTCCGATAATATCCCACATAAACTCCACTGGAGACAGGCCTGGCAATATGTCGACACTCTGAAGAGCATTTTGGGTTATAACAGCGGTAAGTGAGCGAGTGTTATCCTGTTGGAAAACGCCCTCTGGAATGCTATTCGTGAATGGCAGCAGAACAAGTCCAGTCACCAGACTGATGTGCACATCTGCAGTCAGGCATCATGGGATAACCACGAGACTGTTTCAGCTGTCACGCAAAATCACACTCCAGACTCAAAGTGTAGGACCAGTGTGTCTAGCACGCAGACAAGTTGGTTCCGGGCCATCAGCTGCCCTCCTTGTAACTAACACACAGCCATCATTGGGATAGAGGCAGGACCAGCTTTCACCAGAAACATAACAGACCTCCACCTCACTCACCAATGAACTTCCGCTTGACGCCACTGAAATCGTGCTGGCCATTAAAATTTCTACACCACGAAGATGACGTGCTACAGACGCGAAATTTAACCGACAGGAAGAAGATGCTGTGATACGCAAATGATTAGCTTTTCAGAGCATTCACACAAGGTTGGTGCCGGTGACGACACCTACAGCGTGCTGACATGAGGAAAGTCTCCAACCGATTTCTCACACACAAACAGCAGTTGACCGGCGTTGCCTGGCGAAACGTTGTTGTGATGCCTCGTGTAAGGAGGAAAAATGCGTAGCATCACAAGGTCGGATTGTAGCCTATCGCGATTGCGGGTTATCGTATGGCGAAATTGCTGCTCGCGTTGGTCGAGATCCAATGACTGTTAGCAGAATATGGAATCGGTGGGTTCAGGAGGGTAATACGGAACGCCGTGCTGGATCCCAACGGCCTCGTATCACTAGCAGTCGAGATGGCAGGCATCTTATCCGCACGGCTGTAAAGGATCGTGCAGTCCGGTCTCGATCCCTGAGTCAACAGATGGGGACGTTTGCAAGACAACATCCATCTGCACGAACAGTTCGACGACGTTTGTAACAGCATGGACTATCATCTTGGAGACTACGGCTGCGGTTACCCTTGACGCTGTATCACAGACAGGAGCGCCTGCGATGGTGTACTCAACGACGAACCTGGGTGCACGAATGGCAAAACGTCATTTTTTCTGATGAATCCAGGTTCTGTTTACAGCATCACGATGGTCGCATCCGTGTTTGGCGACATCGCCATGGACGCACATTGGAAGCGTGTATTCGCCATCGCTATACTGGCGTATCACCCGGTGTGATGGTATGAGGTGCCATTGGTTACACGTCTCGGTCACCTCTTGTTCGCATTGACGGCACTTTGAACAGTGGACGTTACATTTCATATGTGTTACGACTCGTGGCTCTACCCTTCATTCGATCCCTGCGAAACCCTACATTTCAGTAGGATCATGCACGACGGCATGTGCAGGTCCTGTATGGATCTTTCTGAATACAAAAAATGTTTCACTGGTGTCCTGGCCAGCACATTCTCCAGATCTCTCACCAACTGAAAACGTCTGGTCAATGGTGGCCGGGCAACTGGCTCGTCACAATACGCCGGTCACTACACTTGATGAACTGTGGTATCGTGTTGAAGCTACATGGGCAGCTGTACCTGTACACGCCATCCAAGCTCTGTTTTACTCAATGCCCAGACGTATCAAGGCCGTTATTACGGCCAGAGGTGGTAGTTCTGGGTACTGATTTCTCTGGATGTATGCACCCAAATTGCTTGAAAATGTAATCACATGTCAGTTCTAGTATAATATATTTCTCCATTGAATACCCGTTTATCATCTGGATTTCTTCTTGGTGTAGCAATTTTAATGGCGAGTAGTGTAAAACAGCTCTACCGTGATCTGTAACAGTCGATCAGTCACTGCACTAAAAACGTGTAAACTTATGCTAGTCTATGACTTCTTCGACCTGGTGACTTTCGACATTAGCGCCAATCCCACACCGTAACGAGGCATCCATAAATACAAGCCACAGTGACTAACTAGCTATTTGGGGAACGGCCAACGCGAAAGCGGAACCATGAACTTCCCTAACCGAACCGCATGGTTCAGAAACAAATTTCATATAGGAATTACTAAATTCACTAACTGGGGAGATCAGCACTCGAGTACAGTTCAGCTAAACCAAGCACCATAGGTCACAGAATAAACATACTGCCATACCGCTAAATTAGATATTCCTTGCACCGCTGTGGATCTGTAAGGAAACCACTTCCGCGTTGGAAGTTTAGCTGTGGTCGTGTAATCCATCTCGGTACCACGTATATTTTTTTTTGTTTTTTTTTTCTCTTCAATTTATTGACTTTCGGCACATGCCACCTCAGCCAGGAGCAGTGGAATGTCAATTATGACGATACGAATGTAAGATGAACACAACACGTAGTCGATGAAGGGAGAAAACCTCATTTCCGACTGGGAATCAAACCCAGGCCCCAACGTTTGACAGTCCACCGCACTGGCCTTGCACCTACCGAGGCGGATGTATTTTAGTTCATTACGATGCAAACAATACTGGGTGCCAATGCGGATTCTAATATTAATGCCGCTCAACCACAAGTGGTACCAACAGTGCGCAAGGCGCAGCACAACCGCGGCGGACTTCCCACAGCTAACTACGCCAGTCGCCCACAATTTCTTACGGAACCGTGCCACTCCTCGGTTCACAACGTAGCGCCCATTTCACCCCGTTTCGAACACGCATTCGCGCAATTACTTACAGGACCGCGCCAAAGCTGAACATGGTACCTCGAATGTGCCGGTACGTGGCACGCGATATATCTTCATCTTTCAGCAGTCAATGTGTCACGTTACGTGAAAATAAGTAAGGACGGTTTTACAAGCCTTCAACAAATGTGTGTGTGCGTTTCTTTCGCTTCACTATACCGTATTACCCTCATCCGAGAACGTTTATCCACCACTTGCCGAAAATTGCATCTATCTGCCCAATACAGCCCGAAACCGGCTATGATTGTCGTAGTCTCGGCAGACTTGCCAACACTACGCACACTAATTGAAAGAGGGGGCCAAGATAAACGCGCTAACTCACGAAGGATGGAGTGAGGTCCGAAACAGGATTCGTAATGAATGTGATAAAGAAAAGAACGTAGCTACTAGAACACTTAACTTTTATATCGTCCTTTGGTATACAGCATTCTTGATGATACAAGTGAGAGTATCTTGAGATACATGCAATGGTACAAATGGCGCCTTGCTAGGTCGTAGCCATGGACTTAGCTGAAGGCTATTCTAACTGTCTCTCGGCAATTGAGAGAAAGGCTTCGTACGTGTAGTCGCTAGCAATGTCGTCCGTACAACTGGGCGAGTGCTAGTACGTCTCTCGAGACCTGCCTTGTGGTGGCGCTCGGTCTGCGATCCTGACAGTGGCGACGCGCGGGTCCGACATGTACTAATGGACCGCGGCCGATTTAAGCTACCACCTAGCAAGTGTGGTGTCTAGCGGTGACAACACAATTGTGTCATAAAAATTAAAAATAAATAGGGGTGTACCACATGAAGGTACGGACAGAGTTCTGTTTGAATAATTTGTAGAATAACAATTTGGTACTTTTATTAATAACTACACGTACACTAAGTGAAGAAATAATTCTTTTAAAGTGAATAGCTTGTGCTCACAATCCAAGTGCACCCTGGCCAATCAACTGTACACTTCGTTAACAGATTTTTTAGAAACTAAAAACCATAGATTTGCTTCGTTAAAGTATAATTTCAGGAAAAAAGAAACAAAAAAGAATTTCTTCAACAGCCAGCAGTTTATACGCAGATTAAATGTGGCCACATTATTAAACTAACGGAGCTAAAACACCTAGATGCACCAATTAAATCTGACAGTCAGAATATACTGATTCAGAAATACAAACATCAAAAAAAGTTTTGCATCACCTCGGATTCGAGAGTTCCGGAACCAGTACAGAAAATTGGAATAGAGATCAACACAAACATCATTTCCGCCCTATTTATTGTTCATGAAAACCAAACATTGCAGGTTGTACCACCATACAGCGGGAACTTCAGAGGTGGTGGTCCACATTGCTATACACACCGGTACCTCTAATACCCAGTAGCAAGTCCTCTTGCATCAATGCGAACCTATATTCGTCGTGGCATACTATCCACAAGTTCATCAAGGCACTGTTGGTCCAGATTGTCCCACTCGTCAACGGCCATTCGGCGTAGATCCCTCAGAGTGGTTGGTGGGTCACATCGTCCATACACAGCCCTTTTCAATCTATCACAGGCACGTTCGATAGGTTCATGCCTGGAGAACATGCTGGGCACTCTAGTCGAAAGTTGTCGGTATCCTGAGGGAAGTCATTCAAAAATGTGCACGATTGGGCCGCGAATTATCGCCATGAAGACGAATGCCTCGCCAATATGTTGCCGATATGGTTGCACTATCGGTCGGAAGACGGCATTCACGTATGGTACAGCCGTTGCAGCGCCTTCCATGACCACCAGCGGCGTACGTCGGCCCCACATAATGCCACTCCAAAACAGCAGGGAACCTCCTACTTGCTGCACTCGCTGGACAGCGTGTCTAAGGCTTTCAGCCTGACCGGGTTTCCTCCAAACACGTCTCCGACGATTGTCTGGTTGAAGGCATATGCGACACTCATCGATGAAGAGAACGTGATGCCAATCCTGAGCGGTCCATTCGGCACGTTGTTGGGCCCATCTGTACCGCGCTGCGTGGTTGCAAAGATGGACCTCGCCATGGCGTCGTGAGTGAAGTTGTGCAACATGCAGCCCATTGGGCACAGTTTGAGTCGTAACACGACGTCCTGTGGCTGCACGAAAAGCACTATTCAACATGGTGGCGCTGCTGTCAAGGTTCCGCCGAGCCAAAATCCGTAGGTAGCGGTCATCCACTGCAGTAGTAGCCCTTGGGCGGCCTGACCGAGGAATGTCATCGACAGTTCCTGTCTCCCTGTATCTCCTCCATGTCCGAACAACATCGCTTTGTTTCACTCCGGGACACCTGGACACTTTCCTAGTTGAGATTTCTTCCTGGCACAAAGTAACAATTCGGACGCGATCGAACAGCGGTATTGACCGTCTAGGCATGGTTGAACCACAGACAATACGAGCCTTCCTGGTGGAATGACTATAAATGGTTCAAATGGCTCTATGCGACTTAACTTCTGCGATCATCAGTCGCCTAGAGCTTACAACTAATTAAACCTAACTAACCTAAGGACATCACACACATCCATGCCCGAGGCAGGATTCGAACCTGCGACCGTAGCGGTCGCTCGGCTCCAGACTGTAGCGCCCAGAACCGCTCGGCCACTCCGGCCGGCCAAGGACACTGGTTTTCGACGTTTTGTTTCACTGTTGGACCCACAATACTCGATACCAAATCGAAAAACAAACTTACAAAGACGTCGCTACAGTTCAGCTCCCAGTAATATATCGACCTCCCAGCATGGATCGAATGCGCAGTCACAGACGTAACTCATGCATATTGTACGTCTTTGCCGCCAATCAACATCACTGGCGCCTTGTTTATCTGTGGCCGCATGCGCAGTGGCGCGGTCCGCGAGTTTAAAAGGATGGAGCGAGCGCTGGAGCGTCAGTCGTACGGCTCTCTCTGAAGATGGCTGAAAGGTATTCAGCCGAAATATTAGAAGAAGAAGCAGAATACATGCGGCTGCATTCCCGAAACTTAATGGAGCAGTCATTGCGCCGCGAAAACCTGAAGACTCACATCAAGTACCTCTTCGGGGAGGAGATGGTTTTATGTGTTCGACGATTGGACAAGCTACGACATTTGAGAGCGAGATTATTGAGCTCTTTAAGTTTTTTACTGAGGTGCCGTGACCATGGCATTATTCCGAAGTTTGCCAGGTTAGTACATTTTATAAAATCGACTTCCATGAATAAGATTTTAATTAAAGCTGGCTCTGCTATCGTTAAGGAGAGGATCCGATTTACACGAAGGAAGCTGGATCTTGTTTCTCAAGAACTTTATCGTCTGCACCTGAAGATGTCTGTGGAGTTACCCAGCAACTCTTGGAACTGGATAGATGGTACAACATGGGCCAAATCTGACTGGGTTCGTGAGGTAGCGACATCAAGACAGACTGCAAAGTTCAGCCGACTTGAGCCATCTCCACAGCAAGAAAGTATCATTCGACGCTCCGTCATTAATATGACGGATAGAGATTTGGACGATGCTACGATGATGGTCTTAAGCAAAGGACTGAATTTTGCACCCACGCCAAAGGTTTTGCCTATACCTGCATTCATCAGTGCCGTTGAAGAAGCTGTCCGACCACTTTCTACGGATTCTGCAGATGAAATAAGACGCGAAACGTGTCGAGCTGTTATGAAGGCTCGCCCACAAAGAAGCAATATATCTGTGGCAGAGAGGACTGCACTACGTATGCTCCGCCAAGATACCGAAACGGTGGTTCTGCCTGCTGATAAAGGTAATGCCACTGTCTTAATGTCACGTGACGACTATCATGATAAGATATACAGCTTATTGAATGATAGTATGTACCGGAAGATCAGTAAGGACCCCACCAACAAGGTGGTAAGGAAGACGGCGTCGCTTTTGAATGCCTCCCCATTTCCACCGGAAGTCATACGAAGACTGAAACCAAGTGGTGCAGTGCCTCCAAGGCTTTATGGACTCCCAAAGATCCATAAGAAAGACGTTCCTCTACGTCCTATCGTGAGCAATATTGGTTCTCCCAACTATGATTGTGCCAAGCACCTGGCGTCACTATTGAGGCCGCTTGTGGGAAAATGTGATCATCATATAAGGAACTCTGCAGATTTCATTGGCAAATTAAAATCTTTGAAACTGAACACCTCTGATCTACTAGTCAGCTTTGATGTAGTGTCGCTATTTACTAAAGTACCTCTTTCTGAATCTTTAGATCTCATTGGAAAAAGTTTTGATAAGGAGATTTTAGCTTTGTTTCACCATGTGATGACCTCCACATACTTTTTATTTAATAACGATTTTTTTGAACAGACCGACGGTGTTGCCATGGGTAGTCCTTTGTCACCCTTGGTGGCCAATTTATTTATGGAGGACTTCGAGGAGAAGGCCCTGGAGTCTGCTAGTTTGAAGCCTACAGTTTTTTGGAGGTACGTTGACGATACCTTTGTAGTGTGGCCCCATGGCGAGGACAAATTGCAGGACTTCTTAAACCATCTGAATTCTATCCATGGACAAATTCAGTTCACAATGGAAGTGGAAAAGGAGGGATGTCTTCCATTTTTGGATGTCTTGGTTCGGCGCAAAGAAGATGGCACTTTGGGTCATGCAGTATATCGGAAACCGACCCATACAGACTTATATTTACATGCAAATAGCTGTCACCATCCTTCGCAGACGAGTAGTGTTCTAAGAACTTTGGTACACCGAGCACACGTCATATCTGATGAAAGTAGTTTAAAAGACGAACTTTTACATCTGAAGAGAGTTTTTGAGGACAACGGGTATTCTCCACAACAGATACGTAAGGCACTACAAACAAAACCTAAGGTGTCCATAAGGAATGCAGAAGATGAGGAAACATTTAAATCCATGGCTTTCCTGCCGTATGTGGGAAGCCTTTCATCCAAAATAGGACGGATCCTCACTAAACATAAAGTAAAAGTGATTTTTCGTCCACCGGCGAAGACGGCTGCACTCCTGGGTTCCGTTAAAGATGACTTACTACTCCGCAAGCCTGGAGTTTACAAGATACCATGTGAATGTGGCCTTTCATACATCGGACAAACGAATCGTACAGTCCAAGAGAGGTGTACGGAACATCGCAGGTACACTCGGCTCTTACAACCCAGTAAATCGGCTGTGGCAGAGCATTGTATTGATTCTGGTCACTCTATGGTATATGAAAATGTCGAAATTCTGGCTTCTGTTTCATCTTTCTGGGACTCCGTAGTAAAAGAGGCCATTGAAATCCGCTTGACAAAGAATTTAATTAATAGAGACAGCGGTTTCACATTAGATAAATCATGGAATCCGGCACTTTCAATATTGAACTTACAAAGACGTCGCTACAGTTCAGCTCCCAGTAATATATCGACCTCCCAGCATGGATCGAATGCGCAGTCACAGACGTAACTCATGCATATTGTACGTCTTTGCCGCCAATCAACATCACTGGCGCCTTGTTTATCTGTGGCCGCATGCGCAGTGGCGCGGTCCGCGAGTTTAAAAGGATGGAGCGAGCGCTGGAGCGTCAGTCGTACGGCTCTCTCTGAAGATGGCTGAAAGGTATTCAGCCGAAATATTAGAAGAAGAAGCAGAATACATGCGGCTGCATTCCCGAAACTTAATGGAGCAGTCATTGCGCCGCGAAAACCTGAAGACTCACAACATATCACTAATGTGTGGGTAAACTGGAATTTTATCTATAGATACGAGAGGCACGGGTAGAGTGCTGTATGGTAGCTTTCGGTCGAGGTGCTCCTGTCCATATCCGCGAGTGTAAATGAACACTACACAAGGAATTGTTTGCAGCTCAGACACCAGCTCGCTATTTTTCTGAATCCTCCCCCTGCTGACAAGCTGCAGTTCGCAGTAGTGTTATGGTGTTGATTAAGGCCTTTATCACCGGTCGACATCAGTTATCCGAATAAATCACTCCAATTGACGCAGACGGTGCCACTTTTCATTATCGATTTTGTTGTGCTCAGCCTGCGTCCTCGTTCACCACCACCCCCTACCTCTGCACGACTGGTACCCTGTGAAAGGAAACACATCAACCATACACCAGCGGCAACAATAACAACCGCTTTGTTTACAGCGACGCCACGGCACGCCGATGGCGATTCTGTTTTGTCGCGTGCGCTCCAGCGTTCTCACGCACGCCTGCCCGCGCTAAATTATTAACAATTATCTCATTTGTCAAACGCCGTACACAATAGCGCCCGCAGCCTTCAACCGTATTACTTTCCCCTCTTTTTTTGTACCCGCCTCCCCTTTCGATTTTTCACCCCGGCGACGGGAGCGAGGGTGCAGTGTGGCCGCCACGGACAGGCATTAGCGCCGGCGGTGAAAAGAGGACACGCCGGGTCGGGGTGTTCGGCAGAAGCGGTAATCAGCGCAGGGGTGGGGGGGTGAAGCGGCGGTCAAAAGCGAGCCGCCCTCAATCGCGCCCGACAACAATAACAAACACTGATTCGCCATTAGCGGCAAATATCGAGCCGCTGTCGGCGGCGACGCGCATACGTCGACCCACCGCCGGATTCGGCGCGCAGTTTCGAGGGCGAGGTATCGATTACAGATTAATTATGGCGGTCCCGGCCAGACGGCCGGGGGGGGGGGGGGGGAGGGTTGTCGGGGGGCCGCTGATCCCGGCTAAGAGCGGTCCAGCCGCGCCAGGCCGGGCGAGGGCACGCAGCTATAATTGCTCTGACTGATGAATTCAATTTGGCGACGGCCCTGCCCGAGGCGGCAGAGGCGCGTGGGTTCCATCCGGGCGGACTCACGTCGCATCCGCTGAAGTGCTCTCTCTGCCCACGCACAAATGTGGATCAGTGTTCCACTGTCGGTAGGTATCGCTCCGGATTCTTCTGCTTCGCTATATCGCATGGGCCGTAAGCAGATCCTTCCCACAGAGAGAGAGAAAGAGAGAGAGACAAACAAAGAGAAATAGAAAGAGAGGGGGGAGAGAGAGAGACGGAGAGAAACAGGAACGGGGGGGGGGGGGGGAGAGTGTGAGAGTGAGAGAGAGAGAGAGAAAGGGAGGGAGAGAAGCAGGAACAGGGAGAGAGAGAGAAAAGGGAAGAAGCACGAACAGGGAGAGATATAGACAGGAAGGGAGAAAAGCAGGTACAGGATGAGAGGCAGAAAGGGAAGGAGAGAAGTAGGAACAGGGAGAGAGACAGAGAGAGAAAAGGAGGGAGAGAAGCAGGAACTGGGGGAGAGGGAGAGAAAGAGAGAGAGAGAGAAGCAGGAACGGGGAGAGAGTCAGAGAGGGAGGGAGAGAAGCAGGAACAGTGTGGGGAGGGGTGTGAGAGAGAGAGAGAGAAATGGAGGGCGAGAAGCAGGAACAGGGGGAGAGGAAGAAAAAGAGAGGGAGAGAAGCAGGAACAGGGAGAGAGTCAGAGGGAGAATGGGAGGGAGAGAAGCAGGAACAGCGGGGGCAGGGGAGAGAGAGAGAGAAAGAGATAGAATGGTATTAAAATGGTTCAAATGGCTCTGAGCACTATGGGACTCAATTGCTGTGGTCATCAGTCCCCTAGAACTTAGAACTACTTAAACCTAACTAACCTAAGGACATCACACACATCCATGTCTGAGGCAGGATTCGAACGTGCGACTGTAGCAGTCGCACGGTTCCGGACTGCGCGCCTAGAACCGCGAGACCACCGCGGCCGGCTAGAATGGTATTAGTACTGTGGTTCAAAAATGGTTCAAATGGCTCTAAGCACTATGGGACTTAACATCTCAGGTCATCAGTCTCCTAGACTTAGAACTAAAACCTAAGGATATAACACACATCCATACTCGAGGCAGGATTCGAATCTGCGACCGTAGCAGCAGCGTTGTTTCGGACTGAAGCGCCTAGAACCGCTCGGCCACAGCGGCCGGCAGTACTGTGGTGTTACGCGCTGTTTCCTGGGACTCTGTCGTGGTGTAATGTTAAACGAAGGCATGTTCCCACACAGACTGTAGCTGTATGTAAACATTTTATTCGCTGTTGACTAGTTTCTATCTCACGGTCATTACTAAGCACTTCCCTATCAACATAAAAAGGACAAACAAGAATCAAACACGTTCTTTAAATATAAAGACATGTACAGGGTTGTATATCAAGAGTTCAGATGGAAGGAAACGAGTACAAAGCATAGAAGGGAAAGCTATAAGATGGAAGGAGAATACAGAAGGTCTATACAAGGAAGATGAACTAGAAGGCAATATTATAGAAATGGCAGAGAACGTACATGACGGTGAGATAGGAGACATAATACTGCGAGCAGAATCTGAAAGTTCACTGACAGACCTAAGTCGAAACAAGGCCCCGGGAATAGACATTACGTCAGCACTACTGATATTCTTAAGAGAGCCAGCTATGACAAAACCCTTCCATCTGGTTTGTGCGATATGTGAGGCAAACGGAATACCCTCGGACTTCCAGAAGAACACGACAATTCCAAAGATATCAGGTTCTGACAGGTCTAGATATTACAGAACTATCACCTTAATAAATCATGACTACAAAATACTGACACGAGTTATTAACAAGAGAATGGGAAAACTACTAGAACCCGACCATGCGAAAAGTCAGTTTGGGTCGCAGGAAGGAAGGGAAGGAGAGAAGTAGGAACAGGGAGAGAGACAGAGAGAGAAAAGGAGGGAGAGAAGCAGGAACTGGGGGAGAGGGAGAAAAAGAGAGAGAGAAGCAGGAACAGGGAGAGAGTCAGAGAGAGAAAGGGAGGGAGAGAAACAGGAACAGTGTGGGGAGGGGTGTGAGAGAGAGAGAGAGAGAAATGCAGGAACACGTCAGACAACACTGATCCTACGAATTATATTAGAAGATGGGTTAAGGGGAGACAGGCCTACATATATAGCATTTGTAGAGTTCGAGTAAGCTTTTGACAATGTTACGTGGAATATTCTCTTTGAAATTCTGGTCGTAGCAGGAGTAAAATACCGGGTACGGAGAGCTATTTACAACTTGTACAGAAACCAGATGGCAGTTATAAGAGAGGAGGGGACTGAAAGGGAAGTAGTCGTTGAGAAGAGAATGACACAAGATTGTAGTCTATCGCCAATGTTATTCAATCTGTACATCAAACAAATAATAAGAGAAACCAAAGAAATATTTGGAGTAGCAATTAATGTTCAAGGAGAAGAAATAAAAGTAAAAAGAAAAAGAGTGATTTCCTTGGCGCATTTACTATGGAGTCCTTGTCATTAGCACACGTCGGCTAGCTTTCATCTGGAGTCTACACTCGACACCTGAGACAACACGGTTTCGAAGTTTGTTTGGGTCCTGGAGGGGTGATCGGATAGACGAAGTAGTTAATGCGACCGCTGACGATAAGCAGAAAATCTAGGTTAGAGTATCGGTCCGGTACAAACAGTAGACATTAGTGCACAGTAGCATTAACCAAATCTGTTTCGTACTATACAGCTAACTTCAAACCGTATTTGCAATATGCGAATTCATTTCGCAGAAGATACGAAAAATTGTCAGACGGTACATTGATAATAATATTAAAATGTATTACTTACAGATGTTGTTCAAAATTACGGAAACACCGCGAGAAATACGAGGTTGAAGATAAATGCACATGCTTGCCAAGTATGCAGGTTGCGCTGTTGTGTTTGACCACGAACGTCAGATGTGCGATCTCCTCAGTGCATTGCAAGTGTCAGCTGCGGTCTGAACAGTGTTCTGTGTAGTTGTGAGTGCAGTGTGTCGGAGCTAAGTGAATTCTAACTTGTTGGTGTTCGCATGGTGGTGCTTCTGTAGGTAAGAAAGCCGAAGTGTTTGATGTTGCAAGACACACCGCGCCCAAGTTTTATTCCTCATACAGAGATAATGAGGTCTGGTTTGTGTGGCGATCAACTCCGCGGTCATCAAAGCCCTTACAAAGTCCAAATTTCTAGACAGTCCAATTTTTTACACAGTCCAGTCTAGCCACTGTGATGATGATGATGATGATGATGAAAACAACACAGACACCGTTTTTACGTGTTGGCATTATGATTAACTTTTGCTCTTCGATAATATGATAAATAATTTTAAAATTTTTTAAAACGTTTTTTAAAAATTTTTTCTATGGTGTGCTTCTCTCCTGTGTTTGTTCCTTTTTTACTAATTTGTACAATCGCTTTTTGGCGTATATAACTGTACTATGTGGTTGACAAAATCTTTGTCAATGTATCCATTTTTGTAAATTTTTCAGTATTTTATCATTATATTTTACCTCACTTTGTATGTCATTTCTTCTTCTCATTTTTATTTTAGCTGTATCTTTTCGCATAGAGGGCGGGTTTGCTTTGCAGCGCCCCCTTATGGTTTCTCGTTGTCATAGCCAATTCTCGATGTATCACTTTATGTTTGACCTCTGCTTAAGACGGTGTTACTACTCAGGGAACGTTGAAAGGTAAATTTTTACGTACACTTTAAATGGTTTAATACGTCTATATACATTTAATTGGTTTTACATTGCTTTATGTACATTTATTCATTTGGCCACTGTTATTAATTATTTTTATTTTCATTCTTGTATTTGTAGCAACGATGATGGTTGTTAATCAGTTGAAATCGATTTTCAAAAGTAAATGAAGAAAACATGATTTAGCGACCGGTTGCTGCTTTTTTGGTAATTTTATGGTTTATGGCCGCTGCAAAACTTGGGAACCATATGGAGCCCACAATTCAGATACACTCCTGGAAATGGAAAAAAGAACACATTGACACCGGTGTGTCAGACCCACCATACTTGCTCCGGACACTGCGAGAGGGCTGTACAAGCAATGATCACACGCACGGCACAGCGGACACACCAGGAACCGCGGTGTTGGCCGTCGAATGGCGCTAGCTGCGCAGCATTTGTGCACCGCTGCCGTCAGTGTCAGCCAGTTTGCCGTGGCAAACGGAGCTCCATCGCAGTCTTTAACACTGGTAGCATGCCGCGACAGCGTGGACGTGAACCGTATGTGCAGTTGACGGACTTTGAGCGAAGGCATATAGTGGGCATGCGGGAGGCCGGGTGGACGTACCGCCGAATTGCTCAACACGTGAGGCGTGAGGTCTCCACAACATCGATGTTGTCGCCAGTGGTCGGTGGAAGGTGCACGTGCCCGTCGACCTGGGACCGGACCGCAGCGACGCACGGATGCACGCCAAGACCGTAGGATCCTACGCAGTGCCGTAGGGGACCGCACCGCCACTTCCCAGCAAATTAGGGACACTGTTGCTCCTGGGGTATTGGCGAGGACCATTCGCAACCGTCTCCATGAAGCTGGGCTACGGTCCCGCACACCGTTAGGCCGTCTTCCGCTCACGCCCCAACATCGTGCAGCCCGCCTCCAGTGGTGTCGCGACAGGCGTGAATGGAGGGACGAATGGAGACGTGTCGTCTTCAGCGATGAGAGTCGCTTCTGCCTTGGTGCCAATGATGGTCGTATGCGTGTTTGGCGCCGTGCAGGTGAGCGCCACAATCAGGACTGCATACGACCGAGGCACACAGGGCCAACACCCGGCATCATGGTGTGGGGAGCGATCTCCTACACTGGCCGTACACCACTGGTGATCGTCGAGGGGACACTGAATAGTGCACGGTACATCCAAACCGTCATCGAACCCATCGTTCTACCATTCCTAGACCGGCAAGGGAACTTGCTGTTCCAACAGGACAATGCACGTCCGCATGTATCCCGTGCCACCCAACGTGCTCTAGAAGGTGTAAATCAACTACCCTGGCCAGCAAGATCTCCGGATCTGTCCCCCATTGAGCATGTTTGGGACTGGATGAAGCGTCGTCTCACGCGGTCTGCACGTCCAGCACGAACGCTGGTCCAACTGAGGCGCCAAGTGGAAATGGCATGGCAAGCCGTTCCACAGGACTACATCCAGCATCTCTACGATCGTCTCCATGGGAGAATAGCAGCCTGCATTGCTGCGAAAGGTGGATATACACTGTACTAGTGCCGACATTGTGCATGCTCTGTTGCCTGTGTCTATGTGCCTGTGGTTCTGTCAGTGTGATCATGTGATGTATCTGACCCCAGGAATGTGTCAATAAAGTTTCCCCTTCCTGGGACAATGAATTCACGGTGTTCTTATTTCAATTTGCAGGAGTGTAGTTGTTAATACCAGACGTCGAAAAGTGTTGCATTTTAACGTTGAGTGGCTCCCCTATCCTTGAATATTTCGACTGATAATTTCAGGCAAGCCAACAGCAGTGTGGAGCACAACAGTACGACCGCCGCCGGATTATCAGGTACGTAGTGTGTTGAGGGCGCACCGTCGAAACAACAACCAGTTTAGAGGTACCCTACCCATTAGTACTACCGGACGTGTTAGAAGCATCACTGGCGCACAGAACAAACATCAAATGTGAAGCACCAACAAGGACGTTTGTCTGTGTATATTAGGCTTTTTAAGAAAAATGTGGGGCATTACTTATTAAACGATCCTCGTATATGGTTGGATTTCTAATGACGACTCTCGATTACACTGAGACCTCATTTGAGAGTCATTCGTTACTCTAGAAAACAGTCCAGAGGATGAATTGGTGTTCAGCGAGAGTGCAGATGGATAGGACGTCACTTATTTTAAATATGGAGCTCTGTATGGTTAAAACTCACTCCCAATGAAGTCGGTGTTGTTCAACGTATGCAACGTTCAGTGAAAATGTGCGCCACCGCAAACTGCGGCGGCTATACCGCGGAGAGCGATCGAAGTAAGCCGCGGCAGAATGGCTGTTGCGCTCGCTTTTTCAGACCACGTAACGTTTGCGCCAAACTTCCGCGGTTACGCCCTGCGTAGGCAGCGCCAAAATTACAGCCACCCTCAGCGACGGGAGCTGTGTTTTTCCACTCACTTGATCGACGGCAGCTCTCTCTCTCTAAAAGTGGACGAATACGAACGAACTGCATATGGGAATCCTTTCTTAAATTTGCAAGAGATGTCGTGACAGATGGAAACAGCCTCATCGATGGTCTGAAGAATGGACAACAACTGACCTGAAGTGTAAGAGACACATGGTCCAGTTATGTGGTCAGACAGTCTCTGACAACTGTACGATCTAAGGTCAAACAAGTCGGCTAGAGTCGATATAATACAGCCCTGAAGTTGAAGAAACTTGCTGTTGTTTACGATAAGAGCGAGAACTATCGCACACTTTTACTGAAAAGAATAATATACTGAAGAATAGACAAGAAAATTGAGGAGTTTTTAGATGATCAGTTTGGCTTTACCTAAGCACCAGAGAGGCGTTCCTGACCTTTGGTTTACCAATGGAAGGAAGATTTAAGCAAAACAAGACACCTTCATTGGATTCGTCGACGCAGAAAAAACATTAGAAAAAGTGAAATGGTTCAATATTTTCGGAATTCTCAGCAACGTAAACTCTAGGGAAAGACGGGTGATATGGAATATATATAGGAACGAAGAAGATACAGGAACAATGGAAGACCAAAAACTCGGATTAGAAAAGGTGTAAGACGGGGATGCAGTGATTCCAGTGTTTTTTCATTCTATACAGGGTGATTTTTCACCGTGTACAAACTCTAGGGTCTGATCGATGAGAGCTTTCGGAACAGAGGTCTAATGAACTTCGGAAATGTATGGTTTCCACCCTAAAGATCACTTATTCAGTCATATTTTCTCACAGAGACTGCGGTCTAATACTCGCTGTACCATGCAGCAGCCACAGTTAGTTGTAAGTAGGCTGTTTAGGTTTTTATGTTGGTAACGCCACGTAACGCTCTGTATGAAAATCCCTGACTGCGCTGTGTGCAGTCTGTGGCTGGTTTGCATTGTTGGAATTTTTGCTATTGTAGTGTTGGGCAGTTGGATGCGAACTGCATGTAGCGTTGCGCAGTTGGAGGTGAGCCACCAACAGTGGTGGATCTGGGGACAGAGATAGCGAAGTTTTGAGAGCGGATGATCTGGACGTGTGTCCATCAGAAAGAGTAAATTTTTAACACTGGATGTCATGAACTGATATATGTATTATGAATTTTGAACTGTATTAAGGTAAATACATTGTTTGTTCTCTATCAAAATCTTTCATTTGCTAAGTACGCCTATCAGTAGTTAGTGCCTTCAGTAGTTAGAATCTTTTATTTAGATGACAGTATTGGCGATCGCTGTATTGCAGTAGTTCGAGTAACGAAGATTTTTGGAAGTGATTCATGAAAGGTATAGGTTATTGTTAGTCAGGGCCATTATTTTGTAGGGATTATGGAAAATCAGATTGTGTTGCTCTAAAAATATTTTAGTGATGATCAGAATAAGTATAGAGAGAAATGTCTGAGGACGTTCAATTTTGCTCAGCTGTTTGAAAATAAAAATAACGTAAGGGGTTTACCAGCACAGTAATTTATATAATTTTTCTAAGGGGAGGTTACACAGTATGCAAAGTTTCCTCCTAGAGTGTGGTGGGGTGGAGGTTGTTTGGGGAAAGACACCAAACTACGAGGTCATCAGTCTCATAGGGAAGTACGGGGAAGGAAGTCGGTCGTGCCCTTTCAAAGGAACCATCCCGGCATTTGCCTCAAGCTGTTTTAGGGAAATCACGAAAAACCAAAATCAGGATCTCCGGAAGCGGGACTGAACCGTCGTTCTCCCGAATGGGAGTCCAGCGTGCTAACCACTGCGCCACCTCGCTCGGTTAGAGGGTGGTGCTGCTCCTTATACGACATGACCTAGTGCCCTCTCCTGCCATAGTAATTGGTAATGTTGTGTCCGATTCTCTTCTCTTACTGATTCAGCCTTGTGGTGGATGTGATACAGCGTTGTACACAGTGGTTCCGTATTCGAATGGGCATTGTGTTTACTAACAGAAAGGCAAATGGCAACGGGCGACGGGCAGCAAAGTTGTATCAGGAGACCTATCCCTGCCGACAAAAACGACAGCATTCAATGTTTGCGACAGAGTTTCGCCGTTTGTCTGAGACAGAATCGTCTGAGGATGCAGGAAATCATGAAGGGCGTAACCGAAATGTTCGGTCAGCAGACTTGGAGGAAACACTGTGGAAGGCGATCGCCATGTCAGCACTAGGCAGTTGGCAAGCCAATAAAGGGTAACCCAGACGACCGTGTGGAACATTCTCCATGACAGTTGTTGCTACCTCAATCACTTACAGCGTATGCGTGGCTTAGTAGACTTTCCTCATCGGAAGCAGTTTTGTCACTGGTTTCTTCATCAGGCAACCACGATTCCGGGATTTGTATCGTCCATTCTATTCCCAGATGACATCACCTTTAAGCGGAGTGGTTTCTTCAGCTTCAATAACAGTCGTGTATGGGGTAGTATGAGAATTCCCATGGTATGGTGACAGCGAATCACCAGCATCGGGGCAGCCGGAATGTGTGGGCCGGGATAATTGGCGACCGTATTTTGGACCAGTCTTCCCTCCACGTCGCTTAAAAGGCAGGAAGTATCGTTGTTTCTTGCGGGTGACTTTGCCTCCCCTGCTGGAAGAAGAGACATTGGCGATTCGAGGGGTTATGTGGCTGCTAAATGATGGCGCTTCAGCCCACTTCGCAGTTAACGTTCGGACACATCTCAGTCGTGCCTTTCCTGGTCGATGGATCGGACGAGGTGGCCCAGTTGCTCGTCCACCGAATCTCAACTCTCGTGATTTCTGGTTAAGTACCGTGTATGCAGAACCCGTTTCAAATGTAAAGACACTGGGAGGAGCGTATTCATGGTGACACTGTTGGAGCCTGGCCGATGTGAACGTACGAGACAGAAAATACTACGGCACGTTCACCTACGCACTGAGGCACATGGAAACCACTTTCAACACATACTGTAACTGTGGCTTCGTGGTACAGCGCGTATTAGACCGCAAACCCACCCGGTTGGCCGTGCGGTCTAGCGCACGACTTTCCGGGTGAGAAGGAGCGCCCGGCGGATGTGTGTCGAGGTCCGGTGAGCCGGCCAATCTGTGGATGGTTTTTAGGTGGTTTTCCATCTGCCTCGGCGAATGCGAGCTGGTTCCCCTTATTCCGCCTCAGCTACACTAATTCGACGATTGCTGCGCAAACAAGTTCTCCACGTACGCGTACACCACCATTACTCTACCACGCAGACATAGGGGTTACACTCGTCTGGTGTGAGACGTCCCGGGGGCTCCACCGAGGGCCGAACCGCACAATAACCCTGGGTTCGGTGTGCGGCGGCCGAGGGGTCAAGTGGACTGCGGTAGTCGTCGTGGGGTTGTGGACCACCGCGACTGTTGCGGGGACGGAGCCTCTCCGTCGTTTCTAGGTCCCTGGTTAACATAACATAACATAACATTAGACCGCAATCTCTTTAACAATATATGACTGAATAACTGGTCTTTTAGCTCGGAAACCATGCATTTCCGGACATAAGTTTATTAGACCTTTATGTTCCGTATCCTCTGATCGAGAAGTTTGTATACGATGGAAAGAGTCACCATGAACGTAGAAGAAGGAACGATGGAAATGAAAGGAGGTTCGGGAGTTAGATTTAGGATGAAAGAATATCAATGAAAAAATTCGGTGATGATAAAGCTGTGTCCAGGGCAATTCAGGGAGCATTAAAAAACGTTCCGAATGAAATGGACAGTCTACTGATCACGGGTTGTGGACCGATGAAAGTCGAAAGCAACGAGGAGTACCAGAAATGAGATTAGTAATAATATCAAAATTGGGGACCTGAAGGTAGTCGAAGTGAACGGTATGTGTTACAATGGAAGGAAGACACGACGAGCGAGGCAGAGAGAACAGAAAAAGCAGAGCAGCACAGGCAAAGAAAGCATTCCTGTCCAAAAGAGTCTACTGCGAGCAAACATTCGCCTTAATTTGAAAAAGAATTTTGTGAGGATGAACGTATCGAAAACAGCATTGTGAGAAAGTGAATCGCGCACTGTGTGAAAACTAGAAAAGTAGAAATTCGAAGCGATTCAGATGTGGTGCTATGGACGGATGTTGAAAGTTAGATGGACTGATAAGATATAAAAAATGAGGAGCTTCCAAAGAACAAACCACTAACAAGGAGGAGGGGCGTGGATTGTGTTAAGACATCGGCAGCTAGATTTATTGGAGTAAAGGGACCTGTACAGTGGCGTCAGGCGTCAGGGAAACCCGCATCCTCGTGACCACCTGCTGCTACCTCTTTTGCTAAGACATAGCTAATGTAGAGGATGGAACCTAAACTTTTACCCAAACCTTAATCACTACGGTAGTTACGGAATAGCATTTTTAGTAGAGCAGTGATTTTAAAATGATATGGTAGCTTCATTTAAATGGAAAATATTATCAACGAAGCATGTACGGTATCGGTAAAGAACGATGAAAAATTTTCGTCTGAGGGCGTCACTGCAGCGTACATGTAACGTAGGGCGACTCCGATACGGGTGTATAAGCTCCGATATCTAGGCAAGGGATTACTGCGGCATTCGTGGTTCTCCAGTGTGCATGCGACAAACGCGGAAACGTGTATTAGGCAACATTATTACCAAATGCGTACAAACAGAACCAACATGCTGTCATTCTTTTCTATTTTTTAATTGCCAAAGGACAGGCCACGGTAGACATCCAACAGAGAGAAAAGTACTTGTGGGGACAGCATGTTTCTCAAAAACCACCGTTGTGCAATGGTGCGCCAAGTACCTTGCTGCGACTTGACACAAGACGCCAGTCGATCTGAGAGGCCAGCCAAATCCATTATGGACAACTCGAGTTGGAGACACTCGAGGACAACTCAAATGGGAGACACTCGAGGTGAACTCAAGTGGGAGACACTCGAGGACAACTCAAGTGGGAGAAACTCGTAGACAAGTGGGAGACACTCGAGAACAACTCAAGTGGAAGAAACTCGAAGACAACTCAAGTGGGAGACATTCGAGAACAACTCAAGTGGGAGACACTCATAGACAACTCAAGTAGGAGACACTCGAAGACAACTCAAGTGGGAGATACTCGAAGTGGGAGACACCCATGGTCAACTCAAGTAGGAGACACTCGTGGTCAAGTGGGAGACACTCGAAGCAACTCAAGTGGAAGAAACTTGAGAACAACTCAAGTGGGGAAACTCGAGGACAACTCAAGTGCAAGACACTGAAGGACAACTCAAGTGGGAGACACTCGAGGACAACTCAAGTGGGAGACACTCGAGGTCAACTCAAGTGGGAGACAGTCAAATACAACACAAGTGGGAGACACTCGAAGACAACTCAAGTGGGAGACACACGAAGTGGAAGACACTCGTGGTCAACTCAAGTGGGAGACACTTGTGGTCAACTTAAGTGGGAGATACTCGAGGACAACTCAAGTGGGAGACACTCGAGGACAACTCAAGTGGGGGACACTCGAGGACAACTCAGGTGGGAGACACTCGAGGACAACTCAAGTGGGAGACACTCGAGGACAACTCAAGTGGGAGACACTCGAGGTCAACTCAAGTGGGAGACAGTCGAAGACAACTCAAGTGGGAGACACTCGAAGACAACTCAACTGGGAGACACACAAAGTGGGAGACACTCGTGGTCAACTTAAGTGGGAGACACTCGAGGACAACTCAATTGGGAGAAACTCAAGGACAACTCAAGTGGGAGATACTCGATGACAACTCAAGTGGGAGACACTCGAGGACAACTCAAGTGGGAGACACTCGAGGTCAACTCAAGTGGGAAACAGTTGAAGACAACTCAAGTGGGAGAAACTCGTAGACACCTCAAGTGGGAGACACTCGAGAACAACTCAAGTGGAAGACACTCGAAGACAACTCAAGTAGGAGACACTCGAAGACAACTCAAGTAGGAGAGACTCAAAGTGGGAGACACCCGTGGTCAACTCAAGTAGGAGACACTCGTGGTCAAGTGGGAGACACTCGAAGCAACTCAAGTGGGAGAAACTTGAGAACAACACAAGTGGGGAAACTCGAGGACAACTCAAGTGCAAGACACTGAAGGACAACTCAAGTGGGAGACACTCGAGGACAACTCAAGTGGGAGACACTCGAGGTCAACTCAAGTGGGAGACAGTCGAAGACAACTCAAGTGGGAGACACTCGAGGACAACTCAAGTGGGAGACACTCGAGGACAACTCAAGTGGGAGACACTCGAGGTCAACTCAAGTGGGAGACAGTCGAAGACAACTCAAGTGGGAGACACTCGAAGACAACTCAAGTGGGAGACACACAAAGTGGGAGACACTCGTGGTCAACTTAAGTGGGAGGCACTCGAGGACAACTCAATTGGGAGAAACTCAAGGACAACTCAAGTGGGAGATACTCAATGACAACTCAAGTGGGAGACACTCGAGGACAACTCAAGTGGGAGACACTCGTAGACACCTCAAGTGGGAGACACTCGAGAACAACTCAAGTGGAAGACACTTGAAGACAACTCAAGTAGGAGACACTCGAAGACAACTCAAGTGGGAGATACTCAAAGTGGGAGACACCCGTGGTCAACTCAAGTAGGAGACACTCGTGGTCAAGTGGGAGACACTCGAAGCAACTCAAGTGGGAGAAACTTGAGAACAACACAAGTGGGGAAACTCGAGGACAACTCAAGTGCAAGACACTGAAGGACAACTCAAGTGGGAGACACTCGAGGACAACTCAAGTGGGAGACACTCGAGGTCAACTCAAGTGGGAGACAGTCAAATACAACACAGGTGGGAGACACTCGAGGACAACTCAACTGGGAGAAACTCAAGGACAACTCAAGTGGGAGATACTCGACGAAAACTCAAGTGGGAGACACTCGAGAACAACTCAAGTGGGAGACACTCGAAGACAACACAAGTGGGAGGCACTTGAAGACAATTCAAGTGGGAGAAACCCGAGGACAATTCAAGTGGGAGAAACTCGAGGACAACTCAAGTGGGAGACACTTGAGGGCAACTCAAGTGGGAGAAACTCGAAGAAACTCAAGTGGGAGACACTCGAGAACAACTCAAATGGAAGACACTCGAAGACAACTCAAGTGGGAGACACTTGAGAACAACTCAAGTGGAAGACACTAAAAGACAACTCAAGTGGGAGACACTCGAAGACAACCCAAGTGGGAGACACTCGTGGACAACTCAAGTAGGAGACACTCGTGGTCAACTCAAGTGGGAGTCACTCAAGGACAACTCAAGTGGGAGAAACTCGAGGACAACTCAAGTGGGAGGCACTCGAGGACAACTGAAGTGGAAGACATTCGAGAACAACTCAAGTGGGAGACACTCGAAGACAACTCAAGTGGGAGACATTCGAGGACAACTCAAGTGGGAGAAACTCGTGGACAACTCAAGTGGGAGGAACTCGAGGACAACTCAAGTGGGAGACACTCGAGGCCAACTCAAGTGGGAGAAACTCGAGGACAACTCAAGTGGGAGACACTCGAGGTCAACTCAAGTGGGAGACACTCAAAGACAACTCAAGTAGGAGACACTCGAAGACAACTCAAGTGGGAGACACTGAGGTCAACTCAAGTGGGAGACAGTCAAATACAACACAAGTGGGAGACACTCAAAGACAACTCAAGTGGGAGACACACGAAGTGGAAGACACTCGTGGTCAACTCAAGTGGGAGACACTCGTGGTCAACTTAAGTGGGAGATACTCGAGGACAACTCAAGTGGGAGACACTCGAGGACAACTCGAGTGGGAGACACTCGAGGACAACTCAGGTGGGAGACACTCGAGGACAACTCAAGTGGGAGACACTCGAGGACAACTCAAGTGGGAGACACTCGAGGTCAACCCAAGTGGGAGACAGTCGAAGACAACTCAAGTGGGAGACACTCGAAGACAACTCAAGTGGGAGACACACAAAGTGGAAGACACTCGTGGTCAACTTAAGTGGGAGACACTCGAGGACAACTCAATTGGGAGAAACTCAAGGACAACTCAAGTGGGAGATACTCGATGACAACTCAAGTGGGAGACACTCGAGGATAACTCAAGTGGGAGACACTAGAGGTCAACTCAAGTGGGAGACAGTTGAAGACAACTCAAGTGGGAGAAACTCGTAGACACCTCAAGTGGGAGGCACTCGAGAACAACTCAAGTGGAAGACACTCGAAGACAACTCAAGTAGGAGACACTCGAAGACAACTCAAGTGGGAGATACTCGAAGTGGGAGACACCCGTGGTCAACTCAAGTAGGAGACACTCGTGGTCAAGTGGGAGACACTCGAAGCAACTCAAGTGGGAGAAACTTGAGAACAACTCAAGTGGGGAAACTCGATGACAACTCAAGTGCGAGACACTGAAGGACAACTCAAGTGGGAGACACTCGAGGACAACTCAAGTGGGAGACACTCGAGGTCAACTCAAGTGGGAGACAGTCAAATACAACACAAGTGGGAGACACTCGAAGACAACTCAAGTGGGAGACACACGAAGTGGAAGACACTCGTGGTCAACTCAAGTGGGAGACACTCGTGTTCAACTTAAGTGGGAGATACTCGAGGACAACTCAAGTGGGAGAAACTCAAGGAGAACTCAAGTGGGAGATACTCGACGACAACTCAAGTGGGAGACACTCGAGAACAACTCAAGTGGGAGACACTCGAAGACAACACAAGTGGGAGACACTTGAAGACAACTCAAGTGGGAGAAACTCGAGGACTATTCAAGTGGGAGAAACTCGAGGACAACTCAAGTGGGAGACACTTGAGGGCAACTCAAGTGGGAGAAACTCGAAGACAACTCAAGTGGGAGACACTCGAGAACAACTCAAATGGAAGACACTCGAAGACAACTCAAGTGGGAGACACTTGAGAACAACTCAAGTGGAAGACACTAAAAGACAACTCAAGTGGGAGACACTCGAAGACAACCCAAGTGGGAGACACTCGTGGTCAACTCAAGTAGGAGACACTCGTGGTCAACTCAAGTGGGAGACACTCAAGGACAACTCAAGTGGGAGAAACTCGAGGACAACTCAAGTGGGAGGCACTCGAGGACAACTGAAGTGGAAGACTTTCGAGAACAACTCAAGTGGGAGACACTCAAAGACAACTCAAGTGGGAGACACTCGAGGACAACTCAAGTGGGAGAAACTCGTGGACAACTCAAGTGGGAGGAACTCGAGGACAACTCAAGTGGGAGACACTCGAGGCCAACTCAAGTGGGAGAAACTCGAGGACAACTCAAGTGGGAGACACTCGAGGTCAACTCAAGTGGGAGACAGTCGAAGACAACACAAGTGGGAGACACTTGTAGACAACTCAAGTGGGAGACACTCGAGGACCACTCAAGTGGGAGACACTTTAGGACAACTCAAGTGGGAGAAACTGAAGGACAACTCAAGTGGGAGATACTCGACGACAACTCAAGTGGGAGACACTCGAGAACAACTCAAGTGGGAGACACTAGAAGTGGGAGACACTTGTGGTCAAGTGGGAGACACTCAAAGCAACTCAAGTGGGAGAAAGTTGAGGAGAACTCAAGTGGGAGAAACTCCAGGACAACTCAAGTGCGAGACACTCGAGGTGAACTCAAGTGGGAGACACTCGAGGTAACTCAAGTGGGAGACACTCGAGGTCAACTCAAGTCGGTGACACTCGAGGTCAACTCAAGTTGTTGACACTCGAGGTCAACTCAAGTTGTACAAATGTAGTGTGGGACAACACGTTGAGAATGTGGGGTTCGCGGGAGGCGTGCCAGAGATAAATCCCTGCAGTCGCGCTATCCTCTGTGTGCTCGGTGGCTCAGATGGATAGCCATCACGGTAGCTCAGCGTGTTCGGTCAGAGGGTTAGCTCCCTCTGTAATAAAAAAACTGAGTTAACGGATCAACAACGAACTTAAACGGATGTCTTACGACGTCCGCCCCGAGCAGATGCAACGAACAAAATCAAACAAAATGAGATTAAAAAAAAGGTAGATAGAGAGTCTGCGATGTAAGCAGGAGATCCCGTGTTCGAGTCCCGGTCGGGGCACTCATTTTCATCCGTCGCCGTTTACGTATGTCAACGCCTGTAAGCAGCTAAGGGTGTTCATTTCATTGTAATTTCGTAATAATATTTGTTTATTTACCGGTTTCGGTTTAAGTAAAAGCCATCTTCAGAAGGAGCTGCCAGCAACAGCCATAGGGGGCCAAAATTTGTGAAGCCTTTACATAACCAGAGCAGGTAAATAAACAAATATTATTGCAATCTCGACTGTTCATTTTAACTTAAATATCCATGTGAGGCATTGTTCCATGTTTAACTGGGCCATCCCTTTTAGTCTTCCTTCAATAAGGCATTGTTAGTCTTAAATTTGTATGACCTTACAGGGAGCTTCCCTTCGCTGAACGTCACTGGGGATCAGACCTCTAGCATCTTTGGAGCATGCTTAACAGCTCAACCGACACATCACACAAGCTACGTGTGATGTGGCTGTGCAGAGTTACATAACTCTCGTGCGCTAGTTATATGGGGCCATTCAAATCCTACATTGAGTATGACCCATATTTGCATGTTGACAGCATTACAGAACGATAAACCAAAGTCTTGGCATGTCACGATCTAAACATTGACGAATTTTTATGCGTGCTTGTGAACTTTTTCCTTCTTATAAAATGCCATCTCTGAATGAGAAACCCACTGCATAATCTTTCTTATTGTATAGAATGTGTCCTTTGTACATTTGTGTTGAAATTTTAATCATGTGCGCATCAAATGGTTTAGTATACTTACAACAATTTGTCGTTTATTGCATTTCCTGGACGCGCCCGTCGTCTCCTGCTGCTCGCTATTGGAAACGCCCGCACTGGATTTACGGTTGCTGGAGGTTGGGGAGTATTCTGTAAGATCGAACATACGGGCCAGCTTTCCCTTAACCCAGCTAAATGGTGGTCGTCTGGTCCGACCTTGCTGTGTTCAAATCTGAGTGATATCCACATGATGATCGCTGTCTCCTATTACGCGTTGGAAATGAAAGTTAGTGGGCCCGCATAAAGCAGTACCTTACATCAAGTACTAAGTGCGTTATTAGGAAGTGGCTGACTGAAGCCCCTACAGTCATGGTCATAGGGGAAACACCAGGCATAACTGAGATTCTCACGTTGTAATATTACAACACCTTCATTAAAGTCAATTAATGTATCCCGCTTTAAACATAATACAGCAGTGTTGCATTTGCCAAATATTTTTATTTTCTCATTGGTATGGGAGAAAAGATCATTTAAGATGAGAAACTAAGGTAATTCTGACACAAAGTCCGTCTGAAAGTTAATCATTAATCAGTCAAACTGGAAGTTTCATACTGACAAGGGAAGTACACCAGTTCGAGTTGATAAAACCGACTGAAAACGAGTTTAAAATATAATGTTCGAATAGCTGTCAACGTCATTCATCTGTAACATTACGTGTGCGGTCGCTACCGTCATCTCAAGGTCACCCTATTAGCCCCCAAGCGCTGTTGCTCTAAAGATAATACGAGCGTTGCCGTTACAGTGTGTGGTGGTGAAGTACACTTACTAATATCAGATGTGGATAAGCTGAAGCCAATTAATTCTGTGAACCTGCTGTGTGGAGAGACGTGTCGAAGATACGCACCACATAATGAGGATGAAATTGGAGCGGAGGATGAATCGCTTGCGTGCTTGTTAAGTGACGTCATATGCGAAAATGCTATGAGGAGTTAAGAGAAATACATACACGGGGGTAGGAATAGTGTTTGTGAGTGTCACGAAGTAGAAAAATCCACATATGGGTATGAGAGCTCCAGCAGTTCTGATCTCGCCAGTAAATGAAGGAACTGCAAATCAAAGTGGGTACGCACCTTCACCCTCACAGTATCACGACCCACTGTGCTTCAGTGTATTGACGGCCGAACATTAGACAACATTTCTGACGATTAATTTAATCGCAGTTATCAATCTTACAGAAAAGTTATCAACCTTCATAGTTACATCCGTTCGAAATCCAACTGCAGCATAATTTTAGACTATGTGATGCGCAAAATGCAAGACTCAGGCCACTTCAATGGAAACAAAACATCAAAATGGAAGACTGCAAAAGAATCTATCAGAGCACAGTTTCACAAAGCCAGAGACTGTGGATCAGTAGCCCTCTACAGGCACATTGAGTGTGTGTTCTGGAATACCCTAGTAGTGGGACTAAGTATGTGCCAGCTCACTCTGCATTGTTGCCAAATTTATTCAAGATGGTGGCGATGACATCATCCAAGATGGCGGCATGTAGACTTGGCAACAGGCAGGACGTCATCCAAGATGGCCGAGTTTGGCGGGAAAATGAACCAATTGTACAATGTCCACCAACCTAACCTCCACAAAAAATGATGGGAATTTTGGATTTTGGCGGGAAAATAGACCAATTGGGCTACATCCACTAACTTAAGCCTCCAGAAAAAATAGGCGCGAAATTCATATTACAACAGGATAATACATGCAGAACTGTACTTCTCTTTATTATTAATCCTTATTATTGATTATCATTTATTAACATTCATTATCATTTATTATTATTTATTATTATTTATATCATGCATGTGTGTATGTAGTCCAACTGTGTTAGTTCATACCTCTGCCACCAGAGAGCGCTGCCGTGACGTCATTCAAGATTTGGCGGGAAGAAAGCCAATTGTGCTGCCTCCACTGAACTACCATTACCGTTCTCCTGCACGTTCAGTCTTTGCTGAGCCGTCGTTGTCAAACAATGACCATGTGTTCGATCATAGAGGTGAATGTTGGTGATAGAGCAGCCTTAAATAACTGCATTTCATGTACACTGCAGCCACAGTTCACTATATAAAGTGTGGAAGCGTATGATAATGGATGAGTGTCGGAGAAATAAGTACAAGAATTCTGTCCAGCAGATTTCCGCAATACAGAGGGATGAAGCCAGGATGCATCCTGTAACCAGCATATGGTCATATAGGTACGAAAAGGGGTTCGCTATGCTTTCAACTACCTAGTTTCAACTACTTTTCAAGGTCATCCAACGGCTCAGTTCCACATCCGAAATACAGGCACATAGATCGTGGTATATGGGAAATATCTTAGGATTTTCGCTAGCTTAGCAAATTCTGGTATAAAATAGTTATTACCTTTGCATATGCATCTACACACAGAAAACCACTCTTTCTTTATTTTTCTTAGGTGTAGTTTTAATAATGTCCAATTTAATTTTTAACTTATAACTTAAATCCATATCTGAATCATCTATTTCTTTCTCCAGCCATTGATTTGACAAATACAAGGAAAGGTATAGTCTCGAATTCTAATAATATCTAATTTAATTCCTGTAAAATACTTGTTTTATGGCTTTAACTATTAGCTCTGTTCCTTCCTGCAGCTCTTCTAGGCGAGAGCATTCGGGGATTTTAATTTTTCCATATATCTCCTCCATAACGCTACAGTTAAAGTGTTCCACGTCTTCGTGTGTGTATGTCGGCAACTCTTCTGCTCCACATTATTGCGAAATTTCTGTGTAGAACATTAAGTTTACAACTTTTGCAAACGAGTGTCCATTAAATGTAGTTATTCCATCAGTTTTAAACTCGGCAAATGGCTGTTCTGTTGCTAGGTGGACGACACACTCAGATATAGTACAACCACCGCTTTTAAGCCGATCCAAATGGGAACAGAGCTTAATACATTTTTCGTGTATCCCTTGATATAGTAAACGTTCTGGACCCCACTGATTTTGGCCAGTACTCCAACACGTGACCAGTTTCCATGGCTGTTTACTGTAAATGCCAATATTTTGTATTCCCCCTTCGTAGAGAGATTTTCCCATACACTGTGTTTAAATCCGTACGTAAACCTGGCCTGCACATCCGCAATAGCCTCCTACTTTTCCATTTGCAGCTTATATTCTTCCTTTATGGCAGCTGTCTTCTCTGTGTACTCTAGTTTTCTTTTCTTTAGTTCGATGTCGTCCATTTCCAGTTTCCTTTTTCGTGTACATAAAACATTAATTGCAGTTAAAGGAGTAATTTTCTTTAATGGGGAATGGTTTAAGTCTGTGTGATACATTTACTCTTTTTCTTAAGACTTGGGGTATAACATTATTTGTAGGAACCACTCCCAATTCGGCGATATCTATATCGCACGGTATTGTGGAGAACAGGGTTCTAGATTGAGAAAAATAAGTTTCTCCTGCGTTAACATAACACTTCTGCGTAATACTAATATTGTCTTTGTTGGAGTCTGTGTTAAGAACCTCTACGTAGTTTACATGTAGATAATTAAAACTGTATGCAGACAGAGCATAACTTACAAGCTTCTCTCGGTCCTAAGAGTCCGGCAGACTTACTTGCACACCAGTCAATTTTCGAGTGTTCTTATTACCGCAGTAGACAAATTGCAGAACGTTGTTAAACACCCCACAGCAAGTGTTCTGTAAATTATTAGTTAGCCGACACCACACAGACGCAATTGGCACAGAGTAAAGAGGAGCTCATTGTAAATACCGCTTGTTAGTGTCTAATACACGTAAACAGCTCTGCACTGGGTCGAACACACGATCCATTCTGTAGTTGTATATAGTGGCCTCCAGCCAGGCAATACCAAGCTCCTTAGCCAAAGAAGATGTAAAACTTTCCCGTAGTCGCGTGTCTATAATATGGTTACCGATAACTTTGTTTACTCCTGGACTTGTGATTTGACATATAAATTTGTTATATACCTTTGCTTTACAATTGGAGCTCATCTACGTTAAACAGTCTATTCCAGCTGTCTAATAGTTGTCCACAATCACATTGCTGTTTCCCTGATGGTCTCCTTCCATGCAGAAGTCGTGGGTCGATATTAGGTAGTCACACACCTCCACTTTATTAAAAATTCCGGCAAAGTCTTGAGCTATGACTGAATCCAAAAGGTAATAATCGTCTGCAAGTAGCTGCTGCAATATTCCAGGCAACTCTTCCATTAGAACATCCAATTTAACGTCGGCTAATTCCACTTTATATGGTATAGCCACAGGATTTTTATATTTCTTCGAAATCGTTTCCAGTGCTTCCTTGCCGATTTTATCGAATATTCCTCTTGCTATCACACTGCCGCTTCCATGTAGGAGAAATGGTAGCTTCGCCTTGACGCCATGTCTTGCAGTGACGAACTTGGAGAATTTACTACGTAGATAATAGTTAATTGAGCCACACAGCTCCTTCTTTACCATTACAGATCGTCCCCTCTCCAACTGCTCCTGACAGGCCCCTTGATCACAGATTTTATTATTATCGCAAAACCGTTATGTAATAGGAGTAAGCACATTTAAATTCTTCTTGCTAAGAAGCGTACCATTTTCGGTGTAATTTATGTTGCCAATGTCAGAAAAAATATTGTCCAGGTTCTCCAGTAGTAACCATAAACCAAAGCGTTCGTCGGTTGGTCTCGTCCTCCTCTCTAATAGCTGGGGCATGTTAAGGACTTTGGAGGAATCCATGTTACCACTTTCAACTACCACAGAAGACAGATCGGTTGCGGCTGTCATGCATCCTTTTATACTCTAAATATCCACGATAGCGTCATTTCCGGTCACGTGATTTCCTGTTGTACACTCAGCATAGACCCTAGCTCAGTTGCGCTATTTTCTGCGCAAAGTGTCCGTGGGAGGGAAGGCGTCTGCCCCTCGCAAGTACCACCGTATCCCGCGCCGCACAGTACCGCTATCACGTTCGGATACTACGGTACGCTAGTCCGTCCGTCCCGGTGCAGTGCTGTACTCTACCGTGCGAATACTGCGCTGTACTACACTGTCCGAAACCGAATGCACGTATACCCCCATACTCGACTGCATCGATACGGCGCAGTACTGTGGCGTCCAAAAACGTGTCCATTTACTTGCAGCGAGGCAACCGTAATAAATAAATTGTGATCAAGACTGTTTTTGATAGTAAATAGTATGGAAAATAGTTCGTTGATTGTATTTCCGCGGCTGGCGATGCAATCACATTGTCTAACGTGTGCCTTACAGTACCCACCCAAAGATAAGTTACTCTAGGCAACAGATAACTCACTAAGGCTCTCTGAGACGCACAAGTGCTTATAAACGGGCGCATGAATACGAGGAGTGTTAAATAAATACTGCAGCACATTTTTTCTCCACCTGTATCGGTTAAAAAATGCGGAATTTTTTGTGAGACATCTGGAACGCTTCTGCATTAGCCCCTACAGTTTCATGAAGTTCCGATAGGCGACTGCGCTGAGCGTAGACTTCAAAATGGCGTCTGTAATAGAGGTGCGTTCAAAGCAGTGGGCTCTCATTTTCTTCTGGTGGAAAATCAGTGCATCGCAGTTATTCGTAGCCATTTAGAAACCTGGCTGTGAACAAAAGCACGATGAGTCGGTGGGCGAGGACTCTGTGCTCATCAAAACAAGGTCGCGGAACCTGCCCGATCAACTGAAACGCCTTCGTCGACACAGAAATGCAGACGAACTCCGTGATACCGCAAGTCTGCGCACCCAAGAGAAGCTCACAGAACTTGATTGGACTGTTCTTGCTCATCCACCGTACAGCGCGGGTCTCGCACCTTCCCTCTGTTTCGCCCAATGAAGAATACACGCCACGGAATGGGGCGGTTATCAATGCCGCAAGACGTTGGCTCCAACTGCGACCATTAAAGTGGTACCATGCCGATACACAGACGTTACCGGCGAGATGGCGTAAGGTCGTCGTATTGAACGGAAATTATGCTGGAAAACAAGGTTTTGTAGCCAGAAGACTGGGGAATAATATGGTCTATTGGAATCCCAAATAAAACAAATCTGCTTTCGGAAGAATAAAGTTTTGCCTTACTTATCGAACAATCCTCGTCAATGGGATGATAGATGTCCAGCAACAGACGACTCTTAAGACGACAGACAAGAGGGGACATTTCACGGTTTTTGGTGTTTTAATTTCCAGCAATGTGTTTCGCAGGTTTGGCATGTACAGTAATTTGTAGTCAAGGCACAAACTAAAATCATACTGTCGTATCGCAAGCAAGACGACGTGCCGATTACAACCATGCGGAACATAGTTTTCAGACTGGTGTTCCTTGTAGTGAGCAGTTATGACGTCGGTAACAAAATTAATGAATGTCAGACATGAAATATGTATGATACAATGCAGTGACACGCCCCACTGTATAAGACCGGGGCCTCTCCTTTCTGCTCTCCACTTATGTACGAGAGGGCGGTCGCACCTCACGGATGTCAGAAGTAGAGTCGCCTTCCACCTGCCACAGAGGGCTAATCGCAGCGGACTTGTCGACCTTATCACGCGCGGTCACGCAGCTACACGCCCACACCATTTGTTCTCCCTCCCCACATCTCCCCATCTTGTCACGCTGCTCGCTTAATTTAAGCCGTCTCGTATAAATAAGAAGTCCCGCTCTACTCCCCACTCCTCCCTCCGTTCTCACCCCCCCCCCTCCTCCTCCCCGATCAGCCCCTGGGGGCGCAGCTCGCGCGCGCACTGTGTGCGAGGGTCGTGTATACGCGGGTTTGGCGGCTGCACTGAGGCGGCTAATTGGTTCGCCACATATCAAAGCGGTGCAGATTAATTACAGTTGCCGGCAGCTGGTGGATCTGACGCAGCTTCCGATACGCCCAACTGAAGGGCGACCCCGAAATTATCACCTGGGTTCAGCGTTCCGCAGCTCTGTGATTAAAGGGCACGTGCTGTTTATTTCCCCCCCCCCTGCCACTATTATTTCAAAACATTGTATCCGCTGCTTCTCATGAAAGCAGATGTTCGAAGGATTATCTGAAAATGAACCTCAGTTAAAAAACTGCCTTTCCTTCAGCCCAGACAATCCCCTTCACAAAGAATTAACTATCTCAACACCGTAAGTGAGTAAATTGAAAAACAAAAATATATACATAACATACGGTAACATAGAGGACACAACGAAACAGAAGTGGAAGATGGAAAATAATAGAAGGCAGTCTTGCAATAACTAGATATGTCCACTTCTGGCCGAAAATGTGATTTTCTACAATTGGATAGTTTGGAAAGTGTGTGATTGTATGATGCAAGAACGAGACTTGTCCTTGGGACCAGTTCAGAATAACATAGGAAATGGACTTCTCCATGCCAACTGTTTGAATCAAGAAGAAGACATATTCGAGTGTTGCCTTCTCTTTCGCCAAACAGTAGTCAGATTATGGGCGTGTGAAAGGAATAGAACATAGCAGATGTGTCTGAAGTGAGATCTCTGTGTGCAGAATGTCATGCTTAAGCAACAAGACATTTATTTACTTTATTGAATTTACTTAACGTAGCAACTAATATGCAGAATTTCACTTCCATTCTTGTGGTTTAGATAAGTGAATATTATTTGTGCCGCGCGGGACTAGCCGAGCGGTCTGAGACGCTGCAATCACGAGCTGTGCGGCTGGTCCCGGCGGAGGTTCGAGTCCTCAGGGTGTGTGTGTTTGTCCTTAGGATAATTTAGGTTAAGTAGTGTGTAAGCTTAGGGACTGATGACCTTAGCAGTTAAGTCCCGTAAGATTTCACACACATTTGAACATTTTGTGCTATTATTTGTATGGAAGGTTTACCGTTTGCTATATTTGCTTCTTACAATGCAGGTTTGTTGCCTTTGTAACATGTGGGTGGCAAGGGCCACGAGAAGTGATAAGTTGTCTGCACCGTTTCATTAATGGCATACTTCATAGAAATATACACTCCTGGAAATTGAAATAAGAACACCGTGAATTCATTGTCCCAGGAAGGGGAAACTTTATTGACACATTCCTGGGGTCAGATACATCACATGATCACACTCACAGAACCACAGGCACATAGACACAGGCAACAGAGCATGCACAATGTCGGCACTAGTACAGTGGCTCAAACGGCTCTGAGCACTATGGGACTCAACTGCTGTGGTCATAAGTCCCCTAGAACTACTTAAACCTAACTAACCTAAGGACATCACACACATCCATGCCCGAGGCAGGATTAGAACCTGCGACCAGAGCGGTCGTGCGGTTCCAGACTGTAGCGCCGTTAACCGCTCGGCCACTCCGGCCGGCCTAGTACAGTGTATATCCACCTTTCGCAGCAATGCAGGCTGCTATTCTCCCATGGAGACGATCGTAGAGGTACTGGATGTAGTCCTGTGGAACGGCTTGCCATGCCATTTCCACCTGGCGCCTCAGTTGGACCAGCGTTCGTGCTGGACGTGCAGACCGCGTGAGACGACGCTTCATCCAGTCCCAAACATGCTCAATGGGGGACAGATCCGGAGATCTTGCTGGCCAGGGTAGTTGACTTACAACTTCTAGAGCACGTTGGGTGGCACGGGATACATGCGGACGTGCATTGTCCTGTTGGAACAGCAAGTTCCCTTGCCGGTCTAGGAATGGTAGAACGATGGGTTCGATGACGGTTTGGATGTACCGTGCACTATTCAGTGTCGCCTCGACGATCACCAGTGGTGTACGGCCAGTGTAGGAGATCGCTCCCCACACTATGTTGCCGGGTGTTGGCCCTGTGTGCCTCGGTCGTATGCAGTCCTGATTGTGGCGCTCACCTGCACGGCGCCAAACACGCATACGACCATCATTGGCACCAAGGCAGAAGCGACTCTCATCGCTGAAGACGACACGTCTCCATTCGTCCCTCCATTCACGCCTGTCGCGACACCACTGGAGGCGGGCTGCACGATGTTGGGGCGTGAGCGGAAGACGGCCTAACGGTGTGCGGGACCGTAGCCCAGCTTCATGGAGACGGTTGCGAATGGTCCTCGCCGATACCCCAGGAGCAACAGTGTCCCTAATTTGCTGGGAAGTGGCGGTGCGGTCCCCTACGGCACTGCGTAGGATCCTACGGTCTTGGCGTGCATCCGTGCGTCGCTGCGGTCCGGTCCCAGGTCGACGGGCACGTGCACCTTCCGCCGACCACTGGCGACAACATCGATGTACTGTGGAGACCTCACGCCCTACGTGTTGAGCAATTCGGCGGTACGTCCACCCGGCCTCCCGCATGCCCACTATACGCCCTCGCTCTAAGTCCGTCAACTGCACATAGGGTTCACGTCCACGCTGTCGCGGCATGCTACCAGTGTTAAAGACTGCGATGGAGCTCCGTATGCCACGGCAAACTGGCTGACACTGACGGCGGCGGTGCACAAATGCTGCGCAGCTAGCGCCATTCGACGGCCAACACCGCGGTTCCTGGTGTGTCCGCTGTGCCGTGCGTGTGATCATTGCTTGTACAGCCCTCTCGCAGTGTCCGGAGCAAGTATGGTGTGTTCTTTTTTCCATTTCCAGGAGTGTAGATATTAATCTACACCTACATCGATACACTGAAAATAATACATAAGTGTCTTGCAGAGGGTTCATCGAACCACCTTCACAACAGCTCGCGGAGAAAGTGATCATCCGTATGTTTCCCTTATTTTATTATGATGATCGTTTCTCCCTATGTAGTTCCATGTCAACAAAATATTTTCGCATTCGGTGGAAAAGTTAGTGACTGAAATTTCATGAAAAGGTCCCGCAGCAACGAGAAATACCTTTGTACATATTTACTGAAGCACACTGGACTCGTTTTCGGGAGGACGATGATTCAGATCCGCGTCTGGCCACCCTGATTTAGGTTTTCTGTGATTTCTCTAAATCGCTCCATGCAAATCCTTGGATGGTTCCTTTGAAAGGGCACGGCCAACTTCCTTCCCCATTTCTCGCTAATCTGATGGAACCGATGACTCTGCAGTATGGCACCCTCCCCACAAATCAACCTACCAACATATTTACTGAAAACTGCTATGCCCATAACAAAAATCACAGCACATGCATTTTTTGTATACACATAAATATTCAAAGGATCTTTCAACACAATAATTTATGCATTTCCTGTCTCAAATCACAGTGACCTTAGCTCTGGGCTGGTTTAAAAGGAAAGAAGGAAACATGAGTAGTTATAACTACAAGCGAGAGGAAGAAAACTCGCCAAATTACATGCAAGAAATTCACTGTGGTTCGACTTCACATCGTACATAAAAACTATTTCGGTCTAACATTAAGATTATTGATAATGAGGAGTCTACTATTTCGAAGTAAAATTACTCTGAATAGTCCTTTATCACAAGTTTTTGACCACGCAAAATTTTGATAGGTGTACAGCAACCAAACACAAATTGAATTTAGGTTACTGTATTCGAAAAGTGGCATATACAGTTCATCACTAGACGGCTTTCATGCATTCGTCAAAGCATAATTACGACGCATTGATTTACTGTTGAGTTTTCTTAAGATAAACAGTAATCCACAATTACAAACGTGTAATTACGATGGTTACCCTACAGACATGTATCAGAATGCAACGTAGGTGAAATGTCGGGTCTCGTGCATTTGTTTCCACAGTTTTATTAAAACGAATCGTATTGGCAATGCTTTCCGTATTTTCACTCTCGTAACGTTGATTTGCGTTACTAAACACTTCCGTTTAGTTACGAAAGAATTTACAGCACGCACCACATATTTTCACGTAACGTCCATTCTAACACACATCTGTAGCGGAAGCATCTTTATTACACGTTCGTTACTGTCAGTTATTGTTTATCCTAAGGAAACTCGTCTCTAGTTCAATTCAGACTAGTATATATTTTGACGAAAGCATGAATCCCGTCTGATGATAAATTGTAGAAATTCGAAACCAGTAACGGTGCTATGAAGTAATCTAAAACTAGTTTGTGGCTGCTTGCTGTACATTATCAACATTTTATTTTATACGACAACCAACGTCTACAACTATGTCTTTACTTGATGAAACTGCGTTATCTGTCATAATTCCTTCTTTCAGAAAGCCTGAACTTCATAGACTTTTCCCGAGGAGAAACCTTATAAAGTACCTGTGTCAGTTAATGCTGAGCGATATCAAGATGTCGTTAAACTCGCCGAGATGAATATTCCAGCCTCACATACGGAATTTTTGTAATAAACTGGACTGTGACAGTACTCTTACAGATGCTATGGACGTGTCTAATTGGCATTTGTTGTTTTATTGTAGTGTATAGTTATATTTACAGGTACTTTGACTGTGTGGTAATGTGAAGTTGAACGCGTGATTACAGAAACAGTTCACCTTGTGTTCAAGTTCGTAAGTAATCTCGTAATTGCTGAAAAGTGATCAGTAATGCAAAAGTTAATCATCAAGGCAACACTAAACGGTGTACAGCAACGCTCGCGGCGAGAGTAAAGTCTGTTCTGTTCAATTTAAGAAATCAGTCCTGTTAGCAATAATACAAGCAATCTCACTTCGAGAAAAATATGTTTAAAAGTACTACCAAAAACGCCCTGTCTCAAATGTGTGTCACATTAATTGTATCACACGTAAATTGTAAATAGCCTACTTGTTTGCGCAATGAATACATGCTGTGCTGCTGCTATCTCCAAACTACTGCAGCTGCTGCTGCTATGCCTGTTAAAAAATGAAAATTCAAACTCCTAGTAACACGATGTGCAATGCATGCTTTAAACTATAGAGACAGCCTCAAAACTTCTGTGCTAATAAATATCTTTACTGCAGTGATCATTGACAGTTAAAATTGTGTTACTAAAAAATTCGGGTAAGCAAAATTATGTGTGTGAGACTTGGAATAAAGAGACGAGTGGCGATCGATGGCAAAACAATAAAGTAACTGAATTAACAAAACTTGACATATTAAAAATTCACTTTACATTAATAGTGGAAAAACCTGAACAAATTCTCTTTACTTTCTTACAAACACATATGTTATCAAAATGAAATTTTCACTCTGCAGCGGAGTGTGCGCAGATATGAAACTTCCTGGCAGATTGAAACTGTGTGCCGGATCGAGACTCGAATTCGGGACCTTTGCCTTTTGCGGGCAAATACTCTACCAACTGAGCTACCCAAGCAGGGCTCACGCTCCCTCCCCACAGAGCACTTGCCCGCGAAAGGCAAAGGTCCCAATTTCGAGTCTCGATCCGGCACACAGTTTTAATCTGCCAGGAAGTTATATATGTTATCCATCTTTGAGGAAAAATCAGTATGTCACACATTGTTACGTTATCAAAAAAATTTTCAATTCTAAATTCCTGACCAGATTAATTACTATGCTTGGATATCTCGGCAAATCCGCTATTACGGTACCTTTTGAAGTCCTCTGAATGAATTTACAAAATATCTGTCCATAAATGAAAAATAATATTAGAAAATTATTGCTGACACACAGCACGCCCTAAACACATCTTACTCCGCTGCATTACGAGATACAACTGCACTCTCTCTCTCTCTCTCTCTCTCTCTCTCTAAAACTGCATTCCACTCGCAAGCAAAGATTCTACTAAAGGTCTCTCGCAGCGCAACCTATTTAGCAGAGATGTTGCCCACTCTGACTCAAATGTTATTGACGCTTTACTTTTCCGAGTGACATAAAAAAATTACAAAAATTACAATTTTGCGTATAAGACAAAACGCTTACAGCTAGATCCGCACCAGCAGACGGAGCAGCAGAATGAACTTCCTGTTAACCTTCAGCAGCTATTACGTTCTGTAGAGTACTCCTCTAAATATTCAGTAATCTTGGAAAGTGCTAATGTACGGCTCCGTGATGAGAACAGCTGACTGCCATGGGTTTGATTCCCGATACTGCCAAGGATTTATACTTGGTGAGAGGACCAGCATAAGATGCATTCACCCTCGCGGTGCTAATTGAGGAGCTACTTGACGGAGTAATAGCGGCTCCAGGTCCTGACAACACGACGGCCAGAAGAGCGCTGTAATCACTCAGCGCCCGTCCATTCTGCGTCCATTCACCCCGTTGGAGGAGGATGACACGGTGATCGGTCGGCAGCCACGCATCCGCCAAAACCCGTGGACTAGGAAAGACACTTTAAAATGTTAGGAGCATATGTTTTTTTTAGTTACTTCCTTATTCATCTGACAACATAAAATAAAGTTGTTTGGTGCAAGAGAGTGATATGTCCAGTCCTTTAAAACTCAACAAATATCGCAATAAATCTTTGTCTGTTTATGTAATAAGTTAATATCATAATATAACTGTGTCAGATACTGTGCAGTGTGTAGGAAGGAAAGACGTTACTCCTTGAGCAAGGAAAGAGAGCATTATCATTGCATTACCTCTGATTTTTATTATCTCTGATGTTAAAATGTTGTAATATTAATGTCTCTTGTTTGTTCCTGCTCTGCTAAAGACGAAGGGAACTTAATAACTGTGAATATTACGTATTACAACTGTTGTGTTAGCAGAAGAGCCAACACCGTGTTACGAGTGGAGGCCGAAATGCACGCGTTTTAGCTTACTGACGTGAGGTTTTGAACATGACAAGGAATAAGAATTCAGAAAGCGGACGTAATTAGTTTCATACTTAACTTTAATCCATTAATGCCATTAATGATGAACGTCGCTCTTGATGATACCTGATTCACAATATTTTCTGTTCAGAATACATTCTTGAAGTAATTATAGTAACTGAATATGGCGCCTTGCTAGGTCGTAGCAAATGACGTAGCTGAAGGCTATGCTAAACTGTCGTCTCTGCAAATGAGAGCGTATGTATACAGTGAACCATCGCTAGCAAAGTCGGCTGTACAACTGGGGCGAGTGCTAGGCGCTCGGTCTGCAATCACTGATAGTGGCGACACGCGGGTCCGACGTATACTAACAGATCGCGGCCAATTTAAAGGCTACCACCTAGCAAGTGTGGTGTCTGGCGGTGACACCACAACTCGATAGTAAGAACAAAAGTTGCATTCAAGGAAGAAGTAAATGAGGGCTCATCTCTGATAAATAATTAGGTGAGACTCGAACGTAAGTATTACTCTATTTAGTCATTCTAATTACTACAGAAAGTTTAAGCTACACTGTGTCGCCGTGGAGTTTGAGAGACACTGGGAAGATTGCCGAAAGAACCTGCAAATGAACAAAACTTTCAACGGACTCAAGAACCAAGCAACCAGATATCTGCCACAGCTCTTTACCAACATATAACCACGTGACAAAACTCACTGCACCGTTTGAAAACCAAGAACACCGGGTAATCTTGTCTATAAAACCATAAAATACGATAAAAACAACAACAAAGTAAGTTATAGCTGTGTGCTCCTGGCCTAAGTTCAAAAATGGTTCAATTGGCTCTAAGCACTATGGGACTTAACATCTGAGGTCATCAGTCCCCTAGAACTTAGAACTACTTAAACCTAACTAACCTAAGGACATCACACACATCCATGCCCAAGGCAGGATTCGAACCTGCGACCGTAGCAGTCTCGCAGTTCCGGACTGAAGCGCCTAGAACCGCACGGCCACCGCGACCGGCTCCTGGCCTAAGTAGTGATCAGTAAAAGATCGATTTTTTTCCAATTTGTGAACAGATTTTTATATTTAGCTCTGAATTGTGTGATCGTGACTTACCTGGTTGTTTGCCCTACGCTCTCAGTTCTCCTTCTATAACATCTCCGAAGATTTTAGCGCCGCGCGAGATTAGCCGAGCGGTCTCAGGCGCTGCAGTCATTGACTGCGCGGCTGGTCTCGGCGGAGGTTCGAGTCCTCCCTCGGGCATGGGTGTGTGTGTTTGTCCTTAGGATAATTTAGGTTAAGTAGTGTGTAAGCTTAGGGACTGATGACTTTAGCAGTTAAGTCCCATAAAATTTCACACACATTTGAACATTTGAAGATTTTAGCACCAATGACAGTGGTGTAAAAAGCTTGCGACCATATGTGAAAAATCTAATATTCCTGCAGCGACAAATTGTTTGCAACGTCATGTCGAATCTCTCTCGCATACAGTTCCTTAGGAATTTTCTAATAAACCTGAGGCTGACGTCTGCCGACTGTTTTTGAGAGAGTTTACCGAAAGGGGAAGAGAAAATTGAAATCAAGAAGTGTGTACAGCTTGTGTTATCACAAATTACTAGTCTGCTGAACTTGTTCCTCGCAGGTGACCTCTCGCGTTACCCAGGCGTGTCGCCGCGCCTTTGAACTCGCCGCCGGTGCAGTGAGGACGCCCCCGACGTTTCTCCCTTGCCACTGTGCGGATTGCGTCGACAGCAATTAAAAATAATGATGTTGTTAAGGAGGCGGCGGTCTGTGTCTGCCGTGGCGGGCGGCGTCCGCCCCCGTCTGTCTGTCTGTCTCTTCTGTCGCATCTGTCCTGTCCGTCTGCGAGGCGGCACTCTACGGCTTGTTATTTCTCCGCTCTTAATTCTACACGCCGCTTGTAAATGTTGTTTCTTTATTCCTCCTATTACCGACTACGGCACCCATTGTGTCCTTAACATGTTATTACACCTACGTATGAGGTGCTTCACAAAACGTCTGTGAATATTTCAGTGAAAATCCGAAAACTTATATTACATCTCAGTTTCAACTATCACCGGCAAAGAAGTCCGGTTGTGCCTGTATGCAACGCATCTAGCGACTTTTCCATTGTTGTAAGCAGTGCCGGAAGTCTGCTAGCTGAATATTGTTAAAAATTACCTGCCATTTCGCTTGAATCTATAAACTCAAAACTCAGATAATCCAACATCAATTTTTCAGAAAGCGGAATAAATCTCAAGACGCTAGAACAGGCAAGTGGAGTGGCTGAGGATTGTTGCCGTTATTGTTTGCCATGAATTCCCTCACAGTGAGCGATGTAAAATGAAGCGCCAAAGAAACTTGTACCTGCAGGTGTAATTGAAATACGGAGACATGTAGAAAGGCAGAATACGGCGCTGCGTTCGACAACACCTATACAGTGCGTTACAAAAAGGTACGGCCAAACTTTCAGGAAACATTCCTCACACACAAAGGAAGAAAATATGTTATGTGGACATGTGTCCGGAAACGCTTGCTTTCCATGTTAGAGCTCATTTTATTACTTCTCTTCAAATCACATTAATCATGGAATGGAAACACACAGCAACAGAACGTACCAGCGTGACTTCAAACACTTTGTTACAGCAAATGTTCAAAATGTCCTCCGTTAGCGAGGATACATGCATCCACCCTCCGTCGCATGGAATCCCTGATGCGCTGATGCAGCCCTGGAGAATGGCGTATTGTATCACAGCCGTCCACGATACGAGCACGAAGAGTCTCTACATTTGGTACCGGGGTTGCGTAGACAAGAGGTTTCAAATGCCCCCATAAATGAAAGTCAAGAGGGTTGAGGTCAGGAGAGCGAGGAGGCCATGGAATTGGTCCGCCTCTACCAATCCATCGGTCACCGAATCTGTTGTTGAGAAGCGTACGAACACTTCGACTGAAATGTGCAGGAGCTCCATCGTGCATGAACCACATGTTGTGTCGTACTTGTAAAGGCACATGTTCTAGCAGCACAGGTAGAGTATCCCGTATGAAATCATAATAACGTGCTCCATTGAGCGTAGGTGGAAGAACATACTGACGAAACTAAAATGAGCTCTAACATGGAAATTAAGCGTTTCCGGACACATGTCCACATAACATCTTTTCTTTATTTGTGTGTGAGGAATGTTTCCTGAAAGTTTGGCCGTACCTTTTTGTAACACCCTGTATAAGACGACAAGTGTCTGTCGAAGTTGTTACATCGGTTACTGCCGCTACAATGGCAGATTATCACGATTTATGTAAGTCTGAACGTGGTGTTATAGCTGATGCACGAGCGATGGGACACAGCATGTCCGAGGTAACGATCAAATGGGGTTTTCCGTAAGGTTCATTAGTGTACCGTGGATATCAGGAATCCGGTAAAACATAATATCCCCTACATCGCTGCGGCCGGAAAAGGCCCCTGCAAGAACGGGACCATCAACGACTGAAAAGAATCGTTCAACGTGACAGAAGTGCAACGGTTCCACAAATTGCTGCAGGTTTCAATGCTGGGCCATCAACAAGTGTCAGCGTGCGAACCATTCAGTGAAACGTCATCTATATGGGCTTTCGGAGCCGAAGGCCCACTCGTGTACCCTTGATGACTTCACGACACGAAGCTTCACGCCTCGCCTGGGCCCGTCAACACCGACACTGGACTGATGATGACTGGAAACATGTTGCCTGATCGGACGAGTCTCGTTTCAAACTGTATCAAGCGGATGGACGTGTACGATATGGAGAAAATCTCATGAATCCCTGGACCCTGCATGTCAGCAGTAGACTGCTCAAGCCGATGGAGTCTCTGTAATGCTGTCGGGCGTGAGCAGTTGGAGTGCTGTGGGACCCCTGATACATCTAGACACGACGCTGACAGGTGACACGTACGTAAACATCCTGTCTGGTCACCTGAATTCATACCTGTCCATTGTGCATTCCGAGTAACTTAGGCAATTCCATCAGGACTATGCGACACTCCACACGTCCAAAATTGCTACAGAGTGGCCCCAGCAACACGTTTCTGCGTTTAAACAATTCCGCTGGTCACCAAATTCCCCAGACGTGAACTTTATTCAGAAGATCTTGGATGCCTTGCAACGTGCTGTTCAGAAGAGATCTCCATCCCTTCGTACTCTTACGGATTTATGGACAGCCCAGCAGCATTCATGCTGTCAGTTCCCTCCTGCACCACTTCAGACACTGATCGAGTCCATGCCCCGTTGTGTTGCGGCACTTCTGCGTGCTCGTGGGCGTCCTACACAATGTTATTCAGGTGTACCAGTTTGTTTGGTTCTTCAGTGTTCAGTATGTCTCCAGGTGTATTGTCAATGCAAGCAAGCACTTTCTTTTCTGTCATCTCTCAGGCCTTCTTCCCTCAGTCTTTTGAGGACATCCCAGTAGACGTTCACTGTGCCTCTCAGACCTCGTGGGAGGAATTCCTTCAGGACAATTCCACGAATGTCAAAAAAGAACCATCAGCGTTGGGTTGATGCTGCTGCTAACTTGTGTGCCTAACTGGGCCGCAGAGAGTATGGTGCCTTTCACTACGCAGATTACTCTTTGGTTTCAGGGTCATAACGGTACACCCATGACTCATGCGTTGTTATGAGCCTGGACAGAAATGTGGGTGATCCCGAACCCTTATTTGAAGTTTAGCGCGCACCTGACCCTGATGATCGTTCAAAAGACGAGCAACGAACTTTGCTGCAATGCGTCTCACGTTCAGTTCATCAGACAGAATGCGATGATATGTGTCCGATGAAATTCGAATGATTTCAAAGCACATGGCTCCTTTCCTTGTGGATCACTTCACACAGTTTCGCATTCCTTTCCGGAGTTTGCATCCTTACTGTCGCCCAAGTGCTTCACGTCTTCCACATTCTCCCAGTCACCTTCAAATGGCTAAACCAATCATATTGCTTGCCTCTGCGGAGCTTAGAACAAAACTGAACGCAGATGCTCTGGTGATTTAAGTCGGCCATTTCGAAATTCGCAGACATAGTAGAACATGGTGTAAAGAAATCAGCAACAACGTTCAAGCCGAACCACCCGCGACTCCACTTGGTCAGACACACAGTTGAAAGGGACAACTAGAAGGGCCCATTGGAGCAAGTTCGTTTTGCTCATTCTTCGGCGCAATATTCAAATTGTCGGAAATTTAATGTGTAACAACTGGTATATACTCCGAAAGGCACAGTGCACCGCGAGGCCATAATAATGTTAGTGAATTTCTCTCCTATCCAGTCAGTGTATAAAACGCACAGTAACCTCTTAGCCTGTTCACGTACGAGATACGCCGGCACGATGTAACAGTAAAACTGTTGCAGAGACTTTTTTTCTGGACTAGCTGTTCTCTAAATTTCTCCAGCAGGATTTCGTGACCGCAGTGTCGCCGCGCTTTCAAAGATGCCCGTTTAAGTTACAAGAACATGCTTTCCTATTTTCGTACGTACAGTGCTGACCTATTACAGTGTTGCTTGGATGTCTCTAAATTCAATGTCTCCCGCCGTTCCTGTGTGATAAGAACTCCAAGCAACACTCTCAATTAGTCGTTCCAGCATGCGGGAATACAGAAGCTTCCGATTCCAACCGTCTTCTTTGACCCATGACGTCACCAATACGGCGGAAACGACCATTCTCAACGTCTCCAATATGGCGCCTATGACGTCTTTACATAAACAAGACAACAAACACGAAAATACATATACAACCTACAAACACATCTCCCTGCGAAAATATAATCAAACTAACGGGGCCAGCGCTGGAAATTAGGGGTTTTTGGGTGGGGACAAACTATATATAAACACATACACACACCACGATACCAAGCCACTCAAAATGACGACATAAAAACTCCACAAAATTCCCAAATTCCACTACACTTACAGCATCGACAAGAATCGGCCACTTCCCTTGACCTATATAGCTCAAATATAATTAACGATACTAAAAAAACTGAAATTCAGTACTTCCCCTAATATACATCAATCAACCACAAATGCCGATACCAAATCATCAAACACCAACACATGCAGTAAATAACACTGGCCCAACAATACATGAAAACCCCACCGAACATCATAACATGTGAACAATAGACCCAAATAAGAACACTACTTACCACAAAAAAGATCCGGCGCTACACACTAGGTCAGGCACCTCAATCATACACACACACACACACACACACACACACACACACACACAACAAAACAAACCCCCAACTCGCATATTCTGCTTGCATACGCCGCATTTGACGATATCCGCCACAAGCCCAAAAGGTTGCAGAAACTTTATGACGGACAACATGTCGTCTCCCATTTCAGCCCGCAGACGCGCACTATTAAACTCGGAAGTCGTATCCATACCTAGCAAAAGAAGCCGCAAATTGATATAAACGACTTACCGCGCGGCAAACAGCAAACCAATAACATCAAACGACACCCCAATTGCATCAACATAACGGAAACTTAATTCTTAACTCACTGAAACTAGTTTCCGTTCTTCTACAACAGTCACGACCGATAAATGCACACTTCAAGCACCGACACCCAAATGAACCCAATACTCCGCATAGCACGCGGACCACACACACCACCACCACCAGAGGACACCACCAACCGCAACAAGACGACATCTGCAAACACAAGACACTCATAAACTAAACTCCGCGCCGTCATGACGTCACACACCACAACACCTCTACGTCACTTGTCAAAGCCGTCGGGTGCGATCGGACGCGTCCGTTGACTTCCTTTAGAGATGGCGTGCATTTTTCCATAACTCTTCCAACCAATCTGAGACTAAAAATTTTACCCGTTGTTCATTTTTAATATTGATTTTCATTATTACCCCAAAATACACTCCTGGAAATTGAAATAAGAACACCGTGAATTCATTGTCCCAGGAAGGGGAAACTTTATTGACACATTCCTGGGGTCAGATACATCACATGATCACACTGACAGAACCACAGGCACATAGACACAGGCAACAGAGCATGCACAATGTCGGCACTAGTACAGTGTATATCCACCTTTCGCAGCAATGCAGGCTGCTATTCTCCCATGGAGACGATCATAGAGATGACGGATGTAGTCCTGTGGAACGGCTTGCCATGCCATTTCCACCTGGCGCCTCAGTTGGACCAGCGTTCGTGCTGGACGTGCAGACCGCGTGAGACGACGCTTCATCCAGTCCCAAACATGCTCAATGGGGGACAGATCCGGAGATCTTGCTGGCCAGGGTAGTTGACTTACAACTTCTAGAGCACGTTGGGTGGCACGGGATACATGCGGACGTGCATTGTCCTGTTGGAACAGCAAGTTCCCTTGCCGGTCTAGGAATGGTAGAACGCTGGGAAGTGGCGGTGCGGTCCCCTACGGCACTGCGTAGGATCCTACGGTCTTGGCGTGCATCCGTGCGTCGCTGCGGTCCGGTCCCAGGTCGACGGGCACGTGCACCTTCCGCCGACCACTGGCGACAACATCGATGTACTGTGGAGACCTCACGCGCCACGTGTTGAGCAATTCGGCAGTACGTCCACCCGGCCTCCCGCATGCCCACTATACGCCCTCGCTCAAAGTCCGTCAACTGCACATACGGTTCACGTCCACGCTGTCGCGGCATGCTACCAGTGTTAAAGACTGCGGTGGAGCTCCGTATGCCACGGCAAACTGGCTGACACTGACGGCGGCGGTGCACAAATGCTGCGCAGCTAGCGCCATTCGACGGCCAACACCGCGGTTCCTGGTGTGTCCGCTGTGCCGTGCGTGTGATCATTGCTTGTACAGCCCTCTCGCAGTGTCCGGAGCAAGTATGGTGGGTCTGACACACCGGTGTCAATGTGTTCTTTTTTCCATTTCCAGGAGTGTATTTAAACAATATGACTCCCTAAAGTTCGATACTGATCTTGATGTCACGTATTATCGATATTTTTTTAAGTGGGTGATCTTCATCACCTTAATCCGTATCGGAGCACCAGTCGTTGTCCATATCCATTCAGCGGGTCGGATGCCGCTCAGGTTGATCTTGGCCGTTCCCGGTTTCCCGGGTCGTCGTAGTGGGGACGGCTGACGGGGAATTCGGCGTGCCACGCCCTGCCAGACAGCGATGAAATGCCTCCAGTGCTGCTGACACGGCTAGCTAGGCCACGTGCTTACTTACATCTGCTTGCTCTGATACTGTCACTCAAAATGCGACCGACTACTGGCTGCCTTCAGAGCGGCCACGCAGTGTCCTATACAGTCGCCCAGCGGAAGAATACTAGGAAAGCGTGGTGATGGCCCGTCACTAGCTTAAGCGCCTGATATAGCGACAGCTGCTGACGTGTGGACTCCTGTACTCGGTTGGTGGCTCCATGGAATGGTTGGTGGTTCGTGGCTCGACCAAGCAACAGGTAAGCTTATAGTGTCCTCCTTTCCTACGGAGGAAACGGCTGAGGAATCTCGCTGTGCTCGCGGCCGGAGTGGACAAGAGGTTCTAGGCACTTGTCTGGAATAGCGCTGCTGGTACGGTAGCAGGTTCGAATCCTGCCTCAGGCATGGATGTGTGTGATGTCCTTAGATTAGTTATGTTTAAGTAGTTCTAAGTTCTAGGGGACTGATGACCTCAGAAGTTAAGTCCCATAGCGCTCAGAGCCATTTGAACCATTTGAGGTGTAGATGACAGCTGAAAATACATTTTCTTCAAAGTCACAGCACAGATTAGGAAATCCACGCATGTAAGGCCTACCTTGCTTTACTCATACATGACATCATGTAAACTATCGATTGCGACGAACAGGTAGTTGAGTCTTACTGTATTTTTCGAAAGGCGTTGTACAGTGTGCCACATCATGAACTAGTAACCAGGATCGTACGGAGTATCTTCACATGTAAGTCACTGATTTGATGAATATTTGATTCGTAGAACCTAGTATGTTGTTATACTGGACAGTGAATATTCCACAAAAATGACAGTAACATTGGATGTACTTGAACGGAGCATAGCCTGGCAGGGTCGCCATATGAAACGTCCCCTTTGGAAAATTACAAATTACTGCGCTGGTAAACCTCTTACATTATTTGATTTTCAAACAGCTGAGCAAAACTGAACGTGCTCAGACATTTCTCTCTTTACTCATTCTGATCATCAACAAACTGACACAGCCACGTGGGATTAGCCGAGCGGTCTGAGGCGCTGCAGTCATGGACTGTGATCCCGGAGGAGGTTTGAGTCCTCCCTTGGTCATGGGTGTGTGTGTGTTTGTCCTTAGGATGATTTAGGTTATGTAGAGTGTAAGCTTAGGGACTGATGACTTTAGCAGTTATGTCCCATAAGATTTCAGACAGATTTTAAAAAAAAACATAATAAACTGACACACATTATTTTTAGCACAACGCAATCTGACTTTCAATAATTCCGACAAAAGAATGGCCCTGACTAACAATAACCTGTACCTTTCATGAATCACTTACCTCACAAAAATCTTCGTTACTCGAACTACTGCAGACTACACACAGCAGTCTGTGATTTTCATACAGAGCACTACGTGGCGTTACTAACGTATAAACCGAAACAGCCTACTTACACAGTAACCTCTGACGATACATCATATATAGTCAGCACTATTCAAAGAGCGTTACCTACCGTTCTTTTGTCCATCAGAATGTACCACTGTTGGAAGAACGTAAGGTGATGTAGGCAGAGTTGGAGAAAAATTTTATTTGCTGTTAATAGATGACAGCTCACTCAAAAATGGATACATGTAGGTTACAGCCTACAGAAAAGAAAACGAACCTGATAGTACCTCATTACAAAATTGGTTGATGACATCTTGAGCCCACCACGTTGGATAAAAATTTGAGGATAATACAGAAAAACAATGTGGAATGGGATGTAAAATAAGTACTACAGAAGGCTAATGAAAGATGGAAGTGAATCGCATAGAAGATGTCAGTGCGACAAATTCTGTGGTACTGTCGCAGCTTCTGGAGTACTTATCCAGTAGGAGTAACGATAGACGTCGAATTAATCGGCAGACACGCTCATAGTGTCATAAAAGACCAGCAGTACAGACCATGCGAAGGTGTATCATAAATATTCGGGGCACTTAAATGGGGAACCCTAGAAGAATGGTGCCGAATTCCCAAAGGAAGTCGATTGGCTACAGTTAGAGAACTTCTGCGAGGATTACACTGTCGTTTCTCTGAGCAGACTGCTGCATTATTAGAGGACACAAAAAGCGGGATCCTAGAGGAAGAGCCTGCTCAAAGAGCTATTAGCGAATGTTTTCTTCTAGATTTAAAAAATATAATAAAGATGAATTTTAAGAAAAATTATTTAAATAAAAATCCCAAATGTCAAACAATTTAGATATGCTTCACAATTCTAACGGTATTACAAAATATCAAACACCTTAAATATTAATAAATTACAGTCTACCAGCCCAACGTCAGATAGGACACAAGCCGGCTGGCGGCTCAACAGGCCCCAGGCGTAGACATCGGGCACCGACCCCGGCGACAACAAGGCAAGCGAGAGTAAGTTGACCGCTACAACATTTAAAGCAAGCACTCTCTTAAAAAGTGAAAGGGTGAAACAGAACTAACGCCTCTGACCCGGCTCTAAAGGATATCACACGTCGAGCTGGTAAGTATACGAAAGATAACCAATTCAAATTTAATCATACTTTAAATGCCACAATAATCGTGACAAACGTAAAAGCCGTTCTCAAACTGGTATCCACAGCTCTAAAGGTTCATTGACAATGCGAGGGTTTATAAGTATTTCCTCCTTGTACAATTCAAACATAATTCAGCAGATGTAAGTGAAGTCTGAATATCATGTCAAACATTCCAACAATTCCGCTGAAGAGTAGTTGTGCTATCTAAGGGGGGGGGGGGGGGATACGACCGGCTGCAAGAAGCAAGGCACCGCCACTGGCTAAAGTACATACCCTTTCTTAAGTTCAACAGAATGGCAAGATCAAATTTACTAGGGTGAGTCGAATGAAACCCTTAAATTTGTAATAACAAATCGAAATTTCGCGCCGTTATCCTGTAAGTTCGTAACCGTGCTACAAACAGCGTGCAGAATGGACTGTAGGTGGCAGCATAGTGCAGATGCCCACATACCGTCGCAGTATCAGTATAAATATGGCCGCCCCACTTGCGACTTGCATCAGGGAAGAACAGCGCTCTGTTGTTCGGTTTTTGCGTAGTGAAGGTGTGAAACCTATTGAAATTCATCAACGAATGAAGGTTCCGTACGGCGATGCATGTTTGTCACAGCAGCAAGTCTACGAATGGAGTCGGAAGTTCGCAAATGCAGTGACTACAGTGGAGGATGCTCCTTGTCCAGGTCAGTTGAAGCCATAATGAAGGAAAACCGCCAAGTGGCACTGAATGACATTGCAGATTAGCCATGGGTCAGCACAGCACATTGTGCATGATGTTCTCCAGTTTCACAAAGTGTCTGCAAGATGGGTGCCACGGCAGCTGACTCCTGAAATGAGAGAACTACATGTTGATGCTTGTGAAGAACTTCTTCGGCGCTTTGAACGAGAAGCTGATGGCTTCCTTGTAAGAATCATTACTGGGGACGAAACCTGGGTTTACTTCCACCAACAGGAAACGAAGAGAGCGAGCAAGGAATGGCACCATTCCTCATCACCAAACTCAAAGAAGTTTTGCCGTCCGCGGTGGCCGAGCGGTTGGAAACGCTTCAGTCCGGAACTGCGCGACTGCTACGGTCGCAGGTTCGAATCCTGCTTCGGGCATGGATGTGTGTGACGTCCTTATGTTAGTTAGGTTTAAGTAGTTCTAGAGGACTGATGACCTCAGATGTTAAGTCCCATAGTGCTCAGAGCCATTTGAACCAAAGAAGTTTCGAACAGAACCACCAGGAGGGAAGGTTATGCTGACTCTCTTTCTGGACGAAAAATGCGTCATTTTTGAGCATTACATGCCTAGAGGGACCACTGTCACCAGTGCATCATACACAGATGTCCTAAAAAATCATCTGCGCCCTCCAATCAAATCAAAGCGACGTGGATTGCTGTCAGCAGGTGTCCTTTTGCAACATGAAATGCAAGGCCCCACACTGCCCGTACAACAGTTGCAACAATCGCAGACCTGCATTTTGAGTCTTCCTCGTCCACCATACTTACCAGACCTTGCCCCAAGTGATTTCCTTATGTTTTGAGCGCTCAAAGAGCAATGGGTGAAAAGAAGTTCCGTTCTGATGTAGAGGTACTTCACGCGGTGCATGGGTGGTTGCACGGACTACCAAAAGAATTTTTTTCTAAAGGAATTTATGCACTTTATAAGCGCTGGAGGACTTGCAATGAACGTGGGGGAGATTATGTTGAAAAGTAGTACGACTTTGTACCATTTCTGCACAATAAATAATATTTAAAAAATATTTAAGGTTTTCATTCGACTTACCCTCATAAATTTGAGCATAGGCTGGTAAGACCTTAAAATCAAAATCACAAGGAAACAACACTTTGGAATTTTACTGAAAATCGGGAGACAGAAATTAAAAAAAAAATCTAAACAAATAAGCCAATTTCCATACGGGAGGAAGTTGAGCACTTGCCAGAGGGCCCTTCAGATAATCGCAAATTAAATGCAAAATACGGAAACGCAGTACAACTAAAGGTGAAAATCAAGCGGAAGGCGAGGACCAAGCTTCTTCCGACCAACTGCAGGTAACCGAGACAAGTTTCTGGTGATCATCACAAATTGTGCTCACCCATGAACAAAAGGAGGTAGGACGTGGCTCTGTCATCGACCGAAAAAATAAATAAATAATAGAGTGTCTCTCTGTGACCGGCAAAATCCCACGATGAAGGTGTTCCGTGCGAGCGGAGCAGGGCAGACCTGGGCACGATTCGTAGGCTTCCTCGAGGAAACCACGAAACCACGCGAAGTAGCACAGACTGGGGGTGGGGGGAAGTGGGGGAGAGGGCGGGGCTAAGCTCGGCAAGCGCGTCACGGCACCAACCACACCGTCCTGTACGGTAAACACCGGTTCTTGACGCTCGCACCGGAATATCCGCCCGCCAGCAGTACTGGCCAATTGCTCCCCGAGAAGCACGTACGCTCCGCCGGACACCGCCACTAGCATCCCGACCCGGCCGCCTCCCTCTCTCAGGATCCACTGCTTCCTTCCTACCACCGAGAGGGACCAAAGACACTCGAACCGGCAAAGAAGGTCCTCAACTATCGACCTGGCACCACGGCTCAATTACTCTAAAAGAAAACAATTCTTATTGTATAATTTTTATAGATTAAAAATCCGCTTCAGTTGCCAGTAATTTCTTAGTATATTCTATGACCGGTTTCGAAACATAAAGCCTCATCTTCAGGTGACACCAAATAATTATAGGAATATAAATATGGTGCGGCCGTCAGTCATGGGGGTGGGTTGGGGGGAGGTCACATTGACGTCAAACAAACGCATGAGAACGTAAGACCAGCAAGCGCCCACCTGTAGACAGCACGAGACGGAAGTGAGACACTTGTATAAACGTAAACGTAACTCCAACTTCGAAGGCTACGTAGTTTTCTGGTAAATTGCTGGAAAGGAAGAAAAACGCAAAAGGAAGAAACATAGACGTACAACAAAACAAGGAACGTGGACTTCTAGTTAGCAGCATTCATAATGGGGGCGGCAACTCAACACTTCCCGCCCCCCGTCCCTCGACCCTGTAACCTCCCAACAGAAATATCTCGTTTAAATTCCCAATAGAAAAATTTCTTTCAAATAATAAAATTTCAATTTTTAAGGTGACCTTCTACTAAAGACTGACTGCATATCGAGATTAATAAATTTTGACGTCAGCAGCGCTGCGTCAAGGCCCTGTGAAATCATCGTGAATAAACTGAAAAATTCTTACCTCACAATGATGTCGCCGGATAACGTTATCTGTATATATATATATGCTCGTATAAGAAATTTTTGGCGCAGCCGAGTGCAATGCTGGCCACTAGATTTTCATTTGTAGGAAAACAACTGATTTTCTTTTGTTAAATCAACATAAGTATGCATAAGAAAAATTCGTAAAATCTTTAAACTCAGACAAATGACTGGCAAAAGTTTTCTTCAGGACAAAAGTTATTATTGAAACATTTCTGCAAGGAATTACATGGGACCTTAACACATCACAGTTGTGCATAAATCAGTTGTGGCAATTAACATATGCGAGCAGCAACAAAGAACAACAATATATAGGGGAAAGCTTCCTAGATATTACCCAGGGCGGACCAAACACCAATAAACCCAGTGGTGTCTGTTCAGCATCTGGCGGCCAGTGGCCAGCGTCTGTTCCTCTAGTTGAGGCGGCTGCACAAAATCTTCTCGAACTCAAAAATCGAGTCGTATACATGTGGTCTCAACAGAGATCACCACAAAAACTAAAATTCAACTTGAACGCATGATGGAAAAGACGACCACAGAGTCACTAGCCCAGGCACCAGTCGATAGACTGGATTCACCTGATCATCGGATTCTGGGGGATCAGGGACACCACGCGGAGAAGAATCGGAGCTTCTCAAAAACTCGTCACACTCTCAAAACGAAACGTAAAAATTTTATTGGTACAATCAATGTGAACACCCTCACTAAAACAGGCAAATTAAAGCAACTCACCAACGCAATGGGAAAATTTAACCTGAAAATCACTGCACTTCAAGAGACAAGATTCACAGATGAAGGACACTTTAATACAGAGAATTACAGGATCTACAAGGGCAAACCCGCCATAAAAGTAAGAGACAAACTACCACTTTTCGGAACAGGATTCGCCGTACACACTTCCGTACTCGACTCAGTTATTGACTTCACGTCTCCCAATGAAAGAGTCTCCCTGTTATCAGTAAAATCAGCTAATAAAGCATACACTCTGATCAATGTGCACGCCCCCACAAATCACCACAGTACAATCTACCCTGAAACAGTGGACAATTTCTGGGAAACACTAGAAGAAACAACAAATAAAATACCTAGTCACCATGTGAAAATCTTAGTAGGCGATTTTAACGCACAACTAGGGAAGGAAAAAAAAAATCAGAGATACCACTGGACCCCACACCAAACACAAACGTACCAACAAGAATGGTGAAAAACTAATCGACTTCTGCAGAAACTTTGGACTTAAAATAATGAGTACCCAGTTTCAAAAACCTGCACATAAATTAACCACATGGAGATCACCCAGTCTTAGACAGGGTGAATACCAAATAGACCATACCGCAATTTTCAAAGAAAACATAAAAGAAATTCAAAACATCAGAACCCGCAAAGGTGTCTTTGAATCAGATCATCATCTTCTCCAAATAAAAACAAAATTCCAACCCAACAGAATGCTAAAAAGGCCACCAAAAAGTACCAAACCAGATCCGGAATATCTGCAACTCAACAAAGAAAAAATCATCATGCAAATTAATCAGGAAAAATCAACAGACTGGAAGAAACTAACAGAGAAAATTCAGGAAGCCCTCAAATTAGGACAATCCCCTCGCAACAGGAAACATCGCTGGTGGAATGCAACCTGTGATGAGGCAGTCGACAACCGAATAACTGCATGGAAAAAATTTAGCAGTCACAAAACTGAAGAAAACTGGGAGAACTTTCTTAAAACTCAAAAACAGACCTCAAAAATAATTAGAAAAGAAAAACGGGGATATGACAACAACAGACTCTCTGAAACCCAGCAGGATTTCATCAAAAATAATACAAGAAATTTTTATAAGACTTTCAGAGAAAACTTACAGGGAAACCAAGCGCCTAGCTTGTGCTTCAAGAAACCAACACGAAAAATAACTGCACAATCTTAGCCCAATATTTCAGTTCCCTCCTCAACTGCGAACCACCCCAAGAAAAACTTGTCTTCTCTTCTCCAGTATTCACACACCCAGACTCACATGCCCCGGATCTTGAAGAAATTATGGAGATAGTCAAGCAGTTGAAAAATAACAAAGCACCAGGAGAAGATGGGATCATTGCTGAGTTCTGGAAACTAAACTATCGTATACTTATGCAGAAATTACACCATATAATGTCAGACATATGGATAACGGAGCAGATACCAGAGGACTGGAAATGCGCTCTAATTCACCCGCTACACAAAAAGGGCGACAAGACACACATGAACAATTACAGAGGAATTTCCCTGCTCCCAGTCGCTTACAAAATCCTTTCCAAAGCGCTTTTAAAAAGGATAGAATCCCAAGCAGATTCACTAATTGGTGAATACCAGGCCGGATTCAGGAAAGGACGCTCATGTGCGGAACAGATCTGGTGCTTAAAGACAATATTACAAATGAGGAAATGCAGAAACACAGTAGTTACATTCATCGACTTCAGGAAAGCATATGATTCAGTGGACCGTGGAACTCTGTTTAAAATCATGGAAGAATTTGGGATCGACCGAAAGACACGAAAAATCACAGAACAGACACTTACAGGAACAACGACCAAAGTGAAATTCGTGGGCGAAGTATCAGAACCCTTCGAAATCAAATCTGGAGTCCGACAGGGGGACTGACTATCCCCAATCCTTTTCAATATTGTTCTAGAAAAGATAATCAGGGAATGGGAACCTCACGTAAAGGGTATCCAAGTCGGTATCAAGAAAGAGAACCGAATTAAAGTCAAGTGCCTTGCTTTCGCTGCCGATATTGCAATTATCACCAATAACAGAACAGAAGCGATTCACGCAGTGGAAAAACTACCTGAAATTTCACAAAAAACCGGACTACAGATATCTTATGAAAAAACCCAAAGATATGGAAAGGCAGCTAGAAAATAAATCCCCTTTAATAACAAAATATAGTAAAATTGCACAAGTCTGCCATTTTAAATACCTCGGTGAAACTATACAGTCCTCAGGATTAAACCGAATTGCCAATGAACAAAGAATCACCAAGCTCCAGAAGGCCTACAAGCTAACATGGACACATTACAACAAGAAGTGCATTTCGACAGACGCAAAATTAAGGCACTATACAACAGTGATTCTTCCAGAAGCAATCTATGCAGCTGAAACAGTGGTGATTGATGCTCATTCAAAAATTAAGGAAATAGAAAAGCAGGAAAAAAAAATTCTCTGGAAGATTTACGGTCCAATCAACAAAAATGGCATTTGGATTAAGAGACCACAAAACGAACTCTATAGAAAGATCAACATAGTAACAGATGAAATCAGAAAGCGCCGAGCCAAATTTTATACACACATCTACAGGATGGAAGACTCCAGAACAGCAAAGAAATTATTCAATATTATAACAAGGAGTAAATGTGGCACAGAATGGCTGAAAAAAGTCCAGAGGGGTCTACAGCAGATCAACATAAAAAATCTCGAAGATCGCACCGAGTTCCGGCATAAAATCACATGTGTGAAGTTTGGGGAGAGAACATCGCGTCAGCCTGGTAAAAAATGGACAGAGGAACGGAAGAAGGAGCATTCTGAGAGGATGAGGAGGTTTTGGGAAGCAAAGAAGAAAAACATCCGAAGATGAAATTATTAATTCGAGTTCAATCGCTCTCCTAAAGGGGAACAAACGTTATAATTTTACCTTATACTACATCGCTCAGGCACTGCCATCGTTCTGCACGTCCGGCCCAACGCAAGTCAACCGCTGGATTGCCATGTCCTAACTCCAAAACTCAAAGCTACAAAACACGACTGCTCTCTACGAGCTACTAAACTCGACTTACTGCCAACACTGCTCTGACCTGCGATTCTATTGTAGCACAGATATTCCATATCGCAGGCAGGGCGTGAGCAATCCATCGAAACTACATTTGCTCAAGTGCGCTAGCGAATAGTAATGAATCCATAATGAACCACTTACAACCCCTTGTGTAATCCGATCAAGCAAAGATCCCTGTACAGATTCGTTCGCCAGAAGGAACGTGGGACTGGGTTATCATTTCGTTATGATAAACTCGGGATCAGTGTGAGGGATCCAAAAAGAAATTCAGTTCGTCATTAGTCCTTGATCTTCTCGCAAACGGTACACCCCACCAATCAAACTTGTAAAATATTACTCACCAGTAATTAGCAGACTCTTCCCTGTATCGTCGACTCTGCTACAGCTGTGCCTGTTCTTCCTGAACAAAGCTTCAAAAGGCGAATTTAGCCTTGGCCGAGTTGGTATGTAGTTAACCGACTACTATCTTCCTTTATCTTAAATATCAGGTCATAAGTGTCTTGAAAAAAGTAAACAGTATACAGAGATATTATTGGGAGAATTTTAGGAAAGAGAGGTTTACCTCTAAAGGAGACCGTATATAGGACACTGGTGCGGCGTATTCCTGAATACTGCTCGCGTGTTTCTGATCCGTATCAGGTCGAATTGAAGGAAGACGTCGAAGCAATGCATAGACGAATCGATACATTTGTTACGGGTAGGTTCGATCAACACGAATACTTACGAAGATGTTTCGGGAACTCAAATGGGAATTCCTGGAGGGAAGGCGAAAGCCTTTTCGAGAACCACCACTGAGAAAATTTAGAGAACCGGCATTTGAAACTGAATGCCGAACGACTCTGCTGCCGCCAACATACAGTCCGCGTAAGTACTACGAAGATAAGATACTAGAAATTACGGCTCATACGGAGGTATACAGGTAGTCGTTTTTCCCTCGCTCTATTTGAGAGTAGAACAGGAAAGGAAATGACAAGTAGTGGTACGGGATACCTTCCGCCACGCACCGTACTGTGGCTTGCGGAATGTCTATGTACACTACTGGCCATTAAAACTGCTACACCACGAAGATGACATGCTACAGACGCGAACTTTAACCGACAGGAAGAAGATGCTCTGATATGCAAATGATTAGCTTTTCAGACCATTCACACAATTTTGGCACCGGTGGTGACACCTACAACGTGCTGACACGAGGAAAGTTTCCAACCGATTTCCAATACACAAACAGCAGCTGACCGGCGTTGCCTGGTGAAACGTTGTTGTGATGCCTCGAGTAAAGAGGAGAAATGCGTACCATCACGTTTCGGACTTTGATAAAGGTCGGATTGTAGCCTATCGCGATTGCGGATTATCGTATCGCGACGCCGGCCGATGTGGCAGAGTGGTTCTAGGCGTTTCAGTCTGAAACCGCGCGACCGCTACGGTCGCAGGTTCGAATCCTGCCTCGGGCATGGATGTGTGTGATGTCCTTAGGTTAATTAGGTTTAAGTAGTTCTAAGTTCTAGGGGACTGATGACCTCAGATGTTAAGTCCAATAGTGCTCAGAGCCATTTGAACCATTTGAACGTATCGCGACATTGCTGCTCGAGTTGGTCCAGATCCAATGACTGTTAGCAGAGTATGGAATCGGTGGGTTCAGGAGGATAATACGGAACGTCGTGCTGGATCCCAACGGCCTCGTATCACTAACAGTCGAGATGACAGGCATCTTATCCGCATGGCTGTAACGGATCGTGCAGCCACGTCTCGATCCCTCAGTCAACAGATGCGTACGTTTGCAAGACAACAACCATCTGCACGAACAGATCGACTACGTTTGCAGCAGCATGGACTATCAGCTCCATGGCTGCGGTTACCCCTGACGCTGCGTCACATTAGGAGCGCCTGCGATGGTGTACTCAACGATGAACCTGGGTGCAAGAATGGCAAAACGTCATTTTTTCGGATGAATCCAGGTTCTGTTTACAGCATCATGATGGTCGCATCCGTGTTTGGCGACATCGCGGTGAACGCACATTGGAATCGTGTATTGTCATCGCCATACTGGCTATTACCTGGCGTGATGGTATGGGGTGCCATTGGTTACACGTCTCCGTCACGTCTTCTTCGCATTGACGGTACTTTGAACAATGGACGTTACATTTCAGATATGTTACGACCCGTGGCTCTATCCTTCATTTGATCCCTGCGAAGCCCTACATTTCAGCAGGATAATGCTCGACCGCATGTTGCAGGTGCTGTACCGGCCTTTCTGGATACAGAAAATGTTCGACTGCTGCCCTGGCCAGCACATTCTCTAGGTCGCTCACCAACTGAAAACGTCTGGTCAACGGTGACCGAGCAACTGGCTCGTCACAATGCGCCAGTCACTACTCTTGATGAACTGTAATATCGTGTTGAAGCTGCATGGGCAGACGTACCTGTACACGCCATCCAAGCTCTGTTTGACTCAATGCCCAGGCGTATCAAGGCCGTTATTACGGCCAGAGGTGGTTGTTCTGGGTACTGATTTCTCAGTATCTATGCACCCAAATTGCGTGAAAATGTAATTACATGTCAGTTCTAGTATAATATATTTGTCCAATGAATACCCGTTTATAATCTGCATTTCTTCTTGGTGTAGCAATTGTAATGGCCAATAGTGTAGATGTAGATGTAGATGCAGATATCCCGTGGGCGCGGTACGTAACAGGAAAGCCTGTATTTGCTGTGTCGGGTGCCACATCTCGGCCCGCCCATCGAAGATTAAGCGGTGTTCATCAGTGTCGATCATCACGCAGCTGTGACGCAAGAGGAAATTCGCCAGTGAATCGCATGGTGCTTCGTTGCGGTTATTCTAAGACTTTAACCATTCGGCTACGAAGGTTGTCAATTACTCTGCCATCGTCTTACATTTCGCTTACGGGTCAGGAGAATAGCGTAAGAGAGATCAGGACACGTACAGAGGTGTGTAGAAATTCATTTTTACGTCGTTCAATACGAAAATGGTACACGGCAGAGGAACAACAATTTTAGTTCGATATACCCTCCACCATTCACTGTGCAGTAGATTGCAGAGTGTGTGTGAAGATGTAGATCGTCGTGTATTAGAATCAGTGCATTAGGACTAATAACTCACGAGCAAACGTAACAAACTGTACTTTGTCAGCCCACGTCAAACAGCCTATTCGAGGCCATTCCTCTTCCCTCTACAGTTGCTCTATTTCTATACCAACCAACGTCAATACCCTCGCTGTGTAGCAGTAAATACTTGTCAGGCTGCCTGTAGCCAGGAAAGTAATTACTGTCTGGTAGTCGAATTTGGAGCGCTGCACGTCACATGAGCTGAAATTTAACGTGCGGAACAGCAGGTGTGCAATCTGAAGAGCTGAACCGCTGCACGGGTGAGCGTATTTCAAACGTCAGATGTAACGGAAGTTATTTCTAGCTGCCAATAGAAATTTGTGCATACATAGAAGTAGCGAATATTGGTAGGGTTGCTCAGGTACCGTAGGTCATAGTTGAAGTCGGCATGGGTCGTCTGAAATAATCACCAACAAAAGAAGTTTGTAAATTCATCGTAAAGCGGGTGATTCGGAGAATGGACGATCGCGTTGAGATACAAAGGTGTTACAAAAGAACTCATTCACGTTCACAAGACTGTATCTTTTACATGAATTAACAAAGAAACTTGGGATAGATTTTAATCTACGTTTATGGTTGAAAAGCTTTTATTTTCGAAAGGAACATCCAAATTCAAAACGGGACATCTCTTAAGTGCAAGCACATACAAACATGCCGTAATTTTTCAGTTATGTTCATGATTACACTTTTCGATTTCCTTTCACATCTCCTCAGTGTGCCCTCCATCAGACGCACGACAAATGGGCAGACATTCAGACCACAAACAAATTCGTCTGAAATTTTTTCGAGCATTATTGACATAGCAGCAGTATTGTCTCTATGAGGTGCTGTAGAATATCCTTAGCTCATGGGAAGGAAGCTACGTAGATGTAGACCTAGGCGGCTTTTGAGGCCAACGGAGCAGTGAGAAATTTATACGCTCCCTACAGCTGATGGAACTTCGAGGAAGCTAATTTTTTGCGAAATAAAATCTCATTGTTTTAAGTGAAATGCACGTGTTGAAACGCAGAATAAATGCAATAGGCCTTTTGTTCCTGTTGTATTCATCACACAATTTTTACTCTCTGCGACTACATGTGCCACAGTGCCATGGATGTTATTCCCTGATGTCTAAACTGATGTCCTACCTTCCTGTAATTTCTTCATGATAGAGTTTTCTAATTATTCATTTCCTCGCCAGTTCTGCGAAGAACCTACTCATTCGTTACCCTGTCACCCAGTACTTTGTGGTCATCAATCCCGATGTTTTGTTTCTCACTGTTCTCATTTCTGCTACTTAATAATTACCTTCGTCTTTCTTCGATTTACTCACATTTTACTCGTAAGACGGTTCATTCCATTCAGCAGATCCTGTAATTCTTCACTTTCACTAAGGATAAAAATGTCATCAGTGAATGTTATCATTGATATCCTTTCACGTTGAATTTTAATTCCACTCTTGAACCTTTCTTTTATTTCCCTCATCGCGTCTTCGATGTATAGATTGAGTAGTGGGGCCAAAGACTATATTCTTTTTTAGTATCCTAGCACTTCGTTCCTCGTCGTTCAGTCTTATATTCCCTCTTCGTTCTGGAACATGTTGTATATTACCCGTCCCTCCCTATAGCTTGCCACTATTTTCCTCAGAATTTCCGACATCTTGTACAGTTTTATATTGCCGAACTCTTTTTCCAGGTCGACAAGCCCTATGAACGTGTCTTCATTTTTCTTTAGTCTTCAGAATTGCGTCTCTGGCGCCTTTACATTTCCTAAAGCCAACCTGTTGCTCATCTAACACATCTACAGCTTTCTTTCCTATTCTTCTGTATATTATTCTTGTCAGAAAATTGGATGCATGAGCTGTTACGTTGATTGTGCGATAATTATCGCACTTGTCAGCTCTTGCAGTCTTCGGAATTGTGTGGATGATACCCTTCCGAAAGTAAGATAGGATATCGCCAGACTCAAACGTTCTACGCACCAACATGGATAGTTGTTTTATTGCCACATCCCCCAATGATTTTAGAAATTTTGATGGAATGTTATCTATCTCTTCTACCTTATTTGATTTTAAGTTTTCCAAAGCTCTTTTAAATTTCTATTCTAATGCTGGATTCCCTATCTCTTATGTGGGCTCCTGTTTCATCTTCTTTCACGTCGTCAGACAAGTTTTAATCACAGAGGCCTTCCATGTATTCTTTCTACGTCTCCGCCTCTCTTTTTTTGTATTTAACAATGGTATTCTCACTGCACTCTTAATGTTATTGCTTTTGCTTGTAGTTTCAGCGAAGGCTGTTTGACTTTCGTGTATGGTGAGTCAGACCTCTCTACAATCTTCTCGTTTTCAATTTTTTCACACTTGTCAAGTACAAAATATATGACAGGAACAGATGGCCTTACAATGAAAAATAGTTGCTGTTACTGAGATGGGTTGTCTGCACGCAGGAAGTGTCCAGCAAGTCACAGCGGCACGTAGAGGTAAGCAAGAACTGAATAAAAATATAGGCTAATGCAGTTAAGGAGCTGTTCATCATAATTCATTAAAAGAAACTTATCTTCAGTGAGCAGATAGTGCATGGTAATAATTTAAAGTTCAGTTGCACTGACCTGACTTTAACTGTAGTGTAGTCCCGAATGCAGAGAACGATAACTAATGTGGATTGTCGTTGGTGGCTGACACATATGTCCTAGCATGTACAGGAACTTTGGTGTCCAACAGAGTGAGTAACAACCCCCAATGACCATGGAAATCAATTTAATATAATGATAATGTCACACACGGAAAACGTCTTATTTAGATGGATATTAATAAGGGTGATTCAATAAAGCAAGAAACAAATGGGTACCACACTGCTCACATAGATTAATGAGAGGATGGAGCTTCTAGCTATGGAGGGAAACAAATGGAAACATGAAGATTATCCTGTGATACTTAAAAACGACCGTTGACAAACGGATAAAGCATTACAACATTTAAGTATAATATTGGCACAGTTAGGTGGGAGGAGGATGAAAAACAGTTATGTTAATAATTCGCGGACGCGACTAGTGATTGGATGAGTTGTTAACAAAAAGTAGTAAGTACAGGGAAAGATAGGAGTGAGCGCTATAGGCTGCCAGATTGCGCGTTGAGAGCAACAATCTGTATGGCTGATTTGAAGACTGCCTACTCGGCTCCTGAAGGCAGGAACTGACTTCGCATCTGAATGACGACCACTTGTGCGATGACAGACCGTTTTACCAAAGCATGCCGAGCATGAATAAAGTAGCTGGTGGCATCAGTGGCAGTATAATATGATTTCCGCCCTCATTTTGTTTTTACTGCTTATGAACAGACATCTTTCGAGCGGTAAGAAGGCTCGTTTCATCTACAAACCTCTCCCGTCCTAACCTGGAGTCCTAACTCTTCAGCGTACTCTTCCAAGTCCTGCAGTGAAGCCATTATTTTAGAAGAACTAAAATGAAGTGCTTACTCTTCAAAAACCTAAAGCGAAGTGTTTACTCTTGAAATCCTACAGTGAATTGCCTTACAAGGAGATAAAACGAAGTGTTAACCTACTGGTTCCTCTGGAACTTTACGGTTTTCCATCAGAGCAGCAACTCACTGGCCAATGTTGAAAATATTCCGAGTGGTAACCTGGGCACCTCAACTGGAAATGTTTATCTCCCACTTACGTACGAGGGTCACTCCAAAAGAAATGCACACTATTTCTGTAAAAATACAGTTTTCATTCTGCATGTGTGAAAGTTTTACAGTGTGTAGATACATCCTTTCCGCTTGTTTTCAAACTTAGTTCAACCTGTTCCCGTGAGTGGCGCCATCACAGCATGTCTTCAAGATGGCTGCTACACTTGACGTTCGTCAGAAGCAACGTGCTGTCATAGAATTCCTGTGCTGTGAAAACGAGACAGGGGGAAACATCCACAAAAGATTGAAAAAGGTGAATGGAGATGCTGCTGTCGATCGCAGTACAGTTAGCCGGTGGGCAAGCAGGTTACGTGATGAAAGCGGGCACGGCAATATTGAGGATTGTCCTCGCAGCGGCAGGCCTCGTACTGCACACACTCCAGACAATGTGCAGAGAATTAACGAATTGGAGACCGCTGACAGACGCATCACAGTGAACAAATTGTCACTTTACGTTGGGATAGGGGAAGAAAGTGTTTGTAGATTACTGAAAGTGTTGCCGTTAAAAAAGGTTTGTGCCAGGTGGGTTACCAGGTTGTGGACAGTGGACAGTGGCTCACAAAGAAACAAGAACAACGATATGCTGCGAACTTTTGGACAGTACGAGAATGGCGGAGATGAATTTCTTGGAAGAATTGTGACAAGTGATGAAACATGGCTCCAGCAATAAAAAAAAAAAAAAAAAAGTTCATATGGCTCTGAGCAATATGGGACTTAACTTCTGAGGTCATCAGTCCCCTAGAACTTAGAACTACTTAAACCGAACTAACTTAAGGACATCACACACATCCATGCCCGAGGCTATATGATTAGTGACTATATGATTAGTGAGTCTGAACGGAGTAAATTCCTATGTGTCTAGATAGATGGTAAGCTGTCATGGAATGCCCAAATTCAGAATCTTGTTCAAATACTGAATGCTGCAGTATTTACCAATAGAACATGAAAATTAGTCTACTTTGCCTATTTTCGCTCGCTAATTACCGATGGCGTAATATTCTGGAATAACTCTTACCGTTCACTAAGGGTACTTCCGGCACAGAGGCGGGCAGTTCGAGCAACATGTCCTGTAAGTTCGCGAACCCTTTCTCGACTAGTGTTCTGGAGCCTGGGAACTCTTACAGTGGTTTCTCAAAATATTTTTCCATTAATGTCATTTGTTGATAACAATATGAGATAATTCCTCGCACAGAAAGGCGTGCAGTATTCTGTTACATCCATTTTCAATAAACTACCATCAGAATTATAAAAATTTTAGCAGCAATCCTCGCAGTAAACTGAAGAATTCAGTCATGGATCATTCCTTCTCATCTGTAGTGGGGATCCTGGAAAAAATAAGCAAATTCTTGTGTTAAATTCTTGAGTATGCTACTGTATTCACAGCAGCTTGTCATTTGTGTAGGAGTCTGTGACTTTTATTTTATTATTAACTTTTCTGACCTTAATTCCATGTACTAATTCGTACCATAGCTATGGAGATATGCTTCGTAATTTCGGCCTGTTGAACTGGACGTGTAAAATATTTTAAAAAATATGAAAACGTTATTGCGCTGAATCTATCTGAGTCGAGTGGCGAGCTATATCCGTGTTTGGTGCATGGATAACCGTTTCAGATCTACACTCTACGAAAAAAGAACGATTTACCTCGATTACCTCGAAGGAATTATCGGAATGAGACGGGAATCAGTAGATGTGACGTGCGTGTCAAGACAAACAAATGATTACACTTACAGAAAACTTCGACGACTTAGTCGAGGGAAAGAACTTTAAAAACGCTTTAGTCCATCTCTCGCTCTTACGCAAGCAGTTATTCGGGGAAACATCGATTGATATAGTTGTTGGACGTCCTCCTCAGGGATGTCGTGCCAAAATTTTGTCCAATTACTGCGCTAGATTTTCAAAAACTCCAGCCAGTTGGAGCAACCTGCCCATAAATCTCCAAACGTTCTCAGTTGGGGAGAAATTCGGCGACCTTGCTGACCAAAGTAGTGTTTGGAAAACACGACGAAAAGCATTAGAAACTCCTGCCGTGTGCAGGGGGGGCGGGGGGCACTATTTTGATGAAATGTAAGCCTAGGGGGGTATGTCATGAAGGGCAACAAAACGGGAAGTAGTATATCGTCGAAGTACCGCTGTGCTGTGAGGACGCCACGATTGACTACACAAGGGCTTCTGCTATGAATTAAAATGACAACCCAGGCTATCACTCTATGTTGTCGTCCCGTATGACGGGCGTCAGTCAGTTTCGTATGACACTGCTGTTCGCTAGACATCGGGGCTCATTTCGAAGCTTGGCACATCGTTAAAGAAAATTCTACTCCAATCAATGAGATACCAGGGTGAAGTATTTGGAGACGCTCCAAGCAGCGTGGGGTAATAACTTGAATGTCGCCCACCACAAGATCCGACAGCGGAGATGTCACTAAACCCGCCCAAGGATGTAAACACCCACGCATGAGCAGCGTCTATTAGACGGAGGGAGTCCGACAGCCGATCAGTTCTAATTATTGCACCAGGAAGGAGGTGCACTGCTAGTATCGTCTGTAGTTCAACCATGCCTAGACGGTCAACACCGCAGTTCGACAGCGTCCGCATTGCTACTTTGTGACAGGAAAGGCTCTCAACAAGGGAAGTGTCCAGGCGACTTGGAGTGAACCAAAGTGATATTGTTCAGATATGGAGGAGATACATAGAGACAGGAATTGTCGATGACATGCCTCGCTCAGGCCGCCCAAGGGATACTATTGCAGTTGATGACCGCTACCTACGGATTATGGCCCGGAGGAACCCTGACAGCAACGCTACCATGTTGAATAATGCTTTTCGTGCAGCCACAGGGCGCAGCTTCAATCCCGACGGCCATGGCGATGTCCGTATTTGCAACCACGACTCCATGCAGGGCGATACAGACAGGCCCAACAATGTGCAAAATGGACCGCTCAGGAATGGCATCACGTTCTCTTTATCGATGAGTGTCGAATATGCCTACAACCAGACGTGTTTGGAGGCAACTTGGTCAGGCTGAAGGCATTAGACACACAGTCCCGCGAGTGCAGCAAGGTGGAGGTTCCCTGTGGTTTTGGGGTGGCATTATGTGGGGCCAACGTACGCCGCTGGTGGTCATGGGAGACGCTTTACCGGCTGTACAATACGAGAATCCCATCCTCCGACCGATAGTGCAACAATATCGACAGCATATTGGCAAGGCATTCGTCCTCATTGACGACGTTCGCGCCCCTATCGTGCACATTTTGTGAATGACTTCCTTCAGGATAACTACATCGTTCGGCTAGAGTGGCCAGCATGTTCTCCAGACACGAGCCCTCTCGAACACGCCTGGGATAGATTGAAAAGGGCTGTTTGTGGACGACGTGACCCACCAACCACTCTGAGGGATCTATGCCGAATCGCCGTTGAGGAGTGGGACAAACTGGACCAACAGTGCCTTGATGTACTTGTGGATAGTATGCCACGACGAATACAGGCGTGCATCAATGCAAGTGGACATGCTGCTGGGTGTTAAAGGTACCGGTGTGTACAGCAATGTGGACCACCAGCTCTGAAGGTCTCGCTGTATGGTGGTACAACATGCAATGTGTGGTTTTCAGAAGCAATAGAAACGGCGGAAATGATCTGTATGTTGATCTCTATTCCAATTATCTGGACAGGTTCCAACTCTTGGAACCGAGGTGATGCAAAACTTATTTTGAAGTGTGTATTTATTTGTTTTTGTCTTAGTGTGTGTATAAGTAACGTATGGCGCAATCATGAAATAGTTCTTGCATCGTGCGTCCTCTGTTGGGAGCTAGACCTAAGTCAGCTACACCTACTAGGCGTCTAGGTGCCCACCTATGTGCGTCCGTGTTCCGTATCTTCCGGAGAACACCGCTGTAACGTCTTATCGCCAGCTCAACTCGTGGCATAGTGAGCGAGCAAGGGAGTGACCGAGTTGGCTGCCCCAGGGAGACTCTACCAGCAACGAGTTACAGCAACAATTTACAACTGGCGTCAAGGTAATCTAGTAGCTTCGATTCTTGAGTTTGAAATCACCCCATGTTCTTATATTCAAACGTGTAGCAGATATATTCCAGTAAATCAGATCTTTTTCAAACGCCCCGTAGATCGGTGCTGCCCATTGGGGGTACAAGCAGTGATGTATCACTGTCTGGCACACAATGCCGGCCGCCGTGGCCGAGCGGTTATAGGCGCGTCCATCTGGAACCGCGCGAACGCTACGGTCGCAGGTTCGGCTCCTGCCTCTGGTATGGATGAGTGTGATGTCAGGTTAGTTAGGTTTAAGTAGTTCTAAGTTCTAGGGGACTGATGACCTCAGATTTTAAGTCCAATAGTGCTCAGAGCCATTTGAACCATTTTTGGCACACATTCTTGAACGAGCGATGTTATTTGTTTACACAGCGTTTGGCTAACATCAAACCGCACAAGAAAATATTTTTTTGTCTTTAATAATACATGTACACATATTTAAAATGTAGAAAAATTCCTAATTGTAAGTTAATTAAATTTACAATATTTAAGAAGCACAGAATGCCACAGACAGCTATCCAGCTGAACATATTCATTTGATGTCTTTCTTGTCCTCAGGATCTCCTCCGGACCGCCAGAAAAGGCTCCTTTTGGGCATATGCATATGATATGCTGAACAGTTTGTCGTTCTGCATCACAGTCGGAACGGGGCGATGACGTTTATCCCCGTTTATATGCTTAGTCATCACATCTTCCACTATCTGCCATTATAGTGTTCAGTGCAGGCAACAACTTAGAGTGCTCTTCAGAATCTGGTGGCGTGTACCAGATGCAGGGCATGTTCATCTGTTCTGAGCTAGCGGTATTCTACCATATTCTCTGTTGTTGTTTGCTCCACTGGCCGTCAAAGGTTTTGAACCTTGTAGAGGTGGATGGCGAGAACGAATTCTCTCTTTATGGAGTGCAGGTATGTTCTCATGTACTAGGAGATAATTTTTGCTACCTAGTTTTGTAAACTCCGGCTTGAGAGTAGATTCTCCCCACAAAAGCGGGGAGCTATATGGCAGAGAGTAGGCAACCAGAAACTTTCTGGCTCTTCCTGTGATGGTGCGAGTAGTCTGGTGTACGGGTTGTTGATCCAGACTGAAGCACAATATTCTTCCACAGGACACACGCCCCCAAGAGCAATGTTAGAGGTGATGATACACCTGCTGTACAACACAGTATCTGCAAGACACTGTTTCTTCTTCTTAGCGGCAGTTTTCAGCAAGTGCTCTTTAAGGCTGAGCGTCCTGTCAAGGGTAACTCCCAGATAATATAGATTTTTGTTGTGGTTCAGCTGTTCCTCTTATAAATATATCTTGATTTGCCAGTTGGGAAGATTTTTGTTACGGTGGAAACTGGTGACTTCTGTTTTGTACACGACTGACATTATTCCAGCACATGACCGTAAGCTCCAATTAAGGGAGTATTTGCGAACAATTTGAAGGTCTTCGGTCAAGACAGAAATGTACTGGGAAACAGGAGTGGAACTACCACTGATCCTGGTGGAAGGGCATTATTAAGTTTCATCAGAGTTCTCATCTTACACAGAAGAGCAAAAGAAACCGGTACACCTGCCTAATATCGTGTAGGGGCCCGCGAGTACGCAGAAGTGCCGCAGTACGACGTGGCATGGACTCGACTAATGTATAAAGTAGTGCTGGAGGGAACTGACACCATGAATCCATGAATCCTTCAGGGTTGTCCATAAATCCGCAAGATACGAGGGGGAATGGGGGAGAGATCTCTTCCGAACAGCCCGTTGCAAGACAACCGAGTTATTCTCTATAACGTTCATGCTTCCGGAGTCTGGTGACCAGCGGAAGTGTTCAAACTCGGAAGCGAGTTCCTGGAGCCACTGTGTAGCAATTCTGGACGTGTGAGGTGGCGTAGTCCTGCTGGAATTGCCCAAGTCTGTCGGAATGCACAATGGCATGAATGGATTCAGGTGACCAAACAGAATGCTTACGTACTCCAGCTGTACACGCCCCACACCATTACAGAGCCTCCACCAGCTTGAACAGTCTCCTGTTCACATGCAAGTCCATGGATTCATGAGGTTGTCTCCACACCCGTACACGTCCATTCGCTCAGTACTATTTGAAACGAGACTCGTCGAACCGGGCAACGTGTTTCCAGTCGTGAACAGTCCAGTATCGGTGTTAATGGACCCAGGCAAAAGCTTTGTGTCGTCCAGTCATCAAGGGTGCACGAGTGGGCCTTCGTCTCCGAAAGCCCATATCGATGATATCTTTGAATGGTTCGCACGCTGACACTTGATAGCCCTGCACTGAAGCCTGCAGCAATCTGCGGAAGGGTTCCAGTTCTGTTGCGTTGAAAGATTCCCTTCAGTCGTCGTTGGTCCCGTCCTTGCAGGATCTGTTGCCGGCCGTGGCGACGTCAGAGGTTTGATGTTTTAGTGGTTTCCTGATAGTCACGGTACAGTCGTGAACTGGTCGTAGGACTAAATATCCTCTTCGTCGCTACCTCGGAGATACTGTGTCCCATCGCCCGTTCGCCGACTATAACGCCACGCTGTAACTCAATTGAACCTTGATAGCGTGTCATTGCAGCAGCAGTAACCGATTAACAACTTCGCCAGACATTTGTTGACTTATATATGCGTTGCCGAAGGCAGCTCCATATTATACAGGGTGAGTCACCTAACATTACCGCTGGATATATTTCGTAAACCGCATCAAATACTGACGAATCGATTCCACAGACCGAACGTGAGGAGAGGGGCTAGTGTAATTGGTTAATACAAACCATAAAAAAATGCACGGAAGTATGTTTTTTAACACAAACCTACGTTTTTTTAAATGGAACCCCGTTAGTTTTATTATCACATCCGAACATATAAACAAATACGTAATCAGTGCCGTTTGTTGCATTGTAAAATGTTAATTACATCCGGAGATATTGTAACCTAAAGTTGACGCTTGAGTACCACTCCTCCGCTGTTCGATCGTGTGTATCGGAGAGCACCGAATTACGTAGGGATCCAAAGGGAACGGTGATGGACCTTAGGTACAGAAGAGACTGGAACAGCACATTACGTCCACATGCTAACACCTTTTTATTGGTCTTTTTCACTGACGCACATGTACATTACCATGAGGGGTGAGGTACACGTAAACACGTGGTTTCCGCTTTCAATAACGGAGTGGAATAGAGTGTGTCCCGACATGTCAGGCCAATAGATGTTCAGTGTGGTGGCCATCATTTGCTGCACACAATTGCAATCTCTGGCGTAATGAATGTCGTACACGCCGCAGTACATCTGGTGTAATGTCGCCGCAGGCACATCACGGTACACATTCTCCTTTAACGTACCCCACAGAAAGAAGTCCAGAGGTGTAAGATCAGGAGAAAAACGGTCGCCATCGAAAAACATGTCCCTGCAGATGCTGCTCGCCGACCGTGTCCCGTGTTTATTACAACACGCAACTGAACGTCGGAGGTTTCAAGCGTCAACTTTAGGTTACAATATCTCCGGATGTAATTAATATTTTACAATGCAACAAACGGCACTGATTACCTATTTATTTATATGTTCAGATGTGCTAACAAAACTAACGTGGTTCCATTTAAAAAAACGTAGGTTTGTGTTAAAAAACATACTTCCGTGCATTTTTGTATGGTTTGTATTAAACAATTACACTAGCCCCTCTCCTCACGTTCGGTCTGTGGAATCGGTTCGTCAGTATTTGATGTGGTTTACGAAATATATCCAGCGGTAACGTTAGATGACTCTCCCTGTATATCTCTCTATTTGAATACGCATACTTATACCAGTTTCTTTCACTCTTCAGTGTATTATCCATTAGAACAAGAGAGCGTCTATTGCTTAATATACCACTGATCACGTTTCCAATTATGGAAATATGGTATGCCTCGTAAGAGTTTGAATACTACCCTTTGCCTCCACACAGTGTCATAAGCTGCTCTTAGGTCTATAAACACAGTTAAGATCTCTTTTTTGTTTTCGAATCCTACTTCAGAAAAGTTGTAATTGACATTACCTGTTCGGTGCATCTGTGGTTTGGGTGGAATGCTGCCTGTTCAGCAGATTGCGGCTGAGTGTTTTATACAGCGTTCTTTCCAAAAGCTAATATATTGTGGAACCGATTTCCTTTTCCATCCACACGTCACATCCAAGCTTGCACCCCAGTGATGTCATCGTGTACGAAACTTTTCATTACAGACGGCAATATCGACAAGCTAGATAAGTTTGCGTTTGAAAATTAGATGTTTCTTTTATAGCACGTGGGCATGTCTCCAACATAAGACGAATTGTTAGACACACCAAAAGTCCTGGACACGACCTAATACCCATTAAATCAACCTCACGAAAGTTGTCAATGCCGGGCCCGGGAGACTAGTAACGGAAAAGGCTGAATGAAAACAATCCATTCGGATGGATTTTTGAAGGAAACAAGTTGAAAATTACCCGCCGCGTTTTAATGCATATAAAAGCACCTCTAAATTGTTGATTTAGTGCCTGCGTAAATTAAATGCAAACAACATGCGACGCACGACACAATTAACATCAATAGTGATACGAGCAACAAAGCTGGGGGGTCAAAATACGGCTCAATGGCTTGTGCGTCAATTACTCCTGGCCGACCGCTACGACCGAGCGGTTCTAGACGCTTCAGTCAAGAATCGCGCTGCTGCTACGGTCGCAGGTTCGAATCCTGCTTCGGGCATGGATGTGTGTGTTGTCCTTAGGCTAGTTAGGTTTAAGTAGTTCCAAGTATAGGGGACTGTTGACCTCAGATGTTAAGACCCATAGTGCTTAGAGCCATTTCAACCATTTTTTGAACTACTCCTGCTACAAAAATCTGGGCTCGTTTGACACTCCTCACCACCTCCAATTTTTTTGTATCCTTAAACACATTACTTCTCCTCTGCACAAAATGGGAACTCGTTACAATGAAGCAAACATACATCCTAGAGGGAAGAAATCGGTAGGTGTGGTGTACGTGTACAGACAAACAATTTCAGAGAAAAAACTTCCTGGCAGATTAAAACTGTGTGCCCGACCGAGACTCGAACTCGGGACCTTTGCCTTTCGCGGGCAAGTGCTGTGAGTACCGGGCGTGAGTCATGCTTCGGTAGCTCAGTTGGTAGAGCACTTGCCCGCGAAAGGCAAAGGTCCCGAGTTCGAGTCTCGGTCGGGCACACAGTTTTAATCTGCCAGGAAGTTTCATATCAGCGCACCCTCCGCTGGAGAGTGAAAATCTCATTCTTGAATTTCAGAGAAGTTTGATTTATTCGTGAGAAAGACCTTCACAAACTGAGCAAGTCAATAACGCGTTGGTTGATCTCTGATCCTAATGGAAGCAGTTATTTCAATTGGAATGATTAATAGGATTGTCGGATGTCCTGGCGAATTCTGCCCAATAGGCAGGTTAGATCATCAAAATCCCGAGATAGTTGGAGAGCACTGCCTATAATGCTCCAGACGTTCTCAAATGGGGAGAGATCCGGCGATCTTGCTGGCCAACGTAGAGTTTCGAAAGCACGTAGATAATCAGTAGAAACAGTCGCTGTCTGAGGGCAGGTATTATCTTGCTGAGAAGTAACTCCAGAATGGCTTGCCATGAACTCAAACAATATAGGACGTAGATTATCGTCGACGTACTACTGTGCCGGAAAGAGTAGCTCATGCGACGAGCAAAGGGGTCCTGCTATGAAAAGAAACTTCACACCAGACCACCACTTACGCCGTATGACGGGTGATTCGTGTCGCACCATTGTCCGAGTCGTCTACAGACGTGTATTCGGCGTGGAATGAAGTAGAGTCGTCTTCAGTGATGAGATCCCCTGTAAAATGAGCATCGAATAGCCACCAACTGTGTGAGTCAATGCCAAGCCGAATAAATGCTTGCACAAGAGCCAGAGTATTTGTTCGCAGCCGGCCGCTGGTGGCCGAGCGGTTCTGGCGCTACAGTCTGGAACTGCGCGACCGCTACGGTCGCAGGTTCGAATCCTGCCTCGGGCATGGATGTGTGTGTTGTCCTTAGGTTAGTTAGGTTTAAGTAGTTCTAAGTTCTAGGGGACTTATGACCTCAGCAGTTGAGTCCCATAGTGCTCAGAGCCATTTGTTCGCACATGCACATCACGTCCACCGATTTCCGTCCAATTCCGATAATTCCTTCATGGTGCATTGTTGTTTTTCTTTTTTTCCTTTCTTATTCTTTATTACTTGAGGATTGCCTAACCATAGATAAGTTGTAAGACATACAGTATCTTAAAATGTAAGTCAGACTGAGGACATAAAAATTTACTTTGATCTGATGAAGTGAACATTTGATAATGGATAGTACAGAGCAATGTTCTGAAAGTTATTGCAAGCCAAAATAAAATGACTCTAAACTCTGTTTGACCAGCCGGCCGTTGCGACCGAGCGGTTCTAGGCGCTTCAGTCTGAAACCGCGCGACCGCTAAGGCCGCAGATTCGAATCCTGCTTCGGGCATGGATGTTTGTGCTGTCCTTAGGTTAGTTATGTTTAAGTAGTTCTACGTTCTAGGGGACTGATGACCTCAGATGTTAAGTCGCATAGTGCTCACAGCCATTCGAGCCATCTGTGGGACCCAAGTTCAGTTGGAATCCTGCAGGAAGTAAAATCAATGAAACTTACACATCTGGGCACCGCGCAACATCAAAATAAGGGTGACACAACATTCGACGTAGATAAGTATGCAAGATACATAACTAAATGAATTAAGTAAGTATTGAACAGAAGAGGGATTTCGCTACTGCCCGAGCGAAACTTACGCTCTTCAAATACAGCGAGAGGCCACACTTCAGCACCAGATGAGAGGCGTGAAGCGAATCCTCTTCCTTCAAAAAAATTCTCTCCAGAAATCTCACATTTCTAAGATTGGCGTGTAGAGGGGTCTGCATGCAACAGCCAATGTGACAAACGAATACGTTCCCTTTCCTACACTAATACAGGAGAAGGGAACAGAAACTTCCCACCCAAAACCTTGCAAAAAGTATCATGACGATGCAGGAGGTTGCAGCTGGTGTTGAACAGTCCCTCTCCATTGCTCGGCACCGACTATACCGCGTCTTGTGATGGAGGGGTCTCTTTGGACTGGGCAGTCCATAATTTTTACAATCAACTAAATATCTAACAGAAGGAAAACACTAGTATACACTAAATGTATTCGCTGTTGCGAATACGGACAACCATTAGCTGTTGAATGGAGTGTAGACAATGAACATTTGTGGCATACCGGCACTCCAACCCGGATTTCCCGCTTGCCGTGAGCTGTCGTCTTATCATTTGGCTATCCCTGCACGATGCCGAACCAAACCCGAACTTCCATATGTTGCCAACCATGCGTCTACAGCCTGTACTCGTACATCCATTATGTACTCTCATATTTTCCGTAAAGGTCGGGAATTTTACATAAAGGTCTCTTTCCAGGAGTCGACGAATAATGACGATATTCTGGTGCCAGTGTTACTCCGAATAACAGAATAACAAAAGCACTGGAATGTCCTGATCACCAGTACGTGGCCTTATGTTTGGTGTGCCGACATAAAGGCCAAATTCATGATCAGACACTCTCAGGAAACGGGTTCGGCGGCATCCGAACCTGTGACAAATGGATTATAGTGAACAATGAGCATTTCGGGGAACACGACTATTTCTAAGAAAACTGCTATTGAGACACAGTGAAAAGTATGCATACAGAGATTCGTTACATTCAGTAACTTGTGGTCTCTCTAAAGGAGGGGACCTTTAAGTGTAGACCTAAGATTCTAAAAGAAGTTCAGGACAGTCCTACACAGAGGAGAGGATCAAACTGCCAGACCTATGATGTGGAAACAAGAAATCAAAAGGAGTGCGCTCGAATATAACGAGGGAAGATCACTGAAAACTATTAGCAGAAGGAATACGAATAATAAATGGAAATTTAGACTGCAAGGAAATTTAGACTACAAGGAAATAGGATGGTGACACATCACACATGAAGTATAAAAATCTGCTGCACCGAACAAACTCGTTCATATTGCGCACCACGAGAAATTAACACTCCGCGAAGATATAAGCACTGATAAATCATATCGAAACGTGAAGCATTAAATTTAGTGACAACTAAGGTATTAAGCCCACGTTGTCGCTAACTTGACTAAGGACAAAAGATATCTGCAAGATCGCATGTAATACGCATTTTCAATTAGAATGAAAGCGCGAGGCTCACTAAAAGCATCTGCAATTATTAGCTCTACATGGAAGCGTTGATTTAGTTGCATCTTCCGACATGCTAGCCTGCAACCTGACTTAGACTAGATTACGTTCCATAGGAACAGGGGTAATCACACAGGGGCGACTGCAGCTAGAGTGACAAAAGACCAGCCTCAAGACGTTCGTTAAAGAAGGGGCCTCGCTTGTTTGCGAAGACTACAGATTAACAAATAGCTGTGTCAGAAGGCATCTATGGAACGGAAATGTTTAGGCTAGTATTGCTAGTATTGCAACGAAACTTCCTGATCTACCTCGTTCTATTTGAGAAACACTCGCCCACGTACCTATAAAGTACATTCCGGACGTGGTCAAGGACAAGTAAATGGTTTTGTAGTCTCAAGTGAAATAAAACAGAACAGCTCAAACGTCTGCTTTTCCCGAGTATCTGTAAAATCTCAATAGTCAGAGGTGCGAACAAAAACTTATGAATTAGTAAAATCTTCTCGGACTTCCAGCCGCATCGGGTGGTCAAAATCCTACAAGCTTTCGACCGAGCTCACCTCGGCCATTGTCGAGTGGTAAATGACTGCCGTGTCGCCGTGGACTCGTCGCTCGCTGCTTGCTGTCACGTCACTGCTGTTCTCTTCCTGGTCAAATGCACCAATGTCTTAGTCCCACGTCCGTCGTGACTGATTCAAGTACGTGGTGGCCTGGTCCCAGGCTGCGCTGAGCTGCAAACCGTTGCCCTTTTTGATCATGCTTTCAGATATTTTTATTTCTATAGTTTTTATAACAGTATCCCAAAATCCCTTCGTCCTCATTGTCACACATGTTTCGTTGAATAGTATTGGGTGTCGATTTTCTAAAGTGTGCTCTGCCACAGTTGACTTTTCAGGATAGCGTAGTCATAAGCACTTCTCGTGTTACGTCTGGCGTTGCTCCACAGTGTGTGCTGGCTGCTACTACTTCGGCCAAACAGTAATCACCGTGGAACAACTCCGCACAAAATACGAGAGGTACCTTGTGCCTACGCTATCCTGGAAAGTCAGCGAGGGCATTTTGAGTTACCGTCGTGAAACAAGCTGTAGAAATAGAAATACCTGAAACATCACCAATAAGTACGACGGTCTGCAGCTCAACCCAGCATGGGACGTGGCCACTGTGAGGTTGCCCACGGACGCAAGACGAGGATACTGCCATGGAGAGGATGGGAGCACCAGTGACGTCACGGTCAGCGTCACGGCTATATAACGGCGAGCCTACGTCGATACGGCAGTCATTTACCACTTGATAATTGCCCAGGAGAGCTAGGTCGAAAGCTCGTCGGGTTTTTAATATTCCATATCGCCAGGAGACCATACATTCATACAAAACTTATTAACAATCCACGAAATCTTAAATTTTGGAAGGGGGCGAAAATACGTTCCCCTTTCTACATCCCAGTAGTTTTGTAGCTCTACTTGATATAATCGTGAATGAGTGGTTCTAGAGGGCTGTAGCGTAACTGAAGAAACATGTGAACTCTCTTACTCGCCGAGCTGTGACTATTCTCTCGGCTAGAGACGATGTTACACGGTGTCAGCGTGATGTCTTCCGGAGGTGATACCCTCCATTTTGTGAACATTCAGCCGAACACAGGAGGCACTGTCACTTTGGGCGAACTTTCCGTAGTGGAATAAGCTACAAAGCAAAGAGATTGTGAAGTAAGCCAAGACAACACATTATCATTCATGTTTCTACATCTACATCTACATTTATACTCCGCAAGCCACCCAACGGTGTGTGGCAGAGGGCACTTCACGTGCCACTGTCATTACCTCCCTTTCCTGTTCCAGTCGCGTATGGTTCGCGGGAAGAAGGACTGTCTGAAAGCCTCCGTGCGCGCTCTAATCACTCTAATTTTACATTCGTGATCTCCTCGGGAGGTATAAGTAGGGGGAAGCAATATATTCGATACCTCATCCAGAAACGCACCCTCTCGAAACCTGGCGAGCAAGCTACACCGCGATGCAGAGCGCCTCTCTTGCAGAGTCCGCCACTTGAGTTTATTAAACATCTCCGTAACGCTATCACGGTTACCAAATAACCCTGTGACGAAACGCGCCGCTCTTCTTTGGATCTTCTCTATCTCCTCCGTCAACCCGATCTGGTACGGATCCCACACTGGTGAGCAATACTCAAGTATAGGTCGAACGAGTGTTTTGTAAGCCACCTCCTTTGTTGATGGACTACATTTTCTAAGCACTCTCCCAATGAATCTCAACCTGGTACCCGCCTTACCAACAATTAATTTTTATGATCATTCCACTTCAAATCGTTCCGCACGCATACTCCCAGATATTTTACAGAAGTAACTGCTACCAGTGTTTGTTCCGCTATCATATAATCATACAATAAAGGATCCTTCTTTCTATGTATTCGCAATACATTACATTTGTCTATGTTAAGGGACAGTTGCCACTCCCTGCACCAAGTGCCTATCCGCTGCAGATCTTCCTGCATTTCGCTACAATTTTCTAATGCTGCAACTTCTCTGTATACTACAGCATCGTCCGCGAAAAGCCGCATGGAACTTCCGACACTATCTACTAGGTCATTTATATATATTGTGAAAAGCAATGGTCCCATAACACTCCCCTGTGGCACGCCAGAGGTTACTTTAACGTCTGTAGACGTCTCTCCATTGATAACAACATGCTGTGTTCTGTGTCTGTGTAGAAATGACACAAAGTTTTATAATCATTATATCAATTTTAGCAGTAAGAATGAGTAATTAAATAAAATATGACTGCCAACTTGCACAAAGAGAGAAATCCCAACGATCGATTATTTGTAATCGAGAGTGATGTGTCAGAGATAAGCACTGTAACCAATCTGCATTACTTCAGTTGATAGGGGTATTGTATGGGAGCGATATGCTTCGTAAACTGCAAAAATAAAGAAATGGGTGGCCAAGCAAGACTCACTGCCCTGAATAAACGACAGGGAACATAATGTGGCTGCAGATGAATTTCAATTTCAACAAAATCACTCTTTATTACTAAAGGGAGGACCACTTGAAGAAGCTGTGGACTGCAACGTAAAACGTCTTGGTTCCTCGTTACTTCCGAAATAGTTCTATCTAATAATTTGCCAGAACGGTCATCAATATGCAAACAGAAGTTTTACAATATAAAAAAGGATATATTTCAATAAGCTGAGAGCTGATAGTAAACTACAGATCGGGCATGGTGGCTGGATTGGGAAATCGTGAACTAAGGTTGATATATTACACTAAAATCCCATAGATGGCTAAATGGTGGGGTTCAAATGGCTCTGAGCACTATGGGGGACAACTGCTGAGGTCATTAGTCCCCTAGAACTTAGAACTAGTTAAACCTAAGGACATCACATACATCCATGCACGAGGCAGGATTCGAACCTGCGACCGTAGCGGTCGCACGGTTCCGGACTGCGCGCCTAAGATCCCATAGAAATTATAGTAATATGCGCATGCGTATTCAAATACAGAGATATGTAAACAAGCAGAATACGGAGCTGCGGTCGGCAGCGCCTATATAAGACAACAAGTGTCTGGTGCAGTTGTTCACTGCTGCTACAGTGGGAGGTTATCAAGATTTCAGTAAGTTTGAAAGTGATATTGTCAATCGGTTACTGCTGCTACAATGACACGTTATCACGGTTTAAATGTGTTTCAACGTGGTGTCGTAGTCGGCGCAGGAGCGATGGGACAAAGCATCTCCGAGGTAGCGATGAAGTGGGGATTTTCCCGTACGACCATTTCACAAGTGTACCGTGAATATCAGGAATCTGTTAAAACATCAAATCTCCGACATCGCTAAGGCCGGAAAAAGATCCTGCAGGAACGGGACCAACGACGTCTCAAAAGAGAATCTTTCATAGTGACAGAAGTGCACCCTTCCACAGGTTGCTGCAGATTTCAGTGATGACCCATGAACAAGTGTCAGCGTGCGAACCATTCAACAAAACATCGTCGATATGGGCTTTTGGAGCCGAAAGCTCGCTCGTGTACCGTTGATGACTGCACAACACTAAGCTTGTAACACCATAGCTCTACTGCTGTGCTGATTTAATTTTACTTTTGTTTCATTTAATGTTAAATCGCTGAGCTCCTGTAACTGTGTGCGATTGAATCGATAACATATAACTGTATATTTCTTTCTTTGCACAAACTTTGAGTCATGGTCTGATTGTATGCTGTGTAGCATATCTCTCGTTTAAATGCTGTGTCCCATTTGGAGGGAATAAAACTTACTGTATATGATTGTAATTCTGTGTGAATAATTTTTTTTAGAAGTGTCAATGTGTGCAAATGTTCTGTTTTATTTAATGTATTTGGTTGCTGTTATGTAAATTGCTGATCCTCACTTAGGGCTCTTAGTTATTCTATATGTAAAAGTTGTTGTGGTTCCCCTCGGGAACGGAACGGTGTAGTGCGCGCAAATTGCGGTTGGCCTAGGTGGAAAAGGTGGAACTGATAGTCAGTCGAAGACGAGCCACCAGTCGGGGACGAGCCAGCAGTCAGAGATGAGCTACGAGTCCATGCACTGCCGTGTAAAAGTTGCATAGTGCTGGTTTCGAGAGAGGCTTTTCTGTTATTTCCCAATGCCTCGGATGGATGGATAAATAGCTGGGCTATTCTGGAATTTGTATCTATCATCGCCACCAAGAAATGACAGAGTCCAGCAATTCTGCCTGCAATTCCACCTACCAACATGCAGTTGCCACCACATTGCGCAATCATTGCAACGTAACACTATAATGATGTACAGTGAAGGATCAGCTTAATGGATGTGTTATTGTGCTGAAATATAAGGTAATTTATATCTGAATTTATGTACCTACCTTGACTTTTCTCCTCATCATAACACCTCTCAGGGTCCTCTCCGTTTGAACTAAAGTGATTACCGAGTATCCTTACTGAAAGTACGTTAAAACTCAGTTTGCTAATTAATGCCTATTGGACAGAGTAAAGTTAAAGTTAATGTGGCAAGAGAGTGAGTTAAAGTTAATGATGCTTGATGAAATAATTTCCCTAGTAAAACTGCTTATTAATGTGTCGTTGCCAACTTCAAATTAAAATCTCAAGACTGAGGCTTATATAGTTTTGCTTAGTAAATGATCACATTACTGCCTGTTGTAAATCGCAGAAAGTGAGTCAGTATCTTACATAAATGTTAATTTTATGTCTCACGGTAGTAAAAGTGGAAAACTGCATAGTAGGAAATTATATGTTCATGATTACTAAGTGTTTGTCTCTCTTGTGTACATATTAACAGTATAAAGACCGCTCAGTTTGTGTAAGCCTTGAAAGTGATAGTGTTTTTCTGTACGTGTTATAATTTTGCAAATAGTTTTTGCGCTGCTCCAGTTGTTAACTTCAATCTTAAAACATATGTGTGTCAGAGTTCATTGCACTCGCGCGTGGCCAAGTCTAGGTTGTGTTTGTCCGTTATAGTTACTTATACCTACTTTATTAAACGAGAATGTTAATCATTCTCTTGCCTAGTTAGGCTGGCGGCCGTTTTCTTTATCCGTTGAACAGTGCAGGTAGGCAAAATTTTGTTTGGTACTGTTCAAATATTTACGTAATTCTGACTTTCATTTCCGATAAGCCACTTCCGTTAGGTACAACACGGTCAACTTAACAAAATTCCTCCCAGAGGGTAACACTGCTCTGCTGCTTTGTACCATAATTGCTTTTACAAAATAGTTTTATGTTACAACCTGTTTCTAACATTGAGGCTAGGGTGCAGTATTAACAGCAGACAGGAGTGTTATAAGCTGTACACGTCGCCTGGGCCCGTCAACACCGACATTAGACTGTTAACGACTGGAAACATGTTGCCTGGTCGGACGAGTCTTGTTTCAAATTTTATCGAGCGGGTGGACGTGTATGAGTATGGAGACAACCTCATGAATCTATGGATCCTACATGTCGGCAGGGGACTGTTCAAGCTGGTGGAGGCTCTGTAATGGTGTGGGACGTATGCAGTTGGAGTGATATGGGACATCTGGTACGTCTAGATACGACTCTGACAGGTGACACGTACGTGAGCGTCCTGTCTGATCACCTACATCCTGGCATGTCCATTGTGCATACCGACGGACTTGGGCAATTCCAGGAGGACAATGCGACACCCCACACTTCTAGAATTGCTACAGAGTGGCTCCAGAAGCACTCTTCCGAGTTTAAACACTTCCGCTGACCAGCAGACTCTCCAGACATGAACTTTATTGAGCATAACTAAGATGCCTTGGAACGTGCTGTTCAAAGGAGACCTTCACCCCTCGTACTCTTACGGATTTATGGACAGCCCTGCAGGATTCATAGTTTCAATTCTTTCCAGCACTACTTCAGACATCAGTCGGGTCCATACCACGTCGTGTTGCAGCACCTCTGAGTGCTCGCGGGGGACCTACATGATATTAGGCAGGTGTACCAGTTTCTTTGGCTCCTCAGTGTGTAATGAAACGACGCGAAGTATCATTAATCACACATATGAAAAAAGGGAGACAGTCCCCCATTGTTAATCTACCCTAACATAACGTCGTACGTGAGAAATGATCATGTTATCATTGAGGGGTTTCAACATGCAAGCACGGCGAATACTAGGAGCACCATCAGGACACGGGGGCAAGAAACATAAAAACCAGATATCACAGATGGATTCATTGAATCATTCGGGTTAAACGCTTCATTAATGTTCTGCGACCTGCAGTGTTACATCAAGAGGGGCACTACCACACAACAAACTGAAAGTTCTAAATTCCCTAAATTACACTCCTGGAAATTGCAATAAGAACACCGTGAATTCATTGTCCCAGGAAGGGGAAACTTTATTGACACATTCCTGGGGTCAGATACATCACATGATCACACTGACAGAACCACAGGCACATAGACAGAGGCAACAGAGCATGCACAATGTCGGCACTAGTACAGTGTATATCCACCTTTCGCAGCAATGCAGGCTGCTATTCTCCCATGGAGACGATCGTAGAGATGCTGGATGTAGTCCTGTGGAACGGCTTGCCATGCCATTTCCACCTGGCGCCTCAGTTGGACCAGCGTTCGTGCTGGACGTGCAGACCGCGTGAGACGACGCTTCATCCAGTCCCAAACATGCTCAATGGGGGACAGATCCGGAAATCTTGCTGGCAGGGTAGTTGACTTACACCTTCTAGAGCACGTTGGGTGGCACGGGATACATGCGGACGTGCATTGTCCTGTTGGAACAGCAAGTTCCCTTGCCGGTCTAGGAATGGTAGAACGATGGGTTCGATGACGGTTTGGATGTACCGTGCACTATTCAGTGTCCCCTCGACGATCACCAGTGGTGTACGGCCAGTGTAGGAGATCGCTCCCCACACCATGATGCCGGGTGTTGGCCCTGTGTGCCTCGGTCGTATGCAGTCCTGATTGTGGCGCTCACCTGCACGGCGCCAAACACGCATACGACCATCATTGGCACCAAGGTAGAAGCGACTCTCATCGCTGAAGACGACACGTCTCCATTCGTCCCTCCATTCACGCCTGTCGCGACACCACTGGAGGCGGGCTGCACGATGTTGGGGCGTGATCGGAAGACGGCCTAACGCTGTGCGGGACCGTAGCCCAGCTTCATGGAGACGGTTGCGAATGGTCCTCGCCGATACCCCAGGAGCAACAGTGTCCCTAATTTGCTGGGAAGTGGCGGTGCGGTCCCCTACGGCACTGCATAGGATCCTACGGTCTTGGCGTGCATCCGTGCGTCGCTGCGGTCCGGTCCCAGGTCGACGGGCACGTGCACCTTCCGCCGACCACTGGCGACAACATCGATGTACTGTGGAGACCTCACGCCCCACGTGTTGAGCAATTCGGCGGTACGTCCACCCGGCCTCCCGCATGCCCACTATACGCCCTCGCTCAAAGTCCGTCAACTGCACATACGGTTCACGTCCACGCTGTCGCGGCATGCTACCAGTGTTAAAGACTGCGATGGAGCTCCGTATGCCACGGCAAACTGGCTGACACTGACGGCGGCGGTGCACAAATGCTGCGCAGCTAGCGCCATTCGACGGCCAACACCGCGGTTCCTGGTGTGTCCGCTGTGCCGTGCGTGTGATCATTGCTTGTACAGCCCTCTCGCAGTGTCCGGATCAAGTATGGTGGGTCTGACACACCGGTGTCAATGTGTTCTTTTTTCCATTTCCAGGAGTGTATTACACCTTAGAAAAATACGAGTTTGAATATCTACTGCTGTTATATATGATTAATTAACGTCTACGAAAGACGACCTTACTCCGATATTGCGATTGTTGATGCCAGTGTAGTGCCTGAGGAACACGTGGTCGCTAATAGGTGCACTATCATCAAGAGAAAACCAATCCTGATATAAAATGTGCGGTATTTAGAATGTTACGTTTGATTTGAACAAGCAAACCCTCTTCTAGTGATTTATTCTCTCATACAATGTACTCCTTACTGCGACAAACTACCCAGCAGTCGTAAAAGAGACCAGGATTTTAAATTTCTATGTTAAGTAGCACAAAAATGACTGTAAATTACAAGCTCGTGTGAAGCAAGTTCGTTCCCTGTGATTACCCCTACAAACTGAGAAATAGCTTATGGCAGTAAGTTCTGCCTGAATACCCACATGCGTTGCACAATCAGCAATGGTGGGCCAACAATCTGCTGCACAAAAACCATTCACGCAAATAACCGAAAAGGGTCTTCGAAATGTTAAGTTTGCACATGTCTGAACATTGAAAACATCGACAAAGTATAAACACTGAAAGGAAACTGAGTAAACGACCTAAAACGCACTGTGAGAATTTGATCTGCGCAAAATGAAGAGTGAAGCTTATACACGTCTGCCTCATCTGAACGCCTGGCGGCAAGTGTGGTTTCAAAGCGATTTCCGATCCCTTGCCTCCCGCGGCTGTTGAGGGGAAAGGTTCCTCAACGAAGCTTGCTGTTTGATAACCAAATTCGCGAAAACATCTTTTGCCTACAATCCCACCGAGGTGTGCAGGTAGCTTTTCTGTCTACGAACTAATATTCAATGATTGGCAAACCTGCGTCAACGGACACGCTGCACTTCACCCAAAGAACAGAATTTTAAAATACTTAATTTCCAAAGATACACAGAAGCTGGAAATTGGGAATGAACAACATTTATTCAGTCTATCGCGCATTCAGATTTACTTAGACACAGGATGAAAAGTATAAGAATAATACTGAAACCTTTTTTAAATCAGCGAAATCACATCGACACACTTCCTCTTTCTCGAGGTCTGCTACATACGTCACTGAGTAGCGAGGGGTAGAAACTACAACACAGACATGTTAACTACCAAGAAGGAGATCTAATGGAACCCTTTAAGCATATGCATTTAGCAACACGTTAACTGATTACTCCAGCGCTTCTTGGCGGAACAAATTCATAATCATAAATGAAAATCAAAATATTGGGTAGTTACTGTTTTCTCCCTTTATATTTTTTACTGGTTAACTTCCACGTTTTTAATTACATTACCACTGCATTGTGAAAGATGATATTTACTCTGTGTTCGCACCTCTACCTCGACGTGTAACGCCTTCTTCAATACTATTCTTTCTCGACGACAGACACTTAACTTTTGATGATGACGTTGTAAACCGGAAGCCGGTTAATAAATACATTAATACTGTAGAACGTACATGGCACCGTGCTTTTCATTTATAGTAATTTAGCATCACTTGGAAAATTGTGGTGCCCTCTATAAAGCTTTTAACATCGCAAAAAATCTGGGACCCCTTGAGTCTTCTGAGCTGTTGTGGTGTTACATCTCTGAAGAGGCCCTAGGATGGAGACGAAACGTTAATGAATAGTTTTACACATCCACCACTGCTTCTGAGACCTTAAGTTGCAACTGAAGTAAACACCGGTCTTTTTGCATTATCAGACGCCCTGGCCTTACGTACACACTGTGGTACGTCATCTTTACCGAAAAAATGTGTGGAAAGTAAAAAAAAGTGTATAATTAGGTTACAGTAAATAACTCTGAAGGGGTTGCCTTTAGATTGTGTACAACTCTGAATCAAACACTGTTAATTCGTTTCTAAGCTGCATGCTTGGAAGAATGTTAAGGAAGACTACAAAATATTCAACGAAGTCCTCTTGATCATAGCATGCATAAAGAGTTGGGATTCGTTGTTCATCTAAGAAGGCGTGAAGACTTGCTCGATTACTGCTTGTTGAAGTCGCTCAGATCTCACACAGTTAGGTGTTCCATCATTCATAAACGTACGCTCTGTTGACCTTTGAACTGTGTGAAGGAAGGAAAGAAAGACTGGGCTTGAACGTCCCATCGGCAACTAGGTCATTGGAGACGGAAGAGCAGCTCGGATAGGGAAGTAAGGGGGAGGGAAATCGTCCGCGTCGTTCCAAAAGAATCTTCCAGGCATTTGCCTGTAGCTATTTAGGGAAATCAGGGGAAACCTAAAGCTGGATCTAGGGACGCGGATTTAACCCATCGTCCGCCAAAATGCATGGTGCGAAGGCTGAGGTATGCGTCATCCAACAACTCTAGCACGAACGCCTCTTCCTTCGCCGAGTGTCTAAGATTATTTCTGTGCCCTCAGTATGATTTGCACTGCACTGGCACTTGTTGTAGAAGTTCTTTCCTTTATAATGACGCCAGATTGGTTGTATTATCTTTTCTAATAGCCATCAGTTACACCAGGCGGATGGTATAAAACTTTCAAAGCAAGAAGTAGTCGTAATAAGAGTAAAATTGTGAAACCGTCCTGTCGGCCTGTTGGTCTGTTTAAACACGCTAATCTCCAAACCCACAAGACGAATTTTCATGGGATTTTCGCCGGAAACGTAAGCGCAGATTAGTGCAACGTACAGGCCTTCTTTCATGAAAATCGTGTCACGGGGGGAAAAAATTGTGGTTTAAAATTTTTATCTAATACTGTCGTGTGTTTGAACATACTAATGTCTAAAACTGCTAGATGGTTTTTCATGGGGTTTTCACAGACAACTTGAGCGTAGCTTGGGGCAACGTCAGACTTATTTTTGAAAATCGTATCACCTACAAAATCATAATTTTACGTTTTATCTAAAATCACCTGATTTGCTCAGTCGTTCCGATGTTTAACCATCAATGAGTAGTAAACCAAAGCTTTTTAACCAATGACAGGATTCAGCGCCGCAGTCTTATCTTTACGAATACAAGCTAACAGCGAATTTGCTTGACTGGGATATATGCATTTACTGACATCAATTTCTTTATGAAAAACTCAATGCATTGTTTTCCTCTTTTACATAGGTTTTATTTCTGTTGTTTGCTAGCAAAAAAACATTTATTAAGTTTTCTTTGTGATTTGGGCGCCCACTCATTACCTTCTGATTACATTTTGTTTACGAATAAAAATACCTAGAAAGCAGACGACTCTATTCGAATACACCAGTACAACTAAAAGACTGAAGCCTATGCCATCTCAAAAATGCAATAAAAATTATGAGGCGGGACTTGATGTGGTTAGAGATCTTCAGGCTTTAGCTCGCTCTTTCGAAACTCCTTTTGAAAGGGAAGCGTGGGGTAACTCTTCAGAACCCATCACTCACAGGCACTTAAGGCTACTTCAATCCATCGTAACGTCATAGAATTTCGATGGGAAGTGTCGCAGGCGAGCGAGTTTTTATACGTCAAATCCTGCTTTATCCTAACAATTCATTATTTCATTTTAAATATGTACAATTCCCAGTGAGCTTACGTTGCGCCATGTTCATAAACAAAGTACAAGGTAGACGCTATGTGTTTTGAGCTTGGACCTTAGCGTCAGTTGCTTTTTGCGTGCGTCAGCTCCACGTGGCTGTCTCCCATGTTACTGAAGCAAACAAACTCTTCGTTTATGTTTCCAATCAATTTCACACATCGAATGCAAAGAAGGTTCATAAGTCAAGAATAAATTCCTTGCGTACGACGTCTCGGACAAAGCTGTAACTAAATTCGTACCTGGGTAATAGCAGGCTTCCCAACTAGTAATGATTATTTTGGAGAGAAGGTAGTAAATACGTGAGGTTGTGCAAATAAAATTTTCTATTAGTGGATGGACTTAACAAAAATTTATAATGTTACAATGTCTGATTGAATTCTGAATGCAGTCTTCACGATAATCGAAATGACTGGAGACTCTCGACGTATGACGATACGTCTGTAACTGCAATACAGGCCAGTGTTAGGTCAATGGCGTTTCAGCCGAAAGTGTCAGGCTTCAAACAGCACTCAGTTTGCCAGTCCTAAGTTTCCTGAGAACTTAGATCTGCTGAAGGAAAGATCCATGAAACTGCCATGGCTTATTTCCTAATCGTACTCATCTGCGGTTGTTATCATTTTCTAACGAGTTTGATATCGATAGACACTATGAAGCTTCACCTTGACTTTAATTTTTTGTGAATTGTTTGAAGTTTTTTTAACTACAGTGTGTGAGTAACTAACTTCGTTCTAACTTTAGCACGAGTTGTGTTTAATACCTTGACATTTCGTAATCTGCTGATTCTGTTGCGAGAGTGCTTGTGTTAAATTTAAATGTCGGTTTGCAGTTGTTTGCAGTCGTCTCCCTCGTTGTTTGTACGTGACCTCGCACAGATTCGGATGCATGTCTAGCTGTGAATAAAAAATTTGTAGTGAACGCTGCCGACATTATTTCGGGTAAACAGTGCATAGTGTTTCACGAGGTAACATACATGTTTATCGTGGATTTGTAGCTATGCACGTGCTTGTAAAATATGACTAACAGCGGTCACTCTCTAAAAAAAAAAAAAAAAAAAAAAAACAAAGTTGAGTGTCTGTATTTTTATCCAAATGATTTTCATCACAGTTGCGATATCATTTATTTCGTCTATTGATATAAGAGAACATATTTTGTAAATTAAGAATATGTGCCCACTTCTTCTAGGAATTACATTATTTTTCTATTGTATCTCATTTCAGACTGTTTTCTGCGAGTGTCTGTCGATTTCAGGAATAGATTTATATTAAACGCAGAGTATGTTGTAGTACTATGGTGTACTCAAAAATGTGCCTGTCGCAAAAAATCAGGCCTATATTTAAAAAATGTTGGGGTATTTGTATCTTGAATCTTAACTACCGTTGAAGCAGACCTGCTCTGATCCCTGCGAGGCGTATTATCAGCAATTTCGTTTTCTCTTACGGCAATTTTGTTTTTTGGCTGTCTGTGGACCTTCTTTTCTAGGTCACTGACAGTAATGGTTCAGCGTAATGTGAAAGCTTGTTGTGTGGACAGTGAAGTTTGTTGTGTGGATTAGTGGAAAGAAGACAACTGAGGCATTGAGGTGAGGTAGTGCATAAGGGTATTGAAAAGTAAGTGGAATAGCAAGGTAAGAAATGAATAGGACCTCCGCGTAATCGGTTAGAAAAGGAATATTTAGAAAAAATTAACTAGAAAAGGGACAGCACGTGACAGCTTTAGTGCTACTAGAGGGCATTGCGGAGGGCAATCAATGAGATGGAACGAAAAGACTAGAGTATACACAACAAGTAATTGAGAACTGAGGGTGTAAGTTTTATTTTAAAATGAAGTGATTAGCTCAAGAGAAGGATAGAAAGTAGTATACTCCTATTTTTCCCTGATACTCGCTCACGGTTCTTGCAGTAACTCGTTTGAAAACACGATTTGAAGTCTCGTGGTTTGCTCCTTCTGCGCGGTGTTGCGATATTTGGATGAAGTTCGTCAGTTCCGAAATTTGATCGTTTTCGGAGAGACTTTTGGTAGTGTTGTTTTTGTTCTTAAGTGCACTGTGTTACATTGAACCGGGCGGAGGAAGAGAGTGTGCGTGGAAAATAGTAAAAAGTGTGTGTGTTTTAGTGCTTCCTGCTCACTGAAAAGTTTTATGCCCAGTGAAGTTACCTTTTGAATGTGATAGTTTTCTTGTCTTGTTAAAAACTTGATCAGTGACTACTAATCCCAGTTATCCGTTGTCGTCATGCACCTGATATGTGGTATACAGTTTACTTCAGTCGATGCACCATGTTGGTTTTTATAGCTTTCGCAGGCGATAGAGGATTCGCACAGATATAATAATATTCTAATTTTACTGTAATTAGAAGATAACGTACTCAAAAGTAATAAAGCGAAAAATTTTGAACTGTAGCTTTCTTGTTATTAAGATGAATCTCACTTTTACATCATACACTCCTGGAAATTGAAATAAGAACACCGTGAATTCATTGTCCCAGGAAGGGGAAACTTTATTGACACATTCCTGGGGTCAGATACATCACATGATCACACTGACAGAACCACAGGCACATAGACACAGGCAACAGAGCATGCACAATGTCGGCACTAGTACAGTGTATATCCACCTTTCGCAGCAATGCAGGCTGCTATTCTCCCATGGAGACGATCGTAGAGATGCTGGATGTAGTCCTGTGGAACGGCTTGCCATGCCATTTTCACCTGGCGCCTCAGTTGGACCAGCGTTCGTGCTGGACGTGCAGACCGCGTGAGACGACGCTTCATCCAGTCCCAAACATGCTCAATGGGGGACAGATCCGGAGATCTTGCTGGCCAGGGTAGTTGACTTACACCTTCTAGAGCACGTTGGGTGGCACGGGATACATGCGGACGTGCATTGTCCTGTTGGAACAGCAAGTTCCCTTGCCGGTCTAGGAATGGTAGAACGATGGGTTCGATGACGGTTTGGATGTACCGTGCACTATTCAGTGTCCCCTCGACGATCACCAGTGGTGTACGGCCAGTGCGCTCCCCACACCATGATGCCGGGTGTTGGCCCTGTGTGCCTCGGTCGTATGCAGTCCTGATTGTGGCGCTCACCTGCACGGCGCCAAACACGCATACGACCATCATTGGCACCAAGGCAGAAGCGACTCTCATCGCTGAAGACGACACGTCTCCATTCGTCCCTCCATTCACGCCTGTCGCGACACCACTGGAGGCGGGCTGCACGATGTTGGGGCGTGATCGGAAGACGGCCTAACGCTGTGCGGGACCGTAGCCCAGCTTCATGGAGACGGTTGCGAATGGTCCTCGCCGATACCCCAGGAGCAACAGTGTCCCTAATTTGCTGGGAAGTGGCGGTGCGGTCCCCTACGGCACTGCATAGGATCCTACGGTCTTGGCGTGCATCCGTGCGTCGCTGCGGTCCGGTCCCAGGTCGACGGGCACGTGCACCTTCCGCCGACCACTGGCGACAACATCGATGTACTGTGGAGACCTCACGCCCCACGTGTTGAGCAATTCGGCGGTACGTCCACCCGGCCTCCCGCATGCCCACTATACGCCCTCGCTCAAAGTCCGTCAACTGCACATACGGTTCACGTCCACGCTGTCGCGGCATGCTACCAGTGTTAAAGACTGCGATGGAGCTCCGTATGCCACGGCAAACTGGCTGACACTGACGGCGGCGGTGCACAAATGCTGCGCAGCTAGCGCCATTCGACGGCCAACACCGCGGTTCCTGGTGTGTCCGCTGTGCCGTGCGTGTGATCATTGCTTGTACAGCCCTCTCGCAGTGTCCGGAGCAAGTATGGTGGGTCTGACACACCGGTGTCAATGTGTTCTTTTTTACATTTCCGGGAGTGTATTTCGTACCAGTTGACACGGGATAGTTCAAAAGATGCATTACACTGATGAGGTCCTTACGGAGCACAGGATCATGCTACCATCTAGGCTCACGGTCGGGAGGTATCCGTATCTCTGGCAATCAGCGGTTTTTACGCGGAGAGCGCCTCGACCCCTGGGAGTTCCGTTTATCTTAGGCAATCCCCGTAGGTTCAGGGCAGTCTTCGGCACCTGTTTATCACATCAGAGGTTTCACGCCTTATGTTCAAAATTACACTATGGAGTAACAAACGATATCGAACCTTAGCTACATACACACACAAAACTTAGAGTTCTTTTCTGTACGTCGCCGGACGATTAGACGGGGAATTCTCGGCTTTCATGTGCCTCACATTTGTAACCACTTGTGAATGACAGTTCAACCCTTTGGAACGAGAAGGCTTCAACTAACACTTAATTCGTTTAGTGTAAACTCATGCCAAAGTTTCATTGACGCATTGTTCAACTGTCTCTCCATCTATAGCAGTGATATTTTGATATGGGACGATTCAATGATTGTCAAATGAACTATAAAGAACGTTTACAAAAGGGTTATAATAAACGTGCAACATAGATGTGTCTACATTCCCTCTACCTCCTCGTTTTTTGTAAAACTGCTAGAAACTACAAAGAAGTCTGTATCTGATCATGACATTCAAACATCTCGTGCATTTTCACTTGTCACTTACCTCTATGCTAATTTATTGAGTCAATTTATAGGAGCAAATTTCCTATTCCAGTTCGTTTTTCTTCCAAAGGTGATAAATATACGTGGTAGACATTTTTCCCGTTTAAATTCTAACGTTTGCTAGGCTCATAAGATTTGATCCATGTAAACCAAAAACCATACAGATCTTAACTTCATTTGTAATTACTTACAAGTAAAACAATTCAGTAATAAAAGAAAAAAGCCATCCTTCAAATAGAACCTTGTCACCCCAACGAATCAAACAAAGTGATGTCAGTTGGAACTTCGGAGTTCTTCTAACTCTGCTATTTCTCCACAGATTTCAGCACGAATACGTTTGATGTTAACTTGCTACACAAACATTTTCTTCCATTTTCTTAGTTGGAAACTTTTCATTCCAAAATGTCGAGTCACAGACTTTTGTTACCATAGTTAAAATGTAATGCAATGCAGCTACTACGATAAGAACTTAATTTTGACCGTTTGAATTATTTTCTATCACTGGAACATTTTTCATTGTAGGATAAATTTTGGAAAAATAAAGGAGTAAACTTTTATAGATTTGGGGCAGGAATTTGATAATTTGGAATGGAATAAAATGTTTTATGGTTCCTAAGGAGTGTAGTATTACCTACAGCGTTACAAGGATAATCAGTTCTCTTTGAGTAAAACAGACTGTAGCAATCCTCACTGACCAGAATGGTACAAGAAGCCAAAATCAGGAAACGTGTATGCTTGGTGCAACTGAAGAGCGGTGAACATTAAATTCATTGATAATGTTTTTTTATTTTTTTTATGACTGGTTTGATGCAGACCACTACCAACTGCTATCCTTTGCCAAAGTTGCCAACTTCTTCAACTCAAAGTGCCACTTGCAAACTATATCCTCAATTATTTGCTGGAAGTATTCCAGTGTCTGTCTTCACCTAAAGTTTTTAGACGCTAGAGCTCCCTATAGCACTCTGCCAGTTTCTCCCTGCTGTCTTAACAGGTGTCCTATCATCTTGTTCCACTTTTCTTATCAGCTTTTCTCCGTAGATTCTTTTCCTCTCACATTCTGTGCACAGCCTCTTCATTCGTTACCTTATCAGTCCATCTAATTTTCAACGTTCTTCTGTGGCAACACATCTCAAAGGCTTCGATTCTCGTCTATTATTCTGTCTTTGACAAGACCGTCGGCAGAACGAGGGTGACTTTTTATTGCTGGAAATCTTGGGACGCCATTGCTGGTGCTTTTTGTTCAAACTTTAAGCAGTGGTGGGGTTCGAATACGGGACCGAAGGCGTTTTGATCACTTGTGAAAAACATTACCTCTGGATCGCAGGTTACACATAATAAAGTTAGAAATGAGAAATATCTTCGCAAAATTCCTCCACAGATAATTCAGAAGCAGATAAAGTAATTTTCTCGAGCTAATAGGGTCGGGTTGTTGGGTGGGTAGTAATTCTGTCTGGATTTCAGTATCGAGAGTGAGTTTGGGTATTTTAAAGGCGAAGCGAGCGAACTGAGACAAAGATAAGTATTCGCTAGGAAGTTCCGAAATAAATGGGTATTGGGATATTCCCTTCGTCGAGGGTTGAGAATACTTTGGTTAGTCCTGAGCATAGTGTGGCAAGGAATATTCATAAGGTTTTTCAAGAGATCTCACGAAACGTTCTCGTCATTAATTTTGAAAATTCGGTAACCTACTGCTTTGTCATCTGGTAACACAAAGTACTGCTGTCAAACCGGCTGAATTAGTGAGAAATGGCAACAAGTAAATGAGTTTCCCTGTACGATCTTACACACGCCATGCGACCGATACTCAGTGTATACCAAGAATGGTAGCACGAACAGGTGAAAGGTTTATTTGGCACACTAGTGAGCATTATGGAGATACTGAGAAACCTGAACTTGGAGATGAACGCCATCTATTCTGCTTAGTTTTATTTACAAACGATAATAGGACAGTGTTATTTGAGGACTCTAGGAATATACTACAACCCCATAAGTATGGCTCCAGCACAGACCATGAAGACAAGATGAAACTATCTACAGTGCGCTCAAAGATATCCAAGCAGTCATTCTTCTCGGGCTCTGAATGTGATCTTGCACAGGACAGATGTAAACATAAATCATTCCAGATTTCAGTCATCCTGTCCTTCCTTCTAGCTACAGTTCTCACCGGTTCGACGGAGAACCAGCACCTAGAATGAGATTTTCACTCTGCAGCGGAGTGTGCGCTGATATGAAACTTCCTGGCAGATTAAAACTGTGTGCCCGACCGAGACTCGAACTCGGGACCTTTGCCTTTCGCAGGAGAGCTTCTGTAAAGTTTGGAAGGTAGGAGACGAGGTACTGGCAGAAGTAAAGCTGTGAGTACCGGGCGTGAGTCGTGCTTCGGTAGCTCAGTTGGTAGAGCACTTGCTCGCGAAAGGCAAGGGTCCCGAGTTCGAGTCTCGGTCGGGCACACAGTTTTAATCTGCCAGGAAGTTTCAACCAGCACCTAGTTATGAGATTTTCACTCTGCAGCGGAGTGTGCGCTGATATGAAATTTTGGCAGGTAGGAGACGAGGTACTGGCAGAAGTAAAGCTGTGAGGAGCGGGCGTGAGTCGTGCTTCGGTAGCTCAGATGGTGGAGCACTTGCCCGCGAAAGGCAAAGGTCCCGAGTTCGAGTCTCGGTCGGGCACACAGTTTTAATCTGTCAGGAAGTTTCAGCACCTAGTTATTTATCTCATCAGTCTTTTTTTACATTCGTCTGTCACACCAAATCTTAGACGCTTTGATTCTCTTCTTTTCCGGTTCTGCCATCTACTCAATGATTTCCACAAATGAAGGGTACATTACAAGTGATCGCGTTGGCCAATTTATTTCTGCAGTAGATGTTCGTGCACAGGCCAGGTCCTCTAAATACCAGTTCTGTATCTTTGTGCGATATGGGTATAATACGAACACCGAGTCTCTCGTCTACACGCAGTATCAATTGCTTCGTCAGCTAATCATCGAGTAACGGTGTGGAACCTATATGTAGCACATTCCTCACGTCTCCTTATAAGACTGCGACAATAACAAGTGTACTATAACTCTGCTCTCTTTGTTAAGGGTCTACGAACTGCATAATAAGTGTAAGGAGCCAAATGCAGTAACCATACTTTTTGGATGTCTACGTAGGCAAATCAGTTGCGAGTATCATGCAAACAGTGAAATACTCAGTGTTCTGCGTACTGTGACATGAAGAAGTGTATGTATTGGAATCTTAAAACTTTTTAAGTTCTGTGGTAGAAATCACTGTGCGGAACTCCTCGTTTAAGTCTCTCCAATAGCTGACGCTGAACGGCAGTATTTAATGAGTAAGTTTCTCTTTGTGAACCTTCTGAAAATTGATTATACCATTTTGCGATATTGGTCTATCGCAAAATCATCAGTTTTCTAATTGTTGCATGTAGACTGCGTGAAACAAAGTGGAGCACATTTCGTTGAGGCAATGTTTGTTGACCTGGAAGCAATGATGCATAAACCGTCACAGTCGTTCACCAAAAGAACCAAATGTCAGAAATGGAAAATCTGTTAATCACTATTATTAACAGAAACGTAAAAGTTCTCACACAGGGATTTATTACTGAGAAAATAAATACTGAGCTGGAGGTGTCAGGATCTTGTTGCGATTAGGTAGCGAAATTCATTTTGCAGAGTTTTAGTCACCGATTTTTGTTTCAAATAAACCTCTGGCCTTCGGCGCCACTGCAGTACGCCTGGATTTCACTACTGCCAGCTCCAGGTGCTTTAATTAATCACGAACTATGCCTTTGTCAAGTGGTATAGTCTTTTCTACTGCTGCAAATTTCGACTGAAAGAAAAATAAAAGACACGTAATTATTCGAGTAACACAGTGGAGTAAGGCACAACTAACGACGCAGAAAAGTTACTGTTTGTGGTGGAAGCGGCCTCATTTTAAACAACACAGCTGCCGCCGCCTGTTAAACCGCAGTGCACGCTACCAGTTTTCTTTTTCGCCGACTTATTTTTCTTATTGCGCTCTCTCTCTCACACACACTTTTCTCATGTCAGCTGCAAGCTCATTAGAAACAGTTTAGCTTAACACTAGCTAGTGAAGGGATGGAACCTTGCCACCTGCTAGAACAAGTGTTGTTTGAATGCGATGTGTTTTATGTACACTGTAAAAAGAACTCGGGCTTTTGTAGTCTTTTGTTCTCTCAGAAGCACTAACTTGATATGTGGAATGAAAAATTTAATCACTTTACCTTAACTACGTAATTCTTATGTCGTCGTTAATGAGTTTTACACGGAATAGAGACCAGGAAAAAGAAGGTCGACTCAAGAGACACTGCAGCAGCTGTTCGATACTGACAATCATTGGTGTGAAGCCGTCACACAACTGTTATTGAAGCAATATCGACGACATTCATCCCAGTTGTCAATCGTGTGATTATTGCCACATGTTTCGGGACAACAGTATCCAATTTTCAAGTGCTAACAACAAGGAAACCAGATAAACCAATCCTCATTGTACCAACAGACATATAAGGATTGCAGACGTCCTGAGTTATAACCTACATAAGGCCTCGCCACAACTTAAAAACCAGCTGCACGCGTGCATTGTCAAATCAAACAATAAAACGTAAACATCACAAGCCGGTGCATCCACCGTTAGTGAGGTACACCTGCAAAGTGGAAACCGCTGCCATCACCTACCAACGATGATATTTACTTAAAGCGTAATGCTCACCGGCTTACTGTTGAGAATTCCGAAATCGATTGCGCATTAAAGAAAACCGTCCTTGCAACCTAAGACGATTTTATTGAGAGTTCCAAATCATTACACGCTTGTGTTAACACCATCCGGTACGACAAATCATCAAAATATGATACATGTTTATTTATTGGCCTCAGTCGAACTCTGAAGGATATCTGGAGGCAATGAAAATAAAGTAGAGCAACGACTGAATAACAGGCACAAACTACAGTACGATAGTGTGGTTCGGCGACTTAGTGTCAGCCAGCAGATCCTAAGTTTTCGGGTCCTATCCAAAGTTAGTTCTAGGATTCTGAAGCCTTTCACTTATTGTTTCCTCTTGCAGTGCTTGTTGATCTGAAAAATACCGAGCTGAACCGTGGCTCAGTATCCAAGCGAAGCTGTAGGTCTGCTTATAACTGGCTGGATAAGTCAGTTCAAAGATCACAATGAGGCTACAGCATACCACCAGTAATAGGACTATGTGTAGTAAGTCTCTTAGTGGTTTAAACCAACCCTAGAGTTGTTCACAGCACTATCATTTCTAATGTATCATAATAAAGAGCTATGTTAAAAGATGATAGTATACAAACAATAATGATCAATAAGGTTCCTTTATTATCATTTTATATGATACGATGTTTTGACAGTAAGGTTCCTTTATAATCATTTTATATGGTACGATATTTGGACAGTGAGGTTTCTTTTTAATAATTTTATATGATACGACATTTGGATAGTGTCGGATAATTCACTAATTTGGAAAATCAGTGTTGGTCTCACGCAAATAATAAGCTGATGAGTAACTGGCGTTATTACATTCATTGAAAAAAACATGTGTGATTCCATGTTTCGTTTTATGAGGCACATTCCTCATGCAGATCTGGCAGAGTAACAGTCTTGTGTAGGCTGTTCCCCGCATTTGTTGAGTTCTGACCAAAAGTAAATGTGGATGCAAATTTCCTATCAATGAATCGACCACTGACAGAAGAGTCAAACTGCTTTTGTACAGTGATGTGTTTCTGAGAGTGAAAACATAATCCGAAACTTCACCAGAAACGAAACAGTCCACAGCTGTCAGTGCAAGGCAGTGGCAGTGCAGCAATACAATGTCCATTTAATCAGCCGGAAAGGGTACGGTCCATGTTCTCTGGCATGCAAAAGTGATTCTTTTTATTGATTACCCAGCCAAGCGAAAACAATAACCGCCTCGTTCGGGACAAACTAATTTAGCCCTACAACAATATGTAACCACTACAGAGGTATCTCTTTAATCAGCGTTGTGGGTAAAATCTTCTCAGGTATTGTTGAAAGGAAAGTGCGAGTATTAGATGAGGACCAATTGGATGAAAATCAGTGTGGGTTTAGGCCTCTTAGAGGTTGTCAGGACCACATCTTTAGCTTACAGCAAATAATGGAGAATTGTTATGAGTGGAACAGGGAAATGCATCTATGCTTTATAGATCTAGAAAAGGCATATGACCGGGTTCCTAGGCGGAAGTTATTGTCTGTTCTACGAGATTATAGAATAGGAGGCCAACTTTTGCAAGCAATTAAAGGTCTTTACATGGATAGTCAGGCAGCAGTTAGAGTTGACGGTAAATTGAGTTCATGGTTCAGAGCAGTTTCAGGGGTAAGACAAGGCTGCAACCTGTCTCCACTGTTGTTCACATTATTTATGAATCATATGTTGAAAACAATAGACTGGATGGGTGAGATTAAGATATGTGAACACAAAATAAGCAGTCTTGCATATGCGGATGACTTAGTTGTGATGGCAGATTCGATTGAAAGTTTGCAAAGTAATATTTCAGATCTAGATCAGAAATTTAAGAACTATGGTATGAAGATTAGCATCTCCAAAACGAAAGTAATGTCAGTGCGAAAGAGATATAAACGGATTGAGTGCCAAATAGGAGGAACAAAGAACAGGTGGACGGTTTCAAGTACTTAGGATGCATGGTTCAAATGGCTCTGAGCACTATGGGACTCAACTGCTGAGGTCATTAGTCCCCTAGAACTTAGAACTAGTTAAACCTAACTAACCTAAGGACATCACACACATCCATGCCCGAGGCAGGATTCGAACCTGCGACCGTAGCGGTCTCGCGGTTCCAGACTGCAGCGCCAGAACCGCGCGGCCACTTCGGCCGGCTAGGATGCATGTTTTCACAGGATGGCAACATAGTGAAAGAACTGGAAGCGAGGTGTAGCAAAGCTAGTGCAGTGAGCGCTCAGCTACGATCTACTCTCTTCTGCAAGAAGGAAGTCAGTACCAAGACTAAGTTATCTGTGCACCGTTCAATCTTTCGACCAACTTTGTTGTATGGGAGCAAAAGCTGGGTGGATTCAGGTTACCTTATCAACAAGGTTGAGGTTACGGATATGAAAGTAGCTAGGATGATTGCAGGTACTAGTAGATGAGAACAATGGCAAGAGGGTGTCCACAATGAGGAAATCAAATAAAAACTGGGAATGAACTCTATAGATGTAGCAGTCTGGGCGAACGGGCTTAGATGGTGGGGTCATGTTACACGCATAGGAGAAGCAAGGTTACCCAAGAGACTCATGGGTTCAGCAGTAGAGGGTAGGAGGAGTCGGGGCAGACCAAGGAGAAGGTACCTGGATTCGGTTAAGAATGATTTTAAAGTAATAGGCTTCACATCAGAAGAGGCACCATTGTTAGCACTGAATAGGGGATCATGGAGGAATTTTATAAGGGGGACTATGCTCCAGACTGAACTCTGAAAGGCATAATCAGTCTTAAATGATGATGATGATGACAATATGGGTGGGGAGGGGGGCGGGCGATTGTTACATTTCTGCTAAACCATCGTAAATCTACTTCTCCACATTTTCTTCAAAGGAAGTCACAATTTATCATTCGTGCATTAGTTAATTACAAATTATTATATTTACAATGGTATTCTACATACCAAATTAAGTACAGAATATAGTCTTTTATAACCTACTGCAATCGTAAATTTTTCGACGGTATAGTAATCTACGGTTAAAAAATTAAAATCCCTCTGGTGTAGGTTTCTTAAAAGTGACTCATCTATATTATAAAGCTTTTATTCACCTCAGCGCATCTCACAAATAATGAAAGAGAGGGATATGAAGTATAATTCCTAGGACATCCGAGCTATTAATAGGATCTGGCATGTTTACACGCACTTCTAAGAGCATGGAAAGACAAAGCATTAGAATCTGGTATGCTTCAGATAAGTGTAATAACTTTAACTTCGCTCAAGACATTGTTAGTGGGAATCCCTGACATTGAGTGCCATATGTGTTTATGTAATATGGAATTTTAACGATGCAGTTTGCAATAATATCCGATCAGATATTGAAAAAAAATATCACCCTGACACAGACACTGCCAGCTAGCTTATGAAGTATAAAATATGAGGCTATGCATCTCAAGAGGCCTATGGGTACAGCAGCCTTTCACTAAATGACTATTGATTCGTAGTTAATCATTAATACCATACAAACGTACATAGGCAAAAATGTATGTTATTTCCAATCAACCATGATGGCATCTCTTCATAAAAATATTCTGGAGATAAAATAGCCCTCATTCGGATCCTCTTTTTTTGTTATGTTTCTTGTTGGCATCTGAGTACCCCCATATAGCCATATATGTAAGAAAATAATAATGATATAGAACAGGTATAAGCACGAAAGCAAATTGATAAAAACAAACACTAATGACCATTACATAAAACAAAGAGAGAAGCACCTGAAAATATCTGAAATTACACAAAGTTACTTAGTTTATGTGAGTTACTTCATATCTCTCTTGTTGATTCCTTTAGACAGGATTAAAGTTCTTTATAGTGTGTGCTTGCCATTCTGATCTTTGGGCGAGGACTACTCGGAGGGTCATCGTCATGAAAAAACACAAAACTATCATCTTACGGATCGGAATTTGAGATGCCTTAATCGAGTAGTAGGGCACAGAATTTAAAGGAGGAAATGGGTAGGTTAAAGTTAGATGTAACGGCAATTAGTGAAATGCGTTTGTGGGGCGGCATGTTGGAATTTTTTTATTATTTACTGTTGCATAAATGTTTGTAGAATGTAGAATTTGTTTGAATGGAGAAACACTGCATTTCTTGCCGTTTTACCATATGTGCGGCGGCGGGTGGAATTATTGTTGTTAAAAATGTTCCTATTATTTAGAATGTTATTTATGCTGTCTTTCGCCGTTCTCAACACTGACTCTCTAACTACAATATTGGCAACCAGAAAGTGATTAGCAAAACGTGAAGCCTGTAATTAGAATTCCTAGTGCCCACTTCATCCGAGAATACACTTATAGTTACAGCTTATAGCTCTAATGAATTAGGAGATTGTCTGGGATTTATAATCAAAAACAGTCGTGAAAAAACGTCCTGTATTCTGAAAGCCACAGATGAAAACAAAAGAATCCACACAATCTAACTAACAGAGCAGTTCAGAGTCTAATGCGCTGATGCCACTATAACTGTCCAAATTAAATATTTAAATGAATGCTCGCCATAATTTGATGATTAGGTTCATCAAACGCCACGCTAAATAATGGTAGAATGTTTGTCCCGCAGCGGCACGTGAAAATACGACAATACGCAAACTGAAGATCGATAATTAAAGTCAACCCAGAATTAACACTTCACTCGGAAATGATTTCATGGTTACGCGTACCCCGAGTAACTTAATACGGCATCCGAGGCTGTTTGTAGCAATTATACCGACGCGACGCAACTCCCGGCACAGATGGCGTGCTATTCAGCGTCTGGAGAGAACTGGGGCCTTCCTTCCTCGCGCAGCGTTCTTATATATAAAGCCGCGGTGCGGACGGCTAAGGGAACGCCTGATCAAATCGGCTCTCCCGACTAGCCGCTGGACTAGTAATGCACCACTTTAGATTACCGAATAAATCGTAGCTTCTTTTGCTGATGGCCGATGAAGCTCTTAATTTAAATGTGCATTCAGCACACAGGTAAGTAATCATGATAAAAGTTTTACGTGGCTAAGTTAAATATTTTGGGCAAGAGAAATAATTTAATTACACTGCACGCAGTAGACGAGCTCTGAACTGGCCCTTTGGAGATACGCTATCGCTATAGTTTTATAGGTATTCAAATGAAACTTCTCACATCTTCATAGTTATAGCGGATCTCCAACCTACTTAAATATAAACATCCTAGCCTTATTTATTAGCCTACTTAATCCAGCTTGCTTCCTTAAGTTTTAAGGCAAAAACCAGAAAATATTGAATTTCAACTAAAATCTTAAATTGTGAGAGCCAGAAGACTGTTTCTATTAAATATTTATGAAAAAGGAATCTAATTATAAATTTTGAAGTCTCTAGCTCTTTTCTGTTGCGCCAATGATTTTTACAGAAAAACGTCCAAATTTCGAAAATGGCTAAAGTTATCGAACTGATATTCAACACATATTAATTTAGTATTACTCCTGACATGCTAGAAACATTTTAGGTTATTTATTTGATTTTTAAAGTATTGCGCAACATTTATGACATCAGAGCTAGTTACAGCGGACTGGCTGGCACACAATGGAAAGACTGATGTGAACTTACTACGGCGTGAGTAGGCTGCTTCCCTACACGTTGGCAGCAAGAACTGCACTCATGGCCAGTTGAGTGCAGAGTTATCAATACAAAATAAAACAGTGGTGATGCAGGATTAGGTTTAATAATGAATAAGAAATTTACGATAACTTAGCTTTACCATCAACAGCACTGTCAAAGTATTAGCGTAGACAAGACAGACGCCAGCCGTTGTGGCCGAGTGGTTCTAGGCGCTTCATGCTGGAACCACGCGACGACTACGGTCGCAGGTTCGAATCCTGCCTCGGGTACGGATGTGTATGATGTCCTTACGTTAGTTAGGTTTAAGTAGTTCTAAGTCCTAGGGGACTGATGACCTCAGATGTTAAGTCCCATAGTGCTCAGAGCCATTTGAACCATTTGAACAAGACAGACACGAAGTCAACGTCCGCCAGAATAGTACAAGTTTGAATGGCAACTTGCTGTGCAGATGTTAAAGAGTTGCAAGAATGTGTGATGAGATAAAGTAAGTTATTCAGAGAGTTAAGGGAGACGAAAATTTAAGTGTGGTGCGGGGCTAGAATTGTATATTAGGAAAACGAAGAGAAAAAAGAATAGTAAGAGAACGCGTGCTGGTGGAAAGGAATAAAAGACAAAGCCACCCGGTAGAATATTGCACACAACATAATTTAGTAATCGTTACTACTTGGTTTAAAAGTTGTGAAAGAAAATTGTAGACGTAGAAGAGATCTGGAGGCATAGGAATGCTTCAAATAGATCACATATTGATGTCGACCCACTCTGACCACTATTTATTGTGTATTAACTGCAGATTAAGACTGAAGAAATTCCAGAGAGCAAAGGACTTGGAAGACAATTTGTATGGAATCACTAGTGCCTTGAAAAGAGGCTACAAGTTGAACATCAGAAAAGTGAAACAAGGGTGAGGGAATATAGTCAAAAGCGGCGGTTGTGGCCGAGCGGTTTTAGGCCCTTCAGTCTGGAACCACGCTGCTGCTACGTTCGCAGGTTCGAATCCTGCCTCGGACATGTCCTTAGTTGGGTTTAAGTAGTTCTAAGTTCTAGGGGACTGATGACCTCAGATGTTAAGTCCCATAGTGCTCAGAGCCATTTGAGCCAGCCAGTGTAGTCAAAATAAATCAGGTGATTTGGTGTGAACTGCATTAGGAAATGAGACGTTAAAAGTAGATGATGAATGTTGTTACTTGGTTAGCAGAACATATGATTATGGCTGAAGTAGGGAGGATATAAAACGCAGACTGGCTACAGAACGAAAATCGTTTATGAAAGAGAGAAGTTCGTTAACATCTAACATAAATGAATTAGAAAGCCTTTGCTGAATGTATTTGTGTGGAGTGTACACTTGAACGGAAATGAGACGTGAGTGAATAGCAGTTCTGACGAAATGGAAGCAGCATGCCTCGAATCAGCAAAAATAGAAGGTCTTGATATGTTGTGCAGTGAGGAATGCTGAAATTTAGAATAGTAGATCGGGTAACTAATGAGGAGAGACTGATTCGAACTGGGGAAAAGAATTCGTGGCACAACTTGAATAAACGTAGGGATCAGTTGATAGGACATACCAGGCAGACAGGAAGCATGGTTACCTCGGGATGACGCGTTGAAAGTGGCCACTAGGTACATCGTTTCTCTTGAGCGCGTTTCTGGACTAAAGGAGTGAAATCAGTGTTAGTTAGAACAATGCCTTGGAGAGGCCTTTCTTCGGATCCACAGTTTTATTGTGACGGGTCCCAGAACGAGCATCAAACCACACTAAATTAACTAATGTCTATGTGATTTTCCCTTGCAATCCATATTTCATTCAAAGCATGTATTACATTTCTATTTGTTTGGTACTACTTGTTGAGATGTTTGACTTTTTGAGATATTCTTGCACTTCAACGCCGTTTGCGTTTAATGAGTTGTAAGGCAAGATCCATAACTGTAAATACGAATGCCACTTGCAGCTAACGTTTTTGCGTAAACTGAGCTTCATGAAAGCGTGAATTACATATAAGTCTCTCTGACTTCCGGGATACAGAAGAAACGGAATGTGTAAAGTAATGCAACACAAGATCAAATGTAGGATCAAGTAGACTCTTACTCCACTTGGCAAAATTAAGTTAATCTTTTCCAAATCCACACAGAAAAAAAGCTTCTTTCTAGTGCTTGAACTCAGAATCTTTCGTTCTGTTTCCATTATGCAGTGGTACATATTGATTTTCTGCGCTTTACAGAGGCACAGATATTTCGAGCCCTGGTCGGACATTCTGTATTATTCCTGCAATAAACAACACTTTTGACATATGTACTTTATTACTCTTTTGTTTTCATTAAATTTGCATCTCATTTGTGTTAAAATTGTGACGTCAATTATAATTTAATTTTAAATGTAATTTACTGTTTGCCGTCCGGTTTTATCAGTTCATTTTTCAGCACTCATTCTGGTGCAGTTGTTTTCCAAAGACATACAATGCATATTAACTTTTGTTATGATGACTCCTCTCCTTAACGTCTGTCTCGTAATTCTGTGAACAGAGATACTCTTCATTCGAAGACAGGTGTGCGTAAAATATAGTCTCCATTTTTTGCTTACTTGAATTGGTTTATCAGAGAAATGAAGGAAGTCTTAGACCAAGACTGGGATGCGGAAACTAGCCCAAAAGGAATCTGATAACAGAAACAAAACAACAGTGGGGACACTTGTCAGTAGCGGGGAAAAAATTAAACGTGAAGTCAGGTTTGCACAAGTTTCGTCGTAGGACAGACAAAAGTGGCAGCAACGAGCCGTTTTCGCACTGTCATACGAAACACTACCTCTCTATGAGCCTTTCGCATCTAAAGATTCAGTTCTTAAAGCGAAAATCTATGGCAGACTTTAACTTCAGACCTTCCTTTGCTGCTTCTGTCGCTTGCATTCTGTGTGACATCTGACTGCGTTTAATAACAATGATAGTACACCTAAATCTAGATGTCTACTGTGCATTACACACTTAAGTGCCTGGCACAGGGTTATCGATCTGCTTCCAAACTAATTCTCTACTTGTCATTCTCGGATAGCACACGGAAACAGCGAACACTTAAATCTCTTCGTGCGAATTCTAGTTTCTATTATTTTATTACGGTTATCATTTCTCGCTATACAGCTTAGCGTCAACAAAATATTTTCATATTTGGAGGAGATAACTGGTGAGAGAAATTTCGTGAAAAGTTTTCAGCGCAACGAAAAACGCCTTCGTTTTAATAATTCTCCAACTCAACTCGCGTATTACATCTGTGACATTATCTCACCTATTTCACGATAATATAAAAAATGCTGCCCTTCATTGTACTTTTTTGATGCCTTCCGTAAATTCTCTCTGGTACGGGTACAATACCTCGCAGCAGTATTGCAAAAGAGGTCGAACAAGCTTAGTATAGGCGGTCTGTTCAACTGGTATTTTTCATCTTGGAAGTGTTCTGCGAATAAAATACAGTCTTTGGTCCGGCTTTCTCGTAACGTTTTTTACATGATTGTTCCAATTTACGTTTTTTGTGACTCTGATACTATATTCTTTCAAAAAACGTAACGTTCACCAGTGAAAATAATATGGTTCAAATGGCTCTGGGTACTATGGGACTTAACATCTGTGGTCATCAGTCCCCTATAACTTAGAACTACTTAAACCTAACTAACCTAAGGACATCACACACATCCATGCCCGAGGCCGGATTCGAACCTGCGACCGTAGCGGTCACGCGGTTCCAGACTGAAGCACCTAGAACCGCACAGCCACACCGGCCGGCCAAACAAAAATATGGCAAAGGCCCAATAATGGCGCTGCTCCATAACACAGCTCAATCGGTAACTTTGGGAGAATACATTTGTTTGATTCACACCAATGGGAATTTACGGAACCCCAAAATTGCCAGTTTTGCTTACACACGACTTCATTCAGGCGTAAGTGTGCTTGACCTGAGACCCAGATGTAGCCAACAACAAAATCTTCAATCTCTGCGAGAATCTGCTATGCAAAGTTAGGCCTCTGTTGCACAGTTCTTTGAGGTAATGCCTGGTGGCTTAGTACTTTGAATGAAGAGACGTGTACTCTCTATCTCATGTTTTCTGTGTGTCAGATTGCTTCAAACCAGCCTCCACTACAGTTATTAGGGCGAATTCCTGAGGTTTTTCTGAGTAATTCTAGAAACTGTGTCGACATTATCTGGAGTAACTACATGTTGTCTGGGGGCCAATATTCGCTGCTAGATCGTCAGCCGCGATGCCTGTCCACTGGAACTTGGGGAAGAGCCTGCGAATGGTTTTCGTACTGCGTCCTTTTAGAAAATTACATCCTGTTTGGAAACTGCGCTTTTTTGCCCTAAGACTGTGTTCTAACCTGTGATATTTGAGTACCAGAAAAACGCGTTGTTCAGTGGAATACGTGATTTCAAAGTCTTCTTTCGGTGCGCTAATCTCAGCTCACGTTTCAACGGCGAAAGTAGCCACTGTGAGCTGCGGCGCGTTATTTATAGCCACTACGTATTCCGATTGCAGCACCAACCGTCAGAAGCTTTTCGAACTATTTACAAACTTCTGTACAAAATTCCTGCTTTTACATCAAACACACTGTTTGTTGCACTCGTCTATCGATCATAGATTTCGAGGGATTTAGTTTCAAAACCAGGGACTCCTTCGCTGGACACACTGTAGCTGCCCCACATTTAAACTACATAAAATAAAACAGGTAGCACCTGGTATGTTGCCCCCGCTACTAGCACAGTGTTTCTGGAATACAGAAGACCTTGATCCGGTCAGACAGTTTTAATCTCGTAATTCCTGTATTTTCTTAATACTTTACACAGTACACAGGCCAAACAAATCTCCTGCAGTGTGTGCCACTGGAGTTGGATGAGCACCTGCGTGACGTTTTCGAGCTTTCCAAACGAACCTGTGACGAAACACACTGCTCTTCTTTGTATTTTCTCTATCTCCTCTATCAATCTTGCCTGGTATCGATCATAGGCTGACGAAAAATGCTCGAGTATTGGTCAAAGGAGGCTTCAGCAAGCAATTTACGTGGATGGACTACACTTCCTGAGCATTCTTCCAATGAATCTCAGTCTGGCATCTCCCTTATGTGCTCCTTCCACTTTAAAACGCTCCAGAATAGAAATTTCCGATCAAAACACCTTCAGCCGTCTACATTTCAAGTTGTTATTCTACACTCATGCTCATAAATTAAGGACAATTGCAGAATGTGGAGCCACACAACGTGGCACTACACAAAACTTGCGCTAATAGCATAGGCACTTTGGGAACATACACGACACAGATCTGTAAGTCCACGGTATTGGTGATAATTTGAGAAAATCGTCTCGAAACACATGTGCTAAACGCCACTGTTTCCTGCGCATGTACCCCGACGTCAATATGGGATATGATCACCATGCACACGTACACAGGCCGCACAACGGGTTGGCACACTCTGGATCAGATGGTCGAGCAGCTGCTGCGGTACAGCCTCCCATTCTTGCACCAGTGCCTGTCGGAGCTCTTGAAGTGTCCTAGGGGATTGAAGACGTGCAGCGATACCCCGACCGAGGGCATCCCAGACGTGCTCGACGGTTTTAGGTCTGGAGAACAGGCAGGCCACTCCATTCGCCTGATATCTTGTGTTTCATGGTACTCCTCCACAAAGGCAGCTCGGTGGGGCCGTGCGTTACCATCCATCAGGAGGAAGGTGGGACCCACTGCACCCCTGAAAAGGCGGACATACTGGTGAAAAATGACGTCCCGATACACCTGATCTGTTACAGTTCTTCTGTCAAAGACATGCAGGGGTGTACGTGCACCAATCATAATCCCATCCCATACCAGCAAACCTCGACCTCCATAGAAGTCTCTTTCAAGGACATTAATGGGTTGGTATCTGGTTCCTGGTTCACGCCAGATGAAAACCCAGCGAGAATCACTGTTCAGACTATACCCGGACTCGTCCGTGAACATAACCTGGGACCACTGTTCCAAAAACCATGTACTGTGCTCTTGACACCAGGCTTTACGTGCTCACCTGTGACCAAGGGTCGGTCAAATACACCTTGCAAGTCTCCTGGAGAATAAACGCTGTCTGTTCAGTCGTCTGTAGACTGTCTATCTGGAGAAAAGTGTTCCAGTGGCCGCGATAAGGTCCCGAGAAATACTACTTGCTGTACTCCGTGGCCGTCTGCGGACACTGATGGTGAGATACCGCTCATCTTGTGGTGTTGTACACTGCGGACGTCCCGTACTGTAGCTCTTGGACACTTTTCCTGTCTACTGGAATCGTTGCCATAATCTTGAGATGAACTTTGTGGCACAACATGGCCCATGCTACGACCTGCTGTGTTTGACCAGCCTCCAGTCGCCCTAGTATTCTATCCCTCATAACGTCATAAATATGTGTCCTTTGAGCCATTTTCAACACACAGTCACCATTAGCACATCTGAAAGCGTCTGCACACTTACTCGCTACACCGTACTCTGACATGCACCAACACACCTCTGCGTATGTGGACTGCTGCCAGCGCCACCGTGCTGCCACCGCAGGTTAAATGCACCACATGGTCATACCCCGAAGTGATTTAAACCCCCAAACCACCCACCAGAGCGTTGTTTCTCCATGTATCAGTATTATTCTTAATTTATGAGCAACCATTTTCAGCGCTACATTGCGCCATCTTCAGGGCACTGTGAAAAGACAAAAATGAAGTGTCAAATTCATAACAAAAGGGGCGGTATAAGTATTACATACAGTGTTAATATGTAATAACATACAACAATATTGAACTGTACAGGGAGTAACATCAGGGTTACTGATGAATTAAGGGAAAAAAAATGACAAAACTTGAAACTTCTCCTTTGAATGTAAAGTATGACAGTGCTGGAAAAACTCTTATGTTATTAGATTTTCAAACAGCTGCGCAAAACTCAACATACTCAGACAGTTTTCTCATTACTTATTCTGATCAACACTAAACTGACACACAATAATTTTTAGCGCAGCGCAATCTGACTTTCAATAATCTCTACAAAAGAATGACCCTGACTAACAATAACCTATTCCTTCCATGAATCACTTACATCACAAAAATCTTCGTTACTCGAACTACTGCAATACAGCGAGCGCCAATACTGCCAGCTAAATAAAAGATTCTCACTACTGAAGGCACTAACTACTGATAGGCATAGTTATCAAATGAAAGATTTTGATAGAGAACAAACAATGTATTCACCTTAATAATGTTCAAAAGTCATCATATATATATCTATCAATTCATGTCATACATCATTACAAATTTTCTTTTTCTGGCGGACTCACGTGTGGATCGTCCGCTCTCAAAACTCTGGCATCTCTCTCTCCACATCCACCACTGCTGGCGGCTCACCTCCAACTGCGCAACGCTACGGCTGTTCACGTCCAACTGCCCAACACTACAATAGCGAATAATCCAACAATGCCAACTAGCCACAGACTGCACACAGCACAGTCAGTGATTTTCATACAGAGCACTACGTGGCGTTACCAACATGAAAACCTGAATAGCCTACTTACAAACTGTATGCCCATCTTTTCAGAGATGGTTGCGGGACCTCTGATTTTTTAGTGCAGAACGTCAAATCAAACACCTTTCAGCCGTCTAAACTCTCAGATTGTTATTTTACTGGGCTACCACTTCCGGAGATATATTACGCCATCTTGAGGCCCCCTGACCGACGTTCAAACCATTCAGTCGACAAGACGTGATCGATCGAGTAGGGAGGCCAGCACAACTGGAACTGTGTTCGGACTACACCATCACACTCCTGGCCTTGTGACATCTTGTTGAAGAATACCGCTGCCATCGGGAAACATGATCATCACGAAGGGTGTACATTGTCTGCAACCGGTGTACGATACTCCTTGGCCGTCATGGTGTCTTGTACGGGGTCCACTGAACCCACGGATACCCACGCGATGTTCAAAGAGCATAACGGAGCCGCCGCCAGGGTGACAAGGAGCAGTTCCCCTGGAAGACGACTGATTCGCGCCCTTGCATCGGGATTCATCAGACAATGCAACGCTCTGTCACTGCGCCAACATCCAGTGCCGATGGTCACGTGACCTTATCAGTCGTAGTTGCCGAAGTCGTGGTGTTAACGTAGGCACATGCGTGGGTCGTCGGCTGGGGTGGCCGATCATTATCAGTGTTCGGTACACTGTGTATTCTGACACACCTGTACTCTGTCCAGCATTAAAGTCTGTAGTTCAATTCTTTTATCTTGGCGGCTCGCGCATGCCCGCCCAGACGCGGGAGATTGCTGCGTTGCCAGTTGCACACGACGCACGCGCTAAGAGAAGCAGCACCATAGTATAGTATAGTTCGCAAACTTAACATTTAGGGGGGAGCGCGCAGTTCATGAAGTAAAGCCACCACGGCCGCATTAACCCTTTCGCTGCTACAGAGACGTGCTCCCCGCATTCCGCGCTGTGCGCGATTTTGTCACTGCACTGCTCGCCTGTGCTGACACATGGTGTTTCGACTGCTTTGACACACTTATCATTGGATTCCACAAAAACTATATGGCCCAAAAATTAGATTCTTACACCTTTTCTTGACTGATACCTTCCCCCCATAAATGACTTAATTTTGTTTCGATGGTCAACGCAGTTATTATGCAGCATTAAATATAGTAAACCATTGCACGAAATTTTGAAGAGTTTGCAGAGGTAAAAGTCCTTAGAGTATACTTTCCATATGGTCGATTTTAGTTGCCACAATGTTGAGAATGGAATGTGGACAAGATACCTAAATTTCATACCGGGCGAGGTGGCGCAGTGGCTAGCACATAGGACTCGCATTCGGGAGGGTGACGGTTCAATCCCGCGTCCGGCCATCCTGGTTTAGGTTTTCCGTGATTTCCCTAAATCGCTCCAGGCAAATGCCAGGATGGTTGCTTTCAAAGGGCACAGCCGACTTCCTTCCCTAATCCGATGAGATCGATGACCCCGCTGTCTGGTCTCCTTCCCCAAACAACCCAACCCCAACCTAAATTTCATATAAAATTTGATTGATTGAAGTGCTTTAAAATGAAGCCAAACGCGCCCGGTGTAAATAAAACTTTTATTACAGTCACGAAACACGGAATATTTCTCAATATTACATACGACACCTATGTGGTACTTAAATTAAATGAGATATTGTTATACAGTAAATTTTATATGAAATTTAGGTATCTTGTCCACATTTCATTCTCAACATTGTGGTAACTAAAATCAACCATACGGAAAGTACACACTATGGACTTTTACCTCTGCAAACTCTTCAAAATTTCGTGCAATGGTTTACAATATTTAATGCTGCACAATAACTGGGTCGAACATCGAAACAAAATTGATTTATGGGGGGAAGGTATCAGTCAAGAAGATGCGTAAAAATCTAATTTTTGGGCCAAATAGTTTTTGTGAAATCGAATGATACGTGTGTCAAAGCAGTGCGAACGCCATGTGTCTGCATAGGCGAGCAGTGCAGTGATGACTAAGTCGCGCACAGCGCGGAATGCGGGGAGCACGTGTCTCCAGCAGCGAAAGGGTTAATGAAGAGACAAAGCACTAGAAATTTCAAAAAAATTGCATTCAAACGAATAAAATTCGTGAGGTAAGACACTTCGATATTGTTTTTAAAAAAAGAAAATATTAAGCACCGCACAAGGTTTGAACTCTTCACCTTTCGCTTACTCGTTGTTTTATTTTTTTTTTTTTAACGTCACTTTGTTTCGCTTTCGTTCGTTGTATCTGCTCGGGGCGGACGTCGTAAGACATCCGTTTGAGTTCGTTGATGATCGATTAACTCAGTTTTTTTATTACAGAGGGCAGCTAACCCTCTGACCGAACACGCTGAGCTACCGTGCCAGCATAGTTCAGCGCCTAAACCGTTACGCTACCGCAGCTCGTCCTATAATGTGGGTTAATGAGGACAAACACTGTTGGTATGACTACGAATTACTCAAACTTCGTCGAAGTACAATAGGAAATAAGCAATTACCGCTGTTCTTTATTGTGAAAAAGCGGTTCGTGAGATTGATACAATCACCTTTCCTTGCTATCGCCTGAATTAGGAGTCTTATTGCTTGTTTGGTTTAATTAATTAATAGAATATGAAGCAATTGGTATAAAGAATGCTTTTTCCAAACTTTCTATAAAAGAAAAGTCAAATATCAAGACATTGCTTTTGTTCTATTACTTTATTTATGACTGAACGTTTATAAAACTGAAGACACTCGTCCGTGCTCTGCTCTGCAGTCGAGATCTGGCCACGTCGTTCTCTGTTCATTGGCTGACTGTGTTTTGTGACGTCAGATGCGCAGAACAAACCTAAACTCGGCCGCCAACATAAATGACGCGCACTTTAGTTGCGACACAGTTCGCCGCCTATCCTGTTTTACCTGGCTGCCCAGCCTACGACATCCGACATCTGTATTGAGGTGTGGCCGCCTAGTCCCATGGCGTCTGGACATGGTTTCACATTGGTTTCGCCACGTGTTAAAGACACAACAGCAAGTCGTGCAGTTTCCGAAGTGCTTGTACCGACCTTCCGGGCTATCGCTATCTGCCCTCGGTGAAACTCATGTAGATCGCGCGCCGTCTCCATTCTACACACAGACAGCAAGCTCACCGATACTACATGCTCCGTGCGTGTGTCTGACTAGTAATCATTCCTCGCCAAGTGACGCAGCTGTCTCCTGGGCGCGTTTATGTCAATAGTAAAATGGCCCTGAGCACTATGGTACCTAACATCTGTGGTCATCAGTCCCCTAGAACTTAGAACTACTTAAACCAAACTAACCTAAGGACAGCACACACATCCATGCTCAAGGCAGGATTCGAACCAGCGACCGTAGCTATGTCAATAGTAGGTCGGTGGTCATAATGTTCTGGCTGATCAGTGATGTCCGGGTCCACAAACTTAGTGAAATTTTTGAATGACTTACTAATTATTTCATCTTTTTGCCTGCTTTTAATCTACAACCTCAGTATCATTTGTGGCTATCGCTTTCATTTATCACATATTTCTGTCACTTCTCTTTTCTGCGCACCCATTTCACGAACCACATAATATCGACTACATATGTCAGGACGTTTACGCTTTGTACTTCATACTATACCCGCTTTTGTGATCCATTTACTACGCCTGCTATACGTGATTTAAACTTAAATTCTTATATCATTATTTCATCAGATTTCTAACGTGTATGGTATATGGAACAGCAGACAAATTGACACCACCACATGCAAATGCTCTAACGTGGCCTGTCACAGATTTACATTATTGACTGGCTCACAACATCCCTCGAAAGTAGCCTTGAAATTTTCAGTTTCAACGTTCATCAATTTCATATTTATGTGTTTTGTATTTGATGACTGATGCTTTCAGAGTGTTTGAAAATGGCTGTGTCTAAACTGCAGTCACAATAACTAATTTTTAATAGCCTAAAGTGGAATGATTCATTAAAAAAAACCTAATGTGTGTTGCCTATTTATACAGATTGTGCCATTTAATAAGAAGCACCCCCTTCACTTCGCGAATGATTCAACTAATCGAAACGAGATTTTCGACAGATGATAGTACAAACAGGGGCACGTAATTTACTACGGATTAAACACTCTGAACTCTTGTATCAATCCAGGGAATGAATTAGTGTGTTTTCTTTCAGGGGAACGATATTACATTTTGTGCTGCATTTATTTCTAAGTTCAAAATTACATCCGAAACTATTTTTCTCGTTAAGTAGGCCAGACTGTCACTTATTTATATTCTTTTGTATGCACATTTTCGGTTTTTCCTTTGTTCTATTTTTTCCCCTTCGTATATTTGGCAACTCTTAAGAGAGAAAACTCGGAGGAGAATACGTAAACTTCACTATATGTCATGAAAACAAAATAAAATATAAAATACAGAAAAGTAAGACACAAAATCCATTACTACAACGTGAGTGAGCGCGTTGAGCATTTTAGCAGGCAACTGTTTCAGCCAATGCACAATGTTTAGTTTACTCAGTATTTTGGGTCTCTACAAACGGTGCAAGCAGTTGACTTCACTGAACCAACCGTACCGGGGTAGGGAGCTACTTACGGATCGATTAAAACATGACGGAACGCAGCGGAAAGGAACGTCACAACAATCTACAGTGCTTATGAAATGGTGGCACATATTTACACAGGCCGTCAACGGAAGGCGACGAGACCGGACGAGGCGTGTCGTCGCCGCATGACATCGGAAGCTCAGTTCTCACTAATGCCGTTACGTTGTGGTCGTCTTCAGTCTAAAATATCATATGATGCAGCTCTCCGTGCTACTCTATCCTGTGCAAGCCTCTTCATCTCAGAATAACTACTGTCGCCCATATACTTCTGTGTGCTCACGGTATTCATCTCTTGGCCTCCCTCTATAATTTTTACCCCAGACACTTGCCTCCAGTACTAATCCCTTGATGTCTCACAATGTGTCCCATCAACCGTTCCATTCTTCTAATCAGGGAGTGCCACAAATTTTTTTTCTCCCCAATTCTATTCAGTACTTCCCCATTTCTTTAGTGATCATCCCATCCGTCTCTAGTACCACACATCAAAGGCATGTGTATTCTTCTCTACACTGTTTAATCGTCCATGTATCACTTCCATACATGGCTACACTCCTTACAGATACTTCCAGAAAAGACTTCCTAACTCTTTAATCTATATTCGATGTGTTATCACATTTTTCTTCTTCATAAACACTTTTCTTGCAACTGTTTGTCTATATATGAGTATTATATCCTCTATACTACCTGTGTCATCAGTTGTTTAGTGTACCCCGATAAACAAAACTCATCAACTACTTCAAGTGTCACGCTTCCTAATCTAATGTCCTGGACGTCATCTGATTTAAACTCGCTACATTCCATTACCCTTGTTTTGATTTTCTTGATGTTCGTCTTATATCCTCCTTTCAAGATACTGTTCACCTGCTCTTCTACGTCCCTTGCTGTCTCTGACAGAATTACAATATCATCGACAAATCTCAAAGTTTTTATTTCTTTCCCAGATCTTGAATTCCTACATCAAATCGTTCTATGGTTTTCATTATTGCATGCTCAGTATACAGACTGAATAACGTCAGGGATGGACTACTACCCTGTCTCACTCCCTTCTCAACCGCTGTTCCCTTTCATGCCACTCGACTATTGTTAACTGCCGTCTTTTCTTCTGCACAGCCTGTAAATAGCCTTTTGCTCCCTGCAGTTCAGCGCTACTACTGTACCTTCAGAATTACAAAGAAAGTAGTCTAGTCAACATTGTCAAAAGTTTTTTCGATGTCTACAAATTCTATTAACGTAGGTTTACCTTTCCTTAACCTATCTTCTAAGAGAGGTCGTAGGTCAGTATTGTCTCAAGTGTTCCTGTATTTCTCTACAATCGAAACTGATCTCCTGGAGGTCGGCTTGTGCCATTTTTCCCATTAATCTGTAAGGCATTCATATCAATATTTTTGAATCATGACTTATTAAACTGATAGTTTGGTAATAGTCAAACTTTTCAGCACTCTCTTGCTTTGAAATTTAATTATTACTTTCTTTTTGAAGTCTTATGGTATTTCGCTTTCCTCATACATCTTGCATACCAGGCGAAAAAATTTTGTCTTGGCTGACTCTGGCAAGGCTATCAGTAGCTCTGACGGAATGTCGTCTACTCCTGGGGCCATGTTTCGAGCTAGGTCTTTCGGCGCTCTGTCAAATTCTTCTTGCTGTATCGTATCTCCCATCTCATTTTCATCTACGTCCTCTAGTCATATCTGCCTAGCCATTTTACACTTCCAGTCAATCTTACTTTTTAGTCGTTTGTATTCCCTTTCGCCTGCTTCATTTGCCGTATTATCCAGGGACTTCTATTAGGACTTGTCTCTACCTATTTGATGCTCTGTTGACATTATTTCTTCTCTCAAAGCTAACCGTTCGCATATCGTATTCCCTTCTTCTGTTCTTGTCAATAGTTGGTTATGCTGAATGCTCTGAAACTCTTATCAACCTGTGAGTCTTTCAACTTATCCAGGTTCACACTCCCTAATTTCCTACCTTTTTGCAATTTCTTTAGTTTTAATCTACAGTAACCGGTAACAACCAATAAACTGTTGTCAGAGTGGACATTTGGCCCTGGAAATGTCTTACAATTTAAAATCTGTTTCCGAAATTCTGTCTCTGCATTATACGGTGTCTCCAGGTCTCCTGTCCGCCTACTTCGCTGGGTTGTAACGTGCTTGCCTCCCATACACTGGGCCCGGGTTCGATTCCCGGCCGGGTTAAAGATTTTTCTCCCCTCGGGGACTGGGGTTGTGATGTACTTCATCATCATTTCCTCCTTCTCATCGGCCGTAAGTCGCCCAATGTGGTGCCGACTGAAATAAGACTTCGCGGCCGAACCCGATTGGGACATCCCGGCCAACGATGCCATACGATCATTTCTTTTCAGGTCTCCTCCACGCACACAGCCTTCTTTCAAGGTTCTTAAACGAAGTGTTAGTGACGATTTAATTATGCTCTCTGTAAAATTCTACCAGATAGCTTCCTCTTTCATTCCTTCGCACTGTCCATTTTTTTTTTTTTTTTTTTTTTTTGATTTGTCAGTCTTCTGACCGGTTTGATGTGGCCCATCACGAATTCCTCTCCTGTGCTAACCTCTTCATCTTGGAGTAACACATGCAACCTGCGTCCTCAGTTATTTGGTGGATGAATTCCTATCTCTGCCTTCCTCTACAGTTTTCACCCTCTACAGCTCCCTCTATCACCCTGGAGGTCATCACCTGATGTCTCCACTGGTGTCCTATAATCCTGTCCTTTCTTGCTGTCAGTATTTTCCATATATTATTTCCCCAGCGATTCTGCGGAGACTCTCCTCATTCGTTACCTTACCAATCAACATAGTTTCAACATTCTTCTGTGGCGCCATATCTCAAATATTTGATCCTCTTCTGTTCCATTATTCCCACAGTCTGTGTTTCACTACCATGCCATGCTGTGCTCCAAACGTACATTCTCAGAAATTTCTTCCTCAAATTAAGGTCTATGTCTGACACTAGTAGACTTCTCTTGGCCAGGAATGCCCTTTTCGTGAGTGCTAGTCTGCTTTTGATGTCTCCTTGATCGGGAATTAGCAGGATCAGGAAAAATTTAAAGAATATTTTTTTTCTTTCCGCAAATATCATTTATTTTTAACAGTAACAACAGTTCCTCCTGAAGGAAATCGGGTAGGAATATTCCAAGTTAATTTGCCATGTTAAATTTACACACTTGACAAGCGTTCAAAATGGTGAATAACACAGTTACTGAATTACTGTAATACCCCTTAAATGGCCTCAAACAAAATGCAAGAAGATAAGACCTTAACAGTATTGGCCGTTAAGGAAATTCAAATTTAAGATAACTTATATAAATCAGCAAAATAATTAAATTCCTGTAAGCGAGATGAAAACCAAGGCATAAATAACATTTAGCCTTTGTCTTACAATGCGTATTACACAGAAAAATAACATTGATGGGAAAATTCCATTTGCGAAGTCAATCAGATAAAGGCCTCTTGACTGACAGCAAAATTTCATTTACAGTGCAAGTCAGATAACATAAGGTACTTACCTTGAGCACAGACTGTCAGGACACGCGACTGCAAGCAAATAGCAAGCGGGGTAGCCGTGCTGTCTGTGGCGCCTTGTCACGGTTCGCGCTGGCTCCCCCTGTCGGAAATTCGAGTCCCTCGGGCATGGGTGTGTGTGTTGTCCTTAGTGTAAGTTAGTTTAATTTGGATTAAGCACTGTGTAGGCTTATGGACAGATGACCTCCGCTGTTTGGTCCCATAAGATCTTACCACAAATTTCCAAAATTTTTCCGTATCTGCGGCCGCAGGCAAGCCAGGCCCACGCGGCAAGAAGCCGCCCACATGGAACGTTCTTCCGGCAACTTAGTTGGAGCTGTCAATAAACACCGAACATAATTGTCTCACTTAAGGCTATAATTTGACCACGATTGCACTTGTAGAAATATTTTCACTAAGGTCATATGCCCTAGGAAATAATCCTCGCTAGAAATGTAAGGTGTAAAAGGGTACTACTCAAAGGGAGCTGTAAATTCTTCCAGTAAGGAATATAAATCACAGCTCGCTAAGGTCTTACCATTAGCTGGAGATCATAGCACACAAAACTGAATGACAATAATACCAGAGAGTACACCAGCTTCTAAAACATAGTGAAAACAAATATCAGAATACAGAAACAGTTTGTTCACTCGTATAAATCAATTTAAAAACTAAAAGGCAAAATTTTAAAGCTAGATAATTCACAGGCCCCTGACATAATTATGCGTGAAAGCTATGCACATTACATAGTAAAACAAACCACCATAACAAGCAGATATGATGCAAGGCGGCAAATTTCATACACCACAAAGGAATAGCTGTAACCTTGAGAGCCGGCCGGTGTGGCCGTGCGGTTCTAGGCGCTTCAGTCTAGAACCGCGTGACCGCTACGGTCGCAGGTTCGAATCCTGCCTCGGGAATGGATGTGTGTGTTGTCCTTAGGTTAGTTAGGTTTAAGTAGTTCTAAGTTCTAGGGGACTGATGACCACAGATGTTAAGTCCCATAGTGCTCAGAGCCATTTGAACCATTTGTAACCTTGAATTACTATGCCTGCCCAATAGAAATTGGGTCATGAACCGTACAGCCTAAGGCCGGGATGAATGTAGTAGATGCATATTATATGAACATTTCATCGCAACACTAATTAACAATGGCAAATTTTTAGAGAGAACCCTGGCCGGCAGATTAGCATAAGTCACTTCAAAAAAACACACAGAGCAGGCAGGGCAATAAATATGTCCTAGAATCATGAGTATAAAACGTGATACATCAGCTCTAACAGCTGGCTGGGCGGGAAATCGATGCACGTAGCTGAACTTTCAGATATGTACAGGACAGGCGAACCAAACCTTTTGCCTTCCACCCAGTCCTGGTGAAGAATAGTGAACAACGACCGAGAAAAGACGTTTTGCCGATCCGCACCGAGTGTCTGTTGCTCCAAGCTCTGTTTTTCCTGTAATCCTTTCTTCTACTCCTTCTACCAGAACGTCACTCCAATCCTCCATGATTATTAGATTTTCTTCTCCCTTTACGTAATGAATTACCCGTTCAACACCCTCAAATGCGCTTTCTATATCTTCATCTTCGGCTTGCGACATCGGCATGCATTCCTGAACTGTCTCAATAGAAACCTTCTTTGTGGTTCCATCTGTGTTGAGGCTGTCTGCACGGGTGAGGCATGCAAGCCAACCCACCAATTGCAAGGCTGATGGTTCATGGAGTGCTACACATTACAGTTGTGTATTTCGTGCTTTATTCACCATTTGGTTCGATTTCGTCACACATTTCATGATGACTCGGGTACTTTTACCGTCGTTGATCTTCCACATTAGAGGTCATGTATTCGAAAGCTATAAATAATTGTTTCACGATACCTGGACCAAGAAAAAGTCACACTATGAACAAATGACTACATTGATTGCTGAATGAATCTGCGTCAAATAATCATTTTTAACAGCGAAAATGTCAGTTCTACTGAAGAAGAAATATACAGTTGTATGTGACACTATTTTGCTACTTAGAAAGAAAAAACGTAATGGATGGAGTAATGTAAAGCTTTTGAGTATTATGGGTATGAACAAAAGTGACAATTAGAGAGGAGTAAAACAAGCAAATAATTCTAAGAAGCACAGGTGCGGAAAACATTAGAAGGCCTACTCTTAGGACAATTGAAACAAATTCGGCTGAAGGCCCAATACTAAAACATCACAACAATATGCCTTCAAGACAAGAACATTATTTCAAGAGATATTAAAACTCGGCAGAACGCCGAACATCAACACAATAATTTAACGGCTTAAGGCCTTAAATCTGATGTAAAATTCATCTGAAGGCCGCTATAAGAACAGAAATGTAGTGCCTTAAGGACAAGATATTAATTCAGGATATATAAAACTCGGCTGAAGGCCAGACAACAACAAAATAACTAAAACTCCAACAGGGCAGTTACTATGTAACAGGCACGGAACGGTGCTCAGAAGTTCCAAGGGTTGGCCTGGAATTGTTACGATAATGCCCGTTTAGGCGAGACAGGCAGCCTGACCAACAATCTCTTAATCGGAAGGCAACCCAACCGACAGAAAGCCGGTCGACCAATCAACCAAATCAGTTTCACTCTACGCAACCAGCAAAACGACCACAAGGTTTCAATACAACGACACACAGACTCAAACGAAGAAATGTAAACAGTTGAGGCTCGATAGTAAGTTAAGCTAGGACTTAACTTTTATGTCCAAGATCAGTGGGCGACGAACTTCGTAGCACTCGCAAGCAGCACCTCACACTCCAATCGCTCGTGTACGCCGCCAGCGGCTCCAGCCCGACTCTGCGCGACGGGGGCTTGCTCCACGCTAAGCGACCGACTGGACTGCTGGTCTGTCCGCGACTGCTGCTCCGTCGCGACTGCACTGCTGGTGCGTCTCCAACCCACTGACATCCTTCGAACGGACGACTGCCCAGACACACTGGCTCCGACCCAACCATTCAGAGGGAACACAACCGACACCTCTACACAGGAAGGAAACGACCCAAATACACGTCGTCGATGAGACGACCAACTGAACGACCAACCAGCTGTTGTCCCCACTGATACTGGCAGTGCGGACTTCACTGGGGCTCTGTCCCCGGATGCACCGTTGCTGCGTCCCGACCGTCCTCCTGGTCCATCTCCAACTGCACTGCTGGACGTCTCCAACTGACTTTCTTCCTTCGGACGGACGACGTCCCAGAGACACTGGCTCCGACCCAACACTGCAGAGGAAACAAAGCCAATATCTCAGCACAGGAAGGAAACGACCCAAATACACGTAGCCGATAAGTCGACCGACCGAACGACCAACCAACGGTCGTTCCTGCTGGTTCAAAATGGTTCAAATGGCTCTGAGCACTATGGGACTTAACATCTGAGGTCATCAGTCACCTAGAACTTAGAACTACTTAAACCTAACTAGCCTAAGGACATCACATACATCCATGCCCGAGGCAGGATTCGAACCTGCGACCACAGTGGTCGCGCAGTTCCAGACTGAAGCGCCTAGAACCGCTCGGCCACTCTGGCCGGCGTTCCCGCTTGTACTGGCTGTGTGGACCTCACTTGGGCTCTGTCCCCGACTGCTCTGCTGCTGCGTCCCGACCGTCCCCCTGGTCAAACTGCACTGCTGGACGTCCCGAACTGACTTCTTCCTTCGGACGGACAACGTCCCAGACACACTGGCTCCGTCCGAGCGAGATGGCGCAGTGTGTAGCACACTGGACTCGCATTCGGGAGGACGACGGTTCAATCCCGTGTCCGGCCATCTTGATTTAGGTTTTCAGTGATTTCCCTAAATCGCCCGAGGCCAAGTCCGGGATGGTTCCTTCGAAAGGGCACGGCCGACTTCCTTTCCTAATCCGGAGACCGATGTCCTCACTGTCTGGTCTCCTCCCCCAAAACAACCCAACACTGGCTCCGACCCAACCCTGCAGAGGTAGCACAACCGACATTTCAGCGCAGAAAGGAAACGACCCAAATACACGTTGCCGATGAGTCGACCGACCGAACGACCAACCAATGGTCGTTCCCGCTGGTACTGGCTGTGCGAACATCGCTGGGGCTCCATCCCCGACTGAACTCCTGCTGCATCCCGACTGCACTGCTGGTCCGACTCGAACCGTACTGCCAGACACACGATGACTCTGAAATACTACCGGTCGCTCCAAGGATGGTAAGACAGTGCATTTATCGATACGCGCTGCTGCTTTGCTCACGGGCAAGTAAGGCAGGAAATTAGTGACGTCTAGTAAATGGAATAAGAAAACGAGGCGGCAGTACCGTAATAGAAAATGACAATCAATAAGTGACATGAACACGAGCCGTGTGCGGCTCACAGTGATTTTGTTCCACAGCGGCCTTGTAGCCGGTGCCTCATTCAGCTGCGTATTGGGTTCCCGCTGACGGCTGCCGAGTCAGCTCCTCGTCTGCAAGCCCAGGCAGAGTGACCCTTCGCCGCGGCAGGCTGCTGCTGTCCAGCACAAATGGTCTCCTACTACCTGCTGGAATGTGCTCGAATTATGTGTTGAGCCCTAGTGATCCATTCACAATGTGGTGTTGTCGATCTCCTTCCCATCGGTCAGGCAGGGTTTAACATCCGGAGGGCCTAAGTGTTGAACGAGACTGTGGACCTCACGAGTTCTCCTCCCTGAAGTTCGATGCTGACAGCACTCTGCGATGTTATCGGGAGATCGTCAGCTTCTCCATCTGGAGAGCGGCGAACTGTATGAAGTTTGTAAGACGGAGACCGTCATCTCAGGTACACTTTCGGCTGGTTTGTAGACTGTTCTGGAGTATCTAAGACATAGATTCGCTACCGTATCGTAATCATGGAATCCGGTGCTTTTACTTTGAACGCCATGGATCCCAGTTATCAATTCTTTGAGAGCTGGAGAGCTCGAATATTTGAAGGGAGCTAACGTGAGGCTATGACGCGATGCTCTGTTCGTAATGACCACATGTTCCATTACTAACCTGCTATATTCGCTTACACGCTCTTGACTGCTGTGTAGGTTCCCTGATAATGATTCTTACAAAATAAGTACAGTTTCTTTCGACATCCATTAGAAGCTATCGAATATGCGTCTCATGTTTCCGTTTGTTTTCTGCTCAGCACCTCCTCTGTCTCTCTCGGCCGGCCGGGGTGGCCGAGCGGCTCTAGCAGCTACAGTCTGGAACCATGCCTCGGGCATGGATGTGTGTGATATCCTTAGGTTATATAGGTTTAAGTAGGGGACTGATGACCTCAGAAGTTTAAGTCCCATAGTGCTCAGAGCAATTTGAACCATTTTTCTCTTTCGATGCGGTTTTGTAGCGTCCTGAGGCCTGACCCACTTCTACATCTACATCTACATTTATACTCCGCAAGCCACCCAACGGTGTGTGGCGGAGGGCACTTTACGTGCCACTGTCATTACCTCCCTTTCCTGTTCCAGTCGCGTATGGTTCACGGGAAGAACGACTGTCTGAAAGCCTCCGTGCGCGCTCTAATCTCTCTAATTTTACATTCGTGATCTCCTCGGTAGGTATAAGTAGGGGGAAGCAATATATTCGATACCTCATCCAGAAACGCACCCTCTCGAAACCTGGCGAGCAAGCTACACCGCGATGCAGAGCGCCTCTCTTGCAGAGTCTGCCACTTGAGTTTGCTAAACATCTCCGTAACGCTATCACGGTTACCAAACAACCCTGTGATGAAACGCGCCGCTCTTCTTTGGATCTTCTCTATCTCCTCCGTCAACCCGATCTGGTACGGATCCCACACTGATGAGCAATACTCAAGTATAGGTCGAACGAGTGTTTTGTAAGCCACCTCCTATGTTGATGGACTACATTTTCTAAGCACTCTCCCAATGAATGTCAACCTGGTACCCGCCTTACCAACAATTAATTTTATATGATCATTCCACTTCAAATCGTTCCGCACGCATACTCCCAGATATTTTACAGAAGTAACTGCTACCAGTGTTTGTTCCGCTATCATATAATCATACAATAAAGGATCCTTCTTTCTATGTATTCGCAATACATTACATTTGTCTATGTTAAGGGTCAGTTGCCACTCCCTGCACCAAGTGCCTATCCGCTGCAGATCTTCCTGCATTTCGCTACAATTTTCTAATGCTGCAACTTCTCTGTATACTACAGCATCATCCGCGAAAAGCCGCATGGAACTTCCGACACTATCTACTAGGTCATTTATATATATTGTGAAAAGCAATGGTCCCATAACACTCCCCTGTGGCACGCCAGAGGTTACTTTAACGTCTGTATGCGTCTCTCCATTGATAACAACATGCTGTGTTCTGTTTGCTAAAAACTCTTCAATCCAGCCACACAGCTGGTCTGATATTCCGTAGGCTCTTACTTTGTTTATCAGGCGACAGTGCGGAACTGTATCGAACGCCTTCCGGAAGTCAAGAAAAATAGCATCTACCTGGGAGCCTGTATCTAATATTTTCTGGGTCTCATGAACAAACAACGCGAGTTGGGTCTCACACGATCGCTGTTTCCGGAATCCATGTTGATTCCTACATAGTAGATTCTGGGTTTCCAAAAACGACATGATACTCGAGCAAAAAACATGTTCTAAAATTCTACAACAGATCGACGTCAGAGATATAGGTCTATAGTTTTGCGCATCTGCTCGAGGACCCTTCTTGAAGACTGGGACTACCTGTGCTCTTTTCCAATCATTGGGAACCCTCCGTTCCTCTAGAGACTTGCGGTACACGGCTGTTAGAAGGGGGTCAAGTTCTTTCGCGTACTCTGTGTAGAATCGAATTGGTATCCCGTCAGGTCCAGTGGACTTTCCTCTGTTGAGTGATTCCAGTTGCTTTTCTATTCCTTGGACACTTATTTCGATGTCAGCCATTTTTTTCATTTGTGCGAGGATTTAGAGAAGGAACTGCAGTGCGGTCTTCCTCTGTGAAACAGCTTTGGAAAAAGGTGTTTAGTATTTCAGCTTTACGCGTGTCATCCTCTGTTTCAATGCCATCATCATCCCGGAGTGTCTGGATATGCTGTTTCGAGCCACTTACTGATTTAACGTAAGCCCAGAACTTCCTACGATTTTCTGTCAAGTCGGTACATAGAATTTTACTTTCGAATTCACTGAACGCGTCTCGCATAGCCCTCCTTACGCTAACTTTGACATCGCTTAGCTTCTGTTTGTCTGAGAGGTTTTGGCTGCGTTTAAACTTGGAGTGAAGCTCTCTTTGCTTTCGCAGTAGTTTCCTAACTTCGTTGTTGTACCACGGTGGGTTTTTCCCGTCCCTCACAGTTTTACTCGGCACGTGCCTGTCTAAAACGCATTTTACGATTGCCTTGAACTTTTTCCATAAACACTCAACATTGTCAGTGTCGGAACAGAAATTTTCGTTTTGATCTTTTAGGTAGTCTGAAATCTGCCTTCTATTACTCTTGTTAAACAGATAAATCTTCCTCCCTTTTTTTATATTCCTATTAACTTCCATATTCAGGGATGCTGCAACAGCCTTATGATCACTGATTCCCTGTTCTGCACTTACAGAGTCGAAAAGTTCGGGTCTGTTTGTTACCAGTAGGTCCAAGATGTTATCTCCACGAGTCGGTTCTCTGTTTAATTGCTCGAGGTAATTTTCGGATAGTGCACTCAGTATAATGTCACTCGATGCTCTGTCCCTACCACCCGTCCTAAACACCTGAGTGTCCCAGTCTATATCTGGTAAATTGAAATCTCCACCTAAGACTATAACATGCTGAGGAAATTTATGTGAAATGTATTCCAAATTTTCTCTCAGTTGTTCTGCCACTAACGCTGCTGAGTTGGGAGGTCGGTAAAAGGAGCCAATTATTAACCTAGCTCGGTTGTTGAGTGTAACCTCCACCCATAATAATTCACAGGAACTATCCACTTCTACTTCACTACAGGATAAACTACTACTAACAGCGACGAAAACTCCACCACCGGTTGCATGCAATCTATCCTTCCTAAACACCGTCTGTACCTTTGTAAAAATTTCGGCAGAATTTATCTCTGGCTTAAGCCAGCTTTCTGTACCTATAACGATTTCGGCTTCGGTGCTTTCTATCAGCGCTTGAAGTTCCGGTACTTTACCAACGCAGCTTCGACAGTTGACAATTACAATACCGATTGCTGCTTGGTCCCCGCATGTCCTGACTTTGCCCCGCACCCGTTGAGGCTGTTGCCATTTCTGTACTTGCCCAAGGCCATCTAACCTAAAAAACCGCCCAGCCCACGCCACACAACCCCTGCTACCCGTGTAGCCGCTTGTTGCGTGTAGTGGACTCCTGACCTATCCAGCGGAACCCGAAACCCCACCACCCTATGGCGCAAGTCGAGGAATCTGCAGCCCACATGGTCGCAGAACCGTCTCAGCCTCTGATTCAGACCCTCCACTCGGCTCTGTACCAAAGGTCCGCAGTCAGTCCTGTCGACGATGCTGCAGATGGTGAGCTCTGCTTTCATCCCGCTAGCGAGACTGGCAGTCTTCACCAAATCAGATAGCCGCCGGAAGCCAGAGAGGATTTCCTCCGATCCAGTTTATTTCCTGGTTCTGTCTCTGCCTTTAGCGTGACCGCACTTTGCCTGTAGCAAGGTGGATGAGTTTTAATAAAATTTTGTAATTTTTAACCCCTTAGTGTTTTGCGCCATAACAATGGGAGGTGACTGTTTTAACGTACCTACAACTATATGTGCCTACGTTCGTCAGTGGAAATGGCAACTAGAACTATCAGTAATCGGAATCTAACCTGCACAACACTTCGTGCGTGTTCTGTGAGCGTCAGATTCACTGTCATTGAAGCACTCAAGAGATCGTTACATGAAAAACTTAATACTAACATTTGGATAAGCTATCTGACTGCGTTTTTGAACAAGAATTTACAAGTGATACAGAATCTGACGTATGCTGACTGGATTCGAGTACATGACATTTTGTGGTGTGTCAGTGTCTCTATTTTGGACATAACTTTTGCACTCACCTCTTTAGATGACTGCCTTTTTCCAGCTGGCGTACAGCAATTCGAAGCAGCACGTAGCAGCAGCGGCTATAACTTATTGTTACTAAGAATGAAATTAATAAAAAGGAGTTTGCTTGTGTCCTGTTAACTATTAAATAACTTGTGAGAAGGGATTTCATAAATTAAGTCTATTTAAAACTTCAGAAATCATCATGACCAATAATAGACAATGACAAAGACATCGGTATCAATAATGGCTGGGTACCAGAATACCAGATTCTTTCAATTTTAAAGTTACATTAACATTTAATAACCACAGCATATTTATTAATTACATGTGGAGAATAATTATTGCTATTTGGAGGACAAGGAGGCTTCTTTAGCTGACAAGAAAAACAAGGGATTATTGCATACTCGGGCTAACAATCTGGAGTTTCACTCCAAGTTTAAACGCAGCCAAAACCACTCAGACAAACAGAAGCTAAACGATATCAAAGCTAGCGTAAGGAGGGCTATGCGTGAAGCGTTCAGTGAATTCGGAAGTAAAATTCTATGTACCGACTTGACAGAAAATCCTAGGGAGTTCTGGTCTTACGTTAAATCAGTAAGTGGCTCGAAACAGCATATCCAGACACTCCGGGATGATGATGGCATTGAAACAGAGGATGACACGCGTAAAGCTGAAATACTAAACACCTTTTTCCAAAGCTGTTTCACAGAGGAAGACCGCACTGCAGTTCCTTCTCTAAATCCTCGAACAAATGAAAAAATGGCTGACATCGAAATAAGTGTCCAAGGAATAGAAAAGCTATTGGAATCACTCAACAGAGGAAAGTCCACTGGACCTGACGGGATACCAATTCGATTCTACACAGAGTACGCGAAAGAACTTGCCCCCTTCTAACAGCCGTGTACCGCAAGTTTCTAGAGGAACGGAAGGTTCCCAATGAGTGGAAAAGAGCACAGGTAGTCCCAGTCTTCAAGAAGGGTCGTCGAGCAGATGTGTCTCTGCTCTGACGTCGATCTGTTGTAGAATTTTAGAACATGTTTTCTGCTCGAGTATCATGTCGTTTTTGGAAACCCAGAATCTACTCTGTAGGAATCAACATGGATTCCGGAAACAGCGATCGTGTGAGACCCAACTTGCTTTATTTGTTCATGAGAGCCAGTAAATATTAGATACAGGCTCCCAGGTAGATGCTATTTTCCTTGACTTCCGGAAGGCGTTCGATACAGTTCCGCACTATCGCCTGATAAACAAAGTAAGCGCCTACGTAATATCAGACCAGCTGTGTGGCTGGATTGAAGAGTTTTTAGCAAACAGAACACAGCATGTTGTTATCAATGGAGAGACGTCTACAGACGTTAAAGTAACCTCTGGCGTGCCACAGGGGAGTGTTATGGGACCATTGCTTTTTACAATATATATAAATAACCTAGTAGATAGTGTCGGAAGTTCCATGCGGCTTTTCGCGGATGATGCTGTAGTATACAGAGAAGTTGCAGCATTAGAAAATTGTAGCGTAATGCAGGAAGATCTGCAGCGGATAGGCACTTGTGCAGGGAGTGGCAACTGACCCTTAACATAGACAAATGTAATGTATTGCGAATACATAGAAAGAAGGATCCTTTATTGTATGATTATATGATAGCGGAACAAACATTGGTAGCAGTTACTTCTGTAAAATATCTGGGAGTATGCGTGCGGAACGATTTGAAGTGAAATGATCATATAAAATTAATTGTTGGTAAGGCGGGTACCAGGTTGACATTCATTGGGAGAGTCCTTAGAAAATGTAGTCCATCAACAAAGGAGGTGGCTTACAAAACACTCGTTCGACCTGTACTTGAGTATTGCTCATCAGTGTGGGATCCGTACCAGATCGGGTTGACGGAGGAGATAGAGAAGATCCAAAGAAGAGCGGCGCATTTCGTCACGGGGTTATTTGGTAACCGTGATAGCGTTACGGAGATGTTTAGCAAACTCAAGTGGCAGACTCTGCAAGACAGGCGCTCTGCATCGCGCGGTGTAGCTTGCTTGCCAGGTTTCGAGAGGGTGCGTTTCTGGATGAGGTATCGAATATATTGCTTCCCCCTACTTATACCTCCTGCGGAGATGACGAATGTAAAATCAGAGAGATTAGAGCGCGCACGGAGGCTTTCAGACAGTCGTTCTTCCCGCGAACCAGACGGGACTGTAACAGGAAAGGGAGGTAATGACAGTGGCACGTTAAGTGCCCTCCGCCACACACCGCTGGGTGGCTTGCGGAGTATAAATGTAGATATAGATGTAGAATGACGACCCTAACCCTGGAATTGCGCTTTACGCTATGCTTGCGAATTCTACCTTGAATTCCATTTTCAAGCGTAGCTAAGCCATCTAAATCTCACCTTCGTATGTAAATAATATCAGGCCTTGAGTATGGTAAGCTCTGCCATCACATCACCGACGTGGGGGCAGCACGACACGTCTTCTGTCTCCGAGCTCTTAACCGACACTTTTTAGAATCGCGCTACCATGTTTCGCCCTCAGATTGTTACTAATCTCACAACAATGCTCAGAATCGCGCTCCCATGTTTCGGCCTGTGATTGCTACTGTCGATACCTGAGTGCTTACACAATGCAAAGAATAGCCTTAAGTTGGCTATGTTGTTTTCAATGTAACGGAGAGTCCTGACACATTCCATACGCTGTGTCAAAATCAAGCAAAAGTTAATAGGGGAAAGGGCCCTAGTAACGGGTACAGTTTTTAAAGGAAGATTACCAATAAATTAGGAGACTATTAATTATGAGCGGTTCTAGGCGCTTCCGTCCGGAACCGCGCTGCTGCTGCGGTCGCAGGTTTGAATCCTGCCTCGGGCGTGGAGGTGTGTGACGTCCTTGGGTTAGTTAGGTTTAAGTTGTTCCAAGTCTAGGGGACTGATGACCTCAGATGTTAAGTCCCATAGTGCTCAGAGCCATTTGAACCATTTTTGCTAGAGTACGTTTAATTGAAGGTAATGTCTTTCGTGTTGGCTTGGTACTTGCATTCTTTTTCCCCTAACCAGGGACTGCTACAATATCTTTTTAAAAAGGAGATGGCGTCAATACTGATGCAGTACGTGCTCTTGGGTTTGATCGTCGAAACAGAGGAGACGAGCTAATTTCAAAAGTAGAAACCTCTGTTTTTCCAATTCCAGTAACCGCAGTCGACAATTGTCCTGCTGTAGCTTCTGATGTCTTGTCAATATAGGCTGGAGATTTTTTTTTGGGGTCATTCAGAAGGCTGGTTTGCTGCGGCCCGCCACGAATTCCTCTCCTGTGCCAACCTGTTCATCTCAGAGTAGCACTTGCAACCTATGTCCTCAATTATTTTCTGGATGTATTCCAATATCTCTCTTCCTCTACAGTTTTTTCCGTCTAGAACTCCCTCTAGTAGCGTGGAAGTCATTCCCTTATTTCGTAACAGATGTCCTATCATTCTGTACTTTCTCTTTATGAGTGTTTTGCACATACTCCTTTTCTCTCAGATTCTGCATTCCTTACCTTATCAGTCCACCTAATGTTCAACATTCGTCTGTAGCACCACATCTCAAATTCTTCGATTCTCTTCTATTTCGGTTTTCCCACCGTCAGTGTTCATTACCACACAAATCTGTACTCCAGACGTATATTCTCAGAAATTTCTTACTCAAATTAAAGCCAGGAATGCCCTTTTTGCCATTGCTATTCAGCTTTTGATGTCCTCCATGCTCCGTCTGTCATTTGTTATCTTACTGCCTATGTATCAGAATTCATTTCCATCATTCCTTCTCCGATGTACAGATTGAACAGTAGGGGCGAAAGATTGCATCCTTGTCTTACACCCTTTTTAATCCGAGCAATTCATTCTTGGTCGTCCACTCTTATTATTCACTCTTGGCTCTTGTACATATTGTATACTACCCCCTCTCCCTATAGCTTACCCCTATCTTTCTCAGAATTTCGAACACCTTGCACCATTTTATATTGTCAAAAGCTTTCTCCATGTCGACAAATCCTATGAATGTGTCTTGATTTTCTTTTGCCTTGCTTCCATTATCAACCGCTGCGTCAGAATTGCCTCTCTCTTGCCTTTACCTTTTCCAAAGCCAAACTGATCGTCATCTAGCGCATCCCCAATTTTCTTCTCCATTCGTTTATTATTTGTGTGAGCTGCTTGGAGGCATGAGCTATTAAGTTGATTCTGGGATAATTGTGTGTGAAATCGTATGGGACTTAACTGCTAACCTAAATTATCATAAGGACATACACACACCCATGCCCGAGGGAGGACTCGAACTCCCGCCGGGACCACCAGCACAGTCCATGACTGCAGCCCCTAGACCGCTCGGCTAATACCGCGCGGCCGTGGGTTAATTCTCGTACTTGTCAGATCTTGGTGTCTTCGGAATTGTGTGGATGACATTTCTCCGAAAGTCAGAAAGTATGTCGCCGGACTCATATATTCTACATACCAACGTCAGTAGTCGCTGCAGGTGACTGAAGAGATGGTATCTCATCTATCTACATCTACATCTGTGTGATTACTCTGCTACACACAATAAAGTGCCTGGCAGAGGATTAAATTAACCACCTTCATGCTGTCTCTTTACCGTTCCACTCTCGAACGGCACGCGGGAAAAACGAGCACTTAAATTTTTCCGTGCGAGCCCTGATTTCTCTTATTTTTTCGTGATTATCATTTCTCTCTATGTACGTGGGTGCTAACACAATGTTTTCGCAATCGGAGGAGAAAACTGGTGATTGAAATTTCATGAGAAGATCCCGTCGCAACGAAAAACGCCTTTGTTTTAATGTCTGCCTCTCCAATTCATGTATCATGTCTGTGACACTATCTCCACTTTTTCGCGATGATACAAAATGAGCTGCCCTTCTTTGTACTTTTTCGATGTCATCCGTCAGTCCCACCTGATGCGGATCCCACACCGCACAGCAGTACTCCAGAATATGGCGGACAAACTTAGTGTAAGCAGTCTCTTTGGTAGACCTGTTGCACCTTCTAGGTGTTCTGGGAATGAATCGCAGTCTTTTGTTTGCTCTACCCACAAATCTATGTGATCGTTCCAGTTTAGGTTATTTGTAATTGTAATCCCTAAGTATTAAGTTGAATTTACAGTCCTCAGGTTTGTGTGACTTATCGCGTAATCGAAATTTAGCAGATTTCTTTTAGTGCTCATAACCCGACTTGCACCGCTCGGTACTGGGCTAAGGGAAGTGACCCTGTGTCCCTGTGTGAGGTGACAGCCCGTAATTTGATGGTAGCGTCGTCTGTCATTCTGTTCCGTTATGTTGACACCCAGTGTGAATTGGCCTTTACACGGAAGCTAGTGACACGTTCCGACCATGAGAGGCCCATTTTGAGCAGAAATGCGAGCAGGTAAAACGGGGCAAACTCAGCAAGCGCGTCCCTTGATCCAGGTGGATTCGGCTCGGCCCACTGCACTGTGCGTCCTGGTGTAGACACCCCCCCGCGCGGAGGCGGAGCTCGGCGTCTTGGAGTTTCTTCCGTGCGCTCGCCCTGCCTTGCCCTGCCCTGCCTCGCCTCGCCTTCGCTTCCCGCAGGAAACTTGTCAGCGCCAACTCAAACAAAACGCGGCGCGGCGCAGCGATTACTTTCTGGCTGGGACTGCCTCCGCGCAGCCTGCTGCCGTGTTTGAGTTGCCGCCTCCGGCAGCTGGGGGCGGCTGCCGGCGGCCGTGCTGCTGCGCCGCCCCAAACCGCCTCTTCCAGACGGCACGAAATATCAACAGCGGTTTCTTCGTGCTGGGGTTCACAGCCCTCGTGATCGGACGTAACACTTTGTCCGCTCTTACGTGAGATCGAAACAATACTCGTGTACATCCTCTCTTCATCAGTCCCAGTGTGTTACGAGCAGACACTGATGTTCAAACATCTGAGCACACTTTAGTGCAGGGGCGGGCATGAATCCTGCACGTGTGCGGTGCACTTGCTCGTGTGCAATTAACAGGTGTTCTGCGTGCACACAGGAGCAAGCTGACCACCCGCTTCTCTCCCCTCCCCACCATACCGTCCGTCTCTCCGCTCCTTCCTCTGTAATGCGTTTTGTTTCCTAGCTTGCTTTATTGAATGAAGGAATAAGGTTAGTAGGAGTGCTTGAATGAAATCATGGTTTGAAAGAGTACCCATTACCTACGATACGTTTTATTTAATTATCACAGGTGGGGTTTACAATACGTTTAATGTCTGGAACAAAATTTCTGCATGCAGACAAACGCAAACAGTTACGTAAATTTTCATCACTGATGTTTGCTCTTAACCGAGGCTTATTAATTTTCATAACATAAAAAAATCTCTCAAAAACGTATGTTGAGCCAAACATTGACATTATCTTCGCGGCTTCACAATGGAGACGAGGAAACTCTTGCTGTGGAAAGTCGTGATAAAAGTCCATTACACGTCTTGCCAGAAGGAACTTGTCTCTCAGACGAGAATTACACTGTAGATCTATTAATACCATTTGCAAAATGTGATGAATATCATCTACAGAAACAGCAAATGGTCTCGGGAACCATTCAAAAGCTTGGGATAAATATGATATATCCCCAAATCGCTTGAGAAATTCCCCTTTTATTGCACTAAGTACGGAAACGTATTCTTTGAAATTCTGTTCTCGCACAGTAGTAGGGAGACGCTCTGCGTTCCCACAGCTCAAGCTTGCACCTTTTCAGCCATTTCACAAATTAGCTGATTTTCTCCTTGCAAATTTGTGTTCAGTGTATTCATGTGTCCGGTAATGTCCACTAAAAATGCAAGGTCGGTAGCCCACTCTGGATCTTCTAACTTGGGAGCGTACCGCAACCTGCCGGCTGTCGCCACTGCCCCGGTCGACGATTGCACGCGAGCAGCACACGTGCAGCGCTGTAAGCTCATAAGCCGCGTGCAACGTTACCCCGCCCCTGCTTTAGTGAAATTTGATGTCCGTCTACAGGATGATTTTTCCCACGGTGTAAAAACTCTAGAGATTTATCGATGACAGGATACGGAACAAGAATGGTCTAATGAACTTATGTCTGGAAGTGCATGGTTTCTGTTGTAACTGACAATTTGAAAGTTTTTACACCACCACTTTCATTTACACGAGTCTACATGGAAATGACTGAATAACAACGAAAAGTCACAATCACAAAGCCAGTAGGAATTTCCTACTAGATGCAAGAAAAGATAACTTCTAAGTTTCCCACAAGAGTCCGTCGCAACACACATACACTTTCTTCCAAGTCCTATTCTGATGGCGAAGACGTAGTCTTCCGTGGAGACGTCCTTGAGGTCGATATTCGGCGTGAACCGACGTCCGGCGCTGTTTCTAGCCTTTAAATAGTATTGGCTAGCCAATCAGATGTTGGTGTACTAATACTTCCTGCAGGCCATCTCGAACTCCCTCTGCAGGAAATAGTAAGCGGATTGTCTGTTTCCAAAGCAGCCGATGTTTACCATTGCTTACGCCTTGGGCATAGGCAAACTCGGTAATGTGTGGTGTTAGATGTGTTGCCACCCGCAGGGGCTACCTTGGCGACGGCGTAACAGTTTCCACGCTAAAGACCATTTATTCAATCATGCTGCGGTCTATATGCGCTGTACATTGCAGCCACAGTCACAGTATGCATGGTTTCCTCTCAGAGGGTAGTACTGCTCCTCATACGTCGTGCCCTAGCGCCCTCTCCTGCCATAGTAATTGGTATAAATGTGTCCGATTCACTTCTCTTGCTGATTCATCTTGTAGTGGGTGCGATACGGTGTTGTACACAAGGTTCCGTATTCGAATCGAGAGCTTGCCGACATGGCGTTTACTAACGGAAAGACAAATGGCAACGGGCGGCGGGCAGCAAGGTAGTATCATGAATCCCCGCCGACAACAACCACAGCATTCAATGTTTCCAACAGTACACTCCTGGAAATTGAAATAAGAACACCGTGAATTCATTGTCCCAGGAAGGGGAAACTTTATTGACACATTCCTGGGGTCAGATACATCACATGATCACACTGACAGAACCACAGGCACATAGACACAGGCAACAGAGCATGCACAATGTTGGCACTAGTACAGTGTATATCCACCTTTCGCAGCAATGCAGGCTGCTATTCTCCCATGGAGACGATCGTAGAGATGCTGGATGTAGTTCTGTGGAACGGCTTGCCATGCCATTTCCACCTGGCGCCTCAGTTGGACCAGCGTTCGTGCTGGACGTGCAGACCGCGTGAGACGACGCTTCATCCAGTCCCAAACATGCTCAATGGGGGACAGATCCGGAGATCTTGCTGGCCAGGGTAGTTGACTTACACCTTCTAGAGCACGTTGGGTGGCACGGGATACATGCGGACGTGCATTGTCCTGTTGGAACAGCAAGTTCCCTTGCCGGTCTAGGAATGGTAGAACGATGGGTTCGATGACGGTTTGGATGTACCGTGCACTATTCAGTGTCCCCTCGACGATCACCAGTGGTGTACGGCCAGTGTAGGAGATCGCTCCCCACACCATGCTGCCGGGTGTTGGCCCTGTGTGCCTCGGTCGTATGCAGTCCTGATTGTGGCGCTCACCTGCACGGCGCCAAACACGCATACGACCATCATTGGCACCAAGGCAGAAGCGACTCTCATCGCTGAAGACGACACGTCTCCATTCGTCCCTCCATTCACGCCTGTCGCGACACCACTGGAGGCGGGCTGCACGATGCTGGGGCGTGAGCGGAAGACGGCCTAACGGTGTGCGGGACCGTAGCCCAGCATCATGGAGACGGTTGCGAATGGTCCTCGCCGATACCCCAGGAGCAACAGTGTCCCTAATTTGCTGGGAAGTGGCGGTGCGGTCCCCTACGGCACTGCGTGGGATCCTACGGTCTTGGCGTGCATCCGTGCGTCGCTGCGGTCCGGTCCCAGGTCGACGGGCACGTGCACCTTCCGCCGACCACTGGCGACAACATCGATGTACTGTGGAGACCTCACGCCCCACGTGTTGAGCAATTCGGCGGTGCGTCCACCCGGCCTCCCGCATGCCCACTATACGCCCTCGCTCAAAGTCCGTCAACTGCACATACGGTTCACGTCCACGCTGTCGCGGCATGCTACCAGTGTTAAAGACTGCGATGGAGCTCCGTATGCCACGGCAAACTGGCTGACACTGACGGCGGCGGTGCACAAATGCTGCGCAGCTAGCGCCATTCGACGGCCAACACCGCGGTTCCTGGTGTGTCCGCTGTGCCGTGCGTGTGATCATTGCTTGTACAGCCCTCTCGCAGTGTCCGGAGCAAGTATGGTGGGTCTGACACACCGGTGTCAATGTGTTCTTTTTTCCATTTCCAGGAGCGTATTTCCCCGTCTGTCTGGCACTGGGTCGTTTCAGGAAGCAGGAAATCATGAAGGACGTATACGAAATGTTCTGACACCAGACTTGGAGGAAATTGTGACTTAACACTGTGTAAGGCGACCGCCGTGTCAGTACCAGGCCATTGGCCCGCCAGTACAGGGTACGCCAGACGACCGTGTGGAATATTCTCCACGACAACTGTCACTACCCTTATCACTTACAGCATGGGCAGGCCTTACTACCGAAAGACTTTCCGCATCGTGGGAAGTTTCGTCACTGGTTTCTTCACCAGGCAATCACGGTTCCGGGATCATCCACCCCACTCACAGATGAGGCCACCTTTATACGGAGTTGTCTCTTCAACTTTCATAACAGTCATCCGTGGGATAGTATGCAGAAGCCCTATGGTATGGTGACAGCGAACCATCACCATCAGTGGGGCCGGAATGTGTGGACCGGGATAATTGTCGACCTTATTTTGGAACCATTCTTCCTTCCACGTCGCCTAACAGGTCACCCAACAGGCGTTTCTTGCGGGTGCCTCCCCTCCTGGAAGAATTGCCATTAATGATTCCAAGGGTTATGAGAATGCTACAAGACGGTGCTGCAGACCACTTCACCGTTAATGTCCGGATACATCTCAACCGTGTCTTCCCAGGTCGATGGATCGGACGACGGGGTGCAGTTGCATGGCCTGCTCGTTTAGGGGATCTCAGGCCGTGCGATTTGTGGTTACGGGGCCATCTCAGAAATATCGTGTATGGAGAGCCCATCCCAGATGTGGAGACACAGGCGCAGCGTATTCATCCTGCCTTTGAGATTGTTCGGATGCAGCCCCCGATGTCAATGTGTGAGAGAACATGCTACTGCGCGTACACGCATGCGTTGAGGCACATGGAGACCATTTTCAACATATACGGTAACAATGGGTGCGTGATACATCGCGTATCAGGCCACAGCCTCTGTAACTCAGCTGCCGACAGGTGTTGATATACCTCGATAGGACCACCTGAAAATGTGTGCCCCGACCGGGACTCGAACCCGGGCTCAGATGGATAGAGCGTCTGTCACGTAAGCATGGAGATCCCAGGTTCGAGTCCCGGTCGCGGCACATATTTTCAGCTGGCCCCATCGAGGTACATCAACAACACCTGTCGGCAGCTGAGGTTTTCATTTAATTATCATTTATTCTAGAGAAGCTGCACGGTCATCAATGGTACCTGTTCTTTCCAGAACAGTTATTCTCTTCATATATATGGTTAAAGGCTACCCAGCCACTCACCTTCGTTTTGCGATTGCGCACAGGTTGCCCGAACTCTTACGGGAATCGTCACCTTAGTGTGCGCGAGTAATGAGTGGATGGACAAATATCTATTAGGTACATTACGTATGTAAAGTGTGGACACTTGGGAATGTGGGTCTCACGGGAAGCGGGCAAAGGGGTAAGTCCCTGCATTCTAGCTATTCATCTGTGTCCTCGGTTGCTCAGATGGATAGAGCGTCTGCCATGTAAGCAAGGAGATCCAGGATTCGAGTCCCGGTCGGGGCACACATTTTCAGCTGTCCCCATCGAGGTATGTCAACAACACCTGTCGACAGCTGAGAGTTTCAATTAATTATCATTTACTCTAGAGAATCTGCACGGTCATCAATGGTACCTGTTATTTCGAGAACAGTTACTATCATTACAGTGTATGACAGAATAAATGGTGACTAGCATGGAAACCTTCCATTTCCGGACATAAGTCCTTTGCACATTTTTTGTTACGTATCCTCTCATCGATCAATCCCTAGAGTGTGTACACAGTGGAAAAAATCACCCTGTGTAACAGAGTGCAGACACATGATAATATATTGATCATGCATGTCAACGTATACTTTTCAGGCAAATGTTTTTGTCGAATAATACCTCATTTATGACCCTTATGAATCTCTAGGTCATAATTGTCTTTCTTCAGTGATTTGCTCTAGCGTACTCTTTGGATTTGTTAACTTTCTTACTTCTCTTACACAAACGCAAAGTTTTTATCAATGTCCTTGATGGGTGGCAGAACAGACCACCTACGTATTCATTTTCATTCGATTTCAATCCTTCACGTAGATGTACTTCCCTTTTTTGTTGATTGCCCTCATTTCGCAAATCAATAGGAAAATTATTAGTGGTAATCGGATGTATCGATGGCAGGGGACTCAGTGACCGAAAAAAAATGGCTCTCAGCACTATGGGACTCAACATCTGAGGTCATCAGTCCCCTAGAACTTAGAACTACTTAAACCTTAGTAACCTAAGAACATCACACACATCCATGCCAGAGGCAGACTGAAGCACCTAGAACCGCTTGGCCACACTGGTTGGTAGAGCTCAGCGACCGTTAGGAATTAATTGATGTACACCTTCATCAGGCGAGAGTATTTTGAGATATTCATCGCCTTGATGGCAAAACGCTGAAGGTTTAAAGTTTCGCTTAGCAGCGTGTGCAACACAGAATGCAACATCCAACTTACAAGATTTTGCAGACACGATGATGCCTAGTAGAGACTTAAACACTTTATTTAAATCGGAGGTGGAAGGGCTAGAAAGGAAAGGAAATAATGGTATCACCTGCATCGGGACATTCTTCTTAGTTTAAACACTTCCGCTGGCCTTCAAACTCCTCAGACAATAACATTATTTAGCATATCTGGGATGCCTTGCAATGTGCTGTTCAGAGGAGATGTCAACCCCATTCTACTCTTACGGATTCGTGGAGAGCCCTCAAGGACTCATGGTGTCAATTTCCTCCGTCACTACTTCAGACATTAGTCGAGTCCATGCCACGTCATGTTGCGGCATTTCTGCGTGCTCGCGGGGGCCCTACGTGAATTTAGACAGGTGTACCGGTTTCTTTGGCTCTTCAGTGTACAGGTATGTGAGTTATGACGAGCTGCTCGATCATAGTACCTCACTCAGTTTAGCTGCCTACCCATAGTCATGGTGTCAGAAAGTCTGCTGGTAGCACACTGTAACTTGTGACTGATTCCTTCTGCTGATTTCATGCAAGTTTTCTGCAGCCACACTTGTTAATGCTCTTCCTTCCCTGACCGTCAGTACGTTAGGTCTAACTGGTCTTGATTTAACTGTGGTTGCTTCTTGGCCTTTCCACTATTCATCGCGAACAGTGGATATGGGTGACTGGAGAAGGGTAGTAATGTCCGTGATGGATTTGTTACTCAGGTGGCACCCACTGAGTAGTCCGTGTTCGGAGCTACTGACCTCTCCTGACCAACTCATTCTGATGTTGCTGCTTCCCTTCTGACAAGACAGTTCTCGCAGTTCCAGCAGTAGTGGACACCAAAAGATCATGAGGAAGATCCCAGCAGATGGGTCGAAACGTCGAACATTTTAGAAGAAACATGACGCGGCCTAATAAACCAGAAGATTTTAACTTCAGTGACAACGGCCACGAAAGCCTGCAGACTTTCTCCCTCTGATTTCATTTATGCTGACGTGTCCGCCTCTTGTGATACGTAGTGGTCAGTTCCTCATTGCATAGGTGGCATATAATGTATAGCTGGAAACGTTTTCGTCTGATGAGCGACCACTAGTAATAAATCACATTAAAAGGAAAAAGAGTGCTGTGGCGAGGACTGTGCGTGTCTGCAAGTGTCGGCAGAGCACGCAGACTGGAGAGCTGCTGGAACTGCGGGGTCTCCTCCCTGCTCGCGTCCGCTACAGCCCGCCTTGTATCTCGGCTACCGGCCATTAAATCACCTCAGTCTAGCCCTGAATACTGCCGTGAAATGTGCTTTTTCCGGCTTCTTGGATTCGAGTTGGCGGCCTGCACTAAATCACCATCGATTTCCTGCCGGCGGGCCCATTCTTATACGGGCTCATGGGCCACAACCGCCGTCAGGTCGGTCGAAGCAGAACACCGTGCCATAAAGGACACGTCTCGGCATCTGACTCAGCAGGTAGCGAATAACTTCTCCCACGTCAGCTCCTAACATAGTTATTAACATGCCGGAGTTGGGTACTTACATGAATGTTCTTACTGATCTCTTACTCGTCTTACATTGAATCGCTTACACGATTCATTTCCCCAATTTTATATTTACGTCATCAGTTTTCGAATGGCTCGTAAGGGGCTGGGAGTGTACAAATTTCTGCGTCCCTTAAAAACCAGACATATATGCACGTTGATCAGAATGTTTAACGACTGATTGGGTACAACTTCGTCTCGGCATTTCCGTTGCAACAGTCTCCATCTGCCCTGTAATTGTTGGTGAAACAAACACCTAATAACGGCCAAAAGTAGCTCGCAAAGATCCAAGCATATTCTACCTCGGGACATATAAGGTGGGCTCCACTGCCCACAAACAGTTTTAATAGTGCAATGACATTGTAATTGTGTCAGAGACAGCAAAGGATCTGGAAGAGCAGATTAACGGAATGGACAGTGTCTTGAAAGGAGGATATATGATGCTGAGGGAATTAGATTAGGAAGTGAGACACTTGAAGTAGTAAAGGAGTTTTGCTATTTGTGGAGCAAAAAAACTGATCATGGTCGAGGTAGAGAGGATATAAAATGTAGACTGGCATTGACAAGGAAAGCGTTTCTGAGGAAGAGAAATTTGTTAACATCGAGTATAGATTTAAGTGTTAGGAGGTCGTTTCCGAAAGTATTTGTATGGAGTGTAGCCATGTATGGAAGTGAAACATGCATGATAAATAGACAAGAAGAGAATAGAAATTTCGAAATGTGGTACTACAGAAGAATGCTGAAGGTTAGGTGGGTAGATCACATAACTAATGAGGAGGTATTGAATAGAATTGGGGAGAAGAGAAATTTGTGCCACAACGTGACTAGAAGAAGGGATCGCTTGGTAGGACATGTTTTGAGGCATCAAGGGATCACAAATATAGCATTGGAGGGCAGCGTGGAGGGTAAAAATGGTAGAGATGAATACACTAAGCAGATTCAGAAGGATGTAGGTTGCAGTAAGTACTGGGAGATGAAGAAGCCTGCACAGGATAGAGTAGCATGGAGAGCTGCATCAAACCAGTCTCTGGACTGAAGACCACAACAACAACAACATTGCAATGACTTCAAAATTGTCTCTAGCACTTCAGCTGCAGTGGTCTGTTTGCAATACCTTGTGATAATTGCCGTGCTGTTCAGTAACACTGTTCATTTACTGGACCCTTGCTAATCTGAATATCAGTGAAATGATATTCGGTTCTGCTTTTCCTAATCGACACAGTTCCTTGTACTTTACTCTCGCCGACACTAATAACCTCAGAAATCACTTTCACGAGTGTTCATGTCACGAAACCAAGCAAAACTTCACCCGTGAATTCTGATTACACACGGCCTATGGTTTCTGTCAAATGGAATGTTCAGCGAATTATGTTCCAGTTCACGTTTCTTGCTTTCATAACAGTGACAGTTTTTTACCTTGATGACATGACACACGGATACGGAAGGTACTACACTACTGGCCATTTAAATTGCTACACCACGAAGATGACGTGCTACAGACGCGAAATTTAACCGACCGGAAGAAGATGCTGTGATATGCAAATGATTCGCTTTTCAGAGCATTCACACAAGGTTGGCGCCGGTGGCAACACCTACAACGTGCTGACACGAGGAAAGTTTCCAACCGATTTCTCATACACAAACAGCAGTTGACCGGCGTTGCCTGGTGAAACGTTGTTGTGATGCCTCGTGTAAGGAGGCGAAATGCGTACCATCACGTTTCCGACTTTGATAAAGGTCAGATTGTAGCCTATCGCATTGCGTTTTATCGTATCGCGACATTGCAGCTCGCGTTGGTCAAGATCCAATGACTGTTAGCAGAATATGGAATCGGTGGGTTCAGGAGGGTAATACGGAACGCCGTGCTGGATCCCAACGGCCTCGTATCACTAGCAGTCGTGATGACAGACATTTTATCCACATGCCTGTAACGGATCGTGCAGCCACGTCTCTATCCATGAGTCAACAGATGGGGACCTTTGCAAGACAACAACCATCTGCACGAACAGTTCGACGACGTTTGCAGCAGCATGGACTATCAGTTCGGAGACCATGGCTGCGGTTATCCTTGACGCTGCATCACAGACAGGAGCGCCTGCGATGGTGTACTCAACGACGAGCCTGGGTGCACGAATGGCAAACCGTCATTTTTTCTGATGAATCCAGGTTCTGTTTACAGCATCATGATGGTCGCATTTGTGTTTGGCGACATTGCGATGAACGCACATTGGAAGCGAGTATTCGTCATCGCCATACTGGCGTATCACCCGGCGTGATGGTATGGGGTGCCACTGGTTACACGTCTCGGTCACCTCGTGTTCGCATTGACGGAACTTTGAACAGTGGACGTTACATTTCAGATGTGTTACGACCCGTGGCTCTACTCTTCATTTGAACGCTGCGAAACCCTACATTTCAGCAGGATAATGCTCGACCGCTAGTTGCAGGTCCTGTACGGGCCTTCCTGGATACAGAAAATGTTCGACTGCTGTCCTGGCCGGCACATTCTCCAGAACTCTCACCAACTGAAAACGTCTGGTCAATGGTGGCCGAGCACTACTCTTCATGAACTGTGGTATCGTGTTGTTGCTGCATGGACAGCTGTACCTGTACAAGCCATCCAAGCTCTGTTTGAATCAATGCCCAGGCGTATCAAGGTCGTTATTACGGCCAGAGGTGGTTGTTCTGGGTATTGATTTCTCAGGATCTGTGCACCCAAATTGCGTGAAAATGTAATCACATGTCAGTTCTAGTATAATATATTTGTCCAATGAATACCCGTTTATCATCTGCATTTCGTCTTGGTGTAGCAATTGTAATGGCCAGTAGTGCTTTTCCGCGTCCCTTAAAACGCAAAATCATACATGCACGTTGATCAGAATATTTAACGAAAGTTTGGGTAGATCTTCGTCTCGGCATTTCCTTTGCAGTAGTCTCCATCTAGCCCTGTAATTGTTGGCGAAACATACACCTAATAAGGGCCAAAAGTAGGTCGCAAAGATCCAAGTATATTGTACCACGGGAAATATAAGGTGACCTCAAAGGTACGCAAACTGTTTTCATAATGCAATGACTTCAGAATTGTATTTCACACTTCAGCCGCATGGGTCTGTTTGCAATACCTTGAGATCAATTGTCGTGCTGTTCATTAACACTGTTCATTTACTAACACCTTGCTAATTTGTATAACACTGCGCTGATATTCAATTTTGCTTTTCGCAATCGACACAGTTCCTTGTATTTTCATCTCGCTGACACTAATAACCTCTGAATTCACTTTCACGAGTGTTAACGTCACGAAACCAAGCAAAACTTATTCCTTGTGTAATTCTAATTACACAAGGCCTGTGGTTTCTGCCAAATGGAATGTTCAGCGAATTATGTTCCAGGTCACGTTTCTTGGTTTCATAACCTCGTGGAGTGACAGTTTTTTACCTTGACGACATAACACACGGATACGGAAGGTACTGTTATTCATAACATAAAGAGCCATCAAAAAGTTTCCATTCGAAGGCTATACAGTCCAGAATCGGTATGCCAATCAGAATCGGTCACACCACTTAGACGCTGGGTTGAAGATAGCTGTTTGGTAAAACATCAGCCGGCCTGTGTGGCCGAGCGGTTCTAGGCACTTCAGTCCGGAACCGCGAGACCGCTACTGTCGCAGGTTCGAATCCTGCCTCGGACATGTATGTGTGTGGTGTCCTTAAGTTAGTTAGGTTTAAGTAGTTCTAAGTTCTACGGGACTGACGACCTCAGATGTTAAGTCCCATAGCGCTTAGAGCCATTTGAACCATTTTGGTAAAACATCGTGTACAACTGTATGAAGAAAAATTCCGTAACTGCCTACTCCATATTTTCGTCCGACAGGAATCGCCGACCCATCAGGGTCTTTTCCATGAGACCGAAGGCGTGATGGTGGCACGGGGAGGGATCAAAACGGTAGAGCGAGTTTAGAGTGTCTCCTGCTTGAATTGGTGTAACTTCTGTGTTACTACATTTGCGACTTGGGGACGTTAGTTATCATTAATTACCACCACCCCTTGTAGCTGTTTTCCCAGATGTTTCGCCTTAATTGAAAGCCATAATTTCTCCAGAGTTGTGCAGAGCCTTTCCTCAGTGATGGAACACAATATTCCTGGAAATCAACAAGTAGCGGGCTCCACTAATCAGAGAACATGGTGATCTTCACGATTTGCAGCAGGTGGCTGGCTCTTGAACTTCCTGAAACGTGGGGAGGATGGATGACGGATATGCTGGCCCATACACATTCTCCATTCTCTGATGAATGTCTAACGGTGATCATCCTTTAGCAGCCAAGAGTAGCGTAAATACGCCAGTGTAGAGGTGAGCTGCAACAGAGACAGCCGCAGACAGGCAAGAGTGTTATCCGTTGCAAACCGAAACACGACCAATAGACATTGCATACCAGAGCCAACTGGGAGCAGTATAGCAACAGCCGATGCTACAATACGCTAGCGGAAGAATGGAAGCCTTTCCTCACTTGCCACCACAGAAGTGTCTAGAGCACGTGTCATAAGCCTTAAACGAACATAGTCTGGAATGTATAAGTTCTCAGCCATTCACGTACTAAATCTTTCTCGTCTGAGAATCACAGCGCACAACATGAGCCTGTGACACCCAGAGCGACATCGTTAATTGCAGTACATGGTTCGCTGTTCGACCATGGGACATGGAAACCTGTGATAAGTCAGGAGGGAGCCACGCATTCGCTGGAGGAAGTGCACAGCCTTCGTCAGCGGCATTTGAGTGACGCCATGCTCGGCACCGCTCTTTGACCCGTTAGCAGCGCTGGTCGTCTTTTAGAATGAGATTTTCACTCTGCAGCGGAGTGTGCGCTGATATGAAACTTCCTGTCAGATTAAAACTGTGTGCCGGACCGAGACTCGAACTCGGGACCTTCGCCTTTCGTGGGCAAGTGCTCTTCCAACTGAGCTACCCATGCATGTTTCACGACCCGTCCTCAGCTTCAGTTCTGTCAGTACCTCATCTCCTACCTTCCAAACTTCACAGAAGCTCTTCTGGGAACACTTCCCCTTAAAGACAGTCCCGAGTTCGAGTTTCGGTCCGGCACACTGTTTTAATCAGTTTGTAAGTTTCATATCAGCGCACACTCCACCGCAGAGTGAAAATCTCATTCTGGAAACATCGCCCAGGCTGTGGCTAAGCCATGTCTCCGCAATATCCCTTCTTCCAAGTTCGCAGAAGAGCTTCTGTGAAGTTTGGAAGGTAGGAGACTAGGTACTGGCAGAATTGAAGTTGTGAGGACGGGTAGTGAGTCGTGCTTGGGTAGCTCAGTTGGAAGAGCACTTGCCCGCAAAAGGCAAAGATCCCGTGGTCGTCTTTTGTTTCATATGAGAGGCAACTGGATGCCTCCACCAAGCTGTTCCTGATGTACTATGACTGAGGGCCGGAACAAAAAAAGTAAATGAATAAATTTACTGTCATCCTGGCGTCTCATTTCATTCTCCACCGCTGATAGCCTAATTTAACACTCATGTCTGAACACTGAGGACACCTTTTAACAGCAATGCCTGGACCTACAGCCTACGGCAAGGTGAGTCAGAGAAATACTTATTGTATTCCAGTCATGGGGAAGAAGTCTGAGAGTCATGCATTTTGTGAAGTAAACTTCATTGCAAGTAGAGTACCAGTGGGTTTGTCTAGTTTTAGTGGTAATGTAAGTCACGAATGGTTAGTGCTGTTAGATGTGCACAGTATAACCCTAACGTCACTCAGTGCCATATACGAAATCAGGTCCAGTAAAGTTGAGCCTTGGCGACATTGAATTTGTAGACTGTTCTGTCTGGCAACAGTGGCTCAGGCGTATTATCGACTATCTCTCTTGCGGCCCCATTGCCAGCATCTATGAGGAAGAGTTCGTATCTGTGGGTCGTGTCCTTAGAAGGTCTTTGCTTGCCGATATACAGGGTGTTTCAAAAATTACCGGTATATCTGAAACGGCAATAAAAACTAAACGAGCAGCGATAGAAATACACCGTGTGTTATGCTTGGGACAACAGTACATTTTCAGGCGGACAAACTTTCGAAATTACAGTAGTTACAATTTTCAACAACAGATGGCGCTGCAAGTGATGTGAAAGATATAGAAGACAACGCAGTCTGTGGGTGCGCCATTCTGTACGTCGTCTTTCTGCTGTAAGCGTGTGCTGTTCACAACGTGCAAGTGTGCAGTAGACAACATGGTTTATTACTTAGAACAGAGAATTTTTCTGGTGTTGGAATGCCACCGCCTAGAACACAGTGTTGTTGCAACAAGACGAAGTTTTCAACGGAGGTTTAATGTAACCAAAGGACCGAAAAGCGATACAATAAAGGATCTGTTTGAAAAATTTCAACGGACTGGGAACGTGACGGATGAACGTGCTGGAAAGGTAGGGCGACCGCGTACGGCAACCACAGAGGGCAACGCGCAGCTAGTGCAGCAGGTGATCCAACAGCGGCCTCGGGTTTCCGTTCGCCGTGTTGCAGCTGCGGTCCAAATGACGCCAACGTCCACGTATCGTCTCATGCGCCAGAGTTTACACCTCTATCCATACAAAATTCAAACGCGGCAACCCCTCAGCGCCGCTGCCATTGCTGCACGAGAGACATTCGCTAACGATATAGTGCACAGGATTGATGACGGCGATATGCATGTAGGCAGCATTTGGTTTACTGACGAAGCTTATATTTACCTGGACGGCTTCGTCAATAAACAGAACTGGCGCATATGGGGAACCGAAAAACCCCATGTTGCAGTCCCATCGTCCCTGCATCCTCAAAAAGTACTGGTCTGGGCCGCCATTTCTTCCAAAGGAATCATTGGCCCATTTTTCAGATCCGAAACGATTACTGCATCACGCTATCTGGACATTCTTCGTGAATTTGTGGCGATACAAACTGCCTTAGACGACACTGCGAACACCTCGTGGTTTATGCAAGATGGTGCCCGGCCACATCGCACGGCCGACGTCTTTAATTTCCTGAATGAATATTTCGATGATCGTGTGATTGCTTTGGGCTATCCGAAACATACAGGAGGCGGCGTGGATTGGCCTCCCTATTCGCCAGACATGAACCCCTGTGACTTCTTTCTGTGGGGACACTTGAAAGACCAGGTGTAGCACCAGAATCCAGAAACAATTGAACAGCTGAAGCAGTACATCTCATCTGCATGTGAAGCCATTCCGCCAGACACGTTGTCAAAGGTTTCGGGTAATTTCATTCAGAGACTACGCCATATTATTGCTACGCATGGTGGATATGTGGAAAATATCGTACTATAGAGTTTCCCAGACCGCAGCGCCATCTGTTGTTGAAAATTGTAACTACTGTAATTTCGAAAGTTTGTCCGCCTGAAAATGTACTGTTGTCCCAAGCATATTGCAACAAACGGTGTATTTCTATCGCTGCTCGTTTAGTTTTTATTGCCGTTTCAAATATACCGGTCATTTTTGAAACACCCTGTATGTATACGAATATATACAGGGTTCGCTGGCCCGAGAGAGAGAGAGAGAGAGGGGGGGGGGGGGGAGAAATCCAGTTTGGGGACTGGCGGTAGTGTCGCGACAAGAGGTCCGAGCGGCCGAAGCCACGAGCTGCGCAAGGAGGGCCTGCGCAAAGCGAGAAGATACCGGAGTATTTCACCGCGGTAAGCGTCGACTACAAGTAGCAGGCCGACATCCTGTCGGTTGGTTGGGAATATTCGTGCCGAACGACCGCTCGTGGCCTGGCTGCCCTGCTCTACCTGGCTTTAATCGGCACCTCTCAGTAACCGCTGCGACACACCGTGGATCCATGGAACTGCTTTCTGATAAACGGGAGTAACATTCTGTAATCCTCGTGGTGATTTGTGTCATTGCCTACCTGCCCTTCTTATTATTTTCTGATTTGTACCCAACCCTCATAGTTTTACTCGGTCGTCTCTTAGGTCATAAATATAGGCCGTAATATTGTACTAAGACACTGTCGTTGTTTGATAATTTGTTCCGTTGTTATATTGCCTTTCCTTTCTGGATTATACCCGATCATTAATGCTCTAATGAATCAGCTCCTGGTCGTAAATACAGCCAAAACAATTGTACTAAGGCACAGGTTGCCGTTAAGCAAAAGAGGGACCTTGTAGTTAGATTTCGATGTTAACAGGTTCAGTTCTTTGGTTTTAATTGCATTTTTCAGTCATTAGTTATAATCTTAACAACCTGTTGTACTAAGCTATGCGTTGCTGTGTTTGAAAGACCGGGTCATAATTGGTGTATTTCAGCTGGATCTTGTGGTTCCGCCGAGTGAGTTATCTTGTAATAAATGTTCACAAGTAATGTTTTAAGACGTTTCTTCAGATCGGTCTTAATAATTGACAGTCAGTTTAACTTTGAAAATATTAACAGTCAACTGTCACTTGGACTTTAGTCAAAATAAGATTTGTCAAAAGGGGCGGGTTGGGATCCAGTCGCACTTCGGTTGCCCATTGAAATTAAGAGGTTGGTTGCTTTGAAGTAAGCTTTATCATTGTCATATTGTTTGCCAATCGGTTTAACATTTAAGCACAGGTGCCCATCTTAATACCGAACCTTTTGACATACGGCTATCAAATTAAAAGTTACGTCATGTGTCTTAAGTAACTGAATCGCTCTTCTCATCAGTGGTGCTGATATAGTTTTCATGTGCTTATATAGTTTTCATGTGCTTATATAGTTTTCATGTGCATTTAATAAGACAGACTGTGTCCAGCGCCGTAGTGAACACCACTTTTTCACCAGATAACGGGCGGGCTGCAGGTCCCGCCGTCTTGTAATCAATGTCATATTGTTTGCTGTTTTGATTTCTTCTGCAAAAGCATACTCGTCTTGATGTTTAAGGTCACAAGAATTTTGCAAATTTGATCATATTGTAAAAAATTATGGTTATATATTGTTAAATCAACAGGTTCTGTTAAAAGAAAGTTATATTGGTGGGTCTTCCGTTTCACGTTTTCCTTAATTCTAGTAAGTACCGCGTATCAAAAATGTTGTACATGTAGTCATTGGCGGCATGTGGCTAGGTAATGCTGGAAGTCTAGATGGCTCACGATTAGACGTAAGAGTGAAGTTAATTTATTTTGCTTTCTTCTTTTGTGAATGTTAGTTCTCAAAATGTGTGTTGTCAAGGACAAAGCTTCAGCAGAACCACAGAAGCAGGATGTGTCAGAACTGGAAGCAGTACGCGTGTTGTTAGAGATGGTAGCACAATTAACAGTGGATAATACAGAAGTGCATGGGTTGGTATAATCGCGATGGTCGCAGTAGGGTGTGCATTTGTCAGTCGGTATTCAAAGAACCAGATGAGCATCACGATTTCCAGGAGATGGCTGGCTCTTGAACTTCTTGAAACGTGGGCACGATGGATGAGAGACATGGTGGGACATAAACATTCTTCATTCCTTCGTTTTTCAGCAGCAGAGAAAAGAATAACAGCATTTTGGTCCTGTTTTGACTCATTTGCTACAAAGTTACCATAAGTAACATTTCCACATTTATTGCATGCAAGTCGGAAAGACACGAATGCCACAATAATACATTGCCTCCATGTCAGAACTTCTATACAGGCATCGGTGCCGCGCTACGTTGCATAACACGCTGCAGTAACGCCTTCAAACGAAAACTTTTGATCACCCCTTATAATTTGTAGATAGTTTTACTGACGAAACACTCATCCGAAAAGGATGTACGACATACGGCTATATCATCACAGTTCTACTGACCTGCTCATGTAGCGTGAGGCACAGTGTTGTAGCTCGCGAGACATGGAGGTGAGTCATGCTCTGATCGATTCCACGAGGTGGAGTTACGACCGTGGACTCATAAGCCGGCCACACTTGAGCGTGGTTTTTAGGCGGTTTTCCAGGCTCGTTTAGGCAAATGCTGGGTTGGCCTACAAATTCCGCCTCAGAAAACATGACGCACAAACACGTGCCGAACGATAACACACAGAGCCGAGTTTCAACGTTTCACAGACAGATGGCGCGCATTGCTTCCCTCCCATTAAATTCCCCTGCCGACTGTGGCTTGAGGAATGGCATCTATCGATGAAGTTAAATAATAAAATATAAATTTGCCAAATCCCGCAAAAGAAGTACTGGACGGGATAATCGCTAAGGGAAAGAAAAATTGCGGAAGTTATTCCGTTTTCGTAAACAACGGTTAGTGTTCTGTAAGGAACACGTGTTGCAATAATCGTGCCGCCCACAACAAAAAATGGCTAGGTGCGAGCGGGACTCGCGCGCTGAGGGCTCAATACAAACTTGATTATGTAGGGCCTATAGATAGTTCATACATTCTGGGAATTAGGAATCTTGACCATTCTTGTGTGTTATGGACATTAATATTGGCGCGATATCAATCCAAGATATTCCAAAATTTTCTAGAATGTTTTAATTTCAACAATAAATATGACACAAAGTCACGTAGGAGGCAGCCGACCGTTATTATAATAACAAGCAATTCTGCATCTCGGGTGTCTGAGTCAAACATCAGGCAAGGAATGAAATTACTGCTCATATGACGTGTTCCGGAATTTATCCATCATCAGATATCCATGAGCGATTAATGCTCGTACATATGTCATTTCAAGTTGAGTGTGAAACGAACACTCGCAGACTATATTTTTTTTCGTGTGGTTTGTTTGCAGGTTAACAGTTTGCGGATTGTTTCCTTTACTTGTACTGTGAAACCTTGTTCCCCGCCAAATTTCGTGATCCCAGGCCAGCCTGTGATTTAGCTGACTGCGTTTGCGAGTATCGAAAGATGTGACCTAAATCGCCGTAGCTTTTCGTTGCACTGACTGGCAAGCTTATATTTATTGCACCGCCAAGGTTCTGTATACCTTTGTATGCGACATTCAATTAGCAGCACACCAACCGCTGGAATGGAAGCCATGCTGGGTATGCCTCCACTTCACCTTTGGGTTAAGATGGAGGCAGCAGCTCTGGCATACAGACTTAAAACTGGCCAAAACTGGGATATTCAGAACCACACACTAACATAGTGAGTGAGGTAAATATAGGTATGGCTGGGGAAATGCCTGCCGACTATATAATAACTCCCAACTGCTTCGACAAGCCTTACAAGATAAGGGAGCAGTGGGAGAAAACAGTTCGACACCGTACGGGGGACATCGTTTGGTTCACCGATGGATCGAAAACAGGTCAAGGCGTTGGGGCAAGGTTGTGTAGGGTTCAGCCAAGACTGGAGAGCAGCATCTCTGTAAGGAAACTGGCCTCTGTATTCCAAGCCGAAATTACTGCAATCAGGGCATGTATGGAGGAGATATGAGTAGGTGCTACAATGACCGTAGCATCTACATCTATTCAGCCAGCCAGGCAGCCCTGAAATCATTGGCAGCTCCTGCAACAAGGTCTAAGATTGTTGCACATTGCCACAGGACTATGATGGAGCTAGGGGGAAGCAATAGGGTGTACCTAGTTTGCGTCTTTGGCCAATCGGGGACCTGTGGCAATGAACAAGCCGATAGATTGGCTAGGATGGGGGCAACAATTCCATTTATTGGACAGGAACCTGTCTTGACAATCACCAAGGCTATGGTCAAATTAGAACTATGGAACTGGCTTAGAAAACAGCCCTTAGGATAGTGGACCAAGGTCCATAAACAAAAACATGGTAAGGTAATGATGCCCAAGCCATTTTTTAAAAGAAGCTCTGTAATCCTGGGATTGAACAGGAAAGAGATCAAACTCTAGACCGATGACCGGCCATGGGAACTTCAAAGAACACCTACACACAATGGGTATAATGGAAGAGGACCCTAAATGTAGGATGTGTGCTGAGGGTGAAGAAACTGCATCACACCTAATCTTTGAATGCATGGCATTGGAGAGTAAAAGATCAGAATCTTCAGGACAACTAGACCTGAAGAAACTGTGTCTAACAAAAACTGATAGAGGGACTCCATGCACTATTTAAGGGCACTGGTTGGCTTTACTAGACATACAGGGAGCGATACCGCGCAATAAACCTAGTTTCGGTGCGGGCAGTGGCGGGTTAGATCTAAGCTGTTTTACCTCTCCTATTAATATCAATCAATCAATCAATGTGACATGAGTTTCCATACGATGCCTCTACCCGTTGCTGAGAAAACCGATTTTTAAAAGTCGGACAGAGAGACGGACAACAAAGCTGACCTGTAAATATACCGTCTTTACCGATTGGACCACAGAACCGTAAGACAGCAAGGTAGTATCATCATTTCACGTGTGGTGGGAAATAAGCACCAGGCAACAGTAAAAGGCAGTGCCGTTCCTTCCTCACAGATTGCATTTTTGCAAGTATTACGCGTAATCTGTGCCTGCATAACTGACAGCGGTCATTTACTTGATTTAATGATATCGGCAGCAACGTAAGGTTTGCCATTCGGAAATACTTAGAATTTTTATTCTGACGAAAGATTCGCATGTTTTTCAAAGTCGAGATTTTATTTCTGTTGTTTCACATCGTATTTAAAGGTAAACACATTCAAGGACGTAAAAGAAATTTATTTCGCCATCAACCAGACGTCACCACGCTTATCCGGCGCTAAATTTCCCGCCATGTCTTTGTCAACGTCTCTTCCATTGTAGCCACTTCGAGGAGACTGCAAAAAAAAAAAAACTACTTAAACCTAACTAACCTAAGGACATCACACACATCCATGCCCGATGCAGGATTCAAACCTGCGACCGGAGCGGTCACGCGGTTCCAAACTGAAGCTCCTAGACCGCACGGCCACACCGGCCGTTGAGGAGACTGCGACCATTATGCTGTAACTACCACGTATCTTGCGTAGATAGTGCAGAGCGTACTAATGAATACATAGTTCCGTAGCTCAGTACGTGAACAGAATTGGACCAAAAGTAACTAAAACTGATGTAAGTATCCTTCACCATATACCGTAAAACGGTTGGAGGAGTATGTCTGTTGATGTTTCATATTGTCTGTCACTTACTAGAGGAATATACCTTTGTCTGCTATTAGAAAACACTGTTGTGTACATCTAAAAATCTACCAAAACTTTCAGAAGAACCGGGAAGTATCTATATCTACAATGGCGCTCTGATTGGTAATCCCCCCCGAAAGTTTTGTGTGAAAACCCCTAAACCTTTCTAAATAAGACAACATTTCTAAACATACTCACCCCGATTACGAACACAGTTCTCCCAACCGTCACTGCAGGATGTTTACTTTGTTGGCGGAATAACAACCTCATCCCTGCTTGCACCGCCTCATTATTGTCCAAGTGAAGTCACGAGAGGTGTTCTTATGTTTTAGAATCAGACGAAAATCGAGTGGGGCCAAGTCGGAACTGTACGTAGGATGATCGATGACATTGACGTCGAGGCGTCGGAAAATTGTAGATGTCACAACGCTCGTGGGTGGTCTGGCATATGCTGTTTCTGACGCACCGACGTAGTACACCGCTATATTACAATTCGGGGCCCTGTGTGTGTGTGTGTGTGTGTGTGTGTGTGTGTGTGTGTGTGTGTTTTTCGAAACTTCAGGCGCTCAACGGCGAGGGATACAAGCCCCACTTCACATAGCAAAAGAAACGAATGTGGATGAAATTACTAAACTTGTTGCCACAGGGTGAGTAGGAAACCTCTAAAATAGCACTCATTCAGTCACTCCCACCTTGCTCGGGTTGAACCATACAATCACTCTATCTCACACGTTTGAGGCAACGGAGAAAAGGCGGTGAAAGGTTCTATACCAGGGATTAAAATAGAAGTAAAGCGACTGACTAGCTAAAACGAAGGCGCAGGGAAATGTGATTGGCTGACCACTTACAAAAAACGTGGGTGAGCCAGCCAGCCTGTTAATACATCGAGAACATCTCCCTAAAATTTAGGAACCAAGTTGGACAAAACGCGAAACCTTAAAACCCTCACCACATTCCTTTGACCTTATTTCAAGAAGCCTATACACATACCGAGGCACAGATAGAAGAAAGTCATGTAACACCAAATGGCAGCGTTATCAATATTACTAGGACACAGCCTAGTAGTTACATACAAGTAACCTCTATGCGACATGTATCGCGTAAGTCTATCTCTATTGTATTCTACACCCTTCCAACCATATGCAGCGTGTTTCTTTCTGATTGAACAGTAGATTGTTATAATTTTGTATTTCAACCACATTATGTCATAGGTAAATCACCTCTCTTTTGCGCTGGGGCGAGGACACCGAGCCTTCTGTTTGAAAGTTAGTTACATGTTGCATAGATAATTTGAACGATCACTTTATCGAAATTATGGGCGAAGTCAGTTTTCAGGACATGTATAAATGATCTGTGCGAACATTTATAAACACACTATTATTTTAGTCCTGCTCATGCAACTACACTTAAAAACAAGTTTTTTCACTGGTTGCCAGTACACATTCGTCAACGGAATAGAAGGAGTCATCCAGGATAAATGACTGCAACTTAGATTTAAGACTGACTTTGCTACCTGTTAGACATTTTATGTTATGGGCAGATAATGATCAAAGATTTTTGTCGCCGCATGTTGAACTCCATTCTGAACCACTGACAGCCTTGATAGTGGGTAATAAAGGTCAATTTTTCCTCTCTTGTTGTTGGTATGAATATCACTGTTCTCAGATTATGGATTACTTATTTCGTATTTCATTAGTGACTATACGTATTGCGATGACGCATTTAAAATGCCTTGCTCGTTGAAGAGTACCTATGTGACGTCTGAGACTAAACACCACAGCTACTGCCCTCTTTTGTGAAATCAGTTCTTTCTTTCTTTCTAAGTTACTAATCACCCCAGAAAATTATTCTATGAGACATTACTGACTGGAAATACGCAAAACATATCTGGAGGTTGATTCGTTTGATTCGAATATTAGCAATTATATTAATAGCAAAAGTAGCTGAACCTAATTGTTTGAGAAGCTCAATAATATGCTTCTTAGATGTACACCCATAAATTTCGAGATTCTGCCCTATTTACTGACTCCTGCTCATGTGCTACATGAACTGTTTTTATGACTATTTGTTGCACACAACTGAATATAATGTGTTTCTTTTTTTTCCAAAATTACGAGAATGTCAATTTTTCTGATGTGATCTGTAACCCCCTAGCCCCCGCAACTGCCCTACCCTCCTTCACCTCAGATTCTTTAAAGAATCGGAGTACCAAGTATAAACCAGTATAAAACGCGTGATTAGTTCATAAATGAGTTCATGTGTTAAATATTTGACGTTAAGAATGAAGAACATCTATGACCGAAGATCCAAAACCTTAATTATGTCGGTGTTGTTAGTTTCATTTTATTCACCTGTAGAATACAGAAAAAATGAAGCAAAAGATTTGAGATTTAAGTTTACTGGAACTCGCTAAGAGCTCTCATTATCACATAATCGAAGAGTGTATTATGTACAATTTCCGTTTTAAGGAACGATAGCCTTTCACGAATCTCAGTGTTTATGATATCGCATTTCCAGAACTATGTTTCGTACAATGATATAACTTTGTACGTACATTTATGTACGAGCTAGTACCGAAGAACTCATAAAACGCCGAGTGCGTAAGTTTTACTGAATGAACAATGAAAATGTAGCAAGCATAACTTTTTCGCCTCACATTATTTTGGCGGGAGTGCTTGGCGAAGGTTTGTAATTGGGTGTGAAGTATGTTGAAAATCACGAAGTGCTGTCGCTCTCAAGTAATGGGTGAATAAAGTCTGGGTGATATACGCGCCTCAAGAAATACACGCAGTTTCTGACTTCGGCAAGTTTAACTTAAACACTTTCAAATAACTTCCGGGAATTCAGCCAGGTAACACTTTCAGCGACCGCCGATATTTCGGCGGGAGAACACCCCGCCATTTTCAAGGCAAACTGCAACGGACAGGCGGCGTACATGCAAATTTAATACCTCGGTTCTGCGACAGAAGCAGGAAAGATAACACACACACTGAACACTAGTGCCACCAAAGATGACCAAAGTCAGAGCTATCGATAGTGAGACTATGAATTCACAGGTGAGGCAGCATTGACTCTGTTCCTCTGTTTTTTGACAAGGGAGAGAGCCGGATTCCAAACAGAGTTTAAACAGAAACCTCCATCCCTGTTAACGAGGTTGCTCGCTAGTTTAATCTCAACTGCCTCCCTAATGACACTGTCCCAATAGCTGGACGTGCATGCCAATATCTCGGTGTTATTATATAACATGGGGTGACCAGTATCCAAGCAATGTTCGGCAATAGCAGATCTATTTGGCTGCTGTAATCGTGTGTGCCGTTTATGCTCAGTACATCTGTCCTCCACGGTCCTGATAGTTTGACCAATATATGCCATACCGCAGCTACAGGGAATACGATATACACCCGCCTTACGCAATCCAAGATCATCCTTAACGGAACTCAAAAGTGCTCTAATTTTAGATGGAGGTCGGAAGACACATTTCACATCGTATTTCCATAAAATACGACCGATCTTATTGGACGTGTTTCCTACGTAAGGCAAAAAGGCAGTAGACTTAGGTGTTGACTCAGAATTATCATCAATCACCCGATGTACAGTTGGTCGATAGCGCAACGCACGTTCAATCTGTCTATCACTATAACCATTTTGACGAAATGTAACTTCAAGATGGGACAGCTCAGCTGGCAAAGTCTCAGCGTCAGAAACGACATGTGCCCTGTGTACCAAGGTACGAAGTACCCCTTCACGCTGAGCCGAATGGTGACAACTATTAGCTTGTAAGTACAAATCGGTGTGAGTACGTTTCCTGTAGACTGCATGTCCCAATGATCCATCATCCTTCCTCCTAACCAACACGTCGAGAAAGGGAAGGCAACCATCCTCTTCCACCTCCATCGTAAAACGAATGTTCGGGTGGATCGAGTTCAGATGTTCTAGAAAGACATTCAAATTCTCCCTACCGTGAGGCCAAACAACGAAGGTATCGTCAACGTATCTAAAGAAACAGGCGGGTTTTAAAGGCGCCGACTCCAATGCACGTTCCTCGAAGTCTTCCATAAATAAATTTGCGATCACAGGAGACAACGGACTACCCATCGCAACTCCATCTGTCTGCTCGTAATACTGGTCATTAAATAAAAAGTAAGTGGATGTCAACACATGCCTAAATAGATTAGTTAAATCAGCACCAAACCTGGCTTCAATTAACCGCAACGAATCAGACAGAGGAACACGAGTGAAGAGAGAGACCACATCGAAACTCACTAACATATCAGAGTCATTCAGCCTCAGTCCCTCCAAACGACGTAAAAAATCAGCTGAGTTCCTGATATGATGTTCACACTGTCCTACTTGTGGACTCAACAGAGAAGCAAGATGCTTGGAAACACGATAAGTCGGAGCGCCGATGTTACTCACTATAGGACGGAAAGGAACCCCTTCCTTATGAACCTTTGGAAGGCCATATAACCTAGGGGGAACGGCACTATAGGTGTTAAGCCTCTTGATTGTGTCCTGCGAAAAACCACTTTTCTTCAGGAGGCTGTTGGTCTTTCTCTCAACACTTTTCGTGGGGTCAGCATCGATTCTGCGATACGCTGAATCAGATAGTAAACGTTGCATCTTTTGTACATAATCAGGTTTATTTAAAACAACGGTGGCATTGCCCTTGTCAGCAGGTAAAATAACAATACTGGGATCAACTTTGAGAGAGCGTAAAGCAGCCCTCTCTGCTGCTGTTACATTACTCTTGGGTGGACGAGCCCTAGTCAAAACACGGCATGCCTCCCTCCTAACTTCCTCTGCAGCGTCAGGAGGTAGTTTGCAAACTGCCTGTTCAATTGAACTAATAAAATCAACTACCGGCAAATTCTTCGGAGTGGGTGCAAAATTTAAACCCTTCCCTAGCACGGATAAGGTTGCGTCGTCAAAAGATTTCTCTGTGAGATTTATCACAGATCGTCGAGATATAACATCCGACTCCGCGCGATGAAAACGTTCAAACTTTGCCAAATGCCGGGCAGTAACGGAGTTGTACTCCCAGTCAGCTTGGGTCCATGAGGCACCGTCCAACCAATCCCAAGTGAAATCAGACACTTCAGATGCAACCATTAAATGAAAACGATACAATTCTTTGGAAACAGAATCCAAACGTCGACGAGTAAAACGAATCCTTTCGCGAACAAGAGCCAAGCCAGCACGTTGCTTGATACGATTGGCGGCAGGAGAATTAATATGGTGCACAACCTTAGCAAATGTTGGGACATGATTTTCATCACGACACCTCCATAAAAACGACAAAGCACATTGCAGTCTAACTCGACAGCTACGAAGTTTATCCAACTTACGTAAACACCGATACATTTCCTCCCCGTAGAGGTAAACAATGTGAGACCTCAGTTTCTCCTGGCGTATACAACTTTCAAATAACTTCCGGGAATTCAGCCAGGTAACACTTTCAGCGACCGCCGATATTTCGGCGGGAGAACACCCCGCCATTTTCAAGGCAAACTGCAACGGACAGGCGGCGTACATGCAAATTTAATACCTCGGTTCTGCGACAGAAGCAGGAAAGATAACACACACACTGAACACTAGTGCCACCAAAGATGACCAAAGTCAGAGCTATCGATAGTGAGACTATGAATTCACAGGTGAGGCAGCATTGACTCTGTTCCTCTGTTTTTTGACAAGGGAGAGAGCCGGATTCCAAACAGAGTTTAAACAGAAACCTCCATCCCTGTTAACGAGGTTGCTCGCTAGTTTAATCTCAACTGCCTCCCTAATGACACTGTCCCAATAGCTGGACGTGCATGCCAATATCTCGGTGTTATTATATAACATGGGGTGACCAGTATCCAAGCAATGTTCGGCAATAGCAGATCTATTTGGCTGCTGTAATCGTGTGTGCCGTTTATGCTCAGTACATCTGTCCTCCACGGTCCTGATAGTTTGACCAATATATGCCATACCGCAGCTACAGGGAATACGATATACACCCGCCTTACGCAATCCAAGATCATCCTTAACGGAACTCAAAAGTGCTCTAATTTTAGATGGAGGTCGGAAGACACATTTCACATCGTATTTCCGTAAAATACGACCGATCTTATTGGACGTGTTTCCTACGTAAGGCAAAAAGGCAGTAGACTTAGGTGTTGACTCAGAATTATCATCAATCACCCGATGTACAGTTGGTCGATAGCGCAACGCACGTTCAATCTGTCTATCACTATAACCATTTTGACGAAATGTAACTTCAAGATGGGACAGCTCAGCTGGCAAAGTCTCAGCGTCAGAAACGACATGTGCCCTGTGTACCAAGGTACGAAGTTACATTTCGTCAAAATGGTTATAGTGATAGACAGATTGAACGTGCGTTGCGCTATCGACCAACTGTACATCGGGTGATTGATGATAATTCTGAGTCAACACCTAAGTCTACTGCCTTTATGCCTTACGTAGGAAACACGTCCAATAAGATCGGTCGTATTTTACGGAAATACGATGTGAAATGTGTCTTCCGACCTCCATCTAAAATTAGAGCACTTTTGAGTTCCGTTAAGGATGATCTTGGATTACGTAAGGCGGGTGTATATCGTATTCCCTGTAGCTGCGGTATGGCATATATTGGTCAAACTATCAGGACCGTGGAGGACAGATGTACTGAGCATAAACGGCACACACGATTACAGCAGCCAAATAGATCTGCTATTGCCGAACATTGCTTGGATACTGGTCACCCCATGTTATATAATAACACCGAGATATTGGCATGCACGTCCAGCTATTGGGACAGTGTCATTAGGGAGGCAGTTGAGATTAAACTAGCGAGCAACCTCGTTAACAGGGATGGAGGTTTCTGTTTAAACTCTGTTTGGAATCCGGCTCTCTCCCTTGTCAAAAAACAGAGGAACAGAGTCAATGCTGCCTCACCTGTGAATTCATAGTCTCACTATCGATAGCTCTGACTTTGGTCATCTTTGGTGGCACTAGTGTTCAGTGTGTGTGTTATCTTTCCTGCTTCTGTCGCAGAACCGAGGTATTAAATTTGCATGTACGCCGCCTGTCCGTTGCAGTTTGCCTTGAAAATGGCGGGGTGTTCTCCCGCCGAAATATCGGCGGTCGCTGAAAGTGTTACCTGGCTGAATTCCCGGAAGTTATTTGAAAGTTGTATACGCCAGGAGAAACTGAGGTCTCACATTGTTTACCTCTACGGGGAGGAAATGTATCGGTGTTTACGTAAGTTGGATAAACTTCGTAGCTGTCGAGTTAGACTGCAATGTGCTTTGTCGTTTTTATGGAGGTGTCGTGATGAAAATCATGTCCCAACATTTGCTAAGGTTGTGCACCATATTAATTCTCCTGCCGCCAATCGTATCAAGCAACGTGCTGGCTTGGCTCTTGTTCGCGAAAGGATTCGTTTTACTCGTCGACGTTTGGATTCTGTTTCCAAAGAATTGTATCGTTTTCATTTAATGGTTGCATCTGAAGTGTCTGATTTCACTTGGGATTGGTTGGACGGTGCCTCATGGACCCAAGCTGACTGGGAGTACAACTCCGTTACTGCCCGGCATTTGGCAAAGTTTGAACGTTTTCATCGCGCGGAGTCGGATGTTATATCTCGACGATCTGTGATAAATCTCACAGAGAAATCTTTTGACGACGCAACCTTATCCGTGCTAGGGAAGGGTTTAAATTTTGCACCCACTCCGAAGAATTTGCCGGTAGTTGATTTTATTAGTTCAATTGAACAGGCAGTTTGCAAACTACCTCCTGACGCTGCAGAGGAAGTTAGGAGGGAGGCATGCCGTGTTTTGACTAGGGCTCGTCCACCCAAGAGTAATGTAACAGCAGCAGAGAGGGCTGCTTTACGCTCTCTCAAAGTTGATCCCAGTATTGTTATTTTACCTGCTGACAAGGGCAATGCCACCGTTGTTTTAAATAAACCTGATTATGTACAAAAGATGCAACGTTTACTATCTGATTCAGCGTATCGCAGAATCGATGCTGACCCCACGAAAAGTGTTGAGAGAAAGACCAACAGCCTCCTGAAGAAAAGTGGTTTTTCGCAGGACACAATCAAGAGGCTTAACACCTATAGTGCCGTTCCCCCTAGGTTATATGGCCTTCCAAAGGTTCATAAGGAAGGGGTTCCTTTCCGTCCTATAGTGAGTAACATCGGCGCTCCGACTTATCGTGTTTCCAAGCATCTTGCTTCTCTGTTGAGTCCACAAGTAGGACAGTGTGAACATCATATCAGGAACTCAGCTGATTTTTTACGTCGTTTGGAGGGACTGAGGCTGAATGACTCTGATATGTTAGTGAGTTTCGATGTGGTCTCTCTCTTCACTCGTGTTCCTCTGTCTGATTCGTTGCGGTTAATTGAAGCCAGGTTTGGTGCTGATTTAACTAATCTATTTAGGCATGTGTTGACATCCACTTACTTTTTATTTAATGACCAGTATTACGAGCAGACAGATGGAGTTGCGATGGGTAGTCCGTTGTCTCCTGTGATCGCAAATTTATTTATGGAAGACTTCGAGGAACGTGCATTGGAGTCGGCGCCTTTAAAACCCGCCTGTTTCTTTAGATACGTTGACGATACCTTCGTTGTTTGGCCTCACGGTAGGGAGAATTTGAATGTCTTTCTAGAACATCTGAACTCGATCCACCCGAACATTCGTTTTACGATGGAGGTGGAAGAGGATGGTTGCCTTCCCTTTCTCGACGTGTTGGTTAGGAGGAAGGATGATGGATCATTGGGACATGCAGTCTACAGGAAACGTACTCACACCGATTTGTACTTACAAGCTAATAGTTGTCACCATTCGGCTCAGCGTGAAGGGGTACTTCGTACCTTGGTACACAGGGCACATGTCGTTTCTGACGCTGAGACTTTGCCAGCTGAGCTGTCCCATCTTGAAGTTACATTTCGTCAAAATGGTTATAGTGATAGACAGATTGAACGTGCGTTGCGCTATCGACCAACTGTACATCGGGTGATTGATGATAATTCTGAGTCAACACCTAAGTCTACTGCCTTTTTGCCTTACGTAGGAAACACGTCCAATAAGATCGGTCGTATTTTACGGAAATACGATGTGAAATGTGTCTTCCGACCTCCATCTAAAATTAGAGCACTTTTGAGTTCCGTTAAGGATGATCTTGGATTGCGTAAGGCGGGTGTATATCGTATTCCCTGTAGCTGCGGTATGGCATATATTGGTCAAACTATCATGACCGTGGAGGACAGATGTACTGTGCATAAACGGCACACACGATTACAGCAGCCAAATAGATCTGCTATTGCCGAACATTGCTTGGATACTGGTCACCCCATGTTATATAATAACACCGAGATATTGGCATGCACGTCCAGCTATTGGGACAGTGTCATTAGGGAGGCAGTTGAGATTAAACTAGCGAGCAACCTCGTTAACAGGGATGGAGGTTTCTGTTTAAACTCTGTTTGGAATCCGGCTCTCTCCCTTGTCAAAAAACAGAGGAACAGAGTCAATGCTGCCTCACCTGTGAATTCATAGTCTCACTATCGATAGCTCTGACTTTGGTCATCTTTGGTGGCACTAGTGTTCAGTGTGTGTGTTATCTTTCCTGCTTCTGTCGCAGAACCGAGGTATTAAATTTGCATGTACGCCGCCTGTCCGTTGCAGTTTGCCTTGAAAATGGCGGGGTGTTCTCCCGCCGAAATATCGGCGGTCGCTGAAAGTGTTACCTGGCTGAATTCCCGGAAGTTATTTGAAAGTTGTATACGCCAGGAGAAACTCAGGTCTTAACTTAAACACGTCTGCGCCGGGGTTGAGAACTGTGTTTCTTGCTATGAGGTGAAGTGTGTATTCATGATTTACTTCATCTGGTGGCGCATCTTTTCTTGTATCTCGATGTGGCCGTATTGAGACGCCCTGGATTACTGTTTTAATATACTGATCTACTATTTTGAAAGAGTCGTAAGTTCATTGTTCTAAAACAACAAGAGATCATATGAAATAACTATACAGAAAATTAATCATTAATTGATATCTCGTTTGTTGAAGCTCTCTCGTTGAAGGGTCGGACAAGATTGTATTCACAGCTGTTCATTGCGCCTGGCTGACAGGTACTACATCATACGTTAATGTATTGCTGGCAGCATAATTGGCAGAGTCGAGCTTGATCTTGAATCGCCGATGGTTCACGGCATCTTTTGGCAGGATTTAGTGTGAGGCACCGATGGTGCACGCAAGCGTGAATGTGTTAATACTTATCTTACAGCGTTAAACCTGCAGCACAAGAGTATACCTCTCAATGAGTAGATTGTTATAACATTTCAAGTTTTTAAATTCGATCAAATTACATGAAATGATGAAAACTAAATTTTTGTTGCCCCAGGGAGCCGTTAGAGAGGGAACCTTCAGCTTGGACTGTGCAGTTTCATCCACATAGTAATATAGATAATGATTGTTCCGATCCAGTTCCATTAATTTTCTCTTGTTATCTGGATGTGGTGCGGTTTCATGCTTTGTAACACAGATGTGTGCGTAATGGTTTTTATTTTAGGTGTACGAAATTTATGTAAATGTGCACTGCTGATGGCACAAATGAATAACTGTATGTCAATATTACATTCCTTACTCTGTGTAATACACAGTTGTTGATATTCATGTTGCTAGCTTTGTTTAGCTATGACTTTGTAAGCAATGTTACGAGTACTGTATTTTTGAGATGAAGCATTTAATTATCCCCGTTATTTACCACATCAACAGATACGTTTAAAGCATGCCATATGTGAGGTGTATCTTACCATATTAGCTCGTAGTGTAATCAGGTCTTTGATAGGTTCTTTTCTATACGTTTGGACGGAAGTTTTGTATTTCAGTCCGCATGTGGACACATTGCGGGCGTGAGTTTTATACTGATGCATGAAATGATCAGTATTGGCAGAGGTTTGCTCTTCAACACATACTTCCGTTAGATTATACTTCGTTTTCCCATCTTCTTTATAAACATATGATATAGATCTCGTTAGTATTCATGAGTGACTCCACATGTGGGCTGCTGGACTGATCTGTATGCCATATGTGTTTCACATGTTACACAGAGATTATATGAATGTAGGTACGGGGCCATATCCTGTACTAACTTCACAGTTATGTCATTTTGTGTAATGTTTTTTCTTATTAATATACATTACATTCTACCTGTATTTAGTATGTTTATATGTTATTTGATAAAGATTAAAAAGTCGGCACTGCCCAACAGAAAATAAATTTGATAATTGTACAACCCGTAATGGACAATCTTGTGATTTGAGAAACATCAGGTTTTTGTTACCGAAGTCGATCTTCACTTGACTGAATGGTGCCTGCAGATTGTCAAATTTAACGGAAGCGTATGCGATATTCACACTCACATATTGAAAAATACCATCAGGTACCTTTAATACGCAAATCACCCAAGATAGATTTCACGAGGTGACTTATCAAGCTAGCGACTCCCTGTCATTCACTATGTCCGTCCATTTGTAAACACCAGCGTCTGCAAATCACGGAGAGGTTTAATATTTTAACATACCTGTCTGAACACGATTAAATTGAACTAAAAGTGTTTTACAATTTGTGTATAATTAATAATAGTACGAACAGCGATAATGAAGTACAGTCAGTCATTTATATAATATATGCTGTGTTAATTAGTACCTCCACACATGCGTTTATTATTATGAACAGCCCACATACCCACAAATAGAATGCAGTAGGTGTTCGTTTATTCAAATAACGAGACGGTCTGTATTTTGTCGTTCTGTAATTAGTGACAGACGTCAGTAACGCGTTCAAATGTTCTGTGGATATGCATTCTGTGTCTTTATAGCAGTGGTTTTCATTGAATTCTGCATTCTTATGCCACGATCGCTGCTTATTCTTTCGCCTTTACATGCAAGTGGTCGACCTAAATCGTTTGCCAAGAGCGCAAACAGGAGGAGGGTGATTCCTTACTCCAAAGGCTGATGATATTTGCTAAGATTATAAATAGTGCCTAGTATCGCTCGTCTGGCCATTGCCTCCTGAAACTAACATGAACCATGGTGGAACGCTGCCTACGTCAACCTCTACATCTTTTTCTGCAAGCCACTTTTCAGTGTATGACGGAGGGTTCTTCGTACCAATATTACCAATTTTATTTCCTGCTCCGTTCCCGTGTTGAGTGAGGGGAAACTGGCTGTCTATTCACCGCTGCAGGCGCCGTGGATGTATCTCGCCTTCTTTTCATGATGTATACGTCAGGCATACGGTGGTGGCAAGACAGCTGTTAGAGGCTCTTCTTGGAATACTGGTTCTCTACATTCATCCAACAGTCTTTCGTGGGATTTGCTTGGGCTTTCTTCAAAGGACTCCCTCCGAAATTTCTCGTGATGATTTCCCTTACACTTTCGTGTCGGCGAACTGTTATAATCCTAGGAGCCCCTCTCTGGAAGCCTCTTCTCATGCCCGCTTGGTAAGGAATTGTAGCGCAGCTCTGAGCTGGTGATTATGCGAGAGTGGGCTTATTTTTATTTGCACCATATATTACAACTTAAAAACTCATAACAACATCAACAGATATCTCTCCAACGAGTAAAGTCAGAAATAAAAAACGTTCCTTCCAGGGATACTTCTTACTAAATTTGAGCACAGCAAAATAAAAATAAAAAACTAATTCTAAACAGATTTAAATATTCCTAAGAAATAATCTTTACTCGCCACATGCGGCACTGCTAGTGGGCACCAATCAAGAAACAAATATCGCAATATCAGCCTGTAATAGCTTTATAAGTCGGCACACGGAATCACTTTGTATAACTGAGACTAGCAACTGCCATGAAAATATATTCACTCTACCAGGATCAACGGCCACCGACTGTCTATCCAGTCCTAATGGAGAACCCAACTACATAGCTAGGGAGGAAAGCAACACATCAAACAACTCTCATGGCATCACAATTTCTACGTGAGTACAATAATCAAAGTGCAATAAAATATCGTAATTTAAGTACGGCGTCGGCGCTATTGATAGCCCAGTTTTTATAACGTATGGCCCTGGACTATTTAATTTTGAAGATGCTCGCGCTGGTTGATTCAAACATGTCAAAATGAAGAAAAAGTTACATGCGACTTACAATTTCGCCGGCCGGAGTGGCTTAGCGGTTCTGGGCGCTACAGTCTGGAACCGTGCGACCGCTACGGTCGCAGGTTCGAATCCTGCCTCGGGCATGGATGTGTGTGATGTCCTTAGGTTAGTTAGGTTTAATTAGTTTTAAGTTCTATGCGACTGATGACCTTAGAAGTTAAGTCGCATAGTGCGCAGAGCCATTTTGAACTTACAATTTCGTAAGATGGAAAAAAACGTAAGTAATTTCAAATTACGGTACATGAAATTTTCACATCCAAGCAAGACGATAAATACACCATTCATGTTGGCAATTATATCACAAAGTTGGTAATGAATCGCCAGTTTTACGGGCATGAATACAATTATAACTGAAATTACCGTTATTTTTACATTAAACAGTAAAAAGCCAATTAATATTGTAGTTGCATATTTAACAGGCGCTGAGGGTCATTCGCGCAAAACAGCCATGGTGAAACTGCTAAAGACGAAACCGCCATTCTCCTCAATTATTATCGGGTGTGCAATAATTAGTTCCCCGAGTATGGCTCAGTGTGGGACAATGACTGTGACACTTCAGATACTATCAGCATGTAAACAAGAATGACATGCAACACACAGAATGTTTTATCTACCATTTGCAAGCGAAATGCAAGCGACAAGGACATACATGGGCAGATACAGGAATAAGTGTCATTTTTGCAGTGTATATACCTTTAAGGAAACAAAATATCTGTCACTTACGCTCCACAGCCCACCATGCAACCCACACTTTCAATTAAAAGCTTCGCCATGTTTGGAAAACCACAATAGGAAGCAGCTGACTTCCCAATCGCCACCCGCCGCATGATAATCTACTCCGACTGAACCTGCCAGTTGCCTTTTAACAGATGTGATCCACAAGAGCACAACACCTGGTTGACAAACTGTCCAACGTTCCTCGTCCCTGGCTGTGAGCTGCCGCCTTGTTCTTGACACTGACCCAGAGTGGACCGTTGTGACGCTGCAAACACTCTGCTCTGATAACAAAATCAAAACAATTTGGAATATTATTACAAGGGAGACAGGGCAACCAAGAGTACAGGATGATGGCATTACCATCAAAACGAATGGAAACATGACAAACAACAAGCCGCAAGTCGAAAACATTTTGCATAATCATTTTTTAAATTTTGTAGCGAAAATAGGATCTAAATATTCATTAGAAGAAGCGAGGCAGTTAATGGAAGAGGCCTTACCCACACCATTTGATACAATTGAAATTCCACCCACCTCTCCTTCTGATATTAGGAAGATAACAAGAATAGAAGCTCACATGGAATTGATGCCATTTCCAGGAAGATAATAAAAGTTTGTTTCCAAGAGATAAGTGGGATTCTTAGCCACATATGTAATAGCTCTCTGAAGCAGGTTTTTTTTTCCCAGATAGACTGAAGTAGGCCATTGTTAAACCACTGCCTAAAAAAGGGGATACGTCTGATATCAACAACTACCGCCCAATCTCTATTCTGATTGCCTTATCCAAAATTCTTGAAAAAGTAATGTAATGTAAAGTAGCTTCACACCTTTGTAAAAATAAAGTTTAACAAAATGTCAGTTTGGTTTCCAGAAAGATTTTTCGACGGAAATGCTATATATACTTTCAATAATGAAATATTAATTGGAAAAATGGTTCAAATGGCTCTGAGCACTATGGGACTTAGAACATCTGAGGTCATCAGTCCCCTAGAACAGCTGCTTAAACATCACTAACCTAAGGACATCACACACATCCAAGCCCGAGGCAGGATTCGAACCTGCGACCGTAGCAGTCGTGCGGTTCCAGAATGAAGCGCCTAGAACCGCTCGGCCACACCGGCCGGCCACCCGTTGCATTTTTTTGTGATACTCAAAGGCTTTTGATTGTGTAAATCATGGAATTGATTGTGTAAATCATGGAATACTTCTCGATAATCCCTAGTACTGTGGTATGAATGGGACAGCGCTCAAATAGTTACAATCATACCTAACTGGGAGAGTGCAGAAAGTTGAAATAAGTACACATAATATGCAAAAAACTGGTGATTTCTCAAACTGGGGAACAATCAAGAATGGGGTGCCACATGTTTCGGTCTTGAGTCTTCGGCTGTTCTTAATATATATTAATGACTTACCATTCTATATTCACGAAGATGCAAAGCTAGTACTTCTCGCCGATGATACACCCAACAGACAAGAATTAAATGGTGAAATTGAAAACGATGTTTTTCAGAAAATCATTAAGTGGTTCTCTGTAAATGGGCTCATATTAAACTTTGACAAAACACAGTACATACAGTTCCACACAGGAAATGGAATGACACTATTAATAAATATAGACTTCGATCATAAATCGGTAGCTAAGGTAGAATATTCAAAATTTCTAGCTGTATGCATTGATGAGGGGTTGAACTGGAAAAAAAACACACTGAAGATCTGCTGAGACGTTTGAGTTCAGCTACTTACGCTATTACGGTTATTGCAAATTTTGGCGATATATATCTCAGTAAATTAGCTTACCACGCCTATTTTCATTCTCCGCTTTCGAATGGCATCATATTCTGGGGTAACTCATCATTGAGTAAAAGAGTGTTCATTGCACAAAAGCGAGTAATCAGAATAACTGCTGGAGCTCATCCAAGATCATCCTGCAGACACTTATTTAAAAAGTTGGAGATCTTCACTTATTCATTTACGAAATTTGTTATTAACAATCCGAACGAATTCAAAAGTAATAGCAACACTAGGAGAAAGGATGATCTTCACTACTCAAGGTTAAATCTAACTTTGTCTCAGAAGGGGGCAAATTATGCTACCACAAAAGTCTGTGATTACTTATCTAATAGCATCAAAAGTCTGACAGATAGGCATATAGCATTTACAAGGAAATTAAAAGAATTTCTTAATGGCAACTCCTTCTACTCATTAGATGAATTTTTGGATATAGTAAGTGGGTAATTTCCCCAACCCCCACCAATAAATTAAAAATATTAAGTGTCATGTAATATTTTGTGCGATGTAATATCTTGTATAGACACCTTTTATTAACCTGACACGTTCCACATAATTACGAAGTGTCGTATTCATGATATATGTAACAAGTACTAATCTAATCTAATCTAGTCTAATCTTCCCGGCTCTAGGGCGCTCAACGTTCCAGTCTGTCTTGCTTGCTGGTTGGTCGTCAACGAACTGCTCCTCGCTCCGACTCGTGACCGGGTTCGGTCGGGGAGGGGGAGGCGGGAGGTGTCAGGAGGCAGGGATGGAGAGGGAGGGGTAGTACTAGCAGCACTACCCGCACATACCAGGTGGCCTATCGCGAAGAGCAGCACTACGAATTGCCAGAAATCTCGTCACTGGCGGCACTAAGTCCAAATGTACCACTTCGCACAACACAGGACACTGCCGGAAACGGTGTGAACAGAAAGAGTGGGCTGAATAGAAATGGAAATTCCAAAAAAGTTCTGTGTTGTCTGTTCAGAACATTGATGGCAATATCAAATATTTTTTGGTATTGGTTTGTAGTGGACTAATCAAACAGGGAAATTATGATTTACAAAGTTTGTAACACTGTCATTTGATGTTTTGTTCATTCTATCGAATGTGGTCCTGAATTTGATTACCTCAAACTTTATTTGTAAGTACCAATGTAAATTGTGTTGTTTTTTAATTTAAGTATGTGGTACGCAAATCTGCATCCCTGTTTCATTAGCCGAAAGATCAGTTTTAAAGTATACTTTTACAAGTATATTTGGTTTCGGCTAATTGAAAATACCGAGCTTTGTTTTTGAAAGTTTTAGGGAGAGGAGAATCAGTAAACGTCAGCGTTTCTTCAAAAGAAGACCAATAATATGACTGAAATGAAAAACGATGTGGCATTTTCCTCAGTTCGGGGTATTATAGTGTGATAAAAGAATATGCAAAAAGCAACCAGTTATTTAGATTGTATGAAAATAAAATTCGTTATTTAAAAGGCAAAGGTTATATTGATGTCTCTTTAAAATAACAGGGCTGATGAGACACTTTCATTTTAACAGATGAGGTGTCACTTTTGAGCCAAGGAGATGTTGTTCGAAAGCTCTCCGTTACTTCTCAGGTACAAATTGTGGATTGAGAGGCAGCGTTTTTTAAACAAGATGCTAATGTGTTAATGTATTAGCAAACAACGCTACGTAAGTCAGTTTAATGTTAGAGTTAAGTAATTAAGGATACAACAATGTTTGTTTGGAAAACAGAATAAAAATCGAGAATTCATTCAACACTATTAGTTTCTGTGTACAATAAAACTTTTTTGAATCTGATGAACTTTGTTTCTTACTCTGCTAGATCCTAAACAGATTTTGCCATGTGCACTGATCATCGTACCAAAATTGCTCATGAGCTAGCAAAGAGGTAAAACATGAGAAATTGCAAATTGACAAATATAACACGCAACCTTTAAGTTCTTTCATTTCTGGCAGTGATTTGTTTACGTGAAATGCGTCAAGACCCAATGTGGTTCAGAGAGCATGTTAAACTGTGGGTCACCCTATACGTGAGTTGGAAACTTGTACAAAGACATTGGCATGCCGCCTCCAGTAGAAACACGCCCGGCAAAAGCATTGCACTGCACTGCACTCTCAGGTTGACGACAGCTTTGATTATGGCCAGACGTGATGAAAAGTCACTGCGACAACAACCGGTTGTTCGGTGCATTTCAGTCGATTTGTGTCCATAGAGTCCTGGTGGAAATGGGCTCCTGATGCCACACATGCAAATCAGCAACGACCTGGCACACGGTAAAGATTCAGCCTCAATCATTCATCAGGTTATAAAGCACTGTTTATTTATTAGTATGTAACGTACAAAGCTGGGTGATACATGAAAAAGATACACTCACCGCTCACTGTTTGAGCCCAGTTCCGTCCACACGTCCACCAGCGTGTTTCCGCCAAAGTTCGTCATAATACCAGTGACGCATTCCCGCAGTTCCTGCAGCGTTACTGGCATTGTGGGTACATAAACGTTTTCCCTAAGACGCCCGCCACAGGAATAAACCACGTGAAGTGAGATCTAGAGCATGTCACTGAAGAAGAAGGGGCCAAACACTGTTGCCTTGCATGTTAATGTAATACTGCCGTCTTCTGAAGAAGATAGATTTATATCTATTGAAACCTAGGTAAAGATTACTTTATCCTTTGCAACTGGTCGGCTGTTTTTTTTAATCTTTTGACGTGGAACCGTTGCTGTAGCGCAGCTATGTTTAAAATATTACAATATTGGATATCCAGTATTCGTGAATCCCTTTTCAGCTCGACATAGACGTACAGCAATTCAGGACGTCTTACTCTCGCAGTGACGATACACGTTTCCCGGCGAAGGGAAGGTCACTGAATATCAGTGTCTCCATGAAGTCATCATCTTCCATAGCTAGCTGCATTCAGCCATGAAACTCCAATCATCAGGTTCAAATGGTTCAAATGGCTCTGAGCACTATGCGACTTAACTTCTGAGGTCATCAGTCCCCTAGAACTTAGAACTAATTAAACCTAAATAACCTAAGGACATCAGACACATCCATGCCCGAGGCAGGATTCGAACCTGCGACCGTAGCAGTCGCTCGGTTCCAGACCGTAGCGCCTAGAACCGCACGGCCACTCCGGCCGGACCAATCATCAGGCATGAACATCTGGAGTCAGGCAAACGCTAGGGTTTCAAATACAAATAGCGCCGCAAAACATTCCATCCTCTTTCCTGCAGAATGCCGAATTCCGCTGTTGGCATGAATGGTTGACTTTTGTCCACTGCAAACAAAGCTATGTCTCACACACTCTACTGAGACAAGTGGTCACCCCATACTTTTCCGTTTACACAGACAAACAGTATCATGAAGCTGGGTGAAACTAACGGAAAGTGCTCTGGTGACCAGGTGCAGCTTTTACGTATTTGTATACTATTGCACGCCGATCGTTCGTATCCAATGAACACTGCACATATTCTGACACACAAAAACTCCTGCATTGCGGCCGGAGGAGTGCAATCACATGCCTGCCATCTAGAGTGTACACAAGCCACGAGACAGGCTTTTTAAACATGGTGAGGGTATCTTTCATATATGACCCACCTTTACATGTCGTACACGTGTCACCAAACAATGCTTTGAACCCTATGAATCATTTTGGCTATCCATGTAGACTGACTCTGATGAAACAGTATGGCGTGCGTTCGTCAAAAAATCGTCCTGTGCTGCGGTTTACATACGTATTGAAACGCTGTCTCTCCTATACTGTAGGTCTACCCTGGACACTATTTACTACGGGAGCCTTAACTTCTGTGTAATCTCCGATATGCTGCGACCCAGTGTGTCTTGCACCGATTATTATCGGATAACTAGCGAGGTCCTGCCGTATACAATACACATCAGCGTATAACTGATTGCTCAGATATTTTCTCTACACTGTCGTAATATCCAGCCGCAACATTCATGACACATACATGGTAAATCTTCAAATTTGACAACGCCTCCCATGACTTTTGGTCATTCATATTACTTCTTTGCACACAAGTCGCGTCTCTCAACTTCATACTGAGAGTACAGTGGCTCAATATGTTTATTATAACGTGCCCTACTCACAACTTAACCCTAGGACGCCCAAGAGAGGAGGGGGGGGGGGTTCGTTGAACCCACAATTTTTTTTATGTCCCCTGATTTTTCCCAAGTAACTTTCATACGACATATTCCCTTTGAGTTATTGTTTGTTGGCTATTTTATGAAATGTTAGTGTCAATATATTTTATAGAAAATTCCTGCTTTGAAATAAAAAATAAATAAACTTATTCTGTGTCCGACAACCCCCCCCCCCCCTTAGGCTTCCATGCTATAGAAAATTTCCCTTAGTAGGATTTCGTATTTCTCATCTCTACAACAATGCAAGTTAGTTTCTTGTTGGTTGGTATTCTTGATATTCACAACAATCGGTTTACTTTCAGAGGAAGTGATTGTTGATGTCAGTCAGCTGTTATTTATCTTGTGAACTTGCACTGAGTTAGTGCAGTTCCCAACACTCAGGCCTCCAGTAACTTTGGTGTCCTACACAGTAAAAACGAAACCAAGTAAAAACTTACTGATGTTGTCAACAATGCACCAAGATAAAGGCACTGTTGGAGGAGAGAAGAATAAAACCGAGATAAATGCATATTATAATTCCACTAAAGGTGGAATTGATACCATTGATCAAGTGGCGCGTATGTACACCTGCAAGAGGGGAACAAAGAGATGGCCTCTATCTGTATTTTACTCTCTCATCGACATTTGTGCTATCAATGCAGCTACCATATTCATCCAGCAACATCCAAGATGGAATGAAAAGAAACACAACGACGGAAACTTTATCTTCTGGAAGCTGGGATGGATGTAGTGAAATTGCAGGTAGAAGAAAGAAGTGCCAATGCAAGAGGGTTGTCTAACAATATTGTTCAATCAATGGAGACTGTTCTACAAAAGAAAATCAAAGAAGTGACAACAAGCACGTCAGCCTCCTGCAGGGAAAGGTCGGTGCCATATTTGTGTAAGAAAAGCTAAAACAAAGAAGCAGAAGTACAACAATCTAAGTAAACCAAAACAGTATTGTGGACAGTGTCATAAACATGTGTGTAACACACATTCAGAAAAAATTGTGAAGTGTGTCTCTTGCCTTGAAGTTGAGTACTCAGAGTAGTCTATTGTATATGAACACAACTGTATTTTGTATTGTAATATGTCAATTTTTATCCACTCAATCCAATATTTATAACAATTAACAACATTTATAAACCGATGCCTTGGTTAAAATACATAAACCATTTTGAAAGTTGTAATTTTTCGTCAGTAAATTTATTTAATAGCTGTGGGCTCGCCGAACCCCCCCTCCCCCCTCTCTAAGGCATCCAAGTTAGAAAAAACGGCTTGGGCGTCCTAGGGTTAAGCCACCCTCGACTGACTGACTCAGTCTCACGCAACATTCCCTTCCAGCATAATGATATGCCATTAACAGACAAATATTTTACAACTTTGAGTTTTATGAAAATTTTGGGCTTGCTGCTTGACGATCAGTTGACATTCGGAAAGTAAGGTTACCATGGAAAGTCTGAAAATGTACAACATGTAGAAGAACAAAGGGGGGATAAAAAGAAAACTCACAGATTAAAAATGGCCGGGACAGGTATTAAACTTTTCGCCTGTACTCTTCAGGCTATACCTGGAAGCAGTGGTAGAAACATAGGCTCTCGAAAGAGATTGACAATCAAGGTGACAGAATATAAACGGTAACATTTGCAGTTGACTCTGCTTTCCTTTGTGAAAGTAATGACGAATTGTAGGACCTGTTTGACGCAACTAACAATCTAATGGGAACAGAGTAGGGACTGAGAGTAAATTGAAAAAAGATGAAAGTAATGAAGAGTAACAGAAATGAGACTTGCAATAAATCTAATATCAGAATTGGGGCGGCGCAAGGTAGCTGCGCGGTCTGAGGCTCCTTGTCATGGTCCGCGCGGCCTACCCCGTCGGAGGTTCGACTCCTTCCTCGGGCATGGATGTGGGGGTTTGTCCTTAGCGTAATTAGTTTCAGTTAGTGTAAGTAGTGTGTAAGTGTAGGGACCGATGAACTCAGTAGTTTGGTCCCATAAGACCATACCACAATTTTTTTCAGAATTGGGGACTACGAAGGAGGCGAAGTAAAATAATTCTGCTGCCTTGGAAGCAAAAGAACACATGGCAGATGAAGCAAGGATGGCATAAAAAGCAAATCAGCAGCGGCAAAGAGGGCATTTGTGGCCATTAGAAGTCTAATAGTCTTAATTTAAGAAAGAAGCTTCTATAGACATGCATTTGGAGACCAACATTATAGGGTAATGAATTATGGACGGTGGGAAAACCGTAAAAGAGGATAACTGAAGCAGTTGAGATGCACTTCTACAAAAGAATGTTGAAAATTAGTTGAACATAAGGGATGAGGAGCTTCTCCAGAGAATCAGCCAAGAAAGGAACATATGGAAAACACTGGAAGAAGGGGCCAGCTGATGGGACATGTCTTAAGATGTCATTGGGTAACTTCCATGGTGCTAACGGGGCTGTAGAATGTAAATGCTGCAGGGAAAGACAAACTGAAATGCTTTCAAAAATGATTGAGAACATAGGTTGCAAGTGCTACTGTAAGATGAAGAGCATGTCACAATTGAGGAATTCATGGTGGATCACACAGAGTCAGTCACAAGAGTGCTGGCATAAGCTGTCACCAGCACACTTGCCGGCAAAGATGTGCCAAGAAAATCGATAGCAGGTGATGGATCAAGTGCGCCTATCAGGAGAGAGGCCAAAGACAGACACCCTAGCAACACACCGACAACGCTCTCTCGACCGCCAGTATCTACATCTCCGCTGCTGACCAGAGGGTCCCAGTCAGTCACCAGCGCATTCAGTCACCAGCGCAGTCGGTCACCAGCGCAGTCAGTCACCAGCGCTGTCAAGTCACCAGTGCAGTCAGTCACCAGTGCAGTCAGTCACCAGCGCAGACGCTCCGTCGCTAGCTCAGTCGCTGGTGCACTAATTCGCATCCTAGTTTGGCGTCTGTCATTCATCGCTTATCCGGACTCATACTTCACCAGCAGTGAGGCTAGCGTGGACTATTAGTGAAGGGCTTGTACCATAACACATGCTTCCTGTTTATTTAAATAAAGAACCCGTTTTAATACATGTGTGCAGTTTTGTTGTAGACAGAGGATACCAGCCGCCAAATAACATCCTCTTCCTTGATTCCAATGGTACAAGACTCTGCAGTGGCAACGACTACACAAAAACAAGAGTAATGAGTCAAAAAATTAATGGAACATAGTTTATAATTGACATTAATATATCTCAAACAACACGTTTCAGTTCAATTACAAATGTTTAATGAGGTATCTGAACAGTCCAGCATGTCGTTTTAACAATTTGCCAGTTAATGAATGTCAAAATGAATTCAGTGTCACAATGTAATAAAATTAATCGTATTACAAAAATTGACGTTAACGGTTATTTGATTTCAAATGTCAAAACGATTACTTACCGCTTTTGTGTTTGAATTTGTTTTAGTTACTCAACACTTTAAGATGGGTGAATAATTGAAAATTAAATACTTAGTATAATTTAAAACTGTGAATGACAATCTAATAGCTTATTACCTCAGCTCAAAATGGTTCAAATGGCTCTGAGCACTATAGGACTCTACTGCTGAGGTCATCAGTCCCCTAGAACTTAGAACTACTTAAACCTAACTAACCTAAGGACATCACACACATCCATGCCCGAGGCAGGATTCGAACCTGCGACCGAAGCGCTCGCGCGGTTCCAGACTGTAGCGCCTAGAACCGCTCGGCCACTCCGGTCGGCATTGCCTCAGTACCAAACAATATGTCAGAATGTTGTCCCATATTAGCCCTGGTAAAAATATTTATTCACTTAAACATATAACTTTACAAATACAAATTTTGCATTTAGCGAAGGACTGACAGAAAGATATATTGTCTGGCATCTGTGTGATGAGTGAGGATTTTGGCACAGTAGCTGAAAGTAAGGTTATGCTACAAACAGTTATTGTCGGAACTGAAAAATCATAAAAGATCTGGGAATACAAAGGCAATTCTATTCACTCAAGTTAGTACCCATCCATAGCTCCTCAGCTCTTACATGTCGTTCTCAATGTTACGACTTAATAGGCAAAGTACAAGTTATGAGATTATTGTACGTAAAGTTTAAATTTAAAGGTAGCTAAATTCTTTACTCAGTGTCCCTCTGTGCCAATGACAGGCGTGAATTAATTGGTTTGTTACATGGCAAGCATTGAGAGTCCACTTATTTTTTATTTTTTTTAATATCAAGTGGCCGAGATAGAAATTCAAATCAACAGTCTGTGAACGTGCTAATAATGAATAAAGTTTTCCTGTGATATCTAAGTTCAGTATCTCAGTACCTTCTCAACAGCGTCTCTTGAACTATTGACGTGCAGACACATCACAGCGAGTGAAGAGCGCTTTATGTGACGTGAAATTGTGCTACATATTGTGTTCGCGTCGATAAAATTGAACGAACTTCTGCTTACATCGATGCAGTACCTTATAGGCTGAGTCTCTTTATTCCCTAAGTGTACAATTCCCAGCGGTCTATACAGCACGCTAACAGCATGAAATAACTCAACAAAAAAGCCATTAACGAACAATGCCTATGGACTGATTTTCAGGAAAACTTCTCAGTTCTATAATTGACCAATAAGGGTGGTAATTTTTTTCCTTCCATGGAAGCTTGTTAGCGTAATCGATGAAAAGCTTCGTTTGAAAAATATTACGCGACCACGTAACTGGCCTCAAATAAAGTCACGGAAAAATATTGGAAGTTTCTGGTATGGCGAATACATGGTAAACGATTGGAGGACTGGGTTCACTTGACCAGCACGGTGAAGCTAATGTCAGTTTATTCCAATTTCGTAGGAACGGTGGAAAGTATGTCAGAGTTCCTGGAGTAACTTCTTCCTAGAAGTGAGGGCGTAACTGCATCATACGAAATCACTTGAAATAGACCCTCGCGACAAATCCGGCAGTGTATTCTGACAGAAATCCGTACAAGTTGTACTTCCTTGAATGACAATGCCAACAATAGCTTATTTTGTGGCGCCTGCCAGCGCAGAAACTTACACCAACTCACTACTACAGTTATGATACTTGGGAATTCTAAAGTGATTGAGATACTTAAATCTGAGTTTTTTGCCTAAAATTATGTTTTACTTTAAAATGAATTCCAAGCCCAAGATCCGCAAAGACAAACTGAAGACTCCATCATGACATAACACACAGGTGACGACGCATATTGATGGATAACCGATTAAATCAGCCACCCAAACGACAACCAATATCTGGCATCTACATTTTCCAATCTGCCATGCTAGTAATATTTGGTCACATAGTGAAAGCACGACTTAGACAGAATGTATTGTGCATAAGTTGGTACTAGAGGCTATCGGCTACAGCCACTAGTCTCGGTATTAATAATGGCCTATTTTAGGCAGGTAGTAACCTGCCTGCTGTTGAAACTTCTTAAATAGTTTTTTACTTCAGCTGCTGAATGAAACTTCTTAATCTAATTCTGAAACTGCTGAGTGAAATTGAATGCAGGTGTCTCTTTGCTTGTCCTTATCATTTCAACACTGACCTACAGAATTTGTCCTGATAAACAGAACTCAAACTTTTCCTATTCATTAATTACTCACAATTTCAAGGATAACGCGATCTGAAAGCTTTAAAATTGACAACCTGACTTCAAATAATGAATACAAAAGAATGGCCCTGAATTAGAAGAAATCCTGACAATGACCTATACATTTCGTAAGTCACTTACCGCAAAAAAATCTTCATTACACGAACTACATCAATACAGCAAGTGCCAATACTCCAGCTAAATAAAAGTTTCTAACTGCAGAAGGCTCTAACTACTAGTAGGCACGTGATTAACGAAGGAAAGATTTTGTTGCAGAGCAAACAATGTACTTACGAAATTTTACCTGAATCATCAGTTCAAATGGTTCAAACGGCTCTAAGCACTATGGGACTTAACATCTGACGTCATTAGTCCCATAGACTTAGAACAACTTAAACCTAACTAACCTAAGGACATCACACACATCCATGGCCGAGGCAGGATTCGAACCTTCGACTGTAGCAGACGCGTGGTTCCGGACTGAAACGCCTAGAACCGTTCGGCCACATCGGCCGGCTAATAATCAGTAATAAATCTCGATGATGGATATACATTCAGATTGTCCGCTCGCGCTAAAACTGCAAACCTCCATCACTGCTAATTATTAACCTCTAAGCTCCATCACTACTGACTGCTCACATCCGACTTACGTCACTGCCGGCTGTTCACCTCCAACTTCCACCATCGCTGACTGTTAACTTCCAACTTCCATCACCACTGACTTATCTTCCAACTGCTAGTCGACCAGCCATAGAGTCTCTTACAGAGTGCGCACAGCGCTGTCAGAGTTATTAATGCAGTTTATCGCGCTGCCAACATACAGACACAAAATGGTTCAAATGGCTCCGACAGCAGAAAATTATGTGAAAGAATCTGTTTGTAACGCCGGAAATGCATATCCTCCTATTTCCATCTATTGTACTATTAATTTTTTCCTTATTTTGTTACCTGAATATATGACATTTCTGTGCCTTTATATATTGTAATTGTTTTACTATATATATATATATATATATATATATATATATATATATATATATATATATATATATATATATATATATATATATGCATCTATGTCGATGTATAATTGGTTTGTTTTGTAAATATTATTTGTATTTTACGCTGGGTCTTGCCTAGGGAAAACTATGCTGTCGAACGAAGACGTCGATAGGTCGTGTGGAGAACCAAAGTGTTTAGGATCTTTGGTAGTGTTAACTCTGCCGCGTGGAGCGCGGGCAGAGCAGAGGGAGTCTGGCTGGGGTAGGGCGGTGGAGCAGGTGTGTTGTGTGACGCTCCCGCGAGTTGCCGCGCTTTCGGGGTTTGGCAGCATGTCATGTGGCTTATGGAAAATGATTAATGATGCCACGGATGAGAACTGAGAATGAAAACACGGCAGTCTGATAAAAATTTGCAGCTGAGAAAAGGTTTGGAATAACCTAAATATCTGGCGAAAGGAAGTCATTTGGTGATGTTTGGTGTTGCAATATCAGCAAACACTAGCGCTACACTTGCTATGAAAACCTGCAACGTAATTATATCTGTTAAGCAATAATGTTTTTAGTTAGCTCAAAAAAGTAAAGGAACAATTTTTTGTATTTTGTGTTGTTTCGTATGGCATGAAGATTAGTGGTACTGTGGATTAAAATGCAAATACAAACAAACAGCGGTAAAATATTGAACCTATGTGTAGAGTTTGATAAGCACATAATTATTGCCAGAGCTGGATGTCCAGACTCCTGTACCATTTGGAATAATTTATTATGACTGGCGTATATTTTACAGACTACCGTTTATTGCATGAACGCGATGTAGTGTTCGAAGAGAAAACAATTTTCCCTTGCTGCAATGTGCGATACCACTGTCATTTAATTCGACAAGCTAATACTGCGTTTGAATACACTCCTGGAAATGGAAATTAGAACACCGTGAATTCATTGTCCCAGGAAGGGGAAACTTTATTGACACATTCCTGGGGTCAGATACATCACATGATCACACTGACAGAACCACAGGCACATAGACACAGGCAACAGAGCATGCACAATGTCGGCACTAGTACAGTGTATATCCACCTTTCGCAGCAATGCAGGCTGCTATTCTCCCATGGAGACGATCGTAGAGATGCTGGATGTAGTCCGGTGGAACGGCTTGCCATGCCATTTCCACCTGGCGCCTCAGTTGCACCAGCGTTCGTGCTGGACGTGCAGACCGCGTGAGACGACGCTTCATCCAGTCCCAAACATGCTCAATGGGGGACAGATCCGGAGATCTTGCTGGCCAGGGTAGTTGACTTACACCTTCTAGAGCACGTTGGGTGGCACGGGATACATGCGGACGTGCATTGTCCTGTTGGAACAACAAGTTCCCTTGCCGGTCTAGGAATGGTAGAACGATGGGTTCGATGACGGTTTGGATGTACCGTGCACTATTCAGTGCCCCTCGACGATCACCAGTGGTGTACGGCCAGTGTAGGAGATCGCTCCCCACACCATGATGCCGGGTGTTGGCCCTGTGTGCCTCGGTCGTATGCAGTCCTGATTGTGGCGCTCACCTGCACGGCGCCAAATACGCATACGACCATCATTGGCACCAAGGCAGAAGCGACTCTCATCGCTGAAGACGACACGTCTCCATTCGTCCCTCCATTCACGCCTGTCGAGACACCACTGGAGGTGGGCTGCACGATGTTGGGGCGTGAGCGGAAGACGGCCTAACGGTGTGCGGGACCGTAGTCCAGCTTCATGGAGACGGTTGCGAATGGTCCTCGCCGATACCCCATTCCCTAATTTGCTGGGAAGTGGCGGTGCGGTCCCCTACGGCACTGCGTAGGATCCTACGGTCTTGGCGTGCATCCGTGCGTCGATGCGGTCCGGTCCCAGGTCGACGGGCACGTGCACCTTCCGCCGACCACTGGCGACAACATCGATGTACTGTGGAGACCTCACGCCCCACGTGTTGAGCAATTCGGCGGTACGTCCACCCGGCCTCCCGCATGCCCACTATACGCCCTCGCTCAAAGTCCGTCAACTGCACATACGGTTCACGTCCACGCTGTCGCGGCATGCTACCAGTGTTAAAGACTGCGATGGAGCTCCGTATGCCACGGCAAACTGGCTGACACTGACGGCGGTGGTGCACAAATGCTGCGCAGCTAGCGCCATTCGACGGCCAACACCGCGGTTCCTGGTGTGTCCGCTGTGCCGTGCGTGTGATCATTGCTTGTACAGCCCTCTCGCAGTGTCCGGAGCAAGTATGGTGGGTCTGACACACCGGTGTCAATGTGTTCTTTTTTCCATTTCCAGGAATGTATTTGAAATGAAAGCAGTGTCGTAGAGAATCATTAACGGCATTATGAAGTGTTCAGTATAATTGTTACTACACATACATTCGCTACGTAATTATTTTGTATTAAAATACTACTCAAAAACATCAAGCTGATGGCCGGTCGGGGTGGCCGAGCGATTCCAGGCGTTTTAGTCTGGAACCGCGTGACCGCTACGGTCGCAGGTTCGAATCCTGCCTCGGGCATGGATGTGTGTGATGTCATTAGGTTAGTTAGGTTCAAGAAGTACTAAGTTCTAGGGGACTGATGACCCCCAACATCTGAGGTCATAGTGCTCAGAGCCATTTGAGCCATCAAGCTGAGGGATTAGGTTTACGTTTTGTTTTAAATGAGTAGCAAGCAGATATGCATGGATGCATCTACTGGTAGTTCAGGAATATACTTGGTCCTGATAATGCTTTCTTTTTATTTAGAGATTAAAACACTTGGACTGCTATGTGAACAGTTTGTCTTTTTTATATTAAAACACCATCATGTCATTTTTTGTGGCAACTTCGTGGTAGTAATGCCACACTCGACTTTTTTGACACAGTAGATAATAATGCAGCTTCAGAAAACTGCTCATAAGTAACAAATATGATTTGAGTTAAACACAGACCAACAAACTGTTCTCACCCATGCAAATAATTATTATGGACGACAAAAATTGAAAAGCAAACTTTTAAAAATGCTTAAAGAACAGTGCACGTCAAGGACATATTTAAAATAAATAGGAAACAAACACAATTGATGTAGACTGTATCACATTTAGGAGAATGCAGTCTTTCTCAGTGAATTTCGATGATGATATCTTTTCGGGTTATCAGCCGAGTCAAGGCGTCATTTTGTGGCAACATTTCGACAAGTTTCCTACTTGTCATTTTCAGGCGAAGAACGACGCCTTGACTCGGAGGCGAAGAAGCGTCCAAGTATCACATTTCTTTTTAAACTACTTGACTCTCTCCAGGAAATTTCTGATACTAGTGACATAGCATTGTTGTTACATCTTTCCTTTCCTCCCATGATGATGTATCATAATTGCCGTCCTCAGTAAAGTGAGGCCTTATTTCGTGGGTTCTATTACAAAACGAGACACGATGCAGTTCGGAGAATGCAGCAATATGAATAGCAAACACAAAAATAGAAACCCAGTGGTAGCAGATTCATGAAACTCACCAGTGAATGACGTACACCTAGCACGAACCGAAAATATTTCCTGGAAACTGTTGTTGTCCAGGTCGAGAGGCGGTGGAAGAGGGTACCCACTCTTTCGGACCAAGTAAACCCTTCCGAGAATGGGTTGCGTCCTCAAATCCTCTGTGTCCGTAATTCTCCGTATCCGTATACTTCTGGATACCTAAATTTACTTAGCAGAAATTACCATACGGTGCCAAATATACAGGTCCTCAACGTTGTTCGTACGGGAATAGAGAGAGAGAGAGAATTACGAGGACCGTTGAATAAGTAATGCAACACATTGCTTTCCCTTCAGCCTGTATAGCTAGGGCAGATGGCGGCGCTGTATGTAGCCTTCAAAATGGCCACTGTAACGCAGGTGCCTTCCAAGCAGAGAGCTGTCATTGAATTTCTTTTTGCGGAAAACCAGAGCGCTGATACTCATAGGCTCTTGCAGAATGTCGACGGAGACCTGGCAGTGAACAAAAGCACGGCAAGTCGTTGGGCGTGGCGTCTGTCATCAACAAGCTCGAGCAAACCTATTTGATCTCCCGCTTGCCAGGCGGCAGCATACAGCTGTGACTCCTACAATGTTGGAACGTGCGGACACTCTCATTCGAGGTGATCGACAGATGACAACCAAACACGTCGCTGCTCAACACGACGTATCTATTGGCTGTGCTGACGCACTCGTACGCCAGTTAGGGTACTCAAATGTGTGTGCACGCTGGGTTCCTCGCCGCCTAACAGAAGACCGTAAAGAGCAACCAAAGAGTATCTCTGCAGAATTGCTTGGGTGTCACATAGCAGATCTTGCTCATTTTAGCCCGAACTTATCACATCTTATGAAACATGTGTTCATCCCTTTGAATTGGAAATAAACCGGCAATCTATAAAGTGGCGTCACACCATCTCTCCTCTGAAGAAAACATAGCTGAACCCCCAGACAGTTGAGTCATGGGACTCTGTATGGGCTATTCCGTTTGATGTCCTCCCTCGCGGAACAATGATCAACTCTGAAATGTATCGTGCTACCCTCAGGAAACTGAAGAAAATATTTCAGCATGTTCTTCGCCATAAAAATGCAAACGAACTTTTCCTTCTCAATGACAACGAAAGGTCTCACACAAGTTAGCGCATCCGAGACGAGCTCACAACTCTTCACTGGACTGGTGTTCCCCATCCACCCTACAACCCAGATGTCGCACCTTCCGACTTCCATCCGTTTATCCGATTAAGGACGCACTCTGTTGGAAGCAGTGCGTGGATAATGGGGAGGTTATTTATGAAGCAGGATACTGACTCCGACTCGACCAGCAGCGTGGTTCCATATGGAAATACAGGCCCTCCCAGAAAGGTCACGTAAGGCTGTCGACAGAACGGTATTACGTAGGAAAACAGGTTTTTGTAAAAAAAAAAAAAAAGAGTGGGGAATAATATGGTGCACTGAAGTTATGAATGTAACGAACCTGATTTACTAAAACTACGTGTGCTGCATTACTTATTTAACGCCCCTCGTAATAAGGAAATAGTGAAATACACTAAAAAAGGTATATACGCCAATACAGTTATAAGGCACCAGCAGAATTTAAATGCCGGCCGCTGTGGCCGAGCGGTTCTACGCGCTTCAGTCCGGAACCGCGCTGCTGCTACGGTCGCAGGTTCGAATCCTGCCTCGGGCATGGATGTGTGTGATGTCTTTAGGTTTACGTAGGTCTAAGTCTAGGGAACTGATGACCTCAGATGTTAAGTCCCAAAATGCTTAGAGCCATTTTGAACCAGAATTTAAATGTCTGAACACGGAAGTACTATTTCGAAATCATAATACGATCATATTGTCAAAGACTGTATATACTGTTTAATTTATTTGTAAATGAACTGGCAAAACGTAAATGACTGAACGGATATTTTAGGAGCAGCAACATATGCCGCACATGCAGCCTTGTCACGACATCTCGAGGAACGTTAGAGTCGGACATCCCGCCGGCGAAGAGATTGTTAGAGCACTGATTGGTCATGGATTTGGAAGTAAATCAGCTATGTCCTTCTCGAAGTAACCATCCCTTTATTTGCCTTACTCGATTTAGAGAAACCAGTGAAAACATGCCACCAGTGGCTGGTCGTGGTTTCGAGGTGGCCTACCGAATGAGAGAGTACTTCTTACCACTGGGCTACCTCGCCCCATTCCAATGATGAGACTATAGCAGTGAAACTTCCTGGCAGATTAAAACTGTGTGCCGGACCGAGACTCGAACTCGGGACCTTTGCCTTTCGCGGGCAAGTGCTCTACCATCTGAGCTACCCAAGCACGACTCACGCCCCGTCCTCAAAACTTTACTTCTGCCAGTACCTCGTCTCCTACCTTCCAAACTTTACAGAAGCTCTCCTGCGACCTTGCAGAACTAGCACTCCTGAAAAAAAGGATACTGCGGAGACATGGCTTAGCCACAGCCTGAAGAGTGGAAACTTTATTATGGAGACTATAGCAGTGTTAGTAAAATCACTTACTTGTCAAGTGTAGCAATTTCCAGCACCATTCTACTGTTTATTACCTGAGGTACCTAATTTCCTGTCTGATGCACACAGATTTTTCACACGATATCTATTTTCACTAATTTATATTCATAAGTGGTGCCCCAGGAGAATGTATTGGGACTCTTGCTGTTAAGGTCGTGTTTTAAAATGTGACGGTCACTATTAACTTGATGCCAAGAGTTTTTGTAGATGATGACGTTGTATGAATTCCTATCTGAAAGGAAGCAGCATAAATACTCAGTCAGACGGTGATAACATTTCAGAGTGGTGTAAAGATTGCTATCTAGCTCTGTAGATACACTACTGGCCATTAAAATTGCTACACCACGAAGATGACGTACTACAGACGCGAAATTTAACCGACAGGAAGAAGAGGCTGTGATATGCAAATGATTAGCTTTTCAGAGCATTCACACAAGGTTGGCGCCGATGGCGACACCTACAACGTGCTGACATGAGGAAAGTTTCCAACCCATTTCTGAAACACATACAGCAGTTGACCGGCGTTGCCTAGTGAAACGTTATTGTGATGCCTCGTGTAAGGAGGAGAAATGTGTACCATCACATTTCCGGCTTCGATAAAGGTCGGATTGTAGCCTATCGTGATTGCGTTTTATCGTTTCGCGACATTGCTGCTCGGTTTGGTCGAGATCCAATGACTGCTAGCAGAATATGGAATCGGTGGGTTCAGGAGGGTAATAAGGAACGCCGTGCTGGATCCCAACGGCCTCGTATCACTATCAGTCGAGATGACAGGCATCTTATCCACATGCCTGTAACGGATCGGGCAGCCACGTCTCGATACCTGAGTCAACAGTTGGGGACGTTTGCAAAACAACAACCATCTGCACCAACAGTTCGACGACGTTTGCAGCAGCATCGACTATCGGCTCGGAGACCGTTGCTGCGGTTACCCTTGACGCTGCATCACAGACAGGAGCGCCTGCGATGGTGTACTCAACGACGAACCTGGGTGCAAGAACGGCAAAACGTCATTTTTTCGGATGAATCCAGGTTTTGTTTACAGCATCATGATGGTCGGATCTGTATTTGGTTGTTCTGGGTATCGATTTCTCAGGATCTATGCACCGAAATTGCGTGAAAATGTAGTCGCATGTCAGTTCTAGGACAATATATTTGTCAAATGAATACCCGTTTATCGTCTGCATTTCTTCTTGGTGTAGCGATTTTAATGGCGAGTAGTGCAGGAAAATGCACATCTGTGCACTTCACAGAACAAAACAAAAAATTATATGCTATGGTTACAGTGCCTAAAAGTGACTACTCGAGTCAGTCGCGTCATACAAACCCCACGCTGTAACAATTTATGGTGCTGCCAGATATGTGTTCATTAGTAAGATATGGAAAAATGGAGTCTTTCTAAAGAGGACATGACTGCATGTTCAGTCTCAAAGTATTACTCACGAGCTTGGGACTAATCCAAAATAGGACTAACCAGAAATACTTTGTGTATGCGGTAAAGGGCACTGTGGTCGGTACGAGAGTACTTGACTCGCTAAAGAGTGTCACTGAAATGCTGAAAACCTTGAAACGGATGTCGCTTTACACCAATAAATTGTTAAAGCTTACTTGGATAATATCAACAACCACAGTTCAGTGAACTATCTGCAAATATACTTCTCCTACCGACTCATAGCTTTCGTGGGGACCGTGAAGACAAATTAAACTCGGTGCCTACAGAAGCATTTAAGGCAGGGCTTAACAACTGGCCGGTTTTGAGCGCGAGTACTCGCGTCTGCTCAGGCACATGCTCGCGAGCAGGTGCAAGGTCGCGGAGTCGGGAGGGAGGGGAGGGAGGGGAAATGCGCGCGCATCTTTGAATGTGATCTCGCGTTCTTAGCAGATTTAACTAGCCACCTGAATGCTTTGAACATTTTACTACAAGGTAAAGATCTGCTAATTACTCATTTCATAGATCGAATACGAGCTTTTAAAATGAAATTGACACTTTGGGCGAGTCAGGTGGAAACAGGAAACCTAGCTCATTTTCCTAAATTATCATCCATGCAAGATGTTCACAAAGACTGTGCACGTTATTCACATAGTTTAGTTGATCAGCGCTTTCAAGATCTGACAGCACTAGACAGTGATTTTGATCTGTTCTCTCCATATTCAGCGAATATTTAAGAGATTCGTCCTGAGCTGCAGCAAGAAATTATTGACCTGCAGTGTGACAGAGAATACAGAGACAAATTTCAGAACAAGAAAAACATTTTGGAATTCTACGGACACTTCCCTCAGGATGGATTTCCTCGTTTGCACAAACTGGCGGCTACAATAATACCAATGTTCGGTTCCACGTATGTTTGTGAACAACTGTTCTCTGCAATGAAATGTAACAAGACGCGCCTGTGAAACGCATTGTCTGAGCGAAATTTAAAATGCACACTGCGCCTAAAATGCACAAGAACAATTACTCCGAACATAGACGCAACTGTAAAGGGCAAACAGTACAAGATAACCGAGAATCCCACACTTCAGTGACACTTTTTATTGTGTAACAGTTCACAAATTGATGCGAATGTAGAGGCATACACTAAGCTAATAAAATTATGTGGCACGTGTACATTCTCCTTTATTTGTTTCATGTGTCGCAGTAATAATTCGTGAGTGATATCCCTGCAGGTGGCCGCGGATTTACATTGACTGGCGGCAGCTGTTGTGTACCCCACGTGACTCTCCCCACTCTCCACTCTCGTCCGGTAGTGGGGGTAGCGTGCTCGCGCTGCTCCGTACTCGCGCCTTGCTGCTCACAGCTTGCTCCGCGAGCAGGTAGGAGGTGTGGCTAGAAAAAAACCGGACTAGTACTGGTGAAACAATAAAACGAATGCAATTAGGCTGAAAGTCGCGTGGCCTGTGACGTGACTCTCGCTCCGCCTACTGCTCGAGTTTCATCTGCCTCCTGCACTCAGTCTGCCCGTGGCGTCTGTTTTAAGTAGTTGACGTTTTGTCTGTGCGTCGGAAAATGTTGAGTGTACAGAAAGAACAGCGTGTTAACATCAAATTTTGTTTCAAACTAGGAAAATCTGCAATTGAAACGTTTGTAATGTTACAACAAGTGTACGGCGATGATTGTTTATCGCGAACACAAGTGTTTGAGTGGTTTAAACGATTTAAAGATGGCCGCGAAGACACCAGTGATGACACTCGCACTGGCAGACCACTGTCAGCAAAAACTGATGCAAACATTGAAAAAATCGGTAAACTTGTTCGACACTTTCCTTGTCAACTCCTGTTGACTCATACACTGCTCTGATTGTTAAACGGCGATCTTGTCGAACAAGTTTACCGATTTTTTCAATGTTTGCATCAGTTTTTGCTGACAATGGTCTGCCAGTGCGAGTGTCATCACTGGTGTCTTCGCGGCCATCTTTAAATCGTTTAAACCACTCAAAACACTTGTGTTCGCGATAAACAATCATCGCCGTACACTTGTTGTAACATTACAAACGTTTCACTTGCAGATTTTCCTAGTTTGAAACAAAATTTGATGTTAACACGCTGTTCTTTCTGTACACTCAACATTTTCCGACGCACAGACAAAACGTCAACTACTTAAAACAGACGCCACGGGCAGACTGAGTGCAGGAGGCAGATGAAACTCGAGCAGTAGGCGGAGCGAGAGTCACGTGACAGGCCACGCGACTTTCAGCCTTATTGCATTCGTTTTATTGTTTCACAAGTACCAGTCCGGTTTTTTTCTAGCCACACCTCGTATGTTGTGAAGCCCTGGTTTAAGGAGTCATTCTTCCAGTGCCCCATATAATAATCTAAATGGAAGGGACCCAAACGTGTAGGACAATGGAAGGTACTGTCTAGCATGCACTTCACAGTAGTCTGCAGATCAATTGTACGTATATGAAAAATGTACAACACGTTGTGTAACAAATGTTTGAACCCGTGGAACGATGTTGTGCCTAATATTCGTGCCGCGAAATTTCCACATTTCCCATGATTTTATCAGCTGCGATATTACGGTGCATCCCACACCGCTTTCAGAGTGACTTGTAATTAATTAATCGGATGCACACGGTCTGTTGGGCGCAGTCGTTTACATATTCTCATGTCGTACTTTAACCGATATTATTTTTCACTTCCTGTTTTCAAAATTAATTTGCTGTATTTTTGCCCTTTTTGCTGCATTGTGTTGGTTTGTTTTGTCGTTTAATTCAGCATTAGCTTCATTGTACCCACCGATATATATTTTAGTACCGCAGTGGCCGCCCAGTGGTTGTTTTCAAATTGCAGCCATGCATTAGCAGAATGGAAGTTATTCTTTCAGTATGAAGTATACGACGGGGAAATATACGCAATTACGCCGCGTTCGTCGAGTATAATAAAATGTCGACAGTTAGCAACGAATGCTCACATATTTCCTTGCTCTGAATCAGACTTATGAACATGGAACAATTCAGTGCGGAGTGCATTAAATGAAAAATCCCATACGCTGCCAGATGTTACCAATGCATCTGGACGGGGTAGTTAGGCAACAGCGTTTAAACAGAATGCGTCGGCTGCACGAGATAACGGAAACGTGCTTACTAATAAATTTATTACACACTTACAGAGGAGCAGAACGCGTTTCCTAGAAATGCGGCAGGCGCGAATCAAGGTGAACGTATTAAAAGAGACAATACGTCTTTGAAAAGTAAGTAGTGAGATAATGGCTGCTTCAAAATAGAGACTAATTCTTATAGTAAAATAAAAATGGTAACCTCAATAATGCTACTTATTAAGAACAAATAGCGCTGTTACCAGATCACGTTTAAAACTACACACACATTACACAGTACATGTGATGCTGACGGATTTTAGTTGTGGCGGAAGTCCCGTGGGTGGAATGTCCCTGCAGCTAAATCGAAGTGAGAAACGCCCTACTTTAATAGGGCGTAACACTGAGTTAAAACAACATAAACAACTTCCTAAAGTGACAACTGAGTTATATTTATGTTACTTACACCGAATGTAAACCACGTTAACATGCCGAGCTTTTTTTGTTGAGTGATTGGGCTTAAGGCTATCAATGGAAACTCCCCATCGCAACCCCCCACCCCCCTCCGCCCACCACCGCCACATTGTAGTAAAATGTCTCAGTGAATAGGCCGTCAAAAACTGAACACAGATCAAGCATGAAAACAGAAAGAAGTTGCACTGAACTCTGAAAAAAGTAGCAAAAAAGAAACAGTGAACGGTTCAAGCTCAAGATGTGCAACATTGAGCGAACTGGAAGAAACTCGAAGTCGTGGTCGTGTTTCCATGATGTTGGAGTGCAAAGCGCGTGATTGGTATTCAAACATCGCTAGTGCCCCACACATTTTTTCACAAAAATGTGAACTTTCCGTGCAGACAGTAACGTGTCTTTTCTCATTCCGTAGTCTTGCCAGTTGTCAATCTATACTTCGGTTACCTCCCCCCCTCCCCGCCACTATGAACCAGGGACCTTGCCGTTGGTGGGGAGGCTTGCGTGCCTCAGCGATGCAGATAACCGTACCGTAGGTGCAACCACAACGGAAGGGTCTGTGTTGAGAGGCCAGACAAACATGTGGTTCCTGAAGAGGGGCAGAAGTCTTTTCAGTAGTTGCAGGGGCAACAGTCTGGATGATTGACTGATCTGGCCTTGTAACACTAACCAAAACGGCCTTGCTGTGCTGGCACTGCGAACGGCTGAAAGCAAGGGGAAACTACAGCCGTAATTTTTCCCGAGGGCATGCAGCTTTACTGTACGGTTAAATGATGATGGCGTCCTCTTGGGTAAAATAGTTCCCCATTCCGACCTCCGGGCGGGGACTACTCAGGAGGAGGTTGTTATCAGGAGAAAGAAAACTGGCGTTCTACGGATCGGAGCGTGGAATGTCGGATCCCTTAATCGGGCAGGTAGGTTAGAAAATTTAAAAAGGGAAATGGATAGGTTAAAGTTAGATATAGTGTGTATTAGTGAAGTTCGCTGGCAGGAGGAACAAGACTTCTGGTCAGGTGAATACACGGTTACAAATACAAAATCAAATAGGGGTAATGCAGGAGTGGGTTTAATAATGAACAAGAAAATAGGAATACGTGTAAGCTACTACAAACAGCATAGTGAACGCCTTATTGTGGCCAAGATAGATACGAAGCCCACGCCTACGACCGTAGTGCAAGTTTATATGCCAACTAGCTCCGCAGATGACGAAGAGTTTGATGAAATGTATGATGAGATAAAAGAAGTTATTCAGATAGTGAAGGGAGACGAAAATTTAATGGTCATGGGTGAGTTGAACTCAAGAGTAAGAAAAGGAAGAGAAGGAAACGTAGTAGGTGAATATGGAATGAATGGAATGAGAGTAAGGAATGAAAGAGGAAGCCGCCTGGTAGAATTTTGCACAGAGCATAACTTAATCATAGCAAAAACTATTCAATAATCATAAAAGAATGATATTTTCACTCTACAGTGTAGTGTGCGCTGATATGAAACTTCCTGGCAGATTAAAACTTTGTGCCGGACCGAGACGCGAACTCGTGGGAAAGTGCTCTACCAACCTTTTTTTTTTTTTATTTTGTTCGATGTAGTTCGTTGCGTTTGGTCTGGGCGGACGTCACAAGACATCTGTTCAAGTTGATCGATGATTCTTTGACTCAGTTTTTTTTTTATTACAGAGAGCACGACGCCCTCTGACCGAACACGCTGAGCTACCGTGCCGGCACCAACTGAGCTACCCAAGCACCGAGGAATCAAGGGATCACCAATTTAGCATTGGAGGGCAGCGTGGAGGGTAAAAATCGTAGAGGGAGACCAAGACATGAATACACTAAATAGATTCAGCAGTATGTAGTTTGCAGGAGGTACTGGGAGATGGAGAACCTTGCACACGATAGAGTAGCGTGGAGAGCTGCATCAAACCAGTCTCTGGACTCAAGACCACAACAACAACAACATCGGTTACAGGATATGAGTCACGTGGCAAGAGTATATTAACGTCGCAAGTAAATTCGATGAGTAGTGAGAGCAGGCGAGATGCCGCATAAACGTCTCACAGAAATGAAATCTACAAGCAAACGGGTGTGGAATATGTTACAACAACATAATTCAATAGTGAAAACTTCCAGAACGGAACGCGAGTCATAACATGTGGTACTTGTGTAGAACAGGCAGGATATACGGTTGCCTCGAGGTCCCTTCCTCGCAGTTGCAAACGTACTTTACACCACGGCACAGACACGGGTTTGAATACAGTGAACAGGAACAGACATGACAAGGACCGGAAACTGTAATTTTTTTATATATATTCAAAATCTGAGAGGGGTGCGGTGGGGAGTTTGGCTAGTAAGTTCAGCACGATAGAATCCCTTCATCTTTCACCTGTGTGGTAGATACCGAAATAGACGACAGAGGGATAGAGAAACAATTAAAATCGCTCAAAAGAGGAAAGGCCGCTGGACCTGATGGGATACCAGTTCGATTTTACACAGAGTACGCGAAGGAACTTGCCCCCCTTCCTGCAGCGGTGTACCGTAGGTCTCTAGAAGACCGTAGCGTTCCAAAGGATTGGAAAAGGGCACAGGTCATCCCAGTTTTCAAGAAGGGACGTCGAACAGATGTGCAGTACCTATATCTCTAACGTCGATCAGTTGTAGAATTTTGGAACACGTATTATGTTCGAGTATAATGACTTTTATGGAGACCAGAAATCTACTCTGTTGGAATCAGCATGGGTTACGAAAAAGATGGTCGTGTGAAACCCAGCTCGCGCTATTCGTCCACGAGACTCAGAGGGCCATAGACACAGGTTCCCAGGTAGATGCCGTGTTTCTTGACTTCCGCAAGGCGTTCGATTCAGTTCCCCACAGTCGTTTAATGAACAAAGTAAGAGCATATGGACTGTCAGACCAATTGTGTGATTGGATTGAAGAGTTCCTAGATAACAGAAGGCAGCATGTCATTCTCAATGGAGAGAAGTCTTCCGAAGTAAGAGTGATTTCAGGTGTGCCGCAGGAGAGTGTCGTAGGACCGTTGCTATTCACAATATACACAAATGACCTTGTGGATGACATCGGAAGTTCACTGAGGCTGTCTGCGGATGATGCTGTGGTATATCGAGAGGTTGTATCATTGGAAAATTGTACTGAAACGCAGGAGGATCTGCAGCGAATTGACGCATGGTGCAAGGAATGGCAAATGAATCTCAATGTAGACAAGTGTAATGTGCTGCGAATACATAGAAAGAAAGATTATCATTTAGCTACAATATAGCAGGTCATCGACTGGAAGCAGTTAATGCCATAAATTATCTGGGAGTAGGCATTAGGAGTGATTTAAAATGGAATGATCATATAAAGTTGATCGTCGGTAAAACAGATGCCAGACTGAGATTCATTGGAAGAAATGCAATCCGAAAACAAAGGAAGTAGGTTACAGTACGCTTTTTCGCCCGCTGCTTGAATACTGCTCAGCAGTGTGGGATCCGTGCCAGACAGGGTTGATAGAAGAGATACAGAAGATCCAACGGAGAGCAGCGCGCTTCGTTACAGGATCATTTAGTAATCGCGAAAGCGTTACGGAGATGATAGATAAACTCCAGTGGAAGACTCTGCACGAGAGACGCTCAGTAGCTCGGTACGGGCTTTTGTTGAAGTTTAGAGAACATACCTTCACCGAAGAGTCAAGCAGTATATTGCTCCCTCCTACGTATATCTCGCGAAGAGACCATGAGAATAAAATCAGAGAGATTAGAGCCCACACAGAGGCATAGCGACACTCCTTCTTTCCACGAACAATACGAGACTGGAATAGAAGGGAGAACCGATAGAGGTACTCAAGGTACCCTCCGCCAGACACCGTCAGGTGGCTTGCGGAGTATGGATGTAGGATGTAGATGTAGATGTATTTACATACATCGTCCTCAGTTATTTGACATGGGAAATGTTGTAACTTGGTCGTGCGGTAGCGTTCTCGCTTCCCACGCCCGGGTTCCCGGGTTCGATTCCCGGCGGGGTCAGGGATTTTCTCTGCCTCGTGATGACTGCGTGTTGTGTGCTGTACTTAGGGTAGTTAGGTTTAAGTAGTTCTACGTTCTAGGGGACTGATGACCATAGATGTCCGATAGTGCTCAGAGCCATTTGAACCATTTTTTTGTTGTAACTACAAAAATTCCGATTTTGATGTTTTGTATCAAGAAGGTAGTATGTGGCAATGCCAGTGGTACAGAGAAGTTAGTATGTCCAGATATAGGAAAACTTAGCTGAAGACGTAGTCGCTAGATAGCGGAAACAATATGTGCAGAACTGTTGGTGCCGACAAGGTAGCGTTTGTTTTTCGTGTCACGGCAACGGACATGCCTAAACGTGTAGTTAACAAATAGTAGTGCCTTTTATGATACAGATCTGGGCTTATAAAGGAGTATGCTGGCAAAACCTCCACCATTTAGGATGCTAAGTTGGAATTACTGCGTCTTCACTCTTGCTTTACTTATTCGTGTGAGTGTAACCAAACTCGCTAGTTTACGAAGATCTTTCCTAGCATACACGTAAGTGCCGTTCTGAGTGTCATGAATTCACTTAAGAGGACCTAAGGAAATTCATACAAAATTTTGGAAACCAACAGCTGATGAACAAGGAACATTCTGATGGGTCTCGTTAATGTCTAGAATATTCAGAGTAAGGGTGATGGAAAATACACACATCAAAAAAGGTTTGCATCACCTCGCTTCTGCGAGTTCCGGAACATAAAATTGGAATAGAGATCAACATGAACATCATTTCCGCCCTTTTCATTGCTCATGAAAACCACACGTTGCATATTGTACCACCATACAGCGAGACCTTCAGAGGCGGTGGTCCAGATTTCTATACACACCGGTACCTCTAATACCCAGGAGCACGTCCTCTTGCATTGACGCATGCCTGTATTCGTCGTAGCATACTATCCACAAGTTCATCAAGGCACTCTTGGTCTAGATCGTCCCACTCCACGACGGCGATGCGACATAGATCCCTCAGAGTGGTTTGCGGGTCACGTCGTACATAAACAGCCCTTTTCAATCTATTCCAGTCATTTTCGATAGGGTTCATGTCTCGAGAACATGCTGGCCAGTCTAGCCGAGCGATGTAGCTATCCTGAAGGAAGTAATTCACAAGATGTGCCTGATGGGGTCGCGAATTGTCGGCTATGAAAACGAATGCTTCGTCAGTATGCTGCCGATATGGTTGCTCTATCGGTCAGAGGATGGCATTCACGTATCGTAAAGCCGTTACGGCGCCTTCCATGACCACCAGCGGCGTGCGTCAGCCCCATGAAATTCACTCGCTGGAGAGTGTGTCTGTCGTTCAGCCTGACTGGGTTGTATGGTTGAAGGTAGATGCGACACTCGTCGGCGAAGAGAATGTGATGCCAACCCTCAGCGGTCCATTCGGCATGTTGTTGGGCCCATCTGTTCTACGCTGCACTGTGTCGTGGTTGCAAAGATGGATCTCGCCATGGACGTCGGGAGTGAAGTTCCACATCATGAAGCCTATTACACACAGTTTGAGTCGGAACACGACGTCCTGTGGCTGCACGTAAAGCATTATCCCACATGGTGGAGTTGCGGTCAGGGTTGCTCCAAGCCAGAATCCGTAGGCCTAAGTAGCGGTGATCCACAGCAGTAACAGCCCTTGGGCAGCCTGAGCGAGGAATGTCATCGATAGTTCCTGTCTCTCTGTTTCTCCCCCATGTCCGAAGAACATCGCTTTGGTTCCATCCGAGACGCCTGGACACTTCCTTTGTTGAGAGCTCTTCCTGGCACAAAGTAACAATGCGGACGTGATCGAACCGCGGTACTGACCGTCTAGGCATGGTTGTACAACAGGCAACACGAGCCGTGTACCTCCTTCCTGGTGGAATGATTGCAACTGATCGGCTGTCGGACCCCCTTCGTCTAACAGCCGCTGCTCATGCATGGTTGTTTTCATCTTCGGGAGGGTTTAGTGAGGGCTGTGTCTATGATAACAGTATCCACAGTCAACATTTATCTTAAGGAGTTCGGGGTGATGCAAAACTTTTCTTGATGTTTGTATTGTGATCCAGAATTACGTAAGAGGCAAGTTTCTGACATATATTGCTTAGCCGCCAACAGTGCTCATTTGCAAGTTGGCAGCAGATCTTTTAAAAACATGTTGGGGCTAACAGACAAACGTCTGTAGACTGTAATAGAGGAGAAGCAAGAGGGAACGAAAATATTCGATTACCAGGGGGAAAATCCTTAGTATCTGTGTTTAATGTCCTAGATGTGAACCGTGTTGCATTTTACAGCAGAATTTGTACACAAAACGCAAATAACAGTAATTCCGACTTTGAATAAGGAGTGATTTTACATGTTTAATACACATAGACAAAAATATGCCATATTTTTCAAATGCCATATGTAACGCAAAGCCTGCGTGTATGCCTTCCTGTTTCAGTAATCACGTTAGCGGAAACAAAATCTTAAATTTGTTTTTTGGTTCCGCAAAAATTTTTCTTTGTGTCAGTTACTATCTTTCATATGTCAGTGCCTTATTTGTTACCAATATCAGCAGCTCTCTCTTCCGCAATCAATTTTGTTCCTCCAGCTCCACCCAGTTCCACAGAAATCATTCCCAGATATCTCGACACGTATCCTATTATCCTGTCCCTATCTCTAGAAAGCGTATTGCATACCTTCCTTTCCCAACCATTATATCTACATTTACGCTCCACAAGGAGTGAGATGGGTGGTACCTCTGATAGCAGTACCTGTCCTTCCTCCTCGTTATCCTGTTCTACTCACTAATGGCGCATGGGAATAACGGCCGTCGGTAAAGCTCTATGTGATATGAAATTCCTCCGCTTTAATAGTAATGAACTTTTCTCAGACATGTGTATGAGGAGGTAATATGTTGTCCGGCTCTTCTTGGAACGCAAGGTGTCGGAATTTCAACAGTAAACCTCTCAGTGATGCACTAGGCCTCAGTTGAAGCATCTGTCACTGGAATTTGTTGCGCTATTTCGTAACTCTCTCACAGCGAGTAAACGCTCTTGTGACGTACCGCTCACTTTTCGATGGATCTTCTCTACCTCTTGTATTAATCCTACTTGGTAATGAACTATGCTCGAGAACCGGTCAAACGAGAGTTTCTGTTTTAAGTGATTCGCCGTTAATAGCTGAGAATGACACCATTAACTAGCGCTCGATGTCGAGTGAGTAGTCGGGACTTTGGGGTCCGGGGCAAACACTGCTAACAGCTATAATGATCTCGATTCATTGCCTAGTGTTGCAGGTACACCACCCCTCGTTGACTCTGACTGGGACAGATGAATGGGCGGCGGCTTCCGCCCACTGCTGCTGAACTGACACGTGGCGCTACTGACTCCACCAGCGTTTTGTGTTGTGATGCGACGGTGACCCACTCGGAAGATGGGCTCTCAGCTCCAAATGCGGCCACTGTGGTGGTGAAGTCAGCGTTGGTGGCAGCAGATACGGTGGAGCATCGGTAGGGCGGTGAGCGTAGACGGCAGCAGCGTCCAGGTTTCGGATACATGGCTGGAACTGGTGGTGCCCAGTCACCTCGCGATCTAGTAGTGCCCTGGAATCGTGGCGGTACTGCTGGTTTTCAGCGATGACGACTAATCTTTATCTTAAAAATTTAAATTTATTTAGACCGATAAGCCAAAACATTTGACCATTGAAACTTAGATTAAAACTGTGTGCCGGACCGAGATTCGAACTCAGGACCTTTGCCTTTCACGGGCAAGTGCTCTACCAACTGACCTACCCCGTCCTCACAATATTACTTCTGCAAGTGCCTCATCTCCTACCTTCCAAACTTTACAGAAGTTCTCCTGCGATGCGAAACTGCACTGGCGGAAGTAAAATTGTGAGGACGCGTGGTGAGTCGTGCTTGGGTAGCTTAGTTGGTAGAGCACTTGCCCCCGAAAGGCAAACGTTCCGAGTTCGAGTCTCGGTCCGGCACACAGTTCTAATCTGATAGGAAGTTTCAAAATCAGCGCACACTCCGCTGCAGAGTGAAAATTTCATTATGACCACTGTCCAACGCGAGCTTGAAAGCCGCCTGGTGGCGCTGGGGGCAAGTGACGCGATACGCGATAGAAAAAATATGTAAGCGGAACAGACACGGACGGGGGATTACCCTAGCGAAGATATGGCTTGAAATGGGGAAGTCCATTGAGGTGCCGGCCGGGTGGCCGAGCGGTTCTAGGAGCTACAGTCTGGAACCGCGTGACCGCTACGGTCGCAGGTTCGAATCCTGCCTCGGGCGTGGATGTGTGTGATGTCCTTAGGTTAGTTAGGTTTAAGTAGTTCTGTTCTAGGGGACTGATGACCTTAAGTTAAGTCCCATAGTGCTCAGAGCCATTTGAACCATCCATTGAGGTAAGTGACTTTGACAAAAGGCAGATTATTATTACGCAGAGCCTGTGAAGTATTATCTGGAAAACGGCGAAGCTGGTCCAGTGTTCACGCCCTGCTGTCGTGAGTGTCTACAGAAAGATGGGCAATGAATCTACCACTAGGCTAAATGGGTGGACGTCCACGATTCTAAATACGACGTGGGGTCCGGAGACTTGTCTGCTGTGTAAAGTAGGACAGATGACGGTGGCATCTCTGTTGAAAGAGCACGAAGCTGGTGCACGCAGAACTGTTCCGGAGCATATTATTGAAAGGTGGCTACAGAGTCACAGCGCCAGAGATTGCACCAAAGATTGTTATTCCACCGCCTCCACTGGGCAGTAGTAGTTCAGAGGATGTTGAGGACAGTTGTTGTTCTGTTGGGCGAGAGAGTAGACGCTGTTCGGTTGGCGTAATGAATAGGAGGAAGAAGCTGCAATTGTCAGAATATATTTGAGAAAGGACATGGGCTTTTGACTTATGATGCTGGTGTAATTGAATATTTTCGTCAATATACAATGAGGTAAAATGGTATTACAGTTATCTTTAATGACAATCCCTCTTGCTCACAGGTACAGTCAACAAAGTATCTGGTTCGTGTTCATTTATTAGACTTGTAATTCTCGTTTCTAGGTGAGCAAGATGTATGAAACAGGCGAAATACCCTCAGACTTCAAGAAGAATATAATAATTCCAATCCCAAAGAAAGCAGATATTGACAGATGTGAGAATTACCGAACAATCAGTTTAATAAGCCACAGCTGCAAAATACTAACATGAATTCTTTACAGACGAATGGAAAAACTAGTAGAAGCCGACCTCGGGGAATATCAGTTTGGATTCCGTAGAAATACTGGAACACGTGAGGCAATACTGACCTTACGACTTATCTTAGAAGAAAGATTAAGGAAAGGCAAACCTACGTTTCTAGCATTTGTAGGTTTAGAGAAAGCTTTTGACAATGTTGACTTGAATACTCTCTTTCAAATTCTAAAGGTGGCAGGGGTAAAATACAGGGAGCGAAAGGCTATTTACAATTTGTACAGAAACCAGATGGCAGTTATAAGAGTCGAGGGACATGAAAGGGAAGCAGTGATTGGGAAGGGAGTAAGACAGGGTTGTAGCCTCTCCCCGATGTTATTCAATCTGTATATTGAGCAAGCAGTAAAGGAAACAAAGGAAAAATTCGGAATAGGTATTAAAATCCATGGAGAAGAAATAAAATCCTTGAGGTTCACGGATGACATTGTAAGTCTGCCAGAGACAGCAAAGGACTTGGAAGAGCAATTGAACGGAATGGATGGTGTCTTGAAGGGAGGATATAAGATGAACATCAAGAAAAGAAAAACGAGGATAATGAAATGTAGTCGAATTAAGTCGGGTGATGTTGAGGGTATTAGATTAGGAAATGAGACACTTAAAGTAGTAAAGGAGTTTTGCTATTTGGGGAGCAAAATAACTGATGATGGTAGAAGTAGAGAGGATATAAAATGTAGATTGGCAATGGCAAGGAAAGCGTTTCTGAAGAAGAGAAATTTGTTAACATCGAATATAGATTTAAGTGTCAGGAAGTCATTTCTGAAAGTATTTGTATGGAGTGTAGCCATGTATGGAAGTGAAACATGGACGGTAAATAGTTTGGACAAGAAGAGAATAGAAGCTTTCGAAATGTGGTGCTACAGAAGAATGCTGAAGATTAGATGGGTAGATCACATAACTAATGAGGAGGTACTGAATAGGATTGGGGAGAAGAGGAGTTTGTGGCACAACTTGACCAGAAGAAGGGATCGGTTGGTAGGACATGTTCTGAGGCATCAAGGGATCACCAATTTAGTATTGGAGGGCAGCGTGGAGGGTAAAAATCGTATGGGGAGACCAAGAGATGAATACACTAAGCAGATTCAGAAGGATGTAGGTTGCAGTAGGTACTGGGAGATGAAGAAGCTTGCACAGGATAGAGTAGCATGGAGAGCTGCATCAAACCAGTCTCAGGACTGAAGACCACAACAACAACAACAACATGTGCAATTACAGTATTTCCGGTTTTTCAATTAGTTCAATGTAAATGGTGTTTAAAATATTTTGTAGTATTGAGAAAGAACCGAGCCAGATACATCTACGTTGAGTCACACTACCACACACAGAACAGTTACATTTGTGCTTCTTGTTTCGTAGCTTTTATGAATTGTGTTAATGGAAATTCCTTGTCATTCTTTATTTTTATTTTATGCAGTCAGATTGCGTGCTAATACTAGTCAGGGCCAACCGGTTACGAGACTTCGTAACCGGTCACACAGCTACTAAAATTATTGCATTTATTCATTGATATTAGTCTTTTCCTATTAATTAAGCCCCTATGTACCATTGTTGAACATGGAGCTGCGCAGCGGATCACCGCTACATGTTCACATGCTGACCCAAAGCCATCGTCAGTTGACTGTAGTGTGCACGGCACCATCGGGATTCGACCGTCGATCAATGGAAACGTGACGGCTCTTTGAGTGAATCACATTTTTGCTACACTAGGTCGATGATCCTCTCCACTAAACGCCGCCGTCGAAATGAGCGGCGGCTCGAAACATACAGCGCGCCATGGGCGCAGGTTGGTGGGAGCAGTATTATGCTGTGAGAGATATTCTCCAGCACTCGCATGGGTCGTGTGGTAGACGCGCTGCCAGCCACATGCGCCTCTTCATGCTTCATGTCTTCCCCGACGGCGACGTCACTTTTCAGCAGTATAATCGCCCGTGTGTCGGAGCAAGTGCCGTGCTACAGTGGGATGGAGAGCACTATAGTGAAATCACGTTTCGCCTGATGTAAAACCTTTGGAATATATCTGGGTAGCTATCGGGCGCCATCACCGTGTGCGCAAATCATCAGCGAGTTAAGTGACCTGTGCGTAGACATGTAATCCCACATACCTCCACAAACTGTCGTATCGCTAATAATCAGAATCAGTGATGTATTTCGTTCCAAAGGCGGACAAACGAGCTATTAAGCAGATGAACATAATACACTGCTGGCCACCGTAAGTGCAACACCAAGAAAGACAAGAGGTAGCACAACAAAATTTATTTTGTAGATAACATGTTGACCAAGTATCAAATGATTACGTTTACAGACGTCTGTGACATGTGGTTCCTGCCAGAATCAGTAGCCAGAGTAGCCGCCATTGTTGGAGATCACCGCTGCCACACGCCTCGGCATTGAGTCAAAGAGACGTTGGATGTGTTCCTGGGGTACAGCAGCCCAAGCAGCTTCCACACGTTGCCAAAGATCATCTGGTGTGGCAGCTGGGGATGTAATCTGGGTCACTCGTTGAGCAACCATGGATCACATGTTTTCTATCGGCGAAAGATCCGGAGAGCGAGCCGGCCAGGGAAGCAATTCAATCTGGTTATTGACGAAGAACCTTTGGACAATGCGTGCCACGTGTGGTCGCGCTTTATCCTGTTGAAATATGGCTGTGGCCGAGCCCTGAAAGTAAGGAAGGACAACTGGCTCCAGCACTTCGGATATGTAGCGCCGGCTATTTAAAGTACCGGCAATGCGTACTAGAGGCGTGCGAGAGTAATATCCAATACCGCCCCATACCATAATACCCGGTGCAAGACCAGTGTGGCGGTGCATAATGCATCTGTCCAGCATCCTCTCTCCACGGTGTCTCCACACTCGAATCCGACCATCGTGGTGCTGCAGACAGAAGCGTGCCTCGTCAGTAAAGACAACGTCATTCCATTCTGACGTCCACATCCGTCTGTCATCACACCATTGGCGACGGAGACGTCTGTGGTTCTGCGTCAATGGTAGACGAAGCAATGGACATCTTGCGGACAGACCGCTCTGCTGCAAACGGCGTCGAATGGTACGCGCAGACACTGGATGATGCGTTACAGACGCAATGTGCTGTGCTATGGTTCGGGATGTCACCGAGCGATCCACCTACTGCCATGCGCACAATTTGCCTATCAGCACGTGCAGTGGTGCACCGAGGTGAATGCGATCGACCACGTCGGTCCGTCGTACCCTCCTGCATCCAACGCATTACAGTTGTTTGGTTTCGTCCAATACCACTAGCGATTTCTCTGTATGATAATCTACAATCTCGGTAAGCCACTATCTTTCCTCTGTCGAACTCGGATACTTGATCAAAAGATGTTCGCTGTTGTCTACGAGGCATAACTGATCGTCTTGTGAAACAACCACAGGATAAACACATGTGCCGAACGTACACTCGTCGAAATCGCCAAGCCTTAAATGGCGCTATGAGGTGGCGCCACAGGCGCGCGAGATGTGCGTCTGCGCTGAAATTCTAATCAGTTGCATATCTCATCGCTGCAAACCCATGGTGTAAATTTCACTTGATTCGGATGCTTCCATCAGGGTGTTGCATTTACGGTGGCCAGCAGTGTATTTTGGTTTATCCGTGTATATGAGTCTGGTGCCCATTTGTTTGAGTAAAACCTGGCACCTAGTTGTGTTGCCGCAACAAGAGTCTCTACTTTGTGCGGTGACACCTCCCTCCTTGCTACGTAGTTACTACTGTGCGGCGCTACTTACCGCTGAGTTTGGATGTGCTCATTGCGCAAACAAACTACCGTGTCTGTTACTGCGACCCACATGTCACAACTCCGGCTGCTAACTACCCTCTGCTGCTAACGCAAAGCCCTATGACGCTTCACCGAGCGAGGTGACGCAGTGTTTCGCACACTGGACTCGAATTCGGGAGGACGACGGTTCAATACCGCGTCCGGCCATCCTGATTTAGGTTTTCCGTGATTTCCCTAAATCGCTCCAGGCAAATGCCGGGATGGTTCCTTTGAAAGTGCACGGCCGAATTCCTTCCCCGTCCTTCTCTAATCCGATGAGACCGACGACCTCGCTGTTGTTTCTTCCCCCAAACAACCAAACCCCCAACCCCCCTATAACTCTTCACGCTACTTCTCTTTACATTTGATAAAGACTAATAATTTTCTTGCCAAAAGACTGGCTTGCGGCACTACATTGTCTTATGACACAGTAGTGCATCTCTTCGTCCATTTGCACGCAATGCAGTATGTTACATTTACGTAACTTCAGGAACAACAGCCAATCCCTGTGGCAGTTTCTCTGCAGATCTTCATGCATTTCACTGGTGTTCTGGACTTGCGCTCTTCCTAAATAGAACAGGGTCGTGTGAGGATAGTCTCACGGAGCTTCTAACATCAGCCACTACATAAATGATCTGAATGCTAAGCAGGAGCTGCGCTGTGACTCTAAGGGTACTCCCGAAATTATTTTACAGTTGTTGATTTTGTTCCATCAAAACCTATGTGTTTACTTATATCAGCAAGGAAGTCCTGCATCCAGTCACAAATCTGGTCGGATACTTGGCAAGCTCGTATTTTGTTCATTAAATGATAGTGTAGTACTTCGTCGATTGCTTTCGAGAATTCAAGGAACACGGTAGCAGCGGGGGCCGATGGAACTCATAGACTAACAGAGTGAGGTGAGTCAAAAATCTATGTTTATTTTTAAAGAGAATTTTTTTTTCTCCAAGATAGTGATAACGCGTGAATATAACTCTGCAACAGACTGAGGTCAGCAATATAACTACGCTTCTCTGTCTGACGAACAAGATTCTTCACTTCTTCTTTTGGCATCAGAAGTTTTATTCTTCGTATCATTCATCTGACCTTTTTTCTGCAGAAGACTAGCACCAACTGTTTCATTCTGTAACACTGCATCGGAATCTCCTCCACTTCCACAGTCCGTGATTCACTTCCTTAAAATGCTGACACCCCGATGTACATTCCCAGGAATACTAACTTCCAGTTGACGAGGAATTTTCTCTTCCCCTGTGCGACACTGCTTCTTATATCCTCCTTCCTTAGCCCATCGTGCGATATTTTACTTACAAGATAGCAGAATTCCTTCTCTACGTGCATTATATGTACCCAACGTCTGACTTTGATTTTCTCGGTAGTTTCATTTCTGGTACTTCACAGTTCTTTCATCTCTCTTTGCTTCTGTCTTCTGTTGTTTGCTCAGTTTTATTTATTATGTATTGGGTTTACCTTCAGTTCATATTCTGCTGCCAGTAGACTGTTCATACTTTCATCGTGTTCTGGACTTCTTTCTCACTTTCACAGGTTAGCAATATCATCAGCAATTCGTACCTTTGATGTAATTTCACACTGGATTTTAATACCACTATAAGTTTTTCTTTGTTTGTCTTCATTGTTTCTTCGATATACAGGGTGGTCCATTGATCGTGACCGGGCCAAATATCTCACGAAATAAGCATCAAACGAAAAAACTACAAAGAACGAACTTTTCTAGCTTGAAGGGGGAAACCAGATGGCGCTATGGTTGGCCCGCTAGATGGCGCTGCCATAGGCCAAACAGACATCAACTGCGTTTTTTTAAAATAGGAACCCCCACTTTTTATTACATATTCGTGTAGTACATAAAGAAATATGAATGTTTTGGTAGGACCACTTATTTCGCTTTGTGATAGATGGCGCTGTAATAGTCACAAACGTGTAAGTACGTGGAATAACGCAACATTCCGCCAGTGCGGAATTACCCGTGTTAAAATGGACCGTTTAACAATTTCAGAAAGGCCGATATCGTGTTGATGTATGGCTATTGAGATCAAAATACCAAACGGGCGTGTGCTATGTATGCTGCTCGGTATCCTGGACGACATCATCCAAGTGTCCGGACCGTTAGCCGGCTAGTTACGTTTTTTGAGGAAACAGGAAGTGTTCAACCACGTGTGAAACGTCAACCACGACCTGCAACATAAAAATGGCTCTGAGCACTACGGGACTTAACATCTGAGGTCATCAGTCCGCTACAACTTAGAACTACTTAAACCTAACTTAACCTAAGGACACCACACACAACCATGCCCGAGGCAGCATTCGAACCTGCGACCGTAGAGGCCGCGCGGTTCCAGACTGAAGCGCCTACAACCGCTCGGCCACACCGGCCGACACGACCTGCAACAAATCATGATGCCCAAGTAGGTGTTTTAGCTGCTGCCGTGGCTGATGCGCACATCAGTAGCAGACAAATTGCGCGAGTATCGGGAATCTCAAAAACGTCGGTGTTGAGAATGCTACATCAAAATCGATTGCACCCGTACCATATTTCTACGCACCAGGAATTGCATGGCGACGAATTTGAACATCGTGTACAGTTCTGTCACTGGGCACAAGGGAAATTATGGGACGATGAGAGATTTTTTGCATGCGTTCTATTTAGCGACGATGCGTCATTCACCAACAGCGGTAACGTAAACCGGCATAATATGCACTATTGGGCAACGGAAAATCCACGATGGCTGCGACAAATGGAACATCAGCGACCTTGGCGGGTTAATGTATGGTGCGGCATTAAGCGAGGAAAGATAATTGGCCCCCATTTTATCGATGGCAATCTAAATGATGCAATGGACGCTGGTTTCCTACGTATTTTTCTACCTATGTAACTACAAGATGTTTCACTGCGTGACAGAATGGCGATGTACTTCCAACATGGCGGATGTCCGGCACATAGCTCGCGTGCGGTTGAAACGGTACTGAATATCATATTTCATGACAGGTGGATTGGTCGTCGAAGCACCATACCATAGCCCGCTCGTTTACCGGATCTGACGTCCCTGGATTTCTTTCTGTGAGGAAAGTTGAAGGATATTTGCTATCGTGATCCACCGACAATGCCTGACAACTTACGTCAGCGCATTTCAATGCATGTGCGAACATTACAGAAGGCGAACTACTCGCTGTTGAGAGGAATGTCATTACACGTATTGCCAAATGCATTGAGGTTGACGGACATCATTTTGAGCATTTTTTGCATTAATGTGGTATTTACAGGTAATCACGATGTAACAGCATGCGTTCTCAAAAATGATAAGTTCACAAAGGTACATGTATCACATTCGAACAACCGAAATAAAATGTTCAAACGTACCTACGTTCTGTATTTTAATTTAAAAAACCTACCTGTTACCAACTGTTCGTCTAAAATTGTGAGCCATATGTTTGTGACTACTACAGCGCCATCTATCACAAAGCGAAAAAAGTGGTCCAACTAAAACATTCATATTTCTTTACGTACTTCACGAATATGTAATAAAAATTGGGGGTTCTTATTTAAAAAAACGCAGTTGATATGTGTTTGACCTATGGCAGCGCCATCTAGCGGGTCATCTTGTTTCCCCCTTCAAGCTAGACAAGTTTCGTTCTTTGTAGTTTTTTCGTTCGACGCTTATTTCGTGAGATATTTGGCCCGCTCACGATCAGTGGACCACCCTGTAAATATGCTTCTTGTTGTAGTGAACCTTACCACACGTGGATGGAATTTCATACAACCAGCATGTCTAGAGAGGAGGACGCTTTCTCTTTAGAGATCTGAGGGTGTATCATATTTTTTGTTGACTTTTGCCAATCAGTTTCATTTTTAAACAAAAAGGGAGAGACTTTGTTCTTCCATTGGTGTTTTTGATGGTTGTGAAGGACCATCGAGGAACGGAGAGACCGATGTATTGGACTCCAGTACAAATACTGTTCATCGTGCAATTGATGGACGGAAGGTGTGCTGTCGCCGCCAGACACCACACTTGCTAGGTGGTAGCCTTTAAATCGGCCGCGGTCCGTTAGTATACACTCCAGGAAGTTGAAATAAGAACACCGTGAATTCATTGTCCCAGGAAGGGGAAACTTTATTGACACATTCCTGGGGTCAGATACATCACATGATCACACTGACAGAACCACAGGCACATAGACACAGGCAACAGAGCATGCACAATGTCGGCACTAGTACAGTGTATATCCACCTTTCGCAGCAATGCAGGCTGCTATTCTCCCATGGAGACGATCGTAGAGATGCTGGATGTAGTCCTGTGGAACGGCTTGCCATGCCATTTCCACCTGGCGCCTCAGTTGGACCAGCGTTCGTGCTGGACGTGCAGACCGCGTGAGACGACGCTTCATCCAGTCCCAAACATGCTCAATGGGGGACAGATCCGGAGATCTTGCTGGCCAGGGTAGTTGACTTACACCTTCTAGAGCACGTTGGGTGGCACGGGATACATGCGGACGTGCATTGTCCTGTTGGAACAGCAAGTTCCCTTGCCGGTCTAGGAATGGTAGAACGATGGGTTCGATGACGGTTTGGATGTACCGTGCACTGTTCAGTGTCCCCTCGACGATCACCAGTGGTGTACGGCCAGTGTAGGAGATCGCTCCCCACACCATGATGCCGGGTGTTGGCCCTGTGTGCCTCGGTCGTATGCAGTCCTGATTGTGGCGCTCACCTGCACGGCGCCAAACACGCATACGACCATCATTGGCACCAAGGCAGAAGCGACTCTCATCGCTGAAGACGACACGTCTCCATTCGTCCCTCCATTCACGCCTGTCGCGACACCACTGGAGGCGGGCTGCACGATGTTGGGGCGTGAGCGGAAGACGGCCTAACGCTGTGCGGGACCGTAGCCCAGCTTCATGGAGACGGTTGCGAATGGTCCTCGCCGATACCGCAGGAGCAACAGTGTCCCTAATTTGCTGGGAAGTGGCGATGCGGTCCCCTACGGCACTGCGTAGGATCCTACGGTCTTGGCGTGCATCCGTGCGTCGCTGCGGTCCGGTCCCAGGTCGACGGGCACGTGCACCTTCCGCCGACCACTGGCGACAACATCGATGTACTGTGGAGACCTCACGCCCCACGTGTTGAGCAATTCGGCGGTACGTCCACCCGGCCTCCCGCATGCCCACTATACGCCCTGGCTCAAAGTCCGTCAACTGCACATACGGGTCACGTCCACGCTGTCGCGGCATGCTACCAGTGTTAAAGACTGCGATGGAGCTCCGTATGCCACGGCAAACTGGCTGACACTGACGGCGGCGGTGCACAAATGCTGCGCAGCTAGCGCCATTCGACGGCCAACACCGCGCTTCCTGGTGTGTCCGCTGTGCCGTGCGTGTGATCATTGCTTGTACAGCCCTCTCGCAGTGTCCGGAGCAAGTATGGTGGGTCTGAGACACCGGTGTCAATGTGTTCTTTTTTCCATTTCCAGGAGTGTACGTCGGACCCGCGTGTCGCCACTGTCAGTGACTGCAGACCGAGCGCCGCCATACGGCAGGTCTAGTCTAGAGAGACTCCCTAGCACTCGTCCAGTTGTACAGCCGACTTTGCTAGCGAGGGTTCACTGTCTACATACGCTCTCATTTGCAGAGACGACAGTTTAGCATAGCCTTCAGCTACGTCATTTGCTACGACCTAAGAATACTATAATTACTTCAAGAATGTATTCTGAACAGATAATATTGTGAATCATGTACCGTTAACAGCGACGTTCATCATTAATGGATTAAAGTTAAGTATCAAACTAATTACGTCCGCTTTCTGAATTCTCATTCCTTGTCATGTTCCAGACCTCAAGTCAGTATACTTCTTCCCTCCTCACGCCAGCCTGCGTGCATTTCGGCTTCCGCTCGTAACACGGTGTTGGCTCTTCTGCTAACACAACAGAAGGAAAGCGTGAGAGACCGGCACAAGGGACTTCAGTCCAGATGAAACATGATATGAAATACACAAAATACTCTGAAATGAAGAGACTAGTAGAACCAGATTGCCACCACCAAATCTACGGATTGAGAACATCAGAAGAAGAAGAAAAAGAAGAGGTGAGGTTCTAAGAAGTCACTTAAGGGGCTCCGGAAAGGCTCTAAATCAGGAAAAGTTCAATTTTTACTTTTTTGCGTTTTCTGAATCTGCAGACTATTACCTTTTAATAGATATATAATTTATTCAATTCAGAAGACTACAACTATTTTTAAATTTTTTTTTAAATGTGTTCTACATGGGCGTGACCCACTGTGGCGCTGTTAAACTGCTGTCAAATGGTGTTACTATTAACGTCCGTGTTCATCAGGTACATTTTAGTGATGTGAGATAAAGTATGTGTTGTGGCTAACCTGTGATGGTTCAATATATATCGCTGGTGTGATTGTCGATTGTTTCATGTTTATTTACTCTGTCGTTATCTCGAAAATATTCGCAATTAATTCTGTTTCTTGAGTCTCTGTTTTGTTGAAGTATTATAATGAGTAAAAGTAAAGTTATTAGAAATCCTCTGAAGGTTTTTAAGAAAAGGAGAAATGTTGGAAAGCCAAAGGTATGTGTTATTACTGTAAACAATAAAGACGATAACCAAGTGAGTGAACCTAACCTCTCAAGTACACCTGCCCATAGCAGTCAAAGTGGGAAAGAAAATACTTCACAGAAGAAGCTTGGTTCAATGAGGTGATAAAACCTATTTTCAGAGACTTAGCAGCACCTGAACTGTTGAAAAAGTGTATTCACGGAAAAACTCAAAACCCCAATGAAAGTGTAAATAGTGTTATATGGTCGAGAATCCCCAAGACTGTATTTGTTGGAATAGAAACACTTCACTTTGGTGTGTATGATGCTGTTGCGACTTTCAATGATGGCAACATTGTAAGGTGCAAGGTATTTAGAAATATGGGAATGAAGATGGGTTCTAACATGGTACGAGCGATGCTTGCTTTAGACAAGGAACGCCTTTGGGCTGCAGACAGGGCTGTAAAGAGTCTAGAAATACAAGCAAGAGTAAACAGGAGGAGGAAGCTGGAGGAGGAGTTTGCAGAGGATGAACATAATCCATCCTATGGACATGGAATGCACTAAAAAGTTAATCCAATCTTTGTCGCTCGATTCCCAAAACTTTTATTTTCTCATACTAATTACATGTTTTCTAAGGATCTTCCAAACATATTTGTTTCAAACTTTCAGTAAATGTTACACAGTACCTTCTGCATAATTTAACACAGCCTTTTTCCAAAAAACTGTATATTTTTGAATATATAAATAAAAAAATTGCAAAAAAATGTTGTGAATTTTCATTACAATTGAAAAAAAAATCATCTTTAATAACTGAAGTAAAATTTTGTAAAATCCCTGTGTTAAGTTGTAGCCCATATTCCAATAAATAATCTGTAAAAAGTTCAACTTCCTACCTCAAATACTTTGTGAGGAAAGATGTAATTTATAAGCGTTATTTTAACATTGCAAGTATAGGGCGTTCCGGAGCCCCTTAAGATGGTGTCCTAAGACTCCGCGCTGTGACGATGGAGCACATCCACCTCATCCGTGCAAGATACGAGTGGTAAAACTGTCACTTCAAGATGACGTCATGGGCCCCATCGCAATACCGCCAATTCGTGTGACATTATCCGACATACCGCACGAGTGCCGCAGCGATATTTGTTACGCCGAGAAAACTTTAAATAGCAGAATTTTGAAGAGTTTCGGGACAGGAGAGAGCAATTTCGGGTCTATGTGATGACGGGTGGCCGCCCTACACGGCGGCCGGGCGGTGTTTATCTGCGCAGCGGCGCGCTCCGGCCGGGCAGCCAGCTAAGCTATCGCACAGTAATTAAACAATGAATCAGGCCGGCCGCAGCTGGGAGCGGCGCGCTGCGGCGCACTGCGCAGGCGCAGTAATCGGCCGTGAATCAAAATATTAACGTGAAAAACAGCGGCCCCGTTATCGCCTCGTAACCGGCGCGTGACGCGCGCGGAATCACACACGTCACGCTGTGCATTGCTGGTGTGACGCGCGTGGAACGTATCGGGGCCAGGACACCGAACGTGTGAGGGATGTGGCGGTCCGGAGTGATGGTGAGGGGAGAATGGGGTAAGGGTGGGGGGAATGCGGGCCTTGCGGGACGCGTCAGTTGCGATCGTGTCCCCGCCTGTCCGCTGCAATTGAGCCCTTCAATGTCCCGACGCAGAGCGGCGAATTGGTTGTTTTCGCTGATGCGAAATGCGCCTCTACCGGCTACACGCGGCTATTTCGGCTTTATTTGCATGTTTACTATTCATTGATACCTCCGACGGTCAGCCGCAGTTACAGTTCCATATTGCGGTAGCACTGACAATCCGCTGTTGTCGGTCTCGCTTTCTTGATAGCGCCGTATTGAAAAGGCTGACAGAGGTAGGAAATTTCCCTCGTTTCCCTTCACATTCAGTACTCCTCATGCACACTACTGGTCATTAAAATTGCTACACCACGAAGATGACGTGCTACAGACGCGAAATTTAACCGACAGGAAAAAGACGCTGTGATGTGCAAATGATTAGCTTTTCAGAGCATTCACACAAGGTTGGCGCCGGTGGTGACACCTACAACGTGCTGAAATTTACCAACAGATTTCTCATACACAAACAGCAGCTGACTGGCTTTGCCCGGTGAAACGTTGTTGTGATGCGTACCATCACGTTTCCGACTTTGATAAAGGTCGGATTGTGGCCTATCGCGAACGCGGTTTCTCGTATCGCGGCATTGCTGCTCTCGTTAGTCGAAATCCAATGACTGTTAGCAGAACATGGAATCGATGGGTTCAGGAGGGTAATACGGAACACCGTGCTGGATCCCAACGGCCTCGTATCACTAGCAGTCGAGATGACAGGCATCTTATCCGCATGGTTGTAACGGATCGTGCAGCCACGTCTCGACCCCTGAGTCAACAGATGGGGACGTTTGCAAGGCAACAACCATCTGCACGAACAGTTCGACGACGTTGCATGGACTATCAGCTCGGAGACCATGGCTGCGGTTACCATCGGCGCTGCATCACAGACAGGAGCGCCTGCGATGGTGTACTCAACGACATATCTGGGTGCACGAATGTCAAAACGTCATTTTTTCAGTTGAATCCAGGTTCTGTTTACAGTATCATGATGGTCGCATCCGTGTTTGGCGACCTGGCGGTGAACGCACATTGGAAGCGTGTATTCGTCATCGCCATACTGGCGTATCACCCGGCGTGATGGTATGGGGGTGCCATTGGTTACACGCCTCGGTCGCCTCTTGTGCGCAATGACGGCACTTTGTACAGTGGACGTTTTATTTCAGATGTGTTACGACCCTTGGGCCTACCCTTCACTCGATCCCTGCGAAACCCTACATTTCAGCAGGATAATGCTCGACCGCCTGTTGCAGGTCCTGCACGGCCCTTTCTGGATACAGAAAATGTTCGACTGCTGCCCTGGCCAGCACATTCTCCAGATCTCTCTCCAATATATGGTGACCGATCAACTGGCTCTTCACAAAACGCCAGTCACTACTACTCTTGATCAACTGTGGTATCGTGTTGAAGCTCCATGGGCAGCTGTACCTGTACGCGCCATCCAAGCTGTGTTTGACTCAATGCCCAGGTGTATCAAGGCCGATATTACGGCCAGAGGTGGTCGTTCTGGGTACTGATTTCTCTGGATCAATGCACCCAAATTGCGTGAAAATATAATCACATGTCAGTTCTAGTATAATATATTTGTCCAGTGAATATCCGTTTATCATCTGCATGTTTTCTTGGTGTAGGAATTTTATTGGCCAGTAGTGTATTATACAGGTTGGTTCAGCTACCATACCGCTGGGTTTTATGCAACCCAGAAAATCTTGAAATACTAAATGCAAGATTATCATACTCTCTCGCTCGCTGAACGCATATTATGAGACATACAAAAAAGAACGAACAGGATGTTTTTGTAGGAAATGTCACGTAGCCGAACTTTATACTGGGTTGCGTTTCCACCAGAGGCCATAGTTTTCGAATTATTCAACAAAAAGGTACGAAAGTGATATTCAAACGCGTTTTTTTTTTCCATAAAATCTGTGCCCTCCGGCGGAAACGTACCCCAGCGCAAAATTTTACTTCGTCACATTTCCTACAAAAAGTTTCTTTTCCTTTTTTTTTTCAAGGACTAATAGTTTTTTAAGTAAGGAGGGACAGAACGTGAAAATCTTGCAAATGCTATTTGAAGGTGTTGCGGACAGCCTAATACCCTGTGCTAGGGGCACCTGTATCACACTGTATTCAGCTGACCGGCTCAGTGGTCACATTGCACTCGTTATGTTGGGAAGATTTCACTTTAACCGCTCGTCAACAACAGATTTCTTAGTAATAGTACACTAGCCGAGAAAGAGAGAAGCGCACTTCTCGAAAATATGACTTGAGGTGTCAGGCGAGCCTGCTCGGTACTTGCTTGTAGAACGGTATGAAGGAGTTGATACAAAAGGGAGACGACGTCTTCTTGTGTTGGAAAGTGACGGGTTTGATTTAAATTTGCTCTCTATTCTTACTATTATCAAAAATCCTGAATTTTCGTTGGATGAGTCATAAAACCTTTGCTTCATATGGGTGTATTTTACTGATCGTTAATTATAACTCAGAAAGGACCATGAGTGTCGGAATTTATATGCGAATCACTCGTTAAGCGCCTATAAAAATAGTTCACCTTACAGAAACATGACATCTTCTTTTTCAAATGTTTTGTCATTTGCTCGTGTTGCCAAGAACAGACTTCAGCGATATTTTAAGTCTCGTGTACAAGGTGTTTGCATCAGTCTTTCCGCCGGCCATGTGGCCGAGCGGTTCTAGGCGCTTTAGTCCGGAACAGCGCTGCTGCTGCGGTCGCAGGTTCGAATTCTGCTTCGGGCAAGGACGTGTGAGATGTCCTTAGTTAGGTTTAAGTAGTTCTAAGTCTAGGGGACTGATGACTTCAGATGTTATGTCCCGTTGTGCCTAGAGGCATTTGAAGCATCAGTCTTTCCACCAGACGTCTATGGCATTTATGGCAATATATCATGGGGAGCAACTTTTGTTTTGACAAAGTGTTTGCTGACGGTTTTCGGCGACGGTAGGCGTCTGTTTGTATTGGTTATGCATCTGAGAGACGGTTGGCCGCGAGCACTGTGTGCAGTGCATATGTGTTATGTGTTACTTATAACCCAGTCATGTGCACGTTAATTATTGGCTTCAAAGAGATCTCTCTCCGCTTATAGCCACTCATTTTTAGGCTTTTTTGTTGAAAATTTCTCTATCCATTTAATGGGTTGGGTAGTATGCAGCAGACATGGTTAGTAGACGCTTCTAGCTCATTATCAAAAAGCTGGCAAATACTGTAGGTGTGTTTTATCTCTTTCTTCAAAACTACAAATTAGAAGACCATTGTTGTCTGTGTTCTATGGTATTCATTTATGTTGTTATCCGTTTTTCAGCTTAAAAATTCAACATCAGATTAACTGTCTATCAACGTCAAAGTCATCGAAAAAGATGCTACACATCAAGAGCGAAGTACGATCATAGAGTAAATGTCACTTTGAAACTGCTAGAGTAATAGCATTAAAATGTTAGACAGCACATAAATGTAAACGTATCTAACTATAAAAACATTACAATCAACAGCAAACTAAAGAAAAGAGGAAAAAGAGTACCTGTATAAAAGTTCAAATTAAACTGACGATCGCAATAAAGTAGAATTAATACATGACAAAAGTATTGAAGAATGGTTTGAAGGGTGCTACATACAGACGATACAACAGAAATAGAGAGCAGCAGAATACAAGGAGTATATAGACTATCACAACCAAATAAATAAATACAGGGGAAATGGAAGATTAGAATGGAACAGACAGTATGGGAAGCAATGGAAAACTGTGAGAGTTAATTGAAGTTTAGAAGAGGGAAAGTATTGTGCTCTTTCGTCATTTAGTGGTAAAACAGGACTATAGACCAGATTTTTTACTGATTTCCAGGCCTTCCAACAGATTGGTTTTAATTACTAAGAGAACAACGCGCCATTGTGGCCTGTAGCTGAGCCACTCATTCAGTACATAACAAATATACAGGCCTAATTCTACATTATTTAGCTTATTTAGCTGCGTTCACGTTGAAGCAAGCCAGCTGCTATGTCTCTGCTTGACTGACCAACATAAAACTTATCACAATACCTCACCGTTGGCTATTAGTCTGGTCTTACAATTACTGTTTACATTGGCATGTGGTGTTCCTCACGTAGTAGGGAATCCGATAGTTGCAGAATCTCTGTGTTTTGGCTATACTTTGTGATATTGGTCCTAGGTATTGAATTATACACAACCTTCTGTAAACTTTACTATATCCTCACAGTTTTACAAAGCTCCCCACACTGTTTCATTCTGTTCCTCCATTTCTCCTGTATTTATTTATTTTATTTTGATTGTCTATGTACGTATATTCTGTTGTTGAAATTCTCCTCTATTTTGTTCTGCATCGCCATCCATATGTAGTACCACTTTCAGCTTTCTTCGGTACTCTTATCATGTATTAATTTTATTCTATTGGTATTGTTAATTTAGTTTAAACTGTTATACAGGCACTGTTTATTAAAGTTTAGTGTTAATGTTTTTCTGATTTATATTTATTTAACGATTAACTTTAACATTTTAATTGCACTATACTGCACTGTAAAATATGACATTTACTCTGTGTTAGTACCTAACTGTTTTCAGTGACATCTTGTTGAATGTTACTCACGTATTTTCTACCTCCTTTGACGACGATAGTCAGTTAAAGTCTGATGATGCCACTGTAAGCCAAAAATCGGTTGGCAAAATAAATTAATTATTTAGAATAAATGCAATATTGTTCTTTTAATTTGGATCATGGAGTGTAGGGAAACCAGAAAATTAGGGAATCGAACCGTTTGAAATTTGGTGCTGTAGAATGATTTTAAAAATTAGGTTTATAAAATAAGGAATGCAGAGGTTCTGTGCAGAAACGGCGAAGACATGAACGTTTGGGAAACATCGACAACAAGAAGGAACAGGATGGTAGGACCTATATTAATACTTCAGTGGATGACTCCCATGGTGCTAGAGATGGGTGTAAATAGTAGAAGTTTTAGGGAAAGACAGATGTTGAAATGTTATCATCAATAGTCGTCTTACCCATTGCTGATCATTGCGACCACATTTCTTCGTTCATTTCACTGAACATTAGACAAGATATTTCCATCCACAACTATCTTCACACTTCTTAATGACATGTGAATAGGCAGGCCGGCCATCTTCTTCACTTGAGCCAACAAAATACTTCTATTTGTTGGTGGTCTTTTATCTTCAATTTTGCCTTTGAAGATGGCCTTTTCTTCTCAAAATGTGGCCAAGCAAGTGTAAGTAAGTATGACTGACACAGGAAGATAAACATCTGAAGTTGCTAAGTTCTCATATAATGAAAGCATCCCTTTTTCATTCCGTCCAATGAACGCGTAACATCTTCCTCGGACAAAACTTCTCAAACACATTAATTCGACTCTCGCAGCTATCTTTCACGACACAGTTATTGCAGCCGTACAAGAACACACGGAACACCAATGGCTGCACAAAGAGCATCTTTGTTGTTTGGAATATTGTCCGATTCTACCGGATTTTAGTAATCGTAGGTGGAATGTATCTGACACTAAACAAGTAAGAAGACTGCTGCCCTTCCCCCTCCAAATGTACGGTGTGTCGCTCCTACCAGTCTAAAACTCCATCCGAACAGGCCTTGACAGGTCCAACGGTACCGACCGGCCGCCGTGTCATCCTTAGCCCACAGGCGGCACTGGATGCGGAGAAGGAAGGGCATGTGGTCAGCAAACTGCTCTCTCGGCCGTATGTCAGTTTACAAGACCGGAGCCGCTACTTCTCAATCAAGTAGCTCCTCACTTTGCCTCACAAGCGCTGAGTGCACCACTCTTGCCAACAGCGCTCGGCAGACCGGATGGTCACCCATCAAAATGCAAGCCCAGCCCGACAGCGCTTAGCTTCGGTGATCCGACGGGAACCGGTGTTACCACTGCGGAAAGGCCGCTGGCTCTCCTACGAGCTGTCAGGCATATTTTTTCTGGTGTTTCAGGAGATATCCGCTATTTCGTTAGTTAGAATCAACCTAAATAAAACCGAGCGAGGTGGCGCAGTGGTTAGACACTGGACTCGCATTCGGGAGGATGACGGTTCAATCCCGCGTCCGACCATCCTGATTTAGGTTTTCCGTGATTTCCCTAAATCACTCCAGGCAAATGCCGGGATGGTTCCTTTCAAAGGGCACGGCCGACTTCCTTCCCCGTTCATCCCTAATCCGATGAGACCGATGACCTCGCTGTCTGGTCTTCTTCCCCAAACAACCCAACCCAACCTAAATAAATATTGCCCATCACGTTTTTCATGCGAGGCCCAGTGCCGACAAAAAGCGTTGGTTTGTTTCTAGTTACAAAGAAAATTATTTTCAAAGTGGAATTTTACCTGCCCATTCGACGGAGCGGTCCATATTATGAAGCTGCTATCTGTACAGGCCGGCCGGATTGGCCGAGCGGTTCTAGGAGCTGCAGTCTGGATTTGCGCGACCGCTACGGACGCAGGTTCGAATCTTGCCTCGGGCATGGATGTGTGTGATGTTCTTAGGTTAGTTAGGTTTAACTAGTTCTAAGTTCTAGGGGACTGATGACCTAAGAAGTTAAGCCCCATAGTGCTCAGAGCCATTTTTTTCTGTAGAGATATTATTAGTGATCTTGCAGCTCTCGAAGAATGAAACCTATAATGAAATCCAGACTTCAGCTGCTTACAGGTGTTGACAGACATCAACAGGGACAGTTGAAAAATGTGTGACGGGATCGGGACTCTAACCCGCGACCTCCTGTTTACATGGCAGATGAGCCACCGTGGACACAGACGGTCGTGCGACTGCAGGGACTTGTCTTAGGCACGCTCCCCGTGAGACGCACACTTTCAAACTTTCTTTCCACACACTACATTTGTAGTGCTACACTACATTTGTAATACCCATTACTCGCGGCAGTCAATCTACCGATTCCAGTAACAGTTTGAGGAATGTGATTGCATCTGCACTGACGAAGATCATTGGCCGGTAAGCCTTACCTACATGAAGATTTATCAACGCCTGTAAGCAGCTAAAGGTCTGGATTTCATTATAATTTAGATCCATATTAGTCTAGTTCGACGTTTTCTATCGATTTGTGTTAGGAGGGACAGCAAAACACGAAAATTAAACAGCAGTCCAGGAGCGACTCATAAGGGAAATTACCAATCGCACGCTCCTCAGATTTAGTGGTAAGATCGTCCAGTGGATGGCCCGTGAAAAAAAAGACCACAGGTCGAGCATGAAAACAGGAAGAAAGCGTGCTGAACTATGGAGAAAGAAACAAAATAGAAATAGTGAACTGTCCAAGCTCAACATATGCCACATCGAACGAACTGCAAGAACCAAGGTGTCGTGGTTGGTGATCACGCTTCTGGACTATAAACTGGGAGATCCGTGTTGAAATCTCCCTCGTGGCCTTCTTTTTTTTCTGCACAAAATTATGAGCTTTCCGTCCGATTATTGACGTATGTGTTCTCCTGTAGTCTTGGCAATTGTCGTATTATACATTGGTTACAGAATATGAGACAAGAGACATTACCGTCGCCAGAAAATGTGATAAATAGTGACAGAAGGCGAGATGCTACATAGACCTCTCACAGAAATGAAAACAAAAAATAAACTGCTGTGAACTATATCACAACAAAGGAATGCAAGAGGCAAAACTTACAAAATGGAATGCAAGAGCCATTGCATGTAGTACTTGTGTAGAAAGAATAGGAGATACGTACGTCCAGCAGTCCCTTTCCAACACCTCGCTGTTGCAACCGGACGTTACACCACGACACAGACACAAATATAGCGATCACACGCGTCATTGAGCGGACAGACAGTTCACAATTTTGAGGAGAAAAGAAAGATGCACGAGGGAAACTTCCTGACAGATTAAAACTCTGTGCCCGACCGAGACTCGAACTCGGGACCTTTGCCTTTCGCGGGCAAGTGCTCTACCATCTGAGCTACCGAAGCACGACTCACGCCCGGTCCTCACAGCTTTACTTCTGCCAGTATCTCGTCTCCTACCTTCCAAACTTTACAGAAGCTCTCCTGCGAACCATGCAGAACCAGCACTCCTGAAAGAAAGGAGTCTCGGTCGGGCACACAGTTTTAATCTGCCAGGAAGTTTCATATCAGCGCACACTCCGCTGCAGAGTGAAAATCTCATTCTGGAAACATCCCACAGGCTGTGGCTAAGCCATGTCTCCGCCATATCCTTTCTTTCAGGAGTGCTAGTTCTGCATGGTTCGCAGGAGAGCTTCTGTAAAGCTTGGAAGGTAGGAGACGAGATACTGGCAGAAGTAAAGCTGTGAGGACCGGGCGTGAGTCGTGCTTCGGTAGCTCAGATGGTAGAGCACTTGCCCGCGAAAGGCAAAGGTCCCGAGTTCGAGTCTCGGTCGGGCATACAGTTTTAATCTGCCAGGAAGTTTCATATCAGCGCACACTCCGCTGCAGAGTGAAAATCTCATTCTGGATGCACGAGGGAGATTACAAGACGGATGTGCCCCTTCGCAGTTCAACACTGTGACCACATAATGACGGCGGATTTTCTCTTCACATTCACTCTACGGCGTACATCTTAAGCTTGGACCGTTCACTATTTCTGTTTGACTTTTTTTCACAATTCAGTACGCCGTCTTCCTGTTTTCATGTTTAATCAGTTTTTAGCGGGCTATCCACGCGGTCACCTTACCAGTAAATCTGAAGGGGTCGCGATAGGGAGTTTCCCGTATCGGTTGCGCTGCATGTTTGGCTGTAGCAAACAGCGTCGGCTAGGTCACTACAGTCACTGCTGGAGTACTCGTTGTTCGTAGAGTTTCACTGTCTATTAATATATGTCGATAAAACAAATATCCCACTAGATTAGTCTGGGAGCGGTGTATGGAAAGGGCACAGAGAATTCTGATTTTACGTGGCCTCTGGGTGTCGCGTGAATGACACGATAAGCACTATTTAATTGGCTGACTACAGCTACACAAAGGAGAAACGAAATTGCAAATCTCTGCTGAAACGTCAGAGAAAATGTGCCTGGCGACTCTTAAGAGAGCTGTGTGTGTGTGTGTGTATTTTATGTGGCGTGAATTAGCATGCCATGACTTTGGCATTAGGTTTTTGCCATATTCACTTGCATGAATTCAAATGTCATTGCTGTGGTCGCTTCTCGGTCGTGTACCTCGTAAATGATCAGGAATTTGTTACATGGAAATATGTGGTATTCTCCTAACATTCTGAAGAGTAATATGTCTTTGTAAATTTTTGATTTCATGTATCACGTGCAGTCTAGTGATTACTTAATGCTTCGCCGGCCGCGGTGGCCGAGCGGTTCTAGTCGCTTCAGTCCGGAACCGCGTGACTGCTACGGTCGCAGGTTCGAATCCTGCCTCGGGCATGGATGTGTGTGATGTCCTTAGGTTAGTTAGGTTTAAGTAGTTCTAAGTTCTAGGGGACTGATGACCTCAGATGTTAAGTGCCATAGTGCTCAGAGCCATTTGAACCATTTTGAACTTAATGCTTCGTCTGACCGTGTTGTGGTTACTGAGACTTTAATCCGTGCAGTTTCTTGCGAAAGGGAGATGTTCTCTCACATTGCACATGAATTTAGAGCTGTCAGAATCAATGCCGATATATTTCATCTGGTTAACTGTGGGAGTCGAACTCTTTTGTCACACATGTGAGTAGCATATGACGGAACGCCTCGATGCTCGTTTGATTGAACTAACTGTATGCCGTATGTCATTATAATATATTCTATTATTCGCTCCATTTCTGAACGTATATGAATGAAAGTAAACTACGAGAGTTTGTGTCAACCATGTGATTTCTGCAGTTGCCAAATGCTTTAATCCTGGTGCGCAGCATATGTGACATATGGTAATACGTGTAAATTTAGCTCAGAGTAACTCGAGTCCGGAGCTTGAGAATAACGCATTCGTGTTGTCCTTTCCTTGGATGTTATTAATCAGTATCTAAATATACAGGGTGGTTCATTGATCGTGACCGGGCCAAATATCTCACGAAATAAGCGTCGAACGAAAAAACTACAAAGTACGAAACTTGTCGAGCTTGAAGGAGGAAACCAGATGGCGTTATGTTCCGCTCGCCACATGGCGCTGCCATAGGTCAAACGGATATAAACAGCGTTTTTTTAAAATAGGAACCCCCATTTTTATTACATATTCCTGTAGTACGTAAAGAAATATGAATGTTTTAGCTGGACCACTTTTTTCGCTTTGTGATATATGGCGCTGTAATAATTACAAACATGTGGCTCACAATTTTAGACAAACAGTTGGTAACAGGTACGTTTTTTAAATTATAATACACAATGTAGGTACGTTTGAACATTTTGTTTCGGTTGTTCCAATGTGATACATGTACCTTTGTGAACTTCTCATTTCTGAGAACGCATTCTGTTACAGCGTGATTACCTGTAAATACCACATTAATGCAATAAATGCTCAACATTATGTCCGTCAACCTCAATGCATTTGACAATACGTCTAACGACATTCCACTCAACAGCGAGTAGTACGCCTTCCGTAATTTTCGCACATGCGTTGACAATGCGCTGACGGATGTTGCTAGACGTTGTCGGTGGATTCCCGACAGCACATATCCTTCAACTTCCCCCACAGAAAGAAATCCGGGGACGTCAGATCCGGTGAACAAGCGGGCAATGGTATGGTGCTTCGACGACTAATCCACCTGTCATGAAATATGCTATTCAATACCGTTTCAACAGCACGCGAGCTATGTCCTGGACATCCATCATGTTGGAAGTACATCGCCATTCTGTCATGCAGTGAAATATCTTGCAGTAATATCGGTAGAACATTACGTACGAAATCAGCATACATTGCACCATTTAGATTGCCATCGATAAAATGGGTTCCAGTTATCCTTCCTCCCATATTGCAGCACCATAAATTTACCCGCCAGGGTCGTTGATGTTCCACTTGCCGCAGCCATCGTGCATTTTCCGTTGCCCAATAGTGCATATTATGACGGTTTACGTTACCGCTGTTGGTGAATGACGCTTTGTCATCGTCCCGTAATTTCTCTTGTGCCCAGTGGCTGAACTGTACATGACCTTCAAAGTTGTCGCCATGCAATTCTTGGTGCATAGAAATAGGGTACGGGTGCAATCAATGTTGATGTAGCATTCTGAACACCGACGTTTTTGAGATTCTCGATTCTCGCGCAATTTGTCTGCTACTGATATGCGGATTATCCGCGACAGCAGCTAAAACACCTACTTGGGCATCATCATTTGTTGCAGGTCGTGGTTGACGTTTCACATGAGGCTGCACACTTCCTGTTTCCTTAAATAACGTGGCTATCCGGTGAAAGGTCCCGACACTTGGATGATGTCGTCCAGGATACCGATTAGCATACATAGCACACGCCCGTTGGGCATTTTGTTCACAATAGCCATACATCAACATGATATCGACCTTTTCCGCAATTGGTAAACGGTCCATTTTAACACGGGTAATGTATCACGAAGCAAATACCGTCCACATTGGCGGAATGTTACGTGATACCACGTACTTATACATTTGTGACTATTACAGCGCCATCTATCACAAAGCGAAAAAAGTGGTCCAACTGAAATATTTATTTACGTACTACACGAATATGTAATAAAAAATGGGGGCTTCCTTTTTAAAAAATGCGGTTGATATCCGTTTCACTTCTGGCAGCGCCATGTAGCGTGCCAACCATAGCGCCATCTGGTTTCCCCCTTCAAATCAGACGAGTTTCGTTCCTTGTAGTTTTTTCGTTTGATGTCTTGCAACTATTCATCAAGTGCCGTCTACGTAAACAATTTCGATTTTCTTATTAACATGGAATTTCTGTCTTAAGACTAATATATTATTTTTGAAAGAGAATTTGTAAGAGAGTATTACGACTAAACAATACAAAATCTTAGAAACCACCTGATTTGGCACAACCTTTTTCATTGCATGGTTACTTGCTCAATCAACTTTTTTTCAGTTTTCTTTTTCGATATGAAGTACCGCACAAATATGGTTAGAGGTACTTGCTAAATTGTCCTATGACTCCACTGTGCTATGAGAACCGTTATCAGGAATGTGTTTCTGTTTCTGTTTTCTTTTTTTTTCGTGGCTTGTCTGACGCGCTCCGCCACGAATTTCTCTCGTGTTCCAACCTTTTGATCTCAGATTAGAAATCGCATCCTCAATTATTTGTTGGATGTTTTCCAGTCTCAGCCTACCTCTACAGTTTTTACCCTCTACATTTCCCTCTTGCACCACAAGTTACTCCCTGAAGTCTTAATAGATGTCGTATCATCCTGACCCTTCTCCTTGTCTGTGTTTTCCACACGTTAATTTCCTCGCCGTTTCTGTAGAGAATCTCCTCATTCCTTACCTTACCAGCTCACTTATTTTTCAACACTCTTCTGTAGCAGCACATCTCAAATGCTTAGATTCTCTTCTGTTCCGGTTTTTCATTAGTGCTACTTCTTTTTCTTTCGTCCTCCTTCGATTTATTCTCAGTGCGTATGCGAACTCATTAGATTGTTGATTACATTAAGCACATCCTATAATACTTCATTTTCATTCAGGACAGCAAAGTCATCAACGTATCTTATCACCGATAGCCTTTCACCGTGGTTGCGAATCCTGATTCTATTTATTGAATATCCTTAAGAAGGCGTTACGGATTAATCTTTTGGTGGACAGAACAGTTTTTCGTTGCACTTTAAATAATCAATAACAAGTGAAATGTTTATTCAATTTTAGTCATACACAAAATAAATTATCCGTCTCATCAGCTTATATAGTCAAGCTCAGTGAGAATGCAGTTCTCTAGTGAAATCAGTAAAATTTAGACAACTTATAAAAATACAGTCAACATTAAACTACATAGCTTTCATCTTCCACGTTAAAATGCAAACTTAAGCGAGGAAACTTTTAATCACGCCTCTGGAACACCCAGTCATTCATGTCGTACCACTTTGCCCACTTTGATTTTAGATATTTGCAGATACACAAAACATATACGACCCATTGGAAGCGGATGTAATATCGACGATATTTTATGTAACACAACGGCAGCTGATTCGTATTCGCATAAACTTTACTATCTGCTTAGCTGCCGGTGGTGCTGGATTCTGGTTTTTTCATCGCACAGTGCGTGGTTCGCTTCGCCCCTGCGAGCACTCGCGTCCCCAGTCGGGCTGGGTCGGCCGCCATTGGCGCGTTGGTGGCGGTTCACTCTAATTGATGGCAGTCGGCCTGCTCTTATTAATTGCTAGCCGTAAATTGGGGCAGTCGATACCCGCGCGGTTATAGCGTGAAAATGCGAGCTGCCGGGGCCGGGCCGGAGCGGATTACGAGGATCCAATATCGGGCGCCGCAGTCGGCGACACGCCTGGTGTAGCGCGGGCCAGCGGTCAGCGGGACAAGGTCTCGCATGTAAGGGCGAATAGTCCGACTAGCGGCGCGGAATGGTTCTTCAAGAGTCAATGAAGTTCCGGCTGATTTTATTCGTCCGAGGTCCAGCCTACATCTGCATGTTCACCTACGTCTTCCGTAGCATGTTGTGTGGCAGAGGGTTCTTTGTGTACTATTATCACCTCCACACTAGCTTATTCCACTTTGCTCAAAGAACGATTGTTGGCAAGCCTTCGCGTGAGCTCGAATTTATCTAATTTTACGCTCGTGGCCTTTACGTAGCGATATTACGTAACCTCTCCCTTATTTTCTGCTTCTACTACGTGATCTGGAGGGTCTAAGTCCAGTAGCAGATCTCTCCTCAATGTCCAGTGGTAATTTATGAAGTTACACGACAGATTTTGGATTACGCGATTTGGTGTAACGTGCCGTAAGCCCCGAACGAGGCCTCTCTGGATCTTTTGTAACTATTATGACACTGGAGTTACTAGCTATAAAAGCAAAGGCATAGAATACAGTATGGAGAACTTATTTTATAAATAACGTTGAAGTTTGCAAGGATTGGACAGTTATCACTCACAGTCTCATCTGAAATAATACACTACTGGACATTAAAATTGCTACACCAAGACGAAATGCAAATGATAAACGAGTATTCATTGGACAAATATATTATACTTTACATTTTCCGGAAATTTGGGTGCATAGATCCTCAGAAATCAGTACCCAGAACAACCACCTCTAGCCGTAATAGCGGTCTTGATACGCCTGGGCATTGAGTCAAACACAGCTTCGATGGCGTGTACAGGTACAGCTGCCCATGCAGCTTCAACACGATACCACAGTTCACCAAGAGTAGTGACTGGCGCATTCTGAAGAGCCAGTTGCTCGGCCACCATTGACCAGACGTTTTCAGTTCGTGAGAGATCTGGAGAATGTGCTGGCCAGGGTAGCAGTCGAACATTTTCTGTATCTAGAAAGACATGTACAGGACTTGCAACATGCGGTCGTGCATTATCCTGCTGAAATGTAGGGTTTCGCACGGATCGAATGACGGGTAGAGCCACGGGTCGTAATACATCTGAAATGAAACGTCCATTGTTCAAAGTGCCGACAATGCGAACAAGAGGTGACCGAGGCGTGTAACCAATGGCACCCCATACCATCACGCCGGGTGATACGCCAGTATGGCGATGACGAATACACGCTTCCATGTGGGTTCACAGCGATGTCGCCAAACACGGATGCGACCAGCATGATGCTGTAAACAGAACCTGGATTCGTCCGAAAAAATGACGTTTTGCAATTCGTGCACCCAGGTTCGTCGTTGAGTACACCATCGCAGGCGCTCCTGTCTGTGATGCAGTGTCAAGGGTGACTGCAGCCATAGTCTCCGAGCTGCTAGCCCATGCTGCTGAAAACGTCGTCGAACTCTTCCTGCAAATGGTTGTTGTCTTGCAAACGTCCCCATCTGTTGACTCAGGTATCGAGACGTGGCTGCACTATCCGTTACAGCCATGCGGATAAGATGCCTGTCATCTCGACTGCTAGTGATACGAGGCCGTTGGGATCCAGCACGGCGTTCCTTATTAGCCTCCTGAACCCACCGATTCCGTATTCTGCTAACAGTCATTGGATATCGACCAACGCGAGCAGCAATGTCGCGATACGATAAACCGCAATCGCGATAGGCTACACCCGACCTTTATCAGCGTCGGAAATGTGATGGTAGGCATTTCTCCTCCTTACGCGACACATCACAACGTCTCACCATCTCACCAGGCAACACCCGTCAACTGCTGTTTGTGTATGAGAAATCGGTTGGAAACTTTCCTCATGTTAGCACGTTGTAGGTGTCGCCACCGGTGCCAACCTTGTGTGAATGCTCTGAAAAGCTAATCATTTGCATTTCACAGCATCTTCTTCCTGTCGGTTAAATTTCGCGTCTGTAGCACGTCATGTTCGTGGTGTTGCAATTTTAATGGACAGTAGAGTGCATGACAGCTTACATTAACAATCGCCACTATTGGTTGGTTCAAATGGCTCTGAGCACTATGGGACTTAACATCTGAGGTAATCAGTCCTCTAGACTTAGAACTACTTAAACCTAACTAACCTGTGGACATCATACACATCGATGCCCGAGGCAGGATTCGAACGTGCGACCGTAGCACCAGGGCGGTTCCGGACTTGAGAGCCGAGAACCGCTCGGTCACAGCGGCCGTCCACTTTTGTTTAGCAAGGTCGTGAAAGCAAGTGCTAGTAATTTCTAGAAGACCAGATTCTAACGCGATCAAATTACCTACAAAAGCGCGAAGTCTTGTGGCAGGTATGCAATGAACGCACTGCAAGCAAGTGACAGTGAAAGAATGTAATTATCTCTGTAGAGCAGAGTAACAAATATTGAAGTTGCCGCTATTATCCAGACAAACGAATTAGAGTGTCTATGTCTCCCTGTCATACTGCTGCAGCGATGTAATCTTACTGTGAGCCGTAGAGGCTGGGGTCGAACCGTACTCACTCGGGGTGAGCCGCCATCGATTTTAAATTAAAAATGGAAAAATTCCTCCAGTTGTATTTAAGGTGTCGATTTTATTTTGGCTACTAGTTTCAACGTTGTAACAACGTCATCTTCAGGCCCATACACTTATTGACGTCAACTGCGTGCGGCTGATAGTAGAAGTCAGTGTTGAGATGCGGACGTGCTCCGTGTGGAAGGTGATGAGTTACTAACCATCTTCCACACGGAGCACGTCCGCATCTCAACACTGACTTCGACTATCATCCGCACGCAGTTGACGTCAACAAGTGTATGGGCCTGAAGATGACGTTGTTAGAACGTTGAAACTAGTTGCCAAAATAAAATCTAAATACGGCTGGAGGAATTTCTTCATTTTTAATATGAATTTATACCAGCTGACGTCCCACTGTCCTCCATTTCAACTATGGATGTACGAAGATTATCCATCGATTTTGGTCACGTGTGCGCTTCGCTGATGTCCTCCAAATCCGAATGTTGCTTATTCGATCACCCGACCCAGTATCTATGTACTTTTTACCGACTTGCCCGCTCGGTTACCAGTTTCCGAAAGTACTTGCTGGCCCACTTGATTTGGAACCCCCATTCTGCCTGTCTCTACTGCTCGGTACCAAGTACCAAATCTGAGTGTCTCTAAAATGTTCACTCTTCCGCACCGGTGCAGCTTTCCGTGTACCTCAAATTTTCTAACCAATCTCCCGCTTTGCCACCAACGTTGACCTAATAGTGTGATTTTATAAGGTATCTCTCGGTCCTTCCATCGGTTCCATAAACTCTCCAAATCGATTCGTTCGCCTACCGACTGAAATGAGTACTGTCCTCACCAACACGGAGGTATAACAAAAGCAAAAATTAGGTTCTATTCTCTTGGCGTCCGCTGAGATAGCCACCTGCTCCGCAAAAAAAAGCATCGACAGCGGTATTCTGTGGTCAGCTTTCTAAAGATCTTATCTATGTTATCTACACTGAAAGTCGAGAATAACGTTTCTCTAAATTGGCGTCGGCCTGTGTGGCCGAGCGGTTCTAGGCGCTTCAGTCTGGAACCACGCGACCACTGCAGCCGCAGGCTCGAATCCTGCCTCGGGCATGGATGTGTGTGATGTCCATAAATTAGTCAGGTTTAAGTAGTTCTAAGTTCTAGGGGACTGATGACCTCATATGTTAAGTCCCATAGTGCTCAGAGCCATTTGAACCATTCTTTTCTGAATTGGCTCACGCCACCGCCAGTCTTTTCTCGTCCATCTGCTGACGCTGTATGCTGTCCACAGACTGAACTGGCGGAAACAACGGGCGATTCGTATTTTTACCACCGTAACTGTGTCCTACCGCATTCTCCTACGCCTGGAGGGACGAAATGTGGTATCTAGCCATAATCCGCCCGCACAAATTTCGTTCTGCCGCCATCTCTCTGTTATGAGTTCACGCCCAACTATGAAAATCACGCCGCTGGTCGCGTCCCACGTGAATGATCCCTGCGGCAGGCCTTCACTGTCTCGTCCTCGTCTACCCACTGTTTACATCTTCAGTTTCAGTCCCAATAAAAGTATTACCACAGTCTAACACAAAAGCTGCGACATTGCCTTGTTTTTGTTATCCACAGCGACAACAGGGTCCCAAGCGGCCAGCAAGCAACAATTATGAATACGGTACCGAATGAGTGCGAATAATAACGTTTGTGTTGATTTACATTACAGTTTTTACAATATGTCGTGCCATAGAAATCGACAATAAGTAAAAAGAATGACGATCACCTTTGTCTTCCTTTACTTTCCAAAGCACCTTGGAATGTTTGAAACGGTACATTACTGGGCAGATTATTTACGATTCTCCTTTATGTACAGATATTTACTGAATAACATCGTTTTAGTTGAAAAACAAAGAAGTCCTAGTAATTTCTAAAAGACCTGGCCTTCTGCAAAAACACGTCGTATATCTACCCAATAATATAGAGTTATCGCCACACTTTAAGCCAAATCAGTCAATGTGGAACATATGAAACCTATATGGAATGTAATACATCATTTAACGTACCAAATAAGAAGCCACACCTCTGGCATAAGGGGAAACCACATAGACATGATAATAAATCATCAAAAGCAATATAACTTCCCTCAACACATAAGAAAACAAAATGTGAATCACGAAAGGCAAGAATCTTCAAAAAATGCGCTTTTGAAGAAAAGGTAAATACTTTTACAAGAATATTCGAATATTAGAAAGACCAGTGAAGTGTAAGAATGGACAAATCATTTGACTCCATAAAAATTTTTTTGTGTCTTGGAAAGTGCCTATGATAATAAAAACAGAAATATATGTTTCTGATGCGTGAAATAATTGTTTGCGTTCTCTTGCTATCAGCGAACTAAGCTGAAAACACACATATTCTAAAGAACTGCTTCATGAATAAATTGTAGCTTTTGTCATTGAATCAGTGTGTTTCGGCTGTTTCCAAATGTATTTTTAATGATACTTCAGGTCTCTTGATGAAATACTAACACATGGAACACAAAAATGTAACTGTTCCGATAATTAAGTATAAATTAACTAAAGACAAACGTTATCCTTACGATGCATTTGTATGTTCCCTCTCTCACCACTTGCAGCGCTAGTGTCGCTCCAGCTGTCAAATGGTAACAACTTCTGCATCAGAGAGTGTCGTGATTGTATGTATTGGACTATGGCATTAGCCCATTCTATCTCTGATCAAGGCACAGATATGGCTAATCAAAGTGGCTATCCACCTCTCGATATATTCGTTGACTCTTCTAGGAACAAACGCTCTCCAAACTTTCTCAGTAAACCACAATGTGACGCAGAATGCCTGTCTTATATTGTCTACCACTGGAGTTGTCTGAGCATTTTCTCGCTTACTGAATGAAACGAAACACGCTATTCTTCTTTGGATCTTCTCTGTTTTCTCTATCAGTCCTGTCTGGAACAGATCCCTCCCTGAATAGCAATATGCTCAAGTATTGGTGGAATGAGGGCTTTTCAAGCGACCTCATTTGTGGGCAGATTTCCACTTAATCTCAGTCTCGCATCTGCCTCACCTCGGATTAGTTTTATGTGGTCGTTCCAGATTAAATCGCTCCCGATACATACTCAAAGATGATTTACGGATGTGAGTTCTTCCAGCGGTTATTCTGTAGTCGTGCAGCCGTATATTATCGTATATTTCTGTCTATTAATCATTATATTTGTTTACTGTCATCACTGAAACAAGTGACCATCCTCTGAGGGTCTTCCTGCACTTGGTTACAACTTTCTAGAATGTCTCTGTATACAACAGTATCATTCACGAAAGGCTCATGGAATTTTGGCATGCGCTAGGTAACTTATGTACTGGATGATTTTTTCCACCATGTACGAACTCTAGGGAGTGATCAGTGGGAGGATACGGAACAAAAATGTCTAGTGAACTTACGTCTGGAAATGCATGATTTCCGTACTAGAGACCATTTATGCAATCATACATTGTTACAGAGACTGCGGTCTAATATGCAGTGTACCACGCAGCCACAGTTACAGTATGTGCTGAAAATGGTTTCCATGTGCCTGAACGCATGCGTGTACACACTGTAGCATGTTCTGTCTCACACATTCACATCGGCCAGGGTGCAACCGAACAGTGTCGAAGGCAGCATGAATATACTACTCCAGTGTCTCCACTTCTGGAATGGGCTTTGCACACACAAAACATTTTAGATGGCCTCATAATCAGAAATCGCACGGGTTGAGACCCGGTGAACCAGAAGGCCATGCAACTGGACCCCCTCGTCCGATCCACCGACCAGGGAAGACACAACTGGGATACTTCCTGACGTTAAGACGAAGTGGGCTGGAGCAACATCATGTAGCAGCCACGTAAACCTTCGAACCATCAATGGCACTTCTTCCAGCAGGGAGGCTAACAAGGGGAGGCCGCCAATTGTGAAATTCAGATTCGATTCATACTGCGCATAATAAAAGCTCATGGCCAGAGGTGTAATGTGGCAAAGCACCAAGATGCACTTCTCAGCTGTTGTCGAGAAAATTGACAGTTAAAAGAAACCGTTGCGGTGAAATAATCTCTACGATTAACAATTTTCTACAGCGTCGTGGCGTAGCGGTAAGCGCTCGGTTTCGTAATCCGAAGTTCGCCGGATTGAATCTCGCGCCATGCAATTTTTTATTAGTTTTTTGTAACTCAAATATATATATATATATATATATATATATATATATATATATATATATATATATATATATATATTTGCGCTAGGGACCGCATCTAGCTTCTTTCGAAGTTAGCAGGCAACTACGCTATTATGCGGCTGCTCGTTTCGGTCCATTCAACATCTGTCCTTCAAGTGTAACGAGCGAGTCACGGAGTTTATATTTCATACCTGCCACACCAAATTTGTGTTCGTGGGGTCTCTTTTCTAATTCGAACGTTTGACTTACGCTATACGTATTCGTTTCGGTATATCGTTTCTACGTCTTCCGTTAACTATACGTGGTTAACATTATGAAGACCATTAAAAATAAAACTTTGTTTGCGGAAAACATAATGATGTTCGAAGTTGCCAGTTTTTCTACGAGAAACAACTTTCAACAACTTATTATATGCATAATTGTTGCAACTGATTGCCGGGAATTTTATATATATATATATATATATATATATATATATATATATATATATATATATGTGTGTGTGTGTGTGTGTGTGTGTGTATACACATTTGAATTACAAAAAACAAATACTAAAAAAAAAGGTTGCATGGCGCGAGATTCGATCCGGCGACCTCCGGATTACGAACCCGAGCGCTTACCGCTGCACCACGACGCTGTAGAAAATTATTAATCGTAGAGAGTATTTTACCGCAACGGTTTCTTTTAACTGTCGATTATCTCGACAACGGCTGAGAAGTGCATCTTGGTGCTTTCCCACATTACACCTCTGGCCATGAGCTTTTATTATGCGCAGTATGAATCGAATCTGAATTTCACAATTGGCGGCCTCCCCTTGTAAGTCACCCGCAAGAAACAACGATAGTTCCGGCTGTTAGCTGACGTGGAAGCAACACTGGTCCCAAAATACCGTCGCCAATTATCCCGGCCCACACATTCCGGCTGCATAGATGTTGATGATCCGCTGTCAACATACCTTGGGGTTTCTGCATACTATCCCACAGATGACTGTTATGAAAGCTGTAGATCGGATAAACGCGGCCTCATCTGTCAATAAGATGGATGACACAAATCCCGGAATGGTGGTTTCCTGGTGAGAAAACGAGTGACAAAACTGGCTCGAATGTGGGAAGTCCGTTGCTAGTAAGCCTTGCACACGCTGTAAGTGACAAGGGTAGTAACAACTGTCACGGAAAACGTTCCACATGGTGGTCTGTACTCGCGGGCCGAATGCCTGGTACTCACACGGCGGTCGCCTTCCGCAGTGTTAATCCCATTTCCTTGCAAGTCTGGTGTCCGAACATTTCGGCTTCGTCCTTTATGATTTGCTTCTTCCTGGAATGACCCTGTATCTTACAAAGAGCGAAACAATGTTGCAAACATTGAACGCTGCGGCTGTTGTCGGCTTGGATGGGTCTTCTGATGGAACCTTGCTGCCCGCCGCACACCGCCATTTGCCTTTCCGTGCATGCCGGCAAGCTCACGACTCGAAAACGGAACCATTGCGTACAACGCTGTATCACATCCGAAACAAGATGAGTCAACAAGAGAAGTGGATCGGACGCAACATTACGTTGTAGGAGACGGCGCTATGGCGTGACGTATGAGGAACAGTACCACCCTCTAGGAGGAAACCATGCACACTGTAACTATGTCTGCATGTACAGCGCGTACTAGAGCGCAGTCTCTAGCATGGAAACCATGCTTTCATGGACATAAGTTCGTTAGACCTTTTTTGTTCCGTCTCCTCCCATAAATGGTTCAAATGGCTCTGAGCACTATGGGACTTAACATCTATGGTCATCAGTCCCCTAGAACTTAGAACTACTTAAACCTAACTAACCTAAGGACATCACACAACACCCAGTCATCAAGAGGCAGAGAAAATCCCTGACCCCGCCGGGAATCGTACCCGGGACCTCCCATAAATCAGTCCGTAGAGTTTGTACACGGTGGAAAGAATCACCATGTACAAGGTGTCCCAGGAGGAATGGTCAACATTCTTGAAACGCCCGGTTAAATCCGCAGGGCAGAACACGTAGTTGGAATTGTGGAAAGAGGCCAAAAATGAGCGGCTGTCAGTTACATATAACTTTATTTAGTTCCCTAAACATTACAGAGCAAATTTACCACCGTAACTATCGACTGTATAGCCGGCCGCGGTGGTCTCGCGGTTAAGGCGCTCAGTCCGGAACGGCGCGACTGCTACGGTCGCAGGTTCGAATCCTGCCTCGGGCATGGATGTGTGTGATGTCCTTAGGTTAGTTAGGTTTAAGTAGTTCTAAGTTCTATGGGACTGATGACCACAGATGTTAAGTCCCATAGTGCTCAGAGCCATTTATCGACTGAATATGTCACACAATCTTATGGCTTTAGGGCACAACCTCTTTAATTTTTAAATCGGCTAAAGGCCCATGATTTAAAACGCAATAAATCTTCATAAGGCAGAAAGCCCAAAGCTTTATCCTGAAAAAAATATTTTAAATGAGGCTGAAGGCCCAAACAATCTAAGACTTAACAAGTAAGGAATTTTAATTTTAAGACGGCTGAAAGCACATGATTGAAAAACACAACTACAATGAATTGACAAAAGGCAGAGGGTCCAAAGCTTTATCCAAAAAAAATATTTTAAATGAGGCTTAAGGCCAAAACAATGCAAGACTTGACAAGTACGGAACTTTCAATTTTAAAACTGCTGAATGCTCATTATTTAAAGCCCAACTAAAAGCATGCAAATTCAAATCATCGGCTATGAGGCATTAAAATACACAATCAAACACCAATAAGAAAAAGCAGTACAGCCAGCGGCGCTCAGAAGTTTCCGGGGGTCGGTCTGCACTAGAAACATTAACGTTCGTTTAAGGGAGACAGGCAGTTGACCCAACTATATCCGATCCGCCGGCAACCCAACCAAGAGGCAGTCAACGGTCCCACCGACAAGGCGACATGCTTTCCACCTGACCAATACACAAGGAACTCCTATGCCAAAATGTAAAAGGCGTAACCGCCCACAGCCAAGTATGTATAAGCTGTCAAAACTACACACACGTGTTGGACAGCGACAACACGGTGAGGAAAGGACACTGCCTGAATTTTTCGCCAGTGGCCAGGACAGGTAACCGGAACGCTAACGGCCACAAGGCAGAAATTCCGCTGGTGCATTTGGACTCCAAACAACGAAAATACAGTTCAACTCCACCGGATTGTGGCCAAACTTTCGCCAACTCGAACACTCGCTGTTGCACAGGGGAATACCCCCAACAGCCAACCATGAAAACCAAAGGCACAATGTGAACAGTCTGGCTTCAGTAATTAAATCACTTCTTAACTTTGATGTCCTGCGTCGGTGAGCCACGAACCTCGTAGCAATCGGAACAGCTCCCACACCCTCCGACAATGCGTAGAGCCCACCAGCGGGCCCTGCCCACTGCGCCGAGCGCTGTTTTCCTGACTGATCCACACCAACCGACTGACTGCCACAAATCAGCACGGAGGCAGCACTAAAATAACTGAGCAGTCGACATCACACGCTATACACAGTTTCACGAACACTTGCACGAAGGACTAGACAATACTAACGGCAGCGACTGTCCAATAACGAATCACGAGTCGCCACACGCAGGCAGCCCATAAGCGATCGCGAATCAACATACACGTCGTCAGACAAGACGACCGACCGACGACCAACCTAGGCGGTCGACACTCAAGTGATAAGTATCGGCACCCGTCGGACGAGTCATGGCTGTCCGGACCTCACTGCAGCCGCGCCCATACTGAAATTCCACCGCGTCGTAAGTCAAACACGGCCAGGTCCGAACTGCGCTGCTAGAGCCTCCCAACTCTGGCAGATCCGAATTCACTCCGAACACACGACAACCGCGAAGTAAGAACTGTCAGCAAAGATAATACGCCAGTGCTTATATCGATGAGCGCCGCTGCTGCCGCTCAGGGGAAGGCAAGGCGGCAACTCAGTGACACCAGTAATTGAAATTAACATAACGAGGTGGTAGTACAGTAAAAACTGGATGTCAAATGAGGTATGACACGAACACGAGCCACGCACGGCTCAGTTGATACGTATGACGGGAATGCTCATTTCCAGCAAAAAACTCCATATCGACATATGTACTATTCTGAAAAGATTCCTATGCTCGTACCTTCTTTAATAGGCAGCAATGGGGCACTGTGTCAGATGCTTTGCGTATATCTAGAAACATACACTAGTTGGTTAGAATTATAAGGTGTTGAACGGTACGCCACATCCAAAATAAGTACAACAGTTCTGTTTTACACGCTATACTGCCAATACCATGTTGGTGGGTACCGGAACCGAGAATTGCTACCAACAGCAATTTTACGAAAAAAAATGGTCAAATGTGTATGAAATATTATGGGACTTAACTGCTAAGGTCATCAGTCCCTAAGCTTACACACTACTTAACCTAAATTAAGGAGAAACACACACACCCATGCCCGAGGGAGGACTCGAACCTCCGCCGGGACCTGCCGCACAGTCCACGGCTGCAGCGTCATAGACCGCTCGGCTAATCCCGCGCGGCTAAATTTTACGAGTGTTTACTAATTTAGGGTTAGTTCATACTATGAAGAATGATTTTCATTAGTTAAGGGGAAACGTGTGTCTTACAGACATGCTAATAAAAAGAAACAAATAAGTGTGGTTCTTCTGGTAAAGTGGTGCATTACAATATTAATACGGTGAACAAACAATAATTCACTAAACATCCGCGTGAAGTAGGTTCCAGTATGTTTTACTTTCATGAATACTCATATAACTGAACCAGACAAAAATCCATGAATTAGGAAAAGAAAAAATTAATGTCAGGGTTATACTTGAAATTCACAAATATTTTCAGTAAATTAATGCATTAAACACTTAACACATATTTATTCTAGAACTTTCAAGGCATACAGGTCTATCACTAATCATACATTTATAACATAGTATTCCTGTTGTGCCGGCCGCGGTGGCCGAGCGGTTATAGGCGCTTCAGTCGGGAACCGCGCTACTGCTACGGTCTCACGATCGAATCCTGCCTCGGGCATGGATGTGTGTGATTCCTTAGGTTAGTTATGTTTAATTAGTTCTAAGTTCTAGGTGACTGATGACCTCAGATATTTAGTCCTGTAGTGCTTTGAACCATTTTTTGTAGTTACTTTGGTGTATTTAAGTCCTGTTTATGTACTGTTCCAGTTTAACATTTGCCTATTCCAGAATTAGATGTCAAAGACCTAAAATCTTCCGTCTTAAGATTATCATCTAAATTTTTAGAGCCTTTCTTTTACCCGTCATTCCCTGGATTACGTTATCACGAAAGACTCGTCTAGCTTCAGTTGGTTATTTTCCCCAACAAAATCCATTTTCCGCTTTTAAACTAAGGGAATTAAGCTACTGTTATTTGCTTGGTCACCTGTGCAGCAAAACTCATCTGGAACAGACTACTGTTCATCACAGGAAGACCTAGAGATAGCGCCGGCCGCGGTGGTCTCGCGGTTCTAGGCGCGCAGTCCGGAACCGCGCGACTGCTACGGTCGCAGGTTCGAATCCTGCCTCGGGCATCGATGTGTGTGATGTCCTTAGGTTAGTTAGGTTTAAGTAGTTCTAAGTTCTAGGGGACTGATGACCACAGCTGTTAAGTCCCATAGTGCTCAGAGCCATTTGAACCTAGAGATAGCTTTTTCAGGAGAAATCATCTTTCTCGTGGCGTAGATGGAACTAACTACTTATTTCCCTGTACAATAAATTACAAAAGGTTTGGGCCTTGTAACTTAAAAGAATGTTTAGAAAAGGCATTTATCTGCATCCAGTTATACTAACCACAAAGAAAAGTATCACTTTTGGAGATGTGTGTCTAGCAGAATGGTTCAAATGGTTCAAATGACTCAACTGCTGAGGTCATTAGTCCCCTAGAACTTAGAACTAGTTAAACCTAACTAACCTAAGGACATCACAAACATCCATGCCCTAGGCAGGATTCGAACCTGCGACCGTAGCGGTCTTGCGGTTCCAGACTGCAGCGCCTTTAACCGCACGGCCATGTGTCTAGCAGACTCGCAACACTTGCGTTACTATACTAGAAATATGTGTTTGAGAGACACGCAATATTCGAGAGATCAGCTATTACTACACGTTTAACCGACACCATCAACAATGACTCACACTGCAATACTGAAACAGAAATTGTATGAGTCTATAGAGGTGTTCACGCCACTAGCACCAACAGTACTGTCAATCTAACAAAGTAGAAATGCATGCGTGTCCGTCAGGCTCATATTTCGTTTTCGGGGTTAAGCACAGGGCGCACAGCACAGAGGCACAGTCACTGTTTGTGCTTTCCAGCCGGAAGTATCCTGCAGGTGGCAGTGACAAAGCCGACCGCAGAGCTAACGCAGGCACTGCTGCCTTCAATCGGCGGCACTTTCTCCGTGTTGTCCTACCCACCCGACGGCCACCGAACTGCCCCGCTGCTCGCTCGGCCTCTCGATTCGCCGGCAGCCGCCTTGCGACTTCCCCGTGCCGCACTCCACAACCTTACTCTTCTCGCTGCCCAGGTGTCAGGCTGGTTCGGCTGCCCCCTGCAGCACTTTGCCCTACCGCTGCTAGCTGCAGCCCCTTCCTTCCAATGCGTCCGATGCCGTCTCGCCCATGGCGAGAAAACTAGCTGCTGATTTAGAGGCGGGCCGCGACCCACATTGTGCTGCGATTATTATTTTCTTTATTGAATTTCGATTCCCCCCCAAGGGGGCGGGCTGGCAGTAGCTTAACATACCGCTCTTCAGTCTACAGACTTTGTTTTAAAAAGATGAAGAGAATCAATTATAAAAACAAGCGGTAAAATCGGGGACTTAAATAGTAATATGGCGAAAAAATCGTGGAACTTAAAACATAGAACAAAGGGATGATGATGCTAATAAAATGCATACGAAGCAGAGAGGTAAAATATTAGACAGACAATTAAAAAACACGGCGACAGTCTGGTTTCTGTTCGCAAAAGACATAAAATTCACACCCAGCGACAGCATGGTTTCTGTTCGCAACATTAGAAAGACGAACAACACTGAACATTCACTGGAACACTGCACTAAAAAGTTGGCAAATGTGACGTACCACAGCCGAGAGCAGGTGGGGGGAAACTGCACAGATGATGGGAAAATGAAAAAGGGGTTGAAGGAGAGGAAAAGCGAAGGGGGTGGAGGGGTGAAAGGAGCCGGTGGAGGGTGAGGACCCACAAGAGGGATGCGGGGTGCTGGGCAGACACGACAGGGAGTGGGGAAGGCAGAGGAGGGGAATACAAAAGGACTCAGGGGGGGGGTAGGTAGGGAGAGGTTTGGCGGGGAGAAAACAGGATGGAAGCGGGGAAAGAAGGAGCCCAGGGAAAGGATGGAGGAAAGGAGGGGGGGGGGAGGATCAGAGTTGATAGGAGGGATAGATGGAGGGAGAGAGGGCATCATCCAGAAGGGGAAGTTGATGGAAGCCACCTTAGGGAAGGAGATGAAGGGTGTAGAGATGGAGGGAAAGGGGGGGGGGACACAACAGTGAAGGCGTGGCAGGGGCAGGGACGGGAGAGGAGAGGAGCAACCAGGGGGTGAGGGGGATCAAGGTGGCAGGAGGGGTAGAGGACAAGGATATGTTCGAGGAATACGAGCAGATGGGGGAAAGTAATGAGGCCATAAAGGATCCGTGTGGGGGACAGCAGGCATATATGAAAGGCAATTCAGGGTGCATGACGCTCAAGGATCTGGAGGGACTTATAGAATTTGGGGAGGGGGGGCCGAGATCCAGGCGCAACTGGCATAACAGAGGATGGGATGGATTAAGGATTTGATTTTGATAAATAATCACCATTGGCAGCCGAAGACTTCCGGTATAAGAAGTCAGCCTCATTCTGCCAACGGCCTTGTCAAAAACGGCAGAGGAGCGGATAGAGGTTCACTCCACTCTCTTGTCCTAGGGGTGGGAAATTGCCCTAAAGGCGGAAGAATCTGCAATGATCAACGACATGAGGATGCAGAAGGCAATGGAAACCACTGCATTAAAGACACGTAACGTGTATCCACAGGACATGTGGCCTGTAATTGAAGAAGTGACATGATGATCTCTCCATTGGCAAAAGATTCCGGAATAGTCCCCCATTCGGATCTCCGGGAGGGGGCTGCCAAGGGGGAGGATACCATGAGAAAAAGATTGAATAATCAACGAAAGGAAAACGTTCTACGAGTCGGGGCGTGGAATGTCAGAAGCTTGAACGTGGTAGGGAAACTAGAAAATCTGAAAAGGGAAATGCAAAGGCTCAATCTACATATAGTAGGGGTCAGTGAAGTGAAGTGGAAGGAAGACAAGGATTTCTGGTCAGATGAGTATCGGGTAATATCAACTGCAGCAGAAAATGGTATAACAGGTGTAGGATTCGTTATGAATAGGAAGGTAGGGCAGAGGGTGTGTTACTGTGAACAGTTCAGGGACCGGGTTGTTCTAATCAGAATCGACAGCAGACCAACACCGACAACGATAGTTCAGGTATACTTGACGACGTCGCAAGCTGAAGATGAACAGATAGAGAAAGTGTATGATGATATTGAAAGGGTAATGCAGTATGTAAAGGGGGACGAAAATCTAATAGTCATGGGCGACTGGAATGCAGTCGTAGGGGAAGGAGCAGAAGAAAAGGTTACAGGAGAATATGGGCTTGGGACAAGGAATGAAAGAGGAGAAAGACTAATTGAGTTCTGTAACAAGTTTCAGCTAGTAATAGCGAATACCCTGTTCAAGAATCAAAAGAGGAGGAAGTATACTTGGAAAAGGCCAGGAGATACGGGAAGATTTCAATCAGATTACATCATGGTCAGACAGAGATACCGAAATCAGATACTGGACTGTAAGACGTACCCAGGAGCAGATATAGACTCAGATCACAAAATAGTAGTAATGAAGAGTAGGCTGAAGTTCAAAACATTAGTCAGGAAGTATCAATACGCAAAGAAGTGGGATACGGAAGTACTAAGGAATGACGAGATACGTTTGAAGTTCTCTAACGCTATAGATACAGCAATAAGGAATAGCGCAGCAGGCAGTACAGTTGAAGAGGAATGGACATCTCGAAAAAGGGACATAACAGAAGTTGGGAAGGAAAACATAGGTACAAAGAAGGTAGCTGCGAAGAAACCATGGGTAACAGAAGAAATACTTCAGTTGATTGATGAAAGGAGGAAGTACAAACATGTTCCGGGAAAATCACGAATACAGAAATACAAGTCGCTGAGGAATGAAATAAATAGGAAGTGCAGGGAAGCTAAGATGAAATGGCTGCAGGAAAATTTTAAGACATCGAGAAAGATATGATTGTCGGAAGGACAGACTCAGCATACAGGAAAGCCAAAACAACCTTTGGTGACATTAAAAGCAACGGTGGTAACATTAAGAGTGCAACGGTATTCCACTGTTAATTCAGAGGAGAGAGCAGTCAGGTGGAAAGAATACATTGAAAGCCTCTATGAGGGTGAAGATTTGTCTGATGTGATAGAAGAAGAAACAGGAGTCGATCTAGGTGATCCAGTATTAGAATCGGAATTTAAAAGAGCTTTGGAGGACTTACGGTCAAATAAGTCAGAAGGGATAGATAACTTTCCATTAGAATTTCTAAAATCATTAAGAGAAGTGGCAACAAAACGACTATTCACGTTGGTGTGTAGAATATATGAGTCTGGCGACATACCATCTGACTTTCGGAAAAGCATCATCCACACAATTCCGAAGACGGCAAGAGCTGACAAGTGCGAGAATTATCGCACAATCAGCTTAACAGCTCATGCATCGAAGCTGCTTACAAGAATAATATACAGAAGAATGGAAAAGAAAGTTGAGAATGCGCTAGGTGACGATCAGTTTGGCTTTAGGAAAAGTAAAGGGACGAGAGAGGCAATTCTGACGTTACGGCTAATAATGGAAGCAAGGCTAAAGAAAAATCAAGACACTTTCATAGGATTTGTCGACCTGGAAAAAGCGTTCGACAATATAAAATGGTGCAAGCTGTTCGAGATTCTGAAAAAAAGTAGGGGTAAGCTATAGGGAGAGACGGGTCATATACAATATGTACAACAACCAAGAGGGAATAATAAGAGTGGACGATCAGGAACGAAGTGCTCGTATTAAGAAGGGTGTAAGACAAGGCCGTAGCCTTTCGCCCCTACTCTTCAATCTGTACATCGAGGAAGCAATGATGGAAATTAAAGAAAGGTTCAGGAGTGGAATTAAAATACAAGGTGAAAGGATATCAATGATACGATTTGCTGATGACATTGCTGTCCTGAGTGAAAGTGAAGAAGAATTAAATGATCTGCTGAACGGAATGAACAGTCTGATGAGTACACAGTATGGTTTGAGAGTAAATGGGAGAAAGACGAAGGTAATGAGAAGTAGTAGAAATGAGAACAGCGAGAAACTTAACGTCAGGATTGATGGTCACGAAGTCAATGAAGTTAAGGAATTCTGCTACCTAGGCAGTAAAATAGCCAATGACGGACGGAGCAAGGAGGACATCAAAAGCAGACTCGCTATGGCAAAAAAGGCATTTCTGGCCAAGAGAAGTCTACTAATATCAAATACCGGCCTTAATTTGAGGAAGAAATTTCTGATGATGTGCGTCTGGAGTACAGCATTGTATGGTTGTGAAACATGGACTGTGGGAAAACCGGAACAGAAGAGAATCGAAGCATTTGAGATGTGGTGCTATAGACGAATGTTGAAAATTAGGTGGACTGATAAGGTAAGGAATGAGGAGGTTCTATGCAGAATCGGAGAGGAAAGGAATATGTGGAAAACACTGATAAGGAGAAGGGACAGGATGATAGGACATCTGCTAAGACATGAGGGAATGACTTCCATGGTACTAGAGGGAGCTGTAGAGGGCAAAAACTGTAGAGGAAGACAGAGATTGGAATACGTCAAGCAAATAATTGAGGACGTAGGTTGCAAGTGCTACTCTGAGATGAAGAGGTTAGCACAGGAAAGGAATTCGTGGTGGGCCGCATCAAACCAGTCAGTAGACTGATGACCAAAAAAAAAAAGTGTGGAGGATGGTAGAGGGGTTAACCCCCATGTCCGGCCAGGGAGGAGTTTCAGGAGTCGGAGGCGATTGTGAGCTTTGGACTAGATGGAGCGGAGATGAGGGATGTAGGTGAGGTGGTGCAATTATCACGGTACACTGCTCAACTTCCAGTTAAGGTGGAGTCATAATCGAGAACGAGCCACTATCGAAAAATAATGTACACTGCGACTGAACACGGTGCGGATGGCCGCAATGTGATGAAACCTTCGAAGTCTATAGCGATTAAAAAATACGTTAGTTTCATAGTTAACACTTTGCCGTCCGCACGTCTCGTACAAATTTATTCGCTTGGTGCCGTCAGCGCCAAGCCGGATTACTTGCCTTCTGGCCGGCCGCTTGTCATACTTCCGTAGATGACAAGCTACAAACACATTGACCTCTGGGTGCTTAAATTTTCCGGAAATCCTGTATTTTGCCGTGGAAAGAAAATGAAGTCCCATACTCCGTGACATATCGTAGGGGAATGGTGCGGGAGGCCCGCACTGCCATACTAGGCAAGGTCCGAGGTGGTTTGCCATTGCCTTCCTCCAACCAGAATGTGGATGAATGATGATGATGATGAAGACGACAAAACAACACCCAGTCATCTCGATGCAGAGAAAACCCCTGATACCGCCGGGAATCGAACCCAGGACCCCGTGCTCGGGAAGGGACAACGCTACCGCGAGACCACAAGCAGCGTACTTCCACAAACACGAATTTTCTTTTCAAGTAACTTCTCTGCAAGTTCTACATTGTTATAATAATTATCCATGTAGAGGTGATGCCACTTTCCATCAGAAGGTGTCAATAGTTCCGTCACTGTTTTTGCTAAAGGCTGTCCAGCGCCGGAATATATCTTGAGTGAGGAAATGTATCCCGTACGCGTATCACACGGCATCCGAATCACGTATTTCGTAATTTTCGACTGATTGAAAAATTTAAAATTTAACCGTCCACGCCACGGTATCAATCCTTCATCATTTGTGATGTTTTGACTTAAATTAAACGTTTCTTTAAACTTTTTGGAACAATAATCAGTTACGAATTGCACTTTGACAAGCTGGTCGGCATTATCCGATTACTTTTTGTAGTCATAAAAATATAAAAATTATAATATTTGTCTCAACCGGTAGTGGGACATCGTTTTGCGAAATATCGAAGTGTCTGTCAACATATTCGTTGACCAACAATCATCGAGCCTTGCTTTTTGTATAATTCCCTTAAGGATAGCAAGCCCAAACAATTTTATAAGTTCGGGTCACGTGTTTTTGTTGTTGTCTTCAGTCCAGAGACTGGTTTGAAGCACCTCTCCATGCTACTATATAATCTGTGCAAGCTTCTTCATCTCCGAGTACTTACTGCAACGTACATCCTTCTGAATCTGTTTAGTGTATTCATCTATTGGTCTCCCTCTACGATTTTTACCCTCCACGCTGCCCTTCAATACGGTGATCCCTTGATGCCTCAGAATATGTCCTACCAAGCGATCTCTTCTTCTAGTCAAGTTGTGCCACAAATTTATCTTCTCTCCAATTCTATTCAGTACCTCATCATTAGTTATGTGATCGACCCATCTAATCTTCAGCATTCCTCTGTAGCACCACACTTCGAAAGCTTCTGTTCTCGTTGGGACTTAACATCTGTGGTCGTCAGTCCCCTAGAACTTAGAACTACGTAAACCTAACTAACCTAAGGACATCATACACAACCATGCCGGAGGCAGGACTCGAACCTGCGACCGTAGTGGTCACGCGGTTCCAGACTGAAGCGCCTAGAACCGCACGGCCACACCGACCGGATTGCTTCTCGTGAAGACGCTGTTAAAATACAGTCAATACTGCATGACCAGTTATCAGCACCGATATTTAAGGAAATGCTGCATTATGCGTGGTTCACTTCCAAATTATCGTCTGAAATACAGGTTTTTGAAAATGTTAACGAGGCTTGTTTTTCCACGGAAAACCTCAAAGACCTTGCTTATGGAGAAACATAGAATTTATTCAATGCAGCTGGCGCCGTTTAACTTTATGTTTTCCATGTTTTTACGAAAAATACCATCCTGCAACTTGTAATGTCGAAAGCGACGATTAATTGCACATCATCCGAAAGGCGTCTGTGGCGGTCAAAATTTGGAGGTAATAAGTACTTTCGGGCTCCCTCCAAGTATAAGGGATTTCTCAAATCACGGACAAGCATACATTTTCAGTATCACTTATGCGTTTGGCCGTTTACTAGTCGTTAGTTATGAATATTACATTATTTGTGATAGTAAAAATTTGTAGACTGCCAAATAACATTCTAAATTTAATAAAAGTTCATCCGAGTACACGTATTATTTCCATTATATCAACTGTAATATAAATAGTAAAGAAAATGACTGTGTTGAAAATAAGAAAAAACTGACGAAAGAGATTCGATCCAGCGATTATGGGGTTTGAACGCTAACCACCCGGCTGACACCTCTTCATGGTAAGAATGGCCACCCACAGGTATATATATCTGACGACCGACATTTTCTTGCGATTTTCTCAATAACGCTTGAGAAGTACGCGCTACTGCTTACACATTTTGTTGTCCTCGTGGAATACTACGAGTGTACGAAGTTTGCAGTAAATCCACGTTCCAAACGTCGTGCCCTCCCCTTGTAAGTTTAACGGGCGCGTAATGCACTACCCCGAATGATGCTTCGTTAGCAATTCTAGGAGCCGGCCGCTGGTGGCCGAGCGGTTCTGGCGCTACAGTCTGGAACCGCGCGACCGCTACGGTCGCAGGTTTGAATCCTGCCTCGGGCATGGATGTGTGTGTTGTCCTTAGGTTAGTTGGGTTTAAGTAGTTTTAAGTTCTAGGGGACTTATGACCTCGGCAGTTGAGTCCCATAGTGCTCAGAGCCATTTGAACCATTTGAACCAATTCTAGGAATATGCCCGCTGGACTTGGAAGATTAGGAAAAGTAGTGCCTTTTACTGGTTAAAGAAAGGCAGGCAACGGGAATTACGAAGGGTGCTTGGAACTGAGGCCAATTCGAAAGAGACAATAAAATGTCTCATATTATAACTGTGGGAAAATGAATGGGACACTTCAGGCACTGGCAGAAGAGGATACAAATTTCTCCTTAACATCGGGAACATGGGGTCTTGCTCAATCGTCACTAACAGGCTGCCTAAGAGATGCAGTGTTCTCAGAATGCTATACACAAGTCAAACAAAGATCATTAGTAGTTTTATTTCTATAAAGCAAATGACAATACTTTAGCGATCTGAGTACGTGGCGTGGAAGGTTGTTTACACGGCTTGGCTAGCGCAAGCTGCCGGTGTGCAATGGAGCAATCGCAATCAAGGGACTCAACCCGATAAATAGCTTGCTGCTCAAATGTATGAGCCGACAAGGCACCGGAATCGTACAGATCTAATATTTGCACTGCCTGGTGATCTGATGGATCGGACTGTTTCAAAATCTGTTCTCGGATTTTGACATCAGGTACATTGTGCACGATCGCATCACGGAAAATTACATCTGAATATAAAGCACTGCAAGCGCATTTGAAGTTACACTTCTTGGTCATACCTTGCGAATCTGTTACACACATGCGATACGTTTCTTCTGACCATTTTTTCCAGTTAAATAATGTATACCTAGCTGCTACCATATTCATTCGTTGGTCATAATAGTTTGTTAGTGAATCTGTCACTGCGTCGTAAGCAAGTTCACTCGGAGTGGCGTTAGGAAATAAGTTTTTGAATTAATCTTAACACTGCACTTCCTACCGTGGATAATTGATAGAGAAGTTTCTCAGTACCTGGGACGTTGTGGGCGAGTAAATGTGCCTCAAACTGTTGCAACCATTCGCACCATTCTTCTTCTTGTTCACAAATTTGTCGAAAAGGTGAATTAGGCGGTGCTTGTTCCGTAGGTGCGCAGCGTTGGCGACTAGCTCTTGCACCGTCTTCAGCAGCGTAGAAATCTGCTGCGTCTGTAACTGAAACATCTGCATTAGCCGTATGGCACTAACGCTTGAAGCTGCGAAGCCTCAGCAGGGGGCGGGACTGGTGGGCATGTTGGAAGACACAAATGCAGCAAATGGACAAAAATAATAATAAAATCAAAGTAATGTTCTGCAATGCCCACGAGAACACACTGATTTCCATAAACGACAAAAAACTGGTAAAGCAAAGCGAGTGCCCTGTAAAGTAAAGACAAGAGAGAATTAAGGTGCCTGCACAATATACACAAAAAAGTCGGTGGCCGTCAGGCACGGGCATTGTTCCGAACACCTCGTCGCCAGTTGTGGGGTGTCGCCCACTCGTCGCTAATAGGGTGCCTAAGGGATGCAGTGTCCCCAGAATGCCGGCCGAAGTGGCCGTGCGGTTAAAGGCGCTGCAGTCTGGAACCGCAAGACCGCTACGGTCGCAGGTTCGAATCCTGCCTCGGGCATGGATGTTTGTGATGTCCTTAGGTTAGTTAGGTTTAACTAGTTCTAAGTTCTAGGGGACTAATGACCTCAGCAGTTGAGTCCCATAGTGCTCAGAGCCATTTGAACCATTTTTTTGTCCCCAGAATGATATACAACGATTCAAATAAATAACATAAGTAGTTTTATTTCTATAAAGCAGTTGACAATATTTAACTTTTAAGATACATCGGTGTCACAAGTACCATGCAAACACTGTATGGAGTGCGACCACGGCGGGGGATGCAGGAGGGTGGGCGCCTCGACGGGCCGGAAGTTGTGGCTGCAAGGGACGTCAATCTTCCGGCCGTACCTCGCCATCCGGCCTGCGCTCTGGCGGAAACGTACCCCAGAAAGCGACCAGAAGGGTACACGTCCAACTCCTGCTGCCAGGAACGGGAAAGGCAGCGACTGCTGCGGTGTGGGCGGGCCCAGCTCCATCGGTAGGACGAGAGGATGTGGAGGAGGCGAAGGCTCCATGGGGTCGATCCAGCGGCGTGGTGATGACACCCTCTGGCAACTGCTGCGGCCGCGCTGTCCTCTGGACCCGTGAACCTGGGGGAAGAGAGACTGAAAGACAATCATGTACGTGACAGAGGCAAAGTTGATTCTGAAGGCAACGCTGCATACCATCTGGACCTGTAAGGAGATAACACGCAAGCGCCAAGTCGATGGACGATCTCGTCTCGCGCCCACAGTCTGCTGCCGCTAAAAATCCTGTAAAACAATATCATGCGACGCGAAGCTATACTTTCGGCCTTCCTTCGGTGCCGGATGCTGAGGCAGGTGGAGCAGTGTCCGATGGCGGCGGCCGTGAAGCAATTCCGCCACCGATGGTCCATCTCGTGCGTGCGAACGATACAAGGCGAGAAACAGGTGTAATGCTCGATCCCTGGTGTGTACGAAGCGAAGTTTGGCCATCTGCTGCTTGAATGTTGTGACAAAACGTTCCGCTTCGCTGCTTCACTGTGGATGGAACGTTGCACTAATTAGATGCAGTATCCCACTGCGTTTACAAAATGTTTCAAACTCATGGGTCGTGAACTGAGGTCTGTTGTCTGACACTATTACTTTAACTATATATGACGGTAGTATCTGTTCCCGAAAGAACAGTTACCGTCGATGACCATGCAGCTTTGCTCGAAATAAAATGATAATTAAATAGACACCCTAGCTGCAAGCAGGCGTTGATACACTTCATTGGGGACATGTTGAAAATGTGTGCCCCGACTGGAACTCGAACCCGGGATCTCCTGCTTACATGGCAGACGCTCTATCCATCTGAGCCACCGCGGGCAAAGAGGATAGTGCGTCTGCAGGGACTTATACCTTGCACGCTCCCCGTGAGATCCACATTCCCAACATGTCCACTGTGGTGTCACTGCCAGACACCACACTTGCTAGGTGGTAGCTTAAATCGGCCGCGGTCCATTAGTACATGTCGGACCCGCGTGTCGCCACTGTGTGATCGTAGACCGAGCGCCACCACACGGCAGGTCTCGAGAGACGTACGAGAACTCGGCCCAGTTGTACGACGACGTTGCTAGCGACTATACTGACGAAGCCTTTGCTCTCATTAGCCGAGAGACAGTTAGAATAGCCTTCAGCTAAGTTAATGGCTACGACTTAGCAAGGCGCCAATTGTATCAGTGCATGTATCTTACGAGTCTCATTTGTATAGTCAAGAGAGATGTACCAAAGGAAGCATTAAAAGTTAAGTATATTCCAAAGCTACGTATTTTCTTTATAGCAGTCATAAAGTATCCTGTTCCAGACTTGACGCCAGTCGGCGTGTGTGTACGCGTGCCTTTCGGCTTCCTTCTCAGTGTGGCGTAGCTCGTTTGTTACGCCACAACATCCACAACACTACATTCGTAGTGCGCCTAATAGATGTTTGCCTATCATACTCATTACTCGTGGCAGATTAATCTACCAAGTCAAAAAAATGGCTCTGAGCACTATGGGACTCAACTGCTGAGGTCATTAGTCCCCTAGAACTTAGAACTAGTTAAACCTAACTAACTAACCTAAGGACATCACAAACATCCATGCCCGAGGCAGGATTCGAACCTGCGACCGTAGCGGTCTTGCGGTTCCAGACTGCAGCGCCTTTAACCGCACGGCCACTTTTTTTTTTTTTTTCTTCGGCCGGCTCTACCGAGTCCCGTACGAGTTCGGGCATAGCGTGTGCGTTCGCACAAGAAGGTCAAAGGCCGGTAGATTAATCTGCCACGAGTAATGAGTATGATGGGCAAACATCTATTAGGCGCACTACGAATGTAGTGTTGTGGACATGTTGGGAATGTGGATCTCACGGGGAGCGTGCAAGGGATAAGTCCCTGCAGACGCACTATCCTCTGTGCCCGCGGTGTCTCAGATGGATAGAGCGTCTGCCATGTAAGCAGGAGATCCCGGGTTCGAGTCCCGGTCGGGGCACACATTTTCAACATGTCCCCAATGAAGTGTATCAACGCCTGCTTGCAGCTAGGGTGTCTATTTAATTATCATTTCACTATTACTTTAGGTAAAAATTCTAGGCGAAAGATCTATGGCAACACCTGAATTGTGCTAAGTGACGTTGACGAGTTCATAGGCGCAGCAAAAGGAAACTTGCTATACGAGTCTACCACAATCAACCAGCGAGTGTTCCAAAAAGGTCCCGCAAAGTCTATGTACACACGTTGCAATAGCGATTGCAACTTAGGCCAAGAAGAGAATTTTGGTGGCGGAGCGGAATACTTTCCTGCACGTACGTGATACTGTGACGGCATCTGTTCAATTTGGTCGTCCATGACCTGCCAAGTACAGTGTCGTTGTGCTAACTGCTTCGTACGAACAGTCCCCCAGCGTCTTTGGTAAAGTAATGCAACACTTCTTTTTGCAAAGCTTGAGCGATCAACTCACGGGCCTGTCCACTGTCATTTTGTACAACAATCACACCTTTATGTACAGCGAGGCTATGCTGACGTGCAAAGTATCGGCGCACTACAGAGTTCTTTTTGCTATTCAGTGAGTGAGGCCAAGACGTGCGAACGTATTTGAGCAAAGCAATCAAATCTGGATCAGCGTCTGTGGCCTGAGCAATTTTTTTATAGTTATGCGCAAAAGACGAAAGCAATTCAGAATCCTGAGCAACGATGTGACGACAAGATACAGCAGAAGCGTCAAAGTCTGTGCCAGGGTCAAACTGAAGACGTGAAAGTGCGTCCGCATTACCATGTTGAGCTGTTGGTCAATAAACAACCTCGTACTGGTATTGAGACAACAACAAAGCCCATTTTCGCAATTTTTGGGCAGTTCGTACAGGAACAGATTTCGTCGGATGAAATACGGACTGCAAATGCTTGTGATTCGCTACTAAGTAGAATTTTCTGACATACAAATTCAAATAAGTAACATCAGTAGTTTTATTTCTATAAATCAATTGACAGTGTCACAAGTAATATGCAAACAGTAACAGTCCTCGCTATTGCCAAAGTTCAGACAAGTAACTACACTGCTGGCCATTAAAATTGCTACCCCAAGAAGATAATGTGCTACAGACGCTAAATTTAACCGACAGGAAGAAGATGCTGTGATATGCAAAGGATTAGCTTGTCAGAGCATTCACACAAGGTTGGCGCCGGTGGTGACACCTACAACGTGCTGACATAAGGAAAGTTTCCAACCGATTTCTCATACATAAACAGCAGTTGACCGGCGTTGCCTGGATGAAACGTTGTGATGCCTCGTGTAAGGAGGAGAAATGCGTACCATCACGTTTCCGTCTTTGATAAATGTCGGATTGTAGCCTATCGCGATTGCGGTTTATCGTATCGCGACAATGCTGCTCTCGTTGGTCGAGATCCTTGACTGTTAGCAGAATATGGAGTCGGTGAGTTCAGGAGGGTAATACGGAATGCCGTGCTGGATCCCAATGGCCTCGTATCACTAGTAGTCGAGATGACAGGCATCTTATCCGCATGGCTGTATGGGATCGCGCAGCCACGTCTCGATCCCTGAGTCAACAGATGGAGACGTTTGCAAGACAACAACAATCTCCACGAACAGTTCGACGACGTTTGCAGCAGCATGGACTATCAGCTCTGAGACCATGGCTGCGGTTACCCTTGACGCTGCATCACAGACAGGAGCGCCTGCGATGGCGTACTCAACGACGAACCTGGATGCACTAATGGCCAAACGTCATTTTTTCGAATGAATCCAGGTTCTGTTTACAGCATCATGATGTTCGTATGCGTGTATGGCGACATCGCAGTGAACGCACATTGGAAGCGTGTATTCGTCATCGCCATACTGGGGTATCGCCCGGCGTGATGTTATGGGGTGCCATTGGTTACACGTCTCGGTCACCTCTTGTTCGCATTGACGGCACTTTCAGCAGTGGACGTTACATTTCAGGTGTGTTACGACCCGTGGCTCTACCCTTCATTCGATTCCTGCGAAACTCTACATTTCAGCGGGATAATGCACGATCGCATGTTGCAGGTCCTGTACGGGCCTTTCTGCATACAGAAAATGTTCGAGTGCAGCCCTGGCCAGCACATTCTCCAGATTTCTCACCAATTGAGGTCTGGTCAATGGTGGCCGAACAACTGGCTCGTCACAATACGCCAGTCAACACTCTTGATGAACTGTGGTTTCGTGTAGAAGCTTCAAATGGTTCAAATGGCTCTGAGCACTATGGGACTCAACTGCTGAGGTCATTAGTCCCCTAGAACTTAGAACTAGTTAAACCTAACTAACCTAAGGAAATCACAAACATCCATGCCCGAGGCAGGATTCGAACCTGCGACCGTAGCGGACTTGCGGTTCCAGACTGCAGCGCCTTTAACCGCACGGCCACTTCGGCCGGCGTTGAAGCTTCATGGGCAGCTGTACCTGTACACGCCATCCAAGCTTTGTTTGACTCAATGCCCAGGCGTATCAAGGCCGTTGTTACGGCCAGAGGTGGCCAGTAGTGTATAAGGATCAAAGCTAGTTGTAGCACGCTCCGCAAAATACGTTCCATTGAAGTCAGTACGCTCTTGGCGCGGCGCGGTCCAATTCCGCGCACGATTGGCCGACGTTTCCTGACCGCCCTCTCTGGTTTTCTATTAGTGTTAGTTTCGGCACTTCTGGTTACGCCAGAACAAGGGAGAGATTAAAACTGAGCTTTCTTAACCCTTCGTGTGGATTGATACATTACTTGACTGGACATCGCCCTTAAGCGACGTGTCTATACTAAATCAGAAGATAGATGAATGATATTTGCTCCTACGGTAGTGAGGGCACACAAGAATACTCATTGTCGGACTGCACGCTCTGTGAAGATGCAGCAGGTAATGGATCTCAGGTATTAAGGATATGGGATCCATAAACAGCACTAAGCAGCGAGTCTACTAGGCTCGTCATGGACGGTATTGCAGCCGCAATGTCCAAGAAGGCCAAGGAAGTCTTCACGAGGCTTTCAACCGCTAGTCATCATAGTGCCATCCAGGGTACACGATGACCGAGGTCGGCAACCACCGAATGAAATACCATCCGATTGCGTTCGTTCAAAATAATGTTCAAATTTGTGTGAAATCTTATGGGAATTAACTGCTAAGGTCATCAGTACCTAAGCTTACACACTACTTAACCTAAATTATCCTAAGAACAAACACACACACCCATGCCCGAGGGAGGACTCGAAACTCCGCCCGGGACCAGCCGCACAGTCCATGACTGTAGCGCCCTAGTCCGCTCGGCTAATCCCGCGCGGCCCATTGCGTTCGTGCAAGTGGCCATGAAAGTGTGATGCATGGACTTACTTCTATAGTGGAAACGCCGCTGACTATGGCTGTTGACAGAGGTAGTATGAGGGCTGATCCAGTAGCGGAGCAACCACCTACAAGTTAAATGTACGGAAATAAATAAACAAACAAATTCTGTAGTTTTTGTAGTAGATTAGTAGCTGGGTAATTCGTTAAGGGTATATGTAGTTTTATAGTACGTAGTTGTACTTATTATCTCTTTTTTTTAAATTAGGTATCAGAAACAAATTATTAATAAATAAGATATTACTATCCGAGGAAAAGTGATTTTTATTACCTAGTTTGGCTTTTCAGATAATACGCTGTAATTATGAAGAATAAATAAAAGTAAAATAAAAAAGTACTACATTGTCTGGTTTCTGCTCTTGAGGGAGAATGGGTTACCATTCCTTCACAGAAAAGCAACTGAAATCACTCGACAGAGGAAAGTCCACTGGACCTGACGGGATACCAATTCGATTCTACACAGAGCACGCGAAAGAACTTGGCCCCTTTCTAACAGCCGTGTACCGCAAGTCTCTAGAGGAACATAAGCTTCCAAATGATTGGAAAAGAGCACAGGTAGTTCCAGTTTTCAGGAAGGGTCGTCGAGCAGATGCGCAAAACTATAGGCCTATATCTCTGACATCGATCTGTTGTAGAATTTTAGAACATGTTTTCTGCTCGCGTATCGTGTCATTTCTGGAAACCCAGAATCTACTCTGTAGGAATCAACATGGATTCCGGAAACAGCGATCGTGTGGGACCCAACTCACTTTATTTGTTCATGAGACCCAGAAAATATTAGATACGGGCTCCCAGGTAGATGCTATTTTCCTTTACTTCTGGAAGGCGTTCGATACAGTTCCGCTCTGTAGCCTGATAAACAAAGTAAGAGCCTCCGGAATATCAGACCAGCTGTGTGGCTGGAGTGAAGAGTTTTTAGCAAACAGAACACAGCATGTTGTTCTCAATGGAGAGACGTCTAAAGACGTTAAAGTAACCTCCGGCCTACCACAGGGGAGTGTTATGGGACCATTGCTTTTCACAATATATATAAATGACGTAGTAGATGGAAGTTCCATGAGGCTTTTCGCGGATGATGGTGTAGTATACAGAGAAGTTGCAGCATTAGAAAATTGCAGTGAAATGCAGGAAGATCTGCAGCGGATAGGCACTTGGTGAAGGGAGTGGCAACTGACCCTTAACATAGACAAATGTAATGTACTGCGAATACATAGAAAGAAGGATCCTTTATTGTATGATTATATGATAGCGGAACAAACACTGGTAGCAGTTACTTCTGTAAAATATCTAAGAATATGCGTACGGAACGATTTGAAGTGAAATAACCATATAAAATTATTGGTAAGGCGGGTGCCAGGTTGAGATTCATTGGAAGAGTCCTTAGAAAATGTAGTCCATCAACAAAGGTGGTGGCTTACAAAACACTCGTTCGACCTATACTTGAGTATTGCTCATCAGTGTGGGATCCGTACCAGGTCGGATTGACACAGGAGATACAGAAGATCCAAAGAAGAGCGGCGCGTTTCGTCACAGCGTTATTTGGTAAGCGTGATAGCGTTACGGAGATGTTTAGCAAACTCAAGTGGCAGACTCTGCAAGAGAGGCGCTCTGCATCGCGGTGTAGCTTGCTGTCCAGGTTTCGAGAGGGTGCGTTTCTGGATGAGGTAGCGAATATATAGCGTCCCCCTACTTAAAACTCCAGAGGAGATCACGAATGTAAAGTTAGAGAGATTCGAGCGCGCACGGAGGATTTCCGGCAGTGGTTCTTCCCGCGAACCATAAGCGACTGGAACAGGGAAGGGAGGTAATGACAGTGGGACGTAAAGTGCCACACACCGTTGGGTGGCTTGCGAAATGTAGATGTAGATGTAGAAAATGTCCGCAGCAAAGTTCAAGCCATCATAATCGCCAAGTGTGGACACACGCCGTATTAATTTTCAATAATGGATGTCCGGATACTTTTGACCAGATTGTGTAAATAGGACGTCTCAAAATTCTGCTGATTCCAAGGCAGCAGCCTCCGCGTATTGACCGCTGCAGACGGCCGGCAGAACGCCGCCGCTGTGCCCTCGTGAGCTGCTTACCGTCGCTCTTATTGGAGCGGCCGCCGCCGCCGCCGCCGCCTCCGCGCCAGTGTATTACGGCGGTTTCGCGGGCCTAAGCCGTTTAGTTTTCAGTCGCGCCGCCCCGCGTCCCAGGCAGCGCCGCGGAAGTTGCGCGCTCGTCTTCCCGGACAAAGCCCAAATTAGTTCTCCGCCAGTCTCTTTCCTCGTCGCCGTAATCCAGACGAACTCAGGTGTCGGGACAATCCCTCCCTTCCGCCGTCCCAGAGTATTAGTCTGGGCGACTAAAGAAACAAAAGAAACAACACAGAGAAAGAGAGAGGGAGGATGCTGCAGTGGGTTTTGTCTACGCGCCAGTTCGCTGTCTCGTAGGTTCTCATGGAGCAATGCTCGCACAAAAAGCACGCGTGGATAACAACGCCGAAGGACGGAATTCAAATGTTCAAATGTGTGTGAAATCTTATGGGACTTAACTGCTAAGGTCATCAGCCCCTAAGCTTACACACTACTTAACCTAAATTATCCTAAGGGCAAACACACATAGCCATGCCCGAGGGAGGACTCGAACCTCCGCCGGGACCAGCAGCACAGTCCATCACTGCAGCGCCCTAGACCGCTCGGAAGGATGGATTTGTGAGATCTGAAAGTAACAACCCGAATACCTCAGGCGAGTCTTGTGACGTCATTACTGGTTACGATACGTAAGGTACACCATTTATCCTGACTATATAGTGCTTATCCAGAATCCAGAAACAGAATTAAAGATGTGCGAGGTGTGGCAGCGCGGTTAGAGGCGCCATGTTGCGCATTGCGCCCATTGCGCACCCCCGCCGAAGGTTCGAGTCACCCCTCGGGCATGGGTCTGTGTGTGTTGGCCTTAGCGTGAGTTTGTTCAAGTAGTGCATAAGTCTAGGGACCGATGATTTCAGCAAATTGAATTGGTCCCTTAGGAATTCACGCACATTTGAACATTTTTGAATTAAAAATGTAAGCGTGCGCTTCCGCGGCCCTTACCACTGTCAATAAGATTCTTTAGGGAAGTTGACGGCATTGTCAGTATATAAAATTGTCCGACGTTTCGGCCACTTGCAATAGTTGGATAATTTTATACAGGATGGTCCATTGATCGTGACTGGGCCAAATATCTCACGAAATAAGCGTCAAACGAAAAAACTACAAGGAACGAAATTTGCCTAGCTTGAAGGGGGATGCCGCTATGGTTGGCCCGCTAGATGGCGCTGACAGGTCAAACGGATATCAACTGCGTTTTTAAAAATAGGAACCCGCATTTTTTATTACATATTCGTGTAGTATGTAAAGAAATATGAATGTTTTTGTTGTGGCGTAACAAGCTAGTCACGCCACACTGAGGAGGAAGCCGAAAGGCACGCGTACACACACGCGACTGGCGTCAAGTCTGGAACAGGATACGTATTGAATACTATAAAGAAAATACGTATCTTTGGAATATACTTAACTTTTAATCAATCCTTGTGATACATCTCTCTTGACTATACAAATGAGACTCGTAAGATACATGCACTGTGACAATTGGCGCCTTGCTAAGTCGTAGCCATTAACTTAGCTGAAGGCTATTCTAACTGTCTCTCGGCAAATGAGAGCAAAGGCTTCGTCAGTATAGTCGCTAGCAACGTCGTCGTACAACTGCGGCGAGTTCTCGTACGTCTCTCGAGACCTGCCGTGTGGTGGCGCTCGGTCTACGATCACACAGTGGCGACACGCGGGTCCGACATGTACTAATGGACCGCGGCCGATTTAAGCTACCACCTAGCAAGTGTGGTGTCTGGCGGTGACACCACAGATTTAGTTGGACTACTTTTTCCGCTTTGTGATAGATGGGGTTGTAATAGTCGCAAACGTGTAAGTACGTGGTATCACGTAACACTGCCCAGCAAACCCGTGTCAAGCATTGCATGGACAGATCCATGTAATTTCATGTAAATTTACTGTCACGAGAACGATGGACAGCACAAAAATGGGCTCTTACCTATTTATTTACTGTAAATAATTTCAAATCAAACTAACTTATGCAAATTAATTTTGTGAAATTTAATCATTATTTCATGAATAATATTTCAACGGCATAGCGTCAGTCAGCCTGTAGCTGATTGTGATGGACTGTAATACTATTGTGTTTTTGTTTTAGAAAGTAAGTGAAGAGCTTTACTGATCTGATATCTCTCTCTCTTGTCTGTTAACCTGCAGACTGATAGGGCGCATTATAGCTGCGGTTCTTGCTTATCACTAATTACCCTTTCTTTTGTGGAGACAAATGTGATGTAAGTTTCATGTATTAGCTGTGCAACCATTTGCAATTAACGAGCTTAACAGATCGTGGAGTGGAGACGCAATGGCCGAATACAATTAGTATGCAGCCGATTATTGATCTGAAACTTGCCACAGTGCTCCTGAGATTAAATGCCAGTCATCACGAAGCGCTTCGCAAACTTGAATGCTAGCGCGGAACCTAAAATGATCTGGCCACAGTCCCCAAGTTATGACTCCGTCTCACCTCTAAACAGCACAAACCAGCTCCGCAAAACTGATGGTGGTATTGAAAGATGTATATTTTATACCACTCTTCTAGAAGTCAATTTCGCCACTAACGAAGATACATCCACCAACAACAATAGTACATCCAATAGATTCGCGGTTGCGAATAAGAACTACCATCAGCTGTAGAATGGAACGACAACAATGAAAATTTGTCAGCTTCTAGAAAGTTTGGGCCTGCCCGTCAATCGTGTGTGGACAGTCTAATGGTAAGGCGACCGCTCGCGATTAGCTGTAAATCTAGGTTCGAATCCCGGTCCAACACAAATTTTCACTGTCGTCGATGCATTCTATAGCTTTATTCGCAATTGCGAATTCATTTGATGTGTTCCGTGACGACTGTAGTCGCCGCAGTGCTTGCCCAAAGGAAGTTTGCGTCGCAATCAGAATAACACAGGCGCTGAAACATCGTATCAACAGTAGCCATCTGCTCCAGTTAATTTTAACAGTTTTGTTTTTAGTGATTAATTTCAGTTTGTGTTTAAAGTCATCATACATTTCAGTAATATTGCGTGAGCAGACGCTTCGTGTGCAGAGCTTCATCAGATTTTTACTGTCGTTTTCATATGGTTCGAATGGCTCTAAGCACTATGGGACTTAACATCTAAGATCATCAGTCTCCTAGATTTACAACTACTTAAACCTAACTAACCTAAAGTCATCACACACATGCAAGCCTGAGGCAGGGTTCGAACCTGCGACCGTAGCAGCAGCCCGGTTCCGGACTGAGCGCCTTAACCGCGAGACCACCGCGGCCGGCTATTCAGTCGATAGTTACGCTCGTAAATTTGCTCTGTAATGTTTAGGGAACTAAATAAAATTATATGTAACTGACAGCCGCTCATTTTTGGCCCCTTTCCACAATTCCAACTAGGGTCTATCGGACCTTATTTTCCAAATAGCCCACGTATCAACCTGAGCGATTGCCTTAATCGTAACTTTGTTCATTACGATGGTACTGGAACGCCGGACGAAAAAACAGCTGAGATGTTAGGGAAAGCACTGTCATGATGCCATCCAAAAGCCGGCAGCTGTGACCGAGCGGTTCTAGGCGCTTCAGTCCGGAACCGTGCTGCTGTTACGGTCGCAGGTTCGAACCCTGCCTCGGGCATGGATGTGTGTGATGTCCTTAGGTTAGTTAGGTTAAATTCGTTCTTACCCGTGGTCTAGGGGTAGCATCTTTGATTCATAATCTAAAACGTCTTCGGTCCAGGGTTCGATCCTCGCCATTGCCTAAATTTTGATAAATAATCAGCATTGGCGGCCGAAGACTTCAGGTATAAGAAGTCAGCCTCATTCTGCCAACGCCCTTGTCAAAAAGGGCGGAGGAGCGGTTAGAGGTTCAGGGCACTCTCTTGTCCTAGGGGTGGGAAATTGCCCCTAATGGCGGAAGAATCTGCAATGATCAACGACATGAGGATGCAGAAGGCCATGGAAACCTCTACATTAAAGACACGTAACGTGTATCCACAGGACATGTGGCCTGTAATTGAAGAAGTGTCATGATGATCTCTCCATTGGCAAAAGATTCCCGAATAGTCCCCCATTCGGATCTCCGGGAGGGGACTGCCAATGGGAATGTTACCATGAGAAAAAGATTGAATAATCAACGAAAGGATAACGTTCTACGAGTCGGGGCGTGGAATGTCAGAAGCTTGAACGTGGTAGGGAAACTAGAAAATCTGGAAAGGGAAATGCAAAGGCTCAATCTAGATATAGTAGGGGTCAGTGAAGTGAAGTGGTAGGAAGACAAGGATTTCTGGTCAGATGAGTATCAGGTAATATCAACAGCAGCAGAAAATGGTATAACAGGTGTAGGATTCGTTATGAATAGGAAGGTAGGGCAGACGGTGTGTTACTGTGAACAGTTCAGTGACCGGGTTGTTCTAATCAGAATCGACAGCAGACCAACACCGACAACGATAGTTCAGGTATACATGCCGACGTCGCAAGCTGAAGATGAACAGATAGAGAAAGTGTATGAGGATATTGAAAGGGTAATGCAGTATGTAAAGGGGGCCGAAAATCTAATAGTCATGGGCGACTGGAATGCAGTTGTAGGGGAAGGAGTAGAAGAAAAGGTTACAGGAGAATATGGGCTTGGGACAAGGAATGAAAGAGGAGAAAGACTAATTGAGGTCTGTAACAAGTTTCAGCTAGTAATAGCGAATACCCTGTTTCTAGAATCACAAGAGGTGGAGGTATACATGGAAAAGGCGGGAGATGCGGGAAGATTTCAATTAGATCACATCATGGTCAGACAGAGCTTCCGAAATCAGATACTGGACTGTAAGGCGTACCCAGAAGCAGATATAGACTCAGATCACAATATAGTGATGAAGAGTAGGCTGAAGACATTAGTCAGGAAGAATCAATACGCAAAGAAGTGGGTACGGAAATACTAAGGAATGACGAGATACGTTTGAAGTTCTCTAACGCTATAGATACAGCAATAAGGAATAGCGCAGTAGGCAGTACAGTTGAAGAGGAATGGACATCTCTAAAAAGGGCTATCACAGAAGTTGGGAAGGAAAACGTAGGTACAAAGAAGGTAGCTGCGAAGAAACCATGGGTAACAGAAGAAATACTTCAGTTGATTGATGAAAGGAGGAAGTACAAACATGTTCTGGGGAAATCAGGAATACAGAAGTACAAGTCGCTGAGGAATGAAATAAATAGGAAGTGCAGTGAAGCTAAGACGAAATGGCTGCAGGAAAAATGTGAAGACATCGAAAAAGATATGATTGTGGGAAGGACAGACTCAGCATACAGGAAGGTCAAAACAACCTTTGGTGACATTAAAAGCAACGGTGGTAACATTAAGAGTGCAACGGGCATTCCACTGTTAAATGAAAGCCTCTATGAGGGTGAAGATTTGTCTGATGTGATAGAAGAAGAAACAGGAGTCGATTTAGAAGAGATAGGGGATCCAGTATAAGAATCGGAATTTAAAAGAGCTTTGGAGGACTTACGGTCAAATAAGGCAGAAGGGATAGATAACATTCCGTCAGAATTTCTAAAATCATTGGGGGAAGTGGCAACAAAACGACTATTCACGTTGGTGTGTAGAATATATGAGTCTGGCGACATAGCATCTGACTTTCGGAAAAGCATCATCCACACAATTCCGAAGACGGCAAGAGCTGACAAGTGGGAGAATTATCGCACAATGAGCTTAACAGCTCATGCATCGAAGCTGCTTACAAGAATAATATACAGAAGAATGGAAAAGAATATTGAGAAAGCGCTAGGTGACGATCAGTTTGGCTTTAGGAAAAGTAAAGGGACGAGAGAGGCAATTCTGACGTTACGGCTAATAATGGAAGCAAGGCTAAAGAAAAATCGGAGAAAGACGAAGCTAATGAGAAGTAGTAGAAATGACAACAGCGAGAAACTTAACATCAGGATTGATGGTCACGAAGTCAATGAAGTTAAGGAATTCTGCTACCTAGGCAGTAAAATAACCAATGACGGACGGAGCAAGGAGGACATCAAAAGCAGACTGACTATGGCAAAAAAGGCATTTCTGGCCAAGAGAAGTCTACTAATATCAAATACCGGCCTTAATTTGAGGAAGAAATTTCTGAGGATGTACGTCTGGAGTACAGCATTGTATGGTAGTGAAACATGGACTGTGGGAAAACCGGAACAGAAGAGAATCGAAGCCTTTGAGATGTGGTGCTATAGACGAATGTTGAAAATTAGGTGGACTGATACGGTAAGGAATGAGGAGGTTCTACGCAGAATCGGAGAGGAAAGGAATATGTGGAAACACAGATAAGGAGAAGGGACAGGATGATAGGACATCTGCTAAGACATGAGGGAATGACTTCCATGGTACTAGAGGGAGCTGTAGAGGGCAAAAACTGTAGAGGAAGACAGAGATTGGAATACGTCAGGCAAATAATTGAGGACGTAGGTTGCAAGTGCTACTCTGAGATGAAGAGGTTAGCACAGGAAAGGAATTCGTGGCGGTCTGCATCAAACCAGTCAGTAGACTGATGACCAAAACAAAAAGTCTAGGGGATTCATGAGCTCATATGTTAAGTCCCATAGTGCTTAGAGCCATTTGAACCATTTTGCTATCCAAAACTGTCGCTGAGGCAACTGTCGTATACTTTGGTCCATTGATCACAGGGGTGCACGACTGCTGCAGAAATGTGTTCGGGTGAACAGACGCGCAACTGTTGGGCAGCTGATCACCCTGGTGGACCAAGGTGCTATCAACAGTGTCTCCTCAAGTCCGCTCAGCGAACGTTTCTCCTCATGGGCCTCTGCAGCAGCCACCTGGTTCATGCAGCCACACTGACTGGTCATCGCCGACGAAGGTTGCAAACTGCACGCCAGTGCAGCAGCTAGACACACACATAAAGACGACAGATGGTCTTTTCAGATGACCTACGGCCGTCGGCGATTTCATCGTGGAAAGTCTGAAAGGAAACACCCAGCAACAATCGTCGGAAGGGTTCAGACTGTAGCCTTCTCCTGCGTTATGGTCTGGGGTATCTTTCCATGGTATTTCCTGGACCATGTCCTCATTCTGCGAGGCACACTCGATCAACGGAAGTGTGCATCTATCCTTAGGGACCGTGTATCCGGCCCCCGTCATGAAGTTTGTTTTTCCTCTGCACGATGGCATCTATCAACAGGACAACGTGCCACACAGCTCGCATTCTGCGTGAATGATTCGAAGAACACTGGGATAATTTTATCGTACTCCTCTGGCCACCAGTCATCGCTCATCCCCCCGATAAAAACCCAGTCGACCATCTGTGGAGCCACCTCGATCAGGCTGTACGCGTCATGGGTCCTCAGTCGTAAAAGTTTGCCCACTTGGCCACGGCAGTGGATTCGACATGGTTCTGCATCGCTTTCGATACCTTCGAGAATTTCACCGACTGTTTTCATACTCGTCCGCGATGCAAAAGGTGGTTTTTCACCCTTCCAACAAGTGGTCATATTAATGTAAGTATACCGTGTATTTTATGTACACTCCTGGAAATGGAAAAAAGAACACATTGACACCGGTGTGTCAGACCTACCATACTTGCTCCGGACACTGCGAGAGGGCTGTACAAGCAATGATCACACGCACGGCACAGCGGACACACCAGGAACCGCGGTGTTGGCAGTCGAATGGCGCCAGCTGCTCAGCATTTGTGCACCGCCGCCGTCAGTGTCAGCCAGTTTGCCGTGGCATACGGAGCTCCATCGCAGTCTTTAACACTGGTAGCATGCCGCGACAGCGTGGACGTGAACCGTATGTGCAGTTGACGGACTTTGAGCGAGGGCGTATAGTGGGCATGCGGGAGGCCGGGTGGACGTACCGCCGAATTGCTCAACACGTGGGGCGTGAGGTCTCCACAGTACATCGATGTTGTCGCCAGTGGTCGGCGGAAGGTGCACGTGCCCGTCGACCTGGGACCGGACCGCAGCGACGCACGGATGCACGCCAACACCGTAGGATCCTACGCAGTGCCGTAGGGGACCGCACCGCCACTTCCCAGCAAATTAGGGACACTGTTGCTCCTGGGGTATCGGCGAGGACCATTCGCAACCGTCTCCATGAAGCTGGGCTACGGTCCCGCACACCGTTAGGCCGTCTTCCGCTCACGCCCCAACATCGTGCAGCCCGCCTCCGGTGGTGTCGCGACAGGCGTGAATGGAGGGACGAATGGAGACGTGTCGTCTTCAGCGATGAGAGTCGCTTCTGCCTTGGTGCCAATGATGGTCGTATGCGTGATTGGCGCCGTGCAGGTGAGCGCCACAATCAGGACTGCATACGACCGAGGCACACAGGGCCAACACCCGGCATCATGGTGTGGGGAGCGATCTCCTACACTGGCCGTACACCACTGGTGATCGTCGAGGGGACACTGAATAGTGCACGGTACATCCAAACCGTCATCGAACCCATCGTTCTACCATTCCTAGACCGGCAAGGGAACTTGCTGTTCCAGCAGGACAATGCACGTCCGCATGTATCCCGTGCCACCCAACGTGCTCTAGAAGGTGTAAGTCAACTACCCTGGCCAGCAAGATCTCCGGATCTGTCCCCCATTGAGCATGTTTGGGACTGGATGAAGCGTCGTCTCACGCGGTCTGCACGTCCAGCACGAACGCTGGTCCAACTGAGGCGCCAGGTGGAAATGGCATGGCAAGCCGTTCCACAGGACTACATCCAGCATCTCTACGATCGTCTCCATGGGAGAGTAGCAGCCTGCATTGCTGCGAAAGGTGGATATACACTGTACTAGTGCCGACATTGTGCATGCTCTGTTGCCTGTGTCTATGTGCCTGTGGTTCTGTCAGTGTGATCATGTGATGTATCTGACCCCAGGAATGTGTCAATAAAGTTTCCCCTTCCTGGGACAATGAATTCACGGTGTTCTTATTTCAATTTCCAGGAGTGGATTTTTATATTTTATATAAGTTCAATCTTCGGCCATCGCTATATGTGCACTTTCACGTCAGCCATATTCTTACCTGGCCATCATCTATTCGCCGCAGGTTTTCTGATACTCAGTCCAGCGATCGTAATACTGACAGTGGTGCCCAGTTACACAAATTACGCTTCCGGCAAAACATTTTTCACAACGTTTAAACATAAAATTTCCCCCATTGTCGACAATGGCTGCACTCTCGGCTGTCTCTCTATAAAACATCATCTCCAAGTGACCTGGTCGAGTGATTGGCTCACACAGTACATTAATACGTTAGTGACAATGGACCGTTAAATCGGTCTTTGCAGGTTCTCTAATAAAGAAATGTCTGTGAGACATTTAATGATTCAGTTTCTCCACTTTCTCTTGGCATACAATGTGTCAAATACACTGAAGAGCCAAAGATACTAATGGTACTGCCTAATATCGTGTAGAGCGCCCGCGAGCTCACAAAAGTGCTACAACACGACGTGTCATGGTCTCGACTAATGCCTGAAGTACTGCTGGATGCCTCCACACCTTGAACCCTGCAGAGTAGTCCATAAATCCGTAAGAGTAGGAGGGGGTGGAGATCTCTTCTGAAGAGCACTTCACAGGGTACCCCAGATACGATCAATAATGTTCATGTCTGTTGAGTTTTGTGGCCATAGAAAGTGTCTAAACTCAGAAAAGTGTTCCTGGAGCCACTTGTAGCAATTCCGGAGGTGTTAGGTATCGCTTTGCCCAACTCCGTCGAAATGCACAATGGGCGTGAATGGATACAGGATGCTTACGTTCGTGCAAAGTCGTATATAAACCCTCTGCCAGGCACTTTATAGTGAATAGTACAGTAATCACGTAATTGTAGATGTAGACGTATCAGGGGTCCAATAAACCTCCAACTGCACACCGTCCCACACCGTTACAGAGCCTCCACCAGCTTGAACAGTCCCCTGCTGACATGCAGGGTCCATGGATTCATGAGGTTGTCGCCATTCCCGTACACGTCCATCCTATTGATACAATTTAGAACGAGACCCGTCTGACCAGGCAACATGATTCCAGTCGTCAACAGTCCAACCTCGGTGTTGACGGGCCCAGAAGAGGCGTAAAGCTCTGTGTCGTACAGTCATCAAGGGTACACGAGTGGACCTTCGGCTTCGAAAGCCCATATCGATGATGTTTTGTTGAACGGTTCCCACACTGACACTTGTTGATGGTCCAGCATTGAAATATGCAGAAATTTGCGGAACGACTGCGCTCCTGTCACGTTGAACGATTCTCTTCAGTCGTTGTTGGTCCCGTTCTTACAGGATCTTTTTCCGGCAGCAGCGATGTCAGAGATATGATATTTTACCGAATTCCTGATTTTCGTGGCACACTCGTGCAATGGTCGTAAGGGAAAATTCCAACTTCATCGCTACCTAAGAGATGAAGTCTCCCATCGCCCGTGCACCGACTGCAACACCACGTTCAAACTCACTTAAACCTTAATAAACCGTCATTGTAACAGCAGTAACCGATCTGTCAACTGCACCAGACACTTGTTGTTTTATATAGGCGTTGCCGACCGCAGCATCACATTCTGCCTGTTTCTCTGCATTTGAATACGCATGCCTATACCAGTTTCTTTGGCGCTTCAGTGCTATAACAAATTCTAAAAAAATTTAAATGTAGACTTCATGTGCAGAGAATCACTAAAGTCAGTGAAACATGTCATGAGAAATAAGAAGCCAGTAAAGTGAGAGAAAAGCAGCTGTGGCAGTTTTATTAGAGAGATTTAATTCTTCAGCTTGGCAGCCATGATGGCACCGGAGAGCCCGTGAGTAAATTAAACACAGCCGTACATCGTGGTGTGCCATCCTATTTTCTCCCCCTACTGCCATTTATTTAACAGTCAGTCATGTGTGCGGGTGTGTGCGTGTGTGAGACAGAGAAGAGGTAATTTACGGTAGTGCAGAGGCGAATGACTCAGCCAGCTTTTAGTGTTGCCGTTACGCCAGAAAGTCCTGACCAGTAAAAACGCTCCAACAACTAGTGAGCTGCGCTCTAAGCGACCTGCCTTAGCTCACTCGCTTGCCGGTTAAATCGGCCGCTGGAGATACATAAAACACTTATCTACTATCTCCTCGTCTTGTTCGCCCACCACCAGCTTTACTGCCCCCCACCCCTTACCCAGTTACATTTTCTGCAGTTGCTCCCTGCTACAAGGTATTTTTTGTCCCTTCCAGCTGGTCGAAACATTCGCCGAATGTCGTGCGTCAACCGGGGCTAAAGTCGCTCAGACTTTCGTGACCCTACAAGCCGAGTTCGCTCCCTGGCTTAGGATAACAGCCGCAAAGTGGTGGCTGGGGTAGGGAGGGGGGGAGGTGAATGGAGGAAACCGCTAAACTTGAATGTGGTGCTGCTCGCGAACGTTTTCATCAGTTCGGTTAGCTGCATTTGCTGGCTGCACCGCTTTTCTCTACAAACGATCGCGTAAGTATTACTCGAAGCATCACATCTCAACACGAAAAACAAATGCAACTTCTGTGGAAATACTGCATTTACTTTTCTGTAGTAATTTCACAGACGAGCCCTCATTAAATCAGACTACTGAGGTGTCAATAAGTGACCGTGAAGAGGCAAGGAGACCATTTAAATTCTTTTGTCATGTTGTAACTAAGTTCCAGACAAGGATTCATGAACTTATCAGTCGTTTACGATCTTCAGAGCTCTTATGTATACGCCTGGGTCGTCAGACGTTTATTTTGAAAGCTTCTAGCCGACGACATTTACTTATTTATGATCTAAAGTTAACCTTGCGAAGACCCTCTTTGAAATTTAATCACGAATTCAATCCACTGCTCGTACGTTAGGCTCTATTCTGGCATGACGTAAACATGATCGAAATGCACTGAGCTTATTTCTTAAAAAGAACTTGAACTTAAGTACTGCTAATTATGGCCTGAAACGTATGACTTTCACGTATAACGTGTAATTATGTACAACTGATGTTCTATGCAGCTGCCCTGCACTCTCGTGCCACTAACTTATTCACTCTAGGAAAAATACGCATTCAGCATATTCAAAAGCAAAAAAAAATCTTGGGCGAAATTAAAAATAAAGGAACCAACATTAAAGGTGCAAGAGAAATTGTGTTGCAAAATTGCGAGAAAGAGAAATGCCTGATGACGAGATAGATGATTCGTCAGTCGATGTGCATAGCACAGTATCACACTCAGAATTTAAAAGACTTTTAGAAGTTTTGCGATTAAATGAGGCAGAAGGGATGCATACCATTCCTTTGGAATTACTTCGTTTTCGAGTTGTTGATGAAAATTTACAGTTTAGGTGGTTGGGGATCATGAACAAATAAACTCAAAATAAACTTTCGAGATGCTCTCCTCTTGCTTCTAAACTTGCTTAGTTTTGCAATTTCCAAGACGCGTCGATGAAAACATATAAACTCATAACAAACACTCGAAACGTCCTCATCTTGCCTCTAAAAACGCATGGTTTCGTAGCTTCCACAAAGTGTCGATTAAAAGTTTCAGCATCCGGATGGTCTGCTGCTTGGACCAATTGTCTGAGGTACCCCAGAGATGACCGAGGAACTGGTCTTCCTCTATCAAGCCATCTATCGTGGTAGATACCAGCTAGTGCATCTCCAATACTGAGACTCAATTGTGCTCGACCTCTATCATGTATAAACTACCTGATTCTTCATAAGTGCGGAAGCACATCATCTAGCATGTCTTGAAGGGTGTTCCGAGTAAGGTCACTGTAGACATCACATGTGCTGGCTGGATGTATGGCCCTACCCGGTATAGCTACAATTCCAGCTCACACATTAATCTTATACCGATGCTAATATCTAGCCTGTACTGTAGCATGAGACTTGCGATCTGCCCATATGTGTTGGTGGTGAAAACTGGTTATATCATATCATTCAAACGTTGCCTCGTCTGTAAACAAAACTGAAAAGACAAACAACGAATAAGTGTTTGTGCAACAAACCGTCGGCCAAAGTTTTCTCATGGTGGGAAAGCGGCAGGTTTAAGGCCATGCAGATTTTGAAGATTATACGGGTACATGACTTGATCGTGATGTAGTTTTCATGCCGAACTTCGGGTTTACCATATGCTAGGGCCACTTGTCTTGCACTGATACCAAGTTCTTCTTCGACAACCCGCAGAACATGGTCTTCCTGGTCAGGCGTACTAGCAACAGGTGGTCGTTGGTCAATAGTTGGTGGATTTACGGATTCTCTCTCGGCAACGCGTTTATTCACAGTACCGAAAATAGGATGCCTCGGCTGCCTTCCGTCTGAACACACCGCCTGATAGAGATTGCAGCCTCATCTCCGATACCACTCGCTAGGCCGTATATAAAAATCGTGTCTGCCTGTTCACGAAATGAATATCCTACCATGTTTGAACAGAGCATTTCAGTTACCACGCTACCAGTAGAACGTGTACACAATGGACACGATGAAGACAGACGAACGACGTACGTAAACATGTCTCCCTGGCAACACAACGGCGTCTCTGAAACAATGAGTAAAAGGGTGCATAGATAAGTGAAGCTCTTGCGTTGCACCGGGAATAACGCTGAAAGTCATCTGTCATTAACACCTCGAAACCGAAGGATTATCGTTTTGATGCGGCCCGCCACGAATTCCTTTCCTGTGCTAACCTCTTCATCTCAGAGTAGCACTTGCAACCTACGTCCTCAATTATTTGCTTGACGTATTCCAATCTCTGTCTTCCTCTACACTTTTTGCCCTCTACAGCTCCCTCTAGTACCATGGAAGTCATTCCCTCATGTCTTAGCAGATGTCCTATCATCCTGTCCCTTCTCCTTATCAGTGTTTTCCACATATTCCTTTCCTCTCCGATTCTGCGTAGAACCTCCTCATTCCTTACCTTATCAGTCCACCTAATTTTCAACATTCGTCTATAGCACCACATCTCAAAGGCTTCGATTCTCTTCTGTTCCGGTTTTCCCACAGTCCATGTTTCACTACCATACAATGCTGTACCCCAGACGTACATCTTCAGAAATTTCTTCCTCAAATTAAGGCCGATATTTGATATTAGTAGACTTCTCTTGGCCAGAAATGCCTTTTTTGCCATAGCGAGTCTGCTTTTGATGTCCTCCTTGCTCTGTCCGTCATTGGCTATTTTACTGCCTAGGTAGCAGAATTCCTTAACTTCATTGGCTTCGTGACCATCAATCCTGATGTTAAGTTTCTCGCTGTTCTCTATTCTACTACTTCTCATTACCTTCGTCTTTCTCCGATTTACTCTCAAACCATACTGTGTACTCATTGGACTGTTCATTCCGTTCAGCAGATCATTTAATTCTTCTTCACTTTCACTCAGGATAGCAATGTCATCAGCGAATCGTATCATTGATATCCTTTCACCTTGTATTGTAACTCCACTCCTGAACCTTTCTTTTATTTCCATCATTGCTTCCTCGATGTACAGATTGAAGAGTAAGGGCGAAAGGCTACAGCCTTGTCTTACACCCTTCTTAATACGAACACTTCGTTCTTGATCGTCCACTCTTATTATTCCCTCTTGGTTGTACATATTGTATATGACCCGTCTCTCCCTATAGCTTACCCTTACTTTTTTCAGAATCTCGAACAGCTTGCACCATTTTATATTGTTGGACACTTTTTCCAGGTCGACAAATCCTATGAAAGTGTCTTGATTTTTCTTTAGCCTTGCTTCCATTATTAGCCGTAACGTCAGAATTGCCTCTCTCATCCCTTTACTTTTCCAAAGCCAAACTGATCTTCACCTAGCGCATTCTCAATATTCTTTTCCATTCTCCTGTATATTATTCTTGTAAGCAGCTTCGATGCATGAGCTGTTAAGCTGATTGTGTGATAATTCTCGCACTTGTCAGCTCTTGCCGTCTTCGGAATTGTGTGGATGATGCTTTTCCGAAAGTCAGATGGTCTGTCGCCAGACTCATATATTCTACACACCAACGTGAATAGTCGTTTTGTTGCCACTTCCCCCAATGATTTTAGAAATTCTGACGAAATGTTATCTATCCCTTCTGCCTTATTTGACCGTAAGTCCTCCAAAGCTCTTTTAAATTCCGATTCTTATATTGGATCCCCTATCTCTTCTAAATCGACTCCTGTTTCTTCTTCTATCACATCAGACAAATCTTCGCCCTCATAGAGGCTTTCAATGTATTCTTTCCTCTGCATTTCCATGATGAAATCTAATTGAAATCTTCCCGTATCTCCCGGCGTTTTCCAAGTATACCTCCTCCTCTTGCGATTCTTGAAACAGGGTATTCGCTATTACTAGCTGAAACTTGTTACAGAACTCAATTAGTCTTTCTACCAAGCCCATATTCTTCTGTAACCTTTTCTTCTACTCCTTCCCCTACAACTGCATTCCAGTCGCCCATGACTATTAGATTTTCGTCCCCCTTTACATACTGCATTACCCTTTCAATATCCTCATACACTTTCTCTATCTGTTCATCTTCAGCTTGCGATGTCGGCATGTATACCTGAACTATCGTTGTCGGTGTTGGTCTGCTGTCGATTCTGATTAGAACAACCCGGTCCCTGAACTGTTCACAGTAACACACCCTCTGCCCTACCTTCCTATTCATAACGAATCCTACACCTGTTATACCATTTTCTGCTGCTGTTGATATTACCCGATACTCATCTGACCAGAAATCCTTGTCTTCCTTCCACTTCACTTCACTGACCCCTACTGTATCTAGATTGAGCCTTTGCATTTCCCTTTTCAGATTTTCTAGTTTCCCTACCACGTTCAAGCTTCTGACATTCCACGCCCCGACTCATAGAACGTTATCCTTTCGTTGATTATTCAATCTTTTTCTCATGGTAACATCTCCCTTGGCAGTCCCCTCCCTGAGATCTGAATGGGGGACTATTCGGGAATCTTTTGCCAATGGAGAGATCATCATGACACTTCTTCAATTACAGGCCACATGTCCTGTGGATACACGTTACGTGTCTTTAATGCAGTGGTTTCCATTGCCTTCTGCATCCTCATGCCGTTGATAATTGCTGATTCTTCCGTCTTTAGGGGCAATTTCCCATACCTAGGACAAGAGAGTGCCCTGAACCTCTATCCGCTCCTCCGCCCTCTTTGACAAGGCCGTTGGCAGAATGAGGCTGACTTCTTATGCCGGAAGTCTTCGGCCCCCAACGCTGATTATTTATCAAAATTTAGTCAGTGGCGGGGATCGAACCCGGGACCTAAGACGTTTTGATTATGAATCAAAGACGCTACCCCTAGTCCACGGGTCTAGGTACGTACGGTTATATGAACATATTTTGTTTTGGTGTCGGGAATCTGTCCCCAAAGTTTGTTAAAATAGTTTGGAAAAGCCCTGTAGATAAGCTTTTAGAATTTGGTATTGTAGGAGCTATTAAGGCGCTAGGCTAACGTTGATTCAGACATACGTTAAAACAAATTTATTAATAAACAATTCTTATTCGACAGTTACTAAAATACATACTGTTCTACCTCTTTTACTTTTTTCTTCTGTTAAATGGTAGCCATTACTAGGCTTATTCTTAATTGATAATATTTACACTGATTCAACGTCAAGAGTAAAATATCGGTGATACAGTAGTGTCAGATTTGAGCCCAAAGCTATTATAACATCACTTAAAAGTTTCAACTCAAGCTCGATAACTACCTGTGATAAAAAATTTAAAATCGCCTATGCTATCTTAAAAAGGCACCTAGTAACTCTTAAACAAATTTATAGTAACATACCTAAACACGATATTCAGATAAATCCATTTTGTCAAAGGCACTTCAAATACACAAAAACAATGTACAGAGTGACCCCCTTGCCACACGTTTTGTGGTGCACACCAGTTTTTCTCGTGCCACAATTTAAAATTTGATCGTTCTATGTGCAGGGGGACCAACCAATTTCAAAACACGTTTAGGTGAAAAACTCCTTCAGATGGACTCCAAATTAAGAGATGTGAGTAATTGGATTACAAAAAGTAATTACTAAACTCATGAACAGATCTGCAGTATTAGAATTCATCCATTGCTGTCTGAATGGATATACAGAGCTGTAATCTTACAAACTTATTTCACTTTACATGTCAGTGTTGCACCCACTTCCTGGCAATACAGTACACACATAATTAAATCGGTGTGCTAACCGCTGGTCCCACACATGCATACAAAATGATGGCCCCCACCATGGTAAACTCAATGAGAACCTAGCAACATTAACACTAAAAGCAAACAAATGACCAGTCACCCAATAGTGGAAACAATGGCGTCCTTCAAGGGCAGATTGAATCACAATTTTGCAAGACAAATAACTAAACCATGCAGATGTACTCAATAATAACGTTATTCAGCTTCACGAGGAGTTATCCAGTACTCGTGTGTAAATGCAAACAGGGCACAGCGACTGTATAGTGACGGCTGCACAGACTTCCAACCGTCACTTTAACTGCCGAACTCCTTCAGGCAACACCTGTACTGTGCAACTGAAGCTTTCATGCATGAAACAATGAAGCTCTTCTCCAAAATGAAGCTTTCCACACAACGACACTCAACTACAAACAGGCCGTGCTATCACTCCAGATGCGGTCGAGTCGATTTCCGAAACACACACAGGCTGCTCCCAACACAGGGCCACGCTCGACACCTGCCTTGTGCAGCTGCTATGGCGCGCGCAGGATGCCGTGGCCTCTAGGTGCACAGTTATCTGCGGAAGCATGAAGACAACGGCAGTGGCGGGGAGTCGCTCGTAGCGCTGTAGGGGAAACGCCGAGCGCTGGAGGGGAAGTGCCGTTCTAAACTGAAGCCTAAGCTCACATTTTTTGTAAATATTATATGACGCCCCTCCACGCTCACACTTGCACGGTGACCATTTCGTTAGTTCCTAGAAATAACTCCGCCGAAAATGCAGCTACGTATTTCCGCCTGGCTCGTTAACCATATGTACATTTCAGAGCTTCCTGGATGTAAGCGTTGAATATAACAGGAGAGAGAGCACATCATTGCCTTACCCCTTTTCTAATATTTGCTTCTTGTTCATAGCCACCGAGACAAAAGAAGATCTAGAGGAAGTCCTCAGGAAAATGGAAAAAATTCTATGCAATCAGTATGAAAGGAGAATAAACAAGAAAAAGACTAAAGTGATGGTATGCAGTACAGGAGCAGAATATGAACCTCTGAGAATGAGAATTGGAAGAGAGGAGCTGGAAGTTATACATGAATCTACTTACCTGGGAAGCAAAATCACAAGAGATGGTAGAAGCCCAAAAGAACTTGCGACCAGAATACAAAAGGCCAAAATTGCATTTCATCGGAGAAGGAACTTACATCTACATCTACATCCACACTCCGCAAGCCACCTGACGGTGGGTGGCGGAGGGTACCTTGAGTACCTCTATCGGTTCTCCCATATATTCCAGTCTCGTATTGTTCGTGGAAAGAAGGATTGTCGGTATACTTCTGTGTGGGCTCTAATCTCTCTGATTTTATCCTCATGGTCTCTTCACGAGATATACGTAGGAGGGAGCAATATACTGCTTGACTCTTTGGTGAAGGTATGTTCTCGAAACTTCAACAAAAGCCCGTACCGAGCTACTGAGCGTCTCTCCTGCAGAGTCTTCCACTGGAGTTTATCTGTCATCTGTGTAACGCTTTCGCGATTACTAAATGATCCTGTAACGAAGCGCGCTGCTCTCCATTGGATCTTGTCTATCTCTTCACGAGCAACAACATCAGTCTGAAAATAAGGAAACGTATCATGAAAGGTTTCGTTTGGAGTGTGGCCCTAAATGGATGTGAAACTTGGACAATTGGAAGAGAAGAGAGAAGACGGCTAGAGGCCCTTGAGACGTGGTGCTATGGAAGGTTGAAGAAGATCAGCTGGAGAGAAAAAGTAACAAATGAAGAGGTGCTTAGAAGAGTAAAAGAAACCAGATCTTCGTGGAGGCACATCCAAACAAGAAGAGACAAACTTGTAGGGCACATCCTACGACACAACAACATCATTCGAACTATAGCACAAAAAGCGATTGAGGGAAGAAATCGGCGGGGGCGACCAAGGATATTATACATGCAACAGATCATGAATGACGTTGGATGTAACACATATGTGGAAATGAAGAGGAAGGCAGGCAGAAGAGAGGAATGGCGCTCTGCTGCAAACCAATCTCAGGCTTGAACACCAAAAGAAAGAAGAAATTTCAGAGAAGCGTCATGAGTGACGAATTTCGGATAAAACTTAGACATTTCTCCAGTCGCCATTTCAAACTCTGCTTCTTTTGAAAAAACACAGATGAGTTTACACTATGTCACCTCACTGACACGTTGTGAAGACACAACTGCGGGAGAGGATTCTGAAATGGTACTTAATTAAGTTTATTAAGAGAGGAACTGAGGAAAAGTAAAGACAGAAGCTTATGAAAAAGCACATGTTCGGTACAAAAAATGTGTAGTGCCTTTGCATATTTTTTTTTCCAAAACCCATAGAATTTCTAGTTTCACCAGCTATCGATGGTACTTAAAAAAACATTCTTTTGCCGAAAAAGTATGTAGTTGTTGGAATAACACAGTTGATATTGAAGTTAAACATAATAACGACATAGTAAAATACTCTCCTGTTTGTGTACTGTCATTACACAATTAATTTCCAAAACTTTAGAATGTATTACCATAGACCTTTAAAGGCAGAAGATCAACAAGGAATCTTAAAAAAATCAAAAATTCAATTAAGATAGCAATAAAATAATTTAAAACTCAAAAGGCAACATATACAAGGTACAACAAAAATGGATGAGGGCTACAATTAAATTTCAAAACTTCACAATATATTAATATAGACCTTTGAAGGCAGAAGGCCAGCATGTTTAACAACAATAAATCTTAAAAATCAACAAGATAGAAATCCAGTTAGCAATAAAATAATTTATAGAAATAACATTTACAAGGTGTAATACCAGTGGCTGAGGGCCACAATCAAACTTCATAATTTCAAAATATATTACCACAATTTTTAAAAGCAGAAGGCCACAATGTTTAAGCTTGAGAGATAAATTTAAAAAAAATTAATTTTGCAACAATTTAAGAAACAAACAATAACCACAAGCTTAAAATTTAAAATAGCTGACAACAGATGATTAAACACCGGTGGCACTCAGAGGCTTCCACGGAGGACGACCTGCCCTCGTTCACTTAGGTGAGAAAGGTGGTGAGCCCAACTGTAATTGATCCGTCGGTACCCATCCGGGGACGGGTAGCCACAGACCGACCGACACAACTTGCTTCCCGTCAATCAGTACATGAGAACCCAAACAGAAAATGTTACAAACGTGATAATCCACAATGGAGTACGTATTTGCTGTCAAAATTACACACCATGTTGGACAGTGACAACAGGTGAGGAAAGGATGCTGCCTGAAATTACGTCAGTGCCCAGGGAAGGTAACCAGAACACTAACGGCCACAAGAGAGAAAATTCCACTGCTGCAGCCAAATCGTAGTCGACCAAAATAGTTAGTTGCACCGCATGGTGGCTAAATCTCAGCAGTAGAACAACTCGATGTTGCTCATCAGAAAAACCTCCCCAACAGCAAACCGCCGAAGCGAACCACCACAACATGAATATACGTGGCTTGGGTTGTTGAAACAACTATTCAAGTTTGACGTCCTGACTCGGCGAACCACGAAGCTCGTAGCGATCGGACAGCTCCACACACGCTCCAACACTGCGCAGGGACTGCCAGCGGCCCCAGCCGACTGCACCACACGGAGAACTTCCCTCGTCCGCAACAACCGACCGACTCACTCCAGATCCCCTTGCCGGAAACTGTATGCACCAAATCAAAGATGGTACACGGCGCAAATATCGATACACATCACTGCTGCCACACTTAGAAGGAAGAAGAACCATGACGTAACCGCGACAAGGGCGGGGAACCAAACACAGATAAACAGCGAAGTTCACGAAAACGCACAGTTGGGAGTGAGCGCGGCTCACACACGTTTTCTAATCTCATGCAGTGTCTTACTTTCACGTGAATATCACAATAACTATGCCGCTTAACGAAAAGATGGGTACATCATTAGGAGCCTAAACTACAAAGCTATAAATAAAGCAAAAATGGATTGTTTTTTTACTGAAGAGATTCATTGCAATCGTTTCAGAAAGACTGCAGTGTGCGCACCTCGATTTTGTCATCGATGAGCGGCCGAAAGGTGGAAACACTTGTCGGCCTCCCCTACCGAACAAACGAATGAACGCCCCCAGCGCTATGGACGACAACTGGTCACTGCGCGTTGGACACCGTATCCTGCATGACGTGCAACTCAAAGACTCTATCAAATGGCTCTGAGCACTATGGGACTTAACTTCTAAGGTCATCAGTCCCCTAGAACTTAGAACTACTTAAACCTAACTAACCGAAGGACAACACACACATCCATGCCCGAGACAAGTTGGAACCTGCGACGGTAGCGGTAGCGCGGTTCCAGACTGTAGCGCCTAGAACCGCTCGGCCACCACGGCCGCCAAAAGACTCCATTCCTGCCCGAGCCACCCTGCCTCCCGAATCATATTCACACGACGAGACTCTCTGGTTATGAGATTCTACACAAACAGCGATTACACCAGAGAGGCATAAAGTAGAACAATACGAAACTCTTGCGGAAGGTTTCGACACCTGGCACAGAATTTAACCATAGTCGGCCATTCATTTTATCGCTTTCTTACAGAACGCATAGATACTTAATCGGTCTGACAGTGCTCCACGAACACTGTATTCGAATGTTACATGTTTGATTTTCCTTCTCAACTGTATTTTTTCCACATGTAAGGCAGGCTGCATTCATGACAACGAACAAAACTTGTATGCCAGTATCGTATATTCTCCTGCAGTCACTCAACAACGACACTCTCACGTTCACTGCAGCGTCATCAGTCAACAGCCTCAGATTTCTGCTCACCCTCTCCGTCAGGTCATTTACGTTTGTCGTGGAGACCAAGAGCCGTACCATCACAATTTCCCTGACGACACCCTTGTCTCTGATGAACACGCAATGTCCAGGAAAAAGTACTGCGTTCTATTACTTACAAACTCTTCTTTCGAGCCACTCACATATCAGAAAAACTTACTCCGTAAATTCGGACGTTCAAAAACACTCCGCTCTGTGACAGCTGGTGAAACTGTCTCCTGAGTTTTAGGAGCTAGTTCTGTTTCGAAAGAACGACGAGGGAAGAAAACCGTAGTGAAGTTCTCTTTAGTAGATCTGTTACATTTTATTTCTGCCAATAAAACACAGTCTTTGGTTTGCCTTTACCACACTTCCTATCTGTTCTTTCCAATTTAAGTTGTTGATTATTGTAATGCCTAGGTATTTAGGTGAATTTACGGCACTTAAATTCTGCTGATTTATCGTGTAATCGAAATTTAATGCATTCCTTTTAGCATACATCTGCATGACCTCAAACTTTTCATTATTTAGGTTCAATTGCACCGTACAAATATCTTTTCTAAATCGTTTTGTATTTTCTTTTGATTTTCTGATGACTTTATTAGACAAAAAAAGACATCATCATCTGCGAAAAACCTAAGACTGCTGCTCAGGTTGTCTTCTATCATGTACACAGATAAAGAACAATAGAGCGTCTGTAAGACTACCTTGAGAAACGCCAGAAATCAGTTCCGTTTTATTAGATGACTTTGTGTCAGTTCTCTATGAAAGATCGCCAATCCCCGAGATTTTGCGTTCGTTTAAATTTCCCATGTTTATTTTTTTATACTAAAGCGCCAAAGAAACTGGTCTAAGCATACGTGCTCAAATAAAGAGATATGTAAAGAGACAGAACTGACAACAAGTGCCTGGCGCAGTTGTTAGATCGGTTACTGCTTCTACAATGGCACGTTATTAAGATTTAAGTGAGTTTGAACGTGGCATTATAGTCGACGCACGAGGGATGGGACATAGTATCTCCGAGGTACCGATGATGTGGGGACCATTTCACGAGTGCACCGTGAATATCAGGCATCAGGTAAAACGTCTCTCTGCGATGCTCTGGTTGCCCCCCAAAAGAAACTAAATGTCAGCTCTGCTTGGAAAGTTACAGATGCCATTTTGAACGCTACGTATAGCACCGACACCTGTTGAAACTTCATGAAACAATAAGGTATGAAGTGGAAATAATCCACGGTGCCTCACAACAAATTCCTCATTATTTTCAGCCGTAACTGGCCGAGAAAAGAAATCTGTTGCATTATTTATTGAACGTCCCTCGTACTTTCTGAAACACTCAGAGATCCTATCACTGGACTCGAAGATAATCACCGATAACAGCACATACATTTATACAACGCCCCTCGTGTTAATAACAGCAAAAGCTGACCCTACTGGAGATACTTGAAATTAATAAACGTACGACGTACTATGTCAGATTACTTTTAAAAGGCTGAATATTCCTTCATCATCCGAATATTAAACAGCAATTCTAAGTCTGTTTTCATCGCTTGTTAAATATAACGACATCCAATTAAAACTTTACACGAGGGTAAGCCATTGTTTATTTGTTGTTATATCTTCGCAATTTTCAAGCTGATAGGTTAGTTTCGTTATCGCTGCTGTGCTGTTAATCATGGCTGCTCCGCTGTCTATTTGCACCATAGAAGAGCAACGTTCAGTGATCCGTTTTTTGCGGTCGGAAGGCGTATCAGTGGCCGAAATTCATCGGTACAGTACGGAAACAGAGTTTTGCCACAACGGAGTGTCTACGAATGGACTGAAAAATTCCGAAATGCTCGCACAAGTGTTACGTACGATGAAGGAGCCGGACGACCGTTCCGTGACAAATTAAGAAACCATTGAGCGTTCACCTGAAATGATTCTCTTAGACTGACAATTAACTATTGACGAAGTGGCACAAAAATGGTTCAAATAGCTCTGAACACATCTGAGGTCATCAGTCCCCTAGAACTTAGAACCACTTGAACCTATCTAACCTAAGGACATCACAAAGCCGGCCGGAGTGGCCGTGCGGTTCTAGGCGCTACAGCCTGGAGCCGAGCTACCGCTACGGTCGCAGGTTCGAATCCTGCCTCGGGCATGGATGTGTGTGATGTCCTTAGGTTACTTAGGCTTACTTAGTTCTAAGTTCTAGGCGACTGATGGCCTCAGAAGTTAAGTCGCATAGTGCTCACAGCCATTTGAACCATTTGACATCACACACATCCATGCCCGAGGCAGGATTCGAGCCTGCGTCCGTAGCGGTCGCGTGGTTTTTGACTGAAGCGCCTAGAACCGCTCGGCCACACCGGCCGGCGATGTGGCACATTGCCTGCAAATTAGTCACGGTTCTGCCTACGAAATTGTCCACAGCAGACTTTGGTTTCGTAAAGTTCGTGCATGATGGGTCCCAAAACAACTCAACAGTTGCATAATCAAACGCGCTTCGACATCTGCAAGAAACATTTGGATCGCTGTGGTAACGAAGGGGACAACTTGTTAGATAGGATAATTACTGGTGACGAAGCATGGATCCATTATTACGAGTCGGAGAGTAAACGGAAGAGCATGGAATGGAAACATCCAAATTCTCGGTGCAAGAAAAAGTTCAAGACCCAAACGTCCTCAGTAAAACTGATGCTTACGGTTTGGGGCGCACAAGATCCAGTACTGGAACATTATGGGGAAAGGGCAGAACAATAAACAGTGTACGTTGCAATTCGAAGCAAACACCGAGGATTGCTGTTCAAAAGGTGTTGTATTGTAGCAACACAATGTCCGCATACCGCTGCCCACACTGCTCAAATGCTCCAGGAACTCAAATTTGAAGTACTGGATCATCCTCCATATAGTCACGATCTTGCCCCTTCTGACTATCACTTGTTCGGTCCTTTCACACAGGCATTAAGGGGCCGTCGATTTGTCTCGACCGAAGCAGTAAGCGGTGCATTCCTGGCTCACAGCTCAACCGAGAACCTTCTTTTGTGAGGGCATCAGGCAGCTTGTACAAAGTTGAACCAAGTGTGTTAAAATGCAAGGAGACTATATCGAAAAATGATGTTCTTCTAAGTTTCCTATTTATTTACTTTGCGGATAATAACTGACTTACCCTCGTAGTACCTTCCTTCGAAAACACACTATATCGCATTTTTTTTGCCTTCAGTACCTGTATGAGTAATATATATGTAACTCGCACATTATTTTATCTGTGGTTACTACATCCAGTGGTCACCTGAAGATTTCTTAAAAAGTAGAAACACGATACTTGACCAAATGAATATTTGGCAGGACATCAGGAAAGTGTCCCATATTTAATACTTTCGTCATGTTCCTTCAAGTACCAACGGAAATTACAGTTAACTATGATTAAAACTTTATGAAGACACCTCGCCTATTGACTGGAAAGAATCGAAAATGTTTTTGTGGTTGCAATAAACGATTTCTAGTATTTTCTCCCAATTTCCACAGTTCTAAGCTGCACGTATTGCCATTACACTCCGAACAGTTTCATACACCGAGTTAATGTTTGATAGTAATGGCGACGATCCTTTGCGCGCTGCAGTTGGCAGCTCTGTTTCTCCCTCGCGCCAAACAGCCTGGCCGGCGACTTCCCTAAAGCCCGCACCGGTTCAGCCCGCATGGTGATGTATGTGCTGTTAATGGCCCCTCGTGTTTGCCGGGTATTTCAATCGCGCTATGCAAATTCCTACCAAGCGCGCGCCCTGGGCATTTTTACTTTTTTACTTTTTTGTATCCTGTCCGCGGCCGCCATCAGAATCTCCTGCATTGCAGAAAGCGTCGGAGTAAATTACATATGCGTCACACATTTACGGTATAATAAACTCTTTTGACATTCAGATTTGCTCAAAGAGTTTTTGAAACTCTCTATTTTGGATCACACCACGCCCTACAGTCTGCTTTTATTTCGTCGTCCTGCTCATTTCCTGTGACGACGATTCCCGAGCAATGTTTTCTGCCATCCAGAACGTTCGTTCCGCCATTCTGCAAGAAACAAAAAGCCAACATTTTGTACATATGGAATTAATACAGAGTTGAATTCCAAGAATGATATTTCCTACAGGTTTCTAATGACTTTCGCATACCAGCAGTATTCCGGAAAATATGTTGCCCTTGAATGGAAAACTTATACGTTGGTACAGACAATTTGTTTAATTATAAAATATGTTGATTTCTGTAGCGAAAGAGTGGAAATTTTGCATACATACCGTGTAATCCGATAAAACTTTAAATGTAGTTTTCTTTCAACCGTTTAGTATACATCCAGTGCCATAAATTACATCTCAGGAAGCTATAACTGGGAAACACGTTCTGCTATTTATAGTCGAAATGAAACAGTTCACCATATTGAGATCTACAATTTCAGTTATTTTTAGAAATAAATTAAATTTATCTGCTATACATTCGATAATACGTAAGATATATTTCCTGCAGTATGTTGCTGGCAATTATGGCAGTTCTAAATTTTTGTAACTACACACATCAAAAAAAGTTTTCATCGACTCGGTTCCAAGGGTTCCGGAACACGTACAGAAAATTGGAATAAAGATCGACATACACATCACTTCCGCCGATTTTATTGCTCATGAAAACCACACATTGCATGTTATACCACCATACGGCGAGACCTTCAGTGGTGGTGGTCCATATTGCTGTACACAGTGGTACCTCTAATGCCCAGTGGCACGTCCTCTTGCACTAATGCATGCCTGTATTCGTCGTGCCATAGTATCCACAAGTTCATCAAGGCACTGCTGGCCCAGATTGTCCCAATTCTCAACGGCGATTCGGCGTAAACCCTCAGAGTAGTTGTTGGGTCGCGTCATCCATAAACAGCCCTTTTCAATCTATCCCAGGCATGTCGATAGGTTTCATGCCTGGAGAACATGCTGGCTACTCTAGTCGAGAGATGTCGTTATCCTGAAGGGAGGCATTCACAAGATGTGCACGATGGGGGCGCGAATTGTCGTCCATGAAGACGAATGCCTCGCCAAGATGCTGCCAATATGGTTTCACTATAGGTCGTATCCCACAGCCATTACAGTGCCTTCCATGACTACCATCGGCGTACGTCGGCCCCACAAAATGCCACCCCAAAACAACAGGGAACCTCGACCTTGCTGCACTCTCTGGACAGTGTGTCTAAGGTGTTCAGGCTGAACAGGTTGCCTTCAAACACGTCTCCAATGATTGTCTGGTTGAAGGCATATGCGACACTCATCGGTGAAGAGGACGTGATGCCAGTCCTGAGTGGTCCATTCGGTATGTTGTTGGGCCCATCTCTACCATTTGCGCACAGTTTGAGTCGTAACACGAAGTCCTGTGGCTGCACGAAAAGCATGATTCAACATGGTGGCGTTACTGTCAGGGTTTCTCGGAGCCATAATCCGCAGGTAGCGGTCATCCACTGCAGTGGTAGCCCTTGGATGGCCTGAGTGAATGTCAGCGACAGTTCCTGTCTTTCTGTATCTCCTCCACGTCCCAACAACATCGCTTTCGTTCACTCCAGGACACCTGGACACTTCCCTTGTTGAGAGCGCTTCCTGGCACAAAGTAACATTGCGAACTCGATCGAGTCGCGGTATTGACCGTCTAGGCACGGTTGAAGTACAGGCAACATGAATCGTGTACCTCTGTCGTGATGATATGACTGGAACTTATCGGCTGTTTTATCCACTTAGTCTCATAGGCGCTGCTCATGCATGGCTGTTTAAACGTTTTGGCAGGTTTAGTGACATCCCTGAACAGTCAAAGGAACTGTGTCTGTGATACTATAACCACAGTCAGCGTTTAAGGGGCTCCGGAAAGGCTCAAAATCATGAAAAGTTCAATTTTTACTTTTTTGCGTTTTCTGAATCTGCAGACTATTACCTTTTAATAGATATATAATTAATTCAATTCCGAAGACTACAACTATTTTAAAAAAATTTTTGAAATGTGTTCAACATGGGCGTGACCCACTGTGGTGCTGTTAACTGCTGTCAAATGGTGTTATTATTAACGTCCGTGTTCATCAGGTACATTTTAGTGATGTGAGATAAAGTATGTGTTGTGGCTAACCTGTGATGGTTCAATATATATCGCTGGTGTGATTGTCGATTGTTTCATGTTTATTTACTCTGTCGTTATCTCGAAAATATTCGTAATTAATTCTGTTTCTTGAGTCTCTGTTTTGTTGAAGTATAATAATGACTAAAAGTAAAGTTATTAGAAATCCTCTGAAGGCTTTTAAGAAAAGGAGAAATGTTGGAAAGCCAAAGGTATGTGTTATTACTGTAAACAATAAAGACGATGAAATCCCCAACATAGCTTGTGTCCCAAAGAAGAATACAGTTGGTGTAAATATAACAAAGGATTGCTAACTGGTGAAGTGTACACTCATAAGCATAGTCTGCCTCATGCAATAATGGAGGTGATAAAACCTATTTTCAGAGACTTAGCAGCACCTGAACTGTTGAAAAAGTGTATTCACGGAAAAACTCAAAACCCCAATGAAAGTGTAAATAGTGTTATATGGTCGAGAATCCCCAAGACTGTATTTGTTGGAATAGAAACACTTCACTTTGGTGTGTATGATGCTGTTGCGACTTTCAATGATGGCAACATTGTAAGGTGCAAGGTATTTAGAAATATGGGAATGAAGATAGGTTCTAACATGGTACGAGCGATGCTTGCTTTAGACAAGGAACGCCTTCGGGCTGCAGACAGGGCTGTAAAGAGTCTAGAAATACAAGCAAGAGTAAACAGGAGGAGGAACAAGAGGAAGCTGGAGAAGGAGTTTGCAGAGGATGAAGATAATCCATCCTATGGACCTGGAATGCACTAAAAAGTTAATCCAATCTTTGTCGCTCGATTCCCAAAACTTTTATTTTCTCATACTAATTACATGTTTTCTAAGGATCTTCCAAACATATTTGTTTCAAACTTTCAGTAAATGTTACACAGTACATTCTAGATAATTTAACACAGCCTTTTTCCAAAAAACTGTATATTTTTGAATATATAAATAAAAAATTGCAAAAAAATGTTGTGAATTTTCATTACAATTGAAAAAAAATCATCTTTAATAACTGAACTAAAATTTTGTAAAATCCCTGTGTTAAGTTGTAGCCCATATTCCAATAAATAATCTGTAAAAAGTTCAACTTCCTACCTCAAATACTTTGTGAGGAAAGATGTAATTTATAAGCGTTATTTTAACATTGCAAGTATAGGGCGTTCCGGAGCCCCTTAACTTCAGGAGTTCTGGGAACTCAGGTGATGCAAAACTTTTTATGATGTGTGTAATTCACTAACTACCAGTCATCGATTATGAAATCCGGGGTCTGAGGTGAAACGTCCATTGGTTGCCAATCTTAGTTCCGAATATCGATTCAGAAGTGGCTTTCTGGGCCAACGGCGCTGTCACAGTGCTGACACAAGTTCCCATCAAACCACCGACGTTTCGCACAGTCGAGCTTGCCTAGCGCTTGGTTGGGTAGCCTCCCGGATCGTGAGGCCATTGCAGGAGCTGCTTGAGAAGTATCACCTCTGGTGACGGAAACTGACAACGGATGGAAGAACGGTGTGCTGATCACATGCCGCTCCATATCTACATCCAGTGACGCCTATAGAATAAGGATGACAAGGCGGTCGGTCGGTCCCGCTGGACCTTCAAAAGCTTGTTCGAACGGAATTTAGATTAGTTTTTGTGATATTCTAGAAAGTGATGATATGCGGTTGTTGCAGAAACCAATTACGACTACCAGATAAGGGGACAGAGAAGTTGAAACGGAATTAATAGCGACAATGCACCAGTGATTAATAGTGCGCTTCCGGGTGTTCTGCAGAGTTGTTCTTTCCACTTTAGGCACAATATTTCGACCAGCGGCACATCCACCTTCCACAGGTGCTGCGAGTTCTGCAATTAAGTCTACTCGTTGCCTGGGCACTCCCACCAGATTGCGAACTATTGTTGATCTCACGCGACTGCTTATAGCCAAGTTCGATTGTCGACGCCCTCTTTTGTTTTTGGGAGCCCGCATTGATACTCTGTTAACCGCATACGTTCTCAGCGTTTCCCATCTTTGGTGGACGTCAAGGCCGACGAGATTTTAACAAACTGAATTGCCGGACCCAAGCAGTATTTAATCTGAAACGTCCCTTCCTGTTTATTAGGTTTCCCGACATCTTTATGTCGATAGATTCATTAATTATGCTGTGCCAGGTACTTGGTATTTGTACCACAATACTGAAGTTTATGTTCGAGGTTGTGCTCGGCGACCTAATTTGATTCGTTGTTTTAGTCGAGTAGGTAGCTGATGTTCCTTGTACCTGGTGATCAAAAAGTCAGTATAAATCTGAAAACTTTATAAACCACGCAATAATGTAGATAGAGAAGTAAAAATTGACACACATGCTTGGAATGACATGGGGTTTTATTAAAACAAAAAAAAAACAAAGTTCACAAAATGTCCGACAGGTGGCGCTGGACTGCAAGACGTCAGTAATTGCGCATGACAACCGTGTATAAAAGGAGCTGTAATGAGAGAGAGAATCAGATGCACCAGCAGTCGCAGCATGTTGACGTTACCTGAAAAGGCGCTTTTAGTGAAGCTGTATTATCAGAATGGGGAATGTGCTAGTTCAGCGTTACGATCCTATCGCCATAGGAAGGGGATTCGAACTGGTAAAGGTCCGTTGACAAATGCAACTGTGGCAAGAATGATTTCGAAGTTGGAAGCCACGGGTTGATTAGACGGTCGACCCCGTAGTGGCCGATCGAGCACAAGGCGTAATGCTGCTGAGACAGTTCAGGAAGAAATGGAGACTGTAGCGGGTTCGTCTATGCACGGGGAAGAATCGCTCGTAAAGTCGCAAGTCGCACCGGCATTCCATACACTATTGTTTGGTTGGCACTTAGGCGTACCCTCCGATGCTATCCGTACAAAATCCATCGACATCATAAACTGTTACCTGGCGATTTAGTGAAGCGGAGGGCATTTGCGGTGTAGGCGTTTCAAAAGATGACGATTGGTTGAGTAACGGGTTGTGGACCGACGAAGCTCATTTCACGCTCTGAGGGTCTGTCAGCGCCCACAACTGCGGAATTTGGGCTACCGAAAAGCCTAGAACTGTCGTGGAAGCTCCATTGCACGACGAGAAATTCACGGTATGGATTGGATTTACCACATCTACCGTTATCGGGCCTTTTTTCTTCGAGGAAATGCGTGATTCTGGTTTTGTATCTGCTATCGTGACGGGTGAGAGGTACGCCGATATGTTACAGAATCGCATCATCCCCAGCCTGGCTGATAAACACCTGCTGGAACGTACGATGTTTATGCAGGATGGCGCTCCACCCCATATTGCTAGACGCGTGAAAGATCTCTTGCGCGCGTCGTTTGGTGATGATCGCGTGCTCAGCCGCCACTTTCGTCATGCTTGGGCTCCCAGGTCCCCAGACCTCAGTCCGTGCGATTACTGGCTTTGGGGTTACCTGAAGTCTTAAGTGTATCGTGATCGACCGACATCTCTAGGGATGCTGAAAGACAACATCCGACGCCAATGCCTCACCATAACTCCGGACATTGTTTACAGTGCTGTTTACATTATTCCTCGACTACAGCTATTGTTGACGAATGGTGGTGGACATATTGAGCAATTCATATAAAGAACGTCAACTTTGCTTTGTCTTACTTTGTTATGCTAATTATTGCTATTCTGATTAGATGAAGCGCCATATGTCGGACATTTTTTGAACTTTTGTATTTTTTTGGTTCTAATAAAACTCCGTGTCATTCCAAGCATGTGTGTCAATTTGTACCTTTCTATATTATTCCGTGATTTATTCAGTTTTCAAATTTATACTGACTTTTTGATCACCCAGTGTCTGTCTTCGATGCTCTGATAGTTATCCTCAAAGTAAGACATCCCACATTCACTGGCAATGCGATACACAAGGTGTCCGAGACCTAGACCATCTGTAACATTGAATACAACACTTCATATCTTAGTTGAAGGGAGCGACATACACTGAATATGACAGTCTAATTAATGAGTTTCAATAAATATGGCTATCTGAAATGACCATTTAGTGCAGGAGCGATCTATAATTCTGTATTGTAATCTTCTTTTGAGAACAAATTTGTTTCCCAAGATACCTATGTTACAGTTACTGCATGGTTAATTTCGGCAATATATACTGCCATCTTCAGAGTCATAAAACTGGGTGGAGGTAATTCATCATACAGCGCTTAAACCAGCCGTCACACGAGGAATACACAATTTTCATAAAAAATTGAGAAATTCCAATGACACGCCAGGTGTTCTGTCATAAAGTATGCATCACAAAGAGCATACTCAAAGTATGTAAAATACGTGTATCACAGAGTATGTATCACAGATTGCGTACCAAAAGTTGTACATACTTTATGATAGAACATCTGCCACGTCATTGCTACACTTCTATTTTTTATGAAGCTTGTGTAGTCCTCATATGACGGAGTGGTGTAAGCATTGTATGACTGACGATCACTGCCTAGTTTTATGGAAGTGAGGATGGCAATGTATAGTGCCGAAACAAGGAATTTAGTAACTGTGTTAGCATAGCGATCTTGGCAAGTAAACTGGTTTGCAAAAGAAGACTACAATCCGAAATATAGATGTGAAAAAACCTAGTAAACATGGACGGAGGTTTCAATTTAAATAACGCTTGGGATATGGCACACCATTTAATAAAATATCGTCGGCCGCCACATTAACCGGAGTTGGAAAACGCTGAGAGCATCTGCATGTCACGGAATATCAGTGCGGGCTATCAAAAACAAAAGAGCATCAAAAGTGGTATTGGGCATCGGGAATCGAACTTGGCTATAAATAGCGGCGTGAGACCAACAGTAGTTCACAACTTGCTTGGAATCCAGGCAGCCAACACATAATTCCAAAACTCACAGCACCTGAAGAAGGTGGGTGCGTCAGTCACCGAAATTGTGTGCATAAAATGAACTCGGCAGAACACCCGAAAGCATACTATTAACCACTCACGCCGAGGAAATCTGAGAGATCACAGGGTTCTTATACACTCCTGGAAATGGAAAAAAGAACACCTTGACCCGGTGTGTCAGACCCACCATACTTGCTCCGGACACTGCGAGAGGGCTGTACAAGCAATGATCACACGCACGGCACAGCGGACACACCAGGAACCGCGGTGTTGGCCGTCGAATGGCGCTAGCTGCGCAGCATTTGTGCACCGCCGCCGTCAGTGTCAGCCAGTTTGCCGTGGCATACGGAGCTCCATCGCAGGCTTTAACACTGGTAGCATGCCGCGACAGCGTGGACGTGAACCGTATGTGCAGTTGACGGACTTTGAGCGAGGGCGTATAGTGGGCATGCGGGAGGCCGGGTGGACGTACCGCCGAATTGCTCAACACGTGGGGCGTGAGGTCTCCACAGTACATCGATGTTGTCGCCAGTGGTCGGCGGAAGGTGCACGTGCCCGTCGACCTGGGACCGGACCGCAGCGACGCACGGATGCACGCCAAGACCGTAGGATCCTACGCAGTGCCGTAGGGGACCGCACCGCCACTTCCCAGCAAATTAGGGACACTGTTGCTCCTGGGGTATCGGCGAGGACCATTCGCAACCGTCTCCATGAAGCTGGGCTACGGTCCCGCACACCGTTAGGCCGTCTTCCGCTCACGCCCCAACATCGTGCAGCCCGCCTCCAGTGGTGTCGCGACAGGCGTGAATGGAGGGACGAATGGAGACGTGTCGTCTTCAGCGATGAGAGTCGCTTCTGCCTTGGTGCCAATGATGGTCGTATGCGTGTTTGGCGCCGTGCAGGTGAGCGCCACAATCAGGACTGCATACGACCGAGGCACACTGGCCGTACACCACTGGTGATCGTCGAGGGGACACTGAATAGTGCACGGTACATCCAAACCGTCATCGAACCCATCGTTCTACCATTCCTAGACCGGCAAGGGAACTTGCTGTTCCAACAGGACAATGCACGTCCGCATGTATCCCGTGCCACCCAACGTGCTCTAGAAGGTGTAAGTCAACTACCCTGGCCAGCAAGATCTCCGGATCTGTCCCCCATTGAGCATGTTTGGGACTGGATGAAGCGTCGTCTCACGCGGTCTGCACGTCCAGCACGAACGCTGGTCCAACTGAGGCGCCAGGTGGAAATGGCATGGCAAGCCGTTCCACAGGACTACATCCAGCATCTCTACGATCGTCTCCATGGGAGAATAGCAGCCTGCATTGCTGCGAAAGGTGGATATACACTGTACTAGTGCCGACAATGTGCATGCTCTGTTGCCTGTGTCTATGTGCCTGTGGTTCTGTCAGTGTGATCATGTGATGTATCTGACCCCAGGAATGTGTCAATAAAGTTTCCCCTTCCTGGGACAATGAATTCACGGTGTTCTTATTTCAATTTCCAGGAGTGTATATACTTGGATATAACACAAATCCTCCAGTATGACAATCCATAAAACAATTTGCCAAAAATGCTGAAAATGAGTTTTGCACTACCTTCACTACCTCCTTTTTTTAACGGAGCTATTCTGTTTTCTCTGTGCTTGTTTTTCAGTGCTTTTCTGAACACAGGTAATTGCTACGGGCATTCATCTGTGTCATGGAGGTTAAATCAAAGCTGAATTTTCAGTGGAATGCAGTAGATACCGTTCGTGAATGTGAGTATGCGGACGTACAAACCGTTCAGCGCATCCTGAACGGACGTTTCAACTTAGTGCGTGCATACATTCTCATTGTGCACAAAATGGAGTCAGAGCACAGGAATGTGCCTACCAAACGGGCGTACAGCCTATCAACCGTCTACATGTTTGCTCTGCACTTCACACATACATATTTCGGAGGGGATTTGCCGAAGGACTTTCACACTGTTTCTCGATCATTCACTCACGAATAGCGCTTGGAAGAAAACGTACTGTTACGTCCTTCCTTGCGGGCTCTCAGTTTATTGTGATGATCGTTTATTCTCTCTATGTGGGAAGTCAACAACTTATTATATTTTGGCATTTTGAGTTGAATGTTCGTCACTGAAATTTCTGGAAAAGATTTCGCAGAAGCGAAGGAAGGCCATTGTTTTAATTATTGCGCACTCAGCATGTCTATGTTATCCGTGTGTGGCTCTGATTCCTATTTTGCCATAATGCGGGACGAATGCTCTTCCCTCAACTTTTTCGATGCCTTCCGTCAATCATGTGTGTTAGGAGATCCCTGCAATAACCCAGAAGAGGAAGTAAAGCGTAATGTAGGCTGTCTCTTTAGATTTGTTGTATATTATAAGTGTTCTTCCAATAAAATACAGTCTTTGTCTCTCCTTTTTCAAATCATTTTGCACGTGATGCCTCCTGTGTAATTTGCTCGTAATTGTAATTCCGAGGTATTTAGTTTTAAAACCTTCAAATTTGTGATATTTGTCGCGTCACCGAAACTTCACGCAATTTTTCTATTAGTAAATTGGAGATAATCGGGAGAAAGATGTCAGATAAGGAACTACCATATACAGTTAATATTTCAGACTCTTTTTTATGAAAACTTGATGATTCCCACTGCTTGTGTAGTCAAAAGATATTAAAACACGTCATCTATGTACTTACTGTTACTACTTCCTGCGTACAGCTTCTTGTATGTTGGTACTGGAAACAACCTTCTACAAAGAGATTTGACTTTTAATATTATGGCTCACATCTTTTAATTGTTACTTTTGAGCCATAACATGTTACCATCAATTATTAATGTTTCCTAGATGGTCTACCTTTTATGTGACTTTCGGTAAGTATAGTAAACAATCCAGCTGCTAAGAGTGAGAATTTCCTGCAAACATCTGAGAATTAATCATTTCTCAATTATAGCAGCGTTACATGGGGACAACCAGTAAATTACTTTTTATGAAAGCTGTAGGTTCTTACAGTACATGACATGAGCAGTTTATGTCCGAATATAAATTAATTTCAGTTTTTTTTTTCATTTCAGGTAAATGAAGACATGTGACACCATATCTAGATGGAAGGCAGGAACTACCAATCTTCCACATTTTGATGGTAACAACACAGTTAGCTTTACCTGGTAATATAGAAACTGAAAATAATAAAATATTGTCCCATGTGTTTATACACTGCATTGCTGCTCATATGTGAAACGGTTTTCAGTGTATTTCGAGAAAGTGAATTATCCTTTCACATGAAACCGTGTACGTTATCAGGTGCACCACTCTAAACGTGTTTTCTGCGCAGATGAAGTCAAGAAGAATTCCTTGAACTGTATAACAGTAGGAAAATTGTTATTACGGTTTTTTATGCTGCTGGAACACTTTGGGTGTTAAATTTTCCACCTTGACTAACGGAATAAAAAGGGTTATCAGCGAGTGGAACTGTGAACAATTAACTGTATGCTGTACCAACGTCAAGCTCGGAATGACATATTTTTACCACTTGTTTCTCAGATCCTTGTAGCTTAATGTGTATATGCTTTCATTTTTTTGTTACCAGATCACTTGGTCTTCTATGTGGAATATGAGATGGTGTAGAGTAGGATAAATTAAACAATCCCTCATTTTAACTAGCCGAGACTTATAGCAAAAATGTAATATTTGCACAATTGTTTGTTGTTGTAGTCTTCAGTCCTGAGACTGGTTTGATGCAGCTCTCCATGCTACTCTATCCTGTGCAAGCTTCTTCATCTCCCAGTACTTATTGCAACCTACATCCTTCTGAATCTGCTTAGTGTATTCATCTCTTGGTCTCCCTCTACGATTTTCACCCTCCACGCTGCCGTCCAATACTAATTTGGTAATCCCTTGATGCGTCAGAACATGTCCTACCAACCGAACCCTTCTTCTGTTCAAGTTGTGTCACAAACTCCTCTTCTCCCCAATTCTATTCAATACGTTCTGATCTACCCATCTAATCTTCAGCATTCTTCTGTAACACCACATTTCGAAAGCTTCTATTCTCTTCTTGTCCAAACTATTTATCGTCCATGTTTCACTTTCATACATGGCTACACTCCATACAAATACATTCAGAAACGACTTCCTGACACTTAAATCTATAGTCGATGTTAACAAATTTCTCTTCTTCAGAAACGCTTTTCTTGTCATCGCCAGTCTACATTTTATATCCTCCCTACTTCGACCACCATGAGTTATTTTGCTCCCCAAATAGCAAAACTCCTTTACTACTTTAAGTGTCTCATTTCCTAATCTAATTCCCTCAGCATCACCCGACTTAATTCGACTACATTCCATTATCCTCGTTTTGCATTTGTTGATGTTCATTTTATGTCCTCCTTTCAAGACACTGTCCATTCCGTTCAACTGCTCTTCCACGTCCTTTGCTGTCTCGGACTAAATGGAGAATAAATGTCATTCTGCACTGACTATTTTCTCGATGATTATTTAATAATTAGATACATATGATTACTTTTTATTGTAGAGACGAAAGGGAATAGAATCGTTGGAAGGCATCTCCCCATTGAATTAAGATGCAAGAATATTTCACAAGTTGGGCAGGCAAGTTGTGCTGGGTGTCAGGAAGTTTATCTCTCTTTATAAGGCATTTTGTGTCTCCATAATGATGATTTATCATTAACATGATTTATCTTAATGGCTGTTGTCGCTAAAACTAATTAATATTTCAAAATACTGATTCATTAACGCCGTAACTACCAGGCAGTTCAACTGTTTTCGTTTGGTTTCGTGCAACAGCCATTACGAAGTTCGCAGGTACAGAATGTGTGTCGTTTGTGCACATATCGTACTAAGTATGTTTATGCATGCAGTAGCGTCGTGCCAGCACCACTTGCAACACCATCACGTACGAAACGTAAACGTTTCATCTCGCAGTACGTTCCATTTGATTCTGTTACTCTCCAAGGGATGATTTCTCTTGAGAAGAGATAATTATTCTGTTGTATTCGACCAAGCGAATGCTGTAGGCAGATGTTTTACTAAAAAAGTAAGCGCCTGCGATATTTACTGTTTTGTAATATTTATCCCGTCTCTACCGCTCTGGAAGCTTTGTAGAACTCATTGCAAACTAATAAAGCATTTTATTGTGAAGTCTGTGTTTAATTCCAACTGAAAGCCGCTCGAGAAATGAAAGAACACCGGTGAAAAAGAAAAAGTTTCTCAACTTCACAAAGCATTCCGCCCTTTGTAGCAGACAGGACTGCTACCCTCTACGTCCGATGAAACTCCTGAGCAGATGGGAAACTTGGTGTGTCTTTGTTATGTGTGATGCACTTTCTCGCTATTGGTTCTTAATCAATGTGTTAGCTTGAGAAGAAATTCTCTTACATATGCATTAATTCATATCCGATAGCAAGGGAAATTAGTGATCCAGATATTCCTTCTAAACGAAATCCATTGATAGGGTTCTACACAATCATTGAGTCTAGCTGCTTTGGTACCTAGTCTTTGCTGTTTCCCACAAAACCGGTTCTGAAATTGAAAATTTTTCTGTTACCGGTGTGGAATGTACGAGGGGCAGTCAGTAACTAATGCAACACCTTTTTAGCTCGGACAGTTTCGGTTGAAGAAATGCGGAATTTTGTGTGGGACATTGAGGAATACGTGTCCTTCAAAATGGCGTCTGTATCGGAGATGTATTCGAAGCAGAAAGCTGTCACTGCATTTTTCTGGACCGAAAATCAGAGCATTGCAAATATCCATAGGCGCCTGCAGAGCGCCTATGAAGACCTGGCCGCCAACAAAAGTACGGTGAGTCGTTTGAGCGAGGCGTCTGACATTATCACAACAACGCACACAGCTGTGACTGATGCAATGTTGGGACGTGTGGACACTCTCATTCCAGGTGATCGACGGAGCACAGTTTGACACTTGACAGCACAACTTGATCTTTCTGATGGAAGTGCTGCCACACTCGTCCATCAGTTGGGATACTCGGAGATGTTTGTTTTCTCGGGGTTCCTCGGCATCTGATAGAAAACGGTAAAGAGAACGATGCACTCCGCGCGAGGCAATACGTGCATGAAATGGGAGGTTACTGATGCATCCAGATATTGGCTCCGATATCTGCTAGTAGAGTGGTAATACGTGGCTCAAAGGCCCTCCCAGTAAGGAGGCATAAGGCAGTCGCATAGAATGATAACGTTGAAAAATAGGACTCTGCAGCCAAAAGAGTCGCAAATAACAAAATGTGTTGCATCCTGAATAAAACCAAGCTGTTTAAAAAAAAAAGTGTTGCCCTACTTTCTGAACAACCCTGATACATTAAAAAATTATGGGAATCTGTAATATTGTCTGCTGTTTGTACTACACTACTGGCAATTAAAATTGATACACCAAGAAGATGACATGCTACAGACGCGAAATTTAACCGACGGGAAGAAGATGCTGCGATATGCGAATGATTAGCTTTTCAGAGCATTCACACAAGGTTGGCGTCGGTGGCGACACCTACAACGTGCTGACATGAGGAAAGTTTCCAACCGATTTCTCATACACAAACAGTAGTAGACCGGCATTGCCTGGTGAAACGTTGTTGATGCCTCTTGTAAGGAGGAGAAATGCGTACCATCACGTTTCCGACTTTGATAAAAATCGGATTGTAGCCTATCGCGATTGCGATTTGTCGTATCGCGACATTGCTGCTCGCGTTGGTCGAGATCCAATGACAGAATATGGAATCAGTGGGTTAACGGTAATACGGAACGCCGTCCTGGATCCCAACGGCCTCTTATCACTAGCAGTCGACGTGACAGGTATCTTATCTGCATGGCTGTAGCGGATAACACTTCGACGACGTTTGCTGCAGCATGGACTATGAGCTCGGAGACCATGGCTGCGGCTCGACGCTGCATCACAGAGCGCCTGCGATGGTGTACTCAACGACGAACCTGGGTGCACGAATGGCAAAATGTCATTTTATCGGATGGATCCAGGTTCTGTTTACAGCATCATAATGGTGACTTCCGTGTTTGGTGACATCGCGGTGAACGCACATTGGAAGCGTGTATTCGTCATCGCCATACTGGCGTATCACCCGGCGTGATGGTATGGGGTGCCATTGGTTACATGTCTCGGTCACCTCTTGTTCGCATTGACGGCACTTTGAACAGTGGACGCTACATTTCAGATGTGTTACGACCCGTGGTTCTACCCTTCATTCGATCCCTGCGAAACCCCACATTTCGGCAGGATAATGCACGACCGCATGTTGCAGGTCCTGTACGGTCCTTTCCGGATACAGAAAATGTTCGACTGCTGCCCTGGCCAGCACATTCTCCAGATATCTCACCAACTGAACATGTATGGTCAATGGTGGCCGAGCAACTGGCTCGTCACAATACGCCAGTCACTACTCTTGATGAACTGTGGTATCGTGTTGAAGTTGTATGGGCAGCTGTATCTGTACACGCCATCCAAGCTCTGTTTGACTCAATGCCCAGGCGTATCAAGGCCGTTATTACGGCAATATTTGGTTGTTCTGAGTACTGCTTTCTCAGGATCTATGCACCCAAATTGCTTGAAAATGTAATCACATGTCATTTCTAGTGTAATATACTTGTCCAATCAATACCCGTTTATCGTCTCCATTTCTTCTTGGTGTAGCAATTTTAATGGCCAGTAGTGTAATAGTTTACGATTTCTACAATTGTCATGTTTTGTTCAGCGACGAAAAAGAATCGCAGCACAAAAAATAATGAATGTAGAGTAATAAAATTTCGGAAATTCATTTGTTTAGGTAACATATTTAAGTGGTTTACGATGCAGGATCACAAGTTAACGTAAGCTCGGGATAAGCGATTGCGAATGTGAAACGTGGTACATGAACATCCGGTGTAACTACCAGAATGTTGAATGCAGGCATGCAGACGTCCAAGCACCATGTTTTATAGGTGCCGGATGTCGATTTTTGAGATGGAGCTCTACACTAAAGCTGTCGCCCTATGATGTCCTATATGCACTTGATTGCAGATGGATCTGGTGACATAGTAGGCCAAGGCAACATATCGAAACTCTGTAAAGGACCTTGCGTTACAACGGCAGTAGGTGGGCGAGCGTTATCCGGTTGGAAATCACCCCCTGGACTTCTGTAATTCAGTGGGTCAAATCACCATACTGGCGTACAAATTTGCAGCCTGGGTGGGTGGGATAACCACGAGGTGCTCCTGCTGTCATACGAATTCGCACCCGAGACATAACTGAAGATGTGAGTCCAGTGTGTCTAACACGCAGACAGATTGTTTACACGCCGTCATCTAGCTACTTTCTAACCAACATAGGGCTATCACTGGCACCGAGACAAAAATTTGCACGATTAGCCTCGTAACACGCAAGCAGTTCCACACAGATGGTTCTTCGTTGCTATTTATTGTCTCCTATTAGGTTGGGAGGAACCCAGCGTGCAGGCACCTTTAAAAACCCCAACTGGTGGTGTGTCAACAGTACTCACATAGAGCAGCGAGGTGTTTTATTGTGATCCGTCGATCACCTCTAATGAGAATGTCCGTACGGCTTATTGCTACCGATGACGTTCTAAAACATCAGAACATCCCAGACTCTTCTTGAATACAATTGGCCAAGGAGCCAGTTGTCTCGAAAAACGACCCCACGACACTAAACGCTTCGCCCAATCGGATGGATGCTACAAATTTCAGCGCCCGTTACTCAGCCTTCAAGTGCTTACCGAATAAAACTTCGAGCCGAGTTCAATCAAAAATTCAACAGCTTGCGCAGTGGTGTGCCTGTCCAGTAGCAAGAGGGACTTTTAAAAACATAGGGACAAACTGTTGTCTAAAAGTCCGATCATACCACAAGCCAGCTTTGGAAACTAAAAACTCAACCTTCGTACTCACGCTTCTACAACGAGTACCAAGAAAGCTATACTTATACTGCAATTGCACATGCACTCCCAGTTAAATACACACTCATATATCACAGGGATGACAGTGATCATGTTATGGGTAAACAGCAACACAGGATGCTGACATAAAATAAAAGAAATGAAATCGATAGTGTTGGTTCCACATTAAATCATCTCGCAGGCATGGTGAGCTGATTAGCGAATATTAGAAAACCAATCTGCTGGACTAAATGAAGCCAATTTAATTATTACAAATAATGGTTTCATGAAAAGTGGCAGAGACGGATGCATTTCAGACTGAAGCCGAATAAATGTGCCAATTGCTGTAAAACATGATGATCGCGGCACCAACTAACAGTGCTTATCTTATCGTTTTGTTTGTTTGTTTTAACACGGGACGACTGCTGGACGAGAACTAGACAAATCAGAATGTGCCCATTTGTGGGGAACAGTTATTAATCCTTGGGGCCACCTGCACGATTTATTCTAAGCCAGTACTTTCACAAGGAAATACAGTCAGTCTCGAATCAAACCCCCGACCACTGTGACCGGTCACAATAGACGGTAATATCAGCACGTGTGTGCAGAGAATTTGTTAAACACAACTCGTAAAATTCAGACTAAATTGTGTGTCACAAAACATCGCTAGGCAGAACCGAGATCCACTGTAGTGTAATCTTCTGCCATAGCACATATTTAGTGAACAAATTAGGATCAGACACTTTGAATTCCATAACTTTTTGACTGAATTGCATATTTCTTCATACACGTTTCTTCCTGGTAATTTATTTACTATGGAAAAATCAGTGGTAGGGAGCGGACAGGGAGTGGTAAGGTCATGTGCCGAAATTAAATGATACATTTTGAGAAATATTTCATTACACTCAGTTTCGAAACGCAAGAAATAATTAAGTACGACAACTAATAGTATGATGTATTTTAACACTTGCATAAAATGATTAAGGACTATTAAAAACTATTTACCTGACCATTCACTTTATTTTCTGTACAAAGTGAAACTTCGACAATTTATTCTCAATTATGTTAAGTTTTAAGAGGGTAAATGAAAAAATTGCCAACCACACTATTGAACTTAAGACCACAGCATGAAAAACTAGTGAATCATCAAAACAACCTGAAATTCACTTAAAACTAACCCACTTTTCTGCAAAGCTAATCTTAGTTAACTGCAGCAGTAGTTATGTAAAATTGCTAGATTTTTACAGTTTTTGATAAAAGCCTGAATTACAAATAACATTCTGCATAGTAAAAGTACGTGCGGCTTAACTGCACCATATTTAAATATCCATACTTAGCTTAAAACTCAGTAACAATTTCTGTGAGTAGCTCACTATTACTTACACAACCTGAATCAAATATCTGCTTTTCGAAGCCTAATCGTAGTAGCTAACAGAAAATACTTAACGATCAGAATTATGTAATTATAACTGAGGCAACTCGCTGTTGAATGAAAGAAGTGAACAACAAACAAATTAATCGACTTACGTAGTGTTTTATCAGCCATTAATAGTACGAGAATCATCCTTTACCAACACAGTCGCCATCGTCATGTGGAGTCTGCCGCTTCCAACAGCTCAGGCTGTATCTGCAAAATTCTGCACAACGAAACAAGAATACAACAAATTCCTGTAACGTAAAGCGATTACTACAACCAGCTAAAAACGCAATTTTTTTTCAGTTTCAACATTTTGCCTACACAGGAGCAACAACCTCTTTAATATTTCATGAATCGTTTATTAACAGTCTGTCACAAACATATGTACCGCAACTGTGACATTATTAATAAAAGTTGCACGAAATAAAAAACACAAGGTGTATGGCTTGCAGGTTTATAACGGTAACATCAGTTATTCGTACTTACGTATATGTAAAAGCTCAATCCATACTAGAACCGCAAATGACGTGACCGGCAACCAGGTCACTGAAAGTTACTTAAGTACTTAATGAACCTTTCTGTGGCTTTACACAAATGAACACACTTTAACCAGTGCGCTACGAACTAGTCTATCAATTAAAACAATTTCTCACCGCTTTTTAGTGGATCCGAATATTGCAGTAACCTGTTTGAGTACTATAGTTTCCTCTGGGTTTAACTATGACAACGTTGCAAGGACAGACTACTGGCGCCAGAAAGTGCGACCACGACTCCCGTACTCAGTTTTCACAGAGCTGAGAAGGTGCTTTCTAAAATTTCTTTGTGGAAATATAGGTTACCTGTTTGTCCAGGAGGCACCCACTCTTTATGAACAATTCCCTTGGCATCAAAGATGCACACAAGCATGAATTTCACTTTTGACTTTCACATGCGAGCTTTCTTTGGTCTGGGTGATCCCTTTAAGCACCATTGCGAACTTTGACTTTTTGTCTCTGGATGATACTGAAAAAAAAAAAACTTTCATCACCAGTGATAACACGGCACAACATTTCTGGATTGAATTCCGTTTGCTCTAAGAGATCGACTGCCACATTTTTTCGTGTTTCTCGGTGTCGTGGTGTGAGATTTTTGGGGACCATTTTTGCACAAATCTTTCTCATACCAAGATCGTCAGTTATTATTAGACTAACCGTTTCTTGATTGGTGTTCAATTCTTCTGCAATCATTTTCACGGATAATCTTCGATCAGATCGTACGAGTTGAGGCACCCTGGCCAAATTGACATCCATTCGCAAGGTTGATGGTCATCCACTGCGGTCTTCATCTTCAGTATTCGTTCTGCCTTCACTAAACATTTTATGCCAACGAAAAACTTAAGCTCTTGACATAACCTCCTCTCCAAAAGCCTTCTGAGGCTTATCGTGAGTTGTCGTCGCGTTTTCACGTAATTTAACACAAAAAGAAATGGCATACCACTGCGCAATATTATGCAGTTCCATTGCCGTGACTGGTGACATAAGCACGCGTTAACTTATTACAGCACAACTCACGACTGAGTAGTTGCATCGATGTGCCGCTTGGACTAGAAGCAGCTTATAGACGAAGATCAAAGATATTGTGCCTACGCAAGCCTGCAGGGTTGCCACATCTTGCAAAGAAATTAGTCTCATTACTTTATTGTCGCACCTCGTATACTAGAAAGAAAAGCAACATCCGTTGGATATCATTTAATTTTTGGGGCAAAAATATCACTACCAACAGATTTCAAGTAAACATTAAGTAATTGATAGAAAACACAAACAAAATTCCTACAGAAGTTTTAGTTTGGAAACGTCGACTGCTCGTCGACGAATCAAAATACGTTCTTCGCCTGAGATGAGTCTGTGGGAATAATAATGCAATCTCAAAGTGAAGGTTGAAGGTACTTCTGCTGCTACAATTTTGAAAACTCGGACTCATTACTTGACAGCTGGAGACAGATGTCTGCTTCAGCATCTATGGAAGGAGAACACGTTTTGCTTTTTTAGCAGCGGGGGGACAATTTTTTGTTTCTCAAACGGATCCAAAAGTAACCGTCACTACCTAAAGTAGATCTCAACATTAAGTTCGTGGCAGTTTCTGTCAACACATCATATTCATTCCTCCAGAATGAGGAGATAACCCAGGGAGTACTACGAATACATCCTCCAGGCCATAACACCCCCTCTTCCAGCCTGGTCCCTTCTGACGATTGTCGCGGAGTGTTCGTTTCACATCGATGGGGCATAAAACGCTACTGAATTAAAAAGGCCACCTGTCACCGCTCAGTCGACGTACTGGCGTGCAGATTCCACCCTTCGCCACAGATCAACGTCAGTATTCATTGGTGCATGAGCCAGGTGCGTGTTGCAGAAGCTCATAAGCAACAACCTGAACGGCCGTTGAGGAGATGTTGGTAGCTCCTTGGTTCATTTGGACAGTCAGTTGCTCAACAGATGCACGTCGATTCGCCCGTCGTTCACCCCTGTTGTCTTTGACTCTTGATTCACCACAGCTGCTTCGCCGCCTGTTTTGACTAGTGCCATTCTGCCATGCACGGTGTACTCGTAATTTCACCACGGTGGCATGCAAATCATTTACGAACGTAGTCGGATGGGAATTGCTTCCGCGGTTGATCCGAAAACCAGTAATCGTGGTCTCCGGGATGTCAGATAAATCACCCAGTCTCCGAATTACGACGACTGCACCGTTACCCGCGTCTCCCTGACACACTTCATATACCTTCCATTGCTACTGCTGGCACCTTACCTCTGTGAGTAGTTATTGCAAATTGACTTCGAACATAGGCGATGGTTACATAAATGTGACTCGACCATGTATGTATATGTACGCGTCTTCTGCGTACTGTCGTAAGCATGTCTTCTCTTCCAGCAGTTCTGAGGAAACATTGTTCCATGTTGGAAGGAGAAACAGCCTTGGTGGTATTTTTTTGTTATATTATCCGCAAAATCGATTTTCGGTCACTTAGTGACCATCCTCAATGCTAGAAGTTAAAAATTTCAAATAACGATCAGAGAGTATAGAACAGAAAATCACAACTACACCTGCGTATGAACATAACTGTTGGTAGGAACATGAACCTGTTCAGCAGACCTCGGTGTGCCAAGGCTTGGAACGCCCTCGATGTGACATGTGTCACGTGAAAACTTAATATTACTGGTTTTGCGAGAAATTAACACAAAATAACTCTTATGCATTTGTGAATCATGAAGTAATTAAAATTTAAAATGTACGTAAAACACATAGCAGACGAAGGGGGAAGGAAACATCTAAAATACATTGGCGTATTGTTTTTTAAAAACAAACTTACAAAACATAAAACAGATAGATAATAAGTTGTCAGAGTGCAGGACAGGTAAAAGAGAAAAAGCCAATGAAAAAGAAAAGAATAATATATGAATAACATAGAATGAGGTATAACACAGGTTTTTAAAAAAACATAATACCCATCATCTGGCGTGGGAAGTTAGGAGTACAACGTTCGTGATTTACGTAAAATGTTACATTAAGACTAAGGAGTCAAATATGTAAAAAATAGTAATAGTACGAAACTGCCATTACGCAATAAAGTCGCCAATCAATTGTTCCATGTGTTATCATGCACCACAGCACATTCCATCGAGATGTACTGTGAGTTAGTAATTCAGGAAATGCTTCCCTCCGTGGCCTGAAAGACAGTGATCATAACCTTTTGGACGTCAGAGAGATCGCTCCGTCTCCGTATTGTGAGAAAGACTGCACTGTTTCTCGCGTTCCCCGGACATTGTTTTCACATCCTCTGTTGCTAGTGCTGCCACCTGTCGTCTTTGTTACTGCACGTTAATGTCGAGCATAGGTTGTCACACTGGTGTGACCGTGACTGTAAAATTCGTTACACACTGGCTATGAAACTGTGGATATCAAAATATTATAGCGATATTAGTAGTAGTTTTATTTTATGTGTTAGATATACGTTGGTTTATACTCGTCAATGTTTAGCAGCACATAAGATACGAAACGGAGAGTACATTGCAGGCACGTAACTCACATAGCTTGCATTCACAGTGCGTTGCGTGCACGGCTGCAGCTGTTAAAGGGACTCCCAGGCGAGTCACGAGCTGGCAGCACGAAATGACCTCGCTGCGGTCTGCATTCGCTCTGTGCAAACACGAGTTCTGCCGATTGCAATCATGCATGGCCGTCGTTTTACATAATGTGGCCACAGCCTTCAACGGTTAAGATCACCAGCGCTGCAGAACGGAAAGTTCTCTCCGCTCTGACTGTATACAGGTTGGTTATAATGAAAATTTCGCTTCTTCAGTCACAATAGACGGGAACCTATTTACCGTATGGATACCCAGTTTCGTAGGAATTACGTTCAGACTATGCGTTACAGCATTTGCATTGTTGATACTGTAAGTGTCATGACTTGCAGTTAGGCGACGGTACTGGCATGGCGACGTCGGTTGAAACACAAGCATCAGTTTAACGTTATAAGCTAAAGAAGTGAATTAAAACTTATGCTGCGGCCAGAACTCGAACCTGAGTCTTTTTTGATTACTAGGTAGATACGTTGAACATTACACCACCACATTATGGTCAACAGAGATGCACGAACTATCCAAGTCAATTTCCCTCCCCAGCACAAACTGCAATTCACATCTCCCCTTATATTGTCACTATTATCAGGGCTCTCCGACATTGGAATAGCACCCCAGCATTGGACGTAATGGGTAAATGCTGTACTACATGTGATGGTATAGATCTTAGATTAAATTTTTCCTGAGACATTTAAGTCTCTAATTTATCTACGATAACGTTGGAAGCTGAAGAATTTGAGTTTGTGTTCGGGAGAGTAATTGACTTGGGTAGTTCGTGCAGCTATGTTGACCATATGGCTGTGGTGATGTATTGGTCAGCATATCTACCTAGTAAGCAAGAAGACCCGGATTTTATTTTTTATTTTTTGAAAGTTTTCCTTTACTATATGCCCTGTAAAATTTATATTGTTTACTCTCTTTCCTCTCTGCCTCTCTTATGTATAATCTGTAGTATATGTAAAAAAAGTCTTCTTCCACTTCTGCTCCATCTATCATGCTGATGTTTCGCTCATACTGTCCCACCTAACAGTGCAAACTAGAGGAAGAGAACAAACCAGAATGTACAATGTGCCTGTGGCATCATAAGTGCATTACATACGGAAATTTGAACTCAAAATCAATGTGTCGATGCTACATATAAATTATTATGTCTGTCCTGCAATGTTTTACAAAAAAAAGGACGACAAATGGCCACGTAAACGGATTCAAGGAACAACAATAAGAGAAAAACCAAAAAGAAAAGAATATACAAACGAAAACCTATAAAATGACAGTAATGTTAACCAACACTAGGAATATAATAGGTTAATAGAATGAATTGTTTTTTAAAAATGTATCGTTGTTAATATATTTAAATAAATATATACGGTTACAAAAAAAGCGGTTCGAGTCCTGGCACCAGCACAAATTTTAATTCACTTCTTCAGCTCCCAACGTTATCGTAGATAAATTAGAGTCTTAAATGTCTCAGGGACAATTTAATTTAAGATCTATACAAGCATCAGTGTTCATTAATGTTGCAGACAGTCAACTTGGGTCTGGACAGGTATTAATTGGGTTCTTTATTCATAAGAATAGAAAATTACTTAACTCTCCATAATAGTCCACGCTAGTATCACTGTTGGTGAAGTACAAGTCCGCTATGCACACTACACTGGTCGCTAGATAGAGGTTGAGCATACTGCAACAGCGACTACCCATGGGCTGCGAATGAGGACTCAACTCGTTGACTGGAACTAACTGGGCCCTCCGGTAGTGGCGCCGATCTAAATACTGGCGGCCTAGAGGGCGTTGGCGGCACGTTTCTTGCGAGTCTGTCTTTGGCCTCTGTCGATCTTCTCGCAACCTCTTAGCTGCGTGGAGTGCTCGCGACGGCTTACGCCAGCACAACGGGGACACTCTAAAGTAGCGAATTTTTACTTATATCCGTCCTGTACATCTACGTCTGTACCCCTCCCCCCCCCCCCCGCAAGCCATGTCGCGGTGTGTAGCGTAGGTTATATTTGGCATCATTATCATGTTACCCGTTTCTGTCCCTTTAGTGAAAGGTTTGGGGGAAGAACAACTACGGATAATATTCTGTACGAGGCCAAATTTGTTTTATGTTTTCGACTTGGTCATTTCGCCAGCCATATTGGGGGACTTAATATGTTCCCCAACTCTTTTTCGAACTTAGGCTCTCGGAATTTCAGCATAATCGTCTCCGTGGTACACGACAACTTGTTCTATCGATTGCCTCTGGAGTTTGTTCAGCATCAAAATGGCTCTGAGCACTATGGGACTCAACTGCTGAGGTCATTAGTCCCCTAGAACTTAGAACTAGTTAAACCTAACTAACCTAAGGACATCACAAACATCCATGCCCGAGGCAGGATTCGAACCTGCGACCGTAGCGGTCTTGCGGTTCCAGACTGCAGCGCCTTTAACCGCACGGCCACTTCGGCCGGCTGTTCAGCATCGCCGTAACACTCTGTCGTTTACTAAAACATGCCATAACAAAACACGCTGCTCTTCTTTGGATCTTTTTTGTTAATCCTAGTTGGCATGGATCCCAGACGGATGAACAATATTTAAGAATCTGTCGAACAATTCTTTTGTAAAACACTTCTTTCGCTAATGAATTCTAAAGGGCTGTCAAATGAAAACTGAACACTCGCCACAACGGGGTCCATGGAATGGTTATATTCAAATTTAATCAGTACAAGCGTTAGGATCTTTATCTTACTGGGAGACAATCAATTCCTGTTGTGTAGAATGCGTTCGGCCTCCGGTGGATTCACAACTACAACGACTCTTGCGCTTCCTTGTCCGAATGAAACAGACGTCCAATGACGTCTTTTTTCAGGTCGTTATGAATGTGAAAATCACTCGGTGAAAGATCCAGGCTGTAGGGAGGATGTTGCAGTATTTCCCAACAAAATCAGTGAAGTTTGGCCTTCGTCCGATTGGCAGTGTGCCAATGGCCGATGTCTTGCAGCAGAATGGTTCCGACTGATAGCATTCCTGGGCGTTTTTACCTTACGGCGCTTCGCAAAGTGTTTTCATAGCGCTGCGGACTGATTGTTGTTCCATGCTCGAGGAACTCGACGAACCGAGGGTCCCTGCAGTCGGAGAGAAAGATTATCATGACCTTATTGGAACTTGTGTGAACAGCTTTGGCTTTCGTAGTCGGCGGAGGTGTAGAATGTTTCCATTCTTGGCTTTGCCATTTGTCCTGGGGCTGCCGGTATCTTGCACGATAATCCGATGCGGCGCGAAAGGCGTAGGTCACAGCTTCGAGTCCCTGTCATGAATACATGACTTTGACCTGCTTATTAACCTTACGTAAGTCCAAAATTTCTTGGAATTCCTAGTGTGTCAGAAGACACAACTCATTTCTTTTTTTTTTTTTCATTCTTCTGACTGGTTTGATGCGTTCCGACATGAATTCCTCTCCTGTACCAACCTCTTTATCTACGTCCTCAATTATTTGCTGGATGTATTCCAATCTCTGCCTTCCTCTACATCTGGTACCATGTAAGACATTCCCTGATGTCTTACGGTCGCAGGTTCGAATCCTCCCTCGGCCATGGATGTGCATGATGTCCTTAGGTTAGTTATGTTTAAGTAGTTATGAGTCTAGGGGACTGATGACCTCAGATGTTAAGTCCCATGTTTGGAGCCATTTGAACCCGATGTCTTAACAGACCCTGTCCCTTCTTCTGGTCAGTGTTTGTCACATACTCCTTTCCTCTCCGATTCTGCACAGAACCTCCTCATTATCACCTTATCAAGCCACCTATTTTTCAATATTCATCTGTAGCACCACATCTCAAATGTTTCGATCCTCTTCTGTTCCGGTTTTCCCACAGTCGATATTTCACTACCACACAATGCTTATCTTATGTATGTCCTTTATTGTTACTATTTATTAATTGTCCGCCCCCGGGTAGCTGAGTGGTCAGAGTGACGGATTGTCAGTCCGCTGGGCCCGGGTTCGATTCTCGGCTGGGTCGGAGAATTTTCTCCGTCCAGGAACTGGGTGTTGTCCTGTCCTCATCATCATCATCATCATCATCGACTGCAGGTCGCCGAAGTAGCGTCAAATTGAAAGACCGGCACCCAGCGAACGATCTGCCTGACGGCGGGCCCCTAACCATACAAATAAATAAACAAACTTATTAATTGTCCATACTGGATCAAGAGTTGACTTAAGAAAGATTTCGTGTGTAAACTGCATTTCCTTAGGACTATTGTAATGAAACTGTCTGCCATCTACCTTTTCTACAGTTGAACTACGTCATCGCTCAACGTCCCATGCCACTAGACGTGTATTTGTACTCTGCCCTACAAAGTTACAGGATCACCTTTTTCATAATCCCATAACTGTCTCCCATTCCGACGCATAAGTTTGAAAGTTGGCTCAAAGGTTCCTAAAGCATTCGTCTGCAATGCTGGAAAAGGGTGGCGCTCTGGTCACGAAGTCGCCCTCGGGCTCAGCGACTCTTCAGCCAGCAAAGTGTGGACAAATATGAAAAAAGGCCGGAGCTCAGAAGTTCACGTGAGGTGTAGCGTGGGTTAATGATGTCACATTGGTATTGTGACAAGTAAGCTCTATGAAAACTTGACCATACATAGAAAAGCCTGGTGTAGTACATAAGGTAACTGAGAGAAATACGCCATCAGACGAATAGAAATGAGACCTTCATTCAAAGACGATAATTACAGTGAAGCCAACGCGTTTCGATGGTCCCCTGGACACTATAAACAGAGAAATATGCTTCTTAATAGTGTGTTTGTTCGCCATGGACGACAATGCATGCCTTTCCTTGTGGTGCGGTTCCCCAGGAACTTGCTTCGTAGGATCTTACTTCATCCCAGAGATGATAAATGGAAATAATTATGCATACTTTCTTGCCCACATTCTATCTGTTCTTCTAATTCTTACTACGGGACAAGTGATTGTGTATGTGGTTCCAGCCTGGCGGCTACCCAGCTCAATCTTCTCATGTTGCAACACCAGCACTGAATGTGAAGTTTCCTGATCGTTGAATGCAACGGAATATGCAATGCAGTGGTTTGCCAGGTCTCTTCATTTGACACCTCTTGATTTCTTTGTAGGAAGACGCGGTAAAATGGAGTCCACTATGATGCCCCAACTGCTCCAGACGATATGCACCATCGAATCGCCACAGCATGCAAAGGGCGTATCATCCAATGTACTTTCACCTGTTCATCTCTCTCTTGAACGGCGATTGTAGATGTACATTGCTGTCGATGGTAGACACGTTTGTCCGACAGTCTTCCGAAACTGTCTTCCGAAGCTGTATTCATTTCGACAAAAACTGGAAACATACTGCTCAAATAGTTTTTCTAAGCCAAATCTGATACGCGATAAGGTAGCATATGCCGTAAATCGATACACAAAAATCGTACCAGACACTGTATCTACGTTATATAAGAAATTAGGTTTTGTCTTAGAAGCGTAGGCTTGTCTTGCTGCATATAACGAGTGGGCCTCGTGCTCTGCTTGGGTAGTTTATAGCGCAATAGGTGACTGGCAACAGTACTTTCCACTTTTAGTACGTTGTCGCGAAGAGTTTCAACATCAGAATCAACCAGCATTGTATCACAGTACTCGTCTTTCCAAACCCTTTTCAATGCCGTTAGAAAGTATACAGTCTTTTTAAAAAAATCATACTTGCTTCAGTATCTCGGGCCATATAAGAGTTAAGACACATTATCACATACAAAAGTACATGCCTCTTAGCGCAGTATCATTTGCCACAAAACTAGTTTCGATACCTGGAACCGTTCATGAAATAAAAGCAGCGTTACGGCTTATATGACTCATATATACGTATACGAAAGAAGTAACGCTATATATATATATATATATATATATATATATATATATATATATATATATATATGTCGCGGTGGTCTAGCGGTTCTGGCGCTGCAGTCTGGAACCGCGGGACTGCTACGGTCGCAGGTTCGAATCCTGCCTCGGGCATGGGTGTGTGTGATGTCCTTAGGTTAGTTAGGTTTAAGTAGTTCTAAGTTCTAGGGGACTTATGACCTAAGATGTTGAGTCCCATAGTGCTCAGAGCCATTTGAACCATTTTATATATTTATGTGTGTGTGTGTGTGTGTGTGTGTGTGTGTATAAAAGTAGCGTTACATCTTTCGTGTATATATATATATATAAAAGTAGCGTTACATCTTTCGTATATATATATATATATATATATATATATATATATATATATATATATATATATATACTCCTGGAAATGGAAAAAAGAACACATTGACACCGGTGTGTCAGACCCACCATACTTGCTCCGGACACTGCGAGAGGGCTGTACAAGCAATGATCACACGCACGGCACAGCGGACACACCAGGAACCGCGGTGTTGGCCGTCGAATGGCGCTAGCAGCGCAGCATTTCTGCACCGCCGCCGTCAGTGTCAGCCAGTTTGCCGTGGCATACGGAGCTCCATCGTAGTCTTTAACACTGGTAGCATGCCGCGACAGCGTGGACGTGAACCGTATGTGCAGTTGACGGACTTTGAGCGAGGGAGTATAGTGGGCATGCGGGAGGCCGGGTGGACGTACCGCCGAATTGCTCAACACGTGGGGCGTGAGGTCTCCACAGTACATCGATGTTGTCGCCAGTGGTCGGCGGAAGGTGCACGTGCCCGTCGACCTGGGACCGGACCGCAGCGACGCACGGATGCACGCCAAGACCGTAGGATTCTACGCAGTGCCGTAGGGGACCGCACCGCCACTTCCCAGCAAATTAGGGACACTGTTGCTCCTGGGGTATCGGCGAGGACCATTCGCAACCGTCTCCATGAAGCTGGGCTACGGTCCCGCACACCGTTAGGCCGTCTTCCGCTCACGCCCCAACATCGTGCAGCCCGCCTCCAGTGATGTCGCGACAGGCGTGAATGGAGGGACGAATGGAGACGTGTCGTCTTCAGCGATGAGTCGCTTCTGCCTTGGTGCCAATGATGGTCGTATGCGTGTTTGGCGCCGTGCAGGTGAGCGCCACAATCAGGACTGCATACGACCGAGGCACACAGGGCCAACACCCGGCATCATGGTGTGGGGAGCGATCTCCTACACTGGCCGTACACCACTGGTGATCGTCGAGGGGACACTGAATAGTGCACGGTACATCCAAACCGTCATCGAACCCATCGTTCTACCATTCCTAGACCGGCAAGGGAACTTGCTGTTCCAACAGGACAATGCACGTCCGCATGTATCCCGTGCCACCCAACGTGCTCTAGAAGGTGTAAGTCAACTACCCTGGCCAGCAAGATCTCCGGATCTGTCCCCCATTGAGCATGTTTGGGACTGGATGAAGCGTCGTCTCACGCGGTCTGCACGTCCAGCACGAACGCTGGTCCAACTGAGGCGCCAGGTGGAAATGGCATGGCAAGCCGTTCCACAGGACTACATCCAGCATCTCTACGATCGTCTCCATGGGAGAATAGCAGCCTGCATTGCTGCGAAAGGTGGATATACACTGTACTAGTGCCGACATTGTGCATGCTCTGTGGCCTGTGTCTATGTGCCTGTGGTTCTGTCAGTGTGATCATGTGATGTATCTGACCCCAGGAATGTGTCAATAAAGTTTCCCCTTCCTGGGACAATGAATTCACGGTGTTCTTATTTCAATTTCCAGGAGTGTATATATATAAAATGTTTCTTGCTGTTACTACATGACGTTGACACTAACGCAGGTCAGTGTTATAATCCTTGCAACAACATTACCAAAAAAATTAATTAATGACTGGGAAAAAAGGTCACCCGGTACTATTGCTCCGGTACTATTGCTGCAGGAGTACTATACTTCCCTCGGGCCGCTCTACTGAGCGGGCACGCTAAATTCCGTTTAAACAATAATTTTGTTTATATGGGTAAACAAACCTACGATTTTCGACCACACAGGGAGACGTGATGAGGGGTATATTTTGGGAATGATTCCAGCTACACATAGCGCATACAGAATTATTATATTATGTTCTGTCTCTCTCCTAAGAGTAGTCAAGCGAATTTTGTGATATGTTTCGGCAGATATCTGCCATGTCGATTTTGCTGTGTCTAGCTGGAGCCAGCCCCAAAAAATACTGCTCATCACGTCTCTCATGCGACTCCCTGTTGGACTTAAATCATAGGTATATATGTATATATAGTACTCCTTTCCGTCTTCGAAAGGGCTAGTGATGTATATGTATATGCATAGGGCTAGTGATATATATGTATATGCATAATTTAATTCTTTCGAAGACAGAAAAGAGTTTTCGGAATTTTCATGAGTTGAAATGGTCATCTCTCTAGGGATAGATGGAGAAGATACTTTAATTGGCAATCATCATTGTCGCTACTAGGAGGGATTTGCGAAGTATTCTGCCAAACTGTGTGGACTGGCTTTCGGGAAAATCTGCGTGTCCGAGGGTTGGAACATTCCTGCGTATCGAGGGGGCTTTTACGCTCCGCCCGCGATGAGGCCTAACGTTATTAAATCGGTCCCGTCTTTGATCAGTGCAAGCTTCGGTGGCTTTTCAAAACAGGCGCATTATTGCCATCTGCCTCGGTTATTATGCGGTACGTCGACGATGACGAGGCTATTGTATTTGCCATCTGCCAACAGCTGTATAGCACTCGTAATTTAATCATAAAAAAAAAACTGGAGAAATGACAGTATTTAAGTGCTGTTGTTTATTCAGGATACTGAATAACTGCTACGAGCCGAATAATCGGTTTAAGTGCAGGCCATTCGCTAGCTATTAAGTTCATAAGATGAGATTAGTAAAACTTACTCTGGTATCTGACGTCATAACTCGTTAAGTATCGTCATAAAACGACAGGTGTATAGGGACTGCCACTCGTTATTAAAAATCTGAAATACGAACCCTGATTGCTACCCTGGCTTACCGAAATGACTTACATGACCTCTAACATGTACAAATTATACGTAGTGGTTGCTCGTACTAGTGCAAGTGGACAAGTGACTGTAGCTCTCAGCTTAGTTAGATTAGATTAGATTAGATTAATACTAGTTCCATGGATCATGAATACGATATTTCGTAATGATGTGGAACGAGTCGAATTTTCCAATACATGACATAATTAGGTTAATTTAACAACATACTTAAGTTAATATAACAACTTTATTTTTGTGTGTTTTTGTTTTTCTTTATTTTTTATTTTTATTTTTTTATTTTTTTAATATTTTTTTGTTTTTTCTTTCTTTTTTTCTTAATTTATATCTAAAAATTCCTCTATGGGGTAGAAGGAGTTGTCATTCAGAAATTCTTTTAATTTCTTCTTAAATACTTGTTGGTTATCTGTCAGACTTTTGATACTATTTGGTAAGTGACCAAAGACTTTAGTGCCAGTATAATTCACCCCTTTCTGTGCCAAAGCACAATTGAGCTAAACAGGTTAAGGGCGTTATCACCCCCATCGCATCGCCTCCTCTGGATGACATAAAACAGTTCACGACGGCGCGAATAAAGCTGACAAATTCACCATCAAATAAATTTTCAAATGAGCAGAAAAGCTACTAAACGACGCAGTACGCTATTATTAGTACACCACTTTCAGTCAGCCGTACTGCATAGCACACAATGACAATATACAACGTTGATTTCACAAAACAGGATTGGAAATAGTGGTTGGGAATAGTAGTAGCATTCTTCATTCACACATGTAACAGCACCACACACATATACTCGAAAATAAATGCGTTCGTAATTGTAGCGAATCACACTTCAATTATCGTGAGACTGTCGTTCTATGTCGCTCATAAATTAACAAGGACTCACAGTAGAACGCCACTGACCAGTTTAGAATTAGCTCTTGCAGCGCAGTGTCGGTTGCTGTAATTGAAAGCAGGCAAATTGTAACTGAATTTCAATAGTGGCAGAAAATGACTAGCTGATGTTATTGCCGGCACGGTAGCTCAGCGTGTTGGGTCAGAGAGCTGGTTGGTCTCTGTAACAAAAAAACTGAGTGAAAGGATCAATAACGAACTTCAACGGATGTCATGTGATGTCAGCTACGACCAAATACAACGAAAAAAAAAAACCAAAAAACCAAATAATACATGTAATCAGGTAACAGTAACGACAATGAATATTTGAGGAGATAAAACGGTCCTAACTGTCTCACACTTTTGTAGCTGCTGACTGATTAACTTTCACGAGTGGTGATAAGACGAAATTTCCTGAAGCTTGTAAACAGATGAAGTTTTTTACAGTATGCTTCCATTATGATCCACGAGTGTCTATATCGCCTGTACTCGTTCCAAACTGAATATAACCTTGGATTCACATTGTGAACTGTACAGTCACAAATAAGTAACAGCTCTACAAAGAATATATACACCATAACACCCGGATGGCTAAATATAACTTGATATGCCATGCCCATCTGTCCAAATAAAAAGCTTAGCCTGAGCGAATGTACATATGCAAATATCTGGCAGCTTACTTTTCTCAATACACCTGACTGAACTGACACCCCCAGACACAACCAACGCATACAATGAAACACATAAATTATGAATGAAAACACAAACGATATTTATTATTTATTTTACAAACCGGTTTTCGGCTGAATATAAATATCTTGATGATGGCGTATGAGTCAAAAACCGGTTTGTAAACTAAGAAGTATTGTAGAATATTGTATCAGTATCTTGTGTGTTTTAGTTCATAATGTATGAAATTTTGTACCAAGAGCTGACAGAACAATCAGTCAATGAAAATATATAAACGTATATAAATAAACAACTTCTATAATTGCTACTATAGTTGTGATTATTGATGTTTTACAGTTAGCTACCGAAGTTTCATGCATGATGTGGACAAGTAATGCACATACACTTTATGTAAATGTTATTCACAACTGACAAGGAACATCATAAATACCCGCCTTTCTTTGAAAACAAATATTCCTTAACAGATACCCGAAGAGCTGTAGCCTTCGCCACATAATACAAATTGTATCTGCTGAAGAGACCGATGACCTTTGTATCAGAGTAGATTAAAGACGACGGTGTCGTAGTCACATAATATTTAGCTAGAATTGATAACCGGTTTCGAATTTGCAGCCATCATCAGATCTAAAAAGTTAGCAGCGTGATGTAGGCGCGTACTCAGTACTGATATAGTGACAATGCATCACGTGCCACTTCTAAGTTCTTACTTCTGATTATGGCTGCAGAGTCGAAACTGGTTATCCATTATAATAAAATACTATGTGAGCAGCCGGCCGGTGTGGCCGAGCGGTTCTAGGCGCTTCAGTCTGGAACCGCGCTACCGCTACGGTCGCAGGTTCGTATCCTGCCTTGGGCATGGATGTGTGTGATGTCCTTAGGTTGGCTAGGTTTAAGTAGTTCTAAGTTCTAGGGGACTGATGACCTCAGACGTCAAGTCCCATAGTGCTCAGAGCCATTTGAACCAACTATGTGAGCAATACATTTGCGTTATAAGCTGCCATATTGGTCAACGGGTGGAAAATCACAGCGATCCTATGCTCCTACATTATTCCGGAAGGTTTTCAAGAGACGGTTCCAACGTGTACTACAAAGGTTGTACGCTTTACACATCTTTCCTCCCGATTACGGGTCGCAGCATAGCGTTTGAGTAATCATTGTTTACAGAGAGATCGAGTGCAAGAGAACACTGAACCATGTTGCCACAAATAATCTTCAGACTCCAGTATTGTAAAACGTTTGCCAATAACATAGTAGGTAATCTGTGTTGCCGTCTATTTCTCCATGACCATTATCTAACGCTATTTGGCTCTGTGACGAATCTGTATAGTAGCTGCGTGCAAGCAGTCGACCTGATAACAGCGAGTCGGAGCAGGTTTCGAGATGAATATACAGGCTTTAAGACTTCGTAGCATTTATTACATTCAGCTTACAATTATAAGCAGTACATCAAGTGAAAGAGCAACTCAAACACTTTTTCTTACAAGTGTTCAATCTGAGCACCATTCGTCGCGTACCGAGTCGATGGTTGAGTTCTCCCCAAATCTTGGCAGTGTGTCTGGAGTAATTGTTGCAACAATGCTGTTTCTAAAGTCGAATAGATCAGCTGATAACGGAAGCGCATGCACATGATTCTCTATGCATTCCCAAATGTAAAAATCGTCTGGCGTCAGGTCGTGTTTGAACATGGAGATCATGCAAAACAAGCTCTGTTATCTGGACCTTTCCGACCAATCCAGAGGTCGGAAGCAACGCCACCTAATCAATCGCTTGCTGCGTTATGCTAGTGAGGCGACGCACCAACTACCTGCCAAATAAAGTTCTGTGGTGCAGCTTCTTCCAAGTGACAAAAGAGCCATAGTTCTAGCACACCTAGATAAGAAAGGCCAGTTACAATTGCTTCACCGAAATATAAATGCCTATAAATTTTCCGCTGTGATATGGAGCAAGAAAGATTAGTTTAGGGAAGTTTCGTTCCAATGGCACCATCTCTTAGGCCTTTCCTGACTCCCAGAAATGTACGTTGTATGTGTCCACAGTTCGATTCATCGCTAAAGACGGACCGATCAAGAAAATCCTCATCGTCATGCGGCAGCATTCAGTTTGCAAAGTTGGCACGTAAACCGTAATCTGTAGGTTTTGGAGCATGTAACGACTGTAAACAATAAGAATTTAGTTGTAAATGTCTCCTTAATAGTCTCCAAGTTAATGGAATTGCTAATTCACGAGTAGCCTTCCCAACTGATTTCACTGCTACGCGTGAAAGACCCTCACTAGTCCAACGCGTTATTCAGTCGCTCTTGGTGGTTCCACAGTCTTTACTTTATGGACACTTATACAGACAAAAGTGTTAGACAATGCAAAATTGTGCAACAAGTTCGAAACATTGAGAAAAATAGGGGTAAGGTATAGGGAAAGACGGGTGATATAGAATGTGTACAAGAACCCAGAGGGACCAGTAAGAGTGGAAGACCAATAACGAAGTGTACGGATTAAAAAGTATGTAAGGCAGATATGTAGTGTTCCACCACTGCTGTTCAATGTATTCGTCGAAGAAGCAATGACAGAAATAAGAAATGATCCAGGTTGGGATTAAAATTCAAGATGAAAGGATGTCATTGTTTAGATTCGGTTATGTTATCCTCAGTCGAAGTGAAGAACAACTACAGGATCTGTTGAACGGAATGAACAGTAATGAGTACAATATATGGACTGTAAGTAAATCGAAGAAAGACGAAAGTAATGAGAAGTCTCAAGGGGAACAGCGAGAAACGTAACATCATAATTGGTGATCACGAAGTAGTTGAAATTAATGGATTCTCCTACCTAGTCATGGAGCAAGTATGACATCAAAAGCAGTCTAGCACTGGAAACAAGGACATTCCTAACCTAGAGAAGTGTATTAGTATCAAACATAGTTATTAAATTGAGGAAGAAATTTCTGAGAATGTTCATTTGAAACACAGCATTGTACGGCACTGAGATATGGACTGTGTGAAAACTGGAGCAGAAGAGAATAGAAGCGTTTGAGATGTGGTGCTACAGGCAAGTGTTGAAAATTAGGTGGACTGACAAGGTTAGGAACGAGGACATTTTACAGAGAATCGGCGAGGAAAGAATATATGGAAAACACATACAAGAAGAAGAGGCAGGATGGTACGATAACTGTTAAGACATCAGGGAATAAGATCCATGGTACTACAGAAGTGGTTCTCAATCTGGGGGTAATTACCCCCTGAGGGGTAAAATGAAATTATATAAAGGGTAAAAACTAAACGATTAGATTCTATTCCAGTCACGAAACTAAGTCATTTTCAAAAAATCATTACTATTTTGTAAGATTGTAATATTGATTATACAAGTTATCAATAATTACAGTTTCTCAATTAGCAGCATTAATGCGATGGAGGTTACAGGCTCCTCACATAGTCCACAACTACACACGCATGTTGTGTTTTGTCCAATACATTCCTGATGATAAAAGTGATACAAATACGTAATAAATGCTAAATATATCACGAAAATGCTTTCTCCAAGTTGTAGATAGTCTGCAGTAGCCCAGACATTACTTCATCACCCGCTTAGAAACAGATAAAGTGAATTAGTTAACAGCATGACACAGCAGTTACTACGTAAAGGCTGCTGTAGTGCTGTACACAGTATTATTATTATTATTATTATTACTATCACTGTTAGTGGCTGTGGTTAGACACAAAGCATTAACAAAAAGAATTCTTCCAATATCTGCCAGTTCAGGAGGTAGGAGAGCAGCAAAACAGTAAGTACAGTGCACACATTTTAATTTGGTTGTTTTTAAATGGGGTTGCAGTGTGCAGGTCAAGCTAGAGCCGCAATGGAGAGGAGTAATGCAGGGGATGTATGTTTTGGAAATGTGTCTACCCTAACTGTGGATAGTTAGCTTCTTACCTCAGACAGAGGTGTGAGTAGCACATTCTAACGCACGCACACACACACACACACACACACACACACTACATATACACTATTATCATTCATATAACAGACAGTGGGGGTGGATGGAGATGCGAAGGGCGGTACTAGCTAGTGTCTGTCTGCACCCAGGGGAACTGTCTAGGAAAGTTTGGGGACCACTATACTGTACTAGAGGGAGTAGTAGACGGAAAAAACTGTAGAGGAAGGCAGGTTTGCAAGTGCTAGTGTGTACTGGTACAGGAGATGAATTCGTCGCAGGCCGCATGAAACCAGTGAGAAGACGTCCAGAAAATAACTGAGGAAATAGGTTGTAAGTGCTATTCCACATCTACATCTACATATATACTCGGCTAGCCACCGAGTGGTGTGTGACGGAGGGCACTATTCGCGCCAACGTCATATCCCCCCCCCCCACCCACACACACACACACACACTCATCCACTAGCGGATCGCACAAGGAAAAAACGACTGTCCGACCGCCGCTAATTTCCCTTATCTTTGAATGGTGATCATTGCGCGATTTGAAAGTTGGTGGTAATAATACACTACTGGCCATTAAAATCGCTACACCAAGAAGAAATGCAGATGATAAACGGGTATTGACTGGACAAATATATTATACTAGAACTGAAATGTGATTACATTTTCATGCAATTTGTGTGCGTAGATCCTGAGAAATCAGTACCCAGACCAACCACCTCCGGCCGTAATAACGGCCTTGATACGCCTGGGCATTGAGTCAAACAGAGCATGGATGGCGTGTACAGGTACAGCTGCCCACGCAGCCTCAGCACGATACCACAGTTCATCAGGAGTAGTGACTGACGTATTATTACGAGCCAGTTGCTCGGCCACTATTGACCAGACGTTTTCAGTTGGTGCGAGATCTGGAGAATTTGCTGGCCAGGGCAGGAGTCGCACATTTTCTATATCCAGAAAGGCCCGTACAGGACCTGCAACATGCGGTCGTGCATTATCGTGCTGAAATGTAGGGTTTCACAGGAATTGAATGAAGGGTAGAGCCAAGGCTCGTAACTCATCTGAAATGTAACGTCCACTGTTCAAAGTGCCTCAGTGCGAACAACAGGTAACCCAGACGTGTATCCAATGGCACCCCATACCATCACACCGGGTGATACGCCAGTATGGCGATGACGAATACACGCTTCCAATGTGCTTTCACCGCGATGTCGCCAAACACGAATGCGACCATCATGATGCTGTAAACAGAACCTGGATTTATCCGAAAAAAATGACGTTTTGCCATTCGTGCACCCAGGTTGGTCGTTGGGTACACCATCGCAGGCGCTCCTGTCTGTGATGCAGCGTCAAGGGTAGCCGCAGCCATGGTCTCTGAGCTGATAGTCCATGATGCTGCGAACGTCGTCGAACGGTTCGTGCAAAAGGTTTTTGTCTTGCAAACGTCCCCATCTGTTGACTCAGGGATCGAGACGTGGCTGCAGGATCCGTTACAGCCATGCGGATAAGATGCCTGTCATCTCGACTGCTAGTGATACGAGGCAGTTGGGATCCAACACGGCTTTCCGTATTACCCTCCTGAACCCATCGATTCCACATTCTGCTAACAGTCATTGGATCTCCACCAACGCGAGCAACAAAGTCGTGATACGATAAACCGCAATCGCGATAGGCTAGAATCCGACCTTTATCAAAGTCGGAATCGTGATGGTACGCATTTCTCCTCCTTACACGAGGCATCAAAACAACGTTTCATCAGGCAACGCCGGTCAACTGCTGTTTGTGTTTGAGAAATCGGTTGGAAACTTTCCTCATGTCAGCAAGTTGAAGGTGTCGCCACCGGCGCCAGCCTTTTGTGAATGCTCCGAAAAGCTAATCATTTGCATATCACAGCATCTTCTTCCCGTCGTTAAAATTTCGCGTTTGTAGCACGCCATCTTCGTGGTGTAGCAATTTTAATGGCCAGTAGTGTATATGCTCTACATCCTTGGCGAAGATCGGATTTTGGAATTTAGTGAGCAGCCCCTTCCGTTTAGCGCTTCGTCTATCTGCAAGTGTGTCCGACTACAAACTTCCTAAGAGCTTTGTAACGCTCTCGCGATCGCTAAATGTACCAGTCACGAATCTTGCCGCTTTGGACCTTCTCAGTCTCTTGAATCTGACCCAACTGGTAAGGGTCCCATACAGACGAACAATACTCGCTAAGACTGGATTCTGTGTTGGTATAGGAGATGAATTGTGGCGGCCAGCATGAAAGAAAGTAGAAGACATCCGGCAAATAACTGAGGAAGTAGTTTGCAAGTGCTACTTTGTGCTAGCATAGGAAATGAATTCGTGTGGTCCACACGAAAACAGTGAGAAGACGTCTAGATAATAACTGAGGTATTAGGTTGCAAGTTCAAATGGTTCAAATGGCTCTGAGCGTTATGGGACTTAACATCTCAGGCCCCTAGAACTTAGACCTAACTAACCTAAGGACATCACCCACATCCATGCCCGAGGCAGGATTCGAACCTGCGACCGTAGCGGTCGCGCGGTTCCATACTGAAGCGCCTAGAACCGCTCAGCCACCAGCGGTCTGCAGGTTGCAACTGCTACTCAATGTTGGTACAGGTGATGAACTCGTGGCGGGCCGCATGTAACCTGTCGGAATACTGATAACTGAAAGAAAAACTGTTTGAGTTGCTCTTTCGTTTGATTTTTTATTTGTAACTGTAAGTTGGTTGTGGTAAATGCTACGAAGTTTTGAAACCCGTATATTTGTTTAGAAACACCGTGCACTTCCTGCCACATTTTCATGTGTAAGGCCAAGTGCATTTGGTGAATACAGCAAACAATAGCGGAGTTTCCGCATCTCGCAGCAGCACGTTATCCTCCTGGTCCATCGCGCTATCTGAGCCACTACACTCCATTCTGCACCGAACTGCGACCGCCGCCGCGTCCGTCCGACCGCTGACCGTTGCGTGTCGCGCGCCGCCAGATAAAACGATGTGCCGCAATTCCGGGCGCGCGCGCTGGTGTGGCCTGTGGCGGAGGAGGGAGGGGTGTGGCGAGGAGCGGCAATTACCAGTGACGGCCGGCGCTGCGATTGGGTGGCAGGCGGCGCCGATTTACGGCCGTCGCAACGCACCGCGACGCGCAGATATGATACACGCACGCCGCACCGGCGAATAACTCAGCGCAGCTATTGGCTCCGGACGCCGCGCCGTGACGTCGAAACGGGTGCGAACGCCGCTCGCTGCTGGGTCCGTCCCGCGATGCCCTGAGCAGAGTTTCCGCCGCTGAACACATCTGGCAGACAACACCATCTGTGCTGTCGCCGCCGCCGGGGCCAACTAGTAATATTGCGAGACCGCTCACATCAACCGGCATCTGAACACCGCCAATCAAACTTTTTTATGTTCGTATTTCACCGAAGAGACATTACCCACTCCCAGCGACAAGGGTGGGGCTTCATATGGATGTCTACTGCAGCCGGGGGATGAGTAACACTAAATCCTCTTTCCTGCAGGGGAGATAATAATGTGCCGCAGAACGTTTGACATTCTCCCGAGCTCAAGCGGGAGGGGCAAATTTCCTCACTAAGACTTTGAACAGGAGATCATTCAAATCTCTCTCCTTGTAAGAAGAGCAGTTTTGCATGCCAAGGACTCGTACCCCTGTTTCTGCAATGATCGCTTTATAGAATATTCTTATGTTGACAAATTAGAAGGAGCAATTTGTTTTACTTGATAAAACCTTTCTAAAGCCAAGCCAAGTCATTTTCAATAACTCGTTTCGACAGTCTTTGCTGTCATCATCAGGTCTTTTCGTTACAAAATGTGTTCATTTCGATTTGGAACCTCATGTCAAGTGTAAGTAGGCTGTTTAGGTTTTTATGTTGGTAACGCCACGTAGCGTTCTGTATGAAAATTACTGACTGTGCTGTGTGCAGTCTGTGGCTGGTTTGCATTGTTGTAATATTTGCTATTGTAGTGTTGGGCAATTGGATGTGAACAGCGCGTAGCGTTGCGCAGTTGGAAGTGGGCCGTCAGCACTGGTGGATGTTGGGAGAGAGATGGTGGAGTTTTGAGAGCGGACGATCTGGATGTGTGTCCGTTAGAAAAAGGAAATTTGGAAGACTGAATGTCATGAACTGATATATGTATTATGACTTTTGAACACTATTAAGGTAAATACATTGTTTGTTCTCTATCAACGTCTTTCATTTGCTAACTATGCCTATCAGTAGTTGGTGCCTTCAGTAGTTAGAATCTTTTATTTAGCTGGCAGTATTGGTGCTCGCTGTATTGCGGTAGTTTGAGTAACGAAGATTTTTGTAAGTGATTCATGAAAGGTATAGGTTGTTGTTAGTCAGGGCCATTCTTTTGTGGGGATTATTGAAAGTCAGATTGCGTTGCGCTAAAAGAAAATACAGGGTGATTCAAAAAGAATACCACAACTTTAGGAATTTAAAACTCTGCAACGACAAAAGGCAGAGCTAAGCACTATCTGTCGGCGAATTAAGGGAGCTATAAAGTTTCATTTAGTTGTACATTTGTTCGCTTGAGGCGCTGTTGACTAGGCGTCAGCGTCAGTTGATGCTAAGATGGCGACCGCTCAACAGAAAGCTTTTTGTGTTATTGAGTACGGCAGAAGTGAATCGACGACAGTTGTTCAGCGTGCATTTCGAACGAAGTATGGTGTTAAACCTCCTGATAGGTGGTGTATTAAACGTTGGTATCAACAGTTTACAGAGAATGGGTGTTTGTGCAAAGGGAAAAGTTTTGGACGGCCGAGAACGAGTGATGAAAATGTAGCACGCATCCAGCAAGCATTTGTTCGCAGCCCAGGAAAATCGACTCGCAGAGCTAGCAGAGACCTTATCGTCTGAAATTGGTTGAAGCACTGTCTGCAGCTGATAAGATTAAAAGAATCGATTTCTGTGATTTTATCCTTGCTCAAATGGAAACAGATGAATCTTTCGTTTCAAAGATTGTGTTTAGTGATGAAGCAACTTTCCACACTAACGGGAAAGTCAACCGTCATAATGTCTGTATATGGGGCACTGAGAATCCGCGGGAAACAACTCAGTATGAACGTGACTCGCCTAAGGTGAACGTTTTCTGTGCCATTTCAGCCAATAAAGTTTTTGGTCCCTTTTTCTTCGAAGGTGCTACTGTAACTGGACTACAGTATCTGGAGATGTTAGAGAATTGGCTGTTCCCTCAGCTCGAACAAGAAGCACAATAATTCATATTTCAGCAGGATGGAGCGCCACCACATTGGCACTTATCTGTCCGTAACTACCTGAACGTCAACTACCCGAGGCGATGGATCGGCCGCCAGGCAGCCCGTGACAGAGCACTTCATCACTGGCCTCCAAGAAGCCCTGATCTTACCCCCTGCAATTTTTTCTTATGGGGGTATGTTAAGGATATAGTGTTTCGGCCACCTCTCCCAGCCACCATTGATGATTTGAACCGAGAAATAACAGCAGCTATCCAAACTGTTATGCCTGATATGCTACAGAGAGTGTGGAACGAGTTGGAGTATCGGGTTGATATTGCTCGAGTGTCTGGAGGGGGCCATATTGAACATCTCTGAACTTGTTTTTGAGTGAAAAAAAAACCTTTTTAAATACTCTTTGTAATGATGTATAATAGAAGGTTATATTATGTTTCTTTCATTAAATACACATTTTTAAAGTTGTGGTATTCTTTTTGAATCACCCTGTATTGTGTGTCAGTTTAGTGTTGATCAGAATAAGTAAAGAGAGAAATGTCTGAGTACGTTCAGTTTCGCTCAGCTGCTTGAAAATCAAATAACGTGGAGGTTTTCTAGCACTGTCATTTATAAATTTTTCTAAGGGGATGTTTCACAAGTTGTCATGTTAGTGGGTAAAACGTATTTGGAAATAAAACATTTACAATCAAAAAGCAACCAGCTGTAACATATGCGACCTTTATTGTGGACCATCAACGAATGGAACATGTCAAGCTAATGTAAAGAGAAGTGCTACTGTGAGTTTTACTATACAGGGTGAGTCACCTAACATTACCGCTGGATATATTTCGTAAACCACATCAAATACTGACGAATCGATTCCACAGACCGAACGTGAGGAGAGGGGCTAGTGTAATTGGTTAATACAAACCATAAAAAAATGCACGGAAGTATGTTTTTTAACACAAACCTACGTTTTTTAAATGGGACCCCGTTAGTTTTGTTAGCACATCTGAACATATACACAAATACGTAATCAGTGCCGTTTGTTGCATTGTAAAATGTTAATTACATCCAGAGATATTGTAACCTAAAGTTGACGCTTGAGTACCACTCCTCCGCTGTTCGATCGTGTGTATCGGAGAGCACCGAATTACGTAGGGATCCAAAGGGAACGGTGATGGACCTTAGGTACAGAAGAGACTGGAACAGCACATTACGTCTACGTGCTAACACCTTTTTATTGGTATTTTTCACTGACGCACATGTACATTACCATGAGGGGTGAGGTACACGTACACACGTGGTTTCCGTTTTCAATTACGGAGTGGAATAGAGTGTGTCCCGACATGTCAGGCCAATAGATGTTCAATGTGGTGGCCATCATTTGCTGCACACAATTGCAATCTCTGGCGTAATGAATGTCGTACACGCCGCAGTACATCTGGTGTAATGTCGCCGCAGGCTGCCACAATACGTTGTTTCATATCCTCTGGGGTTGTAGGCACATTCTCCTTTAAAGTACCCCAAGGAAGAAGTCCAGAGGTGTATGATCAGGAGAACGGGCTGGCCAATTTATGCGTCCTCGACGTCCTATGAAACGCCCGTCGAACATCCTGTCAAGGGTCAGCCTAGTGTTAATTGCGGAATGTGCAGGTGCACCATCATGCTGATACCACACACGTCGACGCGTTTCCAGTGGGACATTTTCGAGCAACGTTGGCAGATCATTCTGTAGAAACGCGATGTATGTTGCAGCCGTTTGGGCCCCTGCAATGAAGCGAGGACCAATGAGGTGGTCGCCAATGATTCCGCACCATACATTTACAGTCCACGGTCGCTGTCGCTCTACCTGTCTGAGCCAGCGAGGATTGTCCACGGACCAGTAATGCATGTTCAGTAGATTAACTGCCCCGTGGTTTGTGAAACCCGCTTCATCGATAAACAGGTAGAACTGCAACGCATTCTTTGTTAATGCCTATTGACAGAATTGCACTCGATGATTAAATTCATCACCATGTAATTGCTGATGTAGCGACACATGAAACGGGTGAAAGCGGTGACGATTCAGTATGCGCATGACACTACTTTAACTCAGTCCACCGGCTCTCGCAGTGTCCCGTGTACTCATGTGTGGGTTCGTGGCAACAGCAGCTAACACACCAACTGCACCCGCTTCTCCTGTGACGGACCCGTTACGGACCCGTTTGAATGCTCGACCATACCTGTTGCACACAGTTGGCGGTAGATGTTTTGCAATGTGCGGCACGTTGGATGCTCTCTGACCGGGTACCGTTCTGCATACACCCTGCAGGCTTCAGCTGCATTTCGTCGACACTCGCCATAGATGAGTATCATCTCCGCCTTTTCAGAGTTCGAATACACCATGGTCACAGTTCCTACAACACTACTCTATCACAGACGTCTGGTAACACGGTGTACTACAGTTGGTCTGCGTGCGGAGACGAATGCAGAATAACAATAGCAGCAAGCGCTACATGCGGACACTGCGACAGCTAGACCAAACCACAACAGTGCATTACAGCCACACTCGTAAACACGGTCGTCATCGTAAACATGTCCCTGCAGATGCTGTTCGCCGACCGTGGCCCGTGTTAGTTACAACACGCAACTGAACGTCGGAGGTTTCAAGCGTTCAAAATGGTTCAAATGGCTCTGAGCACTATGGGACTTAACATCTGTGGTCATCAGTCCCCTAGAACTTAGAACTACTTAAACCTAACTAACCTAAGGACATCACACACATCCATGCCCGAGGCAGGATTCGAACCTGCGACCGTAGCAGTCGCGCGGTTCCGGACTGAGCGCCTAGAACCGCTAGACCACCGCGGCCGGCTATTTCAAGCGTAAACTGTAGATTACAATATCTCCGGATGTAATTAACATTTTACAATGCAACAAACGGCACTGATTACGTATTTGTTTATATGTTCAGATGTGCTAACAAAACTAACGTGGTTCCATTTAAAAAACGTAGGTTTGCGTTAAAAAACTTACTTCCGTGCATTTTTGTATGGTTTGTATGAAACAATTACACTAGCCCCTCTCCTCACGTTCGGTCTGTGGAATCGGTACGTCAGTATTTGCTGTGGTTTACGAAATATATCCTGCGGTAACGTTATGTGACTCACACTGTATAGGCTATTGTGATTTTTATGTCTGAACAGTCATCTGCGAGTGCTAATACACGCACAATATGCTTTTTTGATTGTAAATATTTTATGTCTGACCAACCTTTGCGTAACGTGCCAGCTTTTTTCCGCTAATATCACAACTTGCTCTGAGAATGAACACATTTTGTAGCAAAAACTTTGAAGCCCTGAAGATGACTGCAAACGCTATCGAAACCAGTTTTTGATCGATTAATAACTTAAGCAAATATTTGTTTAGTTCTGGGCGTTCCAGGTCATCCACTTCTCTTGTCAGCGCACCTCTACTGGTCTTCCATTCTGTTTGCTCCCTTTTCTTTTTTGTGGGAAAATACGCGCATTGCAAATGAAACTGGATAAATGGAAAAATCAATTCCGGGATCGTAATTTCACGCATCTTCCGAATGCTGCGAAGTTTACAGCAAACATTTATAATGACCTTCTTGAATCATTCGTTTCGTGTTTCGTGTTAAATGTAGCTTTCACGAAAAGATTCGAGAGTTTGAGGTCACTTGAGACGGATTTCGATATCTTCACGTCACCACATTCGATTGACGTTAGAACTGTGTCCCGCAGAGGTGCAAATAGAATTACTAGGTCTGCAGTGTGACCGCTTTATTGACGACAAGTTTAGAATGGCTAATGATACAATTCAGTTTTATTCCTGCCTTCTGCGAGATAGATTTACTGAACTACATACGGAAGCGGCAGCTATGATGTACTAAATGGCTATAATTGAACTGCAGCTACTCACAGAAGTCCAGTGTGGCTGTTATTTTATGGCCAGCCGGCGTGGCCGAGCGGTTCTAGGCGTTACAGTCTGGAACCGTGCGACCGCTACGGTCGCAGGTTCGAATCCTGCCTCGGGCATGGATGTGTGTGATGTACTTCGGTTAGTTAGGTTTAAGTAGTTCTAGGGTACTGATAACCTTAGGACTTTAGTCCCATAGTGCTCAGAGCTATTTGAACCATTTTTTGTTATTTTATGGCAGCGAAACTTGAAAGATATTCTGATGCGTTAATGCGGAAGCGAATTACACAGAGAAAAAAAAAATAGTTCCAATTTTGTCCATCAGGTGACGATTTTGTGCAGTGATTGCAAGAAAGACATATAGAAATGTTTTCGTATGTAATGTATTAGGAATTGGACGTGGGCAGAAAAAAAAACAAGTTGAAAAGGAATAATGTTGATTTTATTATTAAACGGTGCTTCCAAAATTTGTTCGGCATGAAACCGGAGACATCGACGAGATGGTGCATCCGCAACACAACGTGATCAACAGCTGCTTGCTGCAATCCCGGTGAAATCTGTTGTGTCCGACTTCTTGGACACTTGGGGTGCTACTAATAGCACAGTTAATTAGAACACTATGAATAAGTAATTCTTTATTAATTTAGCAAAACTCTTCTTTACTCGCCAGGCTCGGCTGTAGCTAGGAAACTGCACACGTGGAATTGCGGTTCAGAAGACAGTAAATGAGCCACGATTGCTAAATAAGTTCAGAATGGTCGTACTGTAGCTTCACTAAAATCACTAGACCACACATGTTCGTAGACATTTGTTGGTACAGATCTGATAGCGTTGGCGCGTAGGCATAGTTCGCTGAAGACAGAAGTCTCTTCACTTCCCGACGGTCGACAAGGGTTGTGTCACAGCGAGTAGGCAGCACAACGACGTTACTCCGGCAGGAAGTTCCTGGAAGTGGACAGTATCCGACACCGAACAGAACTGTCCTCATGGCCTCTGGCGACGCTATTTCAGGGCAGAGGCGCGGCGATGGCGCCTCGAAACTATGTGACGCGTGGCTTCATCCTACCACCTCACTGGCGCATGATACCGCTTTTGCTCTGCATTATCTCTTCTGTGGCCGGTACTTCTTGCGCCGTTCTCTATGGTCGACAGCATAACAGAATTTGAGCAGCGTATTCCTGTGCACTGGCCTTCAGACAAGAGAGATGCCGCACATGTCCCTGATAAATGAGTTCTTTTAGATATACCCAAAGCCAAAAGTCACGTGAATACATGTCAGATGATCTTGCAGGCCAGGCCTCTGTAAAACCTCTGCATTTAACACGTTAGTGGAAAGTTGTGTTAACTACACTACTGATCTTTTAAATTGCTACACCAAGAAGAAATGCATATGATGAACGGGTATTCATTGGAGAAATATATTATACTAGAACTGACATGTGATTACATTTTCACGCAATTTGGGTGCATAGATCCTGAGAAAGCAGTACCCGGAGCAACCACCTCTAGCCGTAATAACGGCCTTGATACGCCTGGGTTTTGAGTGAAACAGAGCTTGGATGGCGTGTACAGGTACAGCTGCCCATGCAGCTTCAACACGATACCACAGTTCATCAAGAGTAGTGACTGGCGTATTGTGACGATCCAGTTGCTCGGCCACCATTGACCAGACGTTTTCAATTGGTGAGAGATCTGGAGACTGTGCTGGCCAGGGCAGCAGTCGAACATTTTCTGTATCCAGAAAGGCCCGTTTAGGACCTGCAACATGCGGTCGTGCATTATCCTGCTGAAATGAAGGGATTCGCAGGGATCGAATGAAGAGTAAACCCACGAGTCCTAACACATCTGAAATGTAACGTCCACTGTTCAAAGTGCCGTCAATGCGAACAAGAGGTGACCGAGACGTGTAACCAATGGCACCCCATAGCATCACGTCGGGTGATACACCAGTATGGCGGTGACGAAAACACGCTTCCAACGTGCGTTTACCGCGATTTCACCAAACACGGATGCGACCATCATTGATGCTGTAAACAGAACCTGGATTCATCTGAAATATAACGTTTTGCCATTTGTGCACCCAGGTTCGTCGTTGAGTACACCATCGCAGGCGCTCCTGTCTGTGATGCAGCGTCAAGGGTAACCGCAGCCATGGTCTCCGAGCTGATACTCCATGCTGCTGCAAACGTCGTCGAATCGTTCGTGCAGATGGTTGTTGTCTTGCAAACGTCCCCATCTGTTTTGGATCGAGACGCGGCTGCAGGATCCGTTACAGCCATGCGGATAAGATGCCTGTCATCTCGACTGCTAGTGATACGAGGCAGTTGGGATCCAACACGGCGTTCCGTATTACCCTCCTGAACCCACCGATTCCATATTCTGCTAACAGTCATTTGATCTCGACCAACGGGAGAAGCAATGTCGCGATAAGATAAACCGCAATCTCGATAGGCTACAATCCGACCTTCATCAAAGTCGGAAACGTGATGGTACGCATTTCGTCTCCTTACACGAGGCGTCTCAACGTTTCATGAGAGATCGCTTGGAAACTTTCCTCATGTTAGCACTTGTATGTGTCGCCACCGGCGCCAACCTCGTGTGAATGCTCTGAAAAGTTAATCATTTGCATATCACAGCATCTTCTTCCTGTCGGTTAAATTTCGCGTTTGTAGCACGTCATCTTCGTGGTGTAGCAATTTTAATGGCCAGTACTGTAATAATAGTAAAACTCATCTTTGTTTGCCAGGCTCGGCTGTAGCTACGAAACTGCACACGTGGAATTGGGCTTCAGAACACAGTAAATGAGCAACGATTACTGACAAGGGAACCTCCCCATCGCACCCCTCTCAGATTTAGTTATAAGTTGGCACAGTGGATAGACCTTGATAAACTGAACACAGATCAATTGAGAAAACACGAAGAAGTTGTGTGGAACTGTGAAAAAATAAGCAAAATATACAAACTGAGTAGTCCATGGAACACGTACGCAACATCATGGAGAACGTGAGCTCAGGAGCGCCGTGGTCCCGTGGTAGCGTGAGCAGCTGTAGAACGAGAGGTCCTTGGTTCAAGTCTTCCCTCGAGTGAAAATTTTACTTTCTTTATTTTCGCATAGTTATTATCTGTCCGTTCGTTCATTGACGTCTCTGTTCACTGTAATAAGTTTAGTGTCTGTGTTTTGCGACCGCACCGCAAAACCGTGCGATTAGTAGACGAAAGGACGTGCCTCTCCAATGGGAAACGAAAACATTTGATCGCAAGGTCACAGGTCAACCGATTCCTCCACAGGAAAACGCGTCTGGTATATTCTATACGACACTGGTGACGGCATGTGCGTCACATGACGAATATTTTGTCGACCCACCTAACTTGTACATTTGGCGAATGGGTAAAAAGATTCTTCTACCTTGCCCGATTTAGGTTTTCTTGTGGATGTGATAATCACTCCCAAAAAAGTGATGAAAACATAAGAGTTTGTCACATAAACTGAAAATAAAAAATTAAACTTTTCACTCGATGGAAGATTTGAACCAAGGACCTTTCGTTTCGCAGCTGCTCACGTTACCACGAGACCACGGCGCTCGTGCGTTCCCATTGTCCTTGATATTGCATATCTTCCCATGAACTACTCAGTTTGTATATTTTACTTATTTTTTCACAGTTCCACACAACTTCTTCCTGTTTTCTCAATTGATCTGTGTTCAGTTTCTCAAGGCCTATCCACTGTGCCAACTTATAACTAAATCTGAGGGGGGTGCGATGGGAAGGTTCCCTTGTGAGTGGCGAAATCAGAATGGCCGTACTGTGCCTTCACTACAGTCACTAGAACACTTGTTGAGACAGCTCAGCGTTGGCGCGTGGGCACATTTCGCAGAAGACAGAAGTCTCTTTACTTCCCGACGGAAGGGATGTGTCACGGCGAGTAGGCACATCAAGGACGTTACTCCGACTCGAACTTCGTCGTTCCTGGAAGTGGACACGATCCGACCCCGAACAGAACTGCCCTCATGGCCTCTGGCGACGCTATTTCAGGGCAGAGGCGCGGCGATGGCGCCTCAAAACTATGTGAGGCGTCGCTTCTTCGTACCACCTCACTGGCGCGTCACGATACCGCTTTTCTCTGCACTATCTCTGGTGTGTTCGGTACTTCTTCCGGCACTCTCGAAGCTCGACGACACAGCAGAATCTGAACAACGTACTTCTGTACACTGGCCTTCAAACGAGAGAGATACCGGACCTGTCCCTGCTGAATGTTTTCTTTTAGATATACCCAAAGCCAAAAGTCACATGCCTAGCAGGCCATGCATCTGTAAAACCTCTGCATGTAACAAGTTAGTGGAAGGTTGTGGTAAGCAGATCTATCACAGGAGGAGAGACATAAGGTGTTGCTCCATCTTGCATTAAAATCGTGGTTTCCACACAGTTGGATTCCTCCAAAACAGGAATCACATACTGTACAAGGAGCTCTCGATGACGTGCAGTCTTCAAGTTACACCTGACAGGACCTCTGGGCATATTGTCTTCAAAGAAGAACGGACCAAGCATAAAAGTGTTTGCGATTCCACACTACACAGTCACATTTGGCGAGTGTAGTGGCTCTTTGTGAACACCACGCGGTTTAACAGGCATATTTTGGCAACAGGAGAAGGTTTGGGCGAAGGTGAGATGTTTGGCCAAAGCCGAAGCCGAATGTTCGGTCGGACGCTACATGCAAGCAACGTAGTTCCAAAATAAAATGAAGCGTATACTGTTGATGAAGTGTGGAGCCGGTTTACAAAACTGCTGTACGTATTAAAAAAAGTACTGCTGACTAGATGGTGACAGCTAGGCGTTATAAAAGGAAAGCTCCCCCCACAGTTCCACACTTCATCTGTAGAAGAAACCAATCAGCGGTAAAATTAACAAATAGACGATAATTAATTGAAACCCTCAGCTGCCGACATGTGTTCTTGATGTACTTCGATGGAGACAGCTTTTAAATGTGTGCCCTGACCGGGACTCAAACCTGGGATCTCCTGCTTGCATTGCCGACACTCTATACATCTTTTTTTTTTTTTTTTGTCCAATTTTGTTCGTTGCATTTGTTCGGTGCAGATGTCCCATGACACCCCTTCAAGTCCAGTGTTGAGCCGTTGACTCAGTCTTTTTTTTTTATTACAGAGGGCAGCTAACCCTCTGACCGAACACGCAGAACTACCGTGCCGGTTATCTGAGCCACCAAGGACACAGATGAATAACGCGACTGCAGAGACTTATCCCTTGCACCGTTCAAGTGAGACTCACATTTCCAACTCTCCACAATCTACGTACGTAATGTTCCTAATAGATAATTGCCCATGCACTCAATACTCGCGCCAACTAAGGTGACGATTCCCGGAAGAGTTGGGGCAACCTGCGCGCATTCGCACAGAGGAAGGTCAATGGCCGGGTAGCCTTTAACTATATACGAAGATTGTATCTATTCTCGAAAGAACTATCTATTAGGAACATTACGTATGTAGAATGAGATTTTCACTCTGCAGCGGAGTGTGCGCTGATATGAAACTTCCTGGCAGATTAAAACTGTGTGCCCGACCGAGACTCGAACTCGGGACCTATGCCTTTCGCGGGCAAGTGCTCTACCAACTGAGCTACCGAAGCACGACTCACGACCGGTACTCACAGCTTTACTTCTGCCAGTACCTCGTCTCCTACCTTCCAAACTTTACAGAAGCTCTCCTGCGAACCTTGCAGAACTAGCACTCCTGAAAGAAAGGATACTGCGGAGACATGGCTTAGCCACAGCCTGGGGGATGTTTCCAGAATGAGATTTTCACTCTGCAGCCGAGTTCGAGTCTCGGTCTGGCACACAGTTTTAATCTGCCAGGAAGTTTCATTCCGTATGTAGCTTGTGAACTGTTGGAAATGTGAGTCTCACGGGAAGCGTGCAAGGGATAAGTCCCTGCAGCCCCAGTATTAATCTGTGTCCTCGGTGGCTCAGATGGACTTTTTTTTTAATCTCATTTTGTTAGTTTTCGTTCGTTGTATCTGCTCTGGGCGGACGTTGCAAGACACCTGTTTCAGTTCGTCGTTGATCCATTAACTCAGTTTTTCTTTTTATTACAGAGTCAGCTAACCCCCTGACCAAACATGCTGAGTTACCGTGCTGGCATAAAAGAAAATGGATAGAGCGTCTGCGATCTAAGCAGGAGTTTCCCGGTTCGAGTCCGGGTCGGAGCACACATTTTTAACTGTCCCCATCAAGGTATATCAACAACATCTGTCGGCAGTTAAGGGTTTCAGTTAATTATCATGTATTCTAGAGAAGCTACACGGTCATTAATAGTATCTGTTCTTTCGAAAATAGTTACTATGTTCAGATATTAGCAAATAGCTTGCACACAGATAGGAAAACATCAGAATACTGGACACCCAAACAAAGTGGAAAGTTGGTTGCATTTCGCAAGTGCATTTAACCTTCATGCCCTCGCGCTAGAAACAGTCACGCGAGCGCTCGCGCGGGCGGTCGGGCGACTGCCCGAGAGTTTTCATCAATCTCTTGAGGTTTTCCGTTTTTAAAGGTCATGGTTCAAATGGCTCTGAGTACTATGGGGCCTAACTTCTGAGGTCATCAGTCCCATAGACTTAGACCTACTTAAACCTAACTAATCGAAGGACATCACACACATCCATGCCCGAGGCAGGATTCGAAACTGCTACCGTAGCGGTCGCGCGCTTCCAGACTGTAGCGCCTAGAACCGCTCGGCCACTACGGCCAGCTTATAAAGGTTATATTTCCATAAAATATAGACATAGGATATCTCACACAATATTGCAAACACATTTGTAATCAAAATTATTTATTTAACAATAAAATATACAATGGAATACGAAAAGGAAGCCAAATACCCAAATCAAATATAAGAAAATTTTTGTAATTGTAATGTTTTGGGACTATATAATGTAATACTTAAGACTAGAACTATTCACTGTCTTAACTCGTCACAAGAAAAGCTAATTTTGCTTTGAAAAAAGAATTTTTGATTGAAAACGTCACAAACATTTCTGTCAGATGAAAAATGCTGATCAGTCTGTATCCATTTCATTTTCGTTTTGAGGCCGACAACAATTATTGTACGTGACTGTCGTGGTTGAATGTCGTAGACAGACGTTCCTTCCACATTCACCGCATTATAGCTTTGTTTTTATATTCTTTTTTGAGCCACTCAAATAACATATTCCTCTCCTTGTAGGGGTTGATAGAGCTGGATAAACTACGTCACTCTCTCTGTAATTTTCCAAAAATACTAACAAATCGTTTGGTAACTGCTACAATTTAGCTCTTTCTTTCAGGTTTTCGCTCATCAGTTCCAAAGATAACGCATGTAAAAATTGTTTTCTCGTTTTTTCTTTCATATTACCTGTGTTGAATTGAAAAATGCCTAACGAATTTATTCCTGCCAAGTAAGTGGAAAAATATACATGCAGGCCACCTTTGTGTTCTTCTTAATGTTGAAATTCTGGAGCACATGAGGTCTACAGTATCAACTCCACCTTTGGTTGAATTGTAGTCCGTGATTTGTACAGGTTTTTTGGTATCTTCATCAATGATGTCGGTATCATGCATTGTGGAGAGCACTACTGTAGCTTTCCTTTTTTTTGTAATCATAGAAATCAAAGTTTTGTCATCTTGACATCCGAACATGTAGTTTCCTGCCACTACATTTCCATTTACTGTCACAAATTCTCGGGAATTTCTTTTTTATTTTTTCTCATTGTACCTAAAAAAGTGAAGCCTTTGCTAAGGAGGTATTCAGCCAACGGGTAACTTGAAAAATAATAATAATCAGTTGTTACATTTCTATTTGTTCCTTCTATGGATTCAACCAATCTAGCGACCAAGTCGTATGGTTTGTTGGAGAGTACGTTAGGGCCTGGCACTTGTTTTCCGCAGTACACTTCTAAATTATAAGTATAAAAAGTGTGTGCATCACACAATGCATACATTTTTAACCCGTATTTAGCTGGTGTTTGAGTCATGTACTGGATGAATGAACATCGTCCTCTAAACGCAACCAACATCTCATCAACAGTGACAAATTCCCCTAAACTGAATGATTTTTGGCTGTTAGCAATGAAAGGAGACAAATTTTCTCGTATAGGAGCAGGTTTGTCCGTTCCTTGACGTTCCAATCTCGTATTTAGGTCATCAAATCTTATAGCTCGTAGCAAAAATCTAAATATATTTAGGCTGAAATTGGCTCGCAAAATTGTCAGACCTGTTCCATTGCTACTGAAACATTCAGAGAAATTTGCACAGTTTCCTCTTTTGACCGCAATCAAAAACAGAGCACCAAACAATGCTAGCATTTCAGCCGTTGTCGGCTGATAATCCCTTTCACGTACTTCAGAGTTACTGCTTCCTTCTGCCAGTGCTTGACGTGCCAATTTTTTCCTTTCAATATAAATATTCATGTACCTTACGAGCCCTTCTACCATTTCGGGAGTTATTATACACTGAAAACTTTCAAGTGGAGTTTCACATTGTCTGGCTTGTCCTCTAGGACCTGGTAGAGTTTTGATTTTATTTTTTGACTTTGATTTTGTGCTGGCACTACTATCCCAAATAGTTTCCATGTCCTTACCTATATAAAATCGGATGTCATTTGTTGGTAGCTCCTGCTGATCTATCTCATTTTCTCCCCCGTTTTCCAAATCAATTTCCGACTCACTTTGATGTGTATCATCTTCAATCCCTACTTGTTCATAATCTGGGTCATCAGAAACGTCATCTTCTAGGGATTCCTCATGGCCTTTCCCCTCTGCTTCCTCTCTCTCTAATTCTGCCAAAATTCTATGTATGTCATCAGACGTAAGGTTTCGTTGTTCCCTTTAAAAAATAAAAATAATTGTTACTTTTGCCAACAGAAATTTCTTAGAATTACGAAGTGCTAAAGTAGAAAGAAAAACAAAATTTGTGAATGGCAAAATTTATAGAAAGTAATGCACATTCACTAGAGAATCGGAAGAGTCTATAAAATTGAGGAATTATAGGGGAATTACAGAAAGAAATACTTACATTCCGAAGTAGACGAGTAGAACAAAGCGCAAACAAGGCGGTAAACTGACCGCCGAACGTGTTCGGACCTATTTGAACTTGTCCTGGGAGGCAGAGAGGTGCGACTTGGGCGAACTTTGAGCAGCATCTGTCGGAAAAAGGTGTAACTAGGGAATACACGTCCCTCTCGCCGCCTCGTTACCTTTGTGGAGTGAGTATGGCGCGAAATTGAAAAATGGCGGTCACTTCACCGTCCGCGCGCGCGCGTGAAGGTTAAAAAATGTGAAAAGACATTAAAAGGGGCTTAAAGGAATTAATAAGTAAATCATTGTTGTGCTCAGGACTGTTTCTGATGCACTGCTGCTTGTTCTTAAGACTCACCTACTTTGTGAAAAGCACCAGAGATCCACTGAAACACAAGCACCCGAGAAACGAGTCCTGCCTGATGTCGGAGACGCCGCTTTGAGACGCCGCAACGTCCCGGGTGCTCGTGGGCTAATGCTGGAAGGCGTGCGGGAGCCGACCGCTTCATTACCGCCAGAGGCGAAGCCGCGGGCTCAGGGAGCGCGGCTGCTCCGGCGCCTCCGCAAAGGCCTCTGTGGTGTGCCGTGGCGCAAGCAGCGACGAGGCCCGGGGCCCGCACCGTGTCGCGAGGGGAGCAGCCGGGCCGCGCACTCTGCAGCGGAGGGGAGAGGCTGTCTGGTTCGTCACACGTCTCGACGGAGGCGGGCCGCCTCCAGACGGCAGAGGTAGCACTGCCAGCTCCTGCTTCTTTACGTGCAGGTAAACGCACTAAACGGATAAGTTTAACAGTTCTACTGTAACAGCATTTCATTGCACATCGCAGAGTTACTATACGAGGTGCATTCAAGTTCTAAGGCCTCCGATTTTTTTTCTCCGGACTGGAAAGAGATAGAAACATGCGCATTGTTTTAAAATGAGGCCGCGTTCATTATCAATACGTCCCAGAGATGGTGGCACCGTACGGCAGATGGAATTTTACCGCCAACGGCGAGAATGAGGACTGTTTTAAATACTTAAAATGGCGACGTTTTCCTTACTTGAACAGCGTGCAATCATACGTTTTCTGAATTTGCGTGGTGTGAAACCAATTGAAATTCATCGACAGTTGAAGGAGACATGTGGTGGTGGAGTTATGGATGTGTCGAACATCATATGACAACAAACCGAAACAACCTCGGGCTCGCAAAAGTCGGTCTGACGACATGATCGAGAAAGTGGAGAGAATTGTTTTGCGGGAACACCGAATGACTGTTGAACAGATCGCCTCCAGAATTGGCATTTCTGTGGGTTCTGTGCTCACAATCCTGCATGACGACCTGAAAATGCGAAAAGTGTCATCCAGGTGGGTGCCACGAATGCTGACGGACAACCACATGGCTGCCCGTGTGGCATGTTGCCAAGCAATGTTGACGCGCGACGACAGCATGAATGGGACTTTCTTTTCGTCGTTTGTGCCAATGGATGAGACGTGGATGCCATCTTTCGTTCCAGAAAGAAAGCGCCAGTCAGCTCAACGGAAGCACACAGATTCACCGCCACCAAAAAAATTTCGGGTAACCGCCAGTGCTGAAAAAATGATGGTGTCCATGTTCTGGGACAGCGAGGGCGTAATCCTTACCCATTGCGTTCCAAAGGGCACTACGGTAACAGGTGCATCATACGAAAATGTTTTGAAGAACAAATTCCTTCCTGCACTGCATCAAAAACGTCCGGGAAGGGCTGCGCGTGTGCTGTTTCACCAAGACAACGCACCCGCACATCGAGCTAACGTTACGCAACAGTTTCTTCGTGATAACAACTTTGAAGTGATTCCTGATGCTCCCTACTCACCTGACCTGGCTCCTAGTGAATTTTGGCTTTTTTCAACAATGAAAGACACTCTCCGTGGCCGCACATTCACCAGCCGTGCTGCTATTGCCTCAGCGATTTTCCAGTGGTCAAAAGAGACTGCTAAAGAAGCCTTCGCCGCTGCCATGGAATCATGGCGTCAGCGTTGTGAAAAATGTGTATGTCTGCAGGGCAATTACGTCGAGAAGTAACGCCAGTTTCATCGACTTTGGGTGAGTAGTTAATTAGAAAAAAAAAATCGGAGGCCTTAGAACTTGAATGCACCTCGTAGAGGGTAATTCAACTGCACCTACCGATGTCGTTTTGGCCGGTCGCTGTGGTCTAGCGGTTCTAGGCGCTCAATCCGGAACCGTGCGACTGCTACGGTCGCAGGTTCGAATCCTGCCTCGGGTATGGATGTGTGTGATGTCCTTAGGTTAATTAGGTTTAAGTAGTTCCAAGTTCTAGGGGACTGATGACCACAGATGTTAAGTCCCATAGTGCTCAGAGCCATTTGAACCATTTGATGTCGGTTTATGCAACCCGCAGTGTTAAATCTGTCGTTCAGAAACCGCTCGCGAGATTTTCATACTCTCCCACTCGCTACGCGCAAATTATTAGTCCTACAAAAAAAATGAACAAGTCTCTTTTATGGCGAATGTGATTGCAGTTAAGTTTCTTTACTGGGACACGTTTTTGTTAGAGGCGGTAGTTTTCGAATTGTTCAAGAAAAATGTACAAATAAGATCTTCAAACGCATCACCACTCCCACAGCAAAAGATTTCTATTATGGTTAGAAAACGAAACTCCTAAAGCCGTCCTTATATTTCATTTATTTTCTTGCAACCATTTTCGGCGCTTCAATGCGGAACGCGTTGACACAATCCTTATACGAGGGTGAGTCAAATGAAAACTTTAAATTTGTAATAACAAATCGAAATTTCGCGCCGTTATCCCGTAAGTTAGTAGGCGAGCTACAAACAGCGTGCAGAATGGCCTGTACGTGACAGCATAGTGCAGATGTACATATACCGTAGCAGTATCATTATAAAGATGGCCGCCCCACTTGCGACTTGCACCAGGGAAGAACAGCGTTCTGTCATTCTGTTTTTGGGTAGCGAAGGTGTGAAACCAATTGAAATTCATCGACGAATGACACAAAGTGTCTGCAAGATGGGTGCCACGGCAGCTGACTCCTAGCCGGCCGCAGTGGCCGTGCGGTTAAAGGCGCTGCAGTCTGGAACCGCAAGACCGCTACGGTCGCAGGTTCGAATCCTGCCTCGGGCATGGATGTTTGTGATGTCCTTAGGTTAGTTAGGTTTAACTAGTTCTAAGTTCTAGGGGACTAATGACCTCAGCAGTTGAGTCCCATAGTGCTCAGAGCCATTTGAACCATTTGAGCTGACTCCTGAAATGAGAGAACGACGTGATGATGCTTCGGCGCATTGAACGAGGTGATGGCTTCCATGCAAGAATCGTTACTGGGGCCGAAACCTGGGTTCACTTACACCAACCGGAAACGAAGAGAGAGAGCAAGGAATGGCGCCAATCCTCATCACCAACACCAAAGAAGTTTCGAACAGAACCATCAGCAGGGAAGGTTATGGTGACACCCTTTTGGGATGAAAAAGGTGTCGTTTTGGAGCATTACATGCGTAGAAGGACCACTGTCCCCAGTGCATCGTACAGAGATCTCCTACGAAAATCATCTGCGGCCTGCAATCAAATCAAAGCGACGTGGATTGGTGTCAGCAGGTGTCATTTGTAACATGGTAATGCAAGTCCCCACACTTTCCATACAACAGTTGCAACAATCACAGACGTGCATTTTGAGTGTCTTCCTAATCCACCATACTCAACATACCTTGACCCAATTGATTTCCACATGTCTGGGCCACTCAAAGACTCAATGGGTGGAAAGAAGTTCCGTTCTGATGAAGAGGAACGCCACGCGGTGCATGAGTGTTTGCGCGGACTACCAAAAGAATTTTTTTCTAAAGGAATTTATGCACTTTGTAAGCGCTGGAGTACTTGCATTGAGCGTGGGGGAGATTATGTTGAAAACTGATAAAGCTTTGTACCACTTCTGCACAATAAATAATATTTAAAAAATATTTAAGGTTTTCATCTGATTCACCCTCGTACCTATCGCATCAGTGGCCAGCGTAACGGTTCCCCGCACTATCTGGAAACTTTGGTGTCAGCGCTCTAACCAACAACTGCCAACTGTCAACTGAGTCGGCAGTTGATGGTTAGTATCCTGACAGTATTCAGATAGTCCGCGTAACCAGTTATGCTGGCCACTCATGGATCGTGTCAACGCCTTCCGTATCTACTACAGCACTGAAGCACAGAAACTGGTTGCAACAAAATAAATAATATCATAAGGACGTTTCATTTTCTCACAACAGTAAACGACCGTCGTCCCAAAGACCTCGTGTCAAAAGCATCGGCATACAAAAACTTGGACTTCTATTATGTTGTTCATGGCACTCCCTCCCACCACTGTACAGAAATTTACGACTGTACCAATTACTTCGGACGTTCCATTTCTTTTTGTATTCATTCACGGGCCTTTTCACGTCCCCTACATAGTTGACCACTTACGAATTGTAAAATTGATGTTTTTGTAAATTTTACCTAACAGTTATGTGAATTTTAACAGTACAAAATAAACAATTACATCGTTGTATTTGTGAGGCCTTCTGATTAAGGAACTACTTTGCTTGGATCGAATTATCAACGTATTAGTTTTAGCATAAAGTTTGAAAAAAAGTCGTTCTTTGTTCATTATCGTGACGGACACGTTTAAATAACATTTAAAAAGAGTAGTTTTTCTTTCACTACCCTCATGGGCACGTTTAAATTGGAAATGTTAACGAAATAGCCGACTATAATGGTGGTGTCTCTCAGAGACAGCAAAGGACCCGAAAGAGCAGTTGAACGTAGTGGACAGTGTCTTGAAAGGAGGATAGAAGATGAACATCAACAAAACCAAAACGAGGATAATGGAATGTAATCGAATTAAATCAGGAGATGCTGAAGGAATTAGATTAGCAAATTAGACACTTAAAGTACTAGATGGGTTTTGCTATTTAGGGTGCAAAATAACTGATGATGGACGAAGTCAAGAGGATATAAAATGAAGAAAAGCGTTTCTGAAGAAGAGGAATCTGTTAAAAATGGTTCAAATGGCTCTGAGCACTATGGGACTTAACATCTGAGGTCATCAGTCCCCTAGAACTTAGAACTACTTAAAACTAACTAACCTAAAGACATCACACACATCCATGCCCGAGGCAGGATTCGAACCGGCGACCGTAGCAGTCGCGCGGTTCCTGACTGAGCGCCTAGAACCGCTAGACCACCGCGGCCGGCGGAGGAAACTGTTAACATCGAGTATAGGTTTAAGTGTCAGGAAGTCTATTCTGAAAGTATTTGTATAGATTATAGTGTATGGTAGTGTATAGAAGTGAAACACGGACGATAAATATTTTAGACATGAAGAGAATGGAAGCTTTCCAAATGTGATGCAACAGAATAATGCTGAAGAATAGATCGGTAGACCAAGTAAATAATGAGGAGGTACTGAATAGAACTGGAGAGAAGAGGAATTTGTGGGAAAACTTGATTACAAGAAGGGATCGGTTGGTGGGACACGTTCTGAGGCATCAAGGGATCACCAATTTAGAATTGGAGGGTAAAAATCGTAGAGGGAGACCAATGGATGAATGCATTAAACAGATTAAGAAGGATGTAGGTTGCAATAGGCACTGGGAAATGAAGAAGCTTGCACAGGATAGAGTACCATGGACAGCTGCATCAAATTAGTCTCTGAAGACCACAAGAAGAAAATTGGTGGCGTAATAGCCCAATAAACAAAAAACCAAAAAAGGTTGAATATCGGGAATAGTTCAGTGAGACGGAAGTATCTGTGCAGTGGTAGGAGGGAGTGCCACCAACAACATAGTAGAAATCCTGGCTGGTGAGGGATGAGTGAGGAGTTGAACGTACGTTTGAAAGTCACTTTTGTGCGTTTTTCTTGAATAATTCTAAAATTTTGGCCTCTATCGAAAACGTATTCCAGTACAAACTTTAATTACATTAAATTCCCTACAGTGTGATCTCGTTCACATCTTTGGCATGATTAACAGTTTGCACATAGCGGGCGAGAGAGTATGGAAATCTTTACACATATTTTTTGAAGGCCAGGTGTAACAATGCGAATTGAATACGACGACATCGGTAGGAACAGCTGAATAGCGCTGTATACTTGGCGATTCTTCAACGTGTGCACAAAATCAAACGACATACAGTTAAAGGTGTAAAGGATTGAAATCAAGATACAATCACAAACAGATCTCAAATCACTCATACTCACAGAAACAAACAGCACTCCGACACACGTTCTGTAGACTCAACACAGTACCATTTAGCACAGAAAACTGTCAGAAAGATGTGACATCATTATAAGAAGACCATTTTCTTCCACTCTCAGATAGCCCACAAATAAAAGACAAATTATTTTATCACTAGAATAGTTACTTTTCGACGTTGTCACTCTAACGGTCGAGGACTGTGGACAAGCTTTCCATTGCCCTTTTCGTAAAATGAAAGGCATAATGAACAGGAACGCTACTGGAATGGATGGAATAAATGCCGAACTAACGAAATGTAGATGTTTACCAAATATAAGAGACAATTAATAAACGAATACTAGGGGAAATGCAAGATCTCGAAACAGAAGTAATCTTTCCCTTCAAAAAAGGGAAATGTAGTGACTGCAAAAACTGCCACAAACTATACTCAAAGATCCATAAGCACACGAAGAATATCACGGAAGCTGTTATTTTTGAGTAACAAAATGACAAAATGACAAAACAGATTTAGATCAGGTCGTTCCTGTATGGACAACGTGATTGTAATGAAGAACATTACAGAAAGATACAGACAATTTAACACAGTAGCCCGAAAAGATAGTCACAAATTCCAGTCTTCTCCTCTGTTAAAAATACCTCTTACCTGCACCCCACACACACATACACACACACACACACACATACACACACACATACACACATACACACACATCATTTTTCCTGTAGCGACAATTTGTCACAGCAGCTGCATATAAAATGCTGAAGTTTGCAAGAGAACGCCTTTCTGAATGCTGAAAATGAATTCTTAATGTTTTTCACATTCCAAGACGCACTTCGCTTTTTTAATAAGTAGGTGTCCCTGAATATGACACGATTTTTCGTTTCCTCCTATTGGCTTTCAGATTTAAAACAGATCACGGAAATATAATACTTACAGTAAAACGAGCAGTTCATTATATGAAAATAATGCAGTTTTCTCCCATTTGGAAAACCAGCTGAAAGTCTCCAGTTTCTCGTGTATTATCGATCTTCAGAAGGCTTTAGACCATGTAATCCACGACAGCCTTTGGAAGATTACGTCTGAATGTCCATATCCTTAACACCTAATACAGGCAGTGAGAAGTCTTTACAAAAAACCTCGCGTATTGTAACAAACAAAGGTAGCAACCAATTAGAGGAAATATTTATTAAACATGGTGTAAGAGAACGGTGTGGGCTATCACTTGCTGTTTTTAATATTTAAATTGACTTCATCGTCTCTACATGGAAATGTAAAATCAACAAACGAAAGGAGATAGCGAATGGAGAATACCTGAAAGTGCTTCTGCTTGCAGTTGATATCGTTATTATTAAAAAAAATTAAGATGATGTCCAGAGATCAGTACACCAGATGAACTAAATATGAAGCTATCACAGTTTAAAAGCTTCTGATTACAAAATTAAAATAATTGCATTCCAACAAAAATATCTAGTCAGATTAAAAACTGTTTCAGATAATTCAGCTTTGGGACAAGTGTCTCAAATCTCTTATTTAGGCTGTGATAAATGTTTAGATTTTGACTCAGATAATTAAAATAAATTACACAAATTCAAGGTGTCTATGGCATCCATTAGCACAACATTAAGCTACAAGGTACAAAAGAGACCACGACTGAGTTCAAAAGGTAGACATGAGGTTCCTGAGGAGGACGAAGGGCTGCTCAAGAAGAGGCACGACTGCAAGTGAAGATATTGGAACAGTTTTAATACTTCAACATTAATGAAAAAAATCGAAAAAACTGGAGACACCGCATGAGAATGCGAAGTCAGAGAACACTACAGGAGATCATGAACTACAAAGTGAATGGCAAAACAGATGCTGGAAGACCTCTGAAAAGATGCGAATGATTTTCTTTGTGAGTTCGGAACAGGCAACAAACCAATCTTTGAAAGGAATATGATCATAAAATATTGCCGTGAATGAACTGAAATGAGTCTTGACGTTGCCCTGAAACTTCATGTTTGTTCTGAACCGTTGCTCTGCTTTTCACTTCTTCAGTTCAGGGAAAAGGTGGAAGTCTTTCGGCGTTAGGTCAATATTGCAGACAGGCACAACAATTTCAGAAGTTATCGTGTCTCATTTCTTTTGTTTTGAATTGCTTTCCGCTCATTCTTTGCTGAATTTCTGCTACACTGTTCCCATACGCTTGCCGGAAACAAATAACTCTCTCGGTTTGCACGTGGGGGGAGCATCAGTTGAGGCAGCAACGTTCACGTGACTGCAGCTCAACACCGAGTCCCACGAGAAAGACAGTCCGTGGCGCGTACGTCACAGCACGTGACACTGTCGGTCATAAAAGTGCAAGCGGCCGTCGGGGAACGAGTGACTATTTCAGACGAGTTTAGTAATTCTTGACTGCGTGTTTAAATGCATGTAAGTTCTCGTCATCCCACGACAAAATTTAGACCTTTAGCGGGTACCCTTTCAATTACGAGGGTGGTTTGAAAAGTTCCCCGAATCACCACGAGAGGTCAGCGCCACCGCGAGTTGTTCACGTGATATTCATTGGACCGTTGCCTGTAAACAGATGCCTCGTCAGTGCTCTAGGAAGAAAGCTGTGGCGGTGACGTGGCTAGATTGTTGTTCCCGCGTAGTGGTTTGCGAAGACGAAAAAAATCGAGATCCGAGCAGTGATTAAGTACTTCCTGAGGAAAGGTATGAAATCAAAGGACATTCATGCCGATTTCAAGAATACACTGGGGGGACTCTGCTCCTTCATATTCAACTGTTGCCAAGTGGACAGAATGAACTTAAATTTGGTCGGGAGAGCTTAGATGATGATCCGCGCAGCGGTCGGCCGAGATGTGTCATTACTCCATAATTCATCGCAAAAGTGCACAAAATTGTCATGGAGGATCGCCGATTGAAAGTGTGCGTAATTGATCACGCTTGCCAGATGTCATCTGAAAGGGTATATCACATTTTAACTGAAAAATTAGAAATGTAACAATTATCTGCAAGGTGGGTGCCGCGACCCTTGACTCTTGATCAAAAACACATGAGAATGGACATATCGGAACAATGTTTGGCCCATTTTAGGAGAAACGAAAACGATTTTTTGCCCCGGTTTGTGACCACAGATGAAACTTGGGTGCACTAATATACCCCAGAGACAAAACAACAGTCAGGGAAGTGGAATCATGCTGATTCTCCTCAAGCAAAGACATTTCCTTCGGCGGGAAATGTCATGGTATCAGTGTTCTGGGATGCCAATGGGATTCTGCTTGTAGATTATCTCCCCATTGGGCAAACAATTACTGTAGAATACTATGCTAACCCCCTGGACAAATTGCAACAAAAGATACGCGAAAAAAGGCCACGTTTTTCAAAGAAGGAGGTCATCTTCCATCAAGACAATGCGTACCTGCACACATGTGCCATCGCTATGGCAAAATTACACTAATTAAGTAATGAATTGTTGCCACACCCGCCTTATTCACCTGATATGGCTCCGTCGGACTTCCATCTCTTCCCAAAACTGAAAATTTTTCTCGGTGGACGAAGATTCACTTCAAACAGGGAATTGATAACCAGAATTGACAACTATTTTGCATGCCTGGAGGAAACACATTTTCGAGATGGGATCAAGGCACTGGAACATCTTTGGACCAAGTGCATTGATCTACAAGGATACTACATTGAAAAATAAAAAAATTTCAGTGATGTAAGTACTTTTTTTCTATTCCGCTCCGAGAACTTTTCAAACCGACCTCGTACACACTGTTTTCTCGTGGGTCCTGCACGCAGCCGAGCGTTCGCGAATTGTGGGGGAGAAACCAGCTAGTGTGACGTCACAAGTTCGTTGCGGGGTGGCCCGGCCCAACACAGGTTGACGTCTTGAACCCGGCAGTGACTGACCGCGTGGTGCGGAAGATGCTCAGTCGCCTGCTGCGCATATAACCCGTTCGCTTCTTGTGTAGCGTTGATGCTGGGCGATTGAAGGCTCAAATAATTATTTAAATGAATGTGGTCTTTTAATAATCAGGTTTTTAAATTGGGATAAGAAGTATAAAATAGTTTCTGCAAGCTCCATAAGATTGAGATCCCCAATGATATAGTATTGAAAATTCGTGATTGTGAATTTTTAATAGGTATGAAAATACTTGTAAGATTTAAGACGAAAAACCATGGGACGATAGCAATAGATAATAGTATGGAGATGAACTATTTATGCACCAACTGGTAAGTAATGTATTATTAAGTAGCTGAACTACTTATGCATCAATTATGTACTGCATGTGCCCCACCGTTTTCATGTTAAACCGTGTAATACGGGAATGCATGAAAGTAGTAGTGGCAACCATGGGCAGATGGCAGCACTGCGGTTCGTGACAGCGAGTAACCATAATGAGATTTTCACCCTGCAGCGGAGGGTGCGCTGATATGGGACTTCCTGGCAGATTGAAGCGGTGTGCCGTACCGAGACTCGAACTCGGGACCTTTGCCTTTTGCGGGGAAGTGCTCTACCAACTGAGCTACCCAAGCACGACTCACGCCCCGTCCTCACGGCTTCTGCCAGTAACTTCCAAACTTTACAGAAGCTCTCCTGCTAACCATGAAGAACTAGCACTCCGTAAAGAAAGGATATTGCAGAGACATGGCCTACCACAGCCTGGGGGATGTCTCCAGAATGAGAGTTTCACTCTGCAGAAGTAAAGCTGTGAGGACAGAGCGTGAGTCGTGCTTGGGTAACTCAGTTGGTAGAGCACTTGCCCGCGAAAGGCAAAGGTCCCGAGTTCGAGTCTCGGACCTGCACACCGTTTTAATCTGCCAGGAAGTTTCAGCGAGTAAAAAGTCCGCTATTTCAGTAGCCATGGATCAATGGAACGGACAATAGCGTGCATTAGCCGTAAAAATACTTTGTAAAAACAATGATAGTTTAGTAGCGACGCAGAGGGAGTTCCGACGTTTTTATAGTTTAGGTCGTCATGATGCCGTTCCGTCGAAACACTCGATGAAATGTTAGATTAATAACTTTGAAGAGACTGGATCTGCCCTCAAGAAGAAACGAACAGGACGACCAAGAAGTGTGCGTTCTCTAGCGAATATTGAAGTTGTGCGCGAGTCTGTCTTACGGAGCCTGCGGCGTTCAGTTCGTAAGCAAGCAGCAGTGGTTGGAATGTCCCGCAGAATTCTTCATCTAGATTTAAAATTTCGTCCGTACAAACTACAGATGGTGCAACAATTGAAGGACAACGATTACCGGTTACGGTTAGGATTCTGTCGACAGATGATAACAAAAATAAACAATGACGATGAATATCTGAAGAAGTTGTGGATGTCAGATGAGGCACAGTTTCATCTCATAGGTTTTGTGAACAAACAGAACTACCGTTACTAGGCAAACACAAATCCTAATGACGTTCATAAGCGCCCTTTACACACTAGTAAAGTGACGGTATGGTGTGGTGTTTCATCACATGAGATTATCGGACCGTAGATTTTTGCAAATGAATAGGGAAACACAATATCTGTCAATGCCGATCGTTACGTGGAGATGTTACGAACTTTCGTTACACCTGCATTGAACAGCTTTCCAAACGTTCAAGAATCCTTGTTTCAAAAGGACGGAGCGACATCACACACTGCACGGCAATCAGTGACATATGTTCGAGAATTGTGTGATCTTACGATTCGGTAACATTCCCTGGCCCTCTAGATCGCCAGATTTATCCGTTTGTGATTTTTTTCTCGTGGGGATACGTCAGGACCAAAGTCTACACGACTCGGCCAAGAACAGTGGATGAGTTAAAACAAAGAATTCGGGATACTATTCATAGTATCACATCTGAGATGTTGCAGCGTTCAATGACGAATCTCAACAGCAGATTTCACGAATATATTCGAACAGGAGGACGCCATCTAAGGGACGTGATTTTTTAAAAATGATAAATGCCATCAGTGTTTCGTAAATGGCAACGTTGTAAGGCTGTAATTACTATGAATGCAATTTCTTTCCTTCATCACTTCTAGTTTTTTTGGATTGTGGAAATGTTCCGTTTTTCTGTCTCACCCTGTATTTTCATAACTATTAAAAATTCACAATCACAAATTTTCTGAGATATCTCTATGGTGTTAGGAATATTTATGGACCTAGGAGAAGTTATTTTGTAGTTTTTCAGTCCAATTTTAAACTTGATGCATTAAATATTAATTTTTATTTAAATTATTATTTTCTGCTTTATGGTCTTGTGTGTGTAAAATTTATCAGTCGGTTTCAAGCATTTTGGTGAGATTACAAAGGAGACATGCGGTAAGTCTCAGGTTTATTTCAATTTCTCTTCACCTGCAAACTAGAATATTGCTTCCTTCTATTTATACGTAACGGAAATACTATGAAGGTAAAAATTAGATCCGAGATCACTCGAGGCTGATCAGCAATAGTTCTACTCGAGGAACATTCGCGGCTGCAACAGAAAAAGGGGAAAATGCCAGTGGCACTCAAAATACTCTCTGCCACCCACAACACAGGAAAGCCAGTTGATATCGCACTGTCATCCAGTTCTGAGCTTTGTTTAAAATTTCAAGTCTCTAGGTTATCGGGAAGTTACCTCAAAGTCCACTGCAAAATTTGTACCGAACAGAGAGACAAAGGAGAAAGCGACCTAATAAAATCATGGTTAAGAAAGGAATCTCGTATAAGTAACCGCAAACAATGGGCAATCTTGTGATCCAGGCACAAAAAATAACGAAAAAAACAAATGCAATCAATAAGCACAATACGCACAGACCACAAACAAGAACACAATAAAACACAAAAGCAAGCACACACAGTGACAAAATCACAACAACGATAAGGAAGAAGGTTCACGATGACATAGAATGACACAAGCACAAATTCACAAATTAAATACCATATATCTTCGAAAGGTAAGGATTCCTTTGAAAACAGACAATTCAGTCCAAAAATACATCCCAAAAAATGACATAAGACACAGACATCTACCAGAAGGCTGTAAAATACCTTTACTGTATAACATACGACGAATCGTCGTCCGGTGCAAAGAACGTTTTACCGTCTGGAACTATGTGACAAACCGTCCACCATTTGCAGAACATTCAAGAGGAATCACAGGTCAACTACAAGAAAGAAAGTTATAAAAAAATTATAAATAATAAAAGACCCCTGAAGAACGTACAACAAAACTATCACACATAAAAAATGAATGCATAGAAGTAACTACTATTAAAATGCAAGTGAATATGAGAAACAAATAATTCCTTACACTAATCGATTACATAATGGACAAATATCGCAATAGGTGATTACGAATCCATTCCTCTTGTATGTAAAAAAAAAAGAACTTACATGTACACACACACACACACACACATACGCACATACATACATACATACATACATACATCTTAAAACAAAAAAATGAAAAGGGAACACCACCTAGGAAAAGAAAGAAGATACCAGACGTCTTACTGTATTATGTTACGAAATGACAGTGACTACATGATAAAATGGAAACTTTCACCGGTTTTCGACCTGCAAGAAACTGTATGATTTTCCTAAAATGAGCTACATGCTTTAATGTAAGTACTTTTTCATTTTGTTATAAGATGTTTATGTAAATTGCGAAAAACCAAGAGGTGAAAGGAAAAGACCTTGTAGTAGTCCAGGACACCCATTGAACATGCCTTGTAGGGAAAAAAAATGCTTCTAGGTATATAAATAGGAAGTTAATCTGCAGCATGCAAAAAGGCACTCTTTTGTAAACTGCGACATTTTATTACAGCTGCTGCGAAAACTGGTCACTACAGGGAACATAATAAGTATCATTTTTGATCTGGTATCGCGATGTTAAGCGGATAAAGCCGCATTGCTGGGCAGATAGATGAGTGAGTCAGACACGACGCAGCAAGTTAATGACACTTCTACGTACTTTGTCCGTATACGTTGAACGATATGACCTGGTCCTCATAATTTTAAGAGGAGCAAATCTTCCAACAATCGCACTCAGTAACGTTTTCAAAAATGGCTCTGAGCACTATGGGACTCAACTGCCGAGGTCATTAGTCCCCTAGAACTTAGAACTAGTTAAACCTAACTAACCTAAGGACATCACAAACATCCATGCTCGAGGCAGGATTCGAACCTGCGACCGTAGCGGTCTTGCGGTTCCAGACTGCAGCGCCTTTAACCGCACGGCCACTTCGGCCGGCAGTAACGTTTTCCGCTCGTACTGAATGCCAAATTCCGTTTTCAGATTCCATAAATTCACGTGATTATTGAATGCTGCCTAACACTGCAAATGTTTACGTCCAATATATGCGCATAGATGAATACAAATTTCTTATGAAGGAATGCACTTTCACTATTTATTTGCAATGATAATGGAATGTAGCGTTCCGAACCTGTTTGTGGGTTAGAACGAGAGCTTCACTGAGTGTTAGAGGGAACAGAATGGTATAGTAGGCAGTTGTCAAACCGGTAGCGTGATAGGATCTTCGATCCATCTACTCTATTTTTGCTACGAAGGCTTGCTGCGAAGTAACGCCTCCGAAATTTTTATGTGGAAACTCTTAAAAGTTTTTTAAGCAAACCAAACAATATTTACATTCTACATCTACACTACTGGCCATTAAAATTGCTACATCAAGAAGAAATGCAGATGATAAAGGGGTATTCATTGGACAAATACATTATACTAGAACTGATATGTGATTACATTTTCACGCGATTTGGCTGCATAGATCCTGAGAAATCAGTACCCAGAACAACCACCTCTGGCCGTAATAACGACCTTGTTACGCCTGGGCATTGAGTCAAACAGTGCTTGGATGGCGTGTACAGGTACAGCTGCCCATGCAGCTTCAACACGATACCACAGTTCATCAAGAGTAGTGACTGGCGTATTGTGACGAGCCAGTTGCTCGGCCACCATTGACCAGACGTTTTCAATTACTGACATCTAGAGAATGTTTTGGGCAGGGCAGCAGTCGAACATTTTCTGTATCCAGAAAGGCCCGTACAGGACCTGCATCATGCTGTCGTGCATTATCCTGCTGAAATGTAGGGTTTCGCAGGGACTGAATGAAGGGTAGAGCCAGGGGTCCTAACACATCTGAAATGTAACGTCCACTGTTCAAAGTGCCGTCAATGCGAACAAGAGGTGATCGAGACGTGTAACCAATTGCACCCCATAGCATCACGCCGGGTGATACGCCAGTATGGCGATGACGCCCACGCTTCCAATGTGCATTCACCACGATGTCGCCAAACACGGATTCGACCATCATTAATGCTGTAAACAGAACCTGGATTCATCCGAAAAAAATGACGTTTTTGCCATTCGTGCACCCAGGTTCGTCGTTGAGTACACCATCGCAGGCGTTCCTGTCTGTGATGCAGCGTCAAGGGTAACCGCAGCCATGGTCTCCGAGCTGATAGTCCATGCTGCTGCAAACGTCGTCGAATCGTTCGTGCAGATGGTTGATATCTTGCAAACGTCCCCATCTGCTGACTCTTGGATCGAGACGTGGCTGCAGGATCCGTTACAGCCATGCGGATAAAATGCCTGTCATCTCGACTGCTAGTGATACGAGGCAGTTGGGATCCAACACAGCGTTCCGTATTACCCTCCTGAACCCACCGATTCCATATTCTACTAACAGTCATTGGATCTCCACCAACGCGAGCAGCAATGTCGCGATACGATAAACCGCAATCGCGATAGTCTGGAATCCGACCTTTATCAAAGTCGGAATCGTGATGGTACGCATTTCTCCTCCTTACACGAGGCATCAAAACAACGTTTCATCAGGCAACGCCGGTCAACTGCTGTTTGTGTTCGAGAAATCGGTTGGAAACTTTCCTCATGTCAGCACGTTGAAGGTGACGCCACCGGCGCCAACCTTTTGTGAATGCTCTGAAAAGCTAATCATTTGCATATCACAGCATCCTATAGCTGTCGGTTAAATTTCGCGTCTATATCACGTAATCTTCGTGGTGTAGCAATTTTTTTGGCCAGTAGTGTATATTCTTCTTGACTACATGTTTATTTCGCAACATAGTCACCCTGGGGACGAATGCGTTCCTCCCTGTGAGAGACCAGTTTGTTGACATGTAGAGCCACAGCCTCACCTCCGCTCGCACCGCTTCATCACTGTCAAAGTGAAGTCCTTGAAGGTCTTGTTTAAGCTTGTTGAAACTCGGATGGGGCCAAGTCGGAACTGCATGGGGGATGATGGATGAGAGGGAACCCGAGGCGTCGGACTATTGCAGATGACGCTGCGCACGTGTGTGGTCTGGCATTGTAATGCTGGAAGAGAGGATGCCTCTCCATATGAGCACGAACTTTTTCACGCAGCGACATAATTACGATACTCACAGCCGTGTTAAACGCAATATTTTTTAAAAAAATACGGATACGGAGTTTGTTTCTAAGTATATTATGGGAAAATTGCACTGAAAGTTGACTGACCTCGGGAACACAACGAACGTGGGAAAATACTTCATCATTGGAGTCAGCAAGGTGCACTCTTTCTTTCAGTCCTCAACCATCGCTTGCGATATGGTCTGTTCCAAGGATGGAATGAACCATGTAGATTCCGTGTATCCAGACTTTTAAAAAACTTTTCCATTGACAATCGTATTGATATTTTCTGAAGAAAATGTAAATAAAATGGCACAATTTCAGAGACTTTTCCAGTCAAAACAGATATCATTTTATGTGTATAGAATGAAGCGGCTAGTGAAAATTTCTGCAAGGCCGGGAATCGAAACCAGGTCTCCTGCTTAGCCATGAAGCCACCTTGGCACACCGGTTCACAGAATTGCGCAGAAAAGTACAAATTTTCACTCGCCCCTTGAGACTATATACATAATTCTCTGAAATTGTGTCATTTCAGTTGTGTAAGTACTGCGCCGGCCGGAGTGGCCGAGTGGTTCTAGACGCTACAGTCTGAAACCGCGCGACCACTACGGTCGCAGGTTCGAATCCTGCCTCGGGCGTGGAGTGTGTGATGTCCTTAGGTTAGTTAGGTTTAACTAGTTCTAAGTTCTAGGGGACTGATGACCTCAGAAGTTATGTCCCATAGTCCTCAGGGCCATTTGAACCATTTGTAAGTACCTGCGCATGCGTTTCAGGCTGGATCCGCCGTTTTCGATGGTGTGATGCTGTTCCAGATCATGGAGAGCCTCGGCTGTTCCGGTCATGGGTGAGGAGGAATTTAAAGTAGACTGGGGAGGCTGTGAGAATTTAAATGTAGGAAGGAGTCGTGCCAGGGTAACAGGTGCAGTTGTGTGAACCGTTGTGCAAAGCTAGCTTAGTATCTAACGTATCTGCCTGGTAAGAAGGAGACCAGGTTCGATTCCCAGCGATAGTACGAAGTTTCATTCGTCGCTTCAGGCTATATCCATAAAGAAAATATGTTACTGCGAGATACCTAAGCAGGTTTTCGACTGGACTCAGATGTTCAGACTACGAGGAGTGATAAAAAAATACGGTGAATGAAATCTTTCAGGAGCAACTCCTGACGCTACAAACATCTGAACTAAGTTTTCCGATAGCCTCATCCGTTGAGACAGGCAGAGCAAGTTAGAACAAGTTCTGGCTTGTCGGTCAGCATCCAGCGATGATACAGTGTGGTTGTGTACCGTGTCTGTCGCGCATCGTGAATTTCGTACGACGCATGAACATTAATTTATGCTTCAAGTTGGAAACAAAGTGCCCAAGAAACACATGAAATGTTGAAACTGATCTATGACGATAATGCTATAACTCTGAAGACTCTTTACAAGTGGTATAGCGATTTAAAACTGTAAATGAGTCGGTAGAATAAGAACAACTCTCAGAATGTCAATAAACCTCAGAAGAAATTCCAAAATCATTACCGAAGTACTTGATATCTCTTACCGGACTCTGTAAGGTATTTCAACCGGTAATTTGCGACTGAGACCACTAAGTGCAAAATTTGTTCACAGACTGCTGAGTGACGAACGGAAGGAAAATTGTGTGTCAGTTTGCACGGAGTTGAAGGAGCGTCTTCACTCAGATCCGGACTTAATGTCCAAAATGAAACTGGGGATGAAACTTGGGTCTGCGGTTATGACCCTGAGACGAAACTTCAAAGTTTCTAATGGAAAACCAGTGAGTCTCCTCACCCTACAAAGGCACGTCGATCAAAATCGAATATCAAAATCCTTCTCGTCGTCTGTTCTCGATACTGAGGACGTAGTGCCATCGAAGTTCGTTCCAAATGGAACAACTGCAAACGCCAGATTTTTACAACGGCGTCCTACAACGTTTGCGAAACTTTGCACTAAGGACGTTACCAGAAAATGGATCCATAACTTTCTTCTTTATCTCGACAGCACGTCGCCCCACACCGTGCTTTTGATTCGTGAGTTTTTGGCTGGGAAATGTGTTCCTGCCTGTCCACATCCGCCTTAGTCATGAGATTCTGCACCCTGCGACTTCTGGATGTCTTCAAACTTTAAAACCGTGCTTGAAGGAAAATGTTTTGATAGCATCCCTGACATTGAGAGGCGACGATAGAGCAGCTGAACTACCGTCCCAAAGAAGGCTTCCAGAAATTCTGCCAGTAATGAATTCAACGATGGGATAAATGCATTGCTAGCCAAGGACAGTACATTGAAAGAGATTAAACGAAACTGTATGTAAGTTTATCACTTTGTTTCTAATAAAATGACTCACCGTATTTTTTGGTCACACCTCATATTTACTCGCTCCCACAACCGGTGGTGCCACGTACGCGCTTCAGGCAGTGAGATCTGCTCCATCTCTCGTCACAAGGCGTGATCCTCTGGTCTAATAAATCGGATAAAGCTGCCCGCACAGCGACAAGAATCAAGTGTCGTATTCAGAGTACTTGCTTACAAAATTGGATTTGGCTACCCTCTACTGACGAACTATGATCTGAGCTTGGACTACGTCTGGCGGTCGTCCCTGGCTGGATTTCTCATAGCAATGCGATAGGATTTATTCACAATCTTGCAATATTTCATTATGTTTATCCTTCGCGTAATTGGAGTCAGGCAGAAGTTGGTATGTGTACCTAAGAATGGAATGTGAACTCCCAGAGTACTGTGCGAGTCCTTGCAGTAGTCTATAGTTCCACTATGTATTAGGTTGGTTGGTTGATTCGGGATAGGGGACCAAACAGCAAGGTCAGCGGTCCCAACGGATTAGGGAAGGATGGGAAAGAAAGTCTGCCCTTCCCTTTCTTAGGAACCATCCCGGCAGCCAGGTAAATCACGGAAATCACAAATCACGGTGGCCGGAAGCGGATTTGAACCGTCGTCCTCCAGAATGTGAGTCTAGTGTGCTAACTCTGCGCCACCTTGCAGGGTCACGATACATTATACTGGCCAAATTATGCCATATTTAGGAGTCGTATCATTCCACAACCGATACCACACAGCGGGCCGTCATCCCCGAAGAATCCGAAGTTGGCAGCCCGAGTGCAGTCGCTACTGCAACTGGCTCTGTCCAATCCTGAGTGGAGCCAGTTCCACCCCCCTGTGCTGCAGCACTGCCAGGGCGTGAGACTCGAAACTCGACCGCATGACGATTTGTTTCTACATCTACATCTACATTCATACTCCGCAAGCCACCCAACGGTGTGTGGCGGAGGGCACTTTACGTGCCACTGTCATTACCTTCCTTTCCTGTTCCAGTCGCGTATGGTTCGCGGGAAGAACGACTGTCTGAAAGCCTCCGTCCGCGCTCGAATCTCTCTAATTTTACATTCGTGATCTCCTCGGGAGGTATAAGTAGGGGGAAGCAATATATTCGATACCTCATCCAGAAACGCACCCTCTCGAAACCTGGCGAGCAAGCTACACCGCGATGCAGAGCGCCTCTCTTGCAGAGTCTGCCACTTGAGTTTGCTAAACATCTCCGTAACGCTATCACGCTTACCAAATAACCCTGTGACGAAACGCGCCGCTCTTCTTTGGATCTTCTCTATCTCCTCCGTCAACCCGACCTGGTACGGATCCCACACTGATGAATCCGGCAGCGGCAGTTCCTGTTACTCCCAGATACTCCCGTTACTTTTCGGAGCCCAGCCAGTCTAGTCCATGACGAGGCCAGCAGAGTCACTTAGCAGTACAATGATGTACATCGCTGCTCAGTGTTCGCCTTGCCTCAGAGACGTCAGCTCGCGGTTATGACAGTTAGCTTCGTGGAACTTTCAGTCAGGCGCAACACAAATATTGTACAGTGACTTACAGGCACATATTGAATGAACACTGAAGCGCCAAAGAAACCGGTACAGGCATGCGCATACAAATACAGAGACACGTAAACAGGCAGGATACGGCGCTGTGGCCGGCAGCTCCTATATAAGACAACAAGTGTCTGGCACAGGTGTTAGATCGGTTACTGCTGCTACAATGCCAGGTTATAAAGATTTAAGCGAATTTAAACGTGGTCTTATAGTCAGCGAACGAGTGGTGGAACACACCACGTAGCGATGAAGAGGGATTTCTCCCGTACGACCGTTTGGTGAGTGAACCGTGAATATCAGGAATCCGGTAAAACATCACTTATCCGACATCTCTGCGGCCGGAAAAAGATCCTACAAGAACGGGACCAACGGCGACTGAAGAGAATCGTTCAATGTCACAGAAGTGCAACCCTTCCGCAAACTGCTGCAGATTTCACTGCTGGGCCATCATCAATTGTCAGCGTGCGAGCCATTCAACGAACATCATTGATATGGACTTTCAGAGCCGAAGGCCCCCTCGCGTACCCCTGATGACTGCACGGCACAAAATATTTACACTTTGCCTGGCCGCTGGCCGCACGGTATAGCTTCAAATGGTTCAAATGGCTCTGAGCTCTATAGGACAACATCTGAAGTCATCAGTCCCCTAGAAATTAGTACTACTTAAACCTAACGAACCTAAGGACATCACACACATCCATCCCCGAGGCAGGATTCGAACCTGCGACCGTAGCAGTTGCGCGGTTCCGGATTGAAGCGCCTAGTACCGCTAGGCCAACGTGGCCGGCGAGCAGTGTAGCAGCGTGGTCAAAGACGCCTTGCACGGTTCTCGCGGCTCGCTCCGTCGGAGTTTCGAGCCGACCTCCGCCATGGCTGTGTGTGTTGTCCTTAGCGTAAATTAGTTTAAGTTAGAGTAAGTAGTGTGTAAGCCTACCAACATCACATCTCGCCTGGGCTCGACAACATCGACACTGGATTATTGATGACTGGGAACATGTTGCCTGCTTTGATGAGTCTCGTTTCAAATTGTATCGAGTGGATGGACGTGTACAGGTATGGAGACATGACGGATGGGTTATGTATCAGACTACGTTGGTGACCATTTTACATTGTATTTAGCTTATGACATGAGTCACGTATCCCGCTACTTTTACGTAGGTCCATTTGTATCTAATTGATTAGTATCTTGTTTTTGTAGATAATCTGGGCTGCCCCAAAAGGGTGAAATATGTCATTGAATTGCCATTAAATAATTTCGCAATGGAATGTGTTTTCTTCTGAAATCAGCACTTTGTATCCCAGCCGGCACTCGTATAAACTGATACCTTCGTACTTTAAATGCAAACATGTGTAGATTCTTACTAAGTACCGTATTAGCGCTGCAACCCTTAAAACCAGTTGCTGATGCAATTCTTCGGACGAATTTCCTCAGATGTTGCTGAACAAGTTCAGAATCTGTGTTGGCATACCCTGCTACTCTTTGTTCATGAGCCACGCTGCCTTTCCCGATGGAATTTGGCGAAGAGCTTGCGAATGATTTTCGCATCGGGTCCATTTAGAATATTAAATCTCGTATGTAAACTGTGCCTTGTTTCCGTAATGCTGCGGGTTAACCTCTGATATTCCAGTACCAGAAACACACCTTGTTCCCTGGAATAAATGACTTCGTCCTCCTTCGTAACGCTAGCCTCATTCCACGTTTCAGCGTTTGAACTCATCACTCTGGGTTTTAGAGTAGTACACTACTGGTCATTAAAATTGCTGCTACAGACGCGAAATTTAATCGACAGGAAGAGGATGCTGTGATATGCAAATGATTAGCTTTTCAGAGCATTCACACAAGGTTGGTGCCGATGGCGACACCCACAACGTGCTGACATCAGGAAAGTTTCCAACCGATTTCTCATACACAAACAGCAGTTGACCGGCGTTGCCTGGTGAAACGTTGTTGTGATGCCTCGTGTAAGGTGGAGAAATGCGTACCATCACGTTTCCGACTTTGGTAAAGGTCGGATTGTAGCCTATCACGATTACGGTTTATCATATCGCGACATTGCTGCTCGCTTTGGTCGAGATCCAATGACTGTTAGCAGAATATGGAATCGGTGGGTTCAGGAGGGTAATACGGAACACCGTGCTGGATCGCAACGGCCTCGAATCGCTAGCAGTCGAGATAACAGGCATCTTATCCGCATGGCTGTAACGGATCGTGCAGCCACGTCACGATCCCTGAGTCAACAGATGGGGACGTTTGCAAGACAGCAACCATCTGCACGAACAGTTCGACGACGTTTGCAGCAGCATGGACTATCAGCTCGGAGACCATGGCTGCGGTTACCCTGGACGCTGCATCACGGACAGGAGCGCCTGCGATGGTGTAATCAACGACGAACCTGGGTGCACGAATGGCAAAACGTCATTTTTTTCGGATGAATCCAGGTTCTGTTTACAGCATCATGATGTTCGCATGCGTGTATGGCGACATCGCAGTGAACGCACATTGGAAGCGTGCATTCGTCATCGCCATACTGGCGTATCACCCGGCGTGATGGTATAGAGCGCCATTGGTTACACGTCTCGGTCACCTCTTGTTCGGATTGGCGGCACTTTGAACAGTGGACGTTACATTTCAGATGTGATACGACCCGTGGCTCTACCCTTCATTCCATTCCTGCGAAACCCTACATTTCAGCAGGACATTGCGCTACCGCATGTTACAGGTTCTGTACGGGCCTTTCTGGATACAGAAAATGCTCGACTGCTGCCCTGGCCAGCACATTCTCCAAATCTCTAATTGAAAACGTCTGGTCAATGGTGGTCGAGCAACTGGCTCGTCACAATACGCCAGTCACTACTCTTGATGAACTGTGGTATGGTGTTGAAGCTGCATGGGCAGCTGTACCTGTAGACGCCATTCAATCTCTGTTTGACTCAATGCCCAGGCGTATCAAGGCCGTTATTACGGCCAGAGGTGGTTGTTCTGGGTAGTGATTTCACAGGATCTGTGCACCCAAATTGCGTGAAATGTAATCGCACGTCAGTTCTAGTATAATATATTTGTCCAATGAATACTCGTTTATCATCCGCATTTCTTCTTGGTGTAGCAATTTTAATGGCCAGTAGTGAATCCATAGGTACTTTGTATTGCGATTACAGCGCCAGCTGTTAGCAGGTTTTGTAACTACTACTTCCAAAAATGTGTATCACGTTTTCACACTACACGATAAACGTACGGCTTGTTGCACTCTTCTGTCGATCTTTGTTTTCATGTTTTTTAATTACAAAATGAAAGTCCTTTGTTCGATACTCCGTATGTACATCGGAGTTCTAATTTTGGTGTACATTAATGGGGCCTCAGTTAAATGCCAGAAAGTAAATGTAGGTACCGGTAGCCTTAAGCGTTTGGAAGCCGGTCTTTTCGTAATACTGGCGATGCACGAATACGGAGGGTACAGCAGGAAGTCGCGCCGCGCTGAGATATTTCGCAATGCGAGGACCACGTCGTTTGTTCAGACGTCATAAAATAATAACGGCTGGCATTAGTCGGCGCCGTAAGACTTCATTAATCTTTAATGGCGGCGATTACAATGGGGGAGCGCGTGACCTGCCCTGGCAGCGATGCACGAGGCCAGGTCGGGAGTGGGCGCTCATTGCCGCTCTGCCGGTCGTTTTGCCTCTAAACGCCGATCAGTGCGGCTGCGGAACCAATTCCAGCCGCGATAACGGCTCTACCCACGAATCTGATAGTATCAGAATACCGCCTGCAGTCGACCGTAATGAGTCAATTAACGTTTCGTTACACTAATAGCGACGTCGTGGCTCGAAGAAAGTCTTTGGTGAAGGGTTTCATGTTGCTGCCACAATGCTGGTAAATGGCCTCCACAGCGCATTATAAACAATGTACTGCAGTACGCGGACGAGAGTCAGATTCTAACAGGACAATGGAATACCAAGTAATGAGCGTTGCTGCAGGAAACTGACACCTGTTTCCTCTGAGAGAAACGTTTAACAAGTGTTTTATTTGACAATAGGCGTTTCGAGATTTTACGCCATCTCTACAGTACTTAAAAACTTGAATATGTGATGCTGAACATCAGATATGAGACGTTTCCCGTCTTTCAGTCATTTGAAAAAATAATTTTTGTCATTCCAGTTTTCGGTGTGAAATATACAGGGTGAAAAGTATTTAACTTTGGGAGGTTGTAGGGGGCATCAAAACAAATTTTTTTTCCCTAACGTCATTTTTTCCTATGAGGAGTATTTAAACCGGTAGAGGAAGATTTCTCTGGCGGCAAATTAATTAAACCAATAAACACTTTTCCATTTTTGATGACCAAGAGACAACACATTAACACAACCCAATTTCAATTACAGAAGATGTTCAAAAATGCCTCAATTGACACGTAAACAAACGTTGCACCGTCGGATAATGTTCTCTCTGGCACGGGCAAAAACCCCTGGAGTATCCTTAATTGTTCCTGCTGTTGCTACTAACCGAGAAACCAGATCCTCTTCTGATGCAACAGGAGTTGCGTAAGCAAGGTTGCGCATCTCTCCCCACACAAAGAAGTCCAGACGGGATCGAGCATGCCATGGTACAGGACCACCTCTGCCAATACACGTTTCTGGGAACCGTCGGTTCAGGAATCGACGCACACGACGACTGAAATGTGCCGGCGCCCCGTCCTGTTGGAACCACATGCGTGGTCTTGTAGTGAGCGGGACGTCTACCAGCAATTCTGGCAATGCTCTGGGGAGAAAATTGTAATAGTGCCTGCCATTTAATGGCCTAGGTTGCAGATACGGCCCAATTAAACAGTCCCCAACAACACTGACCAAAACATTAACGAAGAACCGCACTTGATGAGCGCTAGTAACAGTGGCATGTTCGTTATCCTCACTCCAAACACGCGAATTGTGCATGTTGAAGACTCCATCATGCCACAAATTTGCTTCATCGGTAAACAACCCAGAGGATGTAAATGTAGGATGTATTTCACACTGTTCCAGGTACCACTGCGCCACTGTGCTCTCGGTGGATAATCAACTGGTTCCAGGTTGTTGACACGCTGTAAGTGAAATGGACGTAACAATTGCTCTCGAAGGACTGTTCTTACATTCGTCTCATTCGTCCCCATGTTATGTGCGACTGCACGAGTGCTGGTTGAAGGATCCCGCTCCACATGCTGCAAGACAGCTTCCTCAAATTACAGCGTTCTTACCGTGCGTCGGCGTCCCTGTCCAGGTAATCTGCTAAATGACCCGGTCTCACGCAGACATTAGTACACAGCAGCAAAGGTCGCATGATGCGGGATACGGCGATTAGGATACTGTTGTAGATAAACCCGCTGTGCAGCTCGTCCTTTGTGGTGCGCTACGTAGTACGCACCAACCATATCAGTGTACTCAATCCAGGTGTATCGCTCCATTAGTAAACAGAGACAATGCACTACTACACTGGTGGACAACAGTTGCCTATATCTGAAGAGCGTAATAAGCCTCTAACAACTGAAGAGCGTAGTACGGCCTCCACCGGTTTAAATGATTCTCATAGGAAAAAATTACACTAGGGAAAAATATTTGTTTTGATGTCCCCTACAACCTCCCAGAGTTTGTCGGTTTAAATACTTTCCACCCTGTAGAGGGGTGTGTAAAAATATGGAAGCACCAAAATCAGAACACATTATCATGCCCAATATCGTGTACTGCAATAAGCGACTATTGGGAGGGCGTAAGTAGAGTTTCCAGAATGCGATTTTCACCCTGCAGCGGAGTGTGCGCTGATATGAAACTTCCTGGTAGATTAAAACTGTGTACCGTGGCGAGACTCGAACTCGGGACCTTTGCTTTTCGCAGGCAAGCGCTCTACCAACAGAACTATCCAAGCACAACTCACGACTCCTCCTCTAGCTTCAGTTCTGCCAGTATCTCATAGCGTATCTGCCAAACTTCGCAGAAGCTCTTCCGCGAATGTTGAGAGCTCTTGCCCTCGGAAGGCAAAGGTCCGGAGTCCGAGTCTCGGTCCGGCACATAGTTTGCCAGAAGTTGGTTCTGTGTTAGGTGGCACTCTCGCATCAGTTTTCCTCGGAAGGATGGTAGTGACCTGTTGTCGCCGGCAGGTGCAGTAAAAGAAGATTCAGAATTAGTCATTTACTTCCATAAAAAATGCAGTTAGTGTCTTGAGTCGTGGTTGTCTACGTCTGTCAATGCCCGCTGAGGAATCACGTCGCAGTCGGCCTTCAGCCCGCTCAAGGCAACTGACACTGGCCACTTCATTTCAACCTGCTGCTGCACTGGAGGTTCGCCGACTGTGGTGGTCCGGGCACCAACTGTACCACGACGCCGCAACAGTGAGTGTCGGCGGTGCATGTATTAACTTACACACGCCGACTTGGTAGGCGCTCTGTCCCCACCCGCTTGCCACCCTTCTTCGTCATCCGTCGTACCGCGATGTCGGTTGTCGTGTAGCCTCCATTTTCGAGTCCGCTGCTCGTGGTCTAGTGGCTAGCGTTGCTGTCTCTGGATCACGGAGTCCCGAGTTCGATTCCTGGCCGGGTTGGGGATTTCGTCTGCTCGGGGCTGGGTATTTGTGTTGTCCTCATAATTTCATCATTTTTCGTGAAAGTGGCGAGACTGGACTGTGTCAGCATTGGGGATCTGTACGCGCGCTGATAACCTCGAAGTTGAGCGCCGCACAAACCAGTCATCATCATCAATCATTATCATCGAATTTCGAAGATACTGGCGTGCCGTCCAGGTAGGTCGTATCCAGTCCACCGTAATGTCAGGAGCCCTGGTGTCCCGATCCTCGTGGGAAGAAAATGTCATCCCATCTGCGACAGAAGCAGACTGTGATGTTGAACTCTGCGACTGCTGATCATTTCCCTCAGTAGCGGCTGTTGTTGTCTGTAACGTGCAGGAAATCTATAACAGACTTGTGCCAGACGTCACTTCGCTGCAGTCAGGGAATCGAGTGCGAACGTCATTTACGCAATCGATCCATCTGACCAACTGCCTTACGAGTTAAACTGTTGGGGTACTTATGGTGCAAAGTAGTGGCTGATGTTTACCCGATGTCAATCGTCGTGATCGCCAAGGTGTCAGTGGATTTCTATATATGAAGGTAGTATCTGTTCCCGAAAGAATGGATACCAATAATGACCGTGCAGCTTCTCTAGAATGAAATGACATTTAAATCGGCACCCTAGCTGCATCAGGCGTTGATATACATCATTGGGGACAAGTTGAAAATGTGTGCCCTGATCGGGATTCGAACCCTGGGTCTCCTGTTTACATGGCAGACGCTCTATCCATCTGGGCCACCGAGGGCACAGAGGATAGTGCGCCTATAGGGACTTATCCCTTGCACGCTCCGCGTGAGACCCATATACCCAATATGTCCACACCAGCAGGAGATCCCGTGTTCGAGTCCCCGTCGGAGCACACATTTTCAGCATGTTCCCAATGATGTATATCAACGCCTGTTTGCAGCTGGGGTGTCGATTTAATTATCATTTCAATGGCTTTCCTTCTGCCGTGCTTGCTTAACTGGTTTCTAATAGTATAGAACTGATTCGGAAAAGCTATTGGTACCATTTGTTGCATTCTCCACGAACTTTCTTTCGTCACGTAATGAAGGTGACGTGACCCTGTTTGGCTGCTCTGACCCACTATATTCTGCTGAAGTCTGCTGCCTGCCCCGCCACAAACGCCGATGCTGTGTTTTGCTCTGACCCAGTCTCGAGGTGAATTGTTTCATTGCGATCGCCTCGCTTCGACACTGCCTTAATGTAGAGAGGGATCTTCGCCCTGGGACTTTGAAAATATTTCCCGTTTTACTGCCCTATACAAGGTTGTCAAACAACAGCAGAAAACCTGCTGGCATTCAAAACAGATTCCAATCGTCTCAGAATGGATAAATTTTTCCTACAAAATAGTGGCAATTTCAGTCAACTACGAGGCTATTCGGAAAGTAAGGAACGATAAGTCGCGAAATGGAAACCACAGTGAAAATCGAAACTGTCTTATTTGCAACAGCTAGCTACAACGTCCAGCTACTTATCTTTATAGGCGCCGATCGGACTTACACGTTTGCCGTAGCTTTGTATCAACTTCCCTATACCCTCGCTATAGAAGGCTGCCGTCAGTGCTTTCCGCCAATTCTCTAGGCTGGCCTACAGCTCGTTGTCTGTGCCAAAATGTTGTCTTCATAGCCAGCGGTTCAAGTGAGCAGAGATGAAACTCAGAGGGAGACAATTACAGGCTGTATTGTGGGTAATCAAACATTTCCAATTGAAAACGATGCAGGAGCATCTTCATTGCCCCTGCAGAAAGAGGCTGAGAATTGTAGAAGAAAACGCACGACAGTTATGTAATGTTGGCTGCATAGTTTCAGGCGAAATGTCTCACCAGGTCCTCGTACTTGGTGGGAGACACTTCTAGGTATCTTTATGTGCTCCCTGTGTGCTCAGAACTAAAAAGAACGACGTAATGCGATCGACGGGCATACTATAGACACTGTCCAACACACCTGTGCAAAACTTCATCAGATTTTCACAGTGGTTTCCATTTCGCGACCGATAGTTCTTTACTGTCCGAATAACCCTCGTATAATGGAGGTGGACAGCGGTTACGCACCCTTCCCTCCAATGTAAATCAAAAAGGCTCAATAATATTTAGATATGATGACTGTGGTAGCCGGGGAGATGCGATCACTCAACCTCGTCTTCACAAAACCAGTCCAGGATGATGCGAGCTGTGTTAGCAGGGACGCTGTCGTGCACTAATGGGGAACAAACAGTATGCTGTAGGATGGACCCGTTCAGCCAAAACAGTCACATAATCCCCGGCAGTAATGCGAAATTGCAGAGTAACCATGGGGCCCATTGAATAACACAATATGTCTGCCCAAATCGCCACGGAACTCCCGCCATATTTCACTCTCGGAACGTAAACTCTGCCAGAAGTTAAAAACAGTGTGAAACAAGGCTCATCCGACCAAACCACAGTCTTCCATTATTCTATAGTCCACGTTTCATGGCTTCGGCACGACGGTTTGCTGCTATTGGCATTTCCGTCACTGATGTTTTGCAATTCCAGTTTGCCCTGTAATTCCCTGCTTGCGGAGCTCCCTTAGTGTTGTTTTGGTGCTGACAGGTTTCGAGAGTGCGAATTCAATTCAAATGGTTCAAATGGCTCTGAGCACTTTTGGACTTAACATCTGAGATCATCACTCTCCTAGAACTTAGATCTACTTAAACCTAACTAACCTAAGGACATTACACACATGCATGTCCGAGGAAGAATTCGAACCTGCGACCGTAGCGGTAGCGCGGTTCCAGACTGAACTGCCTAGAACCGCTCGGCCACTTTGGCCAGCGCGAATTCTGCAGTGACTTTTGTAGCTGTCGTTCCCTTATTGTTCATCAAAATCCTAAACACATCCTTTCCTCCGCGTTGTCACTTAGCCTTATGACGTTTTTCCGCTTTCCCGGTATGCGGTAGAAATCTCTTGAAACACCAATCACTAGGAGCTACTTTGGTTACAGACGTACCAACAATGTACCCAAGTTCGAATTCACTTAGCTGCGACACAGTGCAGTTATAACTAGACAAAATACTGTCCTGACCACCATTGGCACTTCACTTGCAACGTACTGAGGACATTGAAAAGTGCCGTTGGTGGTCAGATAGAATAGAGCAACTTGCGGGCTTGGCTACCATCTGCTTTTCCCCAAGTTCGAGCTTGCACTTCTCGCGGTGTTTGCATATTTTTTTGCCATTCGTTGTACGTACTGCTACAAACACACACACACACACGTTTCTGCCGCTGTTTTCTGTAGCTTTCATGAAATTAGTATTTTTGTGTGTTGCTTGCTGTTACAGATTTCGAAGAATCCCTCGATGTACCGCCTCACGTAACTGATTTCGCACATAAACAGAGCTTCTTTCCTTAGTTTGTAACCTCCCCCTTTCTAATCGGCCAACTGGATTGCGATTTAACTGACTGTTGTCACATGTGACTAAAGAAATTTTACAGTTAGTAAGACTTTCGTTCCGATAGAATAACGCCGGTTACTTGGTGGAAAGTGTACAACAGACTCTTCTGAAGGAAGAATCTGTTCTAAACTTAAGCTAAATACTGATGATTATTTTGAAATTGGTGGAATATAGTGCAGTAGCTCACGAATCGTACGGGGGGGGGAGGGAATATTTACTACAAAGTTCACAGATATCACAAAGAAAACACTGTTTAGCTAAACAAGAGAGATAATTAAACGGTCGCCAGCCCGCTAGGACAATGTCTCCACAATCTTGAGAAAGGTAATGGCAGAGAAATTTAAGCAAATAATCACTGGCGTGGCAACAGAAAATTGTCACCCCTTTCCACAGCACAACAGTTCACGAATCAGAAATCAATGAGTTTGCAGATACTCATTCTGAAATACTAAATTTAGAAAGTAACATTAAATTACTGATTGAATAGATGAGTGAAAAAAAAAACTTTCAGTGAACTCTGTGTAACGTAATACAAAAATTTAGAAAAAGGAAAGCAATTTACTTTTGATTATTGAAAGATTGAACTGAATTTATTTTAAGCAAATGAGAAATTGGTTTTACTTTTAAAATAACAGACCAGGCCAGCAGAAGCCTCTCGCTAAGCTAAATACAGAATTAATGAAATTGCGCATTCTTAATTTGTGCTGCATCTTTAGTTATTAGTTTTGCCAGTGAATTTTACTTTACTTTAAGTAGCCTCTGTTAACGCAATACAAGAATGAATAGTTATTGTGGCAGAAAATTTTGGCTGAACCTCGCATAATCGCTTTTCATATTCTTACGACACTCGGTGATTGCACGAAAAGGAGAAGTACCCCGTTTGGTAATAATATACGAGGACAATGACAACACAGGTGCCCTACAAGTTTTAACGATTGCAAGTTATTATTCAAGCTATTCGTGCTTTGTGAAAGATACGTTGCTGGGCAAAGCCTCTACATTACGATTCTGTAGCTGTTGTTGAAGCTGCAGCTCGATGAGAAGAACACCGAGTCGTCTCCAGAGCCAAGGATAATTATGGGACGGGCAACAGTTGGAATTCCAGCTTCCTCCCCTTGTCAAATCCTACTGCGTTCTCAATACTCGCAGGTTAACGAATCAGGCGCGTCTACATTAGTGCGAGCATAGCTGCTCACTGCGTGGATGAGAGAGTTTTATTTTTTATTCGGAATGATGGGGTTGGTCCATGGAGGGCTTAATGCCGCTTTGGAGCCTTAGCTTATCCTTAGGTTATTCTGTTGTGGCACTTTTTATTTGAGAGGTTCGGTAGGTTTGATCTAATTAACTCTTTTCTAGTCCTCTATATGTATATAATAGTGCGCGCATAGCTGCCCACTGCGTGGATGACAGGGTTTTTTTTTCCATCGGAATGGTGGGGTTGGTCCATGTAGGGCTTAATGCCACTTTGGAGCCTTAGGTTATATATATATATATAACCTAAGGATAAGCTAAGGCTCCAAAGTGGCACTTTGGAGCCTTAGGTTATTTTTATATATATATATATATATATATATATATATATATATATATATATATAACCTAAGGATAAGCTAAGGCTCCAAAGTGGCATTAAGCCCTACATGGACCAACCCCACCATTCCGATAGAAAAAAAAAAAAAAAAAAAAACCTCTCATCCACGCAGTGGGCAGCTATGCTCGCACTAATATATAAAATAGTTAATTAGATCAATTGATAGGTTCGGTAGGTTTGTAGATTTAATTCGGTTACATTGTGTTACGTTTCCGCAACATGCTATTCCTGCATACTCTAGTATTGGTCTTACGTACATTTTATATATATGTAGCACTACTGGTGTTGCTGCACCTCGGTTTCTGTGTTGTAGTAGCTTGATTTTGGCTAGTTTTGTGCTGGCTATTCCTATGAGAAAGCCGAAGTTCTACATCCACACTCTCATGACTGAAGCTGCTCCAATTGCCGTGCTTGCTACGTGCTGAACTCGCCATACGCAAAGGTAAACAACGACACAACTACCACCACTTTGTCATCGGTACTACCACTTTGCTATTGGTATAGATATATTTTGATAAAGTTCCCTTCGCTATTACCTAACAATTTTCCTTATAATTACACTCAACTATATACAGTCAAAATTAAAAACACTAGTAACTTGATTACGTATTAGAGTTTCTGTAGTACAGCTTTCACCTTCAGAATCAAAAGCACAATGCAAGTTATCAACTAATATTAAACGGGGAAATTTTCGATGTTGCAGAAGATCTTTTATCTGCATTTTCTGTGTTACAAGTTCTCTTTTTTTGTTTTTCTTAAACAACGAGTCGAAGAGGTACTGTTGTGGTCCACAGTCCCAAGTCTCCTTCGATGTAGCTCTCTGCTCTTTCCTGTGTAAGACTCTTCATCTCAGCATAATTACCACAACCATATTCCCTTGCGCTTACTTACTCTACTATTTTTATACCCCCTCCCCCTCTCACCTCCTTACACTTTCTCCAATTAGGAAATTCCTTGATAGCAAACGATCAGTCCTACCAAATATCCCTCTTATTAGTTAAATTGTGTCATAGAGCTCCTTTCTCACGAATGCGATTCAGCAGCCTGTAATAATTTACTCGAGCCGTCCATTAGGTCATTGACATTTTTCTGCAACATCGCATTTCGGATGCTTGAAGTTTGAATAGTTTATCGTCCATCTTTCCTACCATGTAAGGCTACATTCCACACAAGTACCTTCACAAAAGGCTTTCTCACGTTTAAATTAGTATTCGACGTTAGTAACAATCTTTCCTCTTTACTGTCACTCTGCGTTTTACATCATTTTACTTCCGCTCTCGTCAGACTTTTCATGACAGTTCGCCGGTTTGATTCGACTGCACTCCCTCTCTCCTGTTGATGTTCATCTTACAACATTTTCGTAGGACATTGTTCGTTCCGTTCAGATGATCTTCCAAGTCCATTGCAAGTTTTGTTAATATTTCATTACGTTTGAATATTGCGATTACCAAACTGATGCTACATTCAAGAAAGCTTTTGTTGTCAATTTGCTTTCTTTCTTTGAGGGAAGCATCAAAAACGTGTTGGAGTGTGTTTCCTTTCCTACCTCTCCTACGGAAATCTCATCAGAAAGTGAAGTATTCTGTGTTCACACGAATTCTGTCGTTGACCCAGCACATGATGCATATAATGGTGAGGGTATGCTTTAAGAGGCCTTTCGTGTAAAGTGCTTCATACTTACATGTTTAATGTATAACCTCGCTCTTCCGGTGATAAATATGAAAACTGATCGACTGGAAAACATTTTCCAATTTTCTATGTAGCTTAAGCTAGTGATTGCCGTTGTAAGTAAAAAGTAATTAAATTACTCCGGCTTCTAATTTTGAGATAATGTCATGCCAGTTGTATGATGAGTGTTTATTTAGATCCACTGACAAATGCTAATTTATGTGGCAGATATATTTGTAATGCAGCTTTAGAAATCTGTTTAGTTATTATATTAATTAGTTACGAAAACTGCACTTGAAAGTAGCATTTGCAATCTATATTATCTGCAGGTATTAGGTTGCAGACTGCAAAAATGAAATTAAATTGTATTCTAATTGAAGTAATTAAATTTGCTAAAAATAAAAATGGATTCAATGATGAATGAAATCGATGAAGATGAAATGGTATGTTCATCACATTATAATTTCAGTTATTTCCATGAGAAACATCGTACTCAGGATCACATATAAGTTGGTTGCTGTTAATCAGTATTTTTCCATTGTATACCAAGATTAGAAACAACACAGTATTACACTCTTTGTGTCAACGAATACCTCAGGTTCGCTTTACTGAATTTTTTTACTGCTTCGTACTGGGAGCAGTTTCACATGTCCTTTGGGGAAATAGATAGTGTTCGTGTACACCTAGATCTACATACATATTCTGCAAGCCACCATATGTTGCATGGCGAAGGGTACGTTGTACCATTGCTATTTGTTACGTTTCCTGACCCAGTCGCAAATGGAGCGGCGGAAAAGGGCTGTCTGTATGCTTGCCTGATTTTTCCTAATTTTCTCCTGCCTTGATCTTCCTTGTCTTCGCTGCCCTTATCCTAGATGTCCGTTGGTGCCAGTAGAATAACAAATGCCGGAGTAGGTTGATTATGTGGGCCGACGTGTCCCTATTTAAGAAGGCCATTGTGCCCCATCGCCATATTGGAATTATTTTAGTTCGTTTACGAAAACATTTTAAACATTTATCGCCTTAAACAGTATCAAAATAAGCCTTAAACTATCGACTGTAATCGTTGTACTCACTGGTTTAATAATAACTTCGTCTTCGAGTTCACATCAAGATATCCTGTGTAAGCAAAATTTAGTTTCAATAACAAGAAAACATAAAACGCCTACCCATCCTCGCTCGACAATTTAACTGCACCGAGATATTCGTGAAAATACGACACTGTTGTTGCTACCAACCTCCTTGGCAGGTAGCGTATTCTAACTCCAGTTTAACGAAATAATACCAATTGGCCAAAGTTTCTCTATGGCCAGTGTGCCCCAGTCTTCCCTACCGACATGTTTAATGAAGACTTTAATAATAATGGGCACTTATTTCAATGAAAGGAAAAGTGCAAAGTATGGTACAAAACAGTAACACAGCCTAAAGTAATGGCTACCTTACCTGTGGGATAGATAAGACTGACTGCAACCGCCAGCCGGAGTGGCCGTGCGGTTCTAGGCGCTACAGTCTGGAGCCGAGCGATCGCTACGGTCGCAGGTTCAAATCCTGCCTCGGGCATGGATGTGTATGATGTCCTTAGGTTAGTTAGGTTTAATTAGTTCTACGTTCTAGGCGACTGATGACCTGAGAAGTTAAGTCGCATAGTGCTCAGAGCCATTTGAACCATTTGATTTGAACTGACTGCAACCCCAAACACAAATAATTAGTTGCTGAAGCCTTCCGACTGCTACCGGTGCAGTCTAGGGTTCTGATCCCCCAACATAACGCAATGTAGAAGTGACCGTTCGGGAAGCCCTTCCTCAGTGATGCTCAGTCTGATCAAATCTGCCAATTTTCTGTGTCCTGTCGAGGCATTACTATTGTGCCGTCCATTGAGCGTTACCACTGACTCATCACGCGAAATAAGCGAGAGGTAGTGTACATCTCGTTCAGATAGTCGCTGTATAATGAACTACGGACTGCTAATGCAGATCACGGTGGAAGTTCGAAACATAGGCAGAACACATGTTGACACAAATGTTTGGTCAAAGATACGTGATTGCTTTTTAATTGTTCTACTGCTGCGTAACATGTCACTGATTCAGTTGATTAAAGGTAGTGAATACGATGTGTAGTATTTAGATGTTCAATTTGTTTTAAAGTGCGCTGCTGTCAGCTGCACAATGTATTTTTGTTGTATGTGTTTACTTCATTGTAGCGTGGTTTGCCAACTTATTGCGAGATTTTGAGTGAGGCGCTCCGTGTTAGATGTTGAACGAACCCCCCACTCAAAACTAAACGAAGGGAAGTTATTGGGTATTTCTGAGATTATGCAGCAGATTCCAGCAAAATCACTGCGCAATTTTTCTCAAGATAAAGATATCAGTATTGCATTTGCAGAGAGCGATTAGGTAAATACCGAACTTCTTCTCGTATAAAGTGACAGCAGCACAAGTATTGAAAAATGTGAATCATAAAAAGTGAATCCTTTACTGCAAGTTGTTTTCGCCATTTATTGAGAGGAATACCACTTACATTCTTGATGACACCTTTTATGCAGATCAGGTGTCGTTTCACATCTCTAGTCCCGTTAACACACAAAACACACGATTATCGTCGAGAATTCTCGTGCTACGCTTTATACACCATTGTGTGATCAGAAAATTGGAGTGTGAATAGGAATATCCAGATGTCACATTACTGGATCTTTGTTTCTTAAAGAAACCGAGAAAGTTTAGGGATCCACGATTTCATTGGCCAGCTAAAGGAAGACGAAATCAACTACCTATGGTTGCAACAAGACGTACAGAGCTAACAGAATGACTCTGAGCACTATGGGACTTAACATCTGAGGTCATCAGTCCCCTATAACTTAGAACTACTTAAACCTAACAAACCTAAGGACATCCATGCCCGAGGCAGGATTCGAACCTGCGACCGTAGCAGTCGCGCGGTTCCGGACTGAAGCGCCTAGAAACGCTCTGCCACCGCGGCCGGCAAAGATAACAATACTACGCGTCTTCTGGAAGAGTTTTATGGGGAACGTGTCATCTCAAAAGGACCAATTGGCCCCTCGCTCGCTGGAGCTTGCTGCGCAAGAGTTTTTCTTTGGCGAGCACCAAATCCTGTAATGTTTCGCAATCACGCAAGCACGCTTTGTATTTAATTTTCAACGTATGTCGTAACTGCACAGCAACTTTGCAAACACCATGTACAGTAGCGTATAGGGTGGGCTGCCTTTGATAGCATTCTCTAGGGAGCCCCCGTCTCTGTCCCATACAGCGCTGACACAGAAATTTCTCGTATCTGTTTGCGTCAAAGTTTATGCTAAAGCCGACCGTAAACCTCGCAATTTATGCACCTGCTGCACTGAACAGTAGTTATGACGTCATGAGTACAGTACCCTTTCCAAGAATGTACACAGCGTAATTACCATCTCACTAAACGGTCGACAGCAGCAGAGGGAGCCCCGCGGAACAGCCATACACAGCCTGTGTCCGGCAGCGGCACCCCTTCTGCGAAATGCGCCTCTGCAGAGCTTTTCCGACTCTGCGCCGCGGGCAGGTCGAGCAACCGCAAATGCGAGCACTCACAGATAGGACCTGGGGCACTTGCACGTGCTGGCGTGACCGTCAGGTAAGCCTGCCACGACGCCGCAGTTCGGGGTGTACTGTGTTAATTCTCCACGCAGCCTCATTCGCAATTACTGCCCGTTCGAATGTCAGGGCGAAACCTGAAAGCAATTTATAATGACATTGCTTACCGTTGCGCGGCACAGTGATTTAGTAGAAATTCGCGGTTCGACATGACCTCACTCTTTGTGATGTGGCATAGTATTCAGGTGGAGAGGGATGCGTGCTTCGATTTTTGCGGAAGAGGGGCACAATTTAACTGTCATTTTATTTGACATCAACAGAATAGAAATACACTTTGGGCAAAATATTTATGTAGCTCGCAAAGGTCCTTAAGTAGGGCTCCACGCAGTCAGTACCAAAATGTCTTCAATTGCGCGAAAGAATATAACCCAACTCTTATATATTCACACGTAAGTTGACAGCAACTTGCCTGGTCGTTGGCCATAATCAGGGATCATATCTCAGATAACTTCAGCAGTAAAACGTAACATAGCGAACCAACTTTTAGACCTAGTTACGATCATAACACACAATTATCCATTTCTCAGTTGCTGGTACTACTACTAATATCGTCATCAGCTACACACAACTTATACTAAACTTCCTACGCATGTTGTAGTTGTTGTTGTGGTCTTCAGTCCAGAGACTGGTTTGATGCAGCTCTCCGTGCTACTCTATCCTGTGCAAGCTTCTTCATCTCCCAGTACCTACTGCAACCTACATCCCTCAGAATCCGTTTAGTGTATTCATCTCTTAGTATCCCTCTACGATTTTTACCCTCCACGCTGCCCTCCAATACTAAATTGGTGATCCCTTGATGCCTCAGAACATGACCTACCAACCGATCCCTTCTTATAGTCAAGTTGTGCCACAGACTCCTCTTCTCTCCAATTCTGTTCAATACCTCCTCATTAGTTATGTGATCCACCCATCTAATCTTCAGCATTATTCTGTAGCACCACATTTCAAAAGCTTCTTTTCTCTTCTTGTCTAAACTATTTATCGTCCACATTTCACTTCCATACATGGCTACACTACATACAAATACTTTCAAAAACGACATCCTGACACTGATGTCTATAATCAATGTTAACAAATTTCTCTTCTTCAGAAGCACTTTCCTTGCCATTGCCAGTCTACATTTTATATCCTCTCTACTTCGACTATCATGAGTTATTTTGCTCCCCAAATAGCAAAACTCATTTACTACTTTAAGCGTCTCATTTCCTAATCTAATTCCCGCAGCATCACCCAATTTAATTCGACTACATTCCATTATCCTCGTTTTGCTTTTGTTGATGTTCATCTTATACCCTCAAGACACTGTCAATTCCGTTAAGCTGCTCTTGCACGTCCTGTGCTGTCTCTGACAGAATTACAATGTCATCGGCGAACCTCATAGTTTTTATTTCTTCTCCATGGATTTTAATTCATACTCCAAATTTTTCTTTTGTTTCCTTTACTGCTTGCTCAATATACAGATTGAATAACATCGGGGATAGGCTACATCCCTGTCTCACTCCCTTCCCAACCACTGCTTCCCTTTCATGCCCCTCGACTCTTACGCTTGTACAAACTTATTTTAAAAATGTATGTCTGCCTTCATCCTTCTACGTAGGTACGTATATTCCACATCTCCTCCTAAACTGATCGATTTGAACCAAACCTGGAACACATATCACTTACTGTCTGAAAGGAAGCGCTTTGGGGGTAAAAGACACCTACCTTCAAAGGCATCGGGGTGGCGCTATGGATGAAAAAGAAGTATAGTCTACGATCCACTAATAACCACACTTTAATTCATCCAGCATTTGAGAATGAGAGCACTTGACCACTCGGAACAAACTTTGTGTGTGCACACATGGGCGATGCCGAGGGTAAAAGGCTCCTCCTTAAACCCCTGGATTGATTTCAACCAAACTTGCTACACATATTTCTTACTGTCTGGGAAGAAACACTGTGGGGTTAAAAACCAGCAACGTCCTATTGATTGAGGGGTGATAATGAAGAGAGAGATTGTGGAAGAGAAGCTGGACGGACAGCAGGTTAGGAAGAGAGGGATACAGATAGCAGGGGACGGACAGAGAGTGGTGGCCGAGGAGATGGATAGTGAAGGAATTGATCGAAATGGCTCTGAGCACTAAGGGACTCAACTGCTGAGGTCATTAGTCCCCTAGAACTTAGAACTAGTTAAACCTAACTAACCTAAGGACATCACAAACATCCATGCCCGAGGCAGGATTCGAACCTGCGACCGTAGCGGTCCTGCGGTTCCAGACTGCAGCGCCTTTAACCGCACGGCCACTTCGGCCGGCAGGAATTGATCGAGAAGGATAGGATGGAGGAGGAGATAGGGGGACAAGGAGATTCTCAGAGATAGGGGAGTAGGACAGAGTGAGCAGGAAAGAGGGGATGGACAGAGAGAGAGAGAGAGTAATGGAAATGGAGAGAGATAGGATGGAGGAGGAGGAGATTGGCAGAGGGGGGGGGGGGAGTTGGCCGTATGAGGATGAAGGAGGAGGTGGGCAGAGAGATGGAGAGCAGATGGACAGAGGGAGGAGGAAAAGATGAGCAGAGAGAGGGAGAAGTAGGAGATAGATAGCGAGAACACAACCCAGAACTGGAAAGACTACTCTTTCGACCAAGAAGGACCTGCAAGCTATTCCCATTAGTCGGAAACAAAGTGCCTCCCCAAAGACGCAAAATTTCTTCACTGACCAGACAAAGAGGTTGCTTCAGTTCTTATATCGATTAATCGAAACATTATAGCAGTCCCGCGTAAAGTATTTCACAGAAAAATGTCGCTGTCTACGAAAAGAAGATATAATGGAGAGAAATGGAAGTGCCGGATGAACACAAAACTTTCAACACCTTTGAGCAGTTTTTGGAAACGACTGGTAAGTAGATCTCTTCACGTATAAACGCTGTTTATTTTTACACCTATTTCTGACTAGAAACACAACAATTTGCCAGGGCACCTAGTAACCTCAATAGAGACACCGTTTCAGGATTTACTGCCCACTGAGAACGAAATTTCAGTACCCCACGCAAAGAAGCATTTGGTGCTGGTTATGGTGTGGGGGGAAGAGAGAGTAGTTTAGATCTAAAGTAACTGTACCCCATACTTACCAATGAATTTTTGTCTGCGGGTATTTCAGGCACTTTCTAAGTGTTGGCACACTTTCATCAAGTGTGGGAGAAGTTATATATAAGTATAGGCATAAACACGTTTTTACAGTATATGAACTAACAATATTTTAAGAATACACTACTAGCCATTTAAATTGCTATACCAAGAAGAAATGCAGATGATAAACGGGTATTCATTGCACAATTATTTTATACTAGAACTGACACGTGAATACATTTTCACGCAATTTGGGTGCATAGATCCTGAGAAATCAGTACACAGAACAACCACCTCTGCCCGTAATAACAACCTTGATACGCCTGGGCATTGAGTCAGAGCTTGGATGTCGTGTACAGGTACAGTTTCCCATGCAGCTTCAACACCATACCACAGTTCACCAAAAGTAGTGACTGGCGTAATGTGACGAGCCAGTTGCTCGGCCAACATTGACCAGACGTTTTCAATTAGAGATTTGGAGAATGTGCTGGCCAGGGCAGCAGTCGAGCATTTTCTGTTTCCAGAAAGGCCCGTACAGGACTTGCAAAATGCGGTCGTGCATTATCCTGCTGAAATCTAGGGCGTCGCAGGGATCGAATGAAGGGTAGAACCACGGATCGTAACACATCTGAAATGTAACGTCAACTGTTCAAAGTGCCGTCAACGCGAACAAGAGGTGACCGAGACGTGTAACCAAAGGCACCCCATACCATCACGCAGGGTGATGCGCCAACATGGCACGCTTCCAGTGTGCGTTCACCGCGATGTCGCCAAACACGGATGTGGCCATCATGATGCTGTAAACAGAACCCGGATTCATCCGCAAAAAATGTTTTGCCATTCGTGCACCCAGGTTCGTCGTTGAGTACACCATAGCAGGCGCTCCTGTCTGTGATCAGCGTCAAGGGTAACCGCAGCCATGGTCTCCGAGCTGATAGTCCATGCTGCTGCAAGCGTCATCGAGCTCTTCGTGCAGAAGGTTTGCAAACGTTCCCATCTGTTGACTCAGGGATTGAGACATGGCTGCACAATCCGTTACAGCCATGCGGATAAGCTGCCTGTCATCTCGACTGTTAGTGGTACAGGGCCGTTGGGATCCAGCACGGCGTTCCGTATTACCCTCCTGAACCCACCGATTCCATATTCTGCTAACAGTCATTGGATCTCGACCAACGCGAGCAACAATGTCGCGATACCATAAACCGCAATCGCGATAGGCTACAATCCGACCTTTCTCAGAGTCGGAAACGTGATGGTAAGCATTTCTCCTCCTTACACGAGGCATCACAACAACGTTTCACCAGGCAACGCCGGTCAACTACTGTTTGTGTATGAGAAATCGGTAGGAAACTTTCCTCATGTCAGCACGTTGTAGGTGTCGCCACCGGCACCAACCTTGTGTGGATGCTCTGAAAATCTAATCATTTGCACATCACAGCATTTTCTTCCTGTCGGTTAAATTTCGCGTCTGCAGCACGTGATCTTCGTGGTGTAGCAATTTTAACGGCCAGTAGTGTATGTATTTGTCTTGCTCTTGTACATTCTCTTTCCATTTTCACGTTCTATTTGCGCCATGTCAAATGCTATACATTTTGGCTACGTCTTACCTCAAATTTTTTTGTGCTCCCCACATTGTAAAATAGTCATATTCACTGGAAATATTCTCGTAGTAAGAAATTGTTTTCTATACATCGTGCATGTACTACATGCACTGTCTTTCATTAAAAGTTAATTCTCATTTCTATTTTAACTGGAGAAGAGACAACCATTTCAAAAATTCCTCAAGAATTGGCGCAGATACGAGTGCAGTTTGAAAGGATGTGCTCCGATTCAGCTCGACGTAGTGCCGCAATCCCGTGCCGGGCCTGTGTGGGGCCGTATCAGCGGCAGTAAGCAGTAACCAGCGGCCGTCGGCCAGCGGCAGTAACAGTAACAGTGGGGCCGCACCTGGCCGGCCCATTACGGCCAATCACGGCGCCGCTGCCGCATCACGACCCGCCGCTGCCGCTGCCGCTGCCTCTACCACACCTGTCACAACCTGCTGCGGTCGTGCCGTGACACGACCAACGGGTGATTGCTCTCTCACTGTCACGCATACCTTCCGAAGTTTTTTCAACTGCCCGACGACTTTTTCACGATTTCACCATCGGGAGCTATAAATGGGAGCCACAACACGTCAAGACAGAGCAGCATTGAGATTGGATTGCACTGAGCTTTTCGTATCAAAACCTTCTTCATCAGGAAGTGGAAGACGCAAGGTACGCATTGTGTTCGAAGTGAAATGACAAGCTCTCGAAGAACAAATCTCATACCTATGTAAACTTTTATTAAAGGTTTTCTTATTGCCATTGTAGTCTGAAGAAATTTGTGTCTCGAAACATTATTAAATAATTTAGGCAAACAAAAAAACTGTGACTCGGGGCTGTCGCTGAAAAAGTTTTTTTTATCTACATTTAATTAGTGATAAGGGTTTTAGCTTTATATTTCGATTGTTGAATCGTGTTACAGGGTAGTTATAAGTTCTACGAAACATTATAAAAATCGGTATAGTTAAACGGCTAAACATAATGTCACGAGTGATATGTTACTTGAGGCCGAACACTCAATATTTTTTAGCGTGGTGCCGATAAGTTAGTCTGGAAGACGCGCGACTGAGGTGTCACCGACTAAAGTTGCTGAACATGGCGGCGACCTAGGAAGAATTTCTGTGCTAGAATTTGTTCATTGTAAATCTGTAGTGCGTGTGTAGCGAGCGAGCTTCCCACGGCAAATATCGTAAGACACCACCAGTTTACAGCAGTATTATGGAGTGTTGTGAGCCGTGCTCTCTACCAACTAATCGTTTTCGTCGACTTCGCTGTCTATCTGTGTTTGGTTTCCCGCCTTTGTCGCGGTTACCTCGTGGTTCTTCTTCCTTCTACGTGTGGCAGCAGTGATGTGTATCGATAATTGCGCCGTGTACCGTCTTTGGTTTGGTGCTTATACACTCCTGGAAACTGAAATAAGAACACCGTGAATTCATTGTCCCAGGAAGGGGAAACTTTATTGACACATTCCTGGGGTCAGATACATCACATGATCACACTGACAGAACCACAGGCACATAGACACAGGCAACAGAGCATGCACAATGTCGGCACTAGTACAGTGTATATCCACCTTTCGCAGCAATGCAGGCTGCTATTCTCCCATGGAGACGATCGTAGAGATGCTGGATGTAGTCCTGTGGAACGGCTTGCCATGCCATTTCCACCTGGCGCCTCAGTTGGACCAGCGTTCGTGCTGGACGTGCAGACCGCGTGAGACGACGCTTCATCCAGTCCCAAACATGCTCAATGGGGGACAGATCCGGAGATCTTGCTGGCCAGGGTAGTTGACTTACACCTTCTAGAGCACGCTGGGTGGCACGGGATACATGCGGACGTGCATTGTCCTGTTGGAACAGCAAGTTCCCTTGCCGGTCTAGGAATGGTAGAACGATGGGTTCGATGACGGTTTGGATGTACCGTGCACTATTCAGTGTCCCCTCGACGATCACCAGTGGTGTACGGCCAGTGTAGGAGATCGCTCCCCACACCATGATGCCGGGTGTTGGCCCTGTGTGCCTCGGTCGTATGCAGTCCTGATTGTGGCGCTAACCTGCACGGTGCCAAACACGCATACGACCATCATTGGCACCAAGGCAGAAGCGACTCTCATCGCTGAAGACGACACGTCTCCATTCGTCCCTCCATTCACGCCTGTCGCGACACCACTGGAGGCGGGCTGCACGATGTTGGGGCGTGAGTGGAAGACGGCCTAACGGTGTGCGGGATCGTAGCCCAGCTTCATGGAGACGGTTGCGAATGGTCCTCGCCGATACCCCAGGAGCAACAGTGTCCCTAATTTGCTGGGAAGTGGCGGTGCGGTCCCCTACGGTACTGCGTAGGATCCTACGGTCTTGGCGTGCATCCGTGCGTCGCTGCGGTCCGGTCCCAGGTCGACGGGCACGTGCACCTTCCGCCGACCACTGCCGACAACATCGATGTACTGTGGAGACCTCACGCCCCACGTGTTGAGCAATTCGGCGGTACGTCCACCCGGCCTCCCGCATGCCCACTATACGCCCTCGCTCAAAGTCCGTCAACTGCACATACGGTTCACGTCCACGCTGTCGCGGCATGCTACCAGTGTTAAAGGCTGCGATGGAGCTCCGTATGCCACGGCAAACTGGCTGACACTGACGGCGGCGGTGCGCAAATGCTGCTCAGCTAGCGCCATTCGACGGCCAACACCGCGGTTCCTGGTGTGTCCGCTGTGCCGTGCGTGTGATCATTGCTTGTACAGCCCTCTCGCAGTGTCCGGAGCAAGTATGGTGGGTCTGACACACCGGTGTCAATGTGTTCTTTTTTCCATTTCCAGGAGTGTAGTTTCCGGCAAGGGGGTCTGGAGTGCGTCGGTCGGTTGTTTGCGGACGCGGGAGGTTATCTCCGCGCTGTGCAGTCGGCTGGGGCCGCTGGCAGCCCCTGCGCAGTGTCGGAGTTTGTGTGGAGCTGTCCGATCACTACGAGCTTCGTGGCTCTCCGACCCAGGACGTCAAAGTTGAGTAGTGGTTTCAACTACCCAAGCCACGTCTATTCAGCTTGTGGTGGTTCGCTTCGGTGGTTTGCTGTTGGGGAGGTTTTCCGGTGAGCAACACCGAGTGGTTCTACTGCTGAGATTTAGCCGCCGTGCGGTGCAATTTACTATTTTCGTCGACTAAGATTTGAGTGCACTAGTGGAATTGTCTGTCTCTTCGCCGTTTGTGTTCTGGTTACCTGCCCTGGTCAGTAACGTAATTTCAGGCAGCGTCCTTTCCTCACCTGTTGTCGTTGTCCAACATGGTGTGTAATTTTGACAACTAATATGTACTCCATTGTGGATTACCACGTTTGTAACATTGCCGGTTTGAGTTCTCATGTACTGATTGACGCGAAGCAAGGCGTTGTGTCGGTCGGACGGTGGCTATACGCTGGTTGGATTCCGGTGGATCAAGTGTAGTTGGGCTCACCTCCTGTCTCGCCTAAGTGAACGAGGGCAGACCGACCTGGCTGGAGGCCTCTGAGTGCCACAGGTGTTTAATTATTTGTTGTCAGCTATTTTAAATTTTGCATATGTTGCTTCCTCAAATTATTTTATTGCTATCCTAATTGGATTTTTCTCTTGTTGATTTTTAAGATTTCTTGTCGTTAAACATGCTGGCCTTCTGCCTGTAAAGGTCTACGCTAATATATTCTGAAGTTTCGAAATTTAATTGTGGCCCTCAGCCATTTGTGTTGCACCTTGCATATGTTGCTTTTTTTGGTTTTAAAATATTTTATTGCTACATTGACTGAATTTTTGTTTTTCTTTAAGTTTTATTGTTGGCCTTCTGCCTTCGAGGGTCTATGGTAATATATTCTAAAATTTTGGTATTTAATTGTGGCCCTCAGCCATTTATATTGCACTTTGCGTATGTTGTTTTTTGAATTATTTTATTGCTATCTTAATTGGATTTTTATCTTGTTAAGATTTTTTGTTGGAGCCTTTAAGCCGTGAAAGAGTTGCATCCGGTAAATATTCGGCTATGTGGCGCTTTGGTTGTAAAGCTTTTTAAATTACATTAAATGACAATTAGAAGCAGAAACTGACCTCAATCGTTAGCCCTTTCGACAATCCTATTACTTGTTCTGCCCAGCAGGCTTAGCGGGCGTGTCATGGTGCAACAAATTCGGGGAGGACGGTTGTTTGTGCGAAGAAAGACGTGCGGATCCGCCAGTTGTGTCAGAAGTGACGGTGGACATGATGTTACGAAGTCATTTAAAGTCCATCTACAGACCTAGTGAAGAACTGAACATTACTCAGTCAACGGTGTGTAAATCCTTCTTAAGAGATTAGCAGAGGAGCTGTATAAATAGCAGCTCTTGCAAGCTATAAGCTTTGACGACAAATTGGGCCGTCTGCAATTCTGCATTGTTATGTACAACCATCTCGAAAACACGACTCCGTAACGAAATTAATCTTCACCTGCGAAGTCACTTTTGGCACAACGCACCCATATGCGGGACAAATAATCGACAAGGAACTGTCGAACACGTATAGGATTCCCAGGAGGTTAGCATGGCCCGTATCGTGTCCAACAAGACAGTCAATGAATACTTCTTCTTCGCTAAGACACCTGTCAATAACGTCACTTACCTCGACATGCTGCAGTTGTGGCACATACCACAGCTGCAAACTGATAGCACGTATTTCGCCTTCCAACAGGATGGTGGCCCTGCACGTTTCCAAAATTGTGCTCGACACGCCAAGCAGTGGCGGACTTCATGAGCCTTGTGATTTTCCTTTTCCTCTGTGGGATTATATTATGTTCCATGTCTACCACAGAACTACAAAGCCTTGCGACGCCACATCGCAGTAAGTGATCATACCATCACTCCTGATATGCTGCGTCAGTTCTGGGCAAAAATGACCTACCGATCAGATGTGTGCCGTCTGAGGAAAGATGGATACACTGAACGTTTGTAAACATTGTAAAAAAGAAAAACTTTGACAGGTTTGATTTTACACTCTGTATCGATTGTTTAGATTTAAGTGCCAGGAAGTCGTTTATGAAAGTATTTGTATGGAGTGTAGCCATGTATGGAAGTGAAACATGGACGATAAATAGTTTGGACAAGAAGTGAATAGAAGCTTTTGAAATGTGATGCTACAGAAGAATGCTGAAGATTAAATGAGTAGATCACATAACTAATGAGGAGGTACTGAACAGAATTGGGGAGAAGAGGAGTTTGTGGCACAACTTGACAAGAAGAAGGGACCGGTTGGTAGGACATGTTCTGAGGCATAAAGGGATCACAAATTTAGCATTGGAGGGCAGCGTGGAAAGTAAAAATCGTAGAGGGAGACCAAGAGATAAATACACTACGCAGATTCAGAAGGATGTAGGTTGCAGTAAGTACTGGGAGATGAAGAAGCTTGCACAGGATAGAGTAGCATGGAGAGCTGAATCAAACCAGTCTCAGGACTGAAGACAACAACAACATCAATTGTTAAGTACTTCTTTGTTGAAACTTCCTGGCAGATTAAAACTGTGTGCCCAACCGAGACTCGGAAACTTCGCCTTTCGCGGGCAAGTGCTCTACTATCTGAGCTACCGAAGCATGACTCACGCCAGGTCCTCACAGCTTTACTTCTGCCAGTATCTCGTCTCCTACCTTCCAATCTTTACAAAAGCTCTCCTGCGAACCTTGCAGAACTAGCACTCCTGAAAGAAAGGATACTGTGGAGACATGGCTTAGCCACAGCCTGGGGGATGTTTCTAAAATGATAATTTCACTCTGCAGCGGAGTGTGCGCTGATATGAAACTTCCTGGCGGATTACTAATTCTGCAAACATCCCCCAGGCTGTGGCTAAGCCATGTCTCCGCAGTATCCTTTCTTTCAGGAGTGCTAGTTCTGCAAGGTTCGCAGGAGAGCTTCTGTAACGTTTGCACCTAGTGGCCGAAACTGGAAGTAATTTGTTCCCAGTGTAAATCGGTTCCGCATTAACGCATTAGAATATCTACCAATTTTTACATCCCACACTGGACGTCTCTGAGTAGCTGCACTTCAAATTATAACCATCTGCTACTTGAATTATGAAACACCCTGAGCTATGTAATCATGTATTCTAATTATAAAGAGCTTTTGTCTCATTCAGTACTTAACAGTTCAGAGGAAGAAGCTTTGTATCCCGCCTGGGAGGCGGCGCGTGGGTAGGAACGGGAAAGGTAATACAAGTCGGTACTGAAGGAATGTGGTTTACTGGTGCAAAAACAAGGTGATAAACGATTAGCTGAGCTCGTAGACCTCGACAGCACCTGCTAGAGGGTGCTCTCGTCGGTGTCACTCGTAGTGCCAACCTAGCAGAGCGGACCTGCGTAGTGGCATCGTAGCTATCGATACAACAGAAGCATGACTTGCTACCTGGAAAACTGCTGTGGAGTTGGAACACGGGTAGCATTCTCAGGAACGTGATAGGGGATTGGAAAGGAAGGGGCGACATAGAATTTATCTCATGGACATTCCTAGCAATTGAAGCTGTGAGCAAGGCCGGGAATCGAACCTGGGACGCTTGCATTTAATGGGCAAGTACTCTACCGACCAAACTATCCAAGCAAGACTTATGACCCACCCTCCACAGCTTTACTTCCGCCAGTACCTCATTTCCTACGTTCCACACTTCACAGAAGCTCTCCAGCATATCTTGCGGAATTAGCGCTCGGGTAGGAAATATATGGCGGAGACAAGGCTTAGTCGCAGCCTGAGGGATTGTTTCATGAATATTGACTGTGGAGGAAAATATCTGTCAGGACCGGAAGATAGGAGATGAGGTGCTGATGGAAGTAAGGACGCAAGGGCGGGTCGTGAGTCATGACTGGGTAGCACTGTCTATAAAGCACCTTCACAGGGAACGGAAAGTTCCCGGGTTCGAGTCTCGGTCTAACAGCAACATGCGCTGTGCACTGACTAGGGGGCCGTGCGGGAGCAGGTACACTGAAGAGCCAAAGGAACTGGTACCTTTCTGATATCGTGTAGGGCCACCAAGTGCACGCAGAAGTGCCGCAACACGATGTGCCATGGACTCGAATAATGTCTGCAGTAGTGCTGGAGGGAATCGACACCATTAATCCTACAGGGCTGTCCATAAATCTGTAAGAGCGCGAGGGAGTGGAGATCTCTTCTGAACAGCACGTTGCAAGGCATCCCAGATATGTTCAATATTGTTCATGTCTGGGGAGATTTGTGGGCAGCGGAAGTGTTTAAACCCAGAAGAGTGTTCCTGGAGCCACTCTGTAGCAATTCTGGACGTGTGGGGTGTCGCATTGTCGGAATGCACAAAGGGCATGGATGGATGTAGGTGAACAGAGAGGGTGCTTACGTACGTGTCACTTGTCAGAGTAATACCTAGACGTATCAGGGGTCCCATATCACTCCAACTGCACACGCCATACACCATTACAGAGGCTCCACCATTTTGAACAGTCCGCTGCTGACATGCAGGGTCCATGGATTCCTGAGGTTGTCTCCGTACCCCTACACATCCATCCGCTCGGTACAATTTGAAACAAGACTCGTCCGATCAGGTAACATGTTCCCAGTCATCAACAGTCCAATGTCGGTGTTGACGGACCTAGGCGAGGCGTAAGGCATTGTGTCGTGCAGTCATCAAGGGTACACGAGTGGGCCGTCGGCTCCGAAAGCCCATATCGATGATGTTTCGTTGAATAGTTCGCACGCTGACACTCCTTGATGGTCCAGCATTGAAATCCGCAGCAATTTGCGGAAGGGTTGCATTTATGCCAGCACATGTGGCCGAGCGGCTCTAGGCGCTTCAGTCCGGAACCGCGCTGCTGCTACGGTTGCAGGTTCGAATCCTGCCTCGGGCATAGATGTGTGTGATGTCCTTAGATTAGTTAGGTTTAACTAGTTCTGCGTTCTAGGGGACTGATGAGATCAGAAGTTAAGTCCCATAGTGCTGAGAGCCATTTTTTGGTTGCCTTTCTGTCACGTTGAACGTTTCTCTTCAGTCGTCGTTGGTCCCGTTCTTGCGAAATGTTTATCCGGCCACAGCGACGTCGGATATTTGATATTTTACCGGCTTCCTGATATTCACAGTACATTCGTGAAATGATCGTACGGGAAACTGCCCCCCCCCCCCTCATCGCTACCTTGGAGATGCTGTCTCCCATCGCTCGAGCGCCGATTATACCACTACGTACAAACTTACTTAAATTTTGACAACCTACCATTTTAGCAGCAGAGACCGATCTGACAACTGCGCCAGACACTAGTTATATAGGCGTAGCCGACAACAGCGCCGTAGTCTGCTTATTTACATATATCTGTATTTGAATGGCCGCCCGCTGTGACCGAGGGGCTCTAGGCACTTCAATCCGGAACCGTGCTGCTGCTACTGTCCCAAGTTCGAATCCTGCCTCGGGCATGGATGTGTCTGATGTCCTTAGGGAGACTGATGACCTCAGATGTTAAGTCCCATATTGCTTAGAGCCATTTAAACTATTTTTGTATTTGAATACTCATGCCTGTATCAGTTTCTTTGGCGCTCCAGTGTACATTTTGATGCTGACAGGCAATTTAGTAACAAAACAAATAACAAACAACTTCAAACAAATAAAATTTACTGTTGGAATGGAGCACGGTGATCATAAAAACATTAATTGAAATCTTTTGTAATAAATTCAGAATGAATAGAGCAGAAACTTTTATGAGTGAAATGGCGTTACCTATGGTTCAAATAAAAATAGATTTTAATTATACTTCTAATCTACTCTACAAAATTGATGGGATAATTGTAACATAGCCTTTGCATCTTCAACTACACGAAACAATTTAAGTCTCAGATGCAAGAGCACAAACAAAGAACTCTTCATAACTTGCTGAACACGATAGCTTTTACGTGCAGCATATGAAAAACGTAAGACAGAAAATCATAAATTCTTCCAATCCATATGTGGCATACAGAAAAGCAGTGCTTAACAGTATTGGTTAAAAACAGTCTTGGTTGCAATTTTACTCTTTTTTTCAACTAAGCGTTTCCCCTTATTTAGGCATCTTAAGGTTGATCTTAATTTGGTATTTCTTAGAACGATCCTTTAGACAGTGTAGCATTAGGGCATCGTCGAATACATCAGTCAGAAGTGTAAGACTTCGCCCAATTTCGCAGCGAGCCCCTACCCTGTTAGTAGGCAGTCGGGTATATAGTGGCCAGACGTAAATACGAAAGTCCTACGGAGCGGGCTAACAAAACAACACGTCATCACTATTCCTGTCGGAACAGACTTCTCGGACGCCAACAGAACACCGGCATTCCTGCATTCTGGGCCGCTATCTGTGTATTGTCAACCGGTAGCCGCTAATCGCATTCGCAGGGGCAGACTACAAGCCCCGTCCGTTGCGCTCCTCGGCGATAGATCGCCTACGGCCAATGCCGCCTCTCACTTGTTGACGCGGCTGCCGCTTGTGGGGCAGCTTCCGTCAAACTCCCGGCTTACTCGGAGCTCACGTCAAAACGACATATACGGAGCCCAAATGCGAGCCCTCAAGAACTTGTCACACTAGTTGCCTTGCTCATAAATCGCGAACCCTCGCCTAAGTGCGGGTGAGGCAGAAAATCAGTATGTTAATGAAAAGATACCGAACGTATGTTATCGCGAGCTTGAGTCTCAAATTTTAACTCGCTCCTGGCTGGAAACGGTCGTTGCAACTCGTAAGACATGTAGTGTCACGTGCTGCCGTTGTGCCGTACGCCTCATGGCCCCGTGACATGAACGTGGCCAGCAGCACATTTCCAATACGCCGAACTTCTCCCGTGGGCGAGTAGACCCTCGAAATGGCAACATTTTGACTGAGAAAATGCGTAAATATCTCTAACAAAGAAGAACATAAATGTGATTGGTGCTTGCTTCAGTCACAGCAATGTAGGCTGCTCGTTTAGGTGCCTGACTAACCGCACCCCAGGAACATACAAGATATTAGGAAATAAACGACGAATTTTTTTTGACAAGCGAAGAATGTAAATGTCATTTCTGGTCGTTTCACTCGCAGCAACTTCATCCTTGGTTTGTTAATTAGACATAAGTGACAACATTGGAGAAACTTATTCCTGAGTGACTATGATATTGTCAAAGGAAGGTGGCATCCTTTCGTTTGACAAAAGGTGTCCAAGTATTTTAATTTCTTTTGCTCCAAAGAGACACTTCCTCTTTCTGTAGTTGAGTAGTTTCTACGAAACGACTCAATATGATGCTCCAGGGTCCACAAGAGCGTGGGCTGGTCGGTCATCCAAGAGGATATCGACGTAGTTTCCTATCATTTTTGTAGTGTCACCGGTCCTGCGTACTCCGAGTCCCGATCACTGATGTTCACCCTGGCTGTGCAGCGTAACTCATGACGACTGCCTGCCATCCGCAAACCAACGGGCTTACTGAATGCCTTAATAAGAGCTTGGCCAACATACTATCAACAATCGTCAATGTTGAGCACAGCAACTGGGACCAGGTGCTACCTTTCGTGATGTTTGCCTACAACACCGCCAGACAAGACACCACAGGATTTACGTCATTTTTCCTGGTGCATGCGCGTGAAGCGACTACGATGATGGACACTGGCCGGCCGGTGTGGCCGAGCGGTTCTAGGCGCTACAGTCTGGAACCGCGCGACCGCTACGGTCGCAGGTTCGAATCCTGCCTCGGGCATGGATGTGTGTGACGTCCTTAGGTTCGTTACGTTTAAGTAGTACTAAGTTCTAGGGGACTGATGACCTCAGCTGTTAAGTCCCATAGTGCTCAGAGCCATTTGAACTATTTTTTTGATGGACACTGTATTTCCGTTACATCCTGATGACGTGGACGACGACTACATCGGCCAGGTGTTAACCAGAGCTGAGGAAGCTCGGCAGTTGACTCCGCATGCTGCTGGCTCAAGGAAACGATTGCCGGAGGTACGACGCGAGCCACCGCCCTGTTGTCTACCAGCCTGGTGACCTCGTCTGGATCTTCACTCCTGTTCCGAAGGTTTGTCTGTCTGAGAAGCTCCTCATGCGCTACTTAGGACCTTATAAGGTTGTAAGACAGTTGTCTGATGTTACATGTGAAGTTGAAAACTTCGACCCCGAGAGAAATCAACGAAAGATCAGAGATACAGTCCACGTCCTTCGAAAGAAGCCCTATAAGGATTCTGCAACCCAGGGTAAATTCGAAGCACCAGCAACAGCCAACAAGCGGAAAGGAGACGAAGAGAGTAGCGGCAAAGGAAGTTCTAAGAAAACCACCGCCAGGGCGAACAGTAGTCATCGGGAGTCCGAGTATGCTGGACCGATGACTCGTTTCCGGACTCGGAGGACGTAACACCGAGACGCTGTTCTCTTAAGAATGGAGCAATGTCGCAGAAGAAGCTCAGTAGCATAGTCACTGTGGTGTAGTGGGTACGGTACTAAACAGTTGCATAGGGGAGCGTGAGTTCAGAAATCACTTAAAATGTAAAATTTTTATTTTTATATTCGGTTCGAGGACATTCTAGAAGTATCCACAAATATCAAGAATCATTGTACTGGAAGTTCTGCAGATGTATATACACTGTATGTGTTCTGGCCGGAGGCAGTTCGCTCCGCGCTCTTGTGTGTGCAAGTGCTGAATAAACTGTCCGTAAGTGAAGTTAGTGTTAGTCATTCATCTAATTACACCTTCTTCTACATGGCATTACTACACATTAACAATATCAAATATTCCAGAAGATAGTAGTATTTCATTAATAAGAAACCCACTGAATCTGTTATAAGCGAGACGACCACGGCGAACATGTAGAATTATAACAACATTATCATTAATCTTACGAGGAGAAGGCTTTTAACACCACTGCATCATTGAAAACCGTTTAATTATAAGAAATCAGACCAACAGTGCGGTGCTCGTGGTAAATCTTTGTGGCTGCTTTGTCTTGAAGCGGTATATTCCCATAACACGCAAGCTATTAAAAAAAAAAAAAACTAACTCCGTCTACAGGCCGCAAGCGACCCATCGGGACCATCCGACCGCCGTATCATCCTCAGGTGAGGATGCGGATAGGAGGGGCATGGGGTCAGCACACCGCTCTCCCGGTCGTTATGACGGTTTTCTTTGACCGGAGCCGCTACTATTCGGTCGAGTAGCTCCTCAATTGGCATCACGAGGCTGAGTGCACCCCGAAAAATGGCAACAGCACGTGGCGGCGGGATGGTGACCCATCCAAGCGCCGGCCACGCCCGACAGCGCTTAACTTCGGTGATCTCACGGGAACCGGTGTATCCACTGTGGCAAGGCCGTTAACACGCAAGCTATTGGCCATTAAAATTGCTACACCAAGATGAAATGCAGATGATAAACGGGTATTCATTGGACAAATTTACTATGCTAGGACTGACAAGTGATTACATTTTCACGCAGTTTGGGTGCATACATCCTGAGAAATCAGTTCCCAGAACAACAAACTCTGGCCGTCATAACGGCCTTGATACGCCTGGGCATTGAGTCAAACAGAGCTTGGATGGAGTGTACGGGTACAGCTGCTAATGCAGCTTTAACACGATATCACAGTTCATCAAGAGTAGTGACTGGCGCATTGTGACGAGCCACTTGCTCGGCCACTACCGACCAGACGTTTTCAGTTGGTGAGAGATCTGGAGAATGTGCTGGTCAGGGCAGCAGTCGAACATTTTCTGTATCCAGAAAGGCCCGTATAGGACCTGCAACATGCGGTCGTGCATTATCCTGCTGAAATGAAGGGTTTCGCAGGGATCGAATGAAGGGTAGAGCCACGGGTCGTAACACATATGAAATGTAACGTCCACTGTTCAAAGTGCGGTCAATGCGAACAAGAGGTGACCGAGACGTGTAACCAATGACACCCCATACCATCACGCCAGCGATACGCCAGTATCGCTATGACGAATACACGCTTCCAGTGTGCGCTCACCGCGATGACGCCAAACACGGATGCGACCATCATGATGCGATGCTGTAAACAGAACCTGGATTCATCCGAAAAAATGCCATTTTGCCATTCATGCACCCAGATTCGTCGTTGAGTACACCATCGCAAGCGCTCCTGTCTGTGATGCAGCGTCAAGGATAACCGCAGCCATGGTCTCCGAGCTGGTAGTCCATGCTGCTGCAAACGTCGTCGAACTGTTCGTGGAGATGGTTCTTGTCTTGCAGACGTCTCCATCTGTTGACTCAGGGATCGAGACGTGGCTGCGCGATCCCATACAGCCATGCGGATAAGATGCCTGTCATCTCGACGGCTAGTGGTTCGAGGCCGTTGGGATCCAGAACGGCGTTCGGTATTACCCTCTTGAACCCACCGATTCCACATTCTGCTAACAGTCATTGTATCTCGATCAACGCGAGCAGCAGTGTCGCGATACGATAAACCTCAATCGCGATAGGCTACAATCCAACCTTTATCAAAGTCGGAAACGTGGTGGTACGCCTTTCTCCTCTTTACACGAGGCATCACAACAAGGTTTCACCAGGCAACGCCGGTCAACTGCTGTTTATGTTTGAGAAATCGTTTGGAAACTTTCCTCATGTCAGCAGGTTGTAGTCGCCACCGGTGCCAATCTTGTGTGAATGCTCTGAAAAGCTAATCATTTGCATATCACAGCATCTTCTTCCAGTCGGTTTCGCGACTGTAGCACATCTTTGTGGTGTAGCAATTTTAATGGCCAGTAGTGTACAAAGACAACTGAATACGACGAAATCTATATGGCGTCTCCAAAATTGTCGACTGCCATTGTCACATCGAGTGACACGTCATTTTGACATCAGTCCCGAATATGCCGAGGGTGTCGCGAAAGCGATTCGTGCTGGCGCAGGCTCCTCAGTCAAACATCGTGCCCTCTCGGCAAATAAGGATAACTGCTCCAGACTTGGCGGCGACTGTGGAACTTCAATTGTGCCGCAGTATCACGGCTCACCAATGTTACGTCGGCAGTGGCAAGCAGGAAAGTGTTTGTTTACGCAAAGCCTTTTACCTATGGAATGTTCACCGGGAAGCTAACGTCACATTCCAGGTTTACAGACGAAGCGATGCCGTCTACGTGTGTCCATTAATGTTGCCAAGATGTCCCAGCTGTACATAATTTGATTGCGAGAGAAGGAATGATATGTTTCGTCTGTGTACATCGACAAATTAACGAAGACTGTAGAAAGTGTTGGTAGGTTACGAAAAAGTTGCCCCTTTCGCAATTTATACTGTAGTGAAGAGGTCCACGAAATGAGCTCTCTTGCTACAGCTCAGGTACCATTACATCGTGTTTTACTTAAAGTAACTGAACCGAGCAGTAAAAACGTAACACTGTATGTAGAAGATTCTGAGAGACTCGATCGACAACATTAACACAACACCCTATCTCTGGAAGATACCAATATGTCCGACTGATCTTCCTTTTACATTTATAAGACTGGATATTCAACACAGACTCTCAGTCTCCATTACATCAACAATCACTGGTAAATTATCGCCTGTATTTACGCCAATGAAAATGTTTGAGAGTTAAAATATAGGATCAACTGCGATGCAAAGGCTTTTTATTCGTTTCAAAGTAACATGCCTTCCTCGTCAGAGTTATCTTAATACAAGAATCGACATTAAATGGGAAGCGTTCACAAGGCTTCTTCAAAGAAAAGAAAAAAAAAATGTGTGGATAAATTTACGAGTCTTTCAACGCTTTCTATGGACTGCAGGTTCTTGTGTTTAGATGAAATTGCTGATAAAAATACGAGGGTTGTCCAGAAAGTAAGTTCCGATCGGTCGTGAAATGGACACCGCAGTGAAGCTTTACACAGACGTCTTGGATAGCGTCTCTAGTATGACCGTCGATCGGTCAAGACGCTCTTTTCAGTTCAGCGCACTGTGAGCGAGTAAAGGTGGCTAGAACAACGATGTCTCCCGCCAAGTAGGAGGGCCCGCTGAGAGGCTTCGCCTTAATGAATGCAGCCCACCTAACACAACTGCCAGGCACTTCATGTGAGTTCTCAGCCGCACTATGCAGGGGCTGTGCTGCAGCCTTTTCGATGGGAAGTGTTCGATCACCTACACACAGCCCTAATTGGCTCTCCTGTGTAGCATCTCTGTTCACATAAAATGCTGGACACGAAGACAATACTTGGGCGCAGACTACGCGCTGTAGACCAGCGTAGAGAATTATCGGAAAGCACAGATGGCTGCCTTCTATGACGATGTTGTTGGAAATTTGGTATAACGCTCCAACAGATGTCTAAATCGGAGCGGCTACTATGTAGAGAACTTCCTGTAAAGTGTACCTAATTCTTGTAAATAAAATGTTTCTGATTTTCACTGTGGTTTCCATTTAGCGACCGATCAGAACTTTCTTTATGGACAACCCTTGTATGTATCTTTGAAACGATTAAAAATTACTACCTTTGACTTACGCTATTTTTCAACTGTGAAGCAGGACCTAGCGATCAATTTGAAAGACATGAAATTCCTGAAAAGTAAATAAACTAAATCCGTTTATACATTTTAGTCAAATTTCATTAGTTTTCCTAATACAATAGGGGAAGATATGATAAGATCAGAGATATAACAGAGGACTTCAACGAGCACAAACCTCAACTAAACAGTTGTCGGTTGGATGTCTGCCAACTGAAGTGAGACCAAAGTGACAAAGGCCGTAGGGTGTAAAACATTTTCCTGAACATTAGACCACCGTTACGGGTGAATGTTGCCAGTCCCGGCCGTGGATTGGTTCATTTCGTCACTAGGCATGGCCCATATGCAGCCCACTTACAGCTCTTCTCACTTTCTGATGACGGGAACTGCCAATGCGCTGAACATGGATCCTCTGAAAACATCGTCTTGCACTGCGAATGGTGCTCACAAGCTTGGCGTAATGTAATAGGAACCATACCACTACAGCAAACACTCGGGAACCCACGCAAATGGGGAAAACCAAATGAACTAACAGACCACTTCTCCCTGACACAATACACCCTATATTAAACAAATGAGACGTTACAGACCCCGTAGCAGAGATCGAATGGGCGACTGGGTCAATAAGATGAGGACTCCAGTACTATGGACACAGAAATAACACTCGAAGAACATGCAGATGCCCAAACGTAGGGACAATAAAATTACATCAAAACAGGGAGACACATGTTATCACATAATTGCTGCCGGCTATTGTACCAGGTGCAAACCAAGGTTTTTAACACATAGTGTAAGTTAGAATAACAGTAAAGACACGACAAAACACATGAGGAGACGCAATACATAGCATACATAACACATATCAATAGTAAGTCTTTATCACATAATCTACAGTCTCTGTATACAAAGTATAACACATTGTGGCCCGTTATTTTACCAGCCGTCACGGTAAACCTGTAAAACACTAACCTAGGATCAAGTAGACTAGCATATAAGCATACCTTGGAGGCACTGCAAAGCAATGTCGGGCTTGAGGACACATTCCGAGACATCCTCCCTGTGCTGCGCAAGTTAAGGGACCTCTACTACTCAATCTCTCCTATCGTCTTTTAACGCCCTTCTGAAATAAAATATTATTTGTTTTAAGTGGAGCACTACGGCCAGCAAGGTATTTATTAGATAGCGGACCCTTAAAAAAATTGTAAGATGATTTACTGCGACAAAACTTCGGAGATTGGTCTGAGATATTTTCTGTTTATTTCGGTGACTGTATTACAGTCACAATATCTGTAGAATAGCGCATTGTCGACGGTATGTGTTATGTGCCATGTTTTAAACAAACGTGTTCCATTCAGTAACGATACAGAGAACTGTCAACAACAAAATTCATTTCACACTGAAACTATCGTTCAAGCTTGCTCAATTGTCCCGCGTTTGATTTTCCAGGATTAGTAGTTTTATTGAGACGGTGACACATAACAGTATTACGGATGGGTTTGCTGATGAAGGGTTGTTCGATATGCAGCTTTTGTATGGGTTCATTGAAGATAATGGAACAGCGCGACTCTAACCCGAGCTGTTTTAGCAGCAACAGCAAACACATGACAGTAACTTTGCATCTGCTTTTCATTATTAATGTAGTGTTGTGCTTTGGTGATTACATGTTATACGTTGAAAAGGGATTTTCGTACAAACGAAGACAAATGTGGTAACAATGTGAGTAACTAGTAATACCACATTGTAACGAGTCACAATAGACCACCAGTGCCTGGTACATAAATACTCAGAAGATATCCCTGAACAGCCTCGGAAATTTTAGCCGCACTCGGTAGCCGTCCGGTTCTAGGCGTCTTGTCACGGTTCGCGCGGTTCTTCCCGTCGGAGGTTCGAGTCCTTCCTCGGGCAAGAAAGGTGTGTATGTTGTCCTTAGAGCAACATAGTTTAAGTCAGATTTTTTTTTGGTCATTCCAATCTCTGTCTTCCTCTACAGTTTTTGCACTCTACAGCTCCCTCTAGTGCCATGGAAGTCATTCCCTCATGTCTTAGCAGATGTCCTATCATCCTGTCCCTTCTCCTTATCAGTGTTTTCCACATATTTCTTTCCTCCGATTCTGCGTGGAACCTCCTCATTCCTTACCTTATCAGTCCACCTAATTTTCAACATTCGTCTATAGCACCACATCTCAAATGCTTCGATTCTCTTCTGTTCCGGTTTTCCCACTGTCCGTTTTCACTACCATACAATGCTGTACTCCAGACATACATCCTCAGAAATTTCTTCCTCAAATGAAGACCGGTATTTGATGTTAGTAGACTTCTCTTGGCCAGAAATGCCTTTTTTGCCATAGCGAGTCTGCTTTTGATGTCCTCCTTGCTCCGTCCGTCATTGGTTATTTTACTGCCTAGGTAGCAGAATTCCTTAACTTCATTGACTTCGTGACCATCAATCCTCATGTTACGTTTCTCGCTGTTCTCATTTCTACTACTTCTCATTACCTTCGTCTTTCTCCGATTTACTCTCAAACCATACTGTGTACTCATTAGACTGTTCATTCCTTTCAGCAGGTCATTTAATTCTTCTTCACTTTCACTCAGGATAGCAATGTCATCAGCGAATCGTATCATTGATATCCTTTCACCTTGTATTTTAATTCCACTCCTGAACCTTTCTTTTATTTCCATCATTGCTTCCTCGATGTACAGATTGAAGAGTAGGGGCGAAAGCCCACAGCCTTGTCTTACACCCTTCTTAATAGGAGCACTTCGTTCTTGATCGTCCACTCTTATTATTCCCTCTTGGTTGTTGTACATATTGTATATGACCCGTCTCTACCTATAGCTTACCCCTACTTTTTTCAGAATCTCGAACAGCTTGCACCATTTTATATTGTCGAACGCTTTTTCCAGGTCGACAAATCCTATGAAAGTGACTTGATTTTTCTTTAGCCTTGCTTCCATTATTAGCCGTAACGTGAGAATTGCCTCTCTCGCCATTTACTTTTCCTAAAGCCAAACTGATCGTCACCTAGCGCATTCTCAATTTTCTTTTCATTCTTCTGTATATTATTCTTGTAAGCAGCTTCGATGCATGAGCTGTTAAGCTGATTGTGCGATAATTCTCGCACTTGTCAGCTCTTGCCGTCTTCGGAATTGTGTGGATGATGCTTTTCCGAAAGTCAGATGGTATGTCGCCAGACTCATATATTCTACACACCAACGTGAATAGTCGTTTTGTTGCCACTTCCCCCAATGATTTTAGAAATTCTGATGGAATGTTATCTATCCGTTCTGCCTTATTTGACCGTAAGTCCTCCAAAGCTCTTTTAAATTCCGATTCTAATACTGGATCCCCTATCTCTTCTAAATCGACTCCTGTTTCTTCTTCTATCACATCAGACAAATCTTCACCCTCATAGAGGCTTTCAATGTATTCTTTCCACCTATCTGCTCTCTCCTCTGCATTTAACAGTGGAATTCCCGTTGCACTCTTAATGTTAGCACCGTTGCTTTTAATGTCACCTAAGGTTGTTTTGACTTTTCTGTATGCTGAGACTGTCCTTCCGACAATCATATCTTTTTCGATGTCTTCACATTTTTCCTGCAGCCATTTCGTCTTAGCTTCCTTGCACTTCCTATTTATTTCATTCCTCAGCGACTTGTATTTCTGTATTCCTGATTTTCCCGGAACATGTTTGTACCTCCTCCTTTCATCAATCTACTGAAGTATTTCTTCTGTTACCCATGGTTTCTTCGCAGCTACCTTCTTTGTACCTATGTTTTCCTTCCCAACTTCTGTGATGGCCCTTTTTAGAGATGTCCAATCCTCTTCAACTGTACTGCCTACTGCGCTATTCCTTATTGCTGTATCTATAGCGTTAGAGAACTTCAAACGTATCTCGTCATTCCTTAGTACTTCCGTATCCCACTTCTTTGCGTATTGATTCTTCCTGACTAACGTCTTGAACTTCAGCCCACTCTTCATCACTGTTATATTGTGATCTTAGTCTATATCTGCTCCTGGGTACGCCTTACAATCCAGTTTCTGATTTCGGAATCTCTGTCTGACCATGATGAAATCTAACTGAAATCTTCCCGTATCTCCCGGCGTTTTCCAAGTATACCTCCTCCTCTTGTGATACTTGAACAGGGTATTCGCTATTACTAGCTGAAACTTGTTACAGAATTAGTCTTTCTCCTCTTTCATTCCTCGTCCCAAGCCCATATTCTCCTGTAACCTTTTCTTTTGCTCCTTGCCCTACAACTGCATTCCAGTCGCCCATGACTATTAGATTTTCGTCCCCCTTTACATACTGCATTACCCTTTCAATATCCTCATACACTTTCTCTATCTGTTCATCTTCAGCTTGCGACGTCGGCATGTATACCTGAACTATCGCTGTCGGTGTTGGTCTGCTGTCGATTCTGATTAGAACAACCCGGTCACTGAACTGTTCACAGTAACACACCCTCTGCCCTACCTTCCTATTCATAACGAATTCTACACTTGTTATACCATTTTCTGCTGCTGTTGATATTACCCGATACTCGTCTGACCGGAAATCCTTGTCTTCCTTCCACTTCACTTCACTGACCCCTACTATATCTAAATTGGGCCTTTGCATTTCCCTTTTCAGATTTTCTAGTTTCCCAACCTCGTTCAAGTTTCTGACTTTCCACGCCCCGACTCGTAGAACGTTATCCTTTCGTTGATTATTCAATCTTTTTTTCATGGTAACCTTCCCCTTGGCATTCCCCTCCCAGAGATCCGAATGGGGGACTATTCCGGAATCTTTTGCCAATGGAGAGATCACCATGACACTTCTGTAATTACAGGCCACATGTCCTGTGGATACACGTTACCTGTCTTTAATGCAGTGGTTTCCATTGCCTTCTGCATCCTCATGTCGTTGATCATCGCTGATTCTTCCGCCTTTAGGGGTAATTTCCCACCCCTAGGACAAGAGAGTGCCCTGAACCTGTATCCGCTCCTCCGCCCTCTTTGACAAGGCCGTTGGCAGAATGAGGCTGACTTCTTATGCCGGAAGTCTTCGGCCGGCAATGCTGATTATTTATCAAAATTTAGAATGGCTCAAATGGCTCTGAGCACTATGGGACTCAACTGCTGAGGTCATTAGTCCCCTAGAACTTAGAACTAGTTAAACTTAACTAACCTAAGGACATCACAAACATCCATGCCCGAGGCAGGATTCGAACCTGCGACCGCAGCGGTCTTGCGGTTCCAGACTGCAGCGCCTTTAACCGCACGGCCACTTCGGCCGGCCAAAATTTAGACAGTGGCGGGTATCGAACCCGGGAGCGAAGACGTTTTGATTATGAATCAAAGACGCTACCCCTAGACCACGGGTGCATAAGTCAGATTAAGTAGTGCATAAGCTTAGCGACCGATGAATTCAGGAATTTGATCCCATAATCCTTACCACAAATTTCCATTTTCCTGGGAAATTTTGTTGCTGGATTTCGCCATGAATAAAGAAATTTTAAAACGGTAGATAACTAGCTAGAGTGGCCGTCACGAAATTAAACACCTCAAGGTCACACTCGTTTTCTACAGTCCGGCGGCGCTTAAGCGCTATGATTCGCCCACCTAATAACTCTGTTGCGGCATATAAACTGTTAATAGGCGGTAGATCACCACCAGCTAAATTCTCCATGTCTCCGTGTGATATCGTGTGTACAAGTGTGGTTTATGTCTTCCGTGGAATGGTGCAGTGACATTTGTTTGGTAGTGAGCACAATGCGGGAGGAAGGGCCTACGTGTAGCACTACACCAGTCAGTGCGGGTAAAGGGCGAAGAACATTCGGAAACAAAATTTTCGTGTAGAAAGTACTGAACATTTTTTACTGATCTAGTCATCAGTGAAGAAACCAGGAGTTTTAAAAATTTTGCTTATTGCCGAATCAGCGCAGTAACATCGGCAGAGTCTCTGGATGTGAGGTCATATTTTGATTCTACAAGAAAGGGATGTGAATGATAACGGAAATTACGGAATTCGACGATTCTGACAAAAAGTTAATGAGCAGAACTGTACTTCGAGACTGCGACAGAGAAGAGTATCCGATCACTAGAAAAATGCAGGGTGATCTCAAAAAATCTGTTATTCTGGATACGTTTTTCGTCTTCTCCGCTCATTTTTTTTTATTCCAAAAGTATAAAAGCGGACAAAAGTTTTTAATGGAAGCAGAGACTTTGGAGCAATAAGAACGAAGTTTTGTGTAAAATGCATTGCTGAGTGCTGAGGACAATAGTATTAAAGTATATTTCGATGAAACTTGGGTTTTACAAAATCACAGGCAAAAAGATATTTTGCTTGACTTCAACGGGAAGTACCTGCAATTACTTTTGTATAGCGTATATCGGTGTTCGGTGCAGGGTAACAGCTGCAAATAAATAAAAAATTCTGGAGGTAGAGAAAATTTTCGGTCGTATTGACCCTTGGGTGCATGAGTGTTCGGAGTGACGTAAAGGCATGATGGGGGCCTCAGAGGCTCCCACTGAGATTTCTATAAATATCGTCATTTTTCAGTTTTGTTACGTTTATTATGGAAACTTACTTTTATAAACGAGAAAATACTGTCTTATAAAACTCATCTGTAGTTACTTTAAGTTAGGAAAATATTAAAGAAAAGTTTTGGACGTTAATTTCAACATAATAAGTTTCAATTTAATCTTTACTAATTATATTATTTTTGCATAAACAACTGATATTAGCATTTATATAAAGTAGGAATTGCACATTGCTGAGGTACAGTACCAATCAAGATGCATAAGGCACCCAAATACAAAGTAGAAAGAAAGAAGTTGGCTAAGTTACACATTAAAAGAATACAACAAAAATTAAGCTGCAAAGTATTTTATCCTTTTAAAGATACACTGCCTGTCACAAACGTCTGCACATCATTGGAAACCATCTTTGCAGACAAGCACACTATGTTCATAGCATACATAGTTAGAACATTTTCAACAGCACAGAGAAATTTTCCTTTCAAGTTCACGTAGACACAAGGAAGTTTTGTAGGACCTCTAATGTTCTGATATATATTAACGATATAGGAGGCAATCTTAGTAGCCGTCTTAGATTGTTTGCAGATGATGACGTCATTTACCATCTAGTAGAGTCATCAGATGACCAAAATAAATTGCAAAATGATTTAGATAAGATATCTGTATGGTGCGAAAAGAGGCAATTGACCCTGAATAAAGAAAAGTGTGAAGCTATTCACATGAGTACCAAAAGAAATCCACAAAATTTCGAATAAGCAATAAGCCACACCAATCTGAAGGCTGTAAATTCAGCTAAATACTTATGGATTACAATTACAGATAACCTAAATTGGAACGATCGCATAGTAAATGTTGTGAGTAGAACAAATTAAAGATTGCGATTCTTTGGCAGAGCACCTAGAAAGTGCAACAGGTCTACTAAAGAGACTGCTTACACCACGCTTGTCTGCCCCGTTATGAGTTATTGCTGTGCTGTGTCCGATCCGCATCAGGTAGGACTGACGGATGACATCGAAAATGTACAAAGAAGGGCAGCTCGTTTTGTATTATCGCGAAATAGGGGAGATAATGCCACAGACATGATAAGTGAATTAGAGTGGCAATAATTAAAACATAGGATTTTTTTGTTGCAACGGGATCTCCCCCTTGAAATTTCAATCGCCAGTTTTCTCCTCCAATTACGAAAATATTCCATTGGTACCCACGTACATAGAGAGAAACGATCATCACGATAAAATAAGAGAAATCAGGGGTCGCACAGAAAAATTTAAGTGCTCGTTTTTCCCGTACGCCGTTAGAGACTAGAGCGGTAGAGAGACAGCTAGAAGGTGGTTCATTGAACCCTCTACCAGGCACTCTGAATAGCAGGGTAAACACATAGATGTGGATCCACAATATTATTGGTGATGAAGGAACTCCGAGCACATTTTGTTGTTTAGGTATTTGTTACGCCAACAGGTCTTGGAGCAACTTTCATTGTATTATGAGTAAGCGTCCTACTAGAAGGAGGTGGTGTTTTGCTCCATCGAGTTGCGTCGCGTCCGATTTTGCCGGCTGCGCTGAAAGTGCTACATTATCTGCATTTCTCGATTGGGTTGTGCTTGGTGTATTATTTGTATTTGTATGCTGCTGTGTTCTTGATACATTATTTGAATTTTATAGGTACGCTGTATTTGCAAAATGTTTTAAAATGTGTGTAAACTCCTAAGGGACCAAATTGCTGCGGTCATCGGCGCCAAGACGTACACACTACTTAAATTAACTTATGCTAAGAACAACACAGACACCCACTCACGAGGGAGGACTCGAACCTCCGACGGGAGGGGCTGCGCAATCTGTGACATGTCGCCTCAAATGAGAAAGAAAAATAGAGAGAATAACGAACATAATTACGTACCCAGAATGAGATTTTCACTCTGCAGCGGAGTGTGCGCTGATATGAAACTTCCTGGCAAATTAAAACTGTGTGCCCGACCGAGACTCGAACTCGGGACCTTTGCCTTTCGCGGGCAAGTGCTCTACCAACTGAGCTACCGAAGCACGACTCACGCCCGGTACTCACAGCTTTACTTCTGCCAGTATTTCGTCTCCTACCTTCCAAACTTTACAGAAGCTCTCCTGCGAACCTTGCAGAACTAGCACTCCTGAAAGAAAGGATATTGCGGAGACATGGCTTAGCCACAGCCTGAGGGATGTTTCCAGAATGAGATTTTCACTCTGCAGCGGAGTGCGCTGATATGAAACTTCCTGGCAGATTAAAACTGTGTGCTGGACCGGGACTCGAACTCGGGACCTTTGCCTTTCGCCGGCAAGTGCTCTACCAACTGAGCTACCGAAGCACGACTCACGCCCGGTAATCACAGCAGATACTGGCAGAAGTAAAGTTGTGAGTACCGGGCGTGAGATACTGGCAGAAGTAAAGCTGTGAGTACCGGGCGTGAGTCGTGCTTCGGTAGCTCGGTTGGTAGAGCACTTGCCCGCGAAAGGTAAAGTTCCCGAGTTCGAGTCTCGGTTGGGCACACAGTTTTAATCTGCCAGGAAGTTTCATATCAGCGCACACTGCGCTGCAGAGTGAAAATCTCATTCTGGAAACATCCCCCAGGCTGTGGCTAAGCCATGTCTCCGCAATATCCTATCTTTCAGGAGTGCTAGTTCTGCAAGATTCGCAGGAGAGCCTCTGTAAAGTTTGGAAGGTAGGAGACGAGATACTGGCAGAAGTAAAGCTGTGAGTACCGGGCGTGAATCGTGCTTCGGTAGCTCAGTTGGTAGAGCACTTGCCCGCGAAAGGCAAAGGTCCCGAGTTCGAGTCTCGGTCGGGCACACAGTTTTAATCTGCCAGGAAGTTTCATAATTACGTACACCACCTGAGAAAAACCTTTCACTTCTGAGGTCAACTTCAAGAATGAACAGCAAGTCCATTACTGTTGTTGCCAGAGTCTAGCATGTGCAACAATTGCCAGTATAAAAACATCACAGGTACCAACATTCACAGACTGGCAGAAAATCGCTTAGTAGAGCATTAGATTACAACAGACCTGAAAAGCCCCATACATGCATAATGTGCATAGCAGTAAGGAAACACTGCTTTCATACAGTCTTTGTTCCATTAAATGCAGTTTTGTCGTGTTTCTTAATCCTAGATGTATTTTTAAGGATTATGTAAAATAGGGTCCAGTTTTGTATGACTTCATTACGACTAATGAAACGATTAATTCACTCTGGGGCCTGAAAGGCCCCATCATGTATCCAAGGGCAAAGGCGAGGTGTCTGAATTAAAATCCTGGCAGCGGCACACACGTACCCACTCGCTGTCACGCACTGAGTCTCTCGAAGATAAAATGCGCCCATACGTGTTACGATGCAGTAATGGTGTCTCGGCAGTTGCCAATATTAATTTCATAGTTTTCTAAACAACGTTCTCGTTGGAAGTTTCTACGAGGTCCAAGAAAATGCAAATTCGTCAGCCACGACATTTTTCGTTACACAAGCGGAACAGAACAGTTTCACGCCTCTTACCGGATCTTATTTTATTATCGAAATAATGTCCGCCCCTAGTAGTTCAGCGCCGGCACGGTAGCTCAGCGTGTTCGGTCAGAGGGATGCTCGCCCTCTGTTGTAAAACAGAGTAAAGGAATCAACGATCGATTTGAACGGATGTCTTGTGACGTACGCCCAGACCAAACGTAACGAACAATACCGAAAAAAAAAGAGTAGTCAGCGCGACGGAATGTCATACCTAATTGCCCGGGTTCGGTTCCCGGCTGCGTCGGAGATTTTCTCCGCTCAGGGACTGGGTGTTCTGTTGTCCTTATGATTTCATCCCCATCGACACATAAGTCGCCGCAGTGGCGTCAACTCGAAAGACTACCCGACGGGACGTCCTAGCCATACGGCATTTACATCGAAATAATTTTATGTTTTCACCATAAAATATGTGCATATGTATCTACAAGTCGAAATAAATAAATATTTTTCTTCAGCACTTATTTTAATGTTATTTTTTTATTTATTTTATAGTGGCTGGCAAGAATTTTCTTTTGGAAAGTACCGCATTGTATTCTAGACTAAAAATAAAGATGTCTAATATTTTCCAGAATTGTATGTAAAGATCAGTATCACTGCTTAAAACATTTATTATCACGACAGCTGTTTCGGATGATTTCCATTTTCTACATCTAAGTTGTCCTGATGTATATATAACAGCATCTGGTGCGACTATATTTGGTGACTTCTCGTTATACTACAAATAGAGCTCTAAAATATCGGTTTCACATCTATCTTGAGCTGTTGTATACAGAGTGGTGTAATATTTTGATACAATATTGTAAACATTTCCCGTAACTTTTTGACAGTTCACACTATAGATTTTTTATATATATTTACATGAAACATCCGTGGTGTGAAGTGTCAAGAAATTACAGAAAATATTTACAATATTATATCAAAATATTACACCACTCTGTATAAAACAGCACAAAATCGACCTGAAATCAGTATTAGCCGCGCGGGATTAGCCGAGCGGTCTCAGGCGCTGCAGTCATGGACTGTGCGGCTGGTGCCGGCAGAGGTTCGAGTCCTCCCTCGGGCATGGGTGTGTGTGTTTGTCCTTACGGTAATTTAGGTTAAGTAGTGTGTAAGCTTAGGTACTGATGACCTTAGCAGTTAATTCCCATAAGATTTCACACACACTTGAACATTTTTGAACAAATCAGTATTTTAGAATTTCACGTGAAATATCACCATAGGAGTCAACAGATATAATCACACCAGATGATATACACTCCTGGAAATGGAAAAAAGAACACATTGACACCGGTGTGTCAGACCCACCATACTTGCTCCGGACACTGCGAGAGGGCTGTACAAGCAATGATCACACGCACGGCACAGCGGACACACCAGGAACCGTGGTGTTGGCCGTCGAATGGCGCTAGCTGCGCAGCATTTGTGCACCGCCGCCGTCGGTGTCAGCGAGTTTGCCGTGGCATTCGGAGCTCCATCGCAGTCTTTAACACTGGTAGCATGCCGCGACAGCATGCACGTGAACCGTATGTGCAGTTGACGGACTTTGAGCGAGGGCGTATAGTGGGCATGCGGGAGGCCGGGTGGACGTACTGCCGAATTGCTCAACACGTGGGGCGTGAGGTCTCCACAGTACATCGATATTGTCGCCAGTGGTCGGCGGAAGGTGCACGTGCCCGTCGACCTGGGACCGGACCGCAGCGACGCACGGATGCACGCCAAGACCGTAGGATCCAACGCAGTGCCGTAGGGGACCGCACCGACACTTCCCAGCAAATTAGGGACACTGTTGCTCCTGGGGTATCGGCGAGGACCATCCGCAACCGTCTCCATGAAGCTGGGCTACGGTCCCGCACACCGTTAGGCCGTCTTCCGCTCACGCCCCAACATCGTGTAGCCCGCCTCCAGTGGTGTCGCGACAGGCTTGAATGGAGGGACGAATGGAGACGTGTCGTCTTGAGCGATGAGAGTCGCTTCTGCCTTGGTGCCAATGATGGTCGTATGCGTGTTTGGCGCCGTGCAGGTGAGCGCCACAATCAGGACTGCATACGACCGAGGCACACAGGGCCAACACCCGGCATCATGGTGTGGGGAGCGATCTCCTACACTGGCCGTACACCACTGGTGATCGTCGAGGGGACACTGAATAGTGCACGGTACATCCAAACCGTCATCGAACCCATCGTTCTACCATTCCTAGACCGGCAAGGGAACTTGCTGTTCCAACAGGACAATGCACGTCCGCATGTATCCCGTGCCACCCAACGTGCTCTAGAAGGTGTAAGTCAACTACCCTGGCCAGCAAGATCTCCGGATCTGTCCCCCATTGAGCATGTTTGGGACTGGATGAAGCGTCGTCTCACGCGGTCTGCACGTCCAGCACGAACGCTGGTCCAACTGAGGCGCCAGGTGGAAATGGCATGGCAAGCCGTTCCACAGGACTACATCCAGCATCTCTACGATCGTCTCCATGGGAGAATAGCAGCCTGCATTGCTGCGAAAGGTGGATGTACACTGTACTAGTGCCGACATTGTGCATGCTCTGTTGCCTGTGTCTATGTGCCTGTCGTTCTGTCAGTGTGATCATGTGATATATCTGACCCCAGGAATGTGTCAATAAAGTTTCCCCTTCCAGGGACAATGAATTCACGGTGTTCTTATTTCAATTTGCAGGAGTGTATAACAGCATCTGGTGGGACTATATTTGGTGACTTCTCGTTATACTACAAATAGAGCTCTAAAATATCGGTTTCACATCTATTTTGAGCTGTTGTATACAGAGTGGTGTAATATTTTGATACAATATTGTAAACATTTCCCGTAACTTTTTGACAGTTCACACTATAGATTTTTTATATATATTTACATGAAACATCTGTGATGTGAAGTGTCAAGAAATTACAGAAAATATTTACAATATTATATCAAAATATTACACCACTCTGTATAAAACAGCACAAAATCGACCTGAAATCAGTATTAGCCACGCAGGATTAGCCGAGCGGTCTAAGGCGCTGCAGTCATGGACTGTGCGGCTGGTGCCGGCAGAGGTTCGAGTCCTCCCTCGGGCATGGGTGTGTGTGTGTTTGTCCATAGGGTAATTTAGGTTAAGTAGTGTGTAAGCTTAGGTACTGATGACCTTAGCAGTTAATTCCCATAAGATTTCACACACACTTGAACATTTTTGAACAAATCAGTATTTTAGAATTTCACGTGAAATATCACCATACGAGTCAACAGATATAATCACACCAGATGATATACACTCCTGGAAATGGAAAAAAGAACACATTGACACCGGTGTGTCAGACCCACCATACTTGCTTCGGACACTGCGAGAGGGCTGTACAAGCAATGATCACACGCACGGCACAGCGGACACACCAGGAACCGCGGTGTTGGCCGTCGAATGGCGCTAGCTGCGCAGCATTTGTGCACCGCCGCCGTCAGTGTCAGCCAGTTTGCCGTGGCATACGGAGCTCCATCGCAGTCTTTAACACTAGTAGCATGCCGCGACAGCGTGGACGTGAACCGTATGTGCAGTTGACGGACTCTGAGCGAGGGCGTATAGTGGGCATGCGGGAGGCCGGGTGGACGTACCGCCGAATTGCTCAACACGTGGGGCGTGAGGTCTCCACAGTACATCGATGTTGTCGCCAGTGGTCGGCGGAAGGTGCACGTGCCCGTCGACCTGGGACCGGACCGCAGCGACGCACGGATGCACGGCAAGACCGTAGGATCCTACGCAGTGCCGTAGGGGACCGCACCGCCACTTCCCAGCAAATTAGGGACACTGTTGCTCCTGGGGTATCGGCGAGGACCATTCGCAACCGTCTCCATGAAGCTGGGCTACGGTCCCGCACACCGTTAGGCCGTCTTCCGCTCACGCCCCAACATCGTGCAGCCCGCCTCCAGTGGTGCCGCGACAGGCGTGAATGGAGGGACGAATGGAGACGTGTCGTCTTCAGCGATGAGAGTCTCTTCTGCCTTGGTGCCAATGATGGTCGTATGCGTGTTTGGCGCCGTGCAGGTGAGCGCCACAATCAGGACTGCATACGACCGAGGCACACAGGGCCAACACCCGGCATCATGGTGTGGGGAGCGATCTCCTACACTGGCCGTACACCACTGGTGATCGTCGAGGGGACACTGAATAGTGCACGGTACATCCAAACCGTCATCGAACCCATCGTTCTACCATTCCTAGACCGGCAAGGGAACTTGCTGTTCCAACAGGACAATGCACGTCCGCATGTATCCCGTGCCACCCAACGTGCTCTAGAAGGTGTAAGTCAACTACCCTGGCCAGCAAGATCTCCGGATCTGTCCCCCATTGAGATGTTTGGGACTGGATGAAGCGTCGTCTCACGCGGTCTGCACGTCCAGCACGAACGCTGGTCCAACTGAGGCGCCAGGTGGAAATGGCATGGCAAGCCGTTCCACAGGAGTACATCCAGCATCTCTACGATCGTCTCCATGGGAGAACAGCAGCCTGCATTGCTGCGAAAGGTGGATATACACTGTACTAGTGCCGACATTGTGCATGCTCTGTTGCCTGTGTCTATGTGCCTGTGGTTCTGTCAGTGTAATCATGTGATGTATCTGACCCCAGGAATGTGTCAATAAAGTTTCCCCTTCGTGGGACAATGAATTCACGGTGTTCTTATTTCAATTTCCAGGAGTGTATATATGTCAGCACAACGTAAATGCAGTTGAAAACGGATACCTTCCGAAACAGTTGTCGTAACAGGTAATAATTTTTTAAGCAGTGATACTGGAGTCCTACTTACAACGTCCTTTCAAGACATAGATTTCACAGTAGGCCCAACATAAAGGATGTTTTCCAGAATTTTGTTAACATTTGAAATTATCACGAACTGGCAATGCTGTAGGACGGTGAAATAACTTTGAGGTAGTTGTTTGTGTGACGGCCGCTGTAACAGTGTAAGAAAACACTGTACTCAGTGCACGATATGCGTGAACACAATTTGCTTCGGGTGGAGTTGTGTCTCTGTTGAGTGCGGTTGGTACACAATGCACTAGATGGAGGGGGCTTTTTTCAGGAACTTGGAAAGGCTCACAAACTACTGTCGTCAGATGGCGGGGCGCACAGCTTGTGCAGTCACTGTGCGGTACGCCTCCGATATCCGTCAGCAAATAATTTTATTTTCGCCCCGCCGCTTGACGCCGGTTCGCCGCCCCCCGCTCGCCGGCGTACTTCCTTTTATTATTACTGTTATTGAGTGCGGCTGGCGCGCCGGGTGATGGGGTACTGAATAAAGTAAACAGCTACAGCCGCTGCTTCCTCTCCTGCAGGGGCCGTTCCGGTAAGTAGGTCGCCTCCACAGCGGCACTCATTTCCCTGCTCCGGGAGTGCTCGCAGGGCCATTCTCGCGGCACCAATCTCCCGCATTTCGACTGCCGCCACCGCGCCGCGCACCGTGCACTCTGATTGGTCCCCCCGAAAGCCCCCTCCTCCTCCTCCCCCCCCCCCCCTCCACCAGTTCCTGCGTCTCGAGGGACTTATTTCTCCGGTAGCAGCGCTGCGGAAATGTAAAAGGAAACGCTCGGGCACGTAAACCGTCACGAACTGGAAAATTCCCTTATCTGGCGGTAAGATTGAGTCAATAGTCCAAGACAAGGTGCGAATGCAATGTCTAGAGAACTGACCCATACGACAATAGCAACAAGCGTGGAACCTGGCAGTCAAGGAATGCCGGATTCTGTTACGAATGTGGACGGGGCCATAATCATTTACTATTGGATCCTTTTTGCAATTACACACTTTTATCTCAAAACAGTAATTCCAGACTCAGCAGTGAAGGAATAAACAACTGTGTAATTAATAGTGCTTTCAGTGCTACACAATTTACCAAATGAGCATAAAAATACAGGCACAGCAAATAATGTCTTAAAAACAAGCCAATGCGATCCTCATAACAATTTTAAGGCGAGTAACCACAGTCACGGGTGAAAGCCTTTAACGCCAAGAACAGCAATTATAAAAAGTTTAACAAACATACTGTAAAACAGCAATGCAATACCAAGGTTCATTAAAAAAGACAGGCAACTGATCACCAAGCAGGCGAGACAAAATGATGGTAAACTTGGTAGCACAATCATTTAAACCTGCTGTAACGCCAAGAACGGCAATAATACGAGGGCGGTTCAGAAAGTAACCTCCGATTGGTCACAGTGCGGGTTGTGGGGGGAGTAGCGACGCCATCTGTGCGTTCACGCACTCAACAGGTCAGTCGGCATCAAGCCGTGGTCGAGTGAACGTCGTACCTGCGCTGGTTTAGTTTTTGTGGCAGTTTGAAATGTGTGCTGCAATAGAAAACCCCGCCAAATGTGAAGTGCGTGCTGTCATAACGTTTTTTACAGCCAAAAGGATATTCTGCAGCAGCTATTCATCGTGAGCTTTGTGGCGTGTACGGACCAAGAGTTATGAGTGAAGGAGTTGTCTGTGAATGGGTACGTTTATTTAAAAGTGGACGAGAAAACGTTCATGATGAAGAGAGGAGTGGTAGGCCATCATTGGTGACTGACGACCTCGTTCAGACAGTTGATGCAAAAGTTCGTGAAAATCGACGTTTCTCAATGTCGGAGTTGTCTACTGGTTTTCCACAGATTTCTAAGACTCTCTTGTACGAGATAGTGACAGCAAGATTGGGTTACCGTAAGTTCTGTGCACGATGGGTGCCCAAAATTCTTACCAACCACCACAAAACTCAAAGAATGGCCTCTGCATTAGACTTTCTGTCACGTTATGTGGACGAAGGAGAACCATTGTTAAACAGAATCGTGACCGGTGACGAGACCTGGATTAAGTACGTGAACCCTGAGACAAAAGAACAATCAAAGATGTGGGCACATTCAAATTCGCCTACCAAACCAAGAAAAGCCTCGCAAGATTTTTCTGCCAGAAAACTGATGGCAACGGTGTTTTGGGATGCCAAAGGGGTGTTGTTGGTTGAATTCATGGAACGTGGTACGACCATTAATCAAGACGTGTACTGTGAAACAATAAAAAAGTTACGACGGGCTATACAGAACAAACGCCGTGGTATGCTGACTTCCGGTATCGTTTTTTTGCACGATAACGCCCGTCCTCACTCTGCTCGCAGAACAACGGCCCTTCTTGAGTCCTTCAAGTGGGACGTTATCAACCATCCACCTTACAGCCCAGACCTGGCGCCAAGTGATTATCACCTCTTCATGCATTTGAAGAAATGGCTCGGGTCCCAGCGGTTTGATGACGACGAAGAGCTCAAAGATGCGGTCACAGGCTGGCTCCAGGCACAAGCGGGTGATTTTTATGCAGAAGGAATTTCAAAGCTTGTGAAGAGATACGATAAGTGCCTCAATCGCTATGGAGACTATGTAGAAAAATAGTGCAAAGATGTAGTTGTAAGATGTATATATTAAAATATTTTTATTTAACTTGGTGTATTTTTTTAAATCAACCGGATGTTACTTTCTGAACGGCCCTCGTATTAAAAATTTAGAAACATACAATGAAACAGCTAATACAATAATAAAACACAAAGGACAGTCACAGACGGTGCACCAGGAATCGACCTCTGAGTAGGTCTGGTAGAAAAACACTTTTGCCAGTGATGAGATAGGCAGCCAAGAGCAGCATTCATTTGACAAGACGGTAACTTAGACTAGTGGCAGTCTAACGAATGACTAATGATAATCTTGCTGAGGCTACCTGACGTCCAATAAACCAAATGCAAAGATGTAAAAATAGGCCAAAGCCGGAACCAGCAGTCTGGACACCATCCGCAGAATACTGTGCTTAGAGTGCTCGGAATGAGAAAGGAATCACTACCACCAGAGTAGAGAATGACCAACCAACCTACATTCAACAAAGCTGTCAAAACTACACGCCTCACCAGAGAGCAGCAGCAAGGTGAGGAAACGTATACTATCGTTACATACACTAACCTCCAGGGCAGGTAACTGGGGCGTTAGCAGCCACGAGGCAGGAAAAATACTGCTCGTTGAACTTCGGAAATACAAATTCAACGCAATGAATAGTAATTAGAAGACCAGGACAGCTAATCAGCTCCGCCCTCCCCAAGCACTCCACTCGCTGCTCTTCGCCTCGGCAACACTACGAGCAGAAACACGAACCCAAGTCACTGGAGATTCGCGAGATCTCGCAATGATGGAGGTTTTCTACTTGAACCAAAATTCACTCTTAACTTGCAGGATCCGGTTTACAACGAGGTCGTGCATCCCCTTGACCACAGGCCTTCGAATCGGTAGTCCATATGCGCTGCCACCGGTCCCGAACTGTGCGGACCTGGCTCCTCCCGAGTCCCCAACCGAACTGCACACTCACACGACCCGGAAGAACAACGACGTTGCCCCAAAGATAGGGCCACAGTTTCTACATAGCCACTAGCGGACAGCCAACGATTGCAAAACCAAGTGGCGCCAGTCAACACGAGAAGAACACAAACAACCGCAACCACGTGAACTAAACGATACAGTCTGGCCTCCAACAGAGGATGGAAACCTACAAACAGCACCAACGCGAGCCGCAGCTCGGCTCAATGCATTAAATGTTGGTGTACGCACATGGGCGTGAATATACATGTCGAGGAGCGCCATAAGGTAGTAAGCTTTTGGATGTTTGTGGAGTGTTAGACACACACACAACTAGGTAGTGCATAAGTCGTACTTTATTAGAACAGCACGTAAAAAGCAAGGTCCAAGAACGACATCTACATCTAGATCATACTCCGCTAGCCTCCTAAAGGTGAGTAGCGGAGGGTACTTCTGGCACCACTAAGTGATGCTACGTTCCCTGTACCCCTCCCGAATGGTGCGGGGGAAGAATGAGTGTCGGTAAGCTTCTGTATTAGCTCTAATTTTTCGCATTTTCTCGTCGCAGTCACTTCAAATTGCAACAGTAAACCTTTCCGTGTTGCACAACCCCTCTCTCGTAACATGTGCCACTAGAGTTCGTTGAGCATTTCTGCAATCCTCTCGCGCTGGCTAAACGAACACTCCCGGGCTCATTATCATAGCGATTGAACCCTAGACGACTGGAAAACCGTCGCCTGCTCAGATGAGTCCTGGTTTCAGATGGCAAGAGCTGATGAAAGTGTTCGAGTGTAGCACAGACCCTACAAAACCAATTGACCAAAGTTGTCAACGAGGCACATGGCAAGTTGTTGGTTGCTCCACAACGGGGTGGGCTATGCTTACATGAAATGGACTGTATCCTCTGGTCCAAATGAACCGATAATTGCATAGATATTGTTATATTCGGTTAGTTGGAGACCTTTTGCAGCCATTCATGGTCTTCATGTTCCTAAATAACGATAGAATCTTTTTGTATGACAAGCCCCATGTCACCGGGCCACAATTATTTGCGGTTGGTTTGAAGAACATCATGGACAGTTCAAGCGAATAATCTGGCCACACAAACGTCCGACATGAATCCAATCAAATATTTATGGGCGATAATCGAGAGGTCAGTTCGTGCACAAAGTCCTGCACCGGCAACACTTTCGCAATTACGGACGGTTAGAGAATCAGCGTTCCTGAGTATTTCTGTAGGGGACTTCCAATGGCTCGTTGAGTACATGTCACGACGAGCTGCTGTACTGAGCCGGGCAAAAGGAGGTCCGAAAAGGCATTAAGAGGTATGCCTTAACTTTTGTCATCTCAGTGCACCTGGTCATTTCACTTAAGGTCGTTCTGCATAGTTAGTTCTAGATATTTTACGATAGATACTGTCTCCAGAAATCTGTCATCAACAGTGTAGTTGTCCTGAACTGAATTTCTATTCCTATGAATGCGGAATCTGTTAATGTGAATTATTATCTCCACAGACTAAAATATCCTGCTGGTCAGATTCGAATATGACGAAGTCGAAGTCCGCCCTGACTTGTTATGTTCGAGTATAATGACTTTTCTGGTGACTACAAATCTACTCTGTAGGAATCAGCATGGGTTTCGAAAAAGACGATCATGTGAAACCCAGCTCGCGCTATTCGTCCACGAGACTCAGAGGGCCACAGACACGGGTTCCCTGGTAGATGCCGTGTTTCTTGACTTCCGCAAGGCTTTTGATACAGTTCCGCACAGACGTTTAATGAACAAAGTAAGAACATATAGACTATCAGACCAATTGTGTGATTGGATTGAAGAGTTTCTAGATAACAGAACGCAGCATGTCATTCTCAATGGAGAGAAGTCTTCCGAAGTAAGGGTGATTTCAGGTGTGCCGCAGGGGAGTGTCGTAGGACCGTTGCTATTCACAGTGTATACAAATGACCTTGTGGATAACATCGGAAGTCCACTCAGGCTTTTTGCGGATGATGCTGTAATATATCGAGAGGTTGTAACAATGGAAAATTGTACTGAGATGCTGGAGGATCTGCAACAAATTGACGCATGGTGCAGGGAATGGCAATTGCATCTCAATGTAGACAAGTGTAATGTGCTGCGAATACATGGAAAGAAAGATCTTTTATCATTTTGCTACAATATAGCAGGTCAGCAACTGGAAGCAGTTATTAACATAAATTATCTGGGAGGAAGCATTAGGTTCAAGTGGTTCAAATGCCTCTGAGCACTATGGGACTTAACTTCTAAGGTCATCAGTCCCCTAGAACTTAGAACTACTTTTAAACCTAACTAACCTAAGGACATCACACACATCCATGCCCGAGGCAGGATTCGAACTTGCGACCGTAGTGGTCGTGCAGTTCCAGATTGTAGCACCTAGAACCGCTCGTCCACCCAGGCCAGCCGAGGTGATTTAAAATGGAATGACCATATAAAATTAATCGTCGGTAAAGCAGATGCCAGACTGAGATTCATTGGAAGAACCCTAAGGAAATGCAGTCCGAAAACAAAGGAAGTAGGATACAGTACACTTGTTCGCCCACTGCTTAAATACTGCTCACCGGTGTGGGAGCCGTACCAGATAGGGTTGATAGAAGAGATAGAAAAGATCCAACGGAGAGCAGCGCGCTTCGTTACAGGATCATTTAGTAATCGCGAAAGCGTTACGGAGATGATAAACTCCAGTGGAAGACTCTGCAAGGGAGACGCTCAGTAGCTCGGTACGGGCTTTTCTTGAAGTTTCGAGAACATACCTTCACCGAGGAGGCAAGCACTATATTGCTCCTCCTATGTATATCTCGCGAAGAGACCATGAGGATAAAATCAGAGAGATTAGAGCCCATAGAGAGGCATACCGACAATTTTTCTTTCCACGAAAAATACGAGACTGGAATAGAAGGGAGAACCGATAGAGGTACTCAAAGTACCCTCCGCCACACACCGTCAGGTGGCTTGCGGAGTATGGTCGTAGATGTAGATTTAGATGTAAATTGAGACGGAAACTACTAGGGACAAATTCACAGTCTAGCAAGGACACCGAACAGCATTCAGAGTTTTCAATTTTTTTTTAATAATCATGGTACGTGAAGTTCAGAACTCAAATATCAGTCACCCAAATAATTTCGATGCAACTTTCAAAACCTCTAAAGCAAATTCTGCGCGTCTTTAGTACCTTAAAGCAAGGTCATCTTTTCGGCGATCATGTGGCATTGTTGTAGCACACTCGCCTGCTAAAGGAGCGGCTTGGAACTCTACCAAACAGGCACACTCCCTGTACAAAATTGGACCTTTCTTTAGGATGTGAAAGACGTTTGCAAAATTTCAAATTCGGTTTTCTTAAGAATTTTTTTTAGAGCTCTACCGAACAGCTTATGCTGACTGATATTTGAGTTCACGTACAATAAATATAGGAACATTACAAAACTTCGATTGCCCTGCGGTCCTCTCGTAAGGTCCACAGAAGAAATACCCACCTGGTACACCGAGTCCTGCGAGGACCAGTGTAGGAGGCGGCGCAGGTTGCAAGGGTGGTGACTGGGGCTCGGTGTGGCCGAAGTGGACTGTCTTCTCCGGTGGCTGCTAGAGCGGCTTCTTGGCATGGTGTAAACGCAGAGGTTGAGTTCGACTGGACGTAGCCAGTGAGCTCGGAACGATGAGGAGCTCGGAACGATGAAGCCACTGTGCGACGTTGGCAGGAACTCCATTTGATAGGCCGCTGGGCACAGCCGAACGTGAGCATAAAAAGCCTGCTAGCGGTGGAGCACTGATTTAAAAACGCAACTGCCGGAAGGATATCCACTGGGCGATGGTGGTGCCTCTAGTGGTCCCTACTAGAAGTTGCCATTTCAACGGGTATTCTTATGTTTGGCTCCAAACGGGCAGTGTACCTGCAGGCAGGCAGGAGTGTGTCTTTAGGTCGATAATATAAAGCCACGGTAGTATTGACCCTAGGGCTTACATAGTTCAGCTTTTCGTGTGTTGTCATCTTATGCACATCTCCTATCTGAGCTTAATTCAGCGTCGGAGGGCGCTGCCTACCGACGGTTCAGTGCCACTGGCCGCTCACAGATGTAATGGTCTTCGTTCCTGCTTCCGAGTTGGCGGATGAGGTGGTTCAGTTATGGGAAAGTAAGGAGCTAGCTAGCGTATAGCCTTCTTGCCTGCGTTGGCATCTATTATGGACGTAGGTTTTTTCCCCAGTCACATCATGCAGGCAGTGTAGAAAGAAGTCGTTGTGCACGAGAAACATTCCTCACAAGATCTTGTTCTGCATATCCTGTAGCCGCTTGATGTCGCCAGGAGCAGCGTTTCCCCTTACTTCGCTGGCATAGTTCGTGACTGACCGAATATTCGATCTGTAGTTATAGAGATCGCAATTGACTGGCTCGTTGAGCAACGGATATAGCACTGAACTGTTTGATTATGCACATCAATAATCTGCTCCTTCCTTGTGAGTCTCTCATCTAAGAAGGCCGGCAGGTATTTCAACTATTTGGTCAGTTCAGTCATCCAAAGAACGCAACACTGGAAGTCGCAGGTAGACGACGCATGGTCAGGATCATGCCCTGACCTTTGGTGGCACTGAAACCAACGCTTCAGTTCGCAGCTCATTCTTCAAGCTCGTGGCAAACATCTTGCGGTCGGTGATGCGCAGAAAATGGCCATATGCTATGCGTGAGAATGTGACTGTGGTTTTCATGGCTTTGATGACTCTCGGCGATTTCAGGAGGTGCGGTTTATAGACTACATACAGCATTAGACCTAAAATGCAGCCTTGAGTCACCCCAGCCTTAATGTTCCATTCGAAAGACATCCCCTCTCCAGTTCAAACGATGAATATGCAGTGTTCAAAATAGCTTGGATTAGTTTGACAAACGCTGGTGGGATGCGCCGTACAAAGAGCTTATACAGCAGGCGACGGTGCAAGATGCTGACAAAGGCTTTGACACATCCAAATATTGTTGTTAAAAGCTAGGGTAGCCTCTTCAACAACGCGTAACATCTGCTGAATGATCGAGCGCTGCTGGTGGAAGACGAACTGCTCGTTAATTTATATGCCGCCGTGCTCTGTGTGCAGGCTGAGGCGTGCAAGAAGATAAGCTTCAAAATCTCGTTGATCATCGGGAAGAGATTTATGGGCTTACAAGTGCTAGGGTACTTTCTGTATTTTCCATGTTTGTCCGCCCAGATAGCTGAGCGGTCAGCGTGACGGACTGCCGTCCTACGGGCCCGGACTCGATTCCCGGCTGGGTCGGCGATTTTCTCCGCTCTGGGACTGGGTGTTGTGGTGTTGTCTTCACCATCATTTCATCCCTATCCGGCGCGCAGGTCGCCCAATGTGGCGTCGAATGTAATAAGACCTGCACAGAGGAGGCCGGACCTGCCCCGTAAGGGGCCTCCTGGCCAATGACGCCAAACGCTCATTTCCATGTTTGGCATGGCTACCACAACTGCGTGACTCAAAGCGTGAGGTAATGCTTCTGGATAACGGTGAACAACCTTGTGACGCAAGTAATTGCCGTCGCCGGCGGTACTTTGACAGATTGGCCTTCAATGTTGTCATCCTCAGGACTTTTGTAGTCGGAAGACATCGCAGATGACCCCGCAACTCCTTTGTGGCCGGCTTCACTACGTCTTCAGGGGACTCATCGACAAAGATCTGCAACCGTCTGCACGTGTTGAAGGTTTATTGGTCACTCAAGAAGTTGAACCTGGCTTTGGAGTAGATCAGCTACTGTACTGGCTTTGGCATCCAGGATATATGCAGCGAACTGCTGCGTATCTAAAGTTGGAGGCGTTGCTTGGTGAAGAGTCGAGCCTCCTCCCAAGGCCGGGTAATAGTTTCGATCGTGAGAAATTTGTCTTACCATCGTTGGATGGTTGCAATGCTGTGTTAGAGCGACTTCACTTGACGACGCAGGAGATCGGTCCGTTCCTTGGTGGCTGGGTAATTGGTTAGGTGCCAGTCACGGCCGAGCCTGTTGCGTTCACAGATGAGTTTGATCCGTCGAGAGTCAGCGACAGTGGAGCGCGTCCTGTAGAGCACTGATTCGGTGTAGCTGAGTGCATCGCCTCAGCGACAACTCTTAGAAGACCAGTGCAGCAGCATCGATAGTGGCAGCAGAGACAGGTTGGGACGTTCGAGGCGAAGTGCGACGCTCTCTTGATGTTGATACCAGTAGTTTTTCCTCGAATTAAAATCCGGTCGTGTCGAAATTGCTCAGAGTATAGGCGGAAGGAAAGTAGTCGGTGATCGGAAGGTAAATCCTGTGTGACCTAAGCAGCAACAAAACAGTTCTTTAGCGATCGCAATGTCGATGACAACAGGGAGAGATCTCACGAGCGAGAATATTGTAGGCGCTGCATATCCGTAGACTTTTCCACATACTCTTTCCACAGCGCAGTCGGACACCGATATTCGTAAAGCACGAGTTCCACCCTCGTTTCTTCGCACTGAGGTCCTGAGCAACAAATAGCGTTCCTCGTAACTGTAGGCACGCCACGCCATCTTCAATGTAGGTATGTCGCCCTCCCACCCCGCTTCCCACAAGTGACCGATAGATCGTTACAAAGGTGTCAAGCTGTTGGGCGGTTTCCAGTACCATGCAGCATCTTCTACGTCGCTGATTTGCGTAGTGGGAACTTGGTAATGGCACATCGAAGTTTAATATACAGGGTGTAAATTTTAAGTTCAGAATAACTCGAAAAATAAGCTTCACACGAAAAAATGTGTAGAATGCAAAGTTGATTATGTTCGACATCTGCTGGTGCTAAAATTATCACACCACCCCTTCCCCCTGGGGGTGGGGCGGGAGGCAACTTTAAAGTTTCAAATGGGAACCCCCATTTTTTATTGCAGAATCAGATTCTACATAAAAAACTACTTCAATTTTGTCTTAAAGATTTGTTTTGATTCTTCAGTTTTAGCGAATCAAAATTTACGAAGTAAATAAGTATTTTTTATTTATCAGTAACCATTTTCCGCGCAAAAATGAGAACATGGATATACTTGAATTACAACGCCAACTACCAAGTATCAAAACAAATGTTGAAGACAAAATATACGTAATTATTTATGTAGAATCTGATTCTGCGATAAAAAAATGGGGTTCCCATTTGAAATTTTAAAATTGCCTCCCACCCCACCCCCCAGGGGGATGGGGTGGCGGGCTAATTTTAGCACCAGCGGATGTCCCCCACGAAAATAACCAACTCTGGATTCTACTCATTTTTTTCGTGTGAACCTTACTTTTCGAGTTATTCTGGTTTGTGAACTTAAAATTTACACCCTGTATAAAGCTATTTTGCCTGCAGCCGCCAACGAATCAGTGTTGAACACACGCAGTAAAAGGCTTTTACGCCAAGATGTGAGTTTCGCTGACTATAAAAATGTCTATGTTTTCCTCGTGGAGAAATTTCCTTAACTGATGGAAAAATACTACTTGCATACCGCGTTAGCTCCATGGAGTTCAGCCGTCTGCTGTGACCGAGCGGTTCTAGGCGCTTCAGTCCGGAACCGCGCTTCTGCTACGGTCACAGGTTCGAATCTTGGATGTGTGTGATGTCCTTAGGTTAGTTACGTTTAAGTAGTTCTAAGTTCTAGGGGACTGATGACCTCAGATGTTAAGTCCCATAGTGCTCAGAGCCATCTTTTGCATTGAGTTCAGGGTACTTGCATTCCTTGCGCGTGTACTGTCTCGCTGACTCCGGTGGAGAAGCGCCTGCGGTTCTCGAGCGAGACTACATGGCGGTCGCGTGTGTCGTACTAGAAGCAGAAAAGGCTGGCGTATGGCCGGATATCTCGTGTGGATAATTATATGGTGTTCTCCGAACTCGTTTACTTCCCTCGCACACAGCCCCACTATCATTTAACCTTATTAGCAGGCAAACAGGTGATCCTGAAATAGTAAAAATTATTTATCCCACGAAAGAGTCGACACTAGGCTCTACCCGATAGGAAATCTGAGTGGCGATCAGAAACTAATGCAACACATTTATTTCTTTCCCGAAAGCAGGTTGGTTCCGTAAAGGATTCCAATATACGACATTATTCCCCACTCCTTTGGCTACAAAACCCGTTTTTCAACATAAACTCCGTCCAATGCGACTTCCTTACGCCACCCTACTGCTTCCAGCGGAGTGCATCTTTAATTGGTCCAAACAGACGGAAGTCGGAAGGTGCGTGATCCAGGCTGTACGGTGGATGAGGAAGAACGGTCCAACGAAGTTTAGTGACCTCCTCTGGGGACCTCACACTTTCCAGAGGCCTTGCAGTTCATGGAGAAGGAGATTTTCGTTTGCTTTTTTGTGACGACTAACACTCTGAAGTCGTTTCTTCAATATCCTGAGCGTACCACAATACACTTCAAAGTTGATCGTTGCATCATGAGGTAAGACTTCCAACAGCATACCTCCTTCAGCGTCCAAAAAGACCGTCGCCACGACTTTACTGGCTCAGGATGTGGCTTTGAACATTTTCTTCGGCGGAGATGTTGTGTGGCACCACTCTATGGATTGCCGTTTTGTTTGTGATTCGAAGTGATGAACCCATGTTTCTTCGCCTGTGACGATGTTCGGTCCAGAATTGTCACGATCAGCCACGTAACTCACAAGCAATTCCGCAAAGATGCTCCTTCGCTGCTCTTTATGGTCTTCTGTTACACGGCAAGGAACCGAACGGTCAGATGCCATTGAGTGCCCCAACTGGTGGACGAGTGTGTGGTGTCACCGCCAGAAACCACACTTGCTAGGTGGTAGCCTTTAAATCGGCCGCGGTCCGTTAGTATACGTCGGACCCGCGTGTCGCCACTATCAGTGATTGCAGACCGAGCGCCGCCACACGGCAGGTCTAGAGAGACTTCCTGGCACTCACCCCAGTTGTACAGCCGACTTTGCTAGCGATGGTTCACTGCCTACTTACGTTCTCATTTACCGAGACGATAGTTTAGCATAGCCTTCAGCTACGTCATTATCAGTTACTATTGATATTGTGAATCATGTACCGTCAAGAGCGACGTTCATCATTAATGGATTAAAGTTAAGTATTCCACCAGCTACGTCCGCTTTTCTAAATTCTAATTTCCTTGTCATGTTCCAGACCTCACACCAGCGTGGGTGAGCTAAAACGCGTGCATTTCGGCCTCCTTTAGTAAAACGGTGTTGGCTCTCTTGCCAACCACAACAGAGTGTGCCAGTACTATCAACAGAGACGTCCAGTTGAGCAGCGAGGTGTTTGATTGTGATTCGTTAATCACCTCGAATGAGACTGTCCGCACGTTCCAAGCTTGCAAGAATCACTCCTGTGTGCTGTCGGCAGACGCGGGGGAGATCGGAAAGGTTCGCACGACCTTGTTACGATGATGACACACGCCTCGTTCGGCAGTCATCGTGTGTTAGTCTTCGTAGACATTCTGCAAGCGCCTGTGAATACCTGCGACGCTCTGGTTTACCGCCAGAAGAACTTTGGTGATAGCTCTCTGCTTGAAACGCAACTCCGTTACAGACGTCAGCCTACGTATAGCACTGGCACTTGTAGGAACATATTGGGACTATAAGGACTGAAGAGGGAATATTCCACGATATCTCACAACAACCTGTGCAATTTTTAACCGAAATTGGTCGAGAAAAATGTATTGCATTGTCTATTGAATGCCCCTCGTAATGAAAGGAACTCCGAATGAAGATATAAGAGTGAAGTTACACGTTAATTGACGTGATATTAGTATAGTCATATCGTCTGCCACTTTAAAATATCACATACCAGTTTACAAAAGGATACGAGGGTGAGTCAAATGAACACTTTAAATATTTTTTAAATATAATTTATTGTGCAGAAGTGGTACACAGCTGTATCACTTTTCAACATAATCTACCGCACGCTCAATGCAAGTCCTCCAGCGCTTACAAAGTGCATAAATTCCTTCAGAAAAAATTCCTTTTGGTAGTCCGCCCAAACACTAATGCACCGCGTGGCGTACATCAGAAGGGAACTTCTTTCCTCCCATTGCGTTCTTCAGTGGTCCAAACATATGGAAATGACTTGTTGCAAGGTCTGGTGAGTATGGTGGATGAGGAAGTCACTCAAAATGCAGGTCTGTGATTGCTGCAACTGTTGTACGGGCTGTGTGGGGCCTTGCATTGACATGTTGCAAAAGGACACCTTTTTTTTTTTTTTTTTTTTTGGTCATCAGTCTACTGAATGTTTTAATGCGGCCCGCCACGAATTCCTTTCCTGTGCTAACCTCTTCGTCTCAGAGTAGCACTTGCAACCTACGTCCTCAATTATTTGCTTGACGTATTCCAATCTCTGTCTTCCTCTACAGTTTTGCCCTCTACAGCTCCCTCTAGTACCATGGAAGTCATTCCCTCATGTCCTAGCAGATGTCCTATCATCCTGTCCCTTCTCCTTACCAGTGTTTTCCACATATTTCTTTCCTCTCCGATTCTGCGTAGAACCTCCTCATTCCTTACCTTATCAGTCCACCTAATTTTCAACATTCGTCTATAGCACCACATCTCAAATGCTTCGATTTTCTTCTCTTCCGGTTTTCTCAGAGTCCATTTTCACTACCATACAATGCTGTACTCCAGACGTACATCCTCAGAAATTTCTTCCTCAAATGAAGGCCGGTAAATTATATTAGTAGACTTCTCTTGGCCAGAAATGCCTTTTTTGCCATAGCGAGTCTGCTTTTGATGTCCTCCTTGCTCCGTCCGTCATTGGTTATTTTACTGCCTAGGTAGCAGAATTCCTTAACTTCATTGACTTCGTGACCATCAATCCTCATGTTACGTTTCTCGCTGTTCTCATTTCTACTACTTCTCATTACCTTCGTCTTTCTCCGATTTACTCTCAAACCATACTGTGTACTCATTAGACTGTTCATTCCGTTCAGCAGATCATTTAATTCTTCTTTACTTTCACTCAGGATAGCAATGTCGTCAGCGAATCGTGTCATTGATATCCTTTCACCTTGTATTTTAATTCCACTCCTGAACCCTTCTTTTATTTCCATCATTGCTTCCTCGATGTACAGATTGAAGAGTAGGGGCGAAAGGCTACAGCCTTGTCTTACACCCTTCTTAATAGGAGCACTTCGTTCTTGATCGTCCACTCTTATTATTCCCTCTTGGTTGTTGTACATATTGTATGTGACCCGTCTCTAGCTATAGCTTACCCCTACTTTTTTCAGAATCTCGAACAGCTTGCACCATTTTATATTGTCGAACGCTTTTTCCAGGTCGACAAATCCTATGAAAGTGTCTTGATTTTTCTTTAGCCTTGCTTCCATTATTAGCCGTAACGTCAGAATTGCCTCTCTCGTCCCTTTACTTTTCCTAAAGCCAAACTGATCGTCACCTAGCGCATTCTCAATGTTATCTATCCCTTCTGCCTTATTTGACCGTAAGTCCTCCAAAGCTCTTTTAAATTCCGATTCTAATACTGGATCCCCTATCTCTTCTAAATCGACTCCTGTTTCTTCTTCTATCCCATCAGACAAATCTTCACCCTCATAGAGGCTTTCAATGTATTCTTTCCACCTATCTGCTATCTCCTCTGAATTTGTGGAATTCCCGTTGCACTCTTAATGTTACCACCGTTGCTTTTAATGTCACCAAAGGTTGTTTTGACTTTCCTGTATGCTGAGTCTGTCCTTCCGACAATCATATCTTTTTCGATGTCTTCACATTTTTCCTGCAGCCATTTCGTCTTAGCTTCCCTGCACTTCTCATTTATTTCATTCCTCAGCGACTTGTATTTCTGTATTCCTAATTTTCCCGGAACATGTTTGTACTTCCTCCTTTCATCAATCAACTGAAGTATTTCTTCTGTTACCCATGGTTTATTCGCAGCTACCTTCTTTGTACCTATGTTTTCCTTCCCAACTTCTGTGATGACCCTTTTTCGAGAACTCCATTCCTCTTCAACTGTACTGCCTACTGCGCTATTCCTTATTGCTGTATCTGTAGCTTTAGAGAACTTCAAACGTATCTCGTCATTCCTTAGTACTTCCGTATTCCACTTCTTTGCGTATTGATTCTTCCTGACTAATGTCTTGAACTTCAGCCTACTCTTCATCACTACTATATTATGATCTTAGTCTATATCTGCTCCTGGGTACGCCTTACAATCCAGTATCTGATTTCGGAATCTCTGTCTGACCATGATGTAATCTAATTGATATCTTCCCGTATCTCCCGGCCTTTTCCAAGTATACCTCCTCCTCTTGTGATTCTTGAACAGGGTATTCGCTATTACTAGCTGAAACTTGTTACAGAACTCAATTAGTCTTTCTCCTCTTTCATTCCTTGTCCCAAGCCCATATTCTCCTGTAACCTTTTCTTCTACTCCTTCCCCTACGACTGCATTCCAGTCGCCCATGACTATTAGATTTTCGTCCTCCTTTACATACTGCATTACCCTTTCAATATCCTTATACACTTTCTCTATCTGTTCATCTTCAGCTTGCGACGTCGGCATGTATACCTGAACTATCGTGGTCGGTGTTGCTCTGCTATCGATTCTGATTAGAAGAACCTGGTCATTGAACTGTTCACAGTAACACACCCTCTGCCCTTCCTTCCTATTCATAAAGAATCCTACACCTGTTATACCATTTTCTGCTGCTGTTGATATTACCCGATACTCATCTGACCAGAAGTCCTTGTCTTCCTTCCACTTCACTTCACTGACCCCTACTATATCTAGATTGAGCCTTTGCATTTCCCTTTTCAGATTTTCTAGTTTCCCTACCACGTTCAAGCTTCTGACATTCCACGCCCCGACTCGTAGAACGTTATCCTTTCTTTGAATATTCAATCTTTTTCTCATGGTAACCTCCCCCTTGGCAGTCCCCTCCCGGAGATCCGAATGGGGGACTATTCCGGAATCTTTTGCCAATGGAGAGATGATCATGACACTTCTTCAATTACAGGCCACATGTCCTGTGGATACACGTTACGTGTCTTTAATGCAGTGGTTTCCATTGCCTTCTGCATCCTCATGTCGTTGATCATTGCTGATTCTTCCGCCTTTAGGGGCAATTTCCCACCCCTAGGACAAGAGAGTGCCCTGAACCTCCATCCGCTCCTCCGCCCTCTTTGACAAGGCCGTTGGCAGAATGATGCTGACTTCTTATGCCGGAAGTCTTCCTGCGCCAATGCTGATTATTTATCAAAATTTAGGCAGTGGCGGTGATCGAACGCGGGACCGAAGACGTTTTGATTATGAATCAGACACGCAACCCCTAGACCACGGGTCCACAGCAAACTGACAGTAATCGCTTTGATATTTTTAGGAAAAAATGGTTCAAATGGCTCTGAGCACTATGGGACTTAACAGCTATGGTCATCAGTCCCCTAGAACTTAGAACTACTTAAACCTAACTAACCTAAGGACATCACACAACACCCAGCCATCACGAGGCAGAGAAAATCCCTGACCCCGCCGGGAATCGAACCCGGGAACCCGGGCGTGGGAAGCGAGAACGCTACCGCACGACCACGAGATGCGGGCGATTTTTTTTTTTTTTTTTTTTTAGGAGATCTGAGTATGATGCACTGGTGACAGTGGTTCCTTTAGGTATGTAATGCTCCAAAATGACGCCTTTTTCGTCCCAAAAGAGGGTCAGTATAACCTTTCCTGCTGATGGTTCTGTTCGAAACTTCTTTGGTTTTGGTGATGAGGAATGGCACCATTCCTTGCTCGCTCTCTTCGTTTCCGGTTGGTGGAAGTGAACCCAGGTTTCGTCCCCAGTAACGATTCTTCTAAGGAAGCCAACACCTTCTCGTTCAAAATTGCCGAAGAAGTTCTTCACAAGCATCAACACGCCGTTCTCTCGTTTCCGGAGTCAGCTGCCGTGGTACCCATCTTGCAGACACTTTGTGAAACTGGAGCACTTCATGCACAATGTGGTGTGCCGGCCTGTGTGGCCGAGCGGCTCTAGGCGGTTCAGTCTGGAACCGCGCGACCGCTACGGTCGCAGGTTCGAATCCTGCCTCGGGCATGGATGTGTGTGACGTCCTTAGGTTAGTTAGGTTTAAGTAGTTCTAAGTTCTAGGGGACTGATGACCTCAGATGTTAAGTCCCATAGTGCTCAGAGCCATTTGAACCATTTTGAACCACAATGTGGTGTGCTGACTCATGACTAATCTGTAAACATGCTGCAATGTCATTCAGTGTCACTCTCCAGTTTTCCTTCACCATGGCTTCAATCATGTTTTTATTTATTTAATTGATTATTTAATTGTTTTTATTTATTTAATTGTTTAATATAATCTACTACACATTGATCTTGCCAAAAGCCGAGAAGCGATTCATCTTAGTGTTTCAGCTTACTGGGGCACTCTGGGATGCTCTCTGTGGACTCTGGTATTCTCTTGCATGCTCTCTGTGGTAATTTAGGTTGCTTAATGGGGCATTGTTTATTTTATTGTTCAGTTTAAAGTTGCGAAGCATCCTTATCTATCTCGTGAATTTTTTTTTTTAAGTTTACTTATAGATTCCCTAAAAAAGCTTATCATTTAGATCTATTCCACTGAAGTCACACCATTTGTGAACTTCCTACTCCTTTTGTAGACTTGCTGCTGTGGCAAACATGCATCGCCGTACTGAACCTTCATTCGTCGATGAATTTCAATAGTTTCACACCTTCACTACGCAAAAGCCGAATAACAGAACGCTGTTCTTCCCTGGCGCAAGTCGCAAGTGGGACGGCCAACTTTATACTGATACTGCGACGGTATGTGTGCATCTGCACTATGCTGCCACCTACAGGCCATTCTGCACGCTATTTGTAGCACGCTTACCAACTTACAGGATAACGGCGGGATATTTCGATTTGTTATTACAAATTTAAGTTTTTCATTTGATTCAGCCTCGTACGTTGATTTCAATTAAATAACAGAAAAAGTAGATAGGCAGACCCACCGTATAAATAATTTAAATCCCAACACATAAATGTCTCTATAGATCTGAGGCTGGGTGCCATCGCATTTCCATGGAACATATTACTTGTCTAGGGCGTCACTCCTGGGGTTTGTCCAACACCTCTCAGGATTTCCCCCAGCGTGAGCTTCTTGCTCACGGTTTTTGAGAAGGCTGGCGTTCCCGTTGCCTCCAAGAACTCAATATCGAAATCAGTCAATAGGTGACCGCCAAGTCTCCTAGCACAAGCCAGATCTCTTTCCCTCATATTAAAACTGTTATTTATGTTGAATTAAATTGTATGTATGGAACTGGGGGCCTACAAAAACGGAGGGGCTTCTTCCCCGCCGAAGCCCTCAGTGGTTCGCAACCCCACAACAGGCTACAGCAGTCCACTCGCCCCACCGCCGCCCCACGCAGAACCCACCATTACTGTGCGGTTCGGCCCCCAGAGGACCCCACCGGGAACGTCTCATACCAGACGAGTGTAACCCCAAGTGTTTTCGTGGTAGAGTAATTATGGCGTACGCGTACGTGGAGACATTGTTTGCACAGAAATCGCTGACATAGTGTAACTGAGGCGGAATAAGCGGAACCAGCCAGCAGCTGCGGAGGTAGATGGAAAACCGCCTTAAAAACCATCCACAGGCTGGCCGGCACACCGGACCTCGACGCTAGTCCGCCGGGCGGATTCGTACTGGGGACCGGCACGCCTTCCCGTCCGGAAATGAAATGGCTCTGAGCACTATGGGACTTAACATCTATGGTCATCAGTCCCCTAGAACGCAGAACTACTTAAACCTAACTAACCTAAGCACAGCACACAACACCCAGTCACCACGAGGCAGAGAAAATCCCTGACCCCGCCGGGAATCGAACCAGGGAACCCGGGCGTGGGAAACGAGAACGCTACCGCACGATCACGAGCTTTCCCGCCCGGAAAGCAGTGCTTTATGTTATTTATGTTAGTGTTACATCGGAGAATGAAAGGGGATGGGGTGAAAATTGAATGGAAACTGCTAGTGATGAATTTATTTGTCAGGAATATCGCACAAGATTTTAAAAAATGGTTCAAATGGCTCTGGGCACTATGGGACTTAACTATTGTGGTCATCAGTCCCCTAGAATTAGAACTACTTAAACCTAACTAACCTAAGGACATCACACACATCCATGCCCGAGGCAGGATTCGAACCTGCGACCGTAGCAGCAGCGCAGTTCCAGACTGAAGCGCCTAGAACCGCTCGGCCACAACGGCGGGCACAAGATTTTACTGATAATCGTTCACACATAGTTACAAATCTTTTCAACGTAATATCAAGAGTTAAACTTTTTAAAATGTCTGAAGAAAATTCAAAAAACCATAACAGAAAAATCAGAAGGCATTTTAACACGCAGGTACAAAAAATTTTGGTCCTAAGTTCAATAGATAACCTTCTTAAAGCTACTGAAGAATACTCAAAACACGACAACAATGTGGTCGAAGGGACCGGAAGGCAGACAAATTTGATTAACTATGACAATTTGCCAAACCTGCGCAGAAGGCGACTTACTGTATTTTGAGAGTAACACACTTATAAAAATTTTAGTCGAAGTAAATACATAATAACAAAAAAGTTTAATAAACATGCAAGCAGATTAAAACAAAACACAGGGACTGATCATCTGAGGGCTCTTAATTGAATAAAAGGTGATGTCATTCAATTAAAATTGTGACAGGAATATTATTTCAAAAGAAATACAGGTGCAAGGAATTCCGATGAAATGCGAGATTATGCAAACTGCAAAGAACGTAATTTACAGCGTTAAGAAATTATATTACGAAATAAGGATCAAAACAAAACTTCCAGAGGCGTCGGAACGCCAAGTTTCAGCGATTATTAATTGCCTTTCATAAACAAGGGCAAATACTAAAATTAACTTTATATCGACTGTAAGGCCGTTTAAAATCCAGTCGCCATACATTGCTCCCGTTTACTGGCGACAGTCCAAAATTTACAATGAACTACCTGACTCCTAGCCAACAGCATTTCATGAACTTACCAGCTCTAGCAACATCAGATTAAATGGGATTAAATGACCGGCCAGCAAGACACTCAAAACAACAGTAGTTATAAGCCAGACACCAGTGACCAGTTCTTCAACAGATAAAACACACAATTAAAAAACAGGCTTAAAATATATACAACAGTCTTATACAATTATGACGGCAATTCCTGCGAAGCACATATATCTAGTTAGTACACCGTATGTCTTATTAACTCAGCCCACAAGAAAATAGCGCTGTCGGAATAGGCGAACCGCAGTATTTTTTTAAATGCAAGCTGAGTCAACTATTATTGCGATGACGGCAACTGCAAATATCTCTCATGCCGAACATTACAAATCAGCCTCGTGAACGACGTTCGACAATACAGGGAGTGTAAAAATGCGCAATTTGCTCACATCCAACCTTTTCTCATCGACAGCCTGTCCAAATTCGTTACAAAAGTTGGCCAACATTAAAAAGTCCAGGCTTTCTTCCTTTCTGAGAGAGAATTCCATATAACAAGTGCCGCTTGAAAATCGACACCACTGTAGATCCAAGTCTGCAGCGAGGCTTCACACAAAAGATTCCCAGTTTTTTGAGCATCCAGCAGCGACAAGGAAAACTGACCATAGTGTCTGCAGTCCCCAATGCCCTATCTTTGCCCGCGGAGCGGCTTAAATGCCCTCCGTCGGCCGGCTACAGAACTCACAGAATACTCTGAGCAAAGATATGGTAGCGTAATCAGTACGCGCACTCGCACTCGCACGTATCAGAGACGTATGTCTACTTTACTTTAGCATCCTTATTGGTCTTGTTAATTATTAAATTATGTGCATGGCTTTTATATAAGAAACTCGCAATTTTCCCGCCAGCGTCCGTTCCCACACTTACATGTGTATGTTAAAATATTTCCTCTCCTGGGCTGACGATCGGGGGGGGGGGGGGGGGGGCGGGGGGGGAGACTATCTTGTAGATGCCACAACGTTCGTTATAGCAAATGAAACTTAAGTACTACTCCCTCTAGACTCTAGAGGCACCGGTCCCCGCCAACCAGGTGCCACAACCACTCGGCGACTTACGCTCCAAGCACTCATGCTGTCCGCCAACTTACAATGATTAGACCAGAATAGTGACAGTTAATTTAGAAAGCGACATACGATTATTAGTTTTTGTTTTTCAGCTAGTGCGGGATTAATAACGTCGTAAAACACATTTAACTCTAACGACTCATTTAATAAGAAAAATGTATATTTTCTCAAAACATTGTTCAAATGGCTCTGAGCTCTATGGGACTTAACATCTGAGGTCATCATTCCCCTACAGCTTAGAACTACTTAAACCTAACTAACCTAAGGACATCACACAGATCCATGCCCGGGGCAGGATTCGAACCTGCGACCGTAGCGGTCGCGTGGTTCCAGACTGAAGCGCCTAGAACCGCTCGGCCACACTGGCCGGCTATATTTTCTCATTGGAAGTAGACCTCCATTTGGTGGGCGTGGGGTTGGGGGGAGCTCCAGACTGCCTGGTTTGAACATAACAGTATCAGATTCGAGATTATTAATACCCACAAAGGAGTATACAAAAAGTATTTGATTTGAATATGCGAATTTAGCTGTCTGTCCTTGTGCAACACTAATTGTTTTGAATCAACTTCACATAAATAATTATTAGAAAATTAATTTATATTCACCAGACTCTGTGATCAGGGAGTGGGTATCAAAACTGTGTTGGATATTGAAGTTACGTAAAGGCTTTATCTCACAATCAGACTACACACTTGAATATTAAATGAACATTAGTGATAAACATCCAGTTCAAGTGAAATCCTAGACTGAATGGTTGGAAAGACTGACCATGGGTCTTAACTATTCTCTGTGAGCTACTAGTATGTAACGGAGGGCTACAAGATCAGGCGTGAATTTGCGTACAATGCATCACTGATTGATCACTTCGGAAAGGCTAATATGGGGCACGCACAACTGATTCGTACTGCATTTTCGGTACAGGTTAATCCCCTACAGAGGTGGAATTTGTACAGCCTATTAATTCCCTAACTGCCGGACCTAGGTATACTACCACTTCTGTTGTCGCAGAGGTTGAAAATTAGGTTTCAGTCGTAAGATTCTTTTTTATATGAAACACGATCGCTTACGGGCTCTTACATATCGATCATGAGGTGTAACACTGAAAATAAACTAGAGACCAGAGCTAATAATAGTTTTCACACACAGTAGTACACATAAAGTGCAAAAAATAAGTTTCAGTTAACATTTTAGAAGCTAGTGGTCGGGATAGGTGCGGTAAGAAATAAGTAATGCAAAGTGGCGCCAGACAATGCTACGGACGTCTGCTTGGGTAAAGAAATACGCAATGAACGCCAGGACACTTACACTGTGAGCTGTGACCCCGAGCGCCGCGGTAGGCGAGTAAAGGACGCGGTCGCGGTGTGCCACCAGCCTGCGCAGAGCACGGAGTAGCGTACCCAAAGGGGGAACCAAACTGGTAAATCAGAGTGGCAAAAGTGCTGCCATCTGTTGACGGGAAGAAGAACGCGGAGCCAACTAGCCCAACCGTTCGCAATTTGAATTACTGTACAGGGTGACAATTACGAGGGTGAGTCAAATGAAAACCTTAAATTTGTAATAACAAATCGAAATTTTTCCCCGTTATCCTCTAAGTTGGTAAGCGTGCTAAAAACAGCGTGCAGTATGGCCTGTAGGTGGCAGCATAATCCGGATCCACACATACCGTCGCAGTATCAGTATAAAGATGGCCGCCCCACTTGCGACTTGGACCAGGGAAGAACAGCGTTCTGTTATTCGGTTTTTGCGTAGTGAAGGTGTGAATCCTACTGAAATTCATCGACGAATGAAGGTTCAGTACGGTAATGCATGTTTGTCACAGCAGAGAGTCTACGAATGGAGTAGGAAGTTCGCAAATGGTATGAATTCAGCGGAAAATGCTCCTCGTCCAGGTCAGGCACAACGAGTTGTGACTCCACAAAACATTGCAGCAGTTGAAGCCATAGTGAAGGACCATCTGTTTGGACCACTCAAAGACGTAATGGGAGGAAAGAGGTTCCGTTATGATGAAGAGGCACGCCACGCAGTGCATGGGTGGTTGCGCGGACTACCACAAGAATTTTTCTCTAAAGGAATTTATGCACATGCTGGAGGACTTGCATTGAGCGTGGGGGAGATTATGTTGAAAAGTGATACAGCTTTTTACCACTTCTGCACAATAAATAATATTTAAAAAAATATTTAAGGTTTTCATTTGACTCACCCTCGTATATGAAAATAACGTAAATTAGTTACAAACTATGGCGTGCACACACTTTATTCAACATGTCTTGTAGTGACGTTTACTACAGGTATTCGGATTTCTTCATCTACATCTACATAGATGAAATGTATGATGAGATAAAAGAAATTATTCAGGTAGTGAAGGGAGACGAAAATTTAATAGTCATGGATGACTGGAATTCGACAGTAGGAAAAGGAAGAGAAGGAAACATAGTAGGTGAATATGGTTTGGGGATAAGAAATGAAAGATGAAGCCGTCTGGTAGAATTTTGCACAGAGCATAAATGAATCATAGCTAACACTTGGTTCAAAAACCATGAAAGAAGGTTGTATACATGGAAGAACCCTGGAGCTACTAAAAGGTATCAGATAGATTATATAATGGTAAGACCGAGATTTAGGAACCAGGTTTTAAATTGTAAGACGTTTCCAGGGGCAGATGTGGACCCTGGCCACAATCTTTTGTTTATGAACTGTAGATTAAATCTGAAGAAACTGCAAAAAGGTGGGAATTTAAGAAGATGGGACCTTGATAAAATGACTAAACTAGAGGTTGTACACAGTTTCAGGGAGAGCATAAGGGAACAAATGACAGGAATGGGGGAAAGAAATACAGTAGAAGTAGAATGGGTAGCTCTGAGGGATGAAGTACTCGTAGTGAAGGCAGCAGACGATCAAGTAGGTAAAAAGGCGAGGGCTAGTAGAAATCCTTGTGTAACAGAATAAATATTGAATTTAATTGATGAAAGGAGAAAATATAAAAGTGCAGTAAATGAAGCAGGCAAAAAGGAATACAAACGTCTCAAAAATGAGATCGACAGGAAGTGCAAAACTGCTAAGCAGGGATGGCTAGAGGACAAATGTAAGGATGTAGAGGCTTATCTCAGTAGGGGTAAGATAGAAACTGCCTACAGGAAAATTAAAGAGACCTTTGGAGCAAAGAGAACCACTTGTATGAATATTAAGAGATCAGATGGAAACCCAGTTCTAAGCAAAGAAGGGAAAGCAGAAAGGTTGAAGGAGTATCTAGGGGGTCTATACAAGGGCGATGTACTTGAGGACAATATTATGGAAACGGTAGAGGATGTGGATGAAGATGAAATGGGAGATACAATACTGCGTGAAGAGTTTGACAGAGCACTGAAAGACCTGAGTCGAAACAAGGCGCCAGGAGTAGACAACATTCCATTAGAACTACTGACGGCCTTGTGAGAGCCAGTCACGACAAAACTCTACCATGTGGTGAGCATGATGTATGAAACAGGCGAAATACCCACAAACTATAAGAAGAATATAATAATTCCAATCCCAAAGAAAGCAGGTGTTGACAGATGTGCAAATTAGCGAACTATCAGTTTAATAAGTCACAGCTGCAAAATATTAACGCGAATTCTTTACAGACGAATGGAAAAACTGGTAGAAGCCGACATCGGGGAAGATGTTTATATTCCGTAAAAATGTAGGAAAACGTGAGGTAATACTGACCTTACGCCTTATCTTAGAAGAAAGATTAAGGAAAGGCAAACCTAAAGGGCGCGAAAGGCTATTTACAATTTGTACAGAAACCAGATGGCAGTTATAAGAGTCAAGGGGCATGAAAGGGAAGCAGTGGTTAGGAAGGGAATAAGACAGGGCTGTAGCCTCTCCCCGATGTTATTCAATCTGTATATTGAGCAAGCAGTAAAGGAAACAAAAGAAAAATTCGGAGTAGGTATTAAAATCCATGGAGAAGAAATAAAAACTTTGAGGTTCGCCGATGACATTGTAATTCTGTCAGAGACAGCAAAAGACTTCGAAGAGCAGTTGAGCGGAATGGACAGTGTCTTGAAAGGAGGATATAAGATGAACATCAACAAAAGCAAAACGATGATAATGGAATGTAGTCGAATTAAGTCGGGTGATGCTGAGGGAATTAGATTAGGAAATGAGACACTTAAAGTAGTAAAGGAGTTTTGCTATTTGGGGAGCAAAATAACTGATGATGGTAGAAGTATAGAGGATATAAAATGAAGACTGGCAATGGCAAGGAAAGCGTTTTTGAAGAAGAGGAATTTATTAACGTCGAATATAGATTTAAGTGTCAGGAAGTCTTTTCTGAAAGTATTTGTATGGAGTGTAGCCATTTATGGATGCAAAACGTGGACGATAAATAGTTTAGACAAGAAGAGAATAGAAGCTTTCGAAATGTGGTGCTACAGAAGATTGCTGAAGATTTGTTGGGTAGATCACGTAACTAATGGTGAGGTATTGAATAGAATAGGAGTTTGCGGCATAACTTGACAAGAAGAAGGGACCCGTTGGTAGGGCATGTTCTGAGGCATCAAGGGATCACAAATTTAGCTTTGGAGGTTAGCGTGTAGGGTAAAAATCGTATAGGGAGACCAAGAGATGAATACACTACGCAGATTCAGAAGGATGTAGGTTGCATTAAGTACTGGGAGATGAAGAAGCTTGCACAGAATAGAGTAGCGTGGAGAGCTGCATCAAACCAGTCTCAGGATTGAAGACCACTACTACTACTACTACTACTACTACTACTACTACTATCTGCATAGATACCCTTCAAATCACATTTAAGTGCCTGGCAGAGGGTATATCGAACCACCTTCACAATTCTCTATTGTTCCAATGTCGTATAGCGAGCGGAAAAAACAAACATCTATATCCGTGCGATCTCTGGTTTCCGTTATTTTATTATGGTGATCTATCGTTTCTCCCTATTTTGGTCAGCGTCAACAAAATATTGTCGGATTCGCAGGAGAAAGTTGGTGATTGAAATTTTGTGAGAAGATTCCTCCGCAACGAAAAATGCCTTTGTTTTAGTGATATCCACCCCAAATTCTGTACCATTTCAGTGACACTGTCTCACCTATTTCACGATAATGAAAAACGTGCTGCCCTTCTTTGTACTTTTCCGCTGTACTCTGTCAGTCCCATCTGGTAAAGCATCCATACCGCGCAACAATATTCTAAAAGAGGACGGACAAGGGTAGTGTAGGCAGTCTCTTTAGTAGATCTGTTACATTTTCTAAGCGTGCTGCCAATAAAACGCAGTCTTCAAATCCTTCAAATGGCATTGAGCACTATGGGATAACATCTGAGGTCATCAGCCCCCTCGAACTTAGAACCATTTAAACCTAACTAACCTAAGGATATCACGCACATCTATGCCGGAGGCACGATTCGAACCTGCGACCGTAGCAGTCGTGCGGTTGCGGACTGATGCGCCTAGAAGCCCTCGGTCACGGCGGCAGGCTAAAACGCAGTCTCTGGTTCGCCTTCCCCACAACATATGTGTTCCTTCCAATTTAATTTGTTCATAGTTGTAATTCCTAGGTATTTAGTTGAATCTGCGGCCTTTATATTTGTCTGATTCATCGTGTAACCAAAGTTTAACGGATTCCTTTTAGCACCCCTGTGGATGACCTCACACTTTTCGTTATTTATGGTCAATTGTCTATATTCGCACCATGCAGACATATATTCTAAATCGTTTTGCAATTTGTCTTGATCTTCTGACGAATTTACTAGTCGATAAACGACAGCGTCGACTGCAAACAACCAAAGACGGCTGCTCAGATTGTCTCACAAATCGTTCATGTAGATAAGGAACAGCAAATGGCCTATAACACTACCATGGGGAACACCAGAAATCACTTCAGTTTTATTCGATGTCTTTTCGTCAGTTAGTACGAACTGTGACCTCTCTGACAGGAAATCTCGAATCCAGTCACATAACTGAGACGATATTCCATAAGCAGGCAATTTAGGTTATCACATGTTCGATATACTTGTCATCATTGAATGCTGTGGCCCAGACGAATAGCGAAATTCTGCATGACCGGCTGAAGTGTCGGAAAATCGATACTGTCGATGACTTCATGAATGACAGTTTTCAGCTCTGCAATGATTTTGGGATAACTGGCGTACGCCTTGTCTTTAGTACAGCCCCACAAAAAGGAGTCGCATTTGTTCAGATCTGAAGAATATTCCGGTCAATCGAGGCCCATGCCAGTGGCCTCTGGGAACTCGAGAGCCAGAATGTGATCCCCAAAGTGCTAGTCCATGACATCAATCTCCTGCTTCGATGGGGTCTTGCATGAACCACATCTTGCCGAAATCAGGGTCACTTTGGATAATGGGGATGAATTCGTCTTCTAAAACTGTCATGTACCGTTCGGTAGTCATCGTACCATTAAAGAATATAGCACGGATTATTCCGTGACTGGGCATTGCACACCACACAGTCACCTGCTGACGGTGAAGAGTCTTCTCGATCCACCAAAAGCGCCAATTTTGCTTACTGACGAACCCATCGAAATGAGGGAGGACATACTTATTCCCATCATGCCCCGCGGCCAACCGTACAGTTTGAAAGCCCTAACGCAAAGCGTTCAGAAGTTATGATGATTTTATTTCATATACTTCAATAATTGACATCCCGTACATTCAAAATGGAAAAAACCATTACGTAGAAAGTTAGAAATACATTACGAGTGGTACAGGAGCATATTAAAGAGGGGCAGTGCAGAACTTTAGTAAAAGTAAGTGGAAGCCGTCAACATAAAATTTATCTATGAACCGTAAAACACAAGGAAAATTTTTCCCTTTACACGAGTGGCACGCAAGTTTTTAATTTTGTGGGATATATATGGCGACGTGGAACAAAGTCATGAGTCAAAAGAACATACACATGTGCTACTCCACTTAAAAAGCATCTCGCTATTGAACCAAATGAAAGGTAGAAGATCTTATAGTCCACTCTGTCAGAAACTGCTACATCAACTAATAGCTATCAGTAACAGCACTAAAGAGACGTATTAAAAGTGGGATCAGTTTAAGACTTTCTGTTGTCGTTGTTCGTGTGGGCAATGGTTTTGTCGTTTGCAGACCGATGCTGCAATCAGGGCAGCTGCGTACCATGTCGATCAAATCACTCTGGAGCGAAGTCCACGAGAGAAGCCCGTCCACGAAATTTCAGAGTTTTGCGTCCGGCGTTCCGGATGAGGCCCGAAGTAGTGTCTCTGTTGGCCCACCATCCAGCCAAAACCCACGACTTTGAGTGCGCCAAAAGCCCGTAATTGCCAATCCTGGCTGAGAGGCAAACTCCGCACCAAATACGCCTCTGCAACTGGTGCGTGGGACTCCCAACATACATAAAGTTTACACAACATCCTCCAATGGAATAGTTTCTCCTCAGAGCAAACGGCGCCTGCAAACGTGAGTTAACGTCACGGTCGCGTCACCAAACATTGAGCTCTCAGACTGCGCGTGCGCGAAGCCATAGGTGCGGGAGCAGGGAAACGCGATATGCAAAGGCGACCGCCTACGTGTGGCGCCAGAGGGTAGCGTATCCCGTGGTCTCGGACATACAGTCCTAGGAAGGCCAGCAAACCCAGCCGGTTCTCTAGGCGGAGCCTCGTCGTTTCGCACAGGCGCACCGTGAGGGCATTAGAATATGCCACCCACGCTGTAAGACTGTTAGCGTAGGCGCCAGCTTGGCACGGCCGGGAGAACCTGAAAGCGAGCCACTTGCCGCAGCCTGTGTACAAAAGCGGCTGCAAGGCCACAGTTACCTCAGCACGCAGCAGACCCACTACTATACAGTTCCTCCTGCGCTTACAAGAACTGGTCTGAAGCCCTCGACTCACTAACACCGCCCCCCCCCCCCCCCCCCCCGCCCTCCACAACCGGCTTTGTGCCTTAGGCCGGTATTACACTATCAAATTTCTTTGTCAAAGATTTGATCAAAGATGAGATCAAATATTCGTCAAACATATTTGACAAACATCTTTGACGTGGCGCTAAAAAGGGGTATTACACTGTCATAATATTTTTCGTCGAAGTTCAAGATGGCTGACAACAACAACTTGTTGTCAACAGCAGTTGCATGTACCACAATTGTACTGTGTGCACATGTGGAAGAGAAGCGCGGGAAAAAAAGGAAACGTACCTGGGTGAAGCCGTGGATTTTACGACGACACGATAAAAGCATTCAACAAAAGTTGTTACGTGAGCTTATAGTAGAGGACGTCAAGTCGATTAACAGTTACTTAAATATGGAGGAGCATACATTTCTGTATGTGCTCAGTGAAGTGTATCCTCATGTCACAAACCACAGTACTCACTTAATAACTGCTACATCTGCAGAAGACAGGTTCACTGTAACACTCCGATTCCTTGGCACAGGAGAGAGGTTAGGTTAGGTTAGGTTACGTCTTCAATCTTCTTAATCAGTATTTGTATTCAGAGTGCCTCACGTTGTAGAGCTCCTCATCAGCTTCATACATCTCTATTAATTTTGTAGTTGTCGGTACACACCAAATGTATTTACTGGCAATGTTTATAAACACACTACAGATGACAGAACGCTGCAGCGATAATAGCGCTCCACGTGGCTACATGTCACATTGCAGTGAACAAAAGACAGCGATGCCCTAGATTTGATCAATTATTTGACGACATTTGACAAAGTTCCTACTACACCATCAGATTTCTTTGACAAAGATATTGGACAAAGAAATTTGATAGTGTAATACCGACCTTATGCGTATTAAGTGGCCACGAAACAGAAGGGAGAAAAAAGTGGGAAAAAGGAAAAAGTTCCACAACCCAAAAAAAATGGGAACATCATGTCATTAGAGGACACGGTGTGCTCAATCATATTGTCTTCATAAAAAAGATCGGCCCACACACAATAAATAAACTGTGCATAATCGATAAAATGAAAGAAGTTTGGACCTTAAAGGCCTTCCATCGGGGGCCAGAAGCACCTACCGACTCCGGCATCACACATAAAAGTTGATTATGTTTTTCAAACAAAATTTGTTTACAGTAATACACGTACTTTAAATTTCCTGACGGATGAACGCTGGCCTTTGAACGAAATTTTGTCCGAGTTCACGTTCACTCAGTATACAGGGCGGTCCATTGATCGTGACTGGGCCAAATATCTCACGAAACAAGCGTCAAACGAAAAAACTACAAAGAACGATACTTGTCTAGCTTGAAGGGGGAAACCAGATGGCGCTATGGTTGGTCCGCTAGATGGCGCTGCCATAGGTCTATCGGATATCAACGCGTTTTTTTAAATAGAAACCCCCATTTTTATTACATATTCGTGTAGTACATAAAGAAATATGAATGTTTTAGTTGGACCACTTTTTTCGCTTTATGATAGATGGCGCTGTAATAGTCACACACATATGGCACACAATTTTACACGAACAGTTGGAAACAGGTAGGTTTTTTAAATTAAAATACAGAACGTAGGTACGTTTGAACATTTTATTTCGGTTGTTCCAATGAGATACATGTACCTTTGTGAACTTATCATTTCTGAGAACGCATGCTGTTACAGCGTGATTATCTGTAAACACCACATTAACGCAATAAATACTCAAAATTATGTCCGTCAACCTCAATGCATTTGGCAATACGCGTAGCGACATTCCTCTCAACAGCGAGTAGTTCGCGTCCCGTAATTTTCGCACATGCATTGACAATGCGCTGACGCTTGTTGACAGGCGTTGCCGGTGGATCACGATAGCAAATATCCTTCAAATTTCCCCACAGAAAGAAATCCGGGGACGTTAGATCCGGTGAACATGCGGGCCATGGTATGGTGCATCGTCGACCAATCCACCCGTCATGAAATATGCTATTCAGTACCGCTTCAACCGCATGTGCCGGACATCTATCATGTTGGAAGTACATCGCCATTATGTTATGCACTGAAACATCTTGTAGTAATATCGATAGAACATTACGTAGGAAACCAGAATACATTGCACCATTTATATTGCCTTCGATAAAAGGGGGGCCAATTATCATTCCTCCCATAATGTCACACCTTTACATTAACCCGCCAAGGTCGCTGATGTTCCACTTGTCACAGCCATCGTGGATTTTCCGTTGCCCAATAGTGCATATTATGCCGGTTTACGTTACCGCTGTTGGTGAATGACGCTTCGTCACTAAATAGAACGAGTGCAAAAAATCTGTCATCGTTCTGTAATTTCTCTTCTGTCCAGTGGCAAAACTGTACACGACGTTCAAAGTCGTTGCCATGCAATTCCTGGTGTATAGATACACGGTAAGAGTGCAATCGATGTTGATGTAGCATTCTGTTCTTCGACGTTTTTGAGATTCCCGATTCTCGCGCAATTTGTCTGCTACTGATGTGCGGATTAGCCGCGACAACAGCTAAAACACCTACCTGGGCATGATAATTTGTTGCAGGTCGTGGTTGACGTTTCACATGTGGCTGAACATTTCTTGTTTCCTTAAATAACGTAACTATCCGGCGAACGGTCTGGACACTTGGATACTGAGCAGCATGCATAGCACACGCCCGTTGGGAATTTTGATCACAATAACCATACATCATCACGATATCGACCTTTTCCGCAATTGGTAAAAGGGTCCGTTTTAACACGGGTAATGTATCACGAAGCAAATACCGTCCACAATGACGGAATGTTACGTGATACCACGTACTTACACATTTGTGACTATTACAGCGCCATCTATCACAAAGCGAAAAAAGTGGTGCAACTTAAACATTCATAATTCTTTACGTACTACACCAATATGTGATACAAAACGGGGGTTCCTATTTAAAAAAAAACACACAGTTGATATCCGTTTGACCTATGGCAGCGCCATCTAGCGGGCCAACCATAGCGCCATCTGGTTTCCCCCTTCAAGCTAGATGAGTTTCGTTCTTTGTAGTTTTTTCGTTTGATGCTTATTTCGTGAGGTATTTGGTCCGGTCACTATCAATGGACCACCCTGTATGTGTGGGAGACCACTTCGTTTATAGCTCGGAATTTCCCGATGTGTAGAAACTCAGCTGAAATGAAATGATCGTTTGACATTGTTGGCCGGGAGACCACGCCCAGGGAAATTTGGCCTCCTGGTGCAAATCTTATTACAGGTGACGCCATATTGGACGACTTGCGCGTCGGTGATGATGACGATGACAACGTCACACCTAGTGTAGGGGCGGATAAAATCTTCGACCACTTCGGGAATCGAACCCGGGCCCGCTGCAAGCTAGGTAAGCACATTACCACTCAGCTAAGCAGGGTGACAGCTGGGATAGATACCGGGGAAAACAGACAACGCCCGAACGCCAATACCTTGAATATATGGAAGTTGTGGGGAGCATGTGCAGGAATCGTTTCTCTAATAAAACATGAGGAAACTGGGTGTGCAGAGTGAGATAGGGTGGTAACCTACATATTGGTTTAAATGTCATTCTAGCTAACGTGATTAGTATTTCACAAGATGCCTTGAAATGTAACTGGGTACACTTTGAAAGTTATATTTGTTTAAGTTGGAACTTAACTCCTGCTACCACCGTCTAAGCGCATTAGTTGGGTGGCTAGCCTTAACTGATGCTATCATACATTGCGTAGCGGTATGAAACAGAACAATATCCTGACTGTTGATAAAAAAGTTAATCATCCCTGCGTTTTCGTGAACTTCGCTGTCTGTGTTTGGTTCCCCGCCGTTGTTGCGGCTACGTCGTGGTTATTCTTCCATCTACGTGTGGCAGCAGTGATGTGTAACGATATTGGCGCCGTGTACCATCTTTGGGTTGGTGCATATAGTTTCCGGCTAGGGGGCCTGGAGGCGGTCGGTCGGTTGTTATGGACGAGGGAAGTTACCTCCGCACGGTACAGCCGGCTGGGTCCGTTGGCAACCCCTGCACAGTGTCGGAGCGTGTGTGGAGCTGTCCGATCGCTACGAGCTTCGTGGTTCACCGACCCAGGATGTCAAAGTAGAGTAGTGGTTTCAACTACCCAAGCCACTTCCTTTCATGTTGTGGTGGTTCGTTTCGCTGGTTTGCGGTTGGGGAGGTTTTCCTGTGAACAACACCGAGTATTTCTACTGCTGAAATTCAGCCGCCATGGGGTGCAATTAACTAGTTTAGTTGACTACAATTCGAGTGCACCAGTGGAATTTTCTGCATTGTTGCCTTTAGTGTTGAAACGTCCTCTTTTGAAAAATTATACAGGACTGTGCTTAAACTGACACACAATATTTTTTAGCGCAACGCAATCTGACTTTCAAAAATCCCTACAAAAGAATGGCCCTGACTAACATTAACCTATACCTTTCACAAATCACTTACCTCACAAAAATCTTCGTTACTCGAACTACTGCAATACAGCGAGCGCCACTATTGCCAGCTAAATAAAAGATTCAAACTACGGAAGGCACTAACTACTGATAGGCATAGTTAGCAAATGAAAGATTTTATAGAGAACAAACAATGTATTTACCTTAATAGTGTTGAAAACTCATAATATATATAGCTGTTCATGACATCCAGTCTTACAAATTTCAAAACTCCGCCATTTCTCTCCCCACATCCACCACTGCTGGCGGCTCACCTCCAACTGCGCAACGCTACGCGCTGTTCGCATCCAGCTGCCCAACACTACAATGGCCAACATCAATGCAAACCAGCCACAGACTGCACACAGCACAGCCAATGATTTTCATACAGCGCGCTACGTGGCGTTACCGATAAGAAAACCTAAACAACCTACTTACAGTGTTTTTGTTACCTGCCCTGGGCACTGACGTAAATTCAGGCAGTGTACTTTTTGGTGAAGTTAACTATATTCCGTGTTTCAGATTCAAGTGTACCAGTTGAATTTTTCTGCCTAGTGGCCGTTAGTGTTCCGGTTACATGTCCTGGCCACTAACGTAATTGCAGGCAGCGTCCGTTCCTCACCTGTTGTCGCTGTCCAACATGGTGTGTAATTTTGACAGCTAATACATACTCCATTGTGAATTATCACGTTTGTAATCTTTTCTGTTTTGTTCTGATTGATGGGAAGCAAGTCGTTGTATCGGTCGGTCTGTGGCTGTCCCTTGGTTGGGTTCCGACGGATCAAGTATAGTTGGGCTCACCACCTGTCTCACCTGAGTGAACAAGGGCAGACCAACCTCCCTGGAGGCTTCTGAGTGCCGCCGGTGTTTAGTTATCTGTTTTTAGCTGCTTAAAATTTAAGGCTTATGGTTATTTTTCTTTTTTCTTGAAAATTTTGTAAAATTAATTCTTTAATTTATCTTTCAAGCTTAAACTCTGCGGCCTTCTGCCTATAAAAGATTATGGTAATATATTTTAAAATTTTGAAACTGAATTGTGAACTTCAGCCATTGGTATTGCACCTTGCATATGTTTATTCTATCTGCTTTGCCTTAAAGCTTTCCATTTAGTCGTGATATATTTTTTATTTATTTTATTTGCCTATTAATTGCATTTTTATCTTGGTGGTTTTTAAGATTTCTTGTTTTTAAACTTTCTGGCCTTCTGCTCTTAAAAGGCTACGGTAATACGTATATTCTAAAATTTTGAAACTTAATTGTGGCCTTCAGCCTTTCGTATTGCACCTTGCATGTGTTTGTTCTATCTACTTTGCTGTGATGCTGTTTTAATTATTTTATTGCTGTTTTAATTGTATTTTAATCTTGTTGATTTTTTAAAGATTTCTTGTTTGGAGGCCTTCTGCAATGAAAGAGTTGCATTTGGTAAAGGTTTGGCTGTGTGCCACTTTGGTTTTAAATGTTATTAAATTACAATAAATTACAATTAGGAGGTGGAACTGACTACAATCCTATTTGGCCCTTTCCACAATCCTAATTACCTGTTCTGCACAGCGGCTTTAGCAGGTGTCTCACATTGTAGAGCTGGGCACAATGAATTACAAGACCTGAACCATTGAGGAAATGGTTAATCATGAATGACATCAATTATAAGTTAGGATAACACTATGGATTTCAAATAAATGATTTTACCGTCCTTTTAGAGGTAACATTTTCTGATGGCACAAAACTCACTCCTGATTCTGAATTAATTGAACGTCCCTCCATGCGTGTGAAACAATTAGGTATTCCTGTGCGGAGAAAGACACTTCTACGCTTACGATCTTGTTAGCAGTACGTCCATCAGTTGAACAGTAAGCTGAAAGAAAAGTAGTGTTGTGCAAAGCACGCGATCCGTCAGATTAATTGACTACCACCTATATTTGACCTCAGAGTGCAGTGAACACTCACATATTGCAGGTAGCAGCACTAGCAGTGGAAAAAAGCGCTCCGTCTACAGGCCACGAGTGGCCTACCGGGACCATCCGACCGCCGTGTCATCCTCAGCGGAGGATGCGGATAGGAGGGGCGTGGGGTCAGCACACCGCTCTCCCGGGCGTGATAATGGCATACTTGGCCGAAACCGCTACTATTCGGTCGAGTAGCTCCTCAATCGGCAACACGAGGCTCAGTGCACGACGAAAAACGGCAACAGCGCATGGCGGGCGGGACGGTCACCAATCCAAGTTCCGACCACGCCAGACAGCGCTTAAGTTCGGTGATCTCACGGGAACCGGTGTATCCACTACTAGCAGTGGAAGATACTTAAATGTGTCCGGGGTTGCGGAAAACAGTGCATTTGTCATCGTAATGCACAAACAGAATTCCGTGCCAAGGGCGGAAGCATTTCCGAAATGGCTATGTTTGTAAAATGTTCACGTGCCGCGTGGTTAAAGTATAGCGTGCATGGTAAAACGGCGCTGTCTAAGATCGGCGGGTACACCTCGGGCCGTAGACGACAGGGATGAATGACGACTGCGGAGCCATCCAGAGTGGCCGTGCGGTTCTAGGCGCTACAGTCTGGAGCCGCGTGACCGCTACGGTTGCAGGTTCGAATCCTGCCTCGGGCATGGATGTGTGTGATGTCCTTAGGTTAGGTTTAAGTAGTTCTAAGTTCTAGGGGACTGATGACCATAGAAGTTAAGTCCCATAGTGCTCAGAGTAATTTTGAACCATTTTGAACGGCTACGGAGATGTGCACGGGCGAATAGACGTGCAACTGTTGAGCAACTGACCGCCCAAATGAAAAAAAAAAGAGGCTGTTAAGTGTGTCCCTCCCAACTGGTCAGCGAACATTGCTGAGTGTGGACCTCCACAGCAGGCGCCTGGTTCAGGCACCCATGCTGTCTACTGTCCATCGACGATGAAGGCTGGAACATGTACGCCGGTAATGAGACTGGCCGTCTAATGAGTGGCGACAGGTGGCCCCTTTTCAGACGAGACACGCTCCGTGCTCCATCAGACTGACTGGCGTGTACGGCGTAACAAGTCTGAAAGAAAACAACCTGCAACAATTGTCGGAAGGGTCCAGGCCGCAGGAGGAAGCGGTTTGGTTTGGGAAATGATTTTGTGGCATTCGCAGGGGATTTCGTCATTCTGGAAGACACGATGGATCAACACAAGTATGCACCTATACTTGGTGACAATGTCCACCCGTACATGCAGTTTGTTTTTTCTCGGCACAGAACATGCTGGTAGGGCAAAACGTGTCACACAGCTCACAGTGTACGTGCGTTGTTAGAAGAGCACCAGAATGAGTTTACCGTCCTTCCCTGCCCGCCAATCACCCCAAACCACCTCCCCAGATGTAAACCCAATCGAGAACCTGTGGGACCACCTCGATCGTGATGTTATCCACACTCAGTAAGCCACCTGACGGTGTACCTTGAGTACCTCCATCGGTTCTCCCTTCTGTTCCACTCTAGTATTGCTTTCGCGATTACTAATGAACCTGTAACGAAGCGCTCTGCTCTCCGTTGGATCTTCTCTATCTCTTTTATCAACCCTATCTGGGACGGATGCCACACCGGTGAGCAGTATTCAAGCAGTGGGTGAACAAGTGTAATGTGACCTACTTCCTTTGTTTTCAGACTGCATTTCCTTGGGATTCTTCCAATGAATCTCAGCCTGACATCTGATTTACCGACGATCAATTTTATATGGTCATTCCATTTGAAATCACTCCTAATGACTACTCCCAGATAATTTATGGTAGTAACTGCTTCCAGTTGCTGACCTGCTACATTGTAGCTAAATGATAAAGAATCTTTCTTTCTATGTATCCGCAGCACATTGCACTTGTCTACATTGAGATTCCATTGCCATTCCCTGCACCACGCGTCAATTCGCTGCAGATCCTCCTGCATTTCAGTACAATTTTCCATTGTTACAACCTCTCGATATACTACAGCATCATCCGCAAAAGCCTCAGTTAACTTCCGATGTTATCCACAAGGTCATTTATATATATTGTGAACAGCAACGGTCCTACGACACTCCCCTACGGTACACCTGAAATCATTCTTACTTCAGAAGACTTCTCTCCACTGAGTATGACATGCTACTTTCCGTTATCTAGAAACTCTTCCCTCCAATCACTCAATAGGTCTGATAGTCTATATGTTCTTACTTTGTTCATTAAACGTCTGTGCGGAACTGTATCAAAAGCCTTGCGGAAGTCAAGAAACACGGCATCTACCAGGGAACCCGTGTCTGTGGCCCTCTGAGTCTCGTGGACGAATAGCGCGAGCTGGGTTTCACATGATCGTCTTTTTAGAAACCCATGCTGATTCCTACAGAGTAGATTTCTAGTCTCCAGAAAAGTCATTATACTCGAACATAATACGTGTTCCAAAATTCTACAACTGATAGACGTTAGAGATATAGGTCTACAGTTCTGCACATCTGTTCGACGTCCCTTCTTGAAAACGGGGATGACCTCTACCCTTTTCCAATCTTTTGGAACGCTACGCTCTTCTAGAGGTCTACGGTACACTGCCGCAAGAAGATGGCAAGTTCCTTCGAATACTCTGTGTAAAATCGAATTGGTATCCCACCAGGTCCACCGGCCTTTCCTCTTTTGAGCGATTATAATTGTTTTTCAATCCCTCTGTCATCCATTTCGGTATCTACCATTCTGTGCGACAATCTAGAGAAGGAACTACAGTGCAGTCCTCCTCTGTGTTTTGGAAAAAGACATTTAGTATTTCGGCCTTTAGTCTGTCATTCTCTGTTTCAGTACCATTTTGGTCACAGAGTGTCTGAACATTTTGTTTTGATCCACCTACCGCTTGACATAAGACCAAAATTTCTTAGGATTCTCTGCCAAGTCAGTACATAGAACTTTACTTTCGAATTCGTTGAACGCCTCTTCATAGCTCTCCTCACACTACATTTCGCTTCGTGTAATTTTTGTTTGTCTCCAAGGTTTTGGTTTGGCTATATTTATGTTTGCTGTCAAGTTCCCTTTGCTTCCGTAGCAGTTTTCTAACTCGGCTGTTCTACCACGGGGGCTCTTTTCCATCTCTTACGATCTTGCTTGGCACATACTCATGTAATGCATATTGTACAATGGTTTTGAACTTTGTCCACTGATCCTCAACACTATCTGTACTTGTGATAAAACTTTTGTGTTGAGACGTCAACTACTCTGAAACCTGCTTTTTGTCACTTTTGGAAAACAGAAAATTCTTCCTACCTTTTTCAATATTTCTATTTACGACTGAAATTAACGTTGCTGTAACCGCTTTATGATCGCTGATTCCCTGTTCTGCATTAACTGTTTCAAATAGGTCGGGCTTGTTTGTCACCAGAACGTCTAATATGTTACCGCCACGAGTCGGTTCTCTGTTTAACTGCTCAAGGTAGTTTTCAGATAATGTATTTAAAAAAATTTCGCTCGATCCATGGGTCCTCAATTGAGAAACCTAGCGCAGCTGGCCACGCCACGAGTCGGTATGGCTTCATAACACTGTCTGTACCATCCAGAATCTCTTTGACTCCTCTTGCCGGTCTTGTAGTGGTCTGCATTGGGAGACGATGGGTTTTGAGGCTTTTGACAGGTGGTCATGTTACTGTAACTGGACATTGTATAAGTGGATATGGTGTGGACCACATATGGCTCACTCCAGAATAAAGACATTCAGCGACGAAGACAACTTTTTAAGTATAGAATCGTCTGCGGATGAGGAGAAGGTGTAAATTAATCTTTTCTTTCTTACGACGAATATAACTATAAACAAATGTAAACTGATGCAGTGCACAAAATATCTATCGTCTTAGACGGTTTTGTATGACATGAAGGAGGTGAGCTGCACACACGCTTTTGTGCCATAAACACTTATTTTTTTAAGGATTAATTACTGTAGAATACATTTCCGTACAACATTTTTAAAGCACTCCGTCTTCAGGCCACGAGTAGCCTACCGGAACCATCCGACCGCCGTGTCATCCTCAGATGAGAATGCGGATAGGAGGGGCGTGGGATCAGCACACCGGTATCCCAGCCGTTATGATGGTATGCTTGACCGAAGCCGCTACTATTCGGTCGAGTAGCTCCTCAATTGGCATCACGAGGTTGAGTGCACCCCGAAAACTGGCAACAGCGCATGGCTGCTGGATGGTCACCCATCCAAGTGCCGGCAACGCCCAACAGCGCTTAACTTCGGTGATCTCACGGGAACCGATGTATCCACTGCAGCGAGGCCGTTGCCCAAATACGATACATGATGGATGGGATGGCTAAATCCAAATTACATTCGAATCATGCCTCAACAATTTCTATTCCACGGAAAAACACAGTCGCAGCACGTTCACAGGAAGGTTCATGATTTTAAAACAAACATTTAGTGCTTATGCAAGGCATCTACGTACAAAGACACAGTTGCTGAAGGTTGATCGGAGCTCGACTGCTGGAATTGCTGCAGTCTCATCCGAAATGTTATGGTGCAGTTCTTGAAGACTAAAAGTGTTCTTGGAATACCCCTTAGACCTGAGGGCTCCCCACACAAAAGTAATCGCCCAGCGTCAGATCAGGATACCTCGGTGGCCAGCTAGGGCTGCGACCAGACTGGCCTCTGCTAACGACTCTGTCAGGTGTTAAGATGATGCAAATGTGCTCCAAGATTCACCGGCAGTTACTCCATCCTGCTGGAAGTAACTGTAGGTTAGGTTATAAGCACGCATTCACGTCCAGTCGTATCCACTTCTCCGGGCCACTTTTATTTGCCCCACCCTGTAAATCGACATTTTGTTTCTTTACTTTAGCTAAGTTCCTCTCGTGGACCTTGGATAGTTCACCATGCAAATGTCTCTCAGACGCACAGTTTTGCATGTTTCTGGTACGAGCGATTTATATTCTGAAACATCCCCCTAGGAAAATTTATATTTTAACTGTGCTGGAAAACCTCTACGTTATTTGATTTTCAAACAGCTGAGCAGAACTGAACGTACTCAGACATTTCGCTCTTTACTTATTCTGATCAACACTAAACTGTCACACAATATTTGTAGCGCAACGCAATCTAACTTCCAATAATCCCTACAAAAGAATGGCCCTGACTAACAATAAACTATACCTTTCATGAACCACTTACCTCACAAAAATCTTCGTTACTCGAACTACTGCAATACAGCGAGCGCCAATACTGCCAGCTAAATACAAGATTCTAACTACTGAAGGCACTACCTACTGATAGGTGTAGCAAATGAAAGATTTTGATAGAGAACAAACAATGTATTTACCTTAAGAATGTTCAAAAGTCATCATATAATATCAGTTCATGTTATCCAGTATTACAAATTTACTCTTTCTGATGGACACACGTCCAGATCGTTCGCTCTCAAAATTCTACCATCGCTCTCCCCACATCCACCACTACTGGCGGCTCACCTCCAACTGCACAACGCTACGCGCTGTTCACATCCAACTGCCCAACACTACAATAGCAAATATTCCAACAATGCAAACCAGCCACAGACTGCACACAGCACAGTCAGTGATTTTCATATAGAGCGCTACATGGCGTTACCAACATAAAAACCTAAACAGCCTACTTACAATTCTAAGCATATTTTCGAGTGGTTTGAGCGCTTGTGTTAGGTCACTCACTTCCCTTGTCAGAAAGTCAGTCGATCAAAGTCTCCTAACGAGATTGTGTGAAGTTGTGGAAAATTGTGTCGGGTGTGTGGCGAGTCCTGCGGTAGGCAAGAGCAATGCTCTCGATAAGGCAGGGTTCCGAATTCGTGTCTGTGTCTGGCACACAGTTTAATCCGTCAAGAAGTTCCAAAATAGTGCATACTCTGCTGCAGAGTGGAAGAGACATTCTGATTATGAAAGAAGTTTACCAGTCCGTCTTGAGAGAATAGTGTTTCTGCTTAGTTCTATAGTATTACGGCACTGCTACATATAAAACTTCGCTTTTCAATGTTGGGAACTTTACGGCCCAGCCGTTCGCGACGCCATCCTTTTAAATGTTAAACAACACCCACGGACTGTTCTAAGAAACCCGGTCAGGACGGATTATTGAGTTTACAGAGTCGCGCCACAATAGGGGGCGGGAAAAGTTGGGCAATATCTGGCAGCGGCAGCCGGATGATGCTCTTCTCTCGTTCCCCGCGCCGTGCCTTTGTCAGGCCGCTGCGGCCGCTCTTAGCGCAGCCACAAAGGACCCGCTGCAGAATTCCTGCTGGCCACACCACACGAATCCTCAGGTCCGACGATCCCCGTCTCTCTGAAGTGTCAGGACGCTCTAGTGCGGGCCGGCTTGCTGTTGCTGTTTAGTGGAATGCATGTGGATTTCACTTCCCCTTTTTTTTTGGTCATCAGTCTACTGACGTTTGATGCGGCCCGCCACGAATTCCTTTCCTGTGCTAACCTCTTCATCTCAGAGTAGCACTTGCAACCTACGTCCTCAATTATTTGCTTGACGTATTCCAATCTCTGTCTTCCTCTACAGTTTTTGCCCTCTACAGCTCCCTCTAGTACCATGGAAGTCATTCCCTCATGTCCTAGCAGATGTCCTATCATCCTGTCCCTTCTCCTTATCAGTGTTTTCCACATATTCCTTTCCTCTCCGATTCTGCGTAGAACCTCCTCATTCCTTACCTTATCAGTCCACCTAATTTTCAACATTCGTCTATAGCATCACATCTCAAATGCTTCGATTCTCTTCTCTTCCGGTTTTCCCACAGTCCATGTTTCACTACCATACAACGCTGTACTCCAGACGTACATCCTCAGAAATTTCTTCCTCAAATTAAGGCCGGTATTTGATATTAGTAGACTTCTCTTGGCCAGAAATGCCTTTTTTGCCATAGCGAGTCTGCTTTTGATGTCCTCCTTGCTCCGTCCGTCATTGGTTATTTTACTGCCTAGGTAGCAGAATTCCTTAACTTCATTGACTTCGTGACCATCAATCCTGATGTTAAGTTTCTCGCTGTTCTCATTTCTACTACTTCTCAGTACCTTCGTCTTTCTCCGATTTACTGTGTACTCATTAGACTGTTCATTCCGTTCAGCAGATCATTTAATTCTTCTTCACTTTCACTCAGGATAGCAATGTCATCAGCGAATCGTATCATTGATATCCTTTCACCTTGTATTTTAATTCCACTCCTGAACCTTTCTTTTATTTCCATCATTGCTTCCTCACAATACGAAAATTGCGAGCGCGGATAATGCGAGAAGTATCGCGTAATCAGCTTACAGATAATGCATTCAAGTTTTTAGCAACAATAATGTGCAGAAGAATGCAAACGAAGATTGAGGTTGTGTTAGAAGGCGACATTTGCCTTTAGGAAAGGCAAAAACACAAGAGAGGCATCTGTAACGTAGCGATTGATAGTGAAAGCTACAGTGAAGGAAAATCAAGGCACAGTCACAGTACACTCCTGGAAATTGAAATAAGAACACCGTGAATTCATTGTCCCAGGAAGGGGAAACTTTATTGACACATTCCTGGGGTCAGATACATCACATGATCACACTGACAGAACCACAGGCACATAGACACAGGCAACAGAGCATGCACAATGTCGGCACTAGTACAGTGTATATCCACCTTTCGCAGCAATGCAGGCTGCTATTCTCCCATGGAGACGATCGTAGAGATGCTGGATGTAGTCCTGTGGAACGGCTTGCCATGCCATTTCCACCTGGCGCCTCAGTTGGACCAGCGTTCGTGCTGGACGTGCAGACCGCGTGAGACGACGCTTCATCCAGTCCCAAACATGCTCAATGGGGGACAGATCCGGAGATCTTGCTGGCCAGGGTAGTTGACTTACACCTTCTAGAGAACGTTGGGTGGCACGGGATACATGCGGACGTGCATTGTCCTGTTGGAACAGCAAGTTCCCTTGCCGGTCTAGGAATGGTAGAACGATGTGTTCGATGACGGTTTGGATGTACCGTGCACTATTCAGTGTCCCCTCGACGATCACCAGTGGTGTACGGCCAGTGTAGGAGATCGCTCCCCACACCATGATGCCGGGTGTTGGCCCTGTGTGCCTCGGTCGTATGCAGTCCTGATTGTGGCGCTCACCTTCACGGCGCCTAACACGCATACGACCATCATTGGCACCAAGGCGGAAGCGACTCTCATCGCTGAAGACGACACGTCTCCATTCGTCCCTCCATTCACGCCTGTCGCGACACCACTGGAGGCGGGCTGCACGATGTTGGGGCGTGAGCGGAAGACGGCCTAACGGTGTGCGGGACCGTAGCCCAGCTTCATGGAGACGGTTGCGAATGGTCCTCGCCGATACCCCAGGAGCAACAGTGTCCCTAATTTGCTGGGAAGTGGCGGTGCGGTCCCCTACGGCACTGCGTAGGATCCTACGGTCTTGGCGTGCATCCGTGCGTCGCTGCGGTCCGGTCCCAGGTCGACGGGCACGTGCACCTTCCGCCGACCACTGGCGACAACATCGATGTACTGTGGAGACCTCACGCCCCACGTGTTGAGCAATTCGGCGGTACGTCCACCCGGCCTCCCGCATGCCCACTATACGGCCTCGCTCAAAGTCCGTCAACTGCACATACGGTTCACGTCCACGCTGTCGCGGCATGCTACCAGTGTTAAAGACTGCGATGGAGCTCCGTATGCCACGGCAAACTGGCTGACACTGACGGCGGCGGTGCACAAATGCTGCGCAGCTAGCGCCATTCGACGGCCAACACCGCGGTTCCTGGTGTGTCCGCTGTGCCGTGCGTGTGATCATTGCTTGTACAGCCCTCTCGCAGTGTCCGGAGCAAGTATGGTGGGTCTGACACACCGGTGTCAATGTGTTCTTTTTTCCATTTCCAGCAGTGTATTTGTCGACCTAGATAAAGCGTTCGACACAGTAAAATGGTGCAACATGTTCAGAATTCTGAGAATAATAGGAGTAAATTGTACCGAAATACAAGTAATATAAAACGTGTACAAGAACCAAGACGGAACAATAAAGCCGCGCGGGATTAGCCGAGCGGTTTAGGGCGCTGCAGTCGTGGACTGTGCGGCTGGTCCCGGCTGAGCTTCGAGTCCTCCCTCGAGCATGGGTGTGTGTGTTTGCCCTTGGGATAGTTTGGGTTAAGTGGTGTGTAAGCTTAGGGACTGATGACCTTAGCAGTTATCTCCCATAAGATTTCACACACATTTTGGAACAATAAGACTGGAAGACCAAGAGCGAAGCCCTCCGATTAATAAGGGAGAGAGACAGTGATGGCCAACGGTCTTGCCGCAGTTGTAACACCGGTTCCGTCAGGTCACCGTAGTTAAGCGCTGTCGGGCTAGCACTTGTATGGGTGACCATCTGGTCTGACGGGCGCTCTTGGCAAGCAGAATGCACTGAACCATTCTGAGGCAAACTGAGGAGCTACTTGATTCAGAAGGGACGGTATTTCACAATATATATAAATGACCTAGTAGATAGTGTTGGAAGTTCCATGCGGCTTTTCGCGGATGATGCTGGAGTATACAGAGACGTTGCAGCATTAGAAAATTGCAGCGAAATGCAGGAAGATCTGCAGCGGATAGGCATTTCGTGCAGGGAGTGGGAACTGAGACAAATGTAATGTATTGCGAATACATAGAAAGAAGGATCCTTTATTGTATGATTATATGATAGCGGAACAAACACTGGTAGCAGTTACTTCTGTAAAATATCTGAGAGTATGCGTCCGGAGCGATTTGAAGTGGAATGATCATGTAAAATTAATTGTTGGTAAGGCGGGTACCAGGTTGAGATTCATTGGGAGAGTCCTTAGAAAATGTAGTCCATCAACAAAGGTGATGGCTTACAGAACACTCGTTCGACCTATACTTCAGTGTTGCTCATCAGTGTGGGATCCGTACAAGGTCGAGTTGACGAAGGAGATAGAGAAGATCCAAAGAAGAGCGGCGCGTTTCGTCACAGCGTTATTTGGTAAGCATGATAGCGTTACGGAGATGTTTAGCAAACTCAAGTGGCAGACTCTGCAAGAGAGGCGCTCTGCATTGCGGTGTAGCTTGTTGTCCAGGTTTCGAGAGGGTGCGTTTTTGCATGAGGTATCGAAGAGATTGCTTCCTCCTACTTATACCTCCCGAGGAGATCACGAATGTAAAATTAGAGAGATTCGAGCGCGGACGGAGGCTTTCCGTCAGTCGTTCTTCCTGCAAACCATACGCGACTGGAACAGGAAAGGGAGGTAATGACAGTTTCACTTAAAGTGCCCTCCGCCACACACCGTTGGGTGGCTTGCAGAGTATAAATGTAGATGTAGAAGTAGCGCCTCTGGTCTCGTAAAATGACATGCGGTCGGTATAGCTGTGTGCTGACCACTTGCCCCTCCATATCCGCATCCAGGGACGCTTGTGGTCTGAGGATGACACGGCTGTCGGTCGGTGACGTTTGGCCTTCCAAGGCCTGTGCGGATGGAGTTTAGAGACAGTGATGCCGTCTTTCGCCCCTACTGTTCCATCCATACATCGAAGGTTCAAAAGTGACATTAAAATTCAGGATGAAAGGATGTCAGTCGTAAGATCGCTGATGACATTGCTAGCCTCAGTGACAGAGGACGTAAAGAATCTGTTATATGATGCAGACTTTGAATCAATAAACAATTAAAAGACAAAAGTAATGACAAGTAGCAGAAATGAGTATAGCGAGAGACTCAATGGTAACATCAATACTGGTGATGACGAAGCAGACAACGTTAATGAATTCTGCTACCTTGGAAGCAGAATAAATCATTACAGACGAAACAAAGAGTAAAAATCTGCCTACCAAAAGGAAAAAGAGGTTGCCTGGCCAAGAGGAATCCACTGGTATCATACGTCGGTCTCATTATGAGGAATAAATTGTGAGGAATTACTTTGGAGCACAGCGCTGTATCCGCCCGATATGAGATGTTACAGAAGAATTTCGAAAAGTAGGTGGATTGATAAGATAAGGAATGAGGAGGTTTACTGCAGAATCGGCGAAGGAAGAAACATACCGAAAACACAGACAAAAAGAAGGGACAGGATTACAGGACCAGTGTTGACAGCAGAAAATAATCTGCGTAGTACGTGAAACGCGAGGGTAAACACTGTCGGGGAAGACAAATAATTGAGATCTTAGGATGCAAGTGCTACTTTGAGGTGAAATTAGAGCAGGAGAGGAATTCCTGGCGGGCCACCTCAAACCAGTCAGAAGACATATGACTCAAGGGAAAAAAAGGAACGAAGAAACCTACAGCTTTTTGTCCACGTTTATGAACAGACGTTTGCTCAACAGTGAACTTGTGTCTGGATCGCATTTCGTAAGGCTTAGTGTTGTGGGACTGGAGGAAATTGTATGGATGGATAAAAGTGATCGTCAAGAAAAATTTAATGCGATATACAGTACTTTCAAGGGTTATTCATGTTATGAAACTGTATTAATTAGAGAAATTCAGAGGACATTGATGAATGATGTTCCATGTCTCCTACAAAAAATACATGTGATAAGTGACAGTATATGCTAAAAATGCAAGTCACTTTGCCACAAGACAATTAGAAAAACTGTGTTTACATATTTTCCGTTTAAGTCACATCAGCCTTTGCCGAAATGGAATTATCGATGGTGAGTGCAAAGCAGCTGTAAGAGAGAGACGTATCTTCAATAAATTTAAATAAAAACGTAATTGTCCATTTATTTACACATAAATCTGTGGTGTAACAAGTGTTATTAACCTTTTAAAACCAATCAGAAACCATATTTGATGCCATAAGTACAAAATTTCGTATTTAAATAAATAGGTAAATTTTGAAAATAGGTCCTTTCGAAAAATATAATTTTTCTTAGTTTTTCCTTGAAATGAGGTACGTTACTTATTTCTACAAAATTGGCAACTCTAGCCACGGTTCATGTATTACGGAAAAGTCTGGAAAGGTATCTCAATGACAACGCTCAAATCCGGAGACTGAAAAATTCCTATAACTGCCGTAAGTGTTAGAGATTTGTGTCAGTCAGTTTTCTCACATTAAGTGAAGTGACTCGAACCCAGAGTGGGAACGAAGGTTTCCGCAACGGCACTTATATATAAAACTTTCTCGGTATTCTTGCGGCGTCAGTTCTGGATAATATCTCGAGCTTTCGACGGTTATCTCCGTCGTCATCGTCAGGAGCTGACAGTCTTCAATGCTGCTGTGGTAGCCTTTTTAGAGCCCTTGGTCGGCTTATGAATGGTCGGCGATTACGCACTGCTGTCGCAGACGGTGTGACTGTGAGCACCGGTGGCGCCACCGCTTCCGTTGGTACGTAAAACCTTGGAAGGAACGTCTCTGCTGCTTCTCTGTATCAAGCGCTCGTTTCCATGCAGAGCTCAAATAGTTCTTTTGGCTCATTCTTATTTCAACAGCCTCCTTAGTAGCAGAATCCCAGTACGTGGAGGCATGGGACAGAATTTTAGTTTCATCGGACAATATTTTATGTTTGTTCGTGAGGCTGTGCTCTCCAATTGCCGATTTCTCCAGTTCTCCATTTTTAATGTGACGTTGGTGTTCTGCACAGCGGACGGAAACGGTACGAATCGTCTGACCTATATAATTGCTTCCACACTCACAGGGTATATTATTAACTCCAGGGACCCTGAGGCCGAGATTGTCCTTAACAGGGCGCATCATGTCCATATTTTCCTTAGGAGGACGAAAAATCGGTCTTGTACCTTGTCTACGCAGGACTCTTCCTATTTTGCTGGAAATCGCGCCACAAAATGGAAGAACCGCAATCGGTGTTTCATCCTGTGAGTGTGCAGCATTTTCACGTTTCCTTTTTTTTGGAGAACGCTGCTTTTATATCGCGTGCACGATAGCCATTCTTTCGGAACACGTGCTTCAGATGGTTAATCTCAGACCTTAAGTGGTCCTCGTCGGAAACAGTTTTTACTCTATATACCAACGTGTTCAAAACGGCTCTCTTCTGAACAGAATAATGGAAACTCTGTGCATTCAGGTATAAATCGGTATGCGTCGGCTTACGGTATACAGACTGGCCATGACGCCCGTCCGCCTGTCGTTGTACTAAAACGTCTAAGAAAGGCAGTCTCCCTTCCTTCTCCATCTCAACAGTGAACTGGATGTTCGAATGTATGCTGTTCATGTGCTCCATGAATTTTTCGAGAGCTTCTGCACCGTGTGGCCAGATCAGAAATGTATCGTCAACGTAACGATAAAATAAGGATGGACGGAGGGGAGCCGAATTTAATGCACGTTCCTTAAAATTCTCTTTAAAAAAGTTATCCATGGATGGAGACAGCCGGCCGTTGTGGCCGAGCGGTTCTAGGCGCTACAGTCTGGAACCGAGCGACCGCTACGGTCGCAGGTTCGAATCCTGCCTCGGGCATGGATGTGTGTGATGTCCTTACGTTAGTTAGTTTTAAGTAGTTCTAAGTTCTAGGGGACTGATGACCCCAGATGTAAAGTCCCATAGTGCTCAGAGCCATTTGAAACATTTTGATGCAAACAACATAGAGCCCATCGCCATACCGTCCGTCATTTCATAAAATTTGTTACCATACAAGAAGTAGGTGGTCGTCATCAAGTGCCGGAACAACTTTATAGTTTCAGGAGGAAAAAGATCCGCCAGCATTTTCAAAGTGACCTCCACAGGAACTTTTGTGAACAGCGATACCACATCCAGTATGACTAAAATGTCATTTGGACCAACTCTAATCTGATTTTCGCAGTGAACACCTGGGAGTTTTTGATGTGATGTTCACATCCTGCCTCGGGCATGGATGTGTGTGATGTCCTTAGGTTAGTTAGGTTTAAGTAGTTCTAAGTTCTAGGGGACTGATAACCACAGCAGTTGAGTCCCATAGTGCTCAGAGCCATTTGAACCATTTTTTCACACCGGCCGATAGTAGGAGTCATCAACTGTTTACGTTCCAAAGGAAGCGGTGGCGCCACCGGTGCACACAGTGACACTGTCTGCGACAGCAGTGCGTAATCGCCGACCAATCATAAGCCGACCAATCAGAAGCCGTCCACGGGCTATATAGAGGCTACCACAGCAGCATTGAAGACAGTCAGCTCCTGACGATGACGATAGAGGTAATCGTCGAAAGCTCGAGATTTTATCCAGCTGACGCGGCAAGAATACCGAGAATTTTTTATATATCTAACCCAGAGTGTTACCGACAAATATTAATACAGCTGACATGGCCGCAGAGAGCAGTTTCATTCGACTGAATAAACCGACTGAACGAAAAAAAAGAATCGACTGGCCGATCAGTGGTTAAAACTAAGCGCTTCTCCCATCTCTAAGCGATAAACAGAGCAGCAGGTTTCTACTTAAACTGTTATTAAGTTTTCTGATTGAACTTTCTATTAATTGCAACGTGATAAAGAAATTATGCCAGTCTACGGAGTTGAGGACACTTATATTTTACGTGTGAGAAAAACAACATTAATAATGATTGCAACAACTGTAATACTTAGTGTTGTGTTGGCAGAAGAGCCAACACCGTGTTACGAGAGGAGGCCGGAAAGCACGCGTTTTAGCTCACGCAGGCTGGCGTGAGGATGGCAGAACTATACTGGCGTGAGGTCTGGAACATGACAAGGAATTAGAATTCAGAAAGCGGACGTAGCTAGTTTGATACCTAACTTTAATCCATTAATGACGAACGTCGCTCCTGACGGTACATGATTCACAATATTATCTGTCCAGAAGACATATAGTAACTGAATATGGCGCCTTGCTAGGTCGTAGCAAATGACGTAGCTGAAGGCTATGCTAAACTGTCGTCTCTGCAAATGAGAGCGTATGTAGTCAGCGAACCATCGCTAGCAAAGACGGCTGTACAACTGGGGCGAGTGCTAGGGAGTCTCTTTAGACTAGACCTGCCGTGTGGCGGTGCTCGGTCTGCAATCACTGATAGTGGCGACACGCGGGTCCGACGTATACTAACGGACCGCGGCAGATTTAAATGCTACCACCTAGCAAGCGTGGTGTCTGGCGGTGACACCACATTTAGTTCATTAGATGAATTACAGTCGGACTCAGTTGTTGACAACAGCCTTCTTATACTGATGTACTAAACCTTAGGACAAAAATAACTACCGAGCGAGGTGGCGCAGTGGTTAGCACACTGGACTCGCATTCGGGAGGACGACGGTTCAATCCCGTCTCCAGCCATCCTGATTTAGGTTTTCCGTGATTTCCCTAAATCGTTTCAGGCAAATGCCGGGATGGTTCCTTTGAAAGGGCACGGCCGATTTCCTTCCCAATCCTTCCCTAACTCGAGCTTGCGCTCCGTCTCTAATGACCTCGTTGTCGACGGGACGTTAAACACTGACCACCACCACCACCAAAAATAACTTCCGCATAGTGTGCCACTGCCAAGTAACGTAACTCAGTGACCATACATAGAAAGAGTCTCTACAAAGTAGTGCAGAAGGTAATTGATGGAAATACTCAATGTGACAAATACAAAGGACACGTTCGTTCAAATACCATAATTACAGAAAACTGAACGCTTTTTATCATGGTCTCCTGTACATAACAAAGCGCGGGAGGTGTAGCATAATATGATGTGTGGCCACCAAGGTAGCGAGTGTGCGTCCATAAATTTGCAATGGTGTAGAGACCATAGGGGCTGGACCAACTGCGAGTGTGTGGCGAAACAAGCGCTTTATCGTTTGAGAGATACAGAGGCGAGCGAGAATGCCGGGTCGGCCGAAGTGGCCGTGCGGTTCTAGGCGCTACAGTCTGGAGCCAGGCGACCGCTACGGTCACAGGTTCGAATCCTGCCTCGGGCGTGGATGAGTGTGATGTCCTTCGGTTGGTTAGGTTTAATTAGTTCTAAGTTCTAGGCGACTGATGACCTCAGAAGTTTAGTTGCATAGTGCTCAGAGCCATTTTTTTTTTTTTTTAGAATGCCGGGACTCACCCCGGTTCACTGCTAGTAGCGCCACGTCACCATAACGCGTCTTTGCGTAGCACTCAAGTATTGCACCATAATTAAGAATGTTGCTTTTTCAAACTTTGTCAACGTATGCTTTAGTGTAATAATGTTTAAATTGTTGAGTCTCAAATTAGTTAGGTCAATATTTACCTAAAAACATCGTTTTAAGAGAAATGTAAATTTCGCTAAATACACTCCTGGAAATTGAAATAAGAACACAGTGAATTCATTGTCCCAGGAGGGGGAAACTTTATTGACACATTCCTGGGGTCAGATACATCACATGATCACACTGACACAACCACAGGCACATAGACACAGGCAACAGAGCATGCACAATGTCGGCACTAGTACGGTGTATATCCACCTTTCGCAGCAATGCAGGCTGCTATTCTCCCATGGAGACGATCGTAGAGATGCTGGATGTAGTCCTGTGGAACGGCTTGCCATGCCATTTCCACCTGGCGCCTCAGTTGGACCAGCGTTCGTGCTGGACGTGCAGACCGCGTGAGCCGACGCTTCATCCAGTCCCAAACATGCTCAATGGGGGACAGATCCGGAGATCTTGCTGGCCAGGGTAGTTGACTTACACCTTCTAGAGCACGTTGGGTGGCACGGGATACATGCGGACGTGCATTGTCCTGTTGGAACAGCAAGTTCCCTTGCCGGTCTAGGAATGGTAGAACGATGGGTTCGATGACGGTTTGGATGTACCGTGCACTATTCAGTGTCCCCTCGACGATCACCAGTGGTGTACGGCCAGTGCAGGAGATCGCTCCCCACACCATGATGCCGGGTGTTGGCCCTGTGTGCCTCGGTCGTATGCAGTCCTGATTGTGGCGCTCACCTGCACGGCGCCAAACACGCATACGACCATCATTGGCACCAAGGCAGAAGCGACTCTCATCGCTGAAGACGACACGTCTCCATTCGTCCCTCCATTCACGCCTGTCGCGACACCACTGGAGGCGGGCTGCACGATGTTGGGGCGTGAGCGGAAGGCGGCCTAACGGTGTGCGGGACCGTAGCCCAGCTTCATGGAGACGGTTGCGAATGGTCCTCGCCGATACCCCAGGAGCAACAGTGTCCCTAATTTGCTGGGAAGTGGCGGTGCGGTCCCCTACGGCACTGCGTAGGATCCTACGGTCTTGGCGTGCATCCGTGCGTCGCTGCGGTCCGGTCCCAGGTCGACGGGCACGTGCACCTTCCGCCGACCACTGGCGACAACATCGATGAACTGTGGAGACCTCACGCCCCACGTGTTGAGCAATTCGGCGGTACGTCCACCCGGCCTCCCGCATGCCCACTATACGCCCTCGCTCAAAGTCCGTCAACTGCACATACGGTTCACGTCCACGCTGTCGCGGCATGCTACCAGTGTTAAAGACTGCGATGGAGCTCCGTATGCCACGGCAAACTGGCTGACACTGACGGCGGTGGTGCACAAATGCTGCGCAGCTAGCGCCATTCGACGGCCAACACCGCGGTTCCTGGTGTGTCCGCTGTGCCGTGCGTGTGATCATTGCTTGTACAGCCCTCTCGCAGTGTCCGGAGCAAGTACGGTGGGTCTGACACACCGGTGTCAATGTGTTCTTTTTTCCATTTCCAGGAGTGTAATAAAGCTAGGAAGCCAGAAATCGGACAATGTTCAGATGTATGTCAAAACTGACTGGTGGTGCAAGTCAACGTGATTAAAGCAATATTTTGGTTAGAATCCACAGTTTTAAGGAAAATTGAAGGCGCTAAATATTAGACTTAGAAATGTGAAAATTTGTATGGCACTTCAGTTCAACATAAAAATAATAACTACATGACCCCATTAAGCTACCTCTAACAATTTTCGAGTAATTAACTGAAAACTAAATTTGGAACAAAAATGTCCTTATTTGTTGTAGATCAAGTATCTGTTACATCAATGCTAGAAAGTTTTGGTTACAGAAAGTGTTGAAACCTATTAAATAAACAGTTATATCAAGTTTCAGGACCTTGATTTTAATAACAACCAATACAAGGTCTCTTAAAGTTGTAGTTCAGAGGTCATGTTCTACTGTCAGTTCTGTTATAAAAATTCTAGAAGGCAAAGTTTTGATGCAGGCGGCCTAAAAAATTTTCCGTGATTTTAGCCAACTTACCTACATGCATGCAAAAATAACAAATTCTTGTTTAAATTTATTCATAATATTGTTATGAAATATTGTGTGTACGGTCGCTTAGAGGCTGCTGCCGTGTGCATAAGGCGGATGACAGCAGGTGTTCCCTTGGCCGTCCGCTGCGCCACATTGTATAAATACAGCCCGAGAGGCACGACGAGGCTTCACTTCGCACTCATCCACAGCAGATCCGCGTTACTCAGACGCCGGAGTGCGCGCTGCCTCGGATGACGTCAGAGACAGGCTTTTACAAAAAGCTTATTTTCAGTAATAATGGATAGTGAACTCGCGAGGACTGTGCACCGTCCTGGATCGCTTGGATTTCGCAAAAAGTAACTGTTATGTGCCGCCTGTAATGTTAACAAATCTGCGTGGCAAGTAGTGACAGTTATTTTCCACTTTTGTGGCGACCATTTATTTTGATTATAAGTAGTCAGGTCGAAAGACAACTTAGCAGGAACTTACCATAGAGGTCGTCTCTGAACTGCTCATAGTGCTCTTAAGAATAGAGAGATTTACGGTTAGTAGGATCATAATGAATATTACAATGCTGTGTCTGTGAAACTTTACGAGATACATGTATCAATTCTCAAAATCTCCGTTTATAATCACAGTCCTTATACCGCTGAGCAAATAGAGAATAGGAACATTTCTTTCAGTGGGCTGGACAAGAATGTAGTCTTTCAGACTGGGAACTATGGTCAATATGTTCTCCGTCGCTTTGTGGCTGACCACAGAAATAGTTTAAAGGCTCTCGCAAAAGACTGCAAACAACATTTCAGTATTTACAGCAATTCAACAATATTCTAATATTTCCTCCTATGAGTGATTAGCAACATTATAATTATCCCCCCCCCCCCCCGACAAGTGGAGTCACGTTCTCTTCTCGAAAGAGGGAAGATTCTGTCTGGGTACTGACTGGACGTACCCTCCTCATATGGCGAGATATGGGATCACGTAAGACTCCCTAGAAGACTATCGAATTTTATCGTTTTGGTGGTCCATGTATTGCGGTGTGGGGCACATAATGTAGCATGGACGTGCTGACCTGCAAACCTTTGAGAGCGATACACTCACCAGTCAACTTTATTGTGACTCGATCTGCATCTTTTCAGGGGTGCATTCGGCCATGACCTCATTTTTATGGATGATGCAGCGCGACTTCAGCGAACCGCATATGTGGAAGAGCTCTCGGAGCGAGAGGATATTCAGTGAATGGACTGGCCTGCTCGTTCCCTCGACTTAAATCTCATCCAGCATCTGTGGGATGTGTTGGGGAGGCGTACTACACCTCGTCAGACTGCATCAATGGTCATATACACACGTCAAGAAAAGTTTTGCATCACCTCGGTTCCGAGAGTTCCGGAACCTGTATAGAAAATTGGAACAGAGATCAACATAAACATCATTTCCGCCCATTTTATTGCTCATGAAAACTACAAATTGCATGTTGTACCACCATATGGTGAGACCTTCAGAGGTGGTGGTCCAGATTGTTGTACACACCGGTACATCTGATACCCAGTAGCACAACATCTTGCATTGATACGTGCCTGTATTCGTCGTGAATGGTGGGCTCCATGTGGTTCCCAAGTCGTGCAGCGACCGTAAACCATAAAATTACCAAATATACAGCAACCAGACGCAAATTCATGTTTTATTTATTCACTTTTGCAAATCGATTTTAACTGATATAAGCAGAGGTCAAACATAATGTCGCTTTAAGACAGTATTACTACTCGGGGCAGATATTGGTTGAAAGCACCGATGATGGCTGTTAACCAGTTGAAATCGATTTGCGAAAGTGAATAAATAAAACATGATTTTGCGACTGGTTGCTGCATATTTGGTAATTTTAATTGTATTCGTCGTGGCATACTATCCACAAGTTCATCAAGGCACTGTTGGTCCAGATGGTCCCTCTCCTCAACGGCAATTCGGTGTAGATCCCTCAGAGTGGTTGGCGGGTCATGTAGACCATAAAATCCCTTTTCAATCTGTCCCAGGCATGTTCGATAGGGTTCATGTCTGGAGAACATGCTAGCCACTGTAGTCGAGCGATGTCGTTATCCTGAAGGAAGTCATCCACAAGATGTGAACGATGGGTCGCGAGTTGTCGTCCATGAAGACGAATGCCTCGCCATTATGCTTCCGATATGGTTTCACTATCAATCAGAGCATGGCATTCACGTATCGTACAGCCATTACGGACGAGAGGAAGATAGTGATACACGAAGCACCCTCGGCCAGGCACCGTGAAGTACCATGCAGATGCATAAACTGGTGGGAGGAGGGGAAGTACTGATACAAGAAGTACACTGCGCCATTAACCGCAGAGAGGCACGCGGAGTATACAAGGAGAGGTAAAATCACGATGGGTCCTGGTGCAGCTGATGGTGCACGTGAGAAGGTAGTAGCGCGCTGTACGACCCCCGGCGAAGTCACGCGAGCGGCCAGGGGCGGCGGGCCTTGCGGCCGAGTTATTTACCCGCGGGTGTTTGCTCTTTCCCCACCGGCAGCGTCGCGCCGAAATCTGATAGCCACTCCCCCCTGCCAGCGTGCGGATCGGCAGCGATTCCTCTTCCTCCCATATCTCGGCCGAATAATCGGACGTGCGGCGCAAGAAGAAAGAACGAGGAAGGAGAGAAAAAAGGCGCCCATTTCCGCGCAGATAAGGCGGGGACGCGGGGCCGGCTCGTTTGTATTCGGAAGGGCTGCCAGGTGTCCCCGGCGTATACGCTACGCACTTATCTATAATTCAGCGCGGGCGTGTCGCAGCGCCTTGTCGCAGCTAGCCGCGCTGCTAGCTCCCCGGCAGATAAGCCGCATGCGGGCGCACCCGGGACCGGCGCGTAAATAAAGAAGGCCCGCACGGAACGGCACGGCAGCACTCTTTGTCTGCTCCGCACACCTGTGCGTGGCTGTGCGCTCTTTTTATGTTTTTCCGGCCACGCACGGGCGGCGTGCGTGCGCGGATCTCCGTCGTATTTCCTGGCACATTAACACGCCATCCTCGGCACTGTGCCGAAAAACAAGAGTCGTTTCGCACTGCAGGGTGATGGAGGACTAGTGTCCACCTACGGTACGGCAGTGAGCAGAACAAGTTAAGACAAATGATTACGACTGTCTGCCATCGAAAGCTAAATATTCTTCACAAATTGGCTCACAATGTGATAACACACAGGCTGACACGATAAAGCGTCCGAAATAAAAGAGGAAAGAAGTCTGAATACTTGTGAGTCCAGTTGACGGACATAGGACCGGACGGAAGAGTTGAGTTTCAGGATGTTCGGACAGCTCGTCCCATCAGTCGAGAAGTGTTAAAATCTCCAATAAATCGCACATCACATCTTCAATTTTGTTGTTGTTGTGGTTTTCCGTACGAAAACAGATTTGATGCAGCTCCATACGTTATTCTGTGCAAGCCTCTTAATCTCCGGATAACTACTGCAACCTACAACTTTATGAATCTGGTTACTTTACTTATATCTGCACCATCGTCTACAGTTCAAGTCCTGACGCGTCCCTCTGGTTTTAAATTTGGTAAGCCGGCCGGAGTGGCCAAGCGGTACTAGGCTCCACAGTCTGGAACCGCGCGACCACTGCGGTCGCAGGTTCGAATCCTGCCTCGGGCATGGATGTGTGTGATGTCCTTAGGTTAGTTAGGTTCAAGTAGTTCTAAGTTCTAGGGAACATGATGTCAGCAGTTAAGTCCCCATAGTGCTCAGAGTCTAAATTCGGTTATCCCCTCTTTTAGTCAAGTTATGCAACAAATTTCTTTTCCCTCAAACTGTACATTGATAACCACGTGTTTGACAGTCTTTGTAATGAAATACAAGACTGATTCTGCGTGTCAGAGGTCCGACAGTTTGATGGTAAGTTTGTGGGGTTAGATGTGCACAGGTCATGTAGTCCGCATAAATAACGGGCAGCTGATAAGCATACGTGGTTATGGTGTTCAATAGCGACCCAAATGGGTTCCACAGGATTTACATCAGGCAAATTTGGTCGCCGAGACGTCAGCGTGAGTGCACTATAATGCTTCTCAAACCACTGTAGCACGGTTCCGAGACTCCAACAACTATACAGCTGAAAGATGACATCGCCGTTGGAGAAGGCACCAAGCATGATGGGACGCAGGTGGTTCGCAGCTGTCACTGTGTCTTGGATTACTAATACATGTGGCATACAAGGGTAATACTGTTCCCACCAGCCTGAGTCCGCCGGGCGCTGCACATTTCCAGCCGCCGTTCACCTCTATGACGGCGTTTGTGAAGGCGACCATCGACCTAGTGTAGCAAACATCAGATTCATGAGAAGAGTAGACATGTTTCCATTCATCGACGGTCGAATTCCGATGGTTCCGTGCCATCTGTAATCGTAGTTGACGATGTCGTTGGGTCAACAAGTGAATACGTAGAGCAGGTCTGCTGCAGAGCTCCGTATTTAGAAACGTACGATGAACAGTGTGTTCCGAAACATCTGTGCATGCACCATCACTGTGCTCTTTCGGCAGAGATGCCACATGTCACCATCTAGCCGACTTTCCAGAGCAGACAAGCTTCCGAACCACACGTTCTGTGAACAGTCGTGGACGTCCAACCATTTAGTGCCCAGTGGTAGTTTCACTTTCGTTCTCACGACAGTAGCACGTGAACACTTGGCCAGTTTCGAGATACTCTCATATACCCGCAACGCCAATGGGCGAATTCCAACGTCGTGGTGGGCGGTGGTCATAATGTTCAAATAGTTCAAATGGATCTAAGCACCATGGGACTTAACATCTGAGGTCATCAGTCCCCTTGACTTAGAACTACTTAAACCTAACTAAGGACGTCACACACTTCCATGCCCGAGGCAGGATTCGAACCTGCGACCGTAGTAGCAGCGCGGTTCTAAAATGAAGCGCCTAGAATCGCTCGGCCACAGCAGCCGGCGGTCATAATGTTTCGGCTGATCAGTCTACCTCCTCATTAGTGATGCACCGAGATACCCTCCGGCATTCTTCTACAGCATCACATTTCAAAAAGCTTCTCTTCTTGTCTGAACAGATTATCGTCCATGTTTCACTTCTGTACAAGGCTATACTCCCGACAAATATCTTCAGAAAAAATATCCTGACACTTAAATCTACTATATCAGTGCGTCGTGTCTGTTCATTCAGGTTTGTCTGAAGGAACAGGCACCCGACAATCAGATAACTGATTACACTCGATGGCCAGTAAATCCACAGTCTTCACTGCGGATGCACCTTTACTCTCGACCTCCAGCGGGAATCTAAAATTAGTGAGCACGGAGTATGTCAACCAGTCCCTTCTTCTTGTCAAGTTGTGCCACAAACTCCTCTTCTCCCCAATTCTATTCAATAGCCCCTCATTACTTATGTGATGTACCCATTTAATCTTCAGCATTCTTCTCTAGCACCAAATTTCGAAAGATTCTATTCTATTCTTGTCCAAACTATTTATCGTCCATGTTTCACTTTCATACGTGGCTACACTCCATACAAATACTTTCGGAAACGACTTCCGGACACTTAAATCTATACTCAATGTTAACAAATTTCTCTTCTTCAGAAACGCTTTCCTTGCCATAGCCAGTCTACATTTTATATCCTCTTTACTTTGAACATCGTCAGTTATTTTGCTCCCCAAATAGCAAAACCCTTTTACTACTTTAAGCCTCTCATTTCCTAATCTAATTACCGCAGCATCACCCGATTTTATTCGACTACATTCCATTATCCTCGTTTTGTATTTGTTGATGTTCATGTTATACCCTCCTTTCATGACACTGTCCATTCCGTTCAACTGCTCTTCCAAGTCCTTTGCTGTCTCTGACAGAATTACAATGTCATCAGCGAACCTCAAAGTTTTTATTTCTTCTCCATGGATTTTCATACCTACTCCGAACTTTTCTTTTGTTTCCTTTATTGCTTACTCAATATACAGACTGAATAACATCGGGGATAGGTTACAACTCTGTCTCACTCCCTTCCCAACCACTGCTTCCATTTCATGACCCTCGACTCTTATAACAGCCACCTGGTTTCTGTACAAAATGTAAATAGTCTTTCGCACCCTGTATTTTACCCCTGCCACCTTCAGAATTTGAAAGAGAGTATTCCAGTCAACATTGTCAAAAGCTTTCTCTAAGTCTACAAATGCTAGAAATGTAACTTTGCTTTCCTTAATATATTTTCTAAGATAAGTCGTAGGGTTAGTATTGCCTCACGTGTTCCAACATTTCTACGGAATCCAAACGGATCTTCCCCGAGGTCAGCTTCTACCAGTTTTTCCGTTCGTCTGTAAAGAATTGCGTTAGTATTTTGCAGCTGTGACATTAAACTGATGGTTCGGTAATTTTCTTAACTGTCAACACCTGCTTTCTTTGGGATTGGAATTATATTCTTTTTGAAGTCTGAGGGTATTTCGCCTGTCTCATACATCTTGCTCATCAGATGGTAGAGTTTTGTCAGGACTGGCTCTCCCAAGGCCGTCAGTAGTTCTAATGGAATGTTGTCTACTCCCGGGGCCTTGTTTCGACTTAGATCTTTCAGTGCTCTGTCAAACTCTTCACGCCGTATCGTATCTCCCATTTCATATTCATCTACATCCTCTTCCATTACCATAATATTGTCCTCAAGCACATCGCCCTTGTATAGACCCTCTACATACTCCTTTCACCAGTCTGCTTTCCCTTCTTTGATTAGAACTGGGTTTCCATCTGAGCTCTTGATATTCATACAAGTGGCTATCTTTTCTCAAAAGGTCTATTTAATTTTTCTGTAGGCAGTATCTATCTTACCCCTAGTGAGATAAGCCTCTACAACCTTATATTTGTCCTCTAGCCATGCCTGCTTAGCCATTTTGTACTTCCTGTCGATCTCATTTTGAGACATTTGTATTCCTTTTTGCCTGCTTCATTTACTGCGTTTTTATATTTTCTCCTTTCATCAATTAAATTCAATATTTCTGCTGTTACTCAAGGATTTCTACTAGCCCTCGTCTTTTTACCTACTTGATCCTCTGCTGCCTTCACTACTTCATCCCTCAGAGCTACTCATTCTTCTTCTACTGTATTTCTTTCCCCCATTCCTGTCAATTGTTCACTTATGCTCTCCCTGAAGCTCTGTACAACGTCTGGTTCTTTCAGTTTATCCAGGTCCCATCTCCTTAAATTCCCACCTTTTTGCAGTTTCTTCAGTGTTAATCTACAGTTCATAACCAACAGATTGTGGTCAGAACCCACATCTGCCCCTGGAAATGTCTTACAATTTAAAACCTGGTTCCTAAATCTCTGTCTTACCATTATATAATCTATCTGAAACCTGTCAGTATCTCCAGGCTTCTTTCATGTATACAACCTTCTTTTATGATTCTTAAACCAAGTGTTAGCTATGATTAAGTTATGCTCTGTGCAAAATTCTACCAGACGGCTTCCTCTTTCATTTCTCTCCCCCAGCCCATATTAACCCACTATTTTTCCTTCTCTCCATTTTCCTACTATCGAATTCCAGTCACCCATGACTATTAAATTTTCGTCTCCATTCACTATCTGAATAATTTCTTTCATCTCATCATACATTTCATCAATTTCTTCAAATGGTTCAAATGGTTCTGAGCACTATGGGACTTAACATCTGTGGTCATCAGTCCCCTAGAACTTAGAATTACTTAAACCTAACTAACCGAAGGACATCACACACATCCATGCCCGAGGCTGGATTCGAACCTGCGACCGTAGCAGTCGCGCGGTTCCGGACTGCGCGCCTAGAACCGCTAGACCACCGCGGCCGGTCATCAATTTCTTCATCATCTGCAGAGCTAGTTGGCATATAAACTTGTACTACTGTAGTAGGCATGGGCGTCGTGTCTATCTTGGCCACAATAATGCGTTCACAATGCTGCTTGTAGTAGCTTACCCGCACTCCTATTTTTTTATTCATTATTAAACCTACTCCTGCATTACCCCTATGACATTCCACGCTCCGATCCGTAGAACGCCAGTTTTCTTTCTCCTGATAACGACGTCCTCTTGAGTAGTTCCCGCCCGGAGATCCGAATGGGGGACTATTTTACCTCCGGAATATTTTACCCAAGAGGACGCCATCATCGTTTAACCATACAGTAAAGCTGCATGCCCTCGGGAAAAATTACGGCTGTAGTTTCCCCTTGCTTTCAGCCGTTCGCAGTACCAGCACAGCAAGGCCGTCTTGGTTAGTGTTGCAAGGCCAGATCAGTCGAGCATCCAGACTGTTGCCCCTGCAACTACTGAAAAGGCTGCTGCCCCTCTTCAGGAACCACACGTTTGTCTGGCCTCTCAACAGATACCCCTCCGTTGTGGTTGCACCTACGGTACGGCCATCTGTATCGCTGAGGCACGCAAGCCTCCCCACAAACGGCAAGGTCCATGGTTCATGGGGGTAGGGATTTAACAGGTAGTCGGTCGATAATCCTCATTATGAGCTTCCATGTAAGATCGCTGGTAGAACTGTTGCTATAGATACGTACTTTGATATTCATGCTTAATTTTCTGGTCAGACGTAGTGGTAGCCATGATTTCGTTGTGTTTTTTCAGCTACTCCTGGACGTGGTATTCTGAAGATGAACTTTCGTATTTACGTCTATTTTTCAGGTCAAGAATAGTGGTAGCCATGATTCCGTCATGTTTTTATAGCGTCTCTTGGACGTGGTATTTTGTAGATGTGTTACGATCGTAGGGCGTTTTTTAGCAACATAGTGATTTCTTACGGGTTGAATTGAATTTTGTTATTTTTTGCATTATATTTCTAATTCTGTTAGATGGTCCTGCAGAGTCCTAATGTTAATCGTATGACACGTTCACTTGCAAGAAAACCGGTATTGTCGACGATATACAATAGCGTAGCATTGTTCTTGGTTGGATATGATTTACGTTCAGAAACTTGTGAAATGATCAAGGTAGTAAATAATTAGTATACAACTACCAACACAACCATTATGAATTCGAATTGATTACAGTAATAACCAAACATAAAAAAATGTTAAGTCAAAATAAAAAGAATGTAAGAACTTTCGCTTGCGAGAATTCTTCTAAAATGATTCATTTCGTTAAAAAAGAGCGTAGTCTTTAATCTGTATATTGGAGGAAAATATACTCGTAAATTCTTATAACGCTTTGAGTGCACACCTGGCGGAATTTATTATTGGCTCGCTTCTACAGTTTATCATTTCTGTGGCCAAAGATGTATGCAGTTACTTTATGCCTATATTGTGACGTATGACATTGATGAACGCTTTCGTCTCTGAATCTGTTTCTTGGATTTTACGCAGTTCATCGTTGAGTTTAAATGCTCACTGACACTGTTTTGCTTCATACAAGATCGCACACACATCTACATCTACATCTACATGGATACTCTGCAGATCACATTTAAGTGCCTGGCAGAGGGTTCATCGAACCACCTTCAAAATTCTCTATTATTCAATTCTCATATAGTGCGCGGAAAGAAACAACACCTATATATTTCCCTACGAGGTCTGATTTTCCTTATTTTATCGTGGTGATCGTTTCTCCCCATGTAGGTCGGTGTCAACAAAATGTTTTCGCAATCGGAGGAGAAAGTTGGTGATTGGAATTTCGTGAGAAGATTCCGTCGCAACGAAAAACGCCTTTCTTTTAATGATGTCCAGCCCAAATCCTCTATCATTTCTGTGACAATCTCTCCCATATTTCGCTATAATACAAAAAGTGCTGTCATTCTTTGAACTTTTTCTACGTTCTCCGTCAATCCTATCTCGTAAGGATCCCACACCGCGCAGCAGTATTCTAAAAGAAGACGGACAAGCGTAGTGTAGGAAGTCTCATTAGTAGATCTGTTACATATTCTAAGTGTCCTGCCAATAAAACGCGGTAACGAGACGGCGTTTTTGATACGCCCCGTTTTGTTGCCCTTCATATCAAGCTATCCTGGGCTTACGTTTCAGCAAATTTGATGTCTGCCTGCACACGGCGAGAGTTTCTGCTGCAATGTCTTCGTGCTTGCCAAACTCTACCTTGGCCAGTTAGGTCGCTGTGTCGCTCATTAGATGAGAACTTTGGAAGCATTATGGGCAGAGCCCTCGAACCACATAGGCATTTTCAGGATGTGGAGCGTCAGTTACACAGAATGTGGCACGATATCCGTCCGGAGGGCATCAAACAACTCCGTCAATCAGTGCCAAGTCGAAGCTTGCGTAAGGGCCAGAGGTGGACCAACGCGCTATTCACTTGCTCAGCTTGTGGAACTTCTCTTGAATAGGCTATATCCGCTTTAGATGACGCATATCTTCAAATTCAAAATTGTTTATGTGAAGTGTCTTGGTACCGTGCCCTTTTAGCACTTTTTGTGCAGCTAAGCACATCAGTCGTCTATGACATACAATTTTTTTAGCTTTTTCAGTGTAAGGCAGCTATCCCTTATGCTATGGGCTATATGCCGCATGCTAAAAACCGCAAAACTATTTTGTTTTTCAAGTCAATATATATATATTTTTAAAATACGTTTCTGGCTATAAATTTCCTGTGGGGCGAAGAAAAACTATGAAGTGTTAACAATACTTTTTTAAATATGTTATTTATACATGTAAATAGTTCACTGCTTTATGTAACTGGTTTGGTTACTAACTGTTGAAAATATAAAAACTAAGATATATAATCCATTTATCTTTAGTTAATACATTCAATAAATCCTGATGAAATATTAAATCAAAACCAAAAGTAATAATTACAAACTTAGCCCATTCGATTTTGTTTGTATTTTCTCGGCCACAACGGACACAAAACATACCATAAATTGCGCAGTCTTCGTGTAACCAAAGCTTACAAGTTGTCCAACATAATCAAACACTGTTTTCTTCTTTTTTCAGGTATAATTCTCAGCACGTTTTACACATACCTTCGGATACGTTTTGTGATTCTTTCGTGTCGTCATCCGGGTCGTCCGATTGTGAAACGCTGTGCAAGGTAAGCCATTTGAATGAAAATACGAATATAACAGAAATGTTTCCAGTTATTTTTAAGCGTTGTTTGATTAGTGTGGAAAGTATTCTCAACGAGAAAAGGTGCGGAATATGTGCCGGATTTCATTGCGGTATGTATCCCGATCTGTAGGGGAGAGAAGCCGCACCTTATCAATTCATGATCTTGGTAGCTAAGACGGCTGCAATAGAATCGAAACACGTCCAACAGAACTTACTGTTAATATAACTACTTAGACACTCGGAAATTTCTGATTATTTAGCATACACTAAGAACTGATAGTGACTGTGAAAAAACTTTTGAAGGATGTTTATAGACTTACCTAAGTTATTCCTCCAGAATTTATGGGAAACTTCCTCGATCGGAATGTAATTACTTTTATTATGCCCTGGCGTTCACTGACCGACTTCAGTGTTGACAAACCCACGCTGTGTTTGTGTTTGCCGCAACTGCGAGGCTTTCGCAGAGTCTACCGCGTGCGGCGTCTCTTCCAGATTTACCTAAATCAACCAGTTTTTCTGAAACTGTAATCATTTGTTTGCCTGTACATTTACATCATATCTACCAATTTGCGTCGCATTCACATAACTCTTTCGTGATGTTACGGTTTTTTATCTGAGAATATATATTTGCGTTAGGTCTTTTCAAACGAAAGAATACCACCAGCAGCCTCTCTCACCCACTTCGGTAACGAAGTACTACACTACCTCTTCCAACGTGGCTGATTCCGAGTATTCTTCGTATAACCGGAAAGCTTACATGTCAGTTATTAACTTCTGTAAGAGCAAATTTTGTCCGCAAGTTATCTATCTTCTTTGAAGACGACGATACTGTGCTGTTCGAAATGTCACCCTAAACAAAAATTCTAAGATGTCTTGTATACTATCATATAATATGACATCCAAATCTGTGTATGAATATGAGGACGTAAATCTCTATGAGTGATTATGAGAGTGCCGCGCGGGATTAGCCGAGCGGTCCAGGGCGCTGCAGTCATGAACTGTGCAGCAGGTCCCGGCGGAGGTTAGAGTCCTCCCTCGGGCATGGGTGTGTGTGTTTGTCCTTAGGATAATTTAGTTTAAGTAGTGTGTAAGCTTAGGGACTGACGACCTTAGCAGTTAAGTACCATAAGATTTCACACCCATTTGAACATTTTTTTTATTGTGAGTGGTAAGTTATAGATAATAAGATCACTAAACAATACCGTACGGGTTGGTATCGATCGTAAGCTGCATGGCTGAAGCTATTTTCTCATTATACAGAGATACGTCTGCCAGAGGTTGTATTTGTGACTGAAACTAGTTGCAAATTGATGTAACAAAATTATTAGAACAGTGGCTGTACTGCGTATGCATTGTGGCGTCTCTTAACCATATCGAAGCTGTGGAGGCATTTTAAAACAATAACAATAATAACAACAGCTATAATAACACAACCAGGTCAGGACAAGATTGGTGTCACGGTCAATGTGACATTCTATCTTCAGGGTTTCAACTACGGCCAACGGTAACAACAGAATAGTCATGATACTTACGAGCACGGCATGATGATGTAGAAGTTAATAAATAGTGAATAATTGTACCAAGAATTAGCAAAAAAAAAAATGGATCAAATGGCTCTGAGCACTATGGGACAACATCTGAGGTCATCAGTCCCCTAGAACTTAGAACTACTTAAGCCTAACTAACCTAAGGACATCACACACATTCATGCCGGAGGCAATATTCGAACCTGCGATTTCAGCGGTCGCGCGGTTCCAGACTGAAGCGCCTACAACCGCTCGGCCACACCGGCCGACTAAGAATTAACAGTTTACGTATTTTAAACAATGTAAACCATGCACGTAGGTAATATAAAGAAACACTGTCTTAAGGTATGTGTGTTATACACACTGACGGAAAAAATTTGCAACACCAAGAAGAAGTTGGCAGGTTTGTGTCTACATGTGGAAGATGAGGTCTGTTCAGATTTCACACCTCTTACCTAAGAGTGTCGCCAGCAGCGCCACAATGATGATGCAAACCAGGTTTGTTTTAAATACACGTTGTAAGGGTCGTGAGCGTTAGTTACTTTGAGATGGGATATGGTGAGTTGGTGTTAATGAAGAATGCCTTTAAGGCGACAAAGACGCCATTATCAACTCCTCACTGAGTTCGAATGAAGTCGCGCAATATGGCTGCGAGAAGCTGGATGTTCCTTCTGCGATACTGCAGAAAGACTTAGCAGGAATGTAACCACTGTACATGATTGCTGCCAGCGATGCTCACAAGAATGTGCGGTAGGAAGAAGACCGGGCTCGAGTCGTCCACGTGGTACTGGGAGGTAAGACCCTTGTGTTCTGCGTATGACTGTGGCACATCGTACTGCATCTGCAGCAGTAATGTGAGCAGCAGTTGGTATCACAGTGACACAACAGTTACAAGTCGGTTACAGCTCCGAGACAGACTCCCTGTAGCGTGCATTCCACTGACCGCAAACCGTCACCATTTGTGACTTCAATGGCGTCAAGCGAGAGCTCGTTGGAGGGCACCGTGGAGGTCTGTACTTTTTTCTGATGAAAGCTGGTTCTGCATCGGTGCCAGTGATGTCCCTGTATTGGTTAGAAGGGCAGCTGACAGCCTCCAAACAACCTGTCTGTGTGCCAGACACACTGGAAGTATGGTCTGGTGTGCGATTTCGTATGATAGCAGGAGCACCCTCGTGATTATCCCACGCACCTTGGCTGAAAATTTGTACGTGAATCTGGTGATTCGACTTGTTGTGCTGCCAATCATGAACAGCAGTCTGGGGGTGTTTTCCAGCAGGATACTGCTCGTCCACATACCGCTGTTTTAACCTAACATGCTCTACAGAGTTTCGGCATATTCCCTAGGCCTGTTCGATCATCAGACCTGTCTCCGGTTGAGCACTTCTGGGACATCATCGGACGGCAAGTCCAGCGTCATCTATAAACAGCATTAGCCGACCCTGTGCTGACCGACCTACTGCAACAGGCATAGAACTCCATTCCACAAATTGACACCCGGCACCTGTGCAACACAATGCATGGGCGTTTACATGCTTGCATTCAACATTCTGGCGGTTACACTGGTTATTAATGTACCAGCATTTCAGATTTGCTATGGCTTTTCTAGCTTTTACATTAAGCTGTGGTGTTGCAATCACTTAAATGTGTTATCTGGACAAATGTATTCCCAAAATTTAATTACTCCAAAGTAATTATATTCTGATATTGCGATTTTGTTTTCCGACAGTGTATTATGGGTGCCAACGGCCTTGCCGCAGTGCTAACACCAGTTCCCGTCAGATCACCGAAGTGCTGTCGGGCTGGGCTAACACTTGGATAGGTGGCCATCCGGTCTGCAGAGCGCTGTTGGCAAGCGGGGTGCACTCAGCCCTTGTGAGGCAAACGGAGCAGCTACTTGATTGAGAAGTAGCGGCTCCGGTCTCGCAAAATGACATACGACCGGGAGAGCGGTGTGCTGACCACGTGAACCTCTACATCCGCATCCAGTGACATCTGTGGGCTGAGGATGACGTGGCGGCCGGTCGTTACATATGGGCTTTCATGACCTATTCGGGACGAGTGAAGTGAGTGAGTGTATTATCCGTATGACTCTATCCTTACGACTATTCCACGCGATACCTCACCGGCTTCTCGCTTGGCATAAAGGTGCGAGAACGCTAGCGTTCGCGTATTTTTGAACGAAACAGCAAGACACTGTCTTGCGTTTGCTGCAAAATTTCCACAGAACCAGCAATGTGCACGCATAGCATTGTTTGTAGTAGCACTCTTACATATCCCAGGTTGCAGTAGATTGACTTCACGTGACTTCTTTCGGGAATCACTCGTACTGAATCTGACGCCATTCCACTTGTTCCTTCGCCGCCTCAGTTGACTACTATAGCTCAGTTTTTGGCGCTGCCTCACCCAAACCACCTCATCGTTCTGCGCATACTTCGTACACACTTTTTAACTAACTCGCCTTACCAAAAATACTGTCGGTAAGTAGACCTTTCCGTGTTCGCAGTCCCAGCCACGAGTGCTCGGTGACATTGTTACAGGACGGCACTCGATAGGACAAATGCGAGATTTCCTGTCAGTCTTGGCCGGAGGCCCAAGTTGCAGCAAACTATTTGCGGAGCTCCGGTTTGGGGCTGCAGCGAGCGACTGCAATAACGGGCGGACAGGCGCGGCCGCAGATATTATGCTCTTGACCCTCCGCCCCTCCGGGCCCTCCCCCCGCCTACTCCGCCCCCGCACCCTGCTGCTGCCACCGCTGGCCTCTCTGGAGCGGCTGACCTCCCAATAACGGCGTGCTGGCATTCTCTGCTGCGCCACACCGCACCAGCCGGCAGCTGGAGGGACCACCTCACCCTGACGGAGACATCCTGGAGCCATCGTGAGCTGCACTCGTTGTCTCATTAAAATCCTCTGGTGCTCTGTCGAGTGACCTTTTAAAATACTCTCTTCTCCTTCCTCATCGTTTTCCCGTAGGAGTTTGCCATTTTCGATCTGCACAGGCCTCTTTCGTTACAGTCAGCCGATCTTAGATCTTTGTCTTCCATTCCTTCCTATATGTATTTTTCCCCTTCTTAGCTCTGACCTTTGTCCCCTCATTTTCTGGGCGTCTCCCAGTTTAACATATTCCTTCGCCATCTATGGTTACGCATTTTCTGTACATGCCCGTTGTAATGAAACTGGTTCACTACTTCGAAAAAAAAAACTTTTTAAATAATAAAACATGACCTATACAAAGGATCTGATTACCCCTGTTAGTCATGAACGGAAAAAAAATTGGTAATTCAGTACAATTATTATATACATAGATGCGATAAATCACTTTAACGGGGTCCAAATGCACAATTTAAGTTAATATAATTCGAGTAAAGCTGCAAAAGTAAAAACAAATTATTGTAGGGGCCTACATAGACATCGCGCATCTGCTAGATACCCACGAAATACGTAATTTTGTTTTGAAGCTGATAGCCAATGAGAAAATAGGTGCAGTTTTCAAGCAGTAATGGCGTACAGCATCAGCTGGTAATATACGTAATTTTATGGTAGCTAATTTTACTACACAAAATTAAAATATGTACTCCCTCCAAAAGAAGTTACAAACAAACATTAAAATAAAATTATAATGAGCAGCAAAATGTCTGAGAAGAATTTTGAAAGGAAATTATTAACTGAACCTTAATTTGGCGGGTTTTCAACACTGTCAACAGGACGAAATAATGGAAAGAATATTTATCGGGACTAAACAAAATTGCGACATTGTGACAGTATTTTTAAAATAGTTAATTTAACTGTAATTGTCTTTAATTTTGAAATGAGAGAGAGAGCGTAATAATTTTCTTTTAATGTCTTAACTGTTGCTGCAGGCAGTGCGATGACGTCAGCAGTGGTCTGCGCGGACGATGTGTGAAGATAATGATGGATCCTACTGTTTCATTAATATTCCAGTTACGGCGGTGGTCCACGTCTCCGTTGTAGTCGAATCAGCTGGCAGCACTGGCGCGATAATAATAGTTCCAGTATGCGCATTATCGTTACGCGCGCGACTTTTTATTATTAAAAGTTTATTAATCACGCGGTGCGGGTAGGTCGGAATTATGCAACGTCTTTAGCATTTAAGATATATATCCGGTTAATGCCAATACTTAGTACAGTTCTTTCGCCGTGTTGCCACAGGAAAACAGTCACATGTGTTTTTCACTATAACAGTCCGTTAAACATCAGTTCAATTACGTCGTCGTCTTTAAGACAGTTTGGACGATATAATAAATGTTTCTTGATCAAATCACAGCACTGTCCTTTTACTTAACATTTTGGTTTGGTCCACTTTCACGCAAATTTTAACAAAAAATGGTTCAAATGGCTCTGAGCACTATGGGACTTAACTGCTGTCGTCATCAGTCCCCTAGAACTTAGAACTACTTAAACCAAACTAGCATAAGGACTTCACACACATCCATGCCCGAGGCAGGATTCGAACCTGCGACCGTAGCGGCCACGCGGTTCCAGACTGAAGCGACTAGAACCGCACGCAATTCTAACAGTTAGTGTCTCCACACGACAATGGTGTCTGGTTCATGGCTAATTGTCACAAGTTCACACTGTTTGTGAAATCGTCGCCACAAACACTCGATATACTTTTCAGGTTTTACTGTGCACTTAATAACGCACAATCTCCTATTAACACAGCGGACGCACGGTAATTAATTTTCCCTCCGCGTGTCGCCGTCTTTCACGCCGAAATTTGCAACGTTTTACACCCGCGAACCGACCACGATACCACAACAACTCGCACACCCTCTATCGATAGTCGTTCGCTCTCTCTGTGACACAATACTTCTCCGAGCCTAACCAAAGATTTACAAGCCATATAGAACCAAAACATTCATATTCGTACAATATGAAATATAAAACAGCAGCAAAATGAAAGAAGAAACAATGTGACGTATTAACAAATAGAGAATAGTTGAAATAAATTATACATACGTACTATGACAAGGTAATGCACAAAAGAAAAAAAATATTATCAACTTTCGGGGAAAGCAATGTCTTTACACTGTACCACTAAAGCGCTCTATTTTCCAACGCGTTCTGTTTTGGAGTGCGTTACCTCCATTCACCTTTCCTATCCAATCAAGCCTCGTGAGCTCCAAACATCTTCTCACGCAGTCCTTATCAAGTCTTTTAATTTTCTCCCTAACTTTCTTTCTTTGATGACACACCTCAGCTCCATATACAACTGCAGCTAGGTGACAAAAGCCATGGGAGACCTCGTAATATCGCGTCGGACATCATTTTGCGTGGAGTAGTGCAACAACTCGACATGCGGGGGACTCAAGAAGTCTCTGGCTACCCCCTGTAGAAATACTGAGCCATACTGTCTCCGCTGTTTAAAACCACTTTGCTCTTCACTTAAAGTCGAAAATCCTTCTCTGTTTTCTTACACAAAATACCAGAGAATAGTCTAGCTCTTACTGAGATAACACTTATTAATGTATAATTTGTGAACACCCTTCTGTCATCTTATATATACAGGGTGTTTCAAAAATGACCGGTATATTTGAAACGGCAATAAAAACTAAACGCGCAGCATTGAAATACACCGTTTGTTGCAATATGCTTGGGACAACAGTACATTTTCAGGCAGACAAACTTTCGAAATTACAGTAGTTACAATTTTCAACAACAGATGGCGCTGCGGTCTGGGAAACTCTATAGTACGATATTTTCCACATATCCACCATGCGTAGCAATAATATGGCGTAGTCTCTGAATGAAATTACCCGAAACCTTTGACAACGTGTCTGGCGGAATGGCTTCACATGCAGATGAGATGTACTGCTTCAGCTGTTCAATTGTTTCTGGATGCTGGCGGTACACCTGGTCTTTCAAGTGTCCCCACAGAAAGAAGTCAGAGGGGTTCATGTCTGGCGAATAGGGAGGCCAATCCACGCCGCCTCCTGTATGTTTCGGATAGCCCAAAGCAATCACACGATCATCGAAATATTCATTCAGGAAATTAAAGACGTCGGCCGTACGATGTGGCCGGGCACCATCTTGCATAAACCACGAGGTGTTCGCAGTGTCGTCTAAGGCAGTTTGTACCGCCACAAATTCACGAAGAATGTCCAGATAGCGTGATGCAGTAATCGTTTCGGATCTGAAAAATGGGCCAATGATTCCTTTGGAAGAAATGGCGGCCCAGACCAGTACTTTTTGAGGATGCAGGGACGATGGGACTGCAACATGGGGCTTTTCGGTTCACCATATGCGCCAGTTCTGTTTACTGACGAAGCCGTCCAGGTAAAAATAAGCTTCGTCAGTAAATCAAATGCTGCCCACATGCATATCGCCGTCATCAATCCTGTGCACTATATCGTTAGCGAATGTCTCTCGTGCGGCAATGGTAGCGGCGCTGAGGGGTTGCCGCGTTTGAATTTTGTATGGATAGAGGTGTAAACTCTGGCGCATGAGACGATACGTGGACGTTGGCGTCATTTGGACCGCAGCTGCAACACGGCGAACGGAAACCCGAGGCCGCTGTTGGATCGCCTGCTGCACTAGCTGCGCGTTGCCCTCTGTGGTTGCCGTACGCGGTCGCCCTACCTTTCCAGCACGTTCATCCGTCACGTTCCCAGCCCGTTGAAATTTTTCAAACAGATCCTTTATTGTATCGCTTTTCGGTCCTTTGGTTACATTAAACCTCCGTTGAAAACTTCGTCTTGTTGCAACAACACTGTGGTCTAGGCGGTGCAATTCCAACACCAGAAAAATCCTCTGTTCTAAGGAATAAACCATGTTGTCTACAGCACACTTGCACGTTGTGAACAGCACACGCTTACAGCAGAAAGACGACGTACAGAATGGCGCACCCACAGACTGCGTTGTCTTCTATATCTTTCACATCACTTGCAGCGCCATCTGTTGTTGAAAATTGTAACTACTGTAATTTCGAAAGTTTGTCCGCCTGAAAATGTACTGTTGTCCCAAGCATATTGCAACAAACGGTGCATTTCTATCGCTGCTCGTTTAGTTTTTATTGCCGTTTCAAATATACCGGTCATTTTTGAAACACCCTGTATATATATATATTTGTCGGAGTGTTAGGGATATCAGTGCATATATAGTGATCGTTGGTACCTTAATACGTACCCACTTCATTGGCCACATACTGACCTCTTAGTAACATCCCAGAAAGGTTGTATGGGACTCATGTCGAACGATCTGGGTGACCAAATCATTCGGTCGAATTATCCAGAATGTTCTTCAAATAAATCACGAACAGTTGGGGTCCAGTGACTTGATGCGGTCTCATGAAGTCCATGAACGGTTCCAAATGGTCTGCAAGTAGCCAAACATAACCATTTATCGTTAATGATCGGTTCAGTTGGAGTACCCAGTCCATTTCACACAAACACGGCCCACACCATTTTGGAACAACAACCAGCTTTCACAGGTCCTTGTTCACAGCTGGGGTCCGTGGATTGGTGGGGTCTGCGCCACACTCGAACCCTACTATCAGCTCTTGCCAACTGAAACCGGGACTCGTCCCACCAGGCAACGTTTTCCAGTCGTCTAGGGTGCGGCCGATATGGTCACTTTCCCAGTAGAGGTGCTGCATGTGATGTCGTGCTGTAAGCGAAGGCACTCGCGTCGGTCGTCCGCTGCCGTAGTCCATTAAGGGGCTCCGGAATGCCCTATACTTGCAATGTTAAAATAACGCTTATAAATTACATCTTTCCTCACAAAGTATTTGAGGTAGGAAGTTGAACTTTTTACAGATTATTTATTGGAATATGGGCTACAACTTTACACAGGGATTTTACAAAATTTTAGTTCAGTTATTAAAGATGATTTTTTTTCAATTTTAATGAAAATTCACAACATTTTTTTCCAATTTTTTATTTATATATTCAAAAATATACAGTTTTTTGGAAAAAGGCTGTGTTAAATTATGCAGAAGGTACTGTGTAACATTTACTGAAAGTTTGAAACAAATATGTTTGGAAGATCCTTAGAAAACATGTAATTAGTATGAGAAAATAAAAGTTTTGGGAATCGAGCGACAAAGATTGGATTAATTTTTTAGTGCATTCCAGGTCCATAGGATGGATTATCTTCATCCTCTGCAAACTCCTCCTCCAGCTTCCTCTTGTTCCTCCTCCTGTTTACTCTTGCTTGTATTTCTAGACTCTTTACAGCCCTGTCTGCAGCCCGAAGGCGTTCCTTGTCTAAAGCAAGCATCGCTCGTACCATGTTAGAACCTATCTTCATTCCCATATTTCTAAATACCTTGCACCTTACAATGTTGCCATCATTGAAAGTCGCAACAGCATCATACACACCAAAGTGAAGTGTTTCTATTCCAACAAATACAGTCTTGGGGATTCTCGACCATATAACACTATTTACACTTTCATTGGGGTTTTGAGTTTTTCCGTGAATACACTTTTTCAACAGTTCAAGTGCTGCTAAGTCTCGGAAAATAGGTTTTATCACCTCCATTATTGCATGAGGCAGACTATGCTTATGAGTGTACAGTTCACCAGTTAGCAATCCTTTGTTATATTTACACCAACTGTCTTCTTCTTTGGGACACAAGCTATGTTGGGGGTTTTCATCGTCTTTATGGTTTACAGTAATAACACATACCTTTGGCTTTCCAACATTTCTCCTTTTCTTAAAAGCCTTCAGAGGATTTCTAATAACTTTACTTTTACTCATTATTATACTTCAACAAAACAGAGACTCAAGAAACAGAATTAATTACGAATATTTTCGAGATAACGACAGAGTAAATAAACATGAAACAATCGACAATCATACCAGCGATATATATTGAACCATCACAGGTTAGCCACAGCACATACTTTATCTCACGTCACTAAAATGTACCTGATGAACACGGACGTTAATAATAGCACCATTTGACAGCAGTTTAACAGCGCCACAGTGGGTCACGCCCATGTAGAACACATTTCAAAAAAAATTTAAAAATAGTTGTAGTCTTCGGAATTGAATAAATTATATATCTATTAAAAGGTAATAGTCTGCAGATTCAGAAAACGCAAAAAAGTAAAAATTGAACTTTTCATGATTTTGAGCCTTTCCGGAGCCCCTTAAGGACAAATTCCGCCACACTGTCGTAACGAATACGTTCGTCGTAGGTTCCACATTAATTTCTGCGGTTATTTCACGAAGTGTTACTTGTCTATTAGCACTTTCAACTCTACGCAAGCGCCGCCGCCGTCGTTGGTTAGGCGACAGTCGTCGGCCACTGCGTTATCCGTGGTTAGAGGTACTGCCTGAAATTTGGCCTTCTCGGCACACTTTTTACAGTGTGGATCTGAGAATATTGAGGCCCTCACGATTTCCGAAATGTAATGTCCCCTTCATCTAGCTACATCTATCACTCCGCTTTCAAAGTGTGTTTATTCCCGTCGTGCGTGGTAATCAGATCGGAAACGTACTCACATGAACCACCGGAGTACAAATGACAGCTCCGCCAATGCGCTGCCCTTTTGTAGCCTGCTTACCCGATAATTCCGCCACCTGTATAGGCCTACGTACGTGTCGCTATCTCATGACTTTTCTCACCTCAGTGTACGTTGTCTGCCACACTGTATAATATCCTTTCCTTAATTACCTGCTTACTATTATTGTCCCATATTTTCCCATGCAAAGGTTTAGTAGGTCTATTCCCCATTGCTATTTTGGAACTAACATCTTTATCACATGTACTGAGTGAAGAGTATCGTCATTCATCTTTATTCCCACGACTGTTTTCTGTACCAACCATTCAGCACCTGTACAGAATCATATTAAACTGAATAGGTGGCATTCCACAGCCTTCTTTTAGGCCCTGATCAAAGAAAATACGAGGGCTGTCCAGAAAGTAAGTTACGATCGGTCGCGAAATGGAAACCACAGTGAAAACTAGAAACATTTTACTTGCAACAGTTAGGTACACCTTCCACCTACTTCTCTACATAGTCGCCGCTCCAACTTCGAGTTTTGTCGTAGTGTTGTATCAACTTTCCAATATCCTCGTCATAGAAAGCAGCCGCCTGTGCTTTCGGCCAGATCTGCAGCTCGTTGTCTGTCGAAAAATTTTGTCTTCATGGCCAGCGGTTTTTGTGAGCAGAAATGAGACTCAGGGGGAGCCAATTACGGACTGTATTGTGGGTGATCGAACACTTCTCATCCGAAACGTTGCAGGAGCGTCTTCATTGCCCCTGTAGTGTGCGGCCGAGAATTGGCTTGAAGAAGGAACTGCTCGACAGTTGTGTTATGTGGGCTGTATTACACAGTCGAAATGTCTAACCGGGCCCTCATCCTTGGCGGGAGACGCTATTCCCTACGCATTTTTACGTGATCACTGTTCACTCAAAACTGAAAAGAGCGTCGCGAGACGATTGACGGGCATACTAGAGACACTGACCAACACATCTGTGCGAAGCTTTCCCGGATTTTCCCAGTGGTTTCCATTTCGCGGCCGATCGTAACTTACTTTCTGGACAGCCCTCGTACTTTGGGTAACCTTGCTTCCTATTGCAATCATTACTTTTTGTTCTTGTACATCTGTTTAACCACTTTCATCCATTTCTCCTGATATTAGCCGTTCTCAGTGATTCCCCCAATTTCGTTCCACGGACACTGTCATAACGGTTTCCGCAGCTCTACAAAGTTCACATGTATTTTTAATTCTGGATTTTTAGAATAACTACCAAATAAACTTCATGGTATCACGACATGATGCTCGTTGTATAAACTCACTTTGCTCTTCACTCAAAGCCGAAACACCATTTCCTTACTCAAAATACAGGAGAAAAGTTTAGCCATTGCTCGACTAACACTTATTCCTCTACAAGTTGTGCACACCCTCTTCTCTTCTTTTTTATATATCTCGGAGGTATACAGTTCTGTGCAGCTGGTCCCGGCGGATGTTCGAGTCCTTCCTCGTGCATGGGTGTCTGTGTTTGTCCTTAGAAAAATTTAGGTTAAGTAGTGTATAAGCTTAGGGACTGATGACCTTTGCAATTAAGTCCCATAAGATTTTACACACGTTTGAACATTTTTTTTTTTTTGTGTACAGTTTTAAGGGTATCATTGCAGATTTTCTGATCATTGGTACCTTAATATGTACCCACTCCAGCGCATTAGTTGCTGTGGCTCTGCATCTAATAGTCTTCCCACAAACACATCACATAATTTATTGCCTGATGTTTTCCGCATGGTCGTAACCACACCACTAAGTGGATTACACCTGCCACTATAGACTAGCCGGGCCGGCCGAAGTGGCCGTGCGGTTAAAGGCGCTGCAGTCTGGAACCGCAAGACCGCTACGGTCGCAGGTTCGAATCCTGCCTCGGGCATGGATGTGTGTGATGTCCTTAGGTTAGTTAGGTTTAACTAGTTCTAAGTTCTAGGGGACTAATGACCTCAGCAGTTGAGTCCCATAGTGCTCAGAGCCTATAGACTAGCCATTTTGTGTCCACGTGTGTACATTTCACCACCTGACCTGCTGCCCAGAGGGAAAATAAGCATTAATGGCTTGCCCCTGCCACATGTACTTGGAGGTACCAACCCAACTGAAAAGATACTCCTCCTAGTAGCTATAAATTATTAACCTTAAAATGAAGTAAATACTGAAGTAATGTTCTTCAGTACTCTATCCTCGGTCACAAAGAAAAAATTGCACTTATACCCTTAATAACCTGTATCACAAATTCTACTCAGTCGGTGGACCTCCTCTCGCCTCTGTTTCCTCAAAAATTTTCTGTAGACTTATCAATAGATTTCTCCACACTTCAGAAGTTGCATTCGTATATTGTCTGGTCCTGGAACTTTATTTACTTTTCATTAGACAGTGCTGCTTTCACATCCTCTTCCGTTATATGCTGTTTTCTGCTTCTTCTTCTTCTTCCTCTTCTTCTTCTTCTTCTTCTTCTCCTCCTCATTACTAGTCCACCCAAAAATATTTAAAATACTAAAACTTAGTATGAAATCTTACTTTCTTTAGTGTCTTGGCACTTCCGTTGCGTCGCACGAAATCAACACACTGCGGTGGCTACAGCCGACGGGCTCTTTGCGATGTGCAGCGCGCGAGACAAACTTACGCAACCTACTGCCCCAAAGGTGTATCCGAAACTTTCACTATCGGGCCCACATTTATTCTTTGCACTCTTACACAGGTGAAATTAGTTTGAGTAAAGGGTGTCAGCCTCGCCTAGGCCTATGAGGCAAGGTTAAACTTCTCACAACTCCTAAGTCAGTAATTCAAAGCCATGTAGCTGATCACTTTCGGGAATGATTCCGTGATTCGAGCACTATGCATTCTAATTGCTAACAGCTCAATGCACCGCTTCCTACTACTTACAAGCAGCTCACATATATATGGGCCCGCCCCCCTCAACTCACAGCCCCTAGCCTCCTCAACAACATATGCTGGTGGTAATCATTCTGTACCAGGGCGCGCAAAGCACTCTCATAGCCGATAATATGGACAGAAGAAATGTGTGGTGATGGAGTGACGAGAGAATAGGACGTCATGAATCGCTAACCACTAGGAATCAGGAACTCTGGTGATCCAAGCTCTCTCCAGCTCCATTTGCAGACGCGTTATAGTCGTTGCTGTTTCCAGACCTAGTTAACATCACACACTATGTAGTCCTGAATCACTTACAAATTTAATTACTTATTATTATTATTCTTATTGCTGTACCTAGAGGATAGTGTACTTATGAACATAGGAAGTTATTTGGTCGCCACTTGAATCTAGTGACTGATTTTACTTTCACATGTAGGAACGCTTACTAAAGACCGATAAGCAGTTTCGAACATTTTCTGCAGTTTTTGTTGCTATTAGACATAAGCCTGCGTTTTGTGCAGAATTGGTAACTATTTCTCCTTTTAAATATTTATGTGCTGCATAGTACGAGTATATGAAAGCTATTTAAAAAATATTGTTACTTCTCCAGTTACAGAATCTTATGGGAGTAAAATACTACATACGTTTAGAACTGTTTAAACGGGGTGGTCAGATACAGTCTGAAAAACTTGTAAGGGTGTTGCTGGGGACAAGTAAATGATAAGAAAAAATTCGATGCTTTGCACCGTTTCCGATTCAATTGGTACTGAATTTAGCCGATCACGTCGTTACGCGTGCAAATTTAAGCAGTCACCCAGAGACTGTGTCGCCAAACATGTTCTTCGTGTGCATTACAAGTGATAACCCACGAACACACATATCGGTATATTACCGCATTTTAGCGCGTGCAAGTGCTTGAACTTGCGCTGGAAACGACCTGATTGGCTAACTTCAAAGCTAATTAAATCGGAAACTGTAAAATGCTTCGAATTTTTTTCTTAAGAGTTATTTCTCAGTACAGCCTCCTCTGCAACACCCTTACAAGTTTTTCAGACTGTTTCTGATCACTCTGTATTTCCTGTGGACAATTAAGCAATCTTTTACCGGTCGTTCACCACCATATACCTTGAAAATGAAGGTCTTTTACCATGGAACGTTTGATACTTGCGAATCAAATGGGTTTCTTTAATGTCTTAGCAATTTACGGGTACTGAAAATGGAAACGTGTTAGTTTTCAATAGCTCCTATTTAAAAACATACTTAACAAATAAATGGTTTCTGCAAAATTTGGTTTCACTTGCAGATTACTTACGCGTTGTAGATAATAATGTATCCAACAGACTATTAAATACAGTGCAGACAAGATTTTATCAACTGCGACGCTTTTAAATTTCAATCTGTTCCTAGGTCATGTCAAATTATACCTTGAAACATGTTTATATTTTTGGAGAAAGTTTAATATTATGGAGAAATTTTTGTAACTCCAGAGAAAGACTGCAGCTCATAAAAAGTGAATGCCATCTTCGAAAAATGGAATAAAAAACGTACTCACTGCTATTGGAGGGCCAATTAGAGGCGTATATATAATAAGCATACCAAGGCACATCACCTACTATATGTCCACAAGAAACAAAATTTCGTTATTTTCTGTGTGTCCTATTGTGTACATCTGGACCCTAAAGTGTGAGACACCTCTGTGTGTCTCTAATAACGCGTTTCCTTACGTAGTGGAAGGTTGGGTTGGCTTTCTTATCGTATCTGTGCCTGCGTTCCAGATGTGTTAGTAGTGCATTCTGTAGCTCATCGCGTTTGATAAACATTTTACAGTTGAAACGTATTTCTTGATGTTCATAGCAACACACATATTACAGTGTTGAGCCACGTCTAGCAGAGATTTGATGTCTTATGCGCATCGCTGGTTTTCCATAAATACTTCACTGTATTTGTGACACTTACTGCTGGAACTACATACACCTAATCAGTGGACGAAGTACTTTTACAGAAGATGTAAGGTATTTTTTTTTTCTTTTCGTGGTTACCTGAACCCAGTTTCACTTTTCATCATTCCGTATTATGTCAATGTGTTTACGAAGAAAAGAAAAATGTTCATGTTTCCTTTTAATTAATTTAGAAGTAGCCAACACTAAATACTGGAGGAAAACGCCGTTCAGATTAAAGTCCTGTTACCTACGTAAGCGTTTTCTGTAGCACAGTTTCTTCTGCCGCCTTCAGTTCTTTATTACTACCTAAGTCTTTTATCATGCTGTCGCAAGGAGCTATCAAATGACAGCGAACGGCCGGAGAGAAAACGCTTTTTTTCTGGCGCCAGCGGTGCAGCGAGCGAAGAAATTAATTAACAGTTGAGAATTATAGGTCCTCATTAGCCACGGATCATAAAAGGGCGTTAATTCACGGATGGGAAGGCAATCACTTTTTGATTGCATTTTTATGTGTGGACACGAAAAAACGCGAGGGTGAGGGCACTTAAAATTCCGCATGAACGTGCAGAATGCCACATGACAGTAGCCAAACTGTCGGAGATAATCGCTATTTCTGGACTGACCAGACAAAATGTCTGTGAAACTCTTTTACGTACGGCAACATGACTTCACTTTGATGTAGGACGACCAGTCACAGCCTGATTAGTCTTTGTGAAGGTTCATCACAGCAGCCTATATTATTGCCAATTACCTTTTAAGAAGGCGTTGGAAAGTATTGTCCGAAGTTCCGTTTTCACTCTAACGTGATGCGGCAAAACTATTCTTTTTCTTCAGAGCTTCTTACGGTTTTGCTGAACGTATTATTCTATCACTTCAGCTGGTGTATGTAACTACAAATTTCAGAGAGAGTAAAATTGTCGAATACCTCTTGCACATACAGCCAAATTTGTAATAAATGTATATTACTTACTTGAAGCAATAATAGTTTTTTTAAACAGTGTTGCCTGCTTTCGTAACCACTATAAAATCATACAGGAAGTAAAATTAAAATTGTGGAGCACGCACAATTCCCTTGTAACATTATTTTACTGAAAGCCCTATATATGGTCACATATAATTAATGTGTGGTCCTTGGTTACGTAATTTCTGAAGATGCCAGTCTCCGACGTGAGAAACATGTCAGTAAAGGAAAGTTGCACGCGACTCACGGCTGCTCTAAAATTCTAATTTCTAGTGGTCGCTGTTCCCAAGCATGTGATGCTTACACTCGCTACATTCGGAAAATGTTTTGACACAGTATTAAAACATAGTTTTTACAACAGAATTGCTGTGCAGATATGATCACATGCGTGACTGTTCAAACGTAATGACAATAATATTTACTCAAAGAAGGCTGGATTCTCTCAGCACTATGCAACTCATATTTTGTGTTTTTCACATCAGCGTTAATCTTAGATATCAGAGATGTCTTGTCAATGCAGACACGGAAGTCCAACTCTTTTGAATGTTAAATCGTTGTCAGATTATTGTATAACTAAAACCAGCGACAGCCAATCATGGACAACAGATTATTGACACACTCTCACTAACAACCAATAATTGAGAATAAATACTTTACCATTCATTTACAATTAATCACGGAAAATCAATTATTGAAAGTTAGTTGATGATAATCGATCGGCAAAGATTTCTACCCAATCTTTGTAAGTCAGGAAATGACAATGATAAGCACTGATATTAGCACGCCAAAGTAGTTATACTGCAGTTATAAGTATCCAGTCATTTCGAATATTTTGCTTTTTCTTTGGATTCCGTTTCTATACTTCAGATGTAGACATCAAAGAAATGACTTAGTGAGCAAATTAAGCTCTGCATGTTTATATTAAATTGCTATCACAGTGTTAGACAAAGAAGATTCAAGCAGAATATAGGAAGGACCTTGTTCTTTATTTCATTTGGCGTTTAAATAAGCATATCGGACAAGAAACTGGTCACAATGAGAGTGTAAGTCCAAGGATGAAGTAGTCGGATTAAAAAAAGGGAAGACAGTAATGTAGTCACTCTACACCTCGAAAAAGCAGTGACGGAAATAAAGGTTTAAGTGTGGTACTAAAACTGAAGATGAAGGGATATCAATGTTAGGATTCACAGATGACATTGCCATCCTCAGTGAAAATAAAAATGTATTACAGGACCTGTTGAAGGAAATGAACTGTTTAATAAGTATAGAATATGGATTGAGAGTAAATCGAAGGAAGACGAAAGTAATGAGAAATAGCAGAAATGAAAACAACGAGAAACTTAACATCAGGGTTGACAGTTACGTTGTGGGTGTAGTTAAGGAATTCTGCTAACTAGGCAGCAAAATAGCCTATGACAGACAAAGCAAGGAGGACATAAAAAGCAGACTACGCACTGTCAAAAAGGCCATTCCTGGTCAATATAAGTCTGCTACTATCAAACAAATAGGTCTTAAATAGAGGAAGAAATTTCTGAGAGTGTACGTTTGGAGCACGGAATTATGTGATAGTGAGATGTGAAGTGTGGGAAAAACAAAACAGAAGAGAATAGAAGCATTTCTGATGTTGTGCTACAGAAGAATATTGAATATCTGGTGGGCTGATAAGATAAGGAATGAGGAGATTCTCCGCAGAATCGCCGAGGAAAGGAATATATGGAAAACACTGACAAGAAGAAAGGAAAGGATGATAGTACACACGTTAAGATATCAGGAAGTAACTTCCATGATACTACAGGGAGCTGTAAGGGCTAAAAGCTGTATTTATGTATTTATTTAATCGTGTCTGAGCTACATCTGTAATTAATTAATACGCTATATATGCTAGATTACAAATACAAGTAAATGATAGTTATTCATTCATATACACATTCATGGTCTTCACATATTGTAAGTCGTCATTATTGTCTAAAGCAAGGCTCATATCCCTCTCCAGTGTTCGGCACACTTCACTGCAGCGTCGTTGGCCAACCACAGGTCTTGGAAAGTGCATGGGGCCAGCAAAGATGGACAGGTCAGCAGGTGTGTCATGGTTTGTTTTCCTCCACATTGGCAGGGCTCTTCTTCGGCGTATCCCCACTTGATCAGGTTATCCTGTGATCTTCCCATTTGACATCTAAGTCTATTTAGGCTCTTCCAGAATCTCCATTCCAATTGTGATCCAGCAGGAAGTTTTTCTTTAATGTTCCAACTTTTCAGACTGCCTTTATCCAATTTCTGTTTCCACATTGATTCTCTAGTTGTAGACTGACTTTCGGTTAGTGGACGTTCAACTTTTATGAAGTCTTTCCTAGATTTAAGTCTTGCCTCCGCTGGCTGATGTGCGTACATGGGATGTCTTCTATCTTCGCACTGCCTGCTTCGTTCGGCCATCGCCAACGTTTGCCGTCTGATCTGTGGGGGGGCTATTCCAGAACACATATAAAGGAGGTCACGGTTTGTAGGCTTCAGGCATCCCGTGATTAATCGACATGAGGCATTCAGTGCTGCGTCTAGCTTCTGGGCATGTGTCGATCTTCTCCAGACGGGGCATGCATATTCAGCTGGAGCAAAGCACAATGCCAGGGATGATGCACGTAGAATTTCAGGGTTTGCTCCCCAGTGTGAGTTGGTAAGTTTACGGATTATGCCGTTCCGTGTGTTGACTTTCGCTCTAGTTTTCTCTACGTGTTTCTTGTAAGACAATGTTCGATCTAACGTGACTCCAAGATAAACTGGGTTTGGGCAGTGTTGAAGTTTAACTGAGTTCCATTCCAATTGTAATTCCCTGTTTGCTTCCTTGTTGTTTAGATGAAATAAACAAGTCTGCGTCTTTGCTGGATTAGGTCGAAGCTGGTTCCCGTTGTAATATTCAGTTAGTTCTTCTAAGGCATCTGTTAGGTTTCTCTCAATCTGTTTGATTAATCTAGATTGGCATGCAATGGCTACATCATCAGCATAGATAAAGCTTCTTGTCGTCGGTCCAACTGGTTGGTCATTTGTATACAGATTAAAAAGTAGGGGGGACAAAACACTACCTTGTGGGAGCCCGTTCTTCTGGTTCCTCCAGCGACTTCTTTGTTCTTGAAATTCCACATAGTATCTTCTGTTGGAGATCAGTGATCTCACAACTTCAGTAAGGTGGTAGTTTCTCGTCATTTTGAAAATTTTTCCCAGGAGGATTTTGTGGTTTATCGTGTCGTGAGCTGCTGATAAGTCGACAAACACCACGCCAGTTTTTTCTCCCTTCTCAAAACCGTCCTCTATGTATTGTGTTAGGCAGAGGACCTGGGCAGTGCAAGATTTACCTGGTCTGAATCCTGCTTGTTGTGGAATGATTTGCCTTTCTAGTTGTGGTGCTATTTTATTCAATATAAGACGTTCATATAGCTTGAAAGGGCAGCACAGCAGCGATATTGGACGATAGTTCTTAGCATCATCTCTTGGTTTACCTGGCTTTGGGATAGCTACTACCTTGGCCTTCAACCATAGCTTAGGTATCGTCTTGTTTGACCAGCAGAGATTATAGAGTTCTAAAAGCCATTCCTTAGCTATGGGCCCTAGGTTCTGTATAAATTCATTAATGACGTCGTCGGGGCCCGCGGCCTTCCTGGGTTTCAAGGAACTGATAGCAGCTTCCAGTTCTGTTGAAGTGAAGTATGGCTCAGGTGGTATTTCAGTCACTTGTGGCCTCTTATATGAGGTGACAGTCTTACTGTTCATGGTTGGTTTACCATTCAAAAGGAGCTGATGTGCGATTTGGTTAGCTGTTACGGAAACCTGATCCTTGGGGGCTGCCGGGTCGCTGGACAATCGCTTTATGAGGTTCGAAGCTCTTCTGCTACTGTGCTTCATGTCAAGACTCTCCAACGTATGTTTCCAGGACTCTTGTCTGTCTTTGCTTATAGTTTCAATTAGCTGATCCCCAAGTTTTATGGTTTCTTCACTGAAAGGGTCCATGTTGTACTGCTCCAGGTATTCGTTATATATTTGTTTCATGTCGTTGGAAACTCCAGGAATGTAGAGTGTTCTGCAGCCTCTAGGTATGCTGAGTCTTGCTGATCTTTTAACAGCTTGGACGAACTTTCCGTAGTTTTCAGTGTTTGATGGTAAATTTACGATTTCCATGTCTAAGGTGTCCGCAAATTTTTTCCACTTGGCCCTTTTGAAGTTAAAACGTCTTTTAAAGGGTAATTTTTGTGGCAGTATTACTGGTCTAAACTTTAGCATGATTGGTCTGTGTTGGGTCTTTGGGATAGGGTTGAGAACGAATTTGTTGCATGACCCGGACAAGATTTTGGAAACAAATATGAGGTCTGGGTTATACCCTCTCTTCCATCTTGCACTGTTGAATGACGCAGGCTGTTTCTGATCATGGATGAGATTCAGCTCGTGTTCTTCTGCCCAGCTTTCCAGTAGTTCTCCATCCTCATTTGTGTCTTGATAGCCCCACACTCTATTGTGACAGTTAAAGTCTCCCATTATTAGCTGTGGGTGACAGACATTTTGCCTGAAATCAAACCTTTCCCCTGGCGGTTTATATATTGATGACACCGTAATGCTTCCGATAGTAACAGAAAGCTGTAGAGACTGTTAAACATCCACCAAACAACTGAGGATGGAGGTTGGAAGCGCTACTATGAGATGAAAATGTCGCCATAGGAGAGGAATTCGCGGATGGCTGTATCAAACCAGTCAGAAGAGCGATAAAAAAAGGAAAGATCGGGTGATATTAGCGAGCCTTTGGAGGTGCGATAGCTTGTCTGAGAATTCTTCAAAAATGGTTCAAATGGCTCTGAGCACTATGGGACTTCACATCTGAAGTCATCAGTCCTCTAGAACTTAGAACTCCTTAAACCTAACTAACCTAAGGACATCACACACATCCATGCCCGAGGCAGGATTCGAACCTGCGACCGTAGCGGTCGCGCAGTTCCAGACAGTAGCGCCTAGAACAGCTCGGCCACCCCGGCCGGCGAGAATTCTTCCAATCAGGGAAATACTTGTGCAGTTCAGTGCTCACAACTGTTGCGTCTTGTAACCAGGATATATGCACCGCACACTCAGCAAGAAGGTGTAGAAGGAGGGGCGGCACTTTGTCACTGAGAATTTTGAAACAATCATACCGATTCACTTTCATGGTAAGCTGAATGCCTGGGCCGAAGTTGTGGTACGTAAAACACCTCAAAAAGAGCACCTACAGTCTAAAGTAAACCTTACACATAATGTGGCTTAAATACCTCATTGTGCTGTCAGTGCACTCGAAGTCGATCCCTATTTGAAAAGGAGAAAATTTGTGACAACTACTATCAGGTCTCCTTGAAGACGGTCAGTTTCTTTCCAGCTACTAACAAATTCCATGAAAGGAGAAAATTGACGAAAGGAGAAAATTTAAAACTTCAGCAAAAGATCCGGCGAATGGGTATAAAAACGTTTAAAAAAGGGGATTGACAAAAAAGGGCAAAATGGCTAAACACTAACGGCGAGAGAAAAAATGTAAGGGCTCAGAGGCATAGTTCACAAGGGAAAAGATAGATACGGCCTGCAGGAAAGTTAAGGAGATCTTTGGGGAAAAGGGAAACAGTTGTGTGAATATCAAGAGCTCAGATGGAAAACCAATACTAAGCAAAGGAGTAAGCAAAGGAGGGAAACATGAAAGTTTGTAGAGAGTATGAACAAGGGAGATGAAGGCAGCGTTATAGAAAGGGAAGTGTACGTAGATGAAGGTGATATGGGAGACATTATACTGCGAGAAGGTTCTGACAGAGCTCTGAAAGATCTAACAAGGCCCCGGAGGTAGACGACGTTCTGTCAGAACTACTGATAGCCTTAGGAGAACCAGCAGCGACAGAACTCTCCCATCTGGTGTGCAAGATGTGTGATACAGGCGATATACGATAAGACTTCATGAAGAAAGTAATAATTCCAATTCTAAAGAAAGAAGGTGGTGAAAAGTGTGAATGTTACCGAACTATCAGTTTAATAAGTCATGGTTGGAAAATACAAACACGAATTCCTTACAAAAGAATGGAAAAACTGGTAGTAGCAGACCTCGGGGAAGATCAATTTGGATTCACGAGAAATGTAGGAACACGCGAGGCAACGCTGATCCTACGGCTTATTTCATAAGATAGGTTAAGGAAAGACAAACCTACGTTCATAGCGTTTGTGGACTTGCAGAAAACTTTTGACAATGTTGACTGGAATACTCTCTTTGAAATTCTGAGGGCAGCAGGGGTAAAATACGGGAAGCGAAAAGCTATTTGTAGCTCGAACAGAAACCAGACCGCAATAATAAGTGTCCATGAGTATGAACAGCTGAACTCTGTCGTCCTGGAGGTGTGGTGGCGGTGCCGTGCGCTCTTTCCATCGGCGACTTCTTGATGTCCCCTTTGCCTGTTCTAGTATGCTTTCTACGTGCTCCTCGCTGCTTCTTCCGAGTTAGTCTTCCGTGGAGAGCGGGCGTGCTACGCGTGCGCTGCGGTGAATACGGAAGCGTGTGGCTGTCCGGTGGAGCTCGCTTCGTCGTCGGTCCCGTCCGCCCCCCCCCCCCCCCCAACTACGACGAAACGGCAAAGGCAACAGGGAAATGACTTATTGACGGCCTCTGCTCGGACCCTGGACTTCGAAATGGACTGTTATGAATCGGCATCGGAAGAAGGTGTGGACATGCCTAACCAGCAGGACACATCTACCGAAACACAATACCGTAAGACGAGGACGGACTCGCGGATAAGAGGACGCCGAACGACCGGAAATGAAGACGGCTTTGAAAATCCGCCGAAGAAGAAACTCGTGCGCGGCCGGCGACAACAACAGACGCCGACAGTACGGACGGCCAACAGATTTCACGCCATTCAAGACGATGGAACGGCGCACACCGCAGACGCGGCGCAGCAGCAGCCACAGCAGCAACAACCACAACAGCAGCAGCAATCACAGGCACCCATACTGCGGCACAAGATTCCACCAATTGAGCTGTAGTATAAGGACACATACATGGAGCTTCGTGAGTGGTTAGAGAACCACTGTGAGCAGCCCTTCACTGTTTAGCAAGCGGAGGAAGACAAGCTGAAGTTGACAGTCACTTCTGATGAAGATTACCGGACAGTACTACAAATGGTCGGTGAAAAGGCTATTCCGATGTACACATTTCCGACCGTGCGACCTGCAACGTTGAAGATTGTCTTTCGTGGAATTCCCTTCTCCGTCCCACATGATGACATCAAGGAAGTCTTAGAAGATATGGGCTTCACCGCCATGGTCGTTGATCACCACAGGATGCCGGAAACGCAGCAGTACAAGGGCCTACGTGTCGTTGTGCTGACCGACACACGCAGCACCGCGAAGTTTACATAACGCTCTATCTAACGATTTCCGTCGAAAATCTCCGGAAGACAAGAGGACCCGTATAGTATTTCAGGTGTCAAGGGTTTAATCATGTAGCCGGGCACTGCACAATGCCGTTCGTCTGTGTGAAGTGTGGTGGCCCACACGACAGCAGGCAGTGCGCACGTCGTCGCGGAGAACCTCCTAAATGCTGGCTGTGCGGTGGAAATCATGCAGCGAATCTTAGATCCTGCCCAAAACATAAAGACGCCAGCAGAAGAATGAGTGGCCTGCCGCCTATGAAGAACAGGACACGCAACGCGGGTCCTTCCGCCGCCAGCAGCAGACCACCACCACCACCTCCTCCACCCAGCTGTGCCACGCGGATATGGCCGAGCCTGATGGACAGAAGAACTGCACGAATGCGTCAACAGATGGCCACTTCGCCCCCTAATGAACCATGGACCCAGCCGTTGGTCGGGAGGCTTGCGTGCCTAGCGATACAGATAGCCGTACCGTAGGTGCAACCACAACGGAGGGGTATCTGTTGAGAGGCCAGACAAACGTTTGGTTCCTGAAGAGGGGCAGCAGCCTTTTCAGTAGTGGCAGGGGCAACAGTCTGTATGATTCACTGATCTGGCATTGTAACTGCTGTGTTGGCAGAAGAGCCAACACCGTGTTGCTAGAGGAGGCCGAAATGCACGCGTTTTATTACACGCAGACTGGCGTGAGGTCTGGAACAGGTGAGAGAAATGAGAAAGAAAAACGGACGCAGTTGCTGTAATAATTAACTTTAATCCATACTTGCAGTACATCGCTCTTGACGGTACATTAATATGCTCAATATAAACTGGTAATGGCGCCTTGCTAGATCGTAGCAAATGACGTAGCTGAAGGCTATGCTAACTATCGTCTCAGCAAATGAGAGCGTAATTTGTCAGTGAACCACTGCTATGAACGTCGGCTGTACAACTGGGGCGAGTGCTAGTAAGTCTCTCTAGACCTGCCGTGTGGCGGCGCTCGGTTTGCGATCACTGACAGTGGCGACACGCGGGTCCGACGTATACTAATGGACCGCGGCCGATTTAAAGGCTACCACCTAGCAAGTGTGGTGTCTGGTGGTGACACCACAGTAACACTAATCAAAACAGCTTTGTTGTGCTGGTACTGCGAACGGCTGAAAGCAATGGGAAACAACAGCCGTAATCTTTCCCGAGGGCATGCAGATTTACTGTATGGTTAAATGATGATGGCGTCCTCTTGGGTAAAATATTCAGGAGGTAAAATAGTCCCCCATTCGGATCTGCGGGCGGGGACTACTCAAGAGAACGTCGTTATCAGGAGGAAAAAAAAAATGGCGTTCTACGGATCGGAGAGTGGAATGTCAGATCCCTTAATAGGGCAGGTAGGTTAGAAAATTTAAAAAGGTAAATGGATAGCTTAAAGTTAGATATAGTGGGAATTAGTGAAGTTCGGTGGCAGGAACAAGACTTTTGCTCAGGTGAATACAGGGTTATAAATACAAAGTCAAATAGGGGTAATGCAGGAGTAGGTTTAATAATGAATAAAAAAATAGGAATGCGGGTAAGCTACAACAAACAGCATAGTGAACCCATTATTGTGGCCAAGATAGACAAGAAGCCCACGCCTACTACAGTAGTACAAGTTTATATGCCTACTAGCTCTGCAGATGACGAAGAAATTGAAGAAATGTATGATGAAATAAAAGAAATTATTCAGATAGTGAAGGGAGACGAAAATTTAATAGTCATGGGTGACTGGAATTCGGTAGTAGGAAAAGGGAGAGAAGGAAACATAGTAGGTGAATATGGATTGGGGGGAAGAAATGAAAGAGGAAGCCGCCTGGTAGAATTTTGCACAGAGCATAAATTAATCATAGCTAACACTTGGTTCAAGAATTATAAAAGAAGGTTGTATACATGGAAGAAGCCTGGAGATACTGACAGATTTCAGATAGATTATATCATGGTAAGACAGAGATTTAGGAACCAGGTTTTAAATTGTAAGACATTTCCAGGGGCAGATGTGAACTCTGAACACAATCTATTGGTTATGAACTGTAGATTAAAACTGAAGAAACTGCAAAAAGCTGGGAATTTAAGGAGATGGGATCTGGATAAACTGACTAAACCAGAGGTTGTACAGAGTTTCAGGGAGGGCGTAAGGGAACAAATGGCAGGAATGGGGGAAAGAAATACAGTAGAAGAAGAATGGGTAGCTTTGAGGGATGAAGTAGGGAAGGCAGCAATCAAGTAGGTAAAAAGACGAGGGCTAGTAGAAATCCTTGGGTAACAGAAGAAATATTGAATTTAATTGATGAAAGCAGAAAATATAAAAATGCAGTAAATGAAGCAGGCAAAAAGGAATACAAACGTCTCAAAAATGAGATCGACAGGAATTGCAAAATGCCTAAGCAGGGATGGCTAAATGTAAGTATGCAGAGGCTTATCTCAATAGGGGTAAGATAGATACTTCCTACAGGAGAATTAAAGAGACCTATGGAGAAAGGAGAACCACTTGTATGAATATTAAGAGATCAGGTGGAAACCCAGTTCTAAGCAAAGAAGGGAAAGCAGAAAGGTGGAAGGAGTATATAGAGGGTCTATAGAAGGGCGATGTACTTCAGGGCAATATTATGGAAATGGAAGACGATGTAGATGAAGATGAAATGGGAGATATGATAGTGCGTGAAGGGTTTGACAGAGCACTGAACGACCTGAGTCGAAAGAAGTCCCCGGGAGTTGACAACATTCCATTAGAACTACTGACGGCCTTGGGAGAGCCACTCCTGACAAAACTCTACCATCTGGTGAGCAACATGTATGAGACAGGCGAAATACCCTCAGACTTTAAAAAGAATATAATAATTCCAATCCCAAAGAAAGCAGGTATTGACAGATGTGAAAATTACCGAACTATCAGTTTAATAAATCACGGCTGCAAAATACTAACACGAATTCCTTACAGACGAATGGAAAAACTAGTAGAAGCCGACCTAGGGGAAGATCAGTTTGGATTCCGTAGAAATATTGCAACACGTGAGGAAATACTGGCCCTACGACGTATCTTAGAAGCTAGATTAAGGAAAGGTGAATCTACGTTTCTAGCATTTGTAGACTTAGAGTAAGCTTTTGACAATGTTGACTGGAATACTCTCTTTCAAATTCTGAAAGTGGCAGGGGTAAAATATAGTGAACGAAAGGCTATTTACAATTTGTATAGAAACCAAATGGCAGTTATAAGAGTTGAGGGGCATGAAAGGGAAGCAGTGATTGGGAATGTATTGAATGTTATTCAGTCTGGGAATGTATTGAATATTATTCAATCTGTATATTGAGCAAGCAGTGAAGGAAACAAAAGAAAAAATCGGACTACGTATTAAAATCCATGGAGAAGAAATAAAAGCTTTGAGGATCGCCGATGACATTGTAATTCTGTCAGAGACAGCAAAGGACTTGGAAGAGCAGTTGAATGGAATGGATAGTGTCTTGAAAGGAGGATATAAGATGAACATCAACAAAAGCAAACCGTGGATAATGGAATGTAGTCGAATTAAGTCGGGTGATGCTGAGGGAGTTAGATTAGGGCATGAGACAGTTAAAGTAGTAAAGGAGTTTTGCCATTTGGGGAGCAAAATAACTGAAGTTGGTCAAAGATGAGAGGATATAAAATGTAGACTGGCAATGGAAGGAAAGCTTTTCTGAAGAAGAGAAATTTGTTGACATCGAGTATAGATTTAAGTGTCAGGAAGTCGTTTGTGAAAGTATTTGTATGGAGTGTAGCCATGTATGGAAGTGAAACATGGACGATAAATAGTTTAGGGAAGAAGAGAATAGAAGCTTTCGAAATGTGGTGCTACAGAAGAATGCTGAAGATTAGATGGGTAGATCACATAACTAATGAGGAGGTGTTGAATGGGATTGGGGAGAAGAAAAGTTTGTGGCACAACTTGACTAGAAAAAGGGATCGGTTGATAGGACATGTTCTGAGGCATCAAGGGATCACCAGTTTAGTACTGGAGGCAGCGTGGAGGGTAAAAATCGCAGAGGGAGACCAAGAGATGAATACACCAAGCAGATTCAGAAGGATGTAGGTTGCAGTAGGTACTGGGAGATGAAGAAGCTTGCACAGGATAGAGTAGCATGGAGAGCAGCATCAAACCAGTCTCAGGAGTGAAGACCAGAACAACAACAACATGGCCACTTCAGCAGCTCTACAGCGCAACGCATGGTGTTTACCCCTACCAGATGGAGCAGCAGCGCCCACAACAGTGGATCAACGTCCATCCAGACAGACGCCCCCGCCACAAGAGGGACTTCGATCTTCACATCACCCCCAACTGGGAATGCAAGACGTCGTATCACTCCTCCGGTCCCTTTCCGACACACTGGCCCAGATGAATTCAGCCATGGCAGAAATGAACCTAACACTGCACGCCATCCCCACCACAGTTGCCACCGCAGTTGTGGCGGCACTCAGAAGCTTCATGCAAGTCAGCCATGCATCATCAGCTGCTCATCATCATGCCTAGAGTTCGCCGCTTTGGAGATTTATGCATTGCCACGTACAATGCCAACAACATCCATCCGGACCTGCTGGAATTTCATCAATTCTTAATAGACCACAACGATGACATCTGTTTCGTGACAGAAACGCATCTGAAGCCCGGTCTCCGAGTGAACGTCAATTACAAGTGCTACAGGAATGGCAGATTGACAGCTAAGTGAGGCACAGCTATCTACATTAAAGCATCTATTGCTCATTTCGAAATGCCGTCACCAACAATTCGGACGATCGAAACGACCGCTGTTGCAGTGGAAACCTCAGTAGGCATTATCACCTTCATTGCTGCATATCGACAACCTTAAGGACTTCTGGTTAAGGACGACGCTAAATTGCTCCTGCAAGAACCTGGCGATTTAAATGCCAAACACGCGGCGTGGAACAGTATCGTCACCACCTACAGCGGCAGAAGACAATCCAAGCACTGGAAGAAACCAATGCATACGTCTGCGAACCTGAAGAACCTACACATTACCCACACAGAGGTCAAGAAACTCCGGATCTTCTCGACATTGCCATCACGAAAGTACTTAATCAGTTCATGTCAGCAGATGTTTACCATCTTCTCAACTCGGATCACCTGCCAGTTATTTTTAACTTGCATGTTGAACCAACTCAGAGGCAGCAATTACTCAACACCTAGAAGACTCACTTGGACGATTACTGCGCACATATACAGTCTCATCTAGACACCACACCGATCGACGAGACCACTGACATCGACGCTGACGTAGAAGCTTTCGTGGAACTGCAATTATCACATTCTTGTTGAAGTCTTATGGTATTTCGCCTGAATCATACATGTTGCATTCCAAGTGGAATAATTTTGTCATGGGTGGCTCTCCCAAGGGTATCAGTAGCTCTGAGGAAATTGCGTCTATACCGGGGACCTTGTTTCGACTTGTCATTCAGTGCCTTGTCATATTCTTGTAGCAGTAGCAAACCTCGTATCTCACCTTTACCATTGTCCTCATTCTAAGACGTTGCCTTCAGGTACATTTACCATGCATAGGCCTTCTGTACACTGTTTCCGCCGTTCAGCTTTCCCTTCTTTGCTTAGTACTGGTTTTCCATCTGAACTCTTGACATTCGTACAGTAGTTATTGTTAAGTAAAGTACCATGCAATAGCTCACAGCAGTTCTACCGCCCGGAGTCTGAACAGATTAGTGGACCTTTTCTCGACTTCATCTTGGGGGGAAATTTCGCTGGGCGTAGTATACATGACACCTCGCAGTGGCAACTCTGCTGAACACCCGGAAGCTCACCATTAAACAATCACGTTAGGAGAACCTGAGATTATGTTGCCAGTGTAATTTATACAGCAGTCTCGTGTAGAAGCACTAGCGCAGAAATAGAATTAAACAATTGACCAGGGCTGGGGGTGGGGGATGGAAGCGGGAGTGGCGCCTCTACATGGAACGACCGAATGTGGAAACCTCGGGCGGTCGCTAGCACTGCAGGGAGCGTGAAGCTGCCAACCATGAACTGGTGAGGGGTGGGTGGTAAGGGACTGGTTTTTTTGCAGACTCGCGCTGCCCCAGCAGAGTTGGCGGCCAGAACAGCGGCTGCCTGCGGCAGGGAGGGAGGGAGGAAGGAAGCGAGCGAGCGAAGCCGCAGGCAGGTTCCACAAGAAACCGAGGGCGGCGGGCTGCTGCAAGAACGACGCGCCGTGGTGCGCACATGGGCTGGCCGCGCTGGCTGGCGAGATAAGGCGCCGCCGCCGAATTGCCTCCACATTCGCGCCTGCCACACTCCGTCCCTCTCGCTTTGTCACGCTCACATGCTCCGTGCACACACGCACACAGACACGGACGTACTGGCACACACACACACACACACACACACACACACTCACACACAGGCACAAACTCACAGAAACGCACACTCACACACACAAACACGCACGCATATGCTGGCACACTGGTAACGTGAATGAGAAATGAAAAGAAATCTACACATTTTGCTGAGAGATGAGAAGGAGCGAGAGTTCTTTGTTTCCAAAGCGATAAAATAGCTCTTCCCTCCTAGTTTTTGCCTCCACCCTTAATTGCGTTCCGTAATGTATGCAGTGAGATGCACCATTTACTTGCCTTCTTTACACCTGGCGAAATACAGCGATAGGGTTCGATTTTCGCTATTTCAGATACAACTTTTTCCAAGATGCAACGAAATTCTGTCCGAATTTTGCTCGTAATATTTTACTTTCACAAAAGCACCAAAGAGAGGATTTCTATGTTGCGTTTAGTAGTGCTAAAAATGAATAAAAATCGAGATACATTCATAGGATTTCTCGACCTAGAGAAAGCGTTCGACAGTGTAAAATGACTGAATATGTTGGAATTTCACGGAGAAATACACTCCTGGAAATTGAAATAAGAACACCGTGAATTCATTGTCCCAGGAAGGGGAAACTTTATTGACACATTCCTGGGGTCAGATACATCACATGATCACACTGACAGAACCACAGGCACATAGACACAGGCAACAGAGCATGCACAACGTCGGCACTAGTACAGTGTATATCCACCTTTCGCAGCAATGCAGGCTGCTATTCTCCCATGCAGACGATCGTAGAGATGCTGGATGTAGTCCTGTGGAACGGCTTGCCATGCCATTTCCACCTGGCGCCTCAGTTGGACCAGCGTTCGTGCTGGACGTGCAGACCGCGTGAGACGACGCTTCATCCAGTCCCAAACATGCTCAATGGGGGACAGATCCGGAGATCTTGCTGGCCAGGGTAGTTGACTTACATCTTCTAGAGCACGTTGGGTGGCACGGGATACATGCGGACGTGCATTGTCCTGTTGGAACAGCAAGTTCCCTTGCCGGTCTAGGAATGGTAGAACGATGGGTTCGATGACGGTTTGGATGTACCGTGCACTATTCAGTGTCCCCTCGACGATCACCAGTGGTGTACGGCCAGTGTAGGAGATCGCTCCCCACACCATGATGCCGGGTGTTGGCCCTGTGTGCCTCGGTCGTATGCAGTCCTGATTGTGGCGCTCACCTCCACGGCGCCAAACACGCATACGAGCATCATTGGCACCAAGGCAGAAGCGACTCTCATCGCTGAAGACGACACGTCTCCATTCGTCCCTCCATTCACGCCTGTCGCGACACCACTGGAGGCGGGCTGCACGATGTTGGGGCGTGAGCGGAAGACGGCCTAACGGTGTGCGGGACCGTAGCCCAGCTTCATGGAGACGGTTGCGAATGGTCCTCGCCGATACCCCAGGAGCAACAGTGTCCCTAATTTGCTGGGAATTGGCGGTGCGGTCCCCTACGGCACTGCGAGGATCCTACGGTCTTGGCGTGCATCCGTGCGTCGCTGCGGTCCGGTCCCAGGTCGACGGGCACGTGCACCTTCCGCCGACCACTGGCGACAACATCGTTGTACTGTGGAGACCTCACGCCCCACGTGTTGAGCAATTCGGCGGTACGTCCACCCGGCCTCCCGCATACCCACTATACGCCCTCGCTCAAAGTCCGTCAACTGCACATACGGTTCACGTCCACGCTGTCGCGGCATGCTACCAGTGTTAAAGATTGCGATGGAGCTCCGTATGCCACGGCAAACTGGCTGACACTGACGGCGGTGGTGCACAAATGCTGCGCAGCTAGCGCCATTCGACGGCCAACACCGCGGTTCCGGGTGTGTCCGCTGTGCCGTGCGTGTGATCATTGCTTGTACAGCCCTCTCGCAGTGTCCGGAGCAAGTATGGTTGGCCTGACACACCGGTGTCAATGTGTTCTTTTTTCCATTTCCAGGAGTGTAGATGGAAGCTATACGGGAAAAGGAGTAATATAAAATACGCGCAGGAACCAGGAGGGAAAATTAAGAATAGCTGATTACTCTGCTGATGACTGTGCTATCGCCAGTGAACGTGAAGAAGAGTTGCGGGACATGAATGGAATGAATAGTCTAATGATTGAGAGTAAACCGAAAGAGGACGAAAGTAATCATTAGTAGGAGCCATGAGCTTAGCGTCAAACTTAACATCAAAATTTGTGACCACAAAGTGAATGAAATCTTCTACCTTGGAAGCAAAATCTTACGTAATGAAGCAGCCGTTCCGTAAATCTTCTTAGACTACGTGTCTGTGTTCCTGTAGTATTTACTCGAGAGCATTTACTACCGTTGTGAGTGTAGAGGACTGTATTTGGAGCTTCTGGGGGTGTTTATGTCATCTTTATTACGGTATGGGTAATTTGGGTACTATCTTTGGGTTTGTTACATCTTCTTGTGGGTGCTGTAGGCTTTTAGCGAAACAGCAGGGCCACGGGCCGCTTATAGCGGTTTCCGTTCGGTGCGCCCAGGTTCTTGATCAGTTCACTGTTGGAAGCCTCCTTCTCGTAAAATTTCCGGGCTGTGGCTTGAATCCTGGCAAGGACTTCCGGTTCTCCCGCTGCTTCGTGGAGTGGAAACATGTAGTGAACGTGAAAGATTCTTCTTAGAATTCGGTTCTGCATTGTCTGAAGTCGTTGCAGATGAGTAAGTGCTGCATTTCCCCAGACGGGGCGACGCATAATCCATTACTGGTCGAATAAACACCCTGAATATCAGCAGGCCATTTTCAACTGATAGCGCGGAGTTCTCATTAATCGTAGGATAGAGGGCCCCAGTCCTCTGGTTGACCTTATTCCAAACAGAGTCAACTCGATGATTCCAGTTGAGTTGAACATCCAAAACTACTCCAAGGTACGTAACCCTGTATTTCCATGCCAAGTCACTGCCAAAAAGTGAAATTTCTTGAACGTGAAAAACTCTTCTTTTCGTAAAAACGATAGCTTGGCTCTTCTGAGCATTGAATGCAATACGCCATTTGCGGGACCAGTCTTCTAGGTAACGGCAGGCGTCTTAAAGGCGTCGGTGTACCGTTTCTGTCCATCTATTCCTGGTGTACAGGACGGTTTCATCAGCATATATTGCTCTCGACTCTGGGAGACTGCGGCAGATCCGATGAGTACAGGGAATACAATGTTGGTCCAAGAACGGATCCTTGGGGAACACCGGCACGTATGGAGCGGCTTGTTGATTGTGAATCGTCAACTTTGACCGCAAAGCTCCTGTCTTCGAGGTAGGACGAGAACAACTTGATGAATGGCAGGGGTACTCCGAAGTTGTGTAGCTTCCATAGGAGTCCCTTGTGCCAAACGCTGTCAAACGCTTTTGTGACATCCAGGAAGACCGCAGCGCAGAATTCCTGGTTGTTAAATGCCTGTGTGATGTACTGTGGAGTGTCCGCTGCTGAAGCCGAATTGCTCGGGCGGTAGCAGCTGACAGTCGTTCACGATGAGCATCAGTCGTTTTAGAAGGAAACGCTCGAAGAGCTTACTGATCTGCGGCAACAGGCTGATGGGTCCGTAGTTGGACGGTTGCTTCCTGTTTTTCCCTGGTTTGGGCAGGGCGACTATTGTTGCATGTTTCCACTGACGTGGGTATCGTTTGCTGCGGAGAATTTTGTTGAAGATGGCTGCTGTTCTTGGAAAGGCTTCTTGCGGTAGCTGTTTGAGCGCTCTGCTTGGCATATTGTTGTGTCCAGAGGCTTTGCTGTTGTTCATGCCTCGTACGTAGGGTTCGACTTCTTCTGCTGTGACTGGTGGTATGCCGTCTTCTTCCGGGTCGTCTTGCGAGAGAATGGTATGGACGTCCGTTTCGATGTTGGCGATCTACATCTACATCTACATTCATACTCCGCAAGCCACCCAACGGTGTGTGGCGGAGGGCACTTACGTGCCACTGTCATTACGTCCCTTTCCTGTTCCAGTCGCGTATGGTTCGCGGTAAGAACGACTGTCTGAAAGCCTCCGTGCGCGCTCTAATCTCTCTAATTTTACATTCGTGATCTCCTCGGGAGGTATAAGTAGGGGGAAGCAATATACTCGATACCTCATCCAGAAACGCACCCTCTCGAAACCTGGCGAGCAAGCTACACCGCGATGCACAGCGCCTCTCTTGCAGAGTCTGCCACTTGAGTTTCTTAAACATCTCCGTAACGCTATCACGGTTACCAAATAACCCTGTGACGAAACGCGCCGCTCTTCTTTGGATCTTCTCTATCTCCTCCGTCAACCCGATCTGGTACGGATCCCACACTGATGAGCAATACTCAAGTATAGGTCGAACGAGTGTTTTGTAAGCCACCTCCTTTGTTGCTGGACTACATTTTCTAAGCACTCTCCCAATAAATCTCAACCTTGTACCCGCCTTACCAACAATTAATTTTATATGATCATTCCACTTCAAATCGTTCCGCACGCATACTCCCAGATATTTTACAGAAGTAACTGCTACCAGTGTTTGTTCCGCTATCATATAATCATACAATAAAGGATCCTTCTTTCTATGTATTCGCAATACATTACATTTGTCTATGTTAAGGGACAGTTGCCACTCCCTGCACCAAGTGCCTATCCGCTGCAGATCTTCCTGCATTTCGCTACAATTTTCTAATGCTGCAACTTCTCTGTATACTACAGCATCATCCGCGAAAAGCCGCATGGAACTTCCGACACTATCTACTAGGTCATTTATATATATTGTGAAAAGCAATGGTCCCATAACACTCCCCTGTGGCACGCCAGAGGTTACCTTAACGTCTGTAGACGTCTCTCCATTGATAACAACATGCTGTGTTCTGTTTGCTAAAAACTCTTCAATCCAGCCACACAGCTGGTCTGATATTCCGTAGGCTCTTACTTTGTTTATCAGGCGACAGTGCGGAACTGTATCGAACGCCTTCCGGAAGTCAAGAAAAATAGCATCTACCTGGGAGCCTTTATCTAATATTTTCTGGGTCTCATGAACAAATAGCGCGAGTTGGGTCTCACACGATCGCTGTTTCCGGAATCCATGTTGATTCCTACATAGTAGATAGCAGCGATGTGCTGCTGGTCCACATCGTCGTTCATCGGTTGAAAATTTGCTTCAAAAACATCCGCCAAGGCGTTGGCCTTATTTTCTGGTGTGTGGATTATGTCTGTTGGAGTTTCCAGTGGAGAAATCCTCGTCCGACGTTTGGTAAAGAAGCGTACGGCGTTCCAAGAAAGCAGGCACAGACGGGTGTGACTGTTACCGAACTATCGCTTTAATAAGCCTTCGTTGCAAAGTAGCAACACGAATTATTTACAGAAGAAAGGAAAAACTGGTAGAATCCGACCTCGTGTAAGATCAGTATGGATCCCAGAGAAATGTAAGAACGCGAGAGGCAGTGCTGACCCTACGACTTACCTTAGAAGACTGTCCGTCCCCGGTAGCTGAATGGCGCCAGCACGGTAGCTCTGTGTGTTCGGTCAGAGGGTTAGATGCCCTCTGTAATAAAAAAACTGAGTTAATCGATCAACAACGAACTTAAACGGATGTCTTACGACGTCCTCCCCGAGCAGATGCAACGTACAAAAGTGAACAAAACGAGATTTAAAAAAAAATTTTGTGCGACAGAAGGTCAATCCTAAGTGCCCTGTTTCGAATTTCTACTGGGTCGGAGATTTTCTCCGCTCAGGGGTTGGGTGTTGTGTTGTCCTAATCATAATCATTTCATCCCTATCGACGCCCAAGTTGCCAAAGTGGCGTCAAATCGAAAGACTTGCACCCGGCGAACGGTCTACTCGAGGGGAGGCCCCGGTCACAAGACATTTACATTTTACCTTAGAAGACTGATTAAGGAAAGGCAAATGTACTTTTATAGGTTCTGTTCATTTGAAGAAACCTTTGATAGTGTGAACCCTAATACTCTCTATGAAATTCTGAAGGTTGTGAAGGATTATATACAACTTGTACAGAAAGCAGACGGCAGTTATAGGAGTCGAGCTACATGAAAGGGAAGCAGTGGTTGATAAGAAAGTGAGACACAGCTGTAGCCAACCCCATGTTATTCAATCTGTACTGCGAACAATAAGTATTAGAAATCAACTAAATATTTGCAGAAAGAATTAAAGATCAGGGAGAAGAAATAAAAACTTCGAGTCTTCCCAATGACACTGTAATTCTGTCAGAGACAGCAGATTACTTGGAAGAGCAATTGAACCGAATGAACAGTCTCTGAAAGGAGGATATAAGATGAACATTAATAAAAGCAAAACAAGAGTACTAGAATGTACAAATGTACGTAGTAGAATTAAATCAGACAACACTGAGCGAATTAGATTAGCAACCGATGAGTTTTGCTATTTCGGTAGTAAAATAATTGATGATGGCTGAAAGAGAGAGGATATAAAATGTAGGCTGACAGTGGCAAGAACAGCGTGTCTGAAGAAGAGAAATTTATTAATATCGAATGTAGATTTAATTGTTAGGAAGTCTTTCCTAAAGGAATTCGTCTGGAGTGTAGCCTCCTGTGGGGGTGAAACGTGGACGATATACAGTCCAGAAGAGAACAGAGTAGAAGCTTTGAAATGTGGTGCTACAAAAGAGTGTTGAAGAATAGGAGAGCATGTAACCAATGAGGTGGTACTGAATGGAACAGGGGAGAAAAGAAATTTGTGGCACAGCTTGACTAAAAGAGGGCATTGGTTGATACCACACATTGTGAGACATCAAGGGATTTACCAGTTTAGTATTAGAGGAAGAGTGTAGGGGTAAAAATTGTAGATGGAGACCAAGAGAGCAGTTCTTTAAAGGATGCAGGTTGCAGTAGCTATACGGAAGTAAGAAGTCTGCACAGGAAACAGTAGCGTGGAGAGCTGTATCAAATTAGTCTTCGGACTGAAGACAACAACATCAATAATTACCAATCAACCTTTGCTGGCGCTCTTTTTTGCTTCAGTAGGCTATTTACATTGGAGATAATTTGCATCGCGTGCAGGGAGACACAGTACCTCACTGCTGAAAGCACGTAACAGTCGTGTTCAGGGCGAAAGGGCGCTGCTCAAGCGATCATTGAGAATTTCTGGTGGAAATCTTTCTGTGGGCTAAGGAAAGTTTAGAAGTTTTTTAATTATTGGCAAAGATATGTAAGGGTTTTATTAGTTGTTGAGTGCCAGTTATCTGTTTTCCTTCTGGAGACAGAGACTTTAGGGCTGGCGCACATTTATTTTAAAGTTTTTGGAAAAAGTTTTGTTTCTTTTTGATGTCTTCTGAAAGTTCACGTAGTTACTGTTCTCATATTGCATTTGTCTTTGTATAATTAATTTTGAAGCATCTTCTCTAGCTGCCGGAAATATGTCTTGCACATTTGCTGTGTACTACTGTTCCATTTTGGGACGTCTTCTTTCGAGGTTTTACTGCTTGTTCACAATCATCTTCCGTCTTCGTAAAAGGATTTGGTTTGGGTAGTTTTGAAAAGATTGCGTTTCAGTTGTTCGCAGTTTCATGTTTTGTCGAGTTCGTTTGCTAATAGCAAATTAGGAATTATTTACATCCCTTTGCTGAATTTTCTGGACTTTAAAATCAGTTTCACTCGGGTGAAATAGTGACCTTTGTCAATTTTGCGTACTTGAACACTTAAAATCTCCTTTATGTTGTAGAAACAAGACTGCAATATGTCAATTCGAAATTATTATGGAATGATTGCCTTGTTTACGATTTTGAGGTATTTTTTTAAATGACACAGTTAATTTCTTTGATTATGCGGTATAATACGACAACGTCGTTAAGACATTTTATTTCATGAGATAGGCTTAGTGGATGAAATAATTTGATCTGAAAGCTTATCTAACATTCAGTGTGCTACAGATATGTTGTGAAAATGAGTTCTTCAATATATTTTCGCACGAAATGCAAGATCTTTGCCACTGAAAACACTCGTAAATAGTCTCTGAAATATTTTAGACGAAACTACGCATTCCTTCTCCGTGGCAGTGCGTTTTGACGTATTACACGCCCCATCGATCGTAACTTCGCCCGTGCATCGTAGCAAAGTTGCAAAATTTACGGCGACACGCAGACAGATGTAATCCTAAATCACGTGCTGGAAGGAGTTATAGGACGAGGAACACTCCCTCATGGCTGCCCGTGCCACGTGTGGAATCCTGCTGATGCTCACCTCCAAGGGCGGCCGGAACCAACTTCCTCCACCACTCTTGTGCACGTGTTCGTCCGTACCCACAGAGCGAGCGCATGCCCTACAGTCGAATGGATGTATTTTAGAGGGACGTAAATAGCTCCGAAGGTCGTAGAATTTTCTAGCATGTTGTATCACAGGGAAAGCCAAAGGATTTAAGTTCTCGTATGTAGAAACCATTTCCCTAATGACTAGATGCGTTTACATCTACATTAACACGAAACCATCCCGAAAAACGTGGCAGAGGATGCTTTCCACGGTATCAAACATGTTTCATTTCTGTTAAATTTGCGTATGGAGCGTGGAAGAATGACTGCTTAAATACGTATGTACATTTCCTAACTAGTCTACAGGACCGATATGTACGTATGGCGCTATAATTTACGACAATATCTATGACTTAAAACGGGATTTCTAAACATAAGTAGACTTTCACAACTTTCTTTCTTGAAGCGTCTGACAACTTAGATTCTTCAGCATTTCAGTACGCTCTACTGCTGGTCAAACAATTACGTAACCATTCATGATAATGTTCTTTGTATATGTTCAACATTGCTGTTAATACTATTTGGTATGAGACCCAAAAACTTGAGCAATATTCTGGAATCGGCTGCTGAGTGTTTGTAAGCGATCTGCTTTGTAGTCTAAATAGCATTTTCATAACTTTCTTCCACTGAAAAGAAATCTGCCACCTGTTATACCTACAACTGAGCCTATATGATAAATCCATTTCATATCCACATATATTTCTAAACCTAGGTATTTCTAAGAGTTGAGCGATTCCAGCTGTGACTCACTGATATCGCCTCCACATGATATTTCTCTTTCGTTCTGTGAAGTGGGCGTTTTTACATTTCTAAACATTTGTAACAAGGTGGCGAACTTCCCACCAGTTTGGATTCCTCTCATGAGTTGAGTGGATGCTAGGGCAGCTTTTTCGAATAATACCTCATTGTAGAGAAATGCATCATCTTAAGTTACTGTTAATATTGTCAGCAAGTCGTAAGCATATAACATCAACGGCAAGGGACTAAACAGACGTACATGACGCGCAGTTGAATTTACATCTGTTGACTCTCCATCGAAGGGAACGAGAAATCTCCAGTCCACCACAAATTTAAAAAAAATGGTTCAAATGGCTCTGAGCACTATGGGACTTAACTGCTGAGGTCATCAGTCCCCTAGAACTTAGAACTACTTAAACCTAACTAACCTAAGGACATCACACACATCCATACCCGAGGCAGGATTCGAACCTGCGACCGTAGCGGTCGCGCGGTTCCAAACTGTAGCGCCTAGAACCGCTCGGCCACTCCGGTCGGCCGCACAAATTTCATTCGATAGTCCTTATGACGCACTTTAGTCAATAATACACACATAAAAAAGAGTTTTGCATTACCTCGGTTCCGAGAGTTCCGGAACCTGTACAGAAAATTGGAATAGAGATCAACATAAACCATCATTTGTGCCCCTTTTGTTGCTCATGCAAACCACACATTGCATGTTGTTCCACCATATAGCGAGCGAGACCTTCAGAGGTGGTGGTCCAGATTACTGTACACACCGGTACTTCCAATACCCAGTAAGACATCCTCTTGCATTGATCATGCCTGTATTCGTCGTGGCATACTATCCACTAATTCATCAAGGCACTGTTGGTCCAGATTGTCCCACGCCTCAATGGCGATACGGCGTACCTCCCTCAGAGTGGTTGGTGGGTCACGTCGTCCATAAACAGCCCTTTTCAACCAATCCCTAGCATTTAAGATAGGGCTCATGTCTGGAGAACATGCTGGCCACTCTTCAAATGGCTCTAAGCGCTATGGGACTTAACATCTGAGGTCATCAGTCCCCAAGACTTAAAACTACGTAAACCTAACTAAGGACATCACACACATACATGTCGTTGACAGGATTCGAACCTGCGACCGTAGCAGCAGCGCTGTTCCGGACTGAAGCACCTAGAATCGCTCAGCCACAGCGGCTGGCCTGGACACTCTAGTCGAGCGATGTCGTTATGCTGAAGGAACTCATTGATGTGCAAGAGGGCGGGAACTGTCGTCCACGAAGGCGAATGCCTCGCCAATATGCTGCCGATATGGTTGCACTATCGGTCGGAGGATGGCATTCACGTATCGTACAGCCGTTACGGCGCCTTCCGTGACCATCAGCGGCGTACGTCGGCCCCACATAAAGCCACCCCAAAACAGCAGGGAACCTCCACCTTGCTGCACTCGCTGGACAGTGTGTCTAAGGCACTCAGCCTGACCGGGTTGCCTCCAAAACACAACGATTGTCTGGCTGAAGGCATATGCGACACTCGTCGCTGAAAACGTGATGACAACCCTGAGCGGTCCATTCGGCATGTTGTTGGGCCCATCTGTACAGCGTTGCAGGGTGTCGTGGTTTGAAAGGTAGACCTCGCCATGGACGTCGGGAATAAAGTTGCGCATCATGCAGCCTATTGGGCACAGTTTGTGTCGTAACACGATGTCCTGTGGCTGCACGAAAATCATTATTCAACATGGTGCATTGCTGTCAGGGTTCCTCGCAGCCAAAACCCGTAGGTAGCGGTCATCCACTGCAGCAGTAACCCTTGGGCATGTCATCGACTGTTCCTGTCTCTCTGTATCTCCTTCATGTCCGAACAACATCCCTTCCTGGCACAAAGTAAAAATGCGGACGCGATCGAACTGCGGTGTTGACCGTCTAGGCATGGTTGAACTACAGATAACACTAGCTTTGTATCTCCTTCCTGGAACCGATCGGCTGTCGGACCCCCTTGTCTAATAGGCGCTGCCCATGCATTGTTGTTATCATCTTTGGGCGGATTTAGTGACATCCCTGAACAGTGAAAGGGACTGTGAATGATACAATATCTACAGTAAACGTCTATCTTCAGGAGCTCTGGGAACTGGGGCGATGCAAAACTTCTTTTGATCTGTGGAATTGTTGTGGCATTAAATATTTATTTATTCTATATGTTTTACTTTCATTTCCACTTGATCACCACCGAGGACTATATGTTTTTCGAACATACATTATTGCCTTCCAACCAGTTAATTTATTCGTCTGCTACAATAATTTGGAGTCAGGTACTGGTAAGTGAAATATATGAATTTGGAGTCTGGATAGTAAGATTCAATGAACGATATGTGACAATAGAAGATGACAACAGATACTGTTTACCACACAACAGCGTTCTTTTCCGTCTGTCTGAACTGTTACGATATAGTTTATGCAACGTCTCGCAATAAAAACGTCACCTGATTCCATACCTACATCTGCATCTACATGGTTACTCCGCAAGTCACCGTATGGAGTATGGCGGAAGTTATGGCTCTGAGCACTATGGGACTCAACATCTATGGTCATCAGTCCCCTAGAACTTAGAACTACTTAAACCTAACTAACCTAAGGACATGACACGACACCCAGTCATCACGAGGCAGAGAAAATCCCTGACCCCGCCGGGAATCGAACCCGGGAACCCGGGTGTGGGAAGCGAGAACGCTACCGCACGACCACGAGCTGCGGACTATGGCGGACGTTACCTTGTATTACCACTAGCCATTTCCTTTCCTGTTTCACACGTCAATAGAAATGGGGAAGACTACTGTCTGTACGTCTAATTTCAGTTCCCTTATCTTCGCGGTCTTAAGTGAATGTACATTGGTGGCTGCGGATACGATCTGCGGTCAGCTTGAAATGTCGATTCTTTTTTCTCAGCAGTGTTTCGCGAAATCTTCATTTTCTTAAGGGAAACGTATATTGGCCGCAGTGGAAATGATCTGCTGTCAGCTTCCAATGTCGGTTCCTTTTGCTCACTAGTGTTTCGTGAAAAGAAAACGCCTACTTCCGTCCGAGGATTTCCATTTGATTTCACGAAGCCTGTCGCTGGAACATACCGGTAACAAATCTAGCACCCAGCCTCTGAGTGGCTGCGAAGTCTTTCTTTAATCCGCTGTAGTAGAGATCCCAAACACTTGGAAGTACGCAAGAATGGGGCAACTAATGTTGTACAAGCCATGTCCTTAACGAATGAACCACGTTTTACCCAAATTCTCGCAATAAACCGAAGTCGACAATTCGCCTTCCCTACTATCCTTCCTACGTGCTCGTTCTTTCTCCTATCGCTTTTCAAAGTTACTCTTAGATATTTCACAGATTTAATCAATGTAAGTATATATATAAAAAAGTGAAGATTAGGTTTAAGGTCCCAGTCGACTTCGAGGTCATTAGAAACGGAGCACAAGCACGGACTGTGTCAAGGACGGGGAATAAAATCGGCCGCGGCCTCTCAAAGTAACCATCCCGGCATTAGCCTGGAGCGATTCAGGGAAATTACGGAACACACAAATCTAGATGCCCGGACGCAGGTTTAAACCGTCGTCCTCCCGAATACGAATCCATAGTTGACTGTATCAAGCAGCATACTATTAATTTTGTATTTAGACACTGTGTTGTTGTTGTTGTGGTCTTCAATACCGTGACTGGTTTGACGCAGCTCTCCATGGTATTCTATCATGTACCAGCTTCTTCATCCCCAAGTAAGTACTGCAACCTACATCCTTCTGAATCTGTTTAGTGTATTCATCTCTTGGTCTCCCTCTACGACTTTTACCCTCCACACTTTAATCCAATACTAAACTGGTGACCCCTTGATGCCTCAGAACGTGTCCTACCAACCGATCCCTTCTTCTAGTAAAGTTGTGCCATAAATTCCTCTTCTCCCAATTCTATTCAGTACCTCCTCATTAGTGACCTACCCATCTAATCTTCAGCATTCTACTGTAGCACCACATTTCGAAAGGTTCTTCTTGTCTAAACCATTTATCGTCAATGTTTCACTTCCATACATGGCTACACTCCATACAAATACTTTCAGAAACGACTTCCTGACACGTAAATCTATACTCGATGTTAACAAATTTATCTTCTTCAGAAACACTTACCTTGTCGTTGCCATTCTACATTCTATATCCTGCCTACTTCGACAGCAATCAGTTATTTTTCCCCTGAAATAGCAAAACTCATCAACTACTTTTGTTTCTCATTTCCTAATGTAATTTCCTCAGCACCACCTGATTTAATATAACAACATTCCATTAACTTCGTTCTTCTTTTATTTATTTATTGTTACCTGTTGTTTTAAAACAGGTCGTACATAGTAAATGAAAAGCACCAGTTTGCTTTTATTCTACAATATTACTTTTATTGTTAACCGGTTTTCGGCTTACAAGGCCATCTTCAGACTTCAGTGGCTGAAGATGGCCTTGTAAGCCGAAAACCGGTTAACAATAAAAGTAATATTGTAGAATAACAGCAAACTGTTGATTTTCATTTATTATAGTGTTGTTCTGCCAAGAACCGACGGAAGATTCTGTTAAAAGGTCGTACATCTTACAATTTTAGTTTTTCGTCTCTTTGCAGTTTTCCTTTCTTTTGTTTTATCTACAACATTTACGTAGAATGATACTTTTCAAAATAACAATAATTTAAGATTGAAATTAAAATAAATTTTGTTGTTTTTAAAAAATGATATAATAAGATGGTAGGATAGAGGAGAGATTTGTTAGTTGTTGTTGTTGTTGTGGTCTTCAGTCCAGAGACTGGTTTGATGCAGCTCTCCATGCTACTCTATCCTGTGCAAGCTTCTTCATCTCCCAGTACCTACTGCAAACTACATCCTTCTGAATCTGCTTAGTTTATTCATCTCTTGGTCTCCCTCTACGATTTTTACCCTCCACACTGCCCTCCAATGCTAAATTTGTGATCCCTTGATGCCTAAAAACATGTCCTACCAACCGATCCCTTCTTCTAGCCAAGTTGTGCCACAAACTTCTCTTCTCCCCAATCCTATTCAATACCTCCTCATTAGTTACGTGATCTACCCACCTTATCGTCAGCATTCTTCTGTAGCACCACATTTCGAAAGCTTCTATTCTCTTCTTGTCCAAAGTAGTTATCGTCCATGTTTCACTTCCATACATGGCTACACTCCATACAAATACTTTCAGATACGACTTCCTGACACTTAAATCTATACTCGATGTTAACAAATTGCTCTTCTTGAGAAACGCTTTCCTTGCCATTCCCAGTCTACATTTTATATCCTCTCCGACCATCATCAGTTATTTTAATCCCTAAATAGCAAAACTCCTTTACTACTTTAAGTGTCTCATTTCCTAATCTAATTCCCTCAGCATCACCCGACTTAATTTGACTACATTCCATTATCCTCGTATTGCTTTTGTTGATGTTCATCTTATATCCTCCTTTCAAGACACTGTCCATTCCGTTCAACTGCTCTTCCAAGTCCTTTGCTGTCTCTGACAGAATTACAATGTCATCGGCGAACCTCAAAGTTTTTACTTCTTCTCCATGAATTTTAATCCCTACTCCGAATTTTTCTTTTGTTTCCTTTACTGCTTGCTCAATATACAGATTGAATAACATCGGGGAGAGGCTACAACCCTGTCTTATTCCCTTCCTAACCACTGCTTCCCTTTCATGCCCCTTGACTCTTATAACTGTCATCTGGTTTCTGTACAAATTGTAAATAGCCTTTCGCTCCCTGTATTTTACCCCTGCCACCTTCAGAATTTGAAAGAGAGTATTCCAGTTAACATTGTCAAAAGCTTTCTCTAAGTCTACAAATGCAAGAAACGTAGGTTTGCCTTTTCTTAATCTTTCTTCTAAGATAAGACGTAAGGTTAGTATTGTCTCACGTGTTCCAACATTTCTACGGAATCCAAACTGATCTTCCCCGAGGTGCGCTTCTACCAGTTTTTCCATTCGTCTGTAAAGAATTCGCGTTAGTATTTTGCAGCTGTGACTTATTAAACTGATAGTTCGGTAATTTTCACATCTGTCAACACCTGCTTTCTTTGGGATTGGAATTATTATATTCCTTTTGAAGTCTGAGGGTATTTCGCCTGTCTCATACATCGTGCTCACCAGATGGTAGAGTTTTGTCATGACTGGCTCTCCCAAGGCCGTCAGTAGTTCTAATGCAATGTTGTCTACTCCCGGGGCCTTGTTTCGACTCAGGTCTTTCAGTGCTATGTCAAACTCTTCACGCAGTATCTTATCTCCCATTTCGTCTTCATCTACATCCTCTTCCATTTCCATAATATTGTCCTCAAGTACATCGCCCTTGTATAAACCCTCTACATACTCCTTCCACCTTTCTGCCTTCCCTTCTTTGCTTAGAACTGGGTTGCCATCTGAGCTCTTGATATTCATAAAAGTGGTTCTTTTCTCTCCAAAGGTCTCTTTAATTTTCCTGTAGGCAGTATCTATCTTACCCCAGTGAGATACGCCTCTACATCCTTACATTTGTCCTCTAGCCATCCCTGCTTAGTCATTTTGCACTTCCTGTCGATATCATTTTTGAGACGTTTGTATTCCTTTCTGCCTACTTCATTTACTGCATTTTTATATTTTCTCCTTTCATCAATTAAATTCAATATTTCTTCTGTTACCCAAGGATTTCTACTAGCCCTCGTCTTTTTACCTACTTGATCGTCTGCTGCCTTCACTACTTCATCCCTCAGAGCTACCCATTCTTCTTCTACTGTATTTCTTTCCCCCATTCCTGTCAATTGTTCCCTTATGTTCTCCCTGAAACTCTCTACAACCTCTGGTTCTTTCAGTTTATCCAGGTCCCATCTCCTTAAATTCCCACCTTTTTGCGGTTTCTTCAGTTTCAATCTGCAGTTCATAACCAATAGATTGTGGTCAGAATCCACATCTGCCCCAGGAAATGTCTTACAATTTAAAACCTGGTTCCTAAATCTCTGGCTTGCCATTATATAATCTATCTGATACCTTTTAGTATCTCCAGGATTCTTCCAGGTATACAACCTTCTTTTATGATTCTTGAACCAAGTGTTAGCTATGATTAAGTTATGCTCTGTGCAAAATTCTACAAGGCGGCTTCCTCTTTCATTCCTTCCCCCCAATCCATATTCACCTACTATGTTTCCTTCTCTCCCTTTTCCTACTGACGAATTCCAGTCACCCATGACTATTAAATTTTCGTCTCCCCTCACTACCTGAATAATTTCTTTTATCTCGTCATACATTTCATCTATTTCTTCATCATCTGCAGAGCTAGTTGGCATATAAACTTCTACTACTGTAGTAGGCATGGGCTTTGTGTCTATCTTGGCCACAATAATGCGTTCACTATGCTGTTTGTAGTAGCTAACCTGCACTCCTATTTTTTTATTCATTATTAAACCTACTCCTGCATTACCCCTATTTGATTTTGTATTTATAACCCTGTAATCACCTGACCAAAAGTCTTGTTCCTCCTGCCACCGAACTTCATTAATTCCCACTATATCTAACTTTAACCTATCCATTTCCCTTTTTAAATTTTCTAACCTACCTGCCCGATTAAGGGATCTGACATTCCACGCTCCGATCCGTAGAACACCAGTTTTCTTTCTCCTGATAACGACAACCTCCTGAGTAGTCCCCGCCCGGAGATCCGAATGGGGGACTATTTTACCTCCGGAATATTTTACCCAAGAGGACGCCATCATCATTTAATCATACAGTAAAGCTGCATGTCCTCGGGAAAAATTACGGCTGTAGTTTCCCCTCGCTTTCAGCCGTTCGCAGTACCAGCACAGCAAGGCCGTTTTGGTTAATGTTACAAGGCCAGATCAATCATCCAGACTGTTGCCCCTGCAACTACTGAAAAGGCTGCTGCCCCTCTTCAGGAACCACATGTTTGTCTGGCCTCTCAACAGATACCCCTCCGTTGTGGTTGCACCTACGGTACGGCCATCTGTATCGCTGAGGCACGCAAGCCTCCCCACCAGCGGCAAGGTCCATGGTTCATCACCGAATTTGACTGACGGTGAATACCTTGCAATGGTTTCTTCGAGCCGTTGACCGCCAGTTACACGCATACACACACACACACACACACACACACACACACACACACACACACACACACACACACGCGCACGTACGCACTCCCGTGCACTCATACTCACACACACACACACACACACACACACACATACACACACACACACACACACATACACACACAAAAATGTTTCTTAATAGAGAAATAACATTCCTTATCCTATTTATTACTAATCCTATGTATTAACTTTAGGTGCCCATCCATGTACAACATTTGGTGATTTCTTGGCTAGATCGCCAGCACCTTATGCTCTTTACTGTCACATCTCGTCTTCCTCCTCCTGTTCCTTCTCATTGTCACTATTTTCGCTGTCACTGTGGGTGTTGCTGTCTACCCTCTGGAGATTGTTGTTACGTTGCACATAGGCATGTCTGTTATGTCGTGTCCGCAGGTACTCTTCATGTGTTGCTTTTGAAATACTGTTTGTTAGTACATTTAATTGTGCCCATTGTTTTTCGTCTCTTGTTGTTGTGTATACAGGGAGGTCCATTGATCGTGACCGGGCAAATATCTCACGAAATAAGCGTCAAACGAAAAAACTAAAAAGAACGAAACTCTTCTAGCTTGAAGGGGAAACAAGATGGCCCGCTAGATGGCGCTGTCATAGGTCAAACGGATATCAACTGCGTTTTTTTTTAAATAGGAACCCCCATTTTTACTACATATTCGTGTAGTACGTAAAGAAATATGAATATTTCAGTTGTACCACTTTTTTCGCTTTGTGATAGATGGCGCCGTAATAGTCACAAACATATGGCTCACAATTTTAGAAGAATAGTTGGCAAAAGGTAGGTTTTTTAAATTAAATACAGAAAGTAGGTACGTTCGAACATTTTATTTCGGTTGTTCTAATGTGATACAACTACCTTTCTGAACTTATCATTTCTGAGAACGCCTGCTGTTACAGCGTGATTACCTGTAAATACCACATTAACGCAAAAAATGCTCAAAATGATGTTCGTCAACCTCAATGCATTTGGCAATACGTGTAACGACATTCCTCTCAACAGCGCGTAACTCGCCTTCCGTAACGTCCGCAAATGCGTTGACAGTTCGCTGACGCATGTTGTCAAGCGTTGTAGGTGGATCGCGATAGCAATATCCTTCAACTTTCCCCACAGAAAGATATCCGGGGACGTTCAGATCCGGTGAACGTGCGGGCCGTATTATGGTGCTTCGACGACCAATCCTGCTGTCATGAAATATGCTATTCTATACCGCTTCAACTGCACGCGAGCTATGTGCCGGACATCCATCATGTTGGAAGTACATCGCCACTCTGTCATGCAGTGAAACATCTTGAAGTAACATCGGTAGAACATTACGTAGGAAATCAGCATACATTGCACATTTAGATTGCCCCATCACACATTAACCCGCCTAGGTCGCTGATGTTCCACTTGTCGCAACCATCGTGGATTTTCCGTTGCCCAACAGTGCATATTATGACGGTTTACGTTACCGCTGTTGGTGAATGACGCTTCATCGCCAAATAGAACGCGTGCAAAAAATCTGTCATCGTCCCGTAATTTCTCTTGCGCCCAGTGGCAGAACTGTACATGACGTTTAAAGTCGTCGCCATGCAATTCCTGGTGCATAGAAATATGGTACGGGTGCAATCGATGTTTTCGTAGCATTCTCAACACCGACGTTTTTGAGATTCCCGATTCTCGCGCATATTGTCTGCTACTGATGTGCGGATTAGCCGCCTACTTGGGCATCATCATTTGTTGCAGATCGTGGTTGCCGTTTCACATGTTGCTGAACACTTCCTGTTTCCATAAACAACGTAACTATCCGGCTAACGGTCCGGACACTTGGATGATGTCGTCCACGATACCGAGCAGCATACATAGCACACGCCCGTTGGGCATTTTGATCACAATAGCCATACATCAACACGATATCGACCTTTTTCCGCAAATGGTAAACGGTCCATTTTAACATGGGTAATGTATCACGAAGCAAATACCGTCCGCACTGGCGGAATGTTACATGATACCACGTCCTTATACGTTTGTGACTATTACAGCGTCATATATCACAAAGCGAAGAAAGTGGTCCAACTAAAACATTGATATTTCTTTACGTACTAGACGAATATTTAATAGAAAATGGGGGTTCCTATTTTTAAAAAAAACACAGTTGATATGACCTATGGCAGCGCCATCTAGCGGGCCAACCATAGCGGCATCTGGTTTTCCCATTCAAGCTAGACGAGTTTCGTTCTTTGTAGTTTTTTCGTTTGATGCTTATTTCGTGCGATATTTGGCCCAGTCACTATCAATGGACCACTCTGTATATATCAATGGACCACCCTGTGTATCTATGTCTATATCTGTGAAGTCTAAGTGCAGAGTATGTGCTGTGTACATAGTTCCGCATAGTCAGCGCGTACACAACTTCCCACTAGAGCGCGCCCGCTAAGCACAACAGCGCAGGCGCAGCGCTCGTCTGTCTCCGCACTACGAGATGGCGCTACCATAGAGACGGACCTAATACTGCTTCCGCCGATCCGCGTATTAATATGTAACGCAGCCAATGAGATTGCTGCTAACGTAGAACCTTTTCTCCTCGCGGATCACACTCGCGCAGTGATACATGAACGCGCGAGGTATTATAGCGAGTTTACAGACCTCCAATTAGTCAGTCTGCATTTGTACGCACCAGTCTGTACTAGTCTGCATTTGTCTGTATCAGTCTGTACCAGTCTTCATTAGTCTGTACCAGTCTGTACGAGTTCTACATTTGTCTGTACCAGTCTATAGTGAAGTTAGTCTGCGCGTAATAAGATTACCACATTCCTGTACATAGCCATTTAGATAAATGTATAGACGCAGAGATATATGTGAGAATAAGATTAATGCATCAATACCAAAGGAACTTCAGATTGTCAATTGTAAATAGCATCCAGGACCAAGTTAAGTAATTTTTATTCTTGTTATTATTTTAATGAATGTGTGTGAAAATTAATCAAGTTCTGTTTGAAGTCGGTCACCGTCAATCTGCTACTCTAAGCGTGCAAGTGGCATTTCTATCGTCTGACCTAACGGCAGTAGATAAACACACCACGATAAGACCACGAGACATATTCCTGACACTCGCCTACTTCGTTAGAGCGACAAGTCAAATAATCTGATGGTGTGTGTACTGAAGGTCTTACAGTACGCACACCACAGTATGTCTACTGTTCGCGCATTACCTGCGTTCTGCTTTGTGTGATGTTCATCCTCCTTTCAACACTACAGGATTATTATTGCAACTCATCTGCATTAATTTACATTTTCCAACATTTAGAGCAAGCTGCCATTCATCGCACCAACTAGAAATTATGTCTAAGCCATCTTGTATCCTCCTGCAGTTACTGAACAACGACACCTTCCCGTAAAACAACAGCCCGCGTGTGTGCGGGCATGTTTGTGTGTGTGTGTGTTTCTAATGAGAAATCTACTTGGACATCCTGGAATAATTTACTATGGGCTAGAAGGGATGATAGATGGGAGAAGACAGGAAGATCAGAAAGAGATTTGGTGGATGTCGGTTTAGAAAGATTGCACGAAGATGAGAAGTTTAGGACAAGAGAGGAAAAGAGGACTGCTTCAGAACGGTCGAAAGACTGATGACTTAAAACGAAAAGGGATGGATAATAACATATAAGCGGTGAGGAGCTGAAACGGGATGAAGTCGGCGGTAAGCCGGCGCCAGGCAGGAGTTAAAGAGGTTCCGCCTCCCCCGACGCGACGCGGCGTCAGCTCCCCGTGCTGGCGGAGGCGGCGGAGGCGGGCCTCTCCCACGGGGGCGGCACGTCCCACGTCCGCTGCGAGGCGGCCGGGAGCGGCAGAGACGCCGCGCCGGCCTAAGAGGCTTGGAGCGTCATCGCTGTCATGGCGGCGCGCCGCGGCCCGCGCTAACGAGAGCCGAGGCGGCGCCGGGGGCCGTAGTTGGCGGCACGTCGGCGCTCTTTAAGGCGGCGCCGGGGGTGGGGGCGGTGGCAGCGGTGGGGGCGGCGGCTGCCTGGGGCGGCAGAGCTGCCGCCGCTGCGGCTTAGGCGTCGCATCGCCTGGGGCCTGGCCCTCTCCCTCCCACGACACTCGCAGCGGGGCAGAGCGTGCAGCGATGTGACGGCGACACGTCGGTGTGGGGCAGCACGCACTTCACTTCGCTGGCTTACGTTCCACCACTGTGGCTCCGAGGTCTAGCCTTAGTGAGGAAATACTGGCCAAGTGCGAGTAGCGCTCGCGCTAGGAGTTTTCCTTACAGAAGTTCGAGTATATTGACTTTTCTGGAGACTAGAAATCTACTCTGTAGGAATCACCATGGGTTTCGAAAAAGACGATTGTGTGAAACCCAGCTCGCGATATTCGTCCAAGAGACTGAGAGGGCAATAGACACGGGTTTCCAGGTCGATGCCTTGTTTCTTGACCTCCGCAACGCGTTCGATACAGTTCCCCACAGTCGTTTAATGAACAAAGTAAGAGCATATGTACTATCAGACCAATTGTGTGACTGGATTGAAGAGTTCTTAGATAACATAATGCAGCATGACATTGTCAATGGAGGGAAGTCTTCAGAAGTAAGAGTGATTTCAGGTGTGTCGCAGGGGAGTGTCGTAGGACCGTTGCTATTCACAATATGACATCGGAAGTTCAAATGGCTCTGAGCACTATGGGACTTAACTTCTATGGTCATGAGTCCCCTAGAACTTAGAACTACTTAAACCTAACTAACCTAAGGACATCACACGCATCCATGCCCGATACAGGACTCGAACCTGCGATCGTAGGAGTCGCGCGGTTCCGGACTGAGCGCCTAGAACCGCTCGGCCACAACGGCCGGCTATCGGAAGTTCACTGAGGCTTTTTGCGGATGATGCTGTGGTATATCGAGAGGTTGTAACAATGGAAAATGGTACTGAAATGCAGGAGGACCTGCAGCGAATTGACGCATGGTGCAGGGAATGGCGATTGAATCTCAATGTAGACAAGTGTAATGTGCTGCGAATACAAAGAAAGAAAGATCGATTATCATTCAGCTACAATATAGCATAAATTATCTGGGAGTACGCATTAGGAGTGATTTAAAATGGAATTATCATATAAAGTTGATCGCCGGTAAAGCAGATGCCAGACTGAGATTCACTGGAAGAATCCTAAGGAAAAGCAATCCCAAAACAAAGCAAGTAGGTTACAGTACGCTTGTTCGCCCACTGCTTGCATACCGCTCAGCCGTGTGGGATCCGTAGCAGATAGGGTTGATAGAAGAGATAGAGAAGATCCAACGGAGAGCAGCGCGCTTCGTTACAGGATCATTTAATAATCGCGAAAGCGTTACGGAGATGATAGATAAACTCCAGTGGAAGACTCTGCAGGAGAGACGCTCATTAGCTCGGTACGGGCTTTTGTTGAAGTTTAGAGAACATACCTTCACCGAGGAGTCAAGTAGTATATTGCTCCCTCCTACGTATATCTCGCGAAGAGACCATGAGGATAAAATCAGAGAGATTAGAGCCCACACAGAGGCATACCGACAATCCTTCTTTCCACGAACTATACGAGACTGGAATACAAGGGAGAACCGATAGAGGTACTCAAGGTACCCTCCGCCACACACCGTCAGGTGGCTTACGCAGTATGGATGTAAATGTAGATGTAGAAAGTGCGAGGGTCACTCCAAAAGAAATGCACACTATTTTTGTAAAAATACAGTTTTCATTCTGCATGTGTGAAAGTTTTACAGTGTGTACCAGGTGTACCGATATGAAATGAGCGTTTTTTTCTTTTTGTGAAAATGAAACACCAATTTTGAATTGAAAAGTAAAAACATTTTATTCAAAGTACTGACCATTGCTTTCTATACATTTTGACCACCTTTCTGGCAATTTGTGGACACCATGCCAAAAGAAATGTTCGTCTTTTGAAGCAAACCATCAGACACCAAATTTTCGACTTCTTCGTAGGAATCGAAGTGTTCCTAAGCCAATGCGTGTCCCATTGATGAAAGCAAATGGTAGTCGGAAGGGCCAAGTCTGGTTAATACGGCGGGTGGGGTAGCAGCTCCCAGCCAAGTGTTCTGATTGTATCCTGAACCAGTTTTGCTTTGTGCAGGAGCACTGTCGTGAAAAAAATTACTTTACCATGTCTTGTGGCCCATTCTGGTCTTTTTTCGATCAATGCATAGTTCAGATTAATCATTTATTGTCTGTAGCGATTAGTATTCACAGTTTCACTGGGTTTTAGAAGCTCATGATACACCAAACCTTTCTCATCCCACCAAACACAGAGCATTGTCTTCTTTCCGAATCGATCTGGTTTTGCAGTCAGTGTTGATTGTTGTCCCGGATTAACCCATGATTTTTCCCGTTTAGGATTCTTAAAATAAATCCTTTTTTCATCGCCAGTAACAATTCGATGCAAAGTAGATTTTCTTTCATGTTTTTGAAGCAAAATTTGACAAATGGTTTTTCGGTTTTCCATCTGTCTTTCATTCAATTCATGTGGCACCCATTTTCCACGCTTATGGATCTTTCCCATTGCTTTAAAATGGTCAGAAATTGTTTGATGTGCAACATTTAGCATTTCTGCCATTTGCTTCTCACTCAAAGTATCATCTTCTTCCAATATTGCTTGTAATTCGACGTCTTCGAACTTTTTTTGGTGGTCTTCCACGTTCTTCATTTCTTACATCAAAATCATTATTTCTGAACTGTTGAAACCATATTTTGCATGTTGCTTCTGATAGAGCATGATCACCATATGCCTCGACAAGCCTTCGATGCGACTCTGCAGCACTTTTTTTCAAATGAAGAAAAAAAATTAATGCTTTCCACAAATCATCACTTTCTGGTACAAAATTCGACATTGTTTACACGATGAAAGCATATAATGTTGTTTGTTCCATGGCTTGATGTGTACTAAATATCTTTGACACATGTCATACCAACCAAACAAAAAAATTAAGGCTTGTTCAGAACAAATGTTCCCTATCGACACATTTGTATCTTAGCGTAATTTCATACCGGTACACCTGGTAGATACATCCTTCCCGCTTGTTTTCAAACTTAGTTCAACCTGTTCCCGTGAGTTGCCCCGTCACAGCATGTCTTCAAGATGGCTGCTACACTTGACGTTCGTCAGAAGCAACGTGCTGTCATAGAATTCCCGTGCTGTGAAAACGAGACCATGGGACACATCCACAAGAGGTTGGAAAAGGTGGATGGAGATGATGCTGTCGATCGCAGTACAGTTAGTCGGTGGGCAAGCTGGTTACGTGATGAAAACGGGCACGGCAATATTGGGGATTGTTCTCGCAGCGGCAGGCCTCGTACTGTACACACTCCAGACAATATGCAGAGAGTTAACGAATTTGTGACTGTTGACAGACGCATCACAGTGAACGAATTGCCACGCTACGTTGGGATAGGAGAAGGAAGTGTTGACGTTAAGAATGGTTTGTGCCAAGTGGGTTCCCAGGATGTTGACAGTGGCTCACAAAGAAACAAGAAAAACGGTATGCAGCGAACTTTTGGAACAGTACGAGTATAGCGGAGGTGAATTTCTTGGAAGAATTGTGACAGGTGATGAAACATGGCTCCATCATTTTGCACCAGAGACGAAGAGGCAATCAATGGAGTGCCATCATGTAAATTCACCCAAGAAAAGAAAATTCAAAACCACACCTTCTTCTGGAAAAGTAATGGCTACGATGCTTGTGGACATCGTGCCAAGTGGAACCACCATAGATTCTGATGCATATGTGACGACACTGAAGAAACTTCAAGCTCGACTGAGTCGTGTTCAACCATATCGGCAAAAGCAGGATGTTTTGCTGTTGCACGACAATGTACGGCCACATGTCAGTCAAAAAAACATGGAAGCGCTCACAAAACTCGGCTGGACAACACTGAAACACCCGCCCTACAGTCATGACCTGGCTCCATGTGACTATCGTCTCTTTGGGAAACTGAAAGACTCTCTTCGTGGAACAAAGTTTGAAGATGATGACTCCATTGTGCACGCTGCCAATCAGTGGTTCCAACAGGTTGGTCCAGAATTTTACCGTGAGAGTATACACGCGCTGGTTCCAATATGGCGTAAGGCAATTGAGACGGATGGAAATTATGTGGAGAAATGAAAATATTGTTCCTAAAGGATGTATCTACACTCGGTTAAACTTTCAAACATGTAGAATAAAAGGTGGGTTTTTTAAAAAAATAGTGTGCATTTCTTTTGGAGTGGCCCTCGAAATTTCAGTACGTCGGCGGAAGATGCCATGTTTTTCGGTTGTCATGGTCGGAATTCTGTGATTTTCAAAACGAAATACACTGAAGCGCCAAAGAGACTGGTATAGAAACACATACTCAAATACAGGGACATGTAAACAGGCAGAATACGGCTCTGCTGTCGGCAACGCCTATATAAGACAAAAAATGAGTTGCGCAGTTGTTACATTGGTTACCGCTACTACAATGGCAGGTTATCAACATTTAAGTGAGTTTGAACGTAGTGCTATAGTCGGTGCATGAGCGACGTTACACAGCATTTCCAAGGTAGCGATGAAGTGGGGATTATCCACGACCAATTCATGAATGAACCGTGAATATCAGGAATTCGGTAAAACAACAAATCTCCAACATCTCTGCGGCCGGAAAAAGACCCTGCAAGAACGCGACCAACGATGACTGAAGAGAATCGCTCAACGTGACGAAAGTGCAACCCTTCCGCATATTGCTGCAGATTTCAAGCTGGGCCACCAACAAGTGTCAACGTGCAAACCGTTCAATGAAACATCATCAATATGGGCTTTCGGAGTCGAAGGTCCTTTTTTACACCCTTGCTGACCGCGCGACACAAAGCTTTACGCCTCGGCTCGGCCTGTCAGTACCGACATTGGACTGCTGATGACGGGAAACATCTTGTCTCGTCGGACGAGTCTCGTTTCAAATTGTATCGAGTGGATGGACTAGCACGGGTATGGAGACAACCTCATGAATCCAAGTACCCTGCATGCCAGCAGCGGACTGCTCACGTTGGGGAAGGCTCTGTAATGGTGTGGGGCGAGTGCAAATTAAGTGTTATGGGGCCCCTGATACTTCTAGATACGACACCTCTCTGATCACCTACATCCATTCATGTCAATTGTACATTCCGACGGACTTGGGCAATTTGGGCAGAACAATGCGACACCCCGCACATCCAGAATTGCCTCAGAGTGGCTCCAGGAACACTCTTCTGAGTTTAAACACTTCCACTGGCCAGCAAACTCCCCAGACATGAACATTATTGAGTATTTCTCTGGATGCCTTGCAACGTATCCACTCGTTCTCTTAGGGACGTACTGACAGCCCTGCAAGCTTTATGGTGTCATTTCCCTCCAGCTCTACCTCAGACATTAGTCGAAGCCATGTCACGTCGTATTGCGGCATTTCTGCGAGCTCGCAGGGGCCCTACTAGTAGTAGAGCTACATCGATGTCACCGCACATTACATTGTTGCCCAGTTTTTTCAAGATGGCGGCGATGACGTCATCCAAGATAGCGTCGTGTAGACTTAGCAACAGTGCATGACGTCATCCAAGATAGTGGATTTTGGCGGGAAGTTTGAATTTTGGTGGGAAAATAGGTCAATTGGGCTATCTCCACTAATCTAAACCACCAGAAATAAATTGGCAGGAAGTTCAAATTCCAGCAGGATAATGCATCAAACCACGAAAATGGCGGGAAAGTAGACCAATTGGGCTACATCCACTAACCTAACCCCTAACCCCCCAAGAAAATGGCGGCAAGTTCAGATTCCAACAGGATAATGCACCACACCGCTCTTATCACTACTAAGCAAAGAAAATCGCAGGAAAATATCTCACTTGGCCTACCTCCACTAACCTAAGTCATCTGACCACTCCTCTTCCTACGAACTAGCACCAACTTTTAATTTTTGCAGTAAACAAAATTCAATTCCCATATGTCTACTAAGCTAACAAAATGGCGTGAAAGAAAAGACACTTTACTAACCTCAGTCGCCAGACTGCCACCACCTCCTAAGGATTCGTGGGAAAAGGACTTGGACATGATACTTTTTTCAAACAATTCCATGCAGGTGTTTTCACCACAAGGTCAGGACTCCAACTGACTTCATACACATCGCCACCACCAGAGGGCTCTCTCATATGTGACGAAATCCAAGATGGCGACACCCAGTGCATTCACCATGAGGTCTGGGCTCCAATTCACTTAGTGCATATCGTCAACACCAGAGAGCGCCACCGTGACGTCATCAAAAATGGCGACAGTGACGTTAATCAAGACGGCTGCACCCAATGTATCCACCACGTGGTGTAAGATTGTACACTACTCTACCTCCACTACTGTAACCCCCTCCCCAAGCCAAAAAAAAAAAATGGCGTTAAGTTCAAATTCCAGCACGACAATGGCGGGAAAACCGGACTTGTCTTTATTATTATTTAAACAATATCATGCAGGTGTGTTCGCCACGAGGTCTGAAGTCCAGCTGGCTTAGTACTTATAGCCATCAGCAGAGGACGTCACTCAAGATGTCAGATTTTGGCGCGACGTTTGAATTTTGGCAGGAAGATAGGCCAATTGAGCTATGTCCACTAACCTAACCCTCCATAAAAATATTGGTCACAAGTTCGAATTCCAACACGATAATCGGTCACACCTACGAAAAAATTGTCTGAAATAGGCCAGTTGGGTCACATTCACTAACCTAAGTCCATCCTACAAATTCTCGCCAAGTTTGAATTTTGGCGGTCACATGTTTTCACTGCTAAGCTACGAAAATCGCGTCAAATAAAGTACACTTGTACTAACCTAAGTCTCCTCCTGTCGATTGGAGGGGAAAAGGACTGAAGTCCATATTTCAAGCAGTACGGTCATCACTTACGCTCCAACAGACTTAGTACACATCTTCGAGATGGCAACACCCAGTGCGCTTGCCACTAGGTCCAGACTCCAACTGACTTAGTACAAATCGTCGACAGCAGAGGAGGCTGACCCTGGTGCCACCAGTCAGCGGTAGCCCGCACACACACCACTGGTCCAACGGCCACTCACGTCACAGCCCATGGTAGGGCGGCGCCAAAGTTGTTTGCTGGAGAGTGGAATCTGCCCTCACATCACACAACCGCCGGTCCACCGCGTGGCTTGCTCGACAGAGAACACTCTCGCTAAGTTAACAGACTCAAGATCGCCTGCTCTCTCTCTCTCTCTCTCTCGCACGCGCTCATTATAACCGGACACGCGCCATACCGCCACCCCACGTGTGTCCAACCACTAACGTCACACACCCTCGGCCGCCACCTCCATACACGCGCCGGACATAGTCTTCTGTAAATACACTCCTGGAAATGGAAAAAAGAACACATTGACACCGGTGTGTCAGACCCACCATACTTGCTCCGGACACTGCGAGAGGGCTGTACAAGCAATGATCACACGCACGGCACAGCGGACACACCAGGAACCGCGGTGTTGGCCGTCGAATGGCGCTAGCTGCGCAGCATTTGTGCACCGCCGCCGTCAGTGTCAGCCAGTTTGCCGTGGCATACGGAGCTCCATCGCAGTCTTTAACACTGGTAGCATGCCGCGACAGCGTGGACGTGAACCGTATGTGCAGTTGACGGACTTTGAGCGAGGGCGTATAGTGGGCATGCGGGAGGCCGGGTGGACGTACCGCCGAATTGCTCAACACGTGGGGCGTGAGGTCTCCACAGTACATCGATGTTGTCGCCAGTAGTCGGCGGAAGGTGCACGTGCCCGTCGACCTGGGACCGGACCGCAGCGACGCACGGATGCACGCCAAGACCGTAGGATCCTACGCAGTGCCGTAGGGGACCGCACCGCCACTTCCCAGCAAATTAGGGACACTGTTGCTCCTGGGGTATCGGCGAGGACCATTCGCAACCGTCTCCATGAAGCTGGGCTACGGTCCCGCACACCGTTAGGCCGTCTTCCGCTCACGCCCCAACATCGTGCAGCCCGCCTCCAGTGGTGTCGCGACAGGCGTGAATGGAGGGACAAATGGAGACGTGTCGTCTTCAGCGATGAGAGTCGCTTCTGCCTTGGCGCCAATGATGGTCGTATGCGTGTTTGGCGCCATGCAGGTGAGCGCCACAATCAGGACTGCATACGACCGAGGCACACAGGGCCAACACCCGGCATCATGGTGTGGGGAGCGATCTCCTACACTGGCCGTACACCACTGGTGATCGTCGAGGGGACACTGAATAGTGCACGGTACATCCAAACCGTCATCGAACCCATCGTTCTACCATTCCTAGACCGGCAAGGGAACTTGCTGTTCCAACAGGACAATGCACGTCCGCATGTATCCCGTGCCACCCAACGTGCTCTAGAAGGTGTAAGTCAACTACCCTGGCCAACAAGATCTCCGGATCTGTCCCCCATTGAGCATGTTTGGGACTGGATGAAGCGTCGTCTCACGCGGTCTGCACGTCCAGCACGAACGCTGGTCCAACTGAGGCGCCAGGTGGAAATGGCATGGCAAGCCGTTCCACAGGACTACATCCAGCATCTCTACGATCGTCTCCATGGGAGAACAGCAGCCTGCATTGCTGCGATAGGTGGATATACACTGTACTAGTGCCGACATTGTGCATGCTCTGTTGCCTGTGTCTATGTGCCTGTGGTTCTGTCAGTGTGATCATGTGATGTATCTGACCCCAGGAATGTGTCAATAAAGTTTCCCCTTCCTGGGACAATGAATTCACGGTGTTCTTATTTCAATTTCCAGGAGTGTAGCATGATCACATGCGCAAAGCTGTAGAAATGGGAGCAGTTTGAAGATGTGTGGGGACTGACAAAGACCATGTTGGATTTTTACTGTAACAGATAGGTTAGAGAAAGGTGACTCGTTTCGAGATATGAGAGCGCCAGTGATATGATTCACTTGTGGCTGTGATCCGGCGCATGTATGTGGATGAATGGGAGGACCTGATTCCAAATCATAGACATAATTTCAAGCAGATACCGTAACACTTAATGTGTGAAAAGCTAGTGTACATTTCTTATGACCTCAATAAGCATACGATTTAGTACTATTTGTGATCCTTGTCAATCAGTCATCGCCTTTAATTCAGTGGATATATAACGGAGCCCCTGGTGTGATATCTAGACAGAATTCCTTACACATACTAGATAAATATCTAGCACGGCGAGGGAGTTGCAAATACCGGTCAAATACCGCGTTCGTCAAGCGAATGACTTTCATAATTCACCGATTTTATAACGAGGTTGGATTACCTGTTGGTTTCTAGTTATAGAGCTGTCTAGAGCAGGCTCCACTTCGCTAAAGTTTCGTTTTTGTAAAGAAATAATTCCCAGTCTATATGTTCAGAATTATGTTGGGCGAGTGATCGGTAGGCAGCTGCCTGGTGCTTCATATCGAGAAGTACAGCTAAAATGGTATAATATTATAGCGAAAATATGGATGTTCTTGTAATCGACGAGTCTGGAGATGTCTGCAGAAATTCGGGCATGAAAGCGGAAACCGTAACGCGTTTGCACCGTGGGGGGACGCCCCTCTCCTTGCAGAGCAGTTCTGACTTTGGTTCACTGCTGTAAAGGGGTGATTTTGTATGGTGAGGGATATTAATTGCATGTTTACTAGATCGAGACGGTACTCGGTGATATATTCCCTGATTGAAGATCGGTTTGAGGTTCCAATATTCCTGCGAGTCTGGTATGTATTTGATGACCTGTAGACAACATTGCGATGTTTATTTGTCAGTGAAAATTGGTTATCAGTGTAAAATAGTTTAATACTGTTGAGTGTAGCGTCTGTAGAAAGAAAGAAAGAACAGGATGGCAGTGCCTCCCTAGGGCTGGGGAAGCATCTTGACATATAGACAGTGTGAGTGTGGGCATAAGATAATGTTTTCGTGTGCGGTACAGATAGAAAAGATAACTGCGCTGTTTGCTTAGAATGTGCATATATTGTATTTAAAGTTAGTGTGGCTTACACTATGTCGACTGAGTATATATTCCATTTCAAAGGTAGTATTGTTTATGTTATGGGATGACTAGAGAGGATGACCTATCGTGAGGGACGTATAGAATGAGTACATCGATAACGGTGAGCGATTTTTTACGTGGAAAATTATATGGGCTATAGGTAGTGAGGCGCAGTTGAGAAGCGGAGACATTAACTATACATTGTCCGGTGTCAGAATGTAGCAGCGATCGTAATATTTAATTTTAGTTACACTGATAATTGTCTTCCTCTCTTCCAACATTCTTGTGAATTTGGTATGTATTTGACAATGTGTAGGCAATTTTGCGTGTTTAACTGTCAGTGCAATCTAGCGATCTGTGCAAAATAAGCACAGAAAGCCTCGGAAAGAAAAAATGGAGCGTGTTTCGATACTACCTGCATCAATAATTCGGCGCGTAAATTCAATAAGAGAGTTTCAGAATGGTCGATTGATTGTGGTGGGATATAGGCGGGAACGTTTGCGGATGTTGAGAGCTGGAAGGGTACCAAGTTAGGGGCGTTGGAAACAGTGGATTCGATATTATTTTCGTAAACATGTTCTGTTGTGGGAAGAATTTCCGTGCACACAACCTGAGACATCTAGAAAGCGAGCGCTAACTACACTGCTGGCCACCGTAAATGCAACACCAAGAAAGACAAGAGGTAGCACAACAAAATTTATTTTGTAGATAACATGTTGACCAAGTATCAAATGATTACGTTTAGAGACGTCTGTGACATGTGGTTCCTGCCAGAATCAGTAGCCAGAGTAGCTGCCATTGTTGGAGATCACCGCTGCCACACGTCTCGGCATTGAGTCAAAGAGACGTTGGATGTGTTCCTGGGGTACAGCAGCCCAAGCAGCTTCCACACGTTGCCAAAGATCATCTGGTGTGGCAGCTGGGGATGTAATCTGGGTCACTCGTTGAGCAACCATGGACCACATGTTTTCTATCGGCGAAAGATCCGGAGAGCGAGCCGGCCAGGGAAGCAATTCAATCTGGTTATTGACGAAGAACCTTTGGACAATGCGTGCCACGTGTGGTCGCGCATTATCCTGTTGAAATATGGCTGTGGCCGAGCCCTGAACGTAAGGAAGGCCAACTGGCTCCAGCACCTCGGATATGTAACGCCGGCTATTTAAAGTACCGGCAATGCGTACTAGAGGCGTGCGAGAGTAATATCCAATACCGCCCCATACCATAATACCCGGTGCAAGACCAGTGTGGCGGTGCATAATGCAGCTGTCCAGCATCCTCTCTCCACTTTGTCTCCACACTCGAATCCGACCATCGTGGTGCTGCAGACAGAAGCGTGCCTCGTCAGTAAAGACAACGTCATTCCATTCTGCCGTCCACATCCGTCTCTCATCACACCATTGGCGACGGAGACGTCTGTGGTTCTGTGTCAATGGTAGACGAAGCAATGGACGTCTTGCGGACAGACCACTCTGCTGTCAACGGCGTCGAATGGTACGCGCAGACACTGGATGATGCGTTACAGACGCAATGTGCTGTGCTATGGTTCGGGATGTCACTGAGCGATCCGTCACTGCCATGCACACAATTTGCCTATCAGCACGTGCAGTGGTGCACCGAGGTGAATGCGATCGACCACGTCGGTCCGTCGTACCCTCCTGCATCCAACAGTCACATATCCGCATTACAGTTGTTTGGTTTCGTCCAACACGACTAGCAATTTCTATGTATGATAATCCACAATCTCGGTAAGTCACTATCCTTCCTCTGTCGAACTCGGATACTTGATCAAAAGATGTTCACTGTTGTCTACGAGGCATAACTGATCGTCTTGTGAAACAACCACAAGGTAAACACACGTGCCGAACGTACACTCATCGAAATCGCCAAGCCTTAAATGGCGCTATGAGGTGGCGCCACAGGCGCGCGTGATGTGCGTCTGCGCTGAAATTCTAATCAGTTGCATATCTCATCGCTGCAAACCCATGGTGTAAATTTCACTTGATTCGGATGCTTCCTTCAGGGTGTTGCATTTACGGTGGCCAGCAGTGTATTTATGGGGCATTATACAGTTTCCGAGAGATTGACCTGGGTGTTATTTTTTTAAAGAGCGATGTGAGGTAAGAATAATATTGAGAACGTTTTAGATGGCGAGTCGTCACGCAGACGTTTCGCGGCGAGGCGAGAGCCTTGCTAGGTAGTTAAGTATGGTGAAAATTGTCTGTGTGTCAACACACCCTGCAAAATCAGACATAATGTCTTATGGGATAACAGCAATCAGTGATTTTATAATGTTACTTAAAATCCGTCTTGATTGCAAATTTTTTATTATTCATATGACCGGTTTCGGTTCATCTGAAGATGGTTCTGAATGAACCGAAACCGGTCATATGAATAATAAAAAATTTGCAATCAAGACGGAGTTTAAGTAACACGCCCTGCCTTCAGTGGTAGAGACAAGTAGCACCTGGAAATTCCTCACATATGAGACTGGCGTGAGCGATGCTTGGAGAACAACTTTTACCGGTGCTCGACGACAAGCGCGGGAACCGAGATGCGGCTGCCTCACTTCACAGTGGTATGTAGCTAGGCGCAGTGAAGCGTGAGTCAAACGTGACGTAGGGTCCGTTAGAATCGCTAAGGAGAAAGCAGGTTCTGCTATTTTGGAATGGAATTCTGCAGCGTCTTCGCCAGACCGCAGTTAGAGTGAAGGTATAGAGGAACCCAAAACGCGCGCGGCTCTGCTTGGAGCGCGCGGCTCTGCTTGGAGTGCGCGCTCTGTAAATAAACGCCCGCTCATTAATGGTGCCTTACGTACAACTTTGCCCTGCGTTTGTCTGCAGCTCGCGGTTGCGCTCTCGCCCGATCGCATCAGCACGTGTGTGTAGGTGAGCACGTATTTGGATAGGAATTTCTCAGGTGTTACATATGAATGGGAGGTGCCACCACCACATGTTTGTTGAAGCCGAGCGGAGGCTGTGCACGGTTTGACATCTGAGGGATAGCTCACTTATTGCTACCTCCTGTGTAGTCAGTAGACAGGGGGGCTGTAGACTGTGTTCGCGCGCGTTGATTGCAATATTCTGGGAGCGGGTCTGTAGGCCTTGATATGTGCTATTTGAATAGTTTACGAGTACTTAGCGTGTCTATACATCACTGTGCTGTATTATTTAGGAGCAGTTTGCAGGTCTGCACTGAAATTATTTCGGAAAATTAGGAGTTGTTTGGCTATTGGGACGTAAATGTTCTGCATTATTTAAGAGCGGTTCACAAGTCTGTAAGCTGTGCAATGCGTTATTTTTGACGGTTTACAATTACAAGCGTGTGTGTATAGCATTATAAATGACTTATGTAGGAGTCGTTTGTAGGTCTGTATGCTGTGGGACATGTCAGTGCGTGTGTTCTGTGATACGTATACTGCATCCCTAAATAAAGTACATTCGTTCCTCCATCCAGGGGCCTAGTGTAGGCTGAGTCCTTTTACCAGAAACCCCTAGGAAGAGGTTGCGTCCTGGAGGCTTAGATTAGTGGTGGTGAGCTTCGTTTGCAACCATTATCTTAGGTTGGCGGTGGTAGCGCAAGTGAACTTTCTTTACAGACAAAATTCGAACTTGGCTCTGGTTCCTAGGAGGAAGTGGCGGTCGGGTGGCTTGGGTTAGTACAAGTGTTCTTTCATTCCAACAATTTTCTTACTTTGGTAGAGAAAGCGCAAGTGACCTTTCTTTACTGCCAGAATTCAAACTCAGCACTGGTTCCTAGGAAGAGGTGACAGTCTGGACCTAGAAAAGTAGTTGAAATTAGAAAGTAGAACGCCTTTTCGTACTTACATGAAATTGTAAATTGAATTATTTAATCTGATTAAAATTGAAATGCAATTAAGTACTTAGGCAATTGATATCTTAGATGGGCGATGTGGGTGTTAACATACACTCCTGGAAATTGAAATAAGAACACCGTGAATTCATTGTCCCAGGAAGGGGAAACTTTATTGACACATTCCTGGGGTCAGATACATCACATGATTACACTGACAGAACCACAGGCACATACACACAGGCAACAGAGCATGCACAATGTCGGCACTAGTACAGTGTATATCCACCTTTCGCAGCAATGCAGGCTGCTATTCTCCCATGGAGACGATCGTAGAGATGCTGGATGTAGTCCTGTGGAACGGCTTGCCATGCCATTTCCACCTGGCGCCTCAGTTGGACCAGCGTTCGTGCTGGACGTGCAGACCGCGTGAGACGACGCTTCATCCAGTCCCAAACATGCTCAATGGGGGACAGATCCGGAGATCTTGCTGGCCAGGGTAGTTGACTTACACCTTCTAGAGCACGTTGGGTGGCACGGGATACATGCGGACGTGCATTGTCCTGTTGGAACAGCAAGTTCCCTTGCCGGTCTAGGAATGGTAGAACGATGGGTTCGATGACGGTTTGGATGTACCGTGCACTATTCAGTGTCCCCTCGACGATCACCAGTGGTGTACGGCCAGTGTAGGAGATCGCTCCCCACACCATGATGCCGGGTGTTGGCCCTGTGTGCCTCGGTCGTATGCAGTCCTGATTGTGGCGCTCACCTGCATGGCGCCAAACACGCATACGACCATCATTGGCGCCAAGGCAGAAGCGACTCTCATCGCTGAAGACGACACGTCTCCATTTGTCCCTCCATTCACGCCTGTCGCGACACCACTGGAGGCGGGCTGCACGATGTTGGGGCGTGAGCGGAAGACGGCCTAACGGTGTGCGGGACCGTAGCCCAGCTTCATGGAGACGGTTGCGAATGGTCCTCGCCGATACCCCAGGAGCAACAGTGTCCCTAATTTGCTGGGAAGTGGCGGTGCGGTCCCCTACGGCACTGCGTAGGATCCTACGGTCTTGGTGTGCATCCGTGCGTCGCTGCGGTCCGGTCCCAGGTCGACGGGCACGTGCACCTTCCGCCGACCACTGGCGACAACATCGATGTACTGTGGAGACCTCACGCCCCACGTGTTGAGCAATTCGGCGGTACGTCCACCCGGCCTCCCGCATGCCCACTATACGCCCTCGCTCAAAGTCCGTCAACTGCACATACGGTTCACGTCCACGCTGTCGCGGCATGCTACCAGTGTTAAAGACTGCGATGGAGCTCCGTATGCCACGGCAAACTGGCTGACACTGACGGCGGCGGTGCACAAATGCTGCGCAGCTAGCGCCATTCGACGGCCAACACCGCGGTTCCTGGTGTGTCCGCTGTGCCGTGCGTGTGATCATTGCTTGTACAGCCCTCTCGCAGTGTCCGGAGCAAGTATGGTGGGTCTGACACACCGGTGTCAATGTGTTCTTTTTTCCATTTCCAGGAGTGTATTTTAAGTAGGAACTGAGCAGAAGTCGGACAAAGCCATATCCACCACCTTCTGCAGTCTGTCTAGAAACAGAGCGAACCGAGTCACTGCGGCAGGACCGTGTTTTGACCATTCGGTGGAAATGCACGCATTGTGGTGAGTTTCCAAACTACATACAAGTACTACAGATCCACGTCCATTCAAATCTATAAGCCCAACATCCTATCATCGTTATTCTCTACCCCCCCCCCCCTCCCAGCAGACAAAAATTAACAACTATATAAGCTCAAATAACTTCATCCGATATAGAACTCACATAGACGCCATTACTTGCACGATGACGCGAAGCTGAATTGGGGGTCCAGCGCGGAGAGAGAGAGAGAGAGAGAGAGAGAGACGGGGGGGGGGGGGGGGGAGACAGATAGAGAGATTTCTCAGTGCTTCCCAGAATAGCACAGCGTGCAGCCCTCCAGGCATTCCTAACGGCATACTTCGCCCCTCACTGAATTTACCCCTCAAACTGCTGCTGCTACTGCTCCCTGTGTCGAACAAACCTATTAAATACACACGTATTGATACACTACACAGCGTAGTTTAAAGTGTCATCACCTCTACTCTAGGAGAATGATCGTATCCCACGTACTATACTGTAAATCGCAAGAAACGCCCATTGTGGCTCTGTTTAGTTGTTTCAAACACTGTTTTCTAACGCGCTTTGTGCACTGCCAAACCTTTCTTTTTTCTGCCACGACTTCGACCTCTATGTCAGCTTCTAAACTGACATTAAGTCGCTCTCATCCACGACTTCTCACAGAAAACTACACATCACACTATGTAAATGATATTCTTACCACAGATAGAAAAACACTGAATTTTTTTAAAAATAAAACACACTTACAACATAAGAAAAGTAGAAGAGTTTGGCAGCGTTGTGGAGAGTTTCCAAACTACCGTGCAAAAGTGTTTCATGACCTCTACGTTTAAGTTCATATGTCGCCGTGACGGAACAGATGATGGGTCGGCTTTCCATTTCGAGTTATTCGTAATTTTACACTCATGTACGCGATCGCTGTTCAGCTGCTAGCAACACCCATAAGTTGTCTCCCACCCACAAAACTTCTCCCCCAACTAAAACAAGCTATGTCATTCAATTACTATGTGGCAACCGATGCGCGGATATGATGGAAAAGACACCTTCGGTGTACTATAATATTAAGCAACAGACTTGATAGTGCGAAGAATTTTACACTAAGTTCAGCACCGGCCATTTATGTGTCTGCATGGCCCCCAATTCCAGTATCACAGCTAAACAGCCCCTTTTACATCACTTTGCTATTATGATTGCGAATGTGAGTAGATTACTGTGCAGTACGTGCATTCATTGTTAATTCTGAACACATACGTGATCAAAGTACATCAGACAACGCTTTACGTATTTGTAACACTCCGAGCATAGTGTTTAATTTACGATCTATCTCTTAGCGTATGGGAGTCAGAGAGCATTCTCACCGTCTCAGGGTAAGAGACCACCTCATTGACCAACCCACCCTGCATCACCGTTATAGAATTAATCCCCAAGAGATCAGAAGAAGAGCACTACACTCCATATATGAATATAGCTCTCCAGGTCCCAAGCCATCCAAGTGCACGAGATTTCTCGAGATGTTACCATGTCGATGAGCTAGCACTCCTTATCGATGTATAGTAACAACTTTCAAAGTGCCGTAATGTAATAGCATACAGTTAAGAAGAACAAGAAAAGACTTAATTTTATACGCGATTGAGTTCGAGAGGAATTGAATTGGACGCATTTTAACCTAAATCAATGAATCTATCAACTCTTAAATTATTCTTCTAGTGTCTAGAATCTGTACTTGGAAGTTATTGGTAAGATATAGAACATAAACACACTCACGCTCCTAAGACCACAACGATCTGCACTTAAAAACTGGCTGTAATCTTAGATCTAAAACCTTCCCCCCTATCAAAGATACATCCTTCTTCAGAGTTTTTCGATGCTGAACTATCTTATCGAATGTTAAAACATTTCCTTTACATGATACGACCGCGATATATCTTTGCGGAGATGTATAATGTCCACTGTTCACATACGATCACTGTTCAGAAATTATACTATGCCTGCATAAGGCCTACATAAAACGATAGTTACTAGCAGGGGATACATCCTACAAGGAAACAGATAAACGCAAAGCAGCAGCGTCTGACATGTGAACATTACAAGTCATTCCGTCCCTAACTCTGTAAACAGCGCATCAGTCGGGCAAATGCGTACGCAATGATTGCAACGCATCACAAGCTCTTACCGCTAAGTTAGTTATTACCCTGAAGCCCCGATTTTACACCCAAGATGCGACAGGGGTGATGGCATAAATGAAAGCTCCTTTAAAGGAGCGTGTCAAGTTTCTGCACACATGAGATGGAAGTCCTCTGATGACCGACAGGTTTTCCGCTAACGATCGCAAGTAGACAGTGCTTTAAAACCCATACGGAACATGTAGCTGTACACAAGTAGAACGCAGGCTATGTCACGTGACTTGTGCATCCGGAATCACTGGTACCTCAACAGACATACAGTATAATGCAACCTCAAAGGGAAAAAGATTGACTGCCTCCCTTACTCCCATCATTTCGATGTCCACGTTTTCCGGGATTCCACCTGTTGCAGCATACTTGGTCCGATATACAAATTGTTCTGTGTGAACCAGAAGACAGCAAAGTGCTTTCTCAAGTTCACTGCATTAGGCTCTATATTCAGTGGACATAATTCTATTCACTGGTCAGTTTTCGCAATTCTATCGATTTTAGGTCGGATCTACAGGGTGATTCAAAAAGAATACCACAACTTTAGGAATTTAAAACTCTGCAACGACAAAAGGCAGAGCTAAGCACTATCTGTCGGCGAATTAAGGGAGCTATAAAGTTTCATTTTGTTGTACATTTGTTCGATTGAGGCGCTGATGACTAGGCGTCAGCGTCAGTTGATGCTAAGATGGCGACCGCTCAACAGAAAGCTTTTTGTGTTATTGAGTACGGCAGAAGTGAATCTACGACAGTTGTTCAGCGTGCATTTCGAACGAAGTATGGTGTTGAACCTCCTGATAGGTGGTGTATTAAACGTTGGTATAAACAGTTTACAGAGAATGGGTGTTTGTGCAAAGGGAAAAGTTCTGGACGGCCGAGAACGAGTGATGAAAATGTAGCACGCATCCAGCAAGCATTTGTTCGCAGCCCAGGAAAATCGACTTGCAGAGCTAGCAGAGAGTTGCAAATTCCACAATCAACTGTATGGAGAGTCCTACGAAAAAGGTTAGTTATGAAACCTTATCGTCTGAAATTGGTTCAAGCACTGTCTGCAGCTGATAAGATTAAAAGAATCGATTTCTGTGATTTTATCCTTGCTCAAATGGAAACAGATGAATCTTTCGTTTCAAAGATTGTGTTTAGTGATGAAGTAACTTTCCACACTAACGGGAAAGTCAACCGTCACAATGTCTGTATATGGGGCACTGAGAATCCGCGGGAAACAACTCAGTATGAACGTGACTCACCTAAGGTGAACGTTTTCTGTGCCATTTCAGCCAATAAAGTTTTTGGTCCCTTTTTCTTCGAAGGTGCTATTGTAATTGGACTACAGTATCTGGAGATGTTAGAGAACTGGCTGTTCCCTCAGCTCGAACAAGAAGCACAACAATTCATATTTCAGCAGGATGGAGCGCCACCACATTGGCACTTATCTGTCCGTAACTACCTGAACGTCAACTACCCGAGGTGATGGATCGGCCGCCAGGCAGCCCGTGACAGAGCACTTCATCACTGGCCTCCAAGAAGCCCTGATCTTACCCCCTGCGATTTTTTCTTATGGGGGTATGTTAAGGATATGGTGTTTCGGCCACCTCTCCCAGCCACCATTGATGATTTGAAACGAGAAATAACAGCAGCTATCCAAACTGTTACGCCTGATATGCTACAGAGAGTGTGGAACGAGTTGGAGTATCGGGTTGATACTGCTCGAGTGTCTGGAGGGGGCCATATTGAACATCTCTGAACTTGTTTTTGAGTGAAAAAAAACCTTTTTAAATACTCTTTGTAATGATGTATAACAGAAGGTTATATTATGTTTCTTTCATTAAATACACATTTTTAAAGTTGTGGTATTCTTTTTGAATCACCCTGTATATATGCGATCATGACATAACATCTCGTTCGGTGTTCTAAAATTGATTGTAAATGTAGCACAGATGCCACCACCTAGCCCAAATGCATTGATCGGGACGTGTAATATAACACTGCACTCGACTGCATCCAGTCACCTCCACGTTCGGAGAGCGTTTGCTCTGCTTTCTGTAGATCTGTGTATATGCACGCCTCGTGGTCGGCTCTCAGGACCCAGTCCCATAGATTGGTGAACCAAACTTCGAACATAGAATACGTGTCCCGACGTAACACATTGTTGGTCCACCCACGAACCCTATCGTAGATGTGGCGCGTGGTGGATCCGTCTCCGAACAAAGCTCCATATATATAGTCCACGGCAGATCCACACCCGAACGCTAACTCGGATGTGATAGATTGTGGATCTGCATCCCAACAACGCTTCGTACATAGCGCGTGACGGGTCCACCTCCAAACCCTATCCCATGCGCGGCATATTGTGGATCCGCATCTCAACACCGATCCGGATATAACATGCTGTGGATCCACTGTCGAACGCTAACTCTGCTCTCCTGCGGATCCTGGGAAGCGTCCACGAGGCGCGCGGAAATACGCGGAAACTAAGGCGAAATGAAGTTAAAATCTTCTGGGTTATTAGGCCACGTCATGTTTATTCTAACATGATCGATGTTTCGACCCCTCTGCTGGAATCTTCCTCAAGATATTCTGGTGTCCACTACTGCTATAACACTGCCAGAGACGAGTGTCGCATCCTCTTAAGGCGAAATGGTTCACTGAAAGATGTGAAGTAATCGAAAATGATATGACTATCGGAAATTCTGACCTAGCATACGGAAAAGTCAAAACAACCATCGGTGAAATCAAAAAGATGGTTGGTAATATTAAGAGTGCAATGGGAATTCCATTGTTAAATGCAAGGAGAGTGCGGATATGTGGAAAGAGAATACTGAAGGCCTCCTTGGGGAGGAAGACTTGTCTGATGAAGAGATAGAAGGAGGAGCAGCAGTCTTTATAGAAGACATAGGTCATCCAGTATTAGAATCTCAAAGAGATTGAGGTAGACTTAAAATCAGATAAGGCACTGGGGTAGACAACATTCTATCGAAATTTCTAAAGTCATTAGCCGAACTGGCAACGAACGACTATTCACGTTGGTGTGAATTTGTGAGTCTGACGATATAACATATAACTTTCGGAATAACATCGTCCACACAATTCCGAAGACAGCATGAGCCAACAAGTGTGAGAATTATCGCACAATCAGCTTAGCAGCCCATGCATCTAATTCACTGACAACAATAATATACAAAAGAACGGTGAGGATGTGTTACATGACGACTATTTTCGCTTTAGGAAAGCTTAAGACACCAGACATGCAGTTCTGACGTTGCACTTATTAATGGAAGCAAGACTAAAGAAAATCAAGACACGTTCATAGGATTTGTCGACTTGGAAAAGCGTTCGACAGTGTCAAACAGTGCAAGATGTTTGAAATTCTAAGATAAATAGGGGTGAGCTATAGGGAAAGTTTGGCAATGTACAATATGCCAAAAGGGAACAATAAGAGTGGACGCCCAAGAACGTAGTGTCCGAATTAAGTGACAGGATTGTAGTCTTCCGTCCTGTGGCGGGGTGGGTTCGTTCTGTCGTTCATTCGTCTCCTTAATCTTTCTGTCATTTTCATCTAGCAGTTCACCTACCTCTATATTTCTTCTTCCCCGGCGTCCTTTCACCCTGCAGTAGTAGACACACGCAAGGCAGTGTAAAGCAGCGTTGATGAAACCACTACCTAATACCTACCACACAGAGGCCACGTAATTCAAGTTGCAAATCACTTCCTGTATGGTCAGTTTCACAAATTTCGGGCGGTAGGAGAACGCAGTTTAATCGCAGTAAGCATTTGAAAATTCTATTAACGTCTTTTTATTCATAAGGAAGCACATTAAATGGCTATCAAGTCCGTATTTACAGTGGTAATACTCTATCATTCAAAGTTCACTGTCTATCCAACATATTTAACTCTTAAAGGCAGCCAGAATTTCTGCAAGTCCGACACGATTAATTTTTCGATGTAACAGTCACTGACCCACCACTAGTAGCGAGTTGAACATTCGGGCGCTTCAGTGGTCTTCTATGTCAGAAGTGCTCGCCAAAATACTCCATAAAGAACACGGGACATGCCACGTGGAACTGTCTCTACGACCAAAATATCACACGCTTATAAAACTTCAACTAATTAGTTCTAAAACATCACACTTTCCTCAAAATGTTCGTAACTTAAAGCGCTTTAGTCACATCGCGCTCTGTTTGAAATGATCTCACTAGCTCTTCATTTGACATACTATTTTCGCGGAGACATCTAGCCTGGTGTTACTCGGAAGCAGGTTAGCGAGCGACTGTCTCTATGCTCCTCTGCTCTCTGCCTATCTATCTGCATGCGGGAACCGCTGAATTCTGATAGGCTATTGATCTGAATGACCAATCAGAATGATCCTTTCATTTCATTCTCGCGGCAAAACTTGCCTTAGCCAGCCACTAATCTGATAGTCATTTACGTCATTACAATTTCAATTTCTAATATATTGTTTAATAAAATAGAACGAAATGAAAAATATTTTTTAATTAATATAGAAACTTTTACCGTTTCAGACTTTTATTCTGGGTGCTCTCTAGCAAGCACACATCGACATACGTCATCAACATCGTGGTTGCAACACAATTTTCCCACGGTTCAATTTTATAACGTTTTACATAAAACGACGTTACGTTTTAACGTATGTCCCGCATACACTCTCTCATTCATTCCCATGTACTCACGCAACAAAATAATAAGCAAATAATAATTTTGAATGATTGTTATACTACATAACATAGAGTAATTAAAATTTTGTTTTTACTTCAGACAATAATAAAAGACATTTCGTTATTGTTCCTAACTTAGTTTTGAAACATAAGGGTCGATTTTAGGACATTTAAGTAATTTTCTCAATCTCTCTAACTACAATAGATAAAAATCTGAAATTTTCACAGGATCCCTTCCTTAATAACAAAAGATTGCGTACCAAGTTTGAACAAAATTGGATGATAATTACTATGGTTTATTTAGATTCGTAGCGGGTATGAATTTGCGTACGACTGAATGATACTTGAGATCGTTCTCACGGCTGGTAGCGGCAGCTACGTTGTGAGTCAGAGCTAAAAAGAAGAAAACGTAGCCATACTGAAGCTTTGCGTGCCTTACTGCATCGAATGTTATTTCGTAATAACTTGTTACGTTACAGTCCCTACTGTTCAATCTATATATCGAAGAAGGAATAATGGAAATAAGAGAAAGAATCGACAGAGGAATTAAAGTTCAAGCTCAATGGATACCAACGGATCCGCTGATAAGATTTCTGTCATCAGTGAATGTGAAGAAGAATTACAGGATTCATATGAAATAAGTTTTAGTCATGACAGAATTAAGCCAGTGGAAAACACTCACCGTAATAAAATATTCGTCTCAGTGGACTCCACAGGGTCTTAAATTTCTTCATTTTACCTTATGTGCCTTCCTGGAAATCGATATTGTTCGTATTTTTTGAATTCACAGTTATTACGGCAGTTTTCGGTTAATCAGTAAGTGAAATAACGTTATAATAACACACTGCCCGTTAAACCAACTTCCATTATAAAGCACACTTTTGTGTCACCTCGGAAAGCTTTCTGGCCAACTACGTAGGAACTACGTCTGGGAAACCCTTTATTGATTTCCTGGCTGCTCTCTTGACGGAACCGGAGCGAAAATTGCGGGATTTCACTCACCTTACAAAGTGGAGGAAAATCAGGTTGCGAGACGGCTGCGCGAGATAAGCTCCTATTATTGCATTGTGTTCGTTAGGCCACAGCGTTATGTAGTCTGCCGAGTTGTTAGATGTAATTACGGGGCTGATTTATTAAGTTCCTGTAATAGCTATAAGCGTCAGAGTTAAGCGACTTGGTCGCTTGCTTCCTGCGAGAAATGAGCTGCCCTGTAGAATGGTCTCCTGGTGCTGAGGCGCAGTTCACGACTTCGAGAAAGACCCAGGCAGAGCAAGACCTTAGCGGATGTAGCCTCTACCCCAGCCAAAAGACACTGTACGATGAGGGCTGCAGGGTACTTCGTACCGGTGTTAGCTGCATTCTGAGTTACGCCATTTGGAAGAAAAAACAGTTTCCTATATGCCTTGCAAGAGATTCCAATCTCTGTGTTGTTCACGATCTATAGGCGTAAAGCATTATAGGGGCAGAAGGATGGAGGGTAATATCTTAGAAAATATTGGTTCATTACTTCTATCTATAAGGTTTCGTTCAAAAGTTTGTAGCGATCGTGTTATATAAGCTTGTTTTTACTCACTAAAATATTAATTTTGAATAGAAGCTACGAAAATATTAATTTCGGACTTTTACTGTGTGACGGGGGAAGGGAGACTCACTTGAGCGAAGTGTGTTGGAATTCTGAATCATCTTTCAGAAATTTTTTCCCTTCAGTTTTGATCAACGATGGAACTTGTGAAACTCCTATCGTACTAACCACCTTATCTTCCCAGAACTGCTTCGTTCTTTCACTTCGCTTTCCTCTTCCCCTTACAAAATTTTGGTTCAACCTTTAAATAGTTTCTCCCGTTGTCTTCATATTTTCAGTGCATCTCTTTTACTCACCACTATTATAATGATCTGCAGACATACACATAATGTTACTTATAATCCGTCTTGATTGCAAAATGTTTATTCATATGATCGATTTCGGTTCCTCTATAACCATCTTCAGATCTGATATTTCGGTTACAGGAGTAACCCTTCCAAACACAGCAACTTTCACATGCTGCAGCATGCATGTGAAAGTTGCTGTGTTTGGACTGGTTACTCCTGTAACCGAAATATCAGATCTGAAGATGGTTATAGAGGAACCGAAAACGGTCATATGAATAAACATTTTGCAATCAAGACGCATTATATGTAACATTGTAAAATCACTGATTGCGGCTATTCTATCAGACATTATGTCTGTTTTTGCATACACATAAAGCTGAAAGAAACTGAAAAGTTACGCATTTTTTAAAGCAAACCAATATTTCTTGAGCTATCGCTACTTTCTGCAGATCACGAACTAGTCGGCAAAATTATTCGTACGTAAAATGATCATATTACAAACATATGGCGGCTCGTCTTGTCTTAGCACTGGGAGCTCTAAATACCTACTACCTGACGACTTGTGTGGCGTCGTGGTAATAAATGATGTACAGAAACCTACTTTCTGAATCAATCTATCATCATTTTCTTGGGACCTTCGTCCCACTACAACGCGGGGTCGGCCTTGTTACTGTGGATTTGATGATGTTAGTGTCAAAGGGTGGACAGATGCCCTTCCTGTCGCCACCCGATACCTCCCGGAATGGAATTAGTGTACGCCAGCTGTATGTGTCTAGTGTAATCTATGAAACAGTGCGAATGTTTTCAAATGTCTGCGAGTCGTGTGACTGAGGCTGGACGTGGAGACCCGCCTAGTATTTACCTTGTGGGTTGTGAAAAACCGCCTAAAAACCGCATTCAGGTTGGCCAGCACACCGACCCTCGTCGTTAATCAGCCATGTAGATTCGATCCGGGGCCGGCGCGCCTACCCGAGTCCAGGAAGCAGCGCATTAGGCCCATCGGCTAACCTCGCGGGTCCTCAATCAACCTACACTACTGAACATTAAAATAGCTACACCACGAAGATGAAGTGCTACAGACGCGAAATTTAACCGAGAGGAGGAAGATGCTGTGATATGCAAATGATTAGCTTTTCAGACCATTCACACAAGGTAGGCGCCGTTGGCGACACCTACAACGTGCTGACATGAGGAAAGTTTCCAACCGATTTCTCATACACAAACAGCAGTCGACCGGTCTTGCCTGGTGAAAAGTTGACGTGATGCCTCGTTTAAGGAGGAGAAATGCGTACCATCACGTTTCCGACTTTCAAAAATGTCGGATTGTAGCCTAATGCGATTGCGGTTTATCGTATCGCGACATTGCTGCTCGCGTTGGTCGAGATCCAATGACTGTTAGCAGAATATGGAATCGGTGAGTTCAGGAGGGTAATACAGAACGCCGTGCTATATCCCAACGGCCTCGTATCAATAGCAGTCGAGATGAGAGGCACCTTATTCGCTTGGCTGAAACGGATGGTGTAGCCACGTCTCGATCCCTGAATCAACAGATGGGGACGTTTGCAAAGACAACAACCATCTGCACGAAGTTCGACGACGTTTGCAGCAGCATGGACTATCAGCTCGGAGACCATGGCTGCGGTTACCCTTGACGCTGCATCACAGACAGTAGCGCCTGCACTGGTGTACTCAACGACAATCCTGGGTGCACGAATAACGAAACGACATTTTTCAGATGAATCCAGATTCTGTTTACAGCATCATGATGGTCGCATCCGTGTTTAGCGACACCGCGGTGAACGAAGATTGGAAGCGTGTATTCGACACCGCCATACTGGCGTATCACCCGGCGTGATGGTGTGGTGTGCCTTTGGTTACACGGCTCGGTCACCTGTTGTTCGCATTGACGGCATTTTGAACAGTGGACGTTACATTTCAGATGTGTTACGAATCGTGGCTCTACCCTTCATTCGATCCTTGCGAAACCCTACATTTCAGCAGGATAATGCACGACCGCATGTTGCAGGTCCTGTTCGGGTCTTTCTGGACACAGAAAATAGTCGACTGCTGCCCTGGCCAGCACATTGTCCAGATCTCTCACCAATTGAAAACGTCTGGTCAAGCAACTGGCTCGTCACAATACGCCAGTCACTACTCTTGATGAACTGTGGTATCGTGTTGAAGCTGCATGGGCAGCTGTACCTGTAAACGCCATCCAATCTCTGACTCAATCCCCAGGCGTATCTAGGCCGTTATTACGGCCAGAGGTGGTTGTTCTGGGTACTGATTTCTCTGGATATATGCACCCAAATTGCGTGAAATGCAATAGCGTGTCAGTTCTAGTATAATATATTTGTCCAATGAATACCCGTTTATCATCTGCATTTTTTCTTGATGTAACAATTTTAATGGCCATTAGTGTATTTATTAGTAAAAAACCTCATCAAAGTCCCTAAAGTAGTTCCTGAGATTAGTCATAACACAAAGACAGAAAAACACTGTGTCGGATCTTAATATACAGGGTGATTCAAAAAGAATACCACAACTTTAGGAATTTAAAACTCTGCAACGACAAAAGGCAGAGCTAAGCACTAGCTGTCGACGAATTAAGGGAGCTATAAAGTTTCATGTAGTTGTACATTTGTTCGCTTGAGGCGCTGTTGACTAGGCGTCAGCGTCAGTTGATGCTAAGATGGCGACCGCTCAACAGAAAGCTTTTTGTGTTATTGAGTACGGCAGAAGTGAATCGACGACAGTTGTTCAGCGTGCATTTCGAACGAAGTATGGTGTTAAACCTCCTGATAGGTGGTGTATTAAACGTTGGTATAAACAGTTTACAGAGAATGGGTGTTTGTGCAAAGGGAAAAGTTCTGGACTGCCGAGAACGAGTGATGAAAATGTAGCACGCATCCAGCAAGCATTTGTTCGCAGCCCAGGAAAATCGACTCGCAGAGCTAGCAGAGAGCTGCAAATTCCACAATCAATTGTATGGAGAGTCCTACGAAAAAGGTTGGTTATGAAACCTGAACGTCAACTACCCGAGGCGATGTATCGGCCGCCAGGCAGCCCGTGATAGAGCACTTCATCACTAGCCTCCAAGAAGCCCTGATCTTACCCCCTGAGATTTTTTCTTATGGGAGTATGTTAAGGATATGGTGTTTCGGCCACCTCTCCCAGCCACCATTGATGATTTGAAACGAGAAATAACAGCAGCTATCCAAACTGTTTCGCCTGATATGCAACAGAGAGTGTGGAACGAGTTGGAGTATCGGGTTGATATTGCTCGTGTGTCTGGAGGGGGCCATATTGAACATCTCTGAACTTGTTTTTGAGTGAAAAAAAACCTTTTTAAATACTCTCTGTAATGATGTATAACAGAAGGTTATATTATGTTTCTTTCATTAAATACACATTTTTAAAGTTGTGGTATTATTTTTGAATCACCCTGTATTTATATTATAGACAAATGGAACTGCTTCATATAAATGAAGCACTGAACGAACGAAAATGTCCGGTACTGAGCCAAAGATAAGAGGTGAGTAACTGTGGAGATACTGCGCTTCTAGTTCCTCTGGACTTTATTGGATGGGCTGCTGAAGCGTACGTGCCACCTGTTGTCAACACGCGAGCGCACAGTCGCTTGTTCCAACATCCGTGCTGCTAACCTTTCAACTGGAGTGTTTCCCAAGTCATTCCTAAAAACAAAAATGTTTAGTGGTGGCTACTGATTAAGCCATTAGACAAACAAAACGTGACAGGGAGAATTTACGTCTGCAAAATTCTCTATTTTCAGCAGGTGACATGTTGAAAAATCGTTCTGGTCAATCAATTTTCGTCCATTCGCAAAAATTGTTCATAAAATTCTAAGTGCCGCTTCCGCATTCTTTCTCTGATATTTTCGTTATGTTTTTAGCAATGTACATTTCTGTCATCTTTATTTTTCTACGGACTTCAAACTTTCCTATAGATCCTTCTCTCCTTTTCCTCAGATATCTGTAGTTCCTCTTTCTTATTCAATATAGAACACTTGGGGCCATAACATATCATTTGTTCCACGCCACCTTGTAATTTCTTATTCTTTTTGCTGTGCTCTTTTCTCGTCTGGCACCTCTGGTGATGTTGGTGAAGCTTAGTAGCAGTCTTCTTGTTAATTCCTTGCACCTTTTTGTTATCCCAACATTCCTCTAGTTTCGTGCTGTACTCTATTTTGCGTTACTCGGACCCTTTACTGGTCTCAAAGTAGTTAATCTTTGTATGGAAGGATCTGATTTCAGCAGCTAAATGTAATCATCCCAGTTAATTATTATGTCTTGCCTAGTATGAATTTCTGCAAGATCTTCGTCTTTTTCCTTGATTCACAAGGATCCAGTAATTTTATCCCTATTGAGTAGTTCTAAAATCTTGTAGGACAGGCTATGGGCATCCAGTCCGTACAGCTTTTTGTCTTCTTCGAATCGCATCGGCGAAATTTTCTTGAAGATGTTACAGTTGAAGATCGGGTTTGTACCATCCTACCCATCTGGCAGTATCTTTGGTTCTGGCTAGTAGTTTTCAAAACGTATATTTTTCTGCCAGCGTTGTAGGTCCTATCTTGGCTTGATTTTCCATTTCTCGGAAGCTGCCGTTTCACCGAGATCATCTGAGATTCATTCTCTAAGATACGTCACGGTTTTGTTTGTCTTGTTATGCTTGGTAGCGCTGACTCTTCGATCTAGGTACGTCATTAATATTGGTAATGAATTTGTTCTTTCGATGTTGATCAATGTACATGTTTTATTTACAGTTACATTGAGTGCTTGGAACTGCATAAAAGCCTTGTGAAGTTTGTCATGTTGTGATAGGAGATCAGTATATTTAGTACATTTTGACTACCCAAGAGAGGATTATCCACGACAAGTGGTCATTAAGAATCATGATAATTTGATACAAAAACTAAACGATTCGTGAGAAGAATGGAACGATATGGATCTCTTATGAATGGTTGCATAATATCATGAATATATATCGGGTAAATGGACATGTTGACTTCAAAACGTGTGTTGCAGCCTATGATTCTTGACGAAAAATCACACGAAGACTTGTCGAAAGATGCTGATGCGTCAGATACAGCAGTTGCGGTGTCGTTGAGTGACTATGCGGAAGAAATGTAGCTTCTGTTACGCTTCACAAACAACATATCAATCAAAATTGACAGCTGACGAAGACTAAAGTAAAAAGGAATTAATAAATACGATTTCGGAAGAAAAGAGAGGACTATTCGTTTCTTTTTGAACCCGTTATTGCATCGTGGTCATGTATGGATAATTTAAAACATCTTTTGGCTCTTACTGCACGATTCCTCGAAACACTGGCTGCCAAGGAATGCACGGAGAAGCATTCTTAGACGATATATTTAACTTTTTTTTCGGTCCTCTTTCGTCGTATTGGCTTGAAGAGGCTCGCCACTACTTCCTCTTCTTTGCCAAACTCTTCATCTCAGAACATCACTTACACTGGATGTTCTCAATTATTTGTTGCAAATATTCTGATCTCTGTCTTTCGTTACAGGTTTTTACCGTCTACATCTGCTTCTAGCACCGTGGAAGTAACGAAATGGCTCTGAGCAATATGGGACTCAACTGCTGTGGTCATCAGTCCCCTAGAACTTAGAACTACTTAAACCTAACTAACCTAAGGACATCACACACATCCATGCCCGAGGCAGGATTCGAACCTGCGACCGTAGCAGTCGCACGGTTCCGGACTGCGCGCCTAGAACCGCGAGACCACCGCGGCCGGCATGGAAGTAACGTCTTGACGTCTAACACTGGTCCTGTTATCCTATATTTTGTGACCCTATATCTTGTTAGTGTTTTAAACGTACTTCTTTCTTTGAAGATTCTGTCTGGTTCTCATTTCTTATCTTACTTGTTCCAAATTTCTGCATTCATCTGTAACACCTCATCTCAAACGCTTATATTCAACTACGGCTTCCCCACGGTCCATGATCCACTTCTACATAAAGCTGTGCTTCAGATTTACTGTCCCAGAAATTTCTTCCTCTAATTAAGACCTATTTTTCATATACTGAGATTTATTTGGGCCTGGAATGCCCTCTTTGCCTGAATTGTCCAACCCTAGATTTCACACTTTAGCACTATCTATTCCTAATGCCCAAACAATGATATTTTTGAGCATAGTTTCAAAAACTTAGAATCGATAGGAGGATGCTGGTGACTTTTTTCTAGTATCCAACTCCTTACGCCCTTTTATGTCCTCTTTGCTTCGACCGTCATGTGTTATTTTCCTTTCCATAGAGCATAATACCTTTATTTCGTGTGCGTCGTGATCCCCAAATTTGATGGTAACTTTCTCACTAATCTCATCTCTGCTACATCTAATTTCTTTCGTCTTTCTCTTAATCCATATTCTGTCACTATAGCATTCGTTCCTTACAATACGTCCTGTAATTCTTTGGTTTCAGTAATGACAGCTTTATGTTCAGCGATACATGGCACTGACTTTCTCTCACCATGAATTTTGTAAGTTTAACAGTCAAGGGTGCAACTTCGTCGTTTCTAACAAAAATTTACTTTTTTGCTGATCGCGATGAAGATATAAGAAGTGTTACTAATAAAGTGACAGCAAGTGAAACAATATAACAGAAATTGTTCGAAATGACTAGAGCAGTGTTAGGTCTCAGAAAGAAAAAAACGTGCGTTAAGAAGATTAAAAATATGAAACGAAAAATTTAAACAAAGGGAAGAATATAGGAAAGTACTGTACTAACGCACATTCTCTGCTGCAAGCAACACTGAATACAGCAACTAGTTAGAAATATCAACAATACTCAAATGAAAAGTAAGACGTTTGTTGTAAAGCTGTAACCACTGTGAAATTGAAACAGAAATTGGTTGGACTGTGGTGCTGGTGGTGGTGGTGGGTGGTGTTAGGGGGGTGGGGGGGAGGGCAGCGGTCGAGACGGATGTATCGGTGTATCACAATAAGATCCATTACAACATCGAAACAGTTAATTATACAGCTAATGGAACAGTAAAGAAGTATTTAACTATAAATTTTAAAGGAAAATGACAACATTCCTTCAAAATATGTGGACAAGACCTAAAGAACAGATCACTGTTTCGATCACAGGTGAAAATTTGTTCAACCTAACTACGATATAGGAGCTCGTAAAATAAATAAATTAAACTAAAAGTTCGATATCACTACATTTTCGGCAGGTGGCTGTACAGAAGCTATGGAAAACACCGTAATCGTTTAAATGGTGACCTTAATTATCGCTGATTTCTGACAGAGATTTCCTGTCTTGTGCAATTATTGCTGCATTTCCTGTCGCAGGTACAGTGAAAGTATATGCTAAGATGCGCACTTAACTCTACCAGTCTCTAAGGCTTACTGCCTCCAGGGATCGTTCTTGCACGTGTTTTAGGTGACAGTGGAGCCATTAAAGAAAAAATCTTCTGGGTTGTTAGGCCGCGTCATATTGCCTTTTAAAATTCTTGCTACCTGTTTCACCTTTGTATATTACAATGTGCTCTGTTGCACGGAACACTTCAGCAACGGTCTTTATTAAGCCTCAGTGTGCTGCAACACTCAACATGCGTAAAAGTGTTTCTATCACGAAGCGACGAAGTGGTCGACGTGCTAGGGGTGCCGGTTATTGCTAAAGCAACCGGTTTTAGACTATACCACTTTTATAATCTCCCGTTTAATATAACTGTCAAATCAACCGGTTTCTGAAATAATCGTTTTTTTTTTCTTGCTGTTACTCTAGTAACAAACTTAGACATCGAACATACATTGAAAAATACTGCAAGATGGCCTCCGGATTTTTGATTACACGTTTCAAGATGTGTAGAATCAAAATTCAAATGAAACATGTAAATAAAGAAGAACTAACTTGGTCGAACAAGCACTGCTGTCCTCGAAAATTAATGGGGAGTTTAATAATAGAAGAAATGTTTCTAAGTTTTTCAAACTTTGCTGAAAAATCATTTTGTAATCAAGGATGTTGCCACCATTTGAGCATTACGAATAATCAGTACTAAGGTGTGAAAATGGGGGTTGGACCACTCTTATTTTTCATGTTCAGTTGTTCGCTTCCAAGGGCTACAAGTACATAAAGACATGTTATGCAGGTACAGGAAGCAGATTAACTACATTCCATTTTCAATTAAAACTATGAAATGCTAAATTTTAGTTCATTACTGTTGCCATAATCTCCGTACCATTTTTATTATTTTATATAAATGTCGAACAAACAATAAGTTCCTTGTGTTTTGTAATAACGATGGCTATTCTTTAAGTAAGGTCATATCGGTCACGAAATAGCAACCACAATGAAAATAAAAAATCTTCTGTTTGTAACAGTTTGCTACACCTTCCAGACACTTTTCTACATAGTCCACGCTCCAGCTTACACATCTGTCGTAGCGTGGTACCAACTTTCCAATACCCTCGTCATAGAAGGTAGTGGCCTGTACTTTCCGCCGCTTCTCTATGCTGGTGTGCAGTCCGTTGTCTGTGCCAAAATGCTGTCTTCGCAGCCAGCGGTTCATGTAAGCACAGCTGAACGTGATAAGGAGTCAAGTCCGGGCTGTATGGTGGATGATCAAACACCTACCATAGAAAACGCTGCTGGGACATCCTCATTGCCCCTGCAGTGTGCGGCCGAGAATTGTCATGAAGAAGTAAATGCATGACAGGTACGTTATGTGGGGTTGCATGAATTCAGGCAAAACCGCGCTGCGGCCACCGATATTTGGCGGGGTCACTGTTGTTCTAGGGATCTTCAAGTGCTCACTGCGTGCTCAGAACTCAAAAGAGCGACGTACGCGATCGACAGACACACTAGAGGCTCTGGCCAACACGTCTGTGCAGGACTTCATCAATTTTTTTTTTATTTTAGCGATCTAACGGGCCTTACTTGCCGAATGGTTCTCGTATTTCGAATGAAAAACCCATTTTGTAGAGAAATATACGAGGGTATTCCCAAAAGTAATGTCTCCCATTTTTATAAGTACATAGACCTGTTTATTTCTACAATGGTTTACATCAGTTTACAGCTTGAACATTTAGCTATTTTTCGACATAATCACCATTTCTGTCGATGCATTTTTGTTGACGCTGTGGCAGTTTTCGTATGCCCACGTCATACCAGCTCGCCGCCATGCTGTTCAGAAAGTTATGAACATCTTCTTTCACCACGTCGTCGGAGCTGAATCCCTTTCCGCCCAAATGTTCTTTTAACGTAGGGAACAAGTGATAGTCACTAAGCGCCACGTCATCACTATATTGTGCTCCACTGAAACTATTGCAGGAGAGCAACGGTTTGCCGAGCGATGAGTGGGCGGGCGTTGTCGCGGAGAATGTGTACGCCGTTGCACAACATTCCTCTTCTCCGGTTGTGTACTGCCCGTTTGAGTTTTTTCAGAGTCTCACAGTACCTGTCAGCGTTAATTAAGGTCCCAGCGATTCAGCTCCGACGACGAGGTGAAAGAAGAGGTTCATAACTTTCTGAACAGCATGGCGGCGAGCTGGTATGACATGGGCATACAAAAACTGTCACAGTCTCTACAAAAATGTATCGACAGAAATGGTGATTATGTCGAAAAATAGCGAAACGTTCAAGCCGTAAACTGATGTAAACCATTGTAGAAATAAACAGGTCTATGTACTTATAAAAAAAATAGGAGACCTTACTTTTGGGATTACTCTCGTATTTATTTACTTGTTAATTACTCTGGGTATGTCTTGCACACTGCATTTGGACGCGCATCGTCTAATAGATCACGCTACACGGCAACAGGTACATTATTGTCTGAGCAATGTCGCAGCGATTCTTATATGTTTGTTGCTCGTTTCTAGCTGTCAGAGTTATTATAGAAATAGCACAGATCACTTATATCATTTTCTATAATAACGCAATATTTCGAAGCAATGGAAATTTTACGAATAAACATCACTTGGTTTTTTAAAAATAAGATTTTATGTAATAACAAAAATTTAAACACCGCTGCTATGGCAAACTGATATATCGGTTTATTAGCCGTTATTAGTAGAAAATAAAGAAACCTGTTATACAGCGGCCAAAAATATCAGTACTAAAATTCTGATATCGGTTTTAAGTGGCATGCTTTTTCCATCCCCAGCAGCGTAGTGAAGCTCGTCGAAGACTTTGTGCCGGCCGCTGGTGGCCGAGCGGTTCTGGCGCTACAGTCTGGAAACGCGCGACCGCTACGGTCGCAGGTTCGAATCCTGCCTCGGGCATGGATGTGTGTGTTGTCCTTAGGTTAGTCAGGTTTAAGTAGTTCTAAGTTCTAGAGGACTTATGACCTCAGCAGTTGAGTCCCATAGTGCTCAGAGCCATTTTTGAAGACTTGTTGTAGGCTGTTGTCCGCTGGCGCTCGTCGTAACCAGAAGACTCGGCTTTGGCTCCGGAAACTCACCCGCCGACTGCCTCTCCAGTCGATTCTGGTTGTCAGGCCGGGCAGCTGTCATAAATACCGTGCAAACGGTGAGACGTAGTAAAGTTAGCTTTGACAAGCGCGCCGCAGCGCGTAGCGTGAAGCAGTCGCCCTCCGTTTTCTGGCGGTGGCGCCGTTGTCGCAATTGAAGGCTTCGGTGTCTCCCTCTAGCGGGAAAGGCGAAAAGTGGGCTGTTCGCGTGGGTTTAAGAAGTGGCTGTATGGGCTCTCGTGGAGAGTTGGCAGTCGGGGCATCAAGAAGCGACTTCTCTGCCGGTGCTAGAGGTACAGCACGCAGACCGCGGCGTCAGCGTAAGCGACGCGAGCAGCAGCTCCGTGGAATGGGGCGTTAACTGCTCGTCGCGAAAGGAATCTTCCTGAGCGTGGGTCCGCGAGGGGCCTAATCTGCAGTTCGGCCGTATGCTGTCGACCGACGAGGAGGTTCTGAAAATCGGCGCCCCTTCCTGCGTCCGTTGAAACGGCTGGCAGCGGGTGGCTCGGCAGAGCATTTGGAGGTGCTGCGCTGGTTCAGTCCTGGGAGTCGTAACGCACCAGAAGTTGAGTATTGATTGTTAACAGATTTTATGAAGTTTAATTGAATTCAATTTAATTATTCTTGTTAATTATACCAGCCGTTTTTTTTTTGGGGGGGGGGGGGGGGCGGTCCCTCCATTCATTCTCGTCTACCCACCCGCGGGAAGGTGGTAATATTAAAAGGGGTGGTCCGTTTGTCCCCTTTTGAGGACGAAAGGGGGGGGAGTCTCAGTAAATATGTGGTTCGGATTGCCTCTTTCCCCTCCCAGCTTACCTACGGGTTTGTTCGACTGTTAGCCTCTGCCATGTCTGTGAAATTCTAAGGCACCAATGGCTGTACTGTTTAAATGCAACGCACTAAGACCTGATCCATTCTCTCGCCTGCCATAACTAGTATTACTAGACTCACGTGTAAAAGATACTCTAAGAAAGAAGAAAAATTCCTTTTACCTCGTGGTAAGAACTAGTCAATTGCATAACGAATTCCTGCTCATCTATAAGCTATAACTTACGTAAATTTGTATTTATGTATATTTGGCTATAATCAAGCCAGGTCGTTAATGTACGCCGTAGTGGATTTTTTATATCGTTTCTTGTCAGCAAAAACTGTAGTGTGTTTTTCCAATTCAATACCTTTTAAGGCTTTTACTCAACGTGCTTATGTGTTCTAAACAGGTAGTTGGTTATTAGTGTGTTTTCTTACCAGGCAAAAGTTTGCCATTTCATTATGGGTAGAATTTGTTCCTTGAAAGGAGAATGTTTTAAAAGTTCGCAAGTCCTACCTGGAGAGCGTGTGTTTGCCGTAAGTTAACTCGCAGAAATTTGTAAAATTTGTTTTATATATATTTTGGAAATCTTAATGTTATTAACTGTGAGTGTGTCCCCCCCCCTCCCCCCCCTCCCCCCCTGTGTACATGTGTCATGCATATTGGTTTTTCTGTTTTGAGAACTTTAGTAAACAAAATTGTCTTTTTATGTTGAATGAAAGGAAATTCACCTGTATTTTAGCTGAGCTTGAAATATTATGCAGCGTCGCGTTGTATACGTTAAATTGCTTGCCTGTACTCTCCTTTTACTGGCGTGAAATTTTTTATAATAATGTAAAAATCCTTTCCTATCGAAAATTGTGACTTATTTGTTAAATGATTGTTGTTGTTTCTTTAAAATATCGTAAAGCCTTGCACTAAATTTGAATAAATAGTGCTGTCGAAAATTGTGTGTAATTTCACCAGTTATTCCTTGGCATCTGTAACCTCCCACTCACTTATCGACCTCAATGACAGTGAAAAATTAAACCGCATGCACCTAATGGAAATTTGGGAAACGCAATCGTCACCGAAGTTAATCTGTCGGTAAAGAGGGAGGAAAGGGTTACATCTAAATGAAAGGAAAAATGCAAATGAAACTGGCGGAAATTAATTTTGAAGAGGGGTAAAGTTAATAAAGAAAGTAAATGTGCGGTCGTTACGTTAACAATTAACTGGCGTTAATTAGATATTTGAGATATGGGGAAAATATGGTGGCCAGTCCTATAGACAACTACTATAATAACTGAAAAAGAAAGGTTATTGCACAATTGAAAGTTAATTTAGTGACTGAAATTAATAGTGAACTTTGTTTCTGAAGCACTACGAAATTCAATAAAATAAGGTTAGTCTTGGGCTACCTCAACAATCATTTCAAAAGCTACTTGAATCTACGCAATTTAGAAATAAGAGATTTAACTTTGAACTTGAATTAAATGATTCTGAACAATTGACAATAGTAAAATTTAGTACGTACCAAGCTGAGCTGCAGTCACAGGTAAGCTAAAATATGGTAACAAAACTCGCACTCTTAATTTGTGCTTAATTTGTGTCTGTAGCCAGCTATGAATACCTTAACTGAACTTTGAAATTAAAGCAGTGAAATCGAATGCTATTACTTTAATGCTGGCGTTTGAATTTCAATGACACTCGAGTTCATTTCGGAAAAGGAAGGGACCCTGCTTGGTAATGCAATTGGGACAATGAGCAACAAAGGCTCATGCTAAGTTGCTGTAATTTTGTGAGGCAAATGGAACAATTTTAAAAGCTGAGGTCTGCCATACAGTTCTAAAAACTTTACGTGCTTCCAGTCTTCCTTGTTGGTTGATTGAAGGTTTGAAGTAGTCGGTCGAGGAGGTGAAGACAGTCACTCATTGTCTGCCGTCGCTGTTGCAGAAGCTGGATGTCGGCGCGCCTACTTCTCGACACTGTCAGCAGGCGAAACGGGCTCTTTATGTGCGCCAGCTAATGCTTCCCGTCTGCGACACCGTGTCAGAAAATATCATAGAAAGTCGAGCGCAATTACATGCTGCCAAACCTCGAAAGCGCGGCAACTCGCGGGAGCGTCACACATCACACCTGCCCCACCGCCCTACTCCAGCCAGACTCCGCCCTGCCCGCGCTCCACGCGGCCGAGTTCACACTCCCAAGGATCGTAAACACTTTGGTTCCCCACACGACGTATCGATGTAATCGTTCGGTAGCATAGTTTTCCCTAGGTAAGAGCCAGCGTAGAAGTACAAATAATATTTACAAAACAATCCAATTATACATCGACATAAATGCATAAATATATATATATATATATACAAATAGTAAAACAATTACAATGTATAAAGACACAGAAATGTCATATCTTCAGGCAGCAGAATAAGGAAAAAATTTATAGTACAATAGATGGAAATAGGAGGATATGCATTTCCAGCGTTACACACCTACTTCCACTTTACATTTTGTGTATTGATTGAGATTAATAACCTTTGATGAACCAGTAGTCATTTTACGGTTCACACGGTACGATACCGAGCAACGCTCTATTTGCGCCCACATGACAAGCCACGCAGATTAGGGATGCAAAGATGACACATTCAGTAGACCAGACGGGAAATACGGCTCTAGCCGTACGTCGCGTCGCCACTTAGCGCCTGATAGGAAGGCAACCAAATGACATAGCTGTACCGCGTGTAGTATCAGTGCCCCTTGGGATACAGCAGTGTGAAAGGCGTAACAAGCGACGTGCTGGATCGCTTAGCTAGCGGCAAGTGATCTCGGCGACAAGGCAGCCTCTTAATACGGCGTCGCTGTGGAGGTGAGCGGTAATGGGCCCAAGTGCTGCCGAGGGCCCGGCCGGCGCCTGAGACGCTGCTACCGAGGCCGCTACGCGGGCCCCTGGGAGGCGAGAGTGGAGACTGGCGGGCCGCCGGTCCGGGCCCCCGCCTCGTTACCGCCGCTGGCAGGCAGCCTCGCCACCCGACGTCCATTTTCCAGGCTGCCGCGTCGTCGCGTCCGGTGGCTTCCTTGTTATCTGCGTACTGGGCTGCCAGTAACTAGCGTGCCGGCTGGCACTGCTGCCTCGCTGCTCCACTGCCCGCCGGCGAGCGCTACTCTACTGTAGCGCGTTACGTGGATGATGCTGGCATTGGCACCGTGTTCTCGTTATCACGTGTTAGAATCTCAACGTGTTTGATATTTATCTATAGAGATGTCTTACACGAGGTGAGATTAAAAAGTAACGGGAATTATTTAATTTCGCGGGCTTTATTATTTCGATTTTCTATTTTTTTAAATCTTATTGATACACATGTTCCTGATGTCTGCACTCTCCCCTTTTTGAATGTTTATTTTATTTCCTAAAGTCGAAAAGTTTGTAGGTGTCTTCGAGTTTTCGACGAACTGCTACTTTAGAGGAAGAAAGACCAAAAATATGCAATAAATTTTGGTTGAAAAATCTAATAAAGTGAAATACCACATCCTAAACGTTAACTGTGGCTTTTGGAGAATCTACTATCAGTAAGACGAGAGTTTACCATAGTATAAACGTCCCAAAGAGGGTCGAGAAGACGTTGAGGACCACGATTGCCATGGACGCAACAGTTAATGATAAAGTGTGGAAGAAGTAAAGAAAATGGTCTGGAAAATTTCCGATTCACATCAGAAAGGTTGTCGATGACGTCACTATATCATTTGGCTCATTCTAAGCAATATTTTGGGATATTTTGGAGCTGAAACATGTAGCAGCAAAGTATGTTCCGAAGCTGTTGAACGTCGACCAAGAACGACGCAGCGTAGACATCGCTCACGATTTACTGAGTGAAGTCGGCAACGATCCAGGGCTTCTAAAGAAGCTTATAACATGTGACTAAACATGGTACCCCGTCGAAACCAATCCCCAATCGTCACAATGAGAACTACCTGAGGATTCAAGACGGAAAAAAATTCGACGAGTTCGATTGCACAATGGGATAGTGCATCGTGAGGTCTTGCTTAACAGTCACTAAGGAATAGTAGTTGGAAGTTCTACATGGTTTACGTGAAGAAATCCGAAAAAAAACGACCAGAATCGTGACAAAACCGCTCATGGAAATTCCATGACGATAATGCAGCCGCTCACACCCCAATGCTTGTACTGCTTTTTGAAAAAAAAATGGTTATGTTGTTTCAGGCACAGTATTCGTCGGACATGGTCCCCTACGACTCTTTCTATTACCGACGCTGAAGAGTACCATGAAAGCATGTCGTTTTGCCATCACTGATGAGATAAAAAAAGAATCGGTGAAGGAGCTTGTAAAGGTACATTCTCCTCTAGCGTTACTTTTCATCGAATTAAGTAATCGATACCAGAAGTAATATTCGAATTTTTAACAGGTCATTATTGTCTCAGGTGCTTTTTCTAGACAATTTCATAAGATTTTGTACACGATGTGTTATATTACAGCCTGAAATCTATAAAAAGAAATTACTTCATTTTCTTTGTTAAAATCGATATGTACTAACTCTGAATGTACAGTTAAAATTATTTTTAAGAGACATTTGAAATTACGAAATATTTGGCACACTTAAGCTTGCTATTATTAATTAGATAATTCGTTACTATTTATTATGCCTATTTCTGGATTCATTTACAAAATAATAATATAAATTAAAAGAAATTTATTTGTCAAGAAAATTTGTAAACCCTCTGGAGTATTGTTATTACCGCAGTGTGAGGAAGGTGGTCATGTCACTACCCAACTGTGATCTAAGTCTTTGTTTGCCCTTCGGTAAGCCTTACAATCCAATAGCTGATTTCGGAATCCCATGATGGATGCTAACTGTATCTGATTTCGGAATCCCATGCTGCTAACTGAAATCTTCTTATATATCCCGGCGATTCGCAAATATACCCACTCCTCTTGTGTTCCTTGCATAGAGTATTCATTATTACTGTCTGTAATTTATTGTAGAATTAGTTAGACTTTGCCCTCTGCCATTCCTAGTACCAAGCCTATATTCCCTCGTACTCCTTCCCCTACAAACATGTTCCAGTCCGCCATCGCTATCAGATTTTCATCTTCATGTACTGAATTAGACGTTCAATATCGTCATATACGTTCTCTCTCTTTATACCATTTTTCACTCTTGTTATATTACCCTATACTCGTCAGACCAGAAATCCTAGTCATCTTTCCATTTCACTTCACTGACGCCCGCTATTTCCAGATAGAACATTTCCATTTCCCTTTTCAGATTTTCTTGCTTTCCTACCACGTCCATACTTCTGACATTCCACTCCCCGATTAGTTGAACGTTATCCTTTGGTTAGTTATTCAATCTTTTTCTCATGGTCACCTCCTCCTTGGTAATCCCCTCCTGGAGATCCGAATGGGGCACTTATCGAGAATCATTTGCCAATGGAGATATCATCATGACACTTTTGCAAAATAACGACAGATGTGCTGTGGATACACATCATGTGTCTTTAATGCAGTGGTCTCCTTTGCTTTCTGCATCCTCATGCTTTTGATCATTGCTCATTCATCCGCGCTTAGGGGCAGTTTCCCACTCCAATGGAAAGAGAGCGCTTTCAACCTCTGTCCGTTCCTCCACCCTCTTCTCACTTCTGGCATAAGAAGTCTTCGATTACCATTGCTGATGATTTTATTCAAAATTCATGCGGTGGTTGCTACCTGGGACCTAGGACGATTTTATTACTAATTAAAAACACTACATCCGCACCTCGATTTCTATTAACGTGATATATTATTCTCGTTACTTAGAAAGCCTACTGACCGTCACTTGTGAAAACAGTGTTGAATCCCCTGGAAACAGTCTGCAATGAATTTTTGGACCATTTTTTTAGCCTAATAAGTATAATTTCCAGCCAACACTGCCCCTGATTGCAGTAGCGATGTACTACAATCAGAACAGAATTACTAGTTACTGTTGAAGATTTGATTACGGCCCACATGTTCTACTCGTATGTCGCCTCTAATAGGTCGTACTTACGATTTATCTGCTCACAGTGCACTGCTTGAGAAATATTGTAACGAATATTTCAGTTTGCATGGCATATAGAATGTTTCGTGACCTGTATTAAACATAGAGATTCAAATATAACTGAACAATTACCAACCACTAGGCTTTTATCCATTAGACATTTCGCTGTTTAGTACATAAGTAAACCTAGGATTCTCTCTTACGTAATATTACAGCAAGATGTACTTAACTCACAGTATCTGGTCTCCCTTTTTCTTGATAATCAACAGCATAACAGCATATACACTCCTGGAAATTGAAATAAGAACACCGTGAATTCATTGTCCCAGGAAGGGGAAACTTTATTGACACATTCCTGGGGTCAGATACATCACATGATCACACTGACAGAACCACAGGCACATAGACACAGGCAACAGAGCATGCACAATGTCGGCACTAGTACAGTGTATATCCACCTTTCGCAGCAATGCAGGCTGCTATTCTCCCATGGAGACGATCGTAGAGATGCTGGATGTAGTCCTGTGGAACGGCTTGCCATGCCATTTCCACCTGGCGCCTCAGTTGGACCAGCGTTCGTGCTGGACGTGCAGACCGCGTGAGACGACGCTTCATCCAGTCCCAAACATGCTCAATGGGGGACAGATCCGGAGATCTTGCTGGCCAGGGTAGTTGACTTACACCTTCTAGAGCACGTTGGGTGGCACGGGATACATGCGGACGTGCATTGTCCTGTTGGAACAGCAAGTTCCCTTGCCGGTCTAGGAATGGTAGAACGATGGGTTCGATGACGGTTTGGATGTACCGTGCACTATTCAGTGTCCCCTCGACGATCACCAGTGGTGTACGGCCAGTGTAGGAGATCGCTCCCCACACCATGATGCCGGGTGTTGGCCCTGTGTGCCTCGGTCGTATGCAGTCCTGATTGTGGCGCTCACCTGCACGGCGCCAAACACGCATACGACCATCATTGGCACCAAGGCAGAAGCGACTCTCATCGCTGAAGACGACACGTCTCCATTCGTCCCTCCATTCACGCCTGTCGCGACACCACTGGAGGCGGGCTGCACGATGTTGGGGCGTGAGCGCAAGACGGCCTAACGGTGTGCGGGACCGTAGCCCAGCTTCATGGAGACGGTTGCGAATGGTCCTCGCCGATACCCCAGGAGCAACAGTGTCCCTAATTTGCTGGGAAGTGGCGGTGCGGTCCCCTACGGCACTGCGTAGGATCCTACGGTCTTGGCGTGCATCCGTGCGTCGCTGCGGTCCGGTCCCAGGTCGACGGGCACGTGCACCTTCCGCCGACCACTGGCGACAACATCGATGTACTGTGGAGACCTCACGCCCCACGTGTTGAGCAATTCGGCGGTACGTCCACCCGGCCTCCCGCATGCCCACTATACGCCCTCGCTCAAAGTCCGTCAACTGCACATACGGTTCACGTCCACGCTGTCGCGGCATGCTACCAGTGTTAAAGACTGCGATGGAGCTCCGTATGCCACGGCAAACTGGCTGACATTGACGGCGGCGGTGCACAAATGCTGCGCAGCTAGCGCCATTCGACGGCCAACACCGCGGTTCCTGGTGTGTCCGCTGTGCCGTGCGTGTGATCATTGCTTGTACAGCCCTCTCGCAGTGTCCGGAGCAAGTATGGTGGGTCATGACACACCGGTGTCAATGTGTTCTTTTTTCCATTTCCAGGAGTATATATATATATATATATATATATATATATATATATATATATATATATATATCCCATTGCTCTGTGACAACCCTTTGGTTTGTTCTTATTTGTTTTGTTAGTTCCGTTTTCCCCACTGACTGTCGTTGGCTCTTGTGTTGAGCTCCACTGGCAGTTTTTGTACCTGTGCTCTGGAGAGTTAAGTTGATTGATACGGAAAGGGTGAAAAAATAGGACACGGCAGATAAAATGGAAGAAAGAAATACGAATGAAGGAAACTGTGATAACGTTGAGAATGTGACAGAAGCACAGGTTCATTTTTGAACCGATGGAAGACAGCTATTGCCTATCGAGAGGTCCTGGTGGTAATTAATAGTTTAACCATTTATCTCGTCTTGAATGCAGAGTGGTTGTGGTTGAGACGCCGGTTACTCGATAGTTTATTCCAGAGTCGTCTAGCCTGAAACTGAAAGGAAGGTGGAGAAACATTTAATATTACGACTGCTTCTACTGAAGGCACAGACGTCCCGATCTTATTACAATTTAGGATTGATGATAGATATATGACACGGGAGGAAGGATATTAAGGACATCAGCGACTTCAAACTGGTCAAGAAAAGTGTGTGAAAATGCTATTCTGTCGGCTCCGATCATTATCCACCACATACATTCATGTCGCCTATAACATTATTTAGGAGTGTTCATTAGCATAGTAAAGGGTTTATTGTAATACTGCAGCTAAATACTCTATAAAGAAACTTACATCGTCATTTACGTCACATTAATCGCCTCACAGGTGATACAATATGGAAGGGCACGTAATAGCAAGCTGATAATAGGGGAGCAGAAGCAGTAATTGGCGCTACGAACCAACTCGCCTGTGAAGAGTACGTCGAAATGGCTTCCATTAAACACCCGCTTAGAATTAATTGGACCATTAGTGCTGCAGAATCAATTTAGTACTTCACTTCATGAGCGTAAAGATGTGCCATGCCTGGTTTGAACCCACTTATTGCAGTAAACAGTGAAACCTAGCAAATTAAAGCACGTTAGCCCTACCCGTTCATGCCAAAAGCTATTCATCTCTCTCTCTCTCTCTCGCTTTCCCCCCCCCCATTTTCTCTCTCTCTCTCTCTCTCTCTCGCTGTCTATCTCTAGTCCCACGTTCCACGCGCAGCGAGCGAGAGAACATCAAAATCTCGCACGTGGTTTATGAAAGCGAGATCTCTTACTTTGCGGGTTTCATAAAAACACTTTGGTAGGGGCAGCTGAATCAGACTGTATGTATGCGATGTTTGATAATCAAATCAGGGAGAGTCGTAGCAGAAGAGAATCGAAGTGTTTGAGACGTGGTGATATTGAGGAATGTTGAATAGCAGGTAGACTGGTAAGATATAAGGACTTTCTCTGCAGATTCGGCGAGAGAGGAGGGTGGAGAAAACAGTGTCAAAGAACAGGATGATAGCATATGCGTTAAGACATCAAGGAATAATTTCCACCATATTTGCGGGGACTGTAGAGAATAAGGAAGTTAACATAAAGAATACATACAGGAAACAATTGAGGACGTCTTGTAATGACGCCGGTACAGGAGAGGAGGCAGGCCGCACCAAAGCAGTAAGAGGACTGAGGACCTCAAGAAAAAATTGGGAGCAGTGTATCAATCTGTGATCTATTAAGAAGTATGTGTGTGAATAAAGAACGTAAAAGAAGATCACTGTAGACGATATGAAACAGACGGTTTGCAATATTTACTCCAGTCCACTGCCGTGTCAAGCATCCAGGATGGCGGCTGTCTCTTTTAGTGCAATGAACTACAAGATAACGAACATACGGCTTAAAAGGCAATGCCTCATTGACTAGGTTATTCCAAGTTTCATTCACCAGCTCCTCAGGATATCGAACCTGGTGATGCCCTACCCTGGTGAATGGCGTCGTTTTTGAATCAATAAACAGTACTGTGCAACCTAGGACTCTTTTTTTAATATTTATTTGTTTGCAGCATGTTAATTTCTCTCTGTCGTTTATTGCGGGTCCTTGAGCAAAGTCACTTCCGACTGCTTCTCTCTCTTTTTTTTTTATGACAGTGGAGTACATTCGCTGCCGATGGAAGGGTATACAGTACTAAGAAAAAAAAGGCTTATTAAAAATACACCTCTTGCATCTAACGCAACCACTTGCCTACAAAAGTGTTGTTACCCTCTGACCAACTATGACACGACAACGAAGTAATTATGAAGAATCGCCTGTTCCCATTTATGCCTACCGAATCAGGAATAACTGTGCACGAAAGTGGACAGACGAACTGCTGTACTACGTGCATTAACTCGCAGCTTGCTGGCGCATGGGCCATGTCTGCGGCGTCTAACTTATCGATTCTGTCGGCCACTTGTCGACCCTGAGGCCTGTCGATAGCGGTCGACTTGTCTCACTCTTTCTCCTCCTCCTCCTCCTCCTCCTCTTTCACAGAAGCGGCCAATTTGGCCAATGGCACGGAAGGCCGGTGAACGGTGCGCGTCGCAGCGGGACGCAGATTGCTTTGGTTTTACTTAGCAAAACTTCGGCACTGTCAGCAATCATCCCGACCGTGCGACCAGCGACGAAAGCCGAAATTTCAAACACCCAGTCAGATTTGACCGTTGTGTGTCGGTCGGGATTTGAAACCGGAACATTGCTCTTTCGAGAACGACGCTGTCGACGACGCGCGACCCGTTTCGACAACTTCAGCACTGCCAGGCTTCACTCTGACATTCCAGAGGTAAGGATCTGTCTTTGAGTCTTGGCCCAGCATAGAGTTTTAATCTGTCAGGTAGTTTCAAAACACTAAACACTGCGCTGCAGAATTTGAAGTTCATTCTGAAAGCGGAAACTTGTTTTATGACACAAACTTTTACACGTATTAGTTACAAGGCCCAATTGCAAACTCATTCGCAAGTGATAATTGAACTGGTGTACAGGAGATATGTCCCAGCAGAGGATTCACTAAAGAACTGGAAATACGATTGACGATTGACACCAAAAGACTCAAAATAAGATTATTTAGATTTAAGTCCGTCTCTAATGATCTCGTCGTCGACAGGGCGTTACACCGTAATCTCCCTTCGTTCTAAAAGTAAGACGAAGGTATCGGGATGCCTTAAGGACAGAGAAAACAAATAATTAAAAAATAAATTCAGCATGAAACAATGTAATGAATCTTACTAGACTTAACGTAAGTAGGAGTATATGCCACATTCACATGGCTTAACGTAAACATGTATTTTAGTTATTGATTTAACTATTTATTTATTCTATTCAAAATTCTGGATTATACACTACTGGCCATTAAAAATGCTACACCACGAAGATGACGTGCTACAGACGCGAAATTTAACCGACACGAAGAAGATACTGTGATATGCAAATGATTAGCTTTTCAGAGCATTCACACAAGGTTTGCGCCGGTGGCGACATCTACAACGTGCTGACATGAGGAAAGCTTCCAACCGATTTCTCATACACAAACAGCAGTTGACTGGCGTTGCCTGGTGAAATGTTGTTGTGATGCCTCGTGTAAGGAGGCTTCGATAAAGGTCGGATTGTAGCCTATCGCAATTGCGGTTTATCGTATCGCGACATTGCTGCTCGCGTTGGCAGAATATGGAATCGGCTGGTTCAGGAGGGTAATACGGAACGCCGTGCTGGATCCCAACGGCCTCGTATCACTTGCAGTCGAGATAACAGGCATCTTGTCCGCGTGGCTGTAACAGATCGTGCAGCCACGTCTCGATCCCTGAGTCAACAGAAGGGGACGTTTGCAAGACAACAACCATCTGCACGAACAGTTCAACGACGTTTGCAGCAGCATGGAATATCAGCGCGGAGACCATGGCTGCGGTTACCCTTGACCCTGCATCACAGACAGGAGCGCCTGCGATGGTGTCCTCAACGACGAACCTGGGAGCACGATTGGCAAAACGTCATTTTTTCGGATGAATCCAGCATCATGATGGTCCCATCCATGTTTGGCGACATCGCGGTGAACGCACAGTGGAAGCGCGTATTCGTCATCGCCATACTGGCGTATCACCCGGCGTGATGGTATGGGGTGCCATTGGTTACAAGTCTTGGTCACCTCTTGTTCGCATTAACGGCACTTTGGACAGTGGACGTTACATTTCAGATGTGTTACGACCCGTGGCTCTACCCTTCATTCGAACCCTGTGAAACCCTACATTTCAGCAGGATAATGCACGACCGCCTCTTGCAGGTCCTGTACGGGCCTTTCTGGGTACATTTCTGATGTTTTACGACCCGTGGCTCTACCCTTCATTCGATCCCTGTGAAACCCTACATTTCAGCAGGATAATGCACGACCGCATCTTGCAGGTCCTGTACGGGCCTTTCTGGATACATTTCTGATGTGGCTCTATCCTTCATTCGATCCCTGTAGGTCCTGTACGGGCCTTTCTCGATTCAGAAAATGTTCGACTGCTGCCCTGGTCAGCACATTCTCCAGATCTCTCACCAATTGAAAACGTCTGGTCAATGGTGGTTGAGCAACTGGCTCGTCACAATACGCCAGTCACTACTCTTGATGAACTGTAGTGTCGTGTTTACGCTGCATGGGCAGCTGTACCTGTACACGCCATCCAAGCTCTGTTTGACTCAAGTGCCCAGGCGTATCAAGGCCGTTATTACGGCCAGAAGTGGTTGTTCTGGGTACTGATTTCTCAGGATCTATGCACCCAAATTGCGTGAAAATGTAATCACATGTCAGTTCTAGTATAATATATTTGTCCAATGAATACCCGTTCATCATCTGCATTTCTTCTTGGTGTAGCAATTTCAATGGCCAGTAGTGTATCACCAGACCGTTACAGATAATCTAAGTCTGCATTTTTTTTGTTTCTTTTTACTTTCACTATAAAATTTTGAAGGCCACACATACCCTCATCTTTGCGATGTCGTATCAGTGTGATATTGTATTTTATGTATCAGAGAGGCGAAATTTGGAGACTAGTTCAGCATTTGCCAAAACGAGCGTGGGGAACCGCCTAAAAGCTAAGTGCCGCCTCACTGCTGTATCACCCCACGGTCGTTAATTCCCCGTGCAGATTCGATAATAGTCTGGCTCAGAAGCCTGCCCCACAAAGCTAATGTACCTCGCTTTACGCTACATGAGCAGATATCTGTAATTCTTTACTCCCAACACGATTACTATTGATAGGTTTTTTTTTACAATTCCGCAGAGTATAGTTGTGTTATGCATTGGATCACCACACTATTTTATTCTTTACCGTGGGATAAACACGCAAAGTTTTCTGTAATTTGATGATTTCCAGTTTATCAGCTATCTCTGAACGTCCTTTATCAGATTCTTCATGATTCTGGGTCCACAATACCTCTTTTTTACAATTTGCGGCACAGTCGCGATTAAGGACAGTAAGCCAGAAAATATAGAATATCTATCATTGTACTTGGCAACCGCCTGCCGCAGTGGATACACCAGTTCCCGTCAGATCACCGATGTTAAGAGCTGTCGGGCGTGCGCAGCACTTGGATGGGTGACCATCCGGGCCGCCATGCACTGTTTCCATTTTTGGGGTGCACTCAGCTTCGTGATGCCAACTGAGAAGCTACTCGACCGAATAGTAGCGGCTCCGGTCAAAGAAAACCATGATAACTACCGGGAGAGCGTTCTGCTGACCACACGCCCGTCCCATCCGCGTCCTCAGCTGAGGATGACACGGCGGTCGGATGGTCCAGATGGGGCACTTGTGACCTGATGGCGGAGTGCTTTTTATCATATTGTTCAATGATCAGGAAAAAATCGCCAGACTACGAATTTAGATCCGTAGCGACTATCTTCATATCTATCAGGAAAAGGGAAAGTTTAATTCCACTTAAAGATAACAAAAAATCGTTGTCAGACTACTCATTTATGTTCACTACGACCTTCTTCAGATCTGTCAGGAAATGGGAAACAGTATCTTACTGCCCGAGACAGTATGGTTGCGTATCAGAATACATCACTTGTCTTTACACAGAGAAACCATTGGTTTATTCTCGGGTCTTCTGTGCCAACATCCCTTAACTGTTCTGTTTCATGACAAACGACTGTAGGGCTGTCTGGGTCAACATTAGACGACTTGTCAATGGAAACATGTTGCTTCATACAACAGTTTTATTGCGATATAGTACAACACACATAAATTCTCCGTGGAGTGGAATAACACCGAAACAGTTCACCAGACAAAAGACGTAATCCTATTATAAGAAAACGCTGGTCACTTCGAAGCACTGCAGGTGTTGGAGAACTGCTACCAGTCGGGTCGTGTGTAACATGTGGCAGAAAAGTAGTGTGCATGTGCCAGTCATTGTATGGAATCATCGCAGTGAGCTGGGTCGACTTGTAACAACAGGCCGGAGTGCATGGCGCGTTCGTAGTCAGTCTCTCGGGTATTGGAACCCGCTCAGTGTCGGGCAGAGCTCTTATACAGGGTGGTCCATTGATCGTTACCGGGCCAAATATCTCACGAAATAAGTCTAGTAAGATGAGCTCCGATTCCAATTGATAAGAGCTGATGGTAGGGTTTGATTGTGGCGAAGGCCCCACGAAGCCATGGACTCAAGGTGTCAACAAGCTATTGGTGGCTCCATAATGGTGTGGGTTCTGTTTACAAGGAATGAACTGGGTCATCTGGTCCAACAGAACCGATCATTAACAGGAAATGGTTATCTTCGGCTGCCTGGAGACCATTTGCAGCCATTCATGGACTTCATTCTTCCTAAACAGTGATGGAACTTTATGGATGACAATGCAACGGCCCACAATTGTTCGCGATCCGTTTTAAGACCGTTGTGGACAGTTCGATCGAATGATTTGGCAATCTCGAACATCTCGAACAATTACGGGATATAATCGAGAGGTTAGTTCGTTCACAAAATCCTGCACCCGGCAATAATTTAAAAACTCTGGACAACTTAGCATAGCTCAACATTTCTGCACGGGACTTCCAACGACTTCTTGAGTCCATGTCACGTCCAGTAGCTGCGGGCAAAAGGAGATCCGAGCGATATTAGGTGCTATGACTTTTTTCACCTCAGTTTAACTGAGCTATACTAATCTATGTTGCTCCAGAAGATTTTCTTCTTTCATATACCTACCTCCTACTGAGTAATTTTGTTGGCCTTCTCTTATCTCCTACAATGCTGAATCCTTTCGTACATGTTTCTCTAGTCGACAGTTCTGCGCTGAACCAAGACATTCCAGAATGAGATTTTCACTCTGCAGCGGAGTGTGCGCTGATATGAAACTTCCTGGCAGATTAAAACTGTGTGCCCGACCGAGACTCGAACTCGGGACCTTTGCCTTTCGCGGGCAAGTGGTTGGTGCGGACCAGGGAGGATATCTCCGAGCGGCGCAGTTGGCTGGATCCGTTGGCGGTTCCTGCGCAGTGTTGGAGCGTGTGTGGAGCTGTCCGATCGCTACGAGCTTCGTGCCTCACCGACCCAGGACTTCAATGTTGAGTGGTATCTTAAGTACCCAAGCCACGTCCGTTCATGTTGTGTTGCTCGTTTCGGTGGTTCGCTGTTGGGGAGCTTTTCCTGTGAGCAACACCGAGTGTTTGTAGTGGTGAAATGGAGCCGCCGTGCGGTGGAATTGGTTCACTACAATTAAAGTGCACCGGCGGAATTTTATGCCTTGTGGCCGTTACTGTTCAGGTTACCTGCCCTGGCCACTGACGTAAATTCAGGCAGTGTTCTTTTTGGGTGGAGTTAACTATATTACCGTGTTTCAAGTTCAAGTGTACCAGCGGAATTTTCTGCCTTGAGGCCGTTAGTGTTCCAGTTACCTACCCTAGCCAATAACGTAATTTCAGGCAGTGTCCTTTCTTCACCGGTTGTCGCTGTCCAACACGGTGTGTAGTTTTGACAGCTTAATACATATTTCATGGTGGATAATCACGTCCGTAACAGTTTGGTCTTAGAGTTTTCATGTACAGATTGGTGGCTAGCAAGTCTCTTCGTTGGGTTACCGACGGATCAAGTGTAGCTGGGCCCACCATCTGTCTGACCTAAGTGAACGTTAATGTTTCCATGGCATCCCCCCCCCCCTCCCCGGAGGCGTCTGAGTGCCGTTCTATATACTGCCTTTTCATGTGTTTTTAATGGTCTGTTTGTAATGTATTATAGCCAATGCTTTAAAGGAAAAAAAATTGTTTTTTGTGTAAATAAAGGGCCCTCAGCCCATATAAGTAAGTTTGAATTCTGGCAAGTGGATATCTTGCTGAAAGTTACCGTTGTGCTATCTTTTCACTTAGTGCGCTGTCAGCCACTTAATACTTAAAGGTTTAAGGTATTTTGAATTTTTGGAAAATCAATTGTGGGCCTTCAGCCGCTTAAAGTCTTATTCTTAAAATTTCCCCTTAAACGAAAACATTGCTGCCTCCTGCCTTAAAAGATTATGGCAATATATTTTAAAATTTTGAAATTTAATTTTGGCCTTCAGCCACTGGTATTGCACTTTGTTTATGTTTGTTCTGTCCACTTTTGCCTTGAGGCTTTCAGCCTAGATGTGATATATACATAAATATTTTATTTACAATTTTAGCTGAGTATCTTCAGTCACTTGAAATTTATGTTGTTCATTTTTAATATTTCTTGTTTGGAGGCCTTCAGCCGTGAAAGAGTTGGATTTTGGAACTCGTAGTTGTAATGGTTCAACTATGTGCCGTTTTGGTTCAAATGTGTTATTAAATTACAATTTTGAAGTGAAACTGACTGCCTGCCACCTTATTTGGCCCTTTCCACAATCTTAATGACCTGTTCTGCCCTGCGGGTTTAACGGGTGTATCACAAACCATTAATTCTTATTTTCTCCTGGGCAGCGGTCAGGTGTCGAAATGTGGACGCGTGGAAAAAAGGTTAGACTATGCTGACAGGGTTTGTCCATTTAATGGCGCAGTTATAGCCTTGAAGACAACATCAGGTCGTAACGTTTGTGTTGTGTTTGTGGGAAAATTGTTAGGTACAGAGAAAATAACCAGCGCACGGATGTCTGTACCTATTAAGGTACCACATATAAAAGCATCTGCACTTATACACGTTACAGCCTGTATACTTCCAGCCATTAAAACTGCAACACTACGAGGGCAGCATACAATAAACGTCAAATTACCAAGCAGATCGTGTTATATCCACGTAGGAAGCGTAAATGTCTGCCAGCACTTTTCGGAATTCCACAGGGGCCTATAGACATTATCGTTGCACAACAATGCTGCTCGCGTTGGTTGGGATTCCACAATTGTCATGCCAACATGAAAATGGTGGTTTCAGGACGGCCACAATCAGTATCCTGCACAATCTCAGAGCCCTCACCTGATACCATCTGGGAGAAGGGATGTACCATTCACTCAGCTGTGCAGTTTCATACAGCCACGTCACGTAGATTGGGCTAAGAAACAGAATTATTTGCAGCAAAATAAATACCTGCACAGCCAGTGAAATGGTGTCTGGAGCTCCATAGACTATCGGCACGGTGACTGTGGGATCCTGCCCAATCGTCTAGTATAGGATGCCCGGGTAGCTGTTTTCTTGGATAGCTAGACAACATTCAAGCAAATCTTATTAATGCAGTTAATTACAGTAAATTGAGTTGGTAATACGTAACTTTGCCTTTTGACAAACAGGTGTCGCAAGCAACGTGCAAATAATCAATGTGAACTGCGCTTTCGAGGCGAAAAATAGAGGACACCAACTGAATTGTGCTACGAGACCTTGTCGAGTTCATGGGTACAGCAAAAGGAAACTTGCTACACGAGTTAACCACAGCCAGTTCCAAAAAAGGTCCCGTAAAATGTATGTGCACACCTTGCCAAGGTGATTGCGACTTAGGCCATGCAGAGACTTTTTGTGGTGGAGCGGACTGATTTTATGCTCATGCGTGACACTGTGACATCATCTGTTCTATTTGATTGTCCATACCCTGCCAAGTACAGTGTCGACACGCCAACAGTTTCGGACGAACATCCCCCATTGTCCATGTTGAAGTTACTGCAACACTTCTTTTTGCAAAGCTTTAGGGATCTGCACACGTGACTGTCATAGCATAGCCTCCGGTAAAAAAAATGGAAGCGTGATCTGCGCTCTCAGAACAGCTATTTGTGTTACGATCTTTGTCCTTTTGTAGAAGAAGAATGAGCGTATTTTTTTTTGTTTCACTGTCTTATCAATTCTGATGTTCTAGCTGACGGACGCTTATTGTTCACGGTCGGTAACTGATGCAATGATCTGTAATAACGATAGCATTTTGTTAAATATATATGAAAGCAATTGTGGTAATATGTGTTTTTGTCAGTGGCGAGTTACTATTCTGCATATGAATCAGTTACGTAATAATTAAATGTTACCTTTGTGATTTTGTGTAGGCTCATTATTGTAACGACGCCATTGATGACAAAAATCATATAAGTTCTTTTAACAGTCACTTAATGCTAAAAGTATAAAAAGAGTAATCTCAGGAAACTGAAAACGGCGTCTTGTAATATTTTCCAATTCATATTAGGCCAGAGGTACAGTTTTACATTAATATATCTATAAATGTGTACGCTGCCATTGCACATAGGCAGTATCCTGGAGCATCATGCCCCATAGAAAAAGTAACTAAGCATTGTGTTTAATGGATTATCGCGTAATATTAAAGAAAGACTTCTAATACGTCATGAGTAAGACGGATGTCTTCACGTCGGGGTACTTATCATATTTCTGGCGATAGCGCCCTGTGAAAAATTAGCTGTGGCTTTTAACAAACATTTGATACAATAGGAATAACAGCAGAGCTATCGTCGTATGAAGTCATTCTATTTTTACTCATTTTCAAAAAAATATTGCGCCATACTGTCCACTGTCATTTTGAACAAGAATCACTCCTTTCCGTATAACGAGGCTAGCTGGAGCGGTGCTTATATTCCCTTCGTATAGGTGACGCTTCTGTCGTCGTGCGGTTCTATTTAGTTTACTGTTGGCTGACGTCGTCTCACCACGCTTGATGTTACGCTGGAACAATGACGATTACAGCGGCTTCTGTTGACCCGGCAGTGGTTTGCCCAATGACAACACCCAACTCAGGAGTAGCACTGCGTCGTCTTTTCGGACGAACTGTAGTTCTGATGGGCGTATTCACGTGTGCAGACCCCGAGATTCCAGATTAAATTTGTCATTATCATATAATCCCATCATCATTTGTAGTGGTAATGTGTGCCATTGGGTCACGTCTGATTCGCATAGACTGCGATTTGGACTGCATCTGCTACACTCCTTACATGTTAGTGGCTGAGTGTCTGCGTCCTATCTTCAGGTCCGTGATGTTTATCTTTCAGCACGATAACGCAGGACCTCGGGTTCACTGAGCTCTCTGGACCTACTTCGACTAAACAGTCACCCTGTCCAGCGCTTTCTTCATATATCTCTCGCACTTAAAACATCTGACCCCTGGTCTGGCGAGCGACTGCCACACCACCTCTCGCCGTTCGCAACTCGTGGTCTAGTAGCTAGAGTTACTACCTCTGGATCATGGGGTCCCGGGTTCGATTCCCGGCCGGGTTGGGGATTTTCTCTGCCTGAGGACTGAGTGTTTATGTTGTTTTCATCATATCATCATCATCATTCGTGACAGTGGCTAGACTGGATTGTGAACAAATTGGACTGTGTAAAAACTGTATGGGCGCTGATGACCGTGTAGTTGTGCGCCCCACAAACCAAATATCATCATCACCACCTCTCGCCAGCGACTACGACTGATCGACTCTGCCCCAGAGATGAATCAGCCTGGTATGACGTACTTCAAACTGTCCTACAAGTTCATTTCGACTATTTACCCAGAAGGTGGCAGAACTGGGTACTAAATTTCACACCCTTTATATCCCTGTATCACCTACCAATTTATACGAGGGCATGCTGAGAAGTAAAGCCTCCGAATTTCTGATGCAAAATCTCTCAAATCTTTTTAAATAAAGGAAACGTTATTAACATTCTACATCCTTGTTCATCACGTCCACATATTTGCAGCATCTACCGCTAGTGTGCTCCGAATTCCAGAGTGCATCGCGTTGGTATCTAACGTACGTATGTCGATACGTGACATACAGCGTACTGTAATCGAGTTTCGCACTCGAAGAGTTCGTACATACGTGGAGCACCCACTCCTTCAGCGGGAGAACGCTAGGCCACATATGAGCGCTGCGACATCTGCAAAAATCCGACGCCTTGGTTTCACTGTCATCGATTATAATCCGTACAGTTCCAACTTGGTCCCAGCCGATTTTTAACTCTTTCCAAAACTTAAAGAACAACTTCGAGGACTTCAGTTTCATAGTGATGAAGCGGTGCAAGCAGAGTTGACGATGTGGCTCCGTGCACAAAGTCAAAATTATGCAGTGGCAGTGTCAAGAGAGTGGTCTCTCGTTGATGGAAATGTGTTCGTCGTCTGGATGGCTAAAATGGCTCTGAGCACTATGGGACTTAACGCCGGAGGTCATCAGTCCCCAAGAACTTAGAACTACCTAAACCTAACTAACCTAAGGACAGCACACACATCCATACCCAAAGCAGGATTCAAACCTGCTACCGTAGCGGTCGGTGGGGTAGGATGACTATGTTGAGAAAAAAATATGTAGACATGAACAACAAAGATTTAAAACGATAATAACAATAGTTTTATTTAAAAATCTTTGAGGGTTTTCACATAAAAAATCAGGCGCATTATATTTCAGCATGTCATTGTAGACTGTCTCCTGATGCTATACTGTATACACACAATAAGAAAATTTATTTAGTCCTCTCTGATGTCGTATTTCTTATGAGCAGCCGAGTAAATACAGATTCAAAGATCAGAACTTCAAAACATTGAAGAGCACAGTGGTAATCAAAAGTAGCCTATTGCAGGACTACAACTTGTCGCTACACTGCATTTAACTTGGCATATACACTGAAGCCCCAAAGAAACTGATATAGGCATGCGTATTGCCGCGCGATATGGCCGCGCGGTTTGGGGCACTATGTCACGATTTGCGCGGCCCCTCCCACCGGAGGTTCGAGTCCTCCCTCGGGCATGTGTGTGTGTGCTGTTCTTACAAGGGAACCTCCCCATCGCATCCCCCTCAGATTTAGTTATAAGTTGGCACAGTGGATAGGCCTTGAAAAACTGAACACAGATCAATCGAGAAAACAGGAAGAAGTTGTGTGGAACTATGGAAAAAACTAAGCAAAATATACACACTGAGTAGTCCATGCGAAGACAGGCAACATCAAGGTGGTTCTTAGCTCAGGAGCGCCGTGGTCACATGGTTAGCGTGAGCAGCTGTACAACAAGAGGTCCTTGGTTCAAGTCTACCTTCGAGCGTAAAATTTTATTTTTTATTTTTAGACAATTATCAAAGTTCAGGCACTCACACATAATCAACTTCGCTGTCCAAAATTCCAGGACATGTTCCGATTTGCTTGGACATATGCAGGATTTGACGGTCTACACACGGAAAAATTCGTAAACGTTAAAAACAAATGTTTTGACAGAGCACAGAGAAAAGTGTGTGACTGTGAAACTGTTGGATTCATTTGTTGCAGTTTATGTGACAAACTCTTATGTTTTCATCACTTTTTTGGGAGTGATTATCACATCCACAAGGAAACCTAAATCGGGCAATGTAGAAGAATCTTTTTACCCATTCGCCAAGTGTACAAGTTAGGTGGGTCGACAACAAATTCCTGTCATGTGACGCACATACCGTCACCAGTGTCGTATAGAATATATCAGACGTGTGTTTCTGTGGAAGAATCGGTTGACCTTGACCTTGCGATCAAATGTTTTCGGTACCCATTGGAGAGGCACGTCCTTACGTCTACTAATCGCACGGTTTTGCGGTGCGGTCGCAAAACAAAGACACTAAACTTATTACAGTGAACAGAGACGTCAATGAACGAACGGACAGATCACAACTTTGCGAAAATAAAGAATGAAAACTTTTCACTCGAGGGAAGAATTGAACCAAGGACCTCTCGCACCGTAGCTGCTCACGCTAACCACGGAACCACGGCGATATCGCTCTTACACTTCCCTTGATGTCGCATATGTTTCACATGGATTACTCAGTTTGTATATTTTGCTTATTTTTCCATAGTTCTACATAACTTCTTCCTGTTTACTCGATTGATCTGTGTTCAATTTTTCAAGGCCTATCCACTGTGCCAACTTACAACTAAATCTGAGGGGGGTGCGATTGGGAGGTTCCCTTGTTAGCATAAATTAATTTATGTTAGGTTAAGTAGTGTGTAAGTCTAGGGACCGATGACACCAGCAGTTAGGTCCCTTAGGAATTCACACACATTTGAACATTTGAACATGCGTAATCAAATACAGAGGTACGTTAACAGGGAGAATACGGCGCTGCGGTCGGCAACGCCTGTGAAGACAACAAGTATCTGGAGCAGTTGTTAGATCGGTTACTTCTGCTAAAATGGCAGGTTATCAACATTTAAGTGAGTTTGATCATGGCGATGAAGTAGGGATTTTCCCGTACGACCATTTCACGAGTGTACCGTGAATATCAGGAATCCTGTAAAACATCAAATCTCCGACGTCACTGTGCCCCAAAAAGATCCTGCAAGAACGGGACCAACGACCACTGAAGAGAATCGTTCGTCGTGACAGACATGTAACAGTGCCTTAAATTGCTGCAGATGTCAATACAGGGCCATCAAGCGTCAGCGTGCGAACGATTCAACGAAGCGTCATCGATATGGAGTATCGGAGCCGAAGGCCCATTCGTGCACCCTCAATGACTGCACGACACAAAGCTTTACGCCTCGACTGAGCCTGTCAACATCGACATTGGACTGCTGATGACACGAAACATGTTGTCTGGTCGGACGAGTCTCGTTTCAAATTGTATCGAGTGGATGTATGTGTACGGCCATGGAGGCAACCTCATGAATCCATAGACCTTCACATCAGCAGGGGACTGCTCAAGCTGGTGGAGGTTCTGTAATGGTGTGGGGCACGAGCAGTTGGAGCGGTACGGGACTCCTGATAGTAAGTACCTCGACAGGTGACACGTACGTAAGCATCTTGTCTGATCACCTGCATCCATTCGTGTCCACTGCGTATTCCGACGGACTTGGGCAATTACAATTCCAGCAGGACGGTGAGACACCCCACAAGTCCAGAAATGCTACAGAGTGGCTCCAGCAACACTCTTCTGAGTTTCAACACTTCCGCAGTCATGAACATTATTGAGGATATCTGGGAACCTTGCAACGAGTTATTATGAAGAGATCTCTACTCGTCGTCCTCTTACGGATTTATGGACAGCCCTGAAAGATACATGGTGTCAGATCCCTCCAGCCCTACTTCAGACGTTAGTTGAGTCCCTGCCACGTCGTGTTGCGGCACTTCTGGATGCTCGCGGGGGCCCTACGTGGTATTAGGCAGGTGTACTAATTTCTTTGGCTCTTCAGTGTAAAAAATTAGCTAGCTCCAAGACATATTAATACTTAAATGTAGAGACATACCAATAACTAAGTGATAGTTAAATGAATGAAGGAAAGACCTGTATGGCACATACTAAATAGGTGATGGGGAAAGTTGATGGGACGGCTAGAATACACGAATAGTGAAATTATTTTCGGAAGAGTTTATGCTAAAATGTTTTCACATCTCACTAAAACCCATCTTGGCTGCTTTAGAATACAACAGCACGGGAAACGTGGACACTCCGGATAAAGTCGATTTGCAAGTATCGAACAACTGGTTGACGCACACACATTTGCATAAAGAACCAAATGGAGTTCTGACAGCGATACAAGATCATATCATTGTGTGTGTATCTTGAAAGAGCGAGAAATAGACGATAGCTATAGGAAATGAAGGAATCAAAAGAAATCGACACAACACACGATATCAGAATGTAAAACGGAACCAGCCGCGGAAAATATGAATAGACATGAAGAAGTCGCCAAAATAGTACACCAGCTCTTCAGACAGCACTATAAATCAATTAAAGACTTTCCTCCTAACTGCTGTAGAAAACGAAAATTTCAAAATTTACTTGAACCGCACCTTACTAATTAAACAATCCGTTCTAAATGAGGTGCAGTAACGAAGTTCAATAAGATGAGCAAGTCACCTTCCTCATAGTCGTTGTACCTAACACCCATAACTTACAAAACCAAAAGAGCCAAATACAGGTAGGTGGCTGATGAAAACTGTGTAAAAACAGTCAATTCACATCGTCTCTGTGGTAATCCTGGACACTCGTGTTTCCCTAAAATAGATTACTATTAGTCTGTAGGCCAAAATCTACATGCTTCACACTGTTGGAAAATGTTGAAGAACATAATTACTTCAGGAATATTTCATTCATATTGAGTGCAATAACTTTGCCAGAAATTAAAACTAAATTTTTCCATCAATCCATTTTGTAGCTAATTAAAAAAAGGCATAAGTCTGAACAATAACAATAACGACTAACTCTTAAAGACAACATTTAAGAGAACTATTGAAACCACTGCATCTCGCATGTCATAGCAATTTTTAGTTCATGTATACTGTTTATTAACTATGTGTGACTTCCGCTGTCGTAAACCAGGGTTTTCATGGTATTTTTAATGTTACTTTGAAGTGATTAACGTTAAATGAAGCGATACTGAGAGTAAATTGTAAGTACTTGTAAAAGTTTGTCTATTACAACTAGTAACAGCTGAGACTATATTGATTTCAGTTCCCATTTTTGTTTATCATCACATTAAATATTTCCAGTATTTTGAGTTTTAACCTTGAATTAACAATTTCGTGACCCCTGAATATGTGAGTTTACGCCCCGGCTGGAAATGCCTGCCACCATCAATGCACGTGGTAATAATTGTTATGTGAATCTAACTCGGATTATAACTACGTATTTGGTTTCAAAATTAAATCGTCTGCTTTAGGACAGACGACCGAATTATTTCATTACATCACAGAATTTCACAAAAATCCAGTTGATCTTTATAGTTTCATATCTTTACACTCATATTTTTCTAAGGCAATGTACTCACCTGCCATCCTGGTGATAAGCTGTACACTTTTCCACATCGTTCTCGGATTTTTTTTTAATCTATGCCTTACCGACACATAATCAAGGTCAGTTCTACACTTTGTACCGGACGAAGTGCTAAGGTTGCAAAATGTCAGAGGGGATACGGTTGATAAGAGAAACGAGACTGAAGAAAAATCAAGACTTTTCATAGGACATGTCGACCTGGAGAAACGGATCGAATATTTAGTGCAAGATGCTTCAAATCTGAGAAAAATAGGTGTACCGTGTAGGCTAAAGACGGGTAGTATACAATATGTTCAAGAACCAAGAGAAAAACAATAAGACTAAAGGACTAAAAACGAAGTGCTCGGATTAAAAAGTGTGTAAGACAGGGATGTAGTCTTTCGCCCCTACTGTTTAATCTATAAATCGAAGAAGCAATAGCAGGAATAAAAGAAAGGTTCAAGATTGGAATTGAAATTCAGGGTGAAAGGATATCAATGATAAGATTCGCTGATGACATTGCTATCCTTTGCCAATGTGTAGAAGAATTACAGCGTCTACTGAATGGAACGAACAGTCTAATGAGTACAAAATATGAACTGAGAGTAAATCGAAGAAAGACAAAAGTGATGAGAAGTGGCAGAAATGAGAAGAGCGAGAAACTTAACGTCGGAGTTGGGGATCACGAAGTAGACGAAGTTAAGGAATTCTGCTACCTAGACAGTGAAATAACACAGACTAGCACTGGGAAAGTGGGCATTGCTGGTCAAAAGAAGGCTATTAGTATTAAACACAAGCCTTAATTTGAGGACGAAATTTATGAGAATTTACGTTTGGAGCACACCATTGGATGGTAGTGGAACGTGGGTCATCATCATCTCCTTCCAAGGATTATCTGTTGTAAACACCTACACCCATCTCTTACGAAGTCTAACTACTTCTCTCTTCCCAGTTGGCCGACAATTCGTTACTTTTTTGGGAATATCTTTTCTATCATTCTATCAACATGATCCTTCCATTTCATTCTGTTCTCTTCTTTCTTTTCATTAACCGAAAAGGTTTTTAAATCTGATCTTATAGTTTCAATCCTTATTTTACGTATTTTATTATAGTCCCTTACTTATGTAATGAACTTCATCTCTGCTGCCTGTATAAGTGATTTCTGTTTTGTTTTTTGTTATTTTCCATGATTCGGAAACATATACAGGAGTAGGTAAGCCTTAACTTTTTAGAATTTGAGTTTCCTTTCTTGTTTTTCTTCCCAAAGTTCTTCCAATTGTTCTGCAGATGGATTGATATTTTTTAACCTTCTTCTCAATGCCTTCGTCATAGTTAAAAGCAACATCTTATTCTAGATAAGTGAAGTGGAATACTTGTTCCATTTGACGGGATTGTTGCCTTTGAAAAATGGACTCTGGGAAAACTAGAACAGTAGAAAAACGAAGCATTTGAGATGTGTGCTACAAAAGAATACTCATAATCTGGTAAACTGAAAAGGTAATGAATGGAGAGGTTCCCTGCCGAATCAGGAGGAAAGGACTATAAAGAAACACTGACAAGAACAAGGAACAGAATGATGGGATATCTTTTAAGACATCAGGGAATAACTTCCATGGTACCAGAGGGAGCTGTAGAGAGTAAGACGCGTAGAGAAAGAGGTAGGTTGCAGATTGCAAGTACTACTTTGATATGAAAATTGTTGGCACAGGAGTGGAATTCGTGCTGGTGCGCATCAAACCAGTCAGAAGACTTATGACAAGAAAAGGGGAGAAGTGAAATAAATTTACCTTTCGAGCTGAATATGTCACGGTAATCAACAAGACTGGTGAATGTAGTCAGTCGTTTGGTGTGTGTAATCACATACTGAACTTCCGTACAATGAGGATTAAATGAGGAGCTAGTCGATCATCCCTTCTTACAGCACTATAGCTAAATGACTGTTTCAGTATTTACGTCAGCTGAATGGATGATGAGTCAGTGCAAACAATTTACTTGCTCTCATTTCTTGTTTAAATCCGAACAAATGAGCCACGAATAGCCGATTAAATAAAGCATACAATGCAACCGGAAAAACGATTTTGCGTAGTTACTGGAGCGAGTAATTCACTTGAAATACATTAATTAAAAGGAAAAAACGGTACCGGCCTGGACACACTGTTGTAGCGTGTTAACTAACACAGTGTAAAACAAAGCGTTTAGAGCGCAACGATTTTCTGTAGCTGTATTAGCCACAGCCTGCACTGAGAAAACAGCTGTTTTACGTTTTCAGACCTCTGAGTGTAAAGTGGCTCCGGTTTTGACGTCAGTGCTTCCTCGGTATTTGTAAGAGATAAATAGCGATTACCTATGCTCAACCGACACGTTCATAATCTGAAGGTTGCTCATTTCTAAAACTACTTATTCCTTATGCTGTACCTGCGATGCTGGCTCGTTTTTGTTGTAGCGAAAGTGTTGTGTTGCCGTACAATAAAAAATGGTTTGGGAAAAATGACTTTCTGTGTATAGATCCAGTAATGAATCGAAACATCGTAAACAACATTCTAAGATAAGGCCTGGGCTATTCTTGCGTTACTTACACCGAAAATCCAACATCTTTTTATAATAGCCAACTATTATCTAAGTAAGATAAGAGCTCAGATAGTCTTGCGTTAATTACACATCGGAAATGCAGCGTCATTTTATACCAACCAAGACTGCTGTATGAAAACGCTGGACTTTTGATGTAATTAATATAAAATTAACTCATACCTTATAGTAAAATAATGTTTGCCGCTGTTGTAATTGATTGTTAGGTGGAATTACATAGAAGTACTGCCTTTACTTACGCCGATTTTTGCTGTATGGCACCACCACCTCAAGGATATCTTCGCTACAACAAAAATCTATCAACATTGAGTGCACAGCACTAGTTTCAAAGATGTAGGGCCCTACAGTGATGAACCTGTCGATCCAAAACCAGTAACAGCGTTGTTCCTTCTTAATATGTAGCATTATTAGGAGTAGACCCTTCAGCTTTTACTTTGTTGTAATCATTAATACACTCCTGGAAATTGAAATAAGAACACCGTGAATTCATTGTCCCAGGAAGGGGAAACTTTATTGACACATTCCTGAGGTCAGATACATCACATGATCACACTGACAGAACCACAGGCACATAGACACAGGCAACAGAGCATGCACAATGTCGGCACTAGTACAGTGTATATCCACCTTTCGCAGCAATGCAGGCTGCTATTCTCCCATGGAGACGATCGTACAGATGCTGGATGTAGTCCTGTGGAACGGCTTGCCGTGCCATTTCCACCTGGCGCCTCAGTTGGGCCAGCGTTCGTGCCGGACGTGCAGACCGCGTGAGACGACGCTTCATCCAGTCCCAAACATGCTCAATGGGGGACAGATCCGGAGATCTTGCTGGCCAGGGTAGTTGACTTACACCTTCTAGAGCACGTTGGGTGGCACGGGATACATGCGGACGTGCATTGTCCTGTTGAAACAGCAAGTTCCCTTGCCGGTCTAGGAATGGTAGAACGATGGTTTCGATGACGGTTTGGATGTACCGTGCAGTATTCAGTGTCCCCTCGACGATCACCAGTGGTGTATGGCCAGTGTAGGAGATCGCTCCCCACACCATGATGCCGGGTGTTGGCCCTGTGTGCCTCGGTCGTATGCAGTCCTGATTGTGGCGCTCACCTGCACGGCGCCAAACACGCATACGACCATCATTGGCACCAAGGCAGAAGCGACTCTCATCGCTGAAGACGACACGTCTCCATTCGTCCCTCCATTCACGCCTGTCGCGACACCACTGGAGGCGGGCTGCACGATGTTGGGGCGTGAGCGGAAGACGGCCTAACGGTGTGCGGGACCGTAGCCCAGCTTCATGGAGACGGTTGCGAATGGTCCTCGCCGATACCCCAGGAGCAACAGTGTCCCTAATCTGCTGGGAAGTGGCGGTGCGGTCCCCTACGGCACTTCGTAGGATCCTACGGTCTTGGCGTGCATCCGTGCGTCGCTGCGGTCCGGTCCCAGGTCGACGGGCACGTGCACCTTCCGCCGACCACTGGCGACAACATCGATGTACTGTGGAGACCTCACGCCCCACGTGTTGAGCAATTCGGCGGTACGTCCACCCGGCCTCCCGCATGCCCACTATACGCCCTCGCTCAAAGTCCGTCAACTGCACATACGGTTCACGTCCACGCTGTCGCGGCATGCTACCAGTGTTAAAGACTGCGATGGAGCTCCGTATGCCACGGCAAACTGGCTGACACTGACGGCGGCGGTGCACAAATGCTGCGCAGCTAGCGCCATTCGACGGCCAACACCGCGGTTCCTGGTGTGTCCGCTGTGCCGTGCGTGTGATCATTGCTTGTACAGCCCTCTCGCAGTGTCCGGAGCAAGTATGGTGGGTCTGACACACCGGTGTCAATGTGTTCTTTTTTCCATTTCCAGGAGTGTATGTAATTTCACACAGACACGGTCTCACCATGTCAGTTTTCACAAAATAGTATTATCTGAAAGTAATGGGGAAGCATATCAATAAAAACCAATGCCGAGACCATGCTGTGGGCAATCAAAGTTAGCTGACTCAAAACAAACAAAAAAAAAAAAGGCTTCTGAAGAAATCTCAACAGATAAGTAGAGTAAAACACACAGTGCTTAAGAGTGTTGCTGACTCTCTACCCCTCCTCTTTCCTTTACGTAAGGCATAGTTACGTAAAATTGCTCTGTTTCCTTACGTAATGCCTTCAGAAATTACTACAATTTTTCTAATATTTACTGCAACATATTTAAACGTATGTTGAAAAACGTGAAGGAGACTAATATTTATGGAACTACACTCATTTTGACAACTGTGAAATGTCTTATACAGCCGAGATAATACATACACACAACTTGACTAACAAATTGCACTTATTCCCTCTTCTTCTCCCCCCGTTATAAACGTTCAGAGTTAGCCGGCCGCGGTGGTCTAGCGGTTCTAGGCGCTCAGTCCGCAACCGCGGGACTGCTACGGTCGCAGGATCGAATCCTGCCTCGGGCATGGATGTGTGTGATGTCCTTAGGTTGGTTAGGTTTAACTAGTTCTAAGTTCTAGGGGACTGATGACCACAGATGTTAAGTCCCATAGTGCTCAGAGCCATTTGAACCATTTTCGTTCAGAGTCATGAAGGAAACAGTACTGATCACTAAGACTAACAATAAAATTATATTGTTCCCTGCTTAACGCGACTGTAACACAAAAGAGATCAGATTATGCAGACAACAATAAAAAATTTAGAAGTATATTCTAGCATGCCAACACCGGTGACAGAAAATAAGAAAAACTTTATAGGAAACTGAAATCGTTCTACCGGTAAACTGCGTGTACATTTACCTATTGCTGATTAGATATAATGCTGAAAGCGTTTCGCCTCAGTTCCCTATGAAATTTCTGCAGTGGCCTGGCATTTTAGTATAACGGATTGCATTGACAGATTTTAGCAGCGTATTTTAAGTTGTAAATATTTTTGGATCTCTCTGACTTCATAACTGAAACGTATATATATTGATAGTGACCGGGCTAAAAATCTCACGAATTAAGCATCAAACGAAAAAACTACAGAGAACGAACCTCGTCTAGCTTGAAGGGGGACACCAGATGGTGCTATGGTTAGCCCGCTAGATGGCGCTGCTATAGGTCAAACGGATATCAATTGGATTTTTTTTAAAAATAGGAACCCCCATTTTTATTACATATTCGTGTAGTACGTAAAGAAATATGAATGTTTTAGTTGGACCACTTTTTTCGCTTTGTGATAGAAGGCGCTGTAATAGTCACAAACGTATAAGTACGTGGTATCAAGTAACATTCCGCCAGTGCGGACGGTATTTGCTTTGTGATACATTACCAGTGTTAAAATGGACCGTCTACCAATTGCGGAAAAGGTCGATACGATGTTGATGTATGGCTATTGTGACTAAAATGCCCAACGGGCGTGTGTTATATATGTTGCTCGGTATCCTGGACGACCTCATCCAAGTGTCCGGACCGTTCGCCGGATAGTTACGTTATTTAAGGAAACAGAAAGTTTTCAGCCACATGTGAAACGTCAACCACGACCTGCAACAAATGATGATGCCCAGGTAGGTTTTTTAGCTGTTGTCGCGACTAATCCGCACATCAGTAGCAGACAAATTGCGCGAGAATCGGCAATCTCAGAAACGTCGGTGTTGAGAATGTTACGTCAACACTGATTCCACCCATACCGTATTTCTATGCGCCAGGAAATGCAGGAATTGAATGGCGACGACTTTGAACGTCGTGTACAGTTCTGACACTACGCACAAGAGAAATTACGGGACGATGACAGATTTTTTTGTACGCGTTATATTTAGCGACGAAGCGTCATTCACCAACAGCGGTAAGTTAAACAGGCATAATATGCACTGTTGGGCAACGGAAAATCCACGATGACTGCGACAAGTGGAACATCAGCGACCTTGGCGGGATTAATGTATGGTGCGGCATTATGAGAGGAAGGATAATTGGCCCCCATTTCATCGATGGCAGTTTAAATGGTGCAATGTATGCTGATTTCCTACGTAATGTTCCACCGATGTTACTATATGATGTTTCACTGCATGACAGAATGGCGATGTACTTCCAACATGATGGATGTCCGGCACATAGCTCGCGTGCGGTTGAAGCGGTATTGAATAGCATATCAGTCACCGGATCTGACGTCCACGGATTTCTTTCCGTGGAGAAAGCTGAAGGATATTTGCTATCGTGATCGAACGACAACGCCTGACAACATGCGTCAGCGCATTGCCAATGCATGTGCGAACATTACTGAAGGCGAACTACTCGCTGTTGAGAGGTTGACGGACATTATTTTGGCTATTTATTGCATTAATGTGGTATTTACAGGTAATCACGCTGTAACAACATTCGTTCTCAGAAATGATAAGTTCACAAAGGTACATGTATCACATTGGTATAATTGAAATAAAATGTTCAAACGTACCTACGTTCTGTATTTTAATTTTATAAACCTACCTGTTACCAACTGTTCGTCTAATATTTTCAGCCATATGTTTGTGACTATTACAGCGCCATCTATCACAAAGCGAAAAAAGTGGTCCAACTAAAACATTCGTATTTCTTTACCTACTACACGAATATGTAATAAAAATTGGGGTTCCTATTAAAAAAAAAACCTAGTTGATATAAGTTTGACCTATGGCAGCGCCATCTAGCGGGCCAACCATAGCGCCATCTGGTTTCCCCCTTCAAGCAAGAGAAGTTTCATTCTTTGTAGTTTCTTCGGTTGACGCTTATTTCGTGAGATATTTGGCCCGGTCACAATCAATGGATCACCCTATATATATATATATATATATATATATATATATATATATATATATATATATATAGCTTGTATGCATATGTGTGTGTGTGTGTGTGTGTGTGTGTGTGTGTGTGTGTGTGTGTGTGTGTGTGCATGCTCGTGTGAAAGAGGGACAGAGAGGGAGGGAGGGAAAGAGAAACAGAAAAAAAAGAGAGAGAGAGATTGCTTGTATGAGTACCAGTTAGTAAGTACGCTTAATTGTTTCGACTGACAATTGTCACTGGACACGAAATTTTCGAAGACTTTCCGAAAGGAAATACGCAGGATGGCTGTATCAAACGAGACATCGGATGTAGACTGGCACACGCGACGAAAAGTGTTTTCGGTGAAAATGCTTTATCAGGAAAGCAGCATTATATGAAAGTGAAAAGCATTATATGAAAGTGAAACACTGACCATTGCATAATGGAAGAAGTAACTAGAAGAAATTCAAACGTAGAGCCATGAAAGTACGTTTAAAATTTAGTGGACAGACGAAATGAAAAATGAATTAGTACTAGAAAGAATATATGAGGAAACGAGAGTGGTGGTGGTAGTTAGTGTTTAACGTCCCGTCGACAACGAGGTCATTAGAGACGGAGCGCAAGCTCGGGTTAGGGAAGGATTGGGAAGGAAATCGGACGTGCCCTTTCAAAGGAACCATCCAGGCATTTGCCTGAAACGATTTAGGGAAATCACGGAAAACCTAAATCAGGATGGCCGGAGACGGGATTGAACCGTCGTCCTCCCGAATGCGAGTGCAGTGTGCTAACCACTGCGCCACCTCGCTCGGAAACGAGAGCCTAGAGGATCCTAACAGAAGCAGGGACAGGTTAGTAGCACATTTGCTACGGGATGCAGGAATAGTTTTTCTGGTGCTGGAAGCAGCAGCAGAGGGGAAAATAGTAGGAGCTGACCAGTACTGTAATATGCAAGGCGGTTGGTGATGGGTGTAACAGGCACATAGGAACGAATATATTAGCATAAGCGTCAAACCGATCGACAGTCGATACCCAAGTAGCGCCTAAATATGAATCAAAATTACCAACGTATCGGGTTTGAGACGGTGGTTGGTTACAACGGCCTAAGGACTACAACACGCACTGAAGTGTCTGATTAGTTTACCATTTCACCATTTCATGTTGGTCATCTGAAAAGAATCTTAGCATACCATTTTTAATGTAGACAAATATGAATTTTTAAATTTCTGATACAGATTTGAAATAAAACAAAGAATATATGCGAAAAGTGCACTTAGATGGTTACCAGGGAGGATCTTCTCGCCATCAGTCTTTCGAACAATCAGTATTAAATCTAATGTAATAAATGTTAAACCTAACACGTACCAATGTTTAACCTGAATGAGTGTCTCATTTTCCGAAAATTCTTGACAATTTCCTAGAACACAATGAAATATCCGAAACGTGTTACCTGCAGAAGGAAAATATCAAAGTGGTGAATAGCCAACCAGAGAATACGCCTTAGGTATTCATACCTACGTTGATAGAAAAAAAACTATTTTTGTGGAAGTATTTTGCAGTATCTGCTGTCAGAGTTACCCGTTATTATGTTTCCTAATGCGGTCTGTATTCCGATGGTTCGACGAAGCATGTGGACAGGCTTAGTGTTACTTTTTCTTCGTTTTTGACTGTGGGTACAGTCCGTCAGTATTACGCGCGCTGACTGATGAAAAGTATGCTTACACCTTTTAGTCAGCCGGCCTCTGTGACCGAGCGGTTCTAGGCGCTTCAGTCCGGAACCGCGCGACCGCTACGGTCGCAGGTTCGAATCCTGCCTCGGGCATGGATGTGTGTGATGTTCTTATGTTAGTTTGGTTTAAGTAGTTTAGGGGACTGATGTCTTCAGATGTTAAGTCCCATAGTGCTTCGAGCCATTTGAACCATTTGAAGACCTATTAGTCGAAATTATTACGGGTTTATCCACCCTTTGCATTAATGACGACTTGAACTTTGGCGGGCACACATTCAATGAGGCGTCTGAAATTCAGTGGAGGAATGGCAGCCCATTCTTTCTCAAGAACCAAAACCAAAAAAGATAGTGATATTCGACGTTGCGTTCTGTAGCTAAGTCGACGTCGTAACGCAGCCGAAATTGTCCTTTTGGGTTCAGGTTGGGACTCTGTGGAGGTCCGTTCATTTCCGAAGTCCGCACACCATCGACTCACACATGCTGCTTAAAGAGGGAGTGCATTGTCATGCTAATGCTGTCAGCAACCGAACTGTTCCTCGAACGTATGCAGTACACGGCACTGTAAAATGTGTTATGTCCTTTCGCATTTATTTTTTCTTGTGTGCAACAAGGGAACTACAACCTAAGCACGAAAAGCACCTCCATAGTGTGAAACCACCTCCTCCGCACTTCACTGTTCGCACGCACCCATTCCGTCTTCAGGCCACAAGTGACCCATAGGGACCATCCAACGGCCGTATCATCCTCAGCTGAGGATGCGGATAGGAGGGACGTGTGGTCAGCACACCGCTCTCCCGGTCGTTATGATATTCTGTGACCGGAGCCGCTACTATTCAGTCGAGTAGCTCCTCAATTCGCATCAGGAGACTGAGTGCACCCCGAAAAAGGGCAACAGCACAAGGCGGTCTGGATGGTCACCCATCGAAATGCCGGCCACGCCCAACAGCGCTTAATTTCGGTAAGCTCACGGGAACCGGTGTACCCACTGAGGCAAGGCCGTTGCCATACTTCACTGTTGGTACTACACATTATGGCAAGTAACGTTCTACAGACATTCGCCAAACCAGAACCATTGCATTGCCACACGTTATAGTGTAGTTGATGAAGTCACTTGTTTTCAGTTGCCCACTATCCAGTGGCGTCACTATGGGCACCACCTCATGGGTCGTTTAGTATTTTTGTACAAAGATGTATGGCTTACGTTGAGCTGCTCCAACATTGCACCCCTCTGTTGGTAACTTCCCATGCACAGCTATTGTTCTGGCTGGACTGTTGGCTGCACTTCGAATTCACGATTGGATCCTTCCGGTAAGCCCATGCGATTTGTAAGAACAACCCTCCACAATACTCGGCGGTTTCTGCCCGTAAATACAGGAGATCGCCTGGTCCTGGTTCAGCCCCGGAGTTGCCATGACTGAAACTCATCCGAATAATTGTTGATGCAGCTCTGCTGGGTACTAAGAAATTATGAAAAATTGGTAATCGAGGTATCTGGGGTTCAAACCAGCCAGAATATTTTCTTTAATTACTTTTTATGTTGCACATACCTCTCCCTACTGGAACCTGGCTTCAACTTTTACTTTATGGATATCATACACTACTGGCCATTAAAATTGCTACTCCAAGAAGGAATGCAGATGGTAAACGGGTATTCATTGGACAAATATACTAGAACTGCCACGTGATCACATTTTCACGCTGTTTGGGGGGGGATAGATCCTGAGAAAGCAGTACTCACAACAACCACCCCTGGCCGTAATAACGACGTTGATACACCTGGGCATTGAGTCAAAGAGAGCTTGGATGGCGTGTACAGATACAGCTGCCCATGCAGCTTCAACACGATACCACAGTTCATCAAGAGTAGTGACTGGCGTATTGTGACGAGCTAGTTGCTCGGCCACCATTGACCAGATGTTTTCAATTGGTGAGCGATCTGGAGAATGTGCTGGCCAGGGCAGCAGTCGAACATTTTCTGTATCCAGAAAGGCCCGTACAGGACCTGCAACATGCGGTCGTGCATTATCCTGCTGAAATGTAGGGTTTCGCAAGGATCGAATGAAGGGTAGAGCCACGGGTCCTAACACATCTGAAATGTAACGTCCACTGTTCAAAGTGCCGTCAATGCGAACAAGAGGTGATCGAGACGTGTAACCAAAGGCACACCACACCATCACGCCGGGTGATACGCCAGTATGGCGATGTCGAATACACGCTTCCAATGTGCGTTCACCGCGATGTCTCCAAACACGGATGCGACCATCATGATGCTGTAAACAGAACCTGGATTCATCCGAAAAAAATGACGTTTTGCCATTCGTGCACCCAGGTTCGTCGTTGAGTACACCATCGCAGGCGCTCCTGTCTGTGATGCAGCGTCAAGGGTAACCGCAGCCGTGGTCTCCGAGCTGATAGTCCATGCTGCAAACGTCGTCGAACTGTTCGTGCAGATGTTTGTTGTCTTACAAACGTCCCCATCTGTTGACTCAGGGATGGAGACGTGGCTGCACGATCCGTTACAGCAATGCGGATAAGATGCCTGTCATCTCGCCCGCTAGTGATAAAACCCGTTGCGATCCAGCACGGAGTTTCGTATTACCCTCCTGAACCCACCGATTTCCTATTCTGCTAACAGTCATTGGGTCTCGACCAACGGGAGCACCAATGTCCCGATACGATAAACCGCAATCGCGATAGGCTACAGTCCGACTTTTATTAAAGTCGGAAACGTAATGGTACGCACTTCGCCTCCTTACACGAGGCTTCACAACAACGTTTCACCAGGCAACGCCGGTCAACTGCTGTTTGTGTATGAGAAATCAGTTGGAAACTTTCCTAATGTCAGCACGTTGTATGTGTCGGCCGGCCGCGGTGGTCTAGCGGTTCTGGCGCTGCAGTCCGGAACCGCGGGACTGCTACGGTCGCAGGTTCGAATCCTGCCTCGGGCATGGGTGTGTGTGATGTCCTTAGGTTAGTTAGGTTTAAGTAGTTCTAAGTTCTAGGGGACTTATGACCTAAGATGTTGAGTCCCATAGTGCTCAGAGCCATTTTTTGTATGTGTCGCCACCGGCGTCAACCTTGTGTGAATTCTCTGAAAAGCTAATCATTTGCATATCACAGCATTTTCTTCGTCTCGGCTAAATTTCGCGTCTGTAGCACGTCATCTTCGTGGTGTAGCAATTTTAATGGCCAGTGGTGTAGTAAGCTCCACACACATAGTAGCTCCCGTGGCCAGACCAGCTTATAACCCGTTGCTGCTGCCACACACGTCGTATACATAACAATGTTATTTATTATTTGGCTACCAGTTTCGGTTCTTCATTACACCATATTCATACGTTAACTGACGCTGAGGGGGTTAACTTCAATCGTGGCCAAATTTATGAACTGCTTTTCGTAGACTACCTTTAACAACGATGATGCGTCTCCAAACGTCACCTACCAACCGACAACTGACAAGTCGACACAACATCGTTGTTGCAGGTTGTTCATAGATTTTGGCCACTGATAGATCGCGTATACGATTGAAGTTAACTCCCTCAGCGTCAACTAAGGCCTGAAGACGGTGTTCTGAAGCACCTAAAGTGGTAGCCATGTTATAAATAACGTTGTAAAGATTGTTGTGGGTGTTCCATTTTATTGCATACGTGAATGGCTAAAGTTCCTCAAACCACCAATCAGGAGAATGGACATACAAAAAACTGCAGTCTTATGTAGATTTTGTCATTCTGTTATTCTGTATCCTCGTAATAAATATAATTTCCACATCTGCATCCACATAAATGCTCCGTAAGCCAACTGCATAAGGTACCTCAAACTCTAATAGTAATTTCCTTTCCGGTTCATTCCCAAAATTCGTATGAACCCTATTTCTCTTATCTTCGTGGTCCTTGCGTAAATGTACGCTGGCGTCAGGAGAATCGTACCGCAGTCGACTTTAATGGTCAGTCCCCTAAATTCTCTAAGTAGTGTTTCGTGAAAAGAACGCCGTCCTCCCTGCAGGGAAACCCATTTGACTTCACCAACCATCTCCGCAATACTTACGCGTTGATCGCATCTACCTGTAACAAATATAGTAGTCCGTCTCTCTAAACTGCTTCGATGTCTCCCTACAATCAGATATTGTGGGGATGTCAAACACTCGAGCAAATGAACCGCATTCCCCACCACATTTCTCACATGGTCGTTCCATTTCATATCGATATGCAGCGTTATCGCCAGATATTTAAGCTACGTGACTGACTATAGCAGCACATTACTAGTGCTACATTCGATAGTTACGGGATTGTTTCTTATACTCCTCAGCATTAACTTATATTTCTCTACATTTAAATCAGCTGCCGTTCATAACACCAACTACGACGGTGAGACAAATGAAAACGTTAAATACACTCCTGGAAATTGAAATAAGAACACCGTGAATTCATTGTCCCAGGAAGGGGAAACTTTATTGACACATTCCTGGGGTCAGATACATCACATGATCACACTGACAGAACCACAGGCACATAGACACAGGCAACAGAGCATCCACAATGTCGGCACTAGTACAGTGTATATCCACCTTTCGCAGCAATGCAGGCTGCTATTCTCCCATGGAGACGATCGTAGAGATGCTGGATATAGTCCTGTGGAACGGCTTGCCATGCCATTTCCACCTGGCGCCTCAGTTGGACCAGCGTTCGTGCTGGACGTGCAGACCGCGTGAGACGACGCTTCATCCAGTCCCAAACATGCTCAATGGGGGACAGATCCGGAGATCTTGCTGGCCAGGGTAGTTGACTTACACCTTCTAGAGCACGTTGGGTGGCACGGGATACATGCGGGCGTGCTTTGTCCTGTTGGAACAGCAAGTTCCCTTGCCGGTCTAGGAATGGTAGAACGATGGGTTCGATGACGGTTTGGATGTACCGTGCACTATTCAGTGTCCCCTCGACGATCACCAGTGGTGTACGGCCAGTGTAGGAGATCGCTCCCCACACCATGATGCCGGGTGTTGGCCCTGTGTGCCTCGGTCGTATGCAGTCCTGATTGTGGCGCTCACCTGCACGGCGCCAAACACGCATACGACCATCATTGGCACCAAGGCAGAAGCGACTCTCATCGCTGAAGACGACACGTCTCCATTCGTCCCTCCATTCACGCCTGTCGCGACACCACTGGAGGCGGGCTGCACGATGCTGGGGCGTGAGCGGAAGACGGCCTAACGGTGTGCGGGACCGTAGCCCAGCTTCATGGAGACGGTTGCGAATGGTCCTCGCCGATACCCCAGGAGCAACAGTGTCCCTAATTCGCTGGGAAGTGGCGGTGCGGTCCCCTACGGCACTGCGTAGGATCCTACGGTCTTGGCGTGCATCCGTGCGTCGCTGCGGTCCGGTCCCAGGTCGACGGGCACGTGCACCTTCCGCCGACCACTGGCGACAACATCGATGTACTGTGGAGACCTCACGCCCCACGTGTTGAGCAATTCGGCGGTACGTCCACCCGGCCTCCCGCATGCCCACTATACGCCCTCGCTCAAAGTCCGTCAACTGCACATACGGTTCACGTCCACGCTGTCGCGGCATGCTACCAGTGTTAAAGACTGCGATGGAGCTCCGTATGCCACGGCAAACTGGCTGACACTGACGGCGGCGGTGCACAAATGCTGCGCAGCTAGCGCCATTCGACGGCCAACACCGCGGTTCCTGGTGTGTCCGCTGTGCCGTGCGTGTGATCATTGCTTGTACAGCCCTCTCGCAGTGTCCGGAGCAAGTATGGTGGGTCTGACACACTGGTGTCAATGTGTTCTTTTTTCCATTTCCAGGAGTGTATTTTTAAATGTTATTTATTGTGCAGAAGTGGTACAAAGCTGTATCACTCTTCAGCATAATCTACCCCGCGCTCAATACAAGTCCTCCAGCGCTTACAAAGTGCATCTATTCCGTTACAAAAAAATTCTTTTGGTAATCCGCGCGACTACTCAAGCATCGCGTGGCGTACCTCTTCATCAGAACGGAACTTCTTTCCTCCCATTGCGTCTTTGAGGGGTCCAAACGTATGAAAATCGCTTGGGGCAAGGTCTGGTGAGTATGGTGGATGAGGAAGACACTCAAAATGCAGGTCTGTGATTGTTGCAACTGTTGTTCGGGCGGTGTGGGGCCTTGCATTGTCGTGTTGCAAAAGGACACCTGCTGACAGTAATCCACGTCGCTTTGATTTGATTGCAGGCCGCACATGATTTTTTAGGAGATCTGTGTATGATGCACAGGTGACAGTGGTCCCTCTAGGCATGTAATGTTCCAAAATGACACCTTTTTCGTCCCAAAAGAGAGTCAGCATAACCTTCCCTGCTGATGGTTCTGTTCGAAACTTCTTTGGTTTTAGTGATGAGGAAAGGCGCCATTCCTTGCTCGCTCTCTTCGTTACCGGTTGGTGGAAGTGAACCCAGGTTTCGTCCCCAGTAACGATTCTTGCAAGGAAGCCATCACCTTCTCGTTCAAAGGGCCGAAGAAGTTCTTTAAAAGCATCAACACTTCGTTTACTCTTTGAGGAGTCAGCTACCGTGGCACCCATGTAGCACACACTTTGTGAAACTGGACCACATCATGCACAATGTGGTGTGCTGACCCATGACTAACGTGTAAAATGCTGCAATGTCAGTCAGTGTCACTCGGCGGTTTTCCTTCACTATGGCTTCAACTGCTGCAATGTTCTGTGGAGTCATAACTCGTTGTGCCTGACCTGGACGTCGAGCATCTTCCACTGAAATCACACCATTTGCGAACTTCCTACTCCATTCGTAGACTTGCTGTTGTGACAAACATGCATCACCGTACTCAATCTTCATTCGTCGATGAATTTCAATAGGTTTCACACCTTCACTAGGCAAATGACGAATAACAGAACGCTGCTCTTCCGTTGTGCAAGTAGCAAGTGGGGTGGCCATCTTTGTACTGATACTGCGACGGTATGTGTGCATCTGCACTATGCTTCCACCCACAGGCCATTCTGCACGCTGTTTGTAGCACGCTTACCAACTTACAAATTTAAGGTTTTCATTTGACTCATCCTCGTAGCAATTTTGTCTATCTATATCCTCCTATATTCACTCAACGACAACATCTTACCGTACACCACAGCGTCATCAGAAAGTAACGGTAGATTTCTGCCCACCCCGTCTGCCAGAAAATACCAACGGTCCTATCATACTTACTGTGGGCACTGCTGAAGACAGCCTTGAGTCTGATGAGCACTCGCCGTCGGGGATCAAATACTGGGATACGATTCTTAAGAAGTATTACCGCATGCTTGTTAACAGTTTGCGGTGGAATAGCATTCCGGAAACCTAAAAATATGCAACCTTCCTGTTGCCCTTCATCCATGGTTCGCAGTATATGTTAGAACAGGTAAAGCTGGGTTTTTGCAAGAGTGATGCTTTCTAAAACGGTGCTAGTTTGTGGGCAGAACGCTTCTCGTCTCAGTGCACTTGTTCAAGAATACTGCAGCAGAACGATGTTAAGGATATTGGTCTGCAATTTTTCGGGTCAGTTATTTTACTCTTGTTCTATGCAGGAGTCAGGTACGCATTTCTCCGGTCGCTCGGGACTACGCGCTGGCGAAAGATTCACGATAAATGCAAGTTAAATTAGGGACCAACTGCTCAGATGATTTTTTACGCCATTGATGCCTGCAATCAACGCTCGATATTCCTTCGTGAACGATTTCTCAATCACGAAATTGAAAATTTCAGCTTCCCATTTGCTGTGTTCCAGCAGCATATCGTACAGGTCAACGAGTCATTCGAAAATACCAGCAGTCATCGATCGGCTTGGTGATTTTACGTAAGGCCAGAATTTTCTCGGCCACTTGGGAAGATCATTTGCTAATTTGACAGTAGAACCTGTTGTATGCTTGGCGCATGAGTTTTTTACAGGCGTACGAACGAGGAGAAGAGGAGTGCCCTAGCCAGATTTCCCGGAAACTTCGCTCAGTGGAAGAGGAGTCAAAATAAGTGAACATGTGTCTCGCCTTATCCGTAGATTCTCGACCTTTCCTGAGAAAAACGACGGCCAAAATATCAGCCATACTTTATATGCCTTCACTTGATAAGTTCAACCGAAGCGGTAACATAATGACTGATGACGTGTCTTCACCCTTTTTCGCCCCGTGTTCGAAAGCCGATTATTGTTTTTATTTATTTATTTATTTTCCATTTATTTACCGATGTCCATAGAAGACTACTACCCGAATGTCTCTCATCAAATTAGGGGATACGACGACGTTGTATTAACTCTCAAATTAAAATTGTATTTCACAATAAGTGTCACACATTTATTATATAATACAGGTGTGTATGGTATTTTCAGCGGCTACAATCTTTTTAAATGCTCATATTCTTATATTCCATTCTTATATCAATTCTTATCTTAATTCTTACATTTTATTCTTACGTTTGTTCTTCAGTGGGATTTGGCGCATTCCTTTGGCACATAGCGATAGTAGAAGCATTGGAAACATAGAAATTCCGAACACTACGAGCATCGCGCGGAGACTGGTTTACCACAGCCACATTTCTTCGTATGACTCTCGCCCGAGAAAGAAATGCAGTTAACATAGATGATGATTTTACACGTTGGCAATAATTTCAGTGCCAATCACGTATAACGGACTACCTTTCTTTCTTTATACTGGCGCTTTTAATCGGTTATGCATCAAGATGCACCACAGAAATTTCACCAGAAACAATTTCTAATAATTTTCTCATTTATTTATCTATTTTCTTAATTTAGTCACCAGACAGACAGTCAGCAGATGAAATAAGGCAACGTTGTTTCAACATACACTGGAAAACATTCGTGTAGTGCCCTTCCAACCACATAGGTAGATAAATGGAAAAAATAAAAATAATAAGAATTGGAAAAGAAAGAAAGGAAATTCATAAGAAAGATTTTTGGGTCCAGAAAAATATCAAATGAATTTACGTTCTGCCTAACAACAATTTGAAATTATCACCGCTACAATGAAGAAAAGAAGACTGTCTTTCTATGGACATATTAAAAGAATGGAATCAGAGAGGCTCGCCAACGAGAGTCTTCTCTTCCAGGGGAATAGGAAGACACAAGTTCCGTGGGTGAAAGAAGTGCACTGGGATCTAGAAAAATGCGGGATCGTGGCAGAATAAATTGTGAACAGGATGATCTTTAGGAAAAAGGTCGCGGAGGTGAAGGAATTCCTCGAGGAGAAAAAGAGGAAGAACAGAGTATTCTCGTCAGATGAACGTGCACGAGTGAGCCAACGGGTGAAGCAGTATTGGCCAAAGAGGAAGGAAGAGAACTTTAGAACGTCAGGGAAGTTGTGTAAACGTAGCCCATAGATGACTGTAACGAAAATAAGTAAATAATAAAAATAATAATCGGGGTTCGAACACAGGACTACGACTGTAGCCACTGTGACAGTGTGTCGGTCAATCTGACTGGGTGCTAACAGGCATATAAACTACTTCAGAAACTTTGACCGTAGGCCGGAGTGGCCGAGGTTCTAGGCGCTTCAGTCCGGAACCGAGCGACCGCTACGGTCGCAGGTTCGAATCCTGCCTCAGGCATGCATGTGTGTGATGTCCTTAGGTTAGTTAGGTTTAAGTAGTTCTAAGTTCTAGGAGACTGATGATCTCAGATGTTAAGTGTCATAGTGCTCAGAGCCATTTGAACCATTCAAACTTTGACCGTTGTTTTCTCAGACACGGTTGAGCATCTATGAATAAGCCGACACAAGTGTTCGCATATTTTGGCTCCTCTTCCACTGAGTTAAGTCTTGCAAGATCCAGGATGATGAGCTGAAATCGGTCTGCAAATTTAAATACCTGTGGTCGTACATACAGAGGGATGGAGGACTGGAAAGCGAGATACAACACCGAATAAATTGCGGTTGGTACAACTGGAGGAAAATGAGTGGAGTGTTGTGTGACAAGAAGGTGAGATACAACACCGAATAAATTGCGGTTGGAACAACTGGAGGAAAATGAGTGGAGTGTTGTGTGACCAGAAGGTGAGCATTGGGTTGAAAGGGAAAGTGTACAAGTCGGTGGTAAGGCCTGCTATGATATAAGGGGCAGAGACATGGCCAATCGCAGAAGCCCAGGAAAGGAAGATGGAAGTGGCGGAAATGAGGATGCTGAGGTGGATGTGTGGGGTAACAAGGAAGGACAGAATTAGAAATTTGTTAGAGGAGCTGTGAAAGTGGGACCCATGGGGAAAAAGATACAAGAGAACAGACTAAGGTGGTACGGACACTTACAGAGAAAAGGGGAAGAGAATATCGGAAACAAAGTTGAAGATATAAAGATTGAAGGAGCGAGAAGAAGACCGAAGATGAGGTGGAAGGATATCCGGGGACCTAAGGGAGAAAGGATGGAAGAAGGAAGAGGCAATGGATAGAGAACTATGGAGGAGAAGGATCCAGAAGAGCAACGCCGACCCTACGTGACGTGGGACAAGGCGACGATAAAGAAGAAGAAAAAGTGTAACATTCTCTGCTCCCTCAGCAGTAGCTACCCATTTCGCTATTGCAGTTTCAGTTGCCAACAGTGTCCAATAAGTGGATCAATCTCGCTACGCTGCCGGCACGCCTTGCGGACGTCGCTGGTGTGAGCTTGGCGCAGCTGCTCCTCCGCAGCCCACCGCAGGGCAGGCCGGGCTGCGACGGGCCCCTCCTGCAGCCTGTATAGTGGTGCTCCGCTTCGCCTGCTTGTAGACGGCAGCCACCCCCGCCTGTAGTTAGGCGCCGGCCGCCCTTCAGAGCGCCGTCTCCGCGCAAACAGATTCCGGAGGATTAGTCCCAGACCGCAGCGAGCGCCGCCCGGAGCTCCGGCCTTTATGCAAATAATTTGTCCACATTGTTTAGAGGTAAAACATGCTAATTGGAATCCCGATGTTTGCCGGCGCCGAATTAGCTCGTTCATTTGCTTTGCATTGAGCGCCCTAAGCACCCGTTCCGGGCCACAGCCACTCTGAGTTGGAGGAGGTACCAAGTGCGCAAACCCGGCCTAAGCCCCCCGAACAAGATACTTGCCCGGCCGTGTCGCCCGCCCCACTCGCTGTGTTCGCACGAGCGCGTCTCCGTCTACACACACTGTACACAGTCCACGAAACAGCTCGTACAGCAGACGGCATTTTCTCCCCGGCTGGCCCGCATCTCGTGGTCGTGCGGTAGCGTTCTCGCTTCCCACGCCCGGGTTCCAGGGTTCGATTCCCGGCGGCGTCAGGGATTTTCTCTGCCTCGTGATGGCTGGGTGTTGTGTGCTGTGCTTAGGTTAGTTAGGTTTAAGTAGTTCTAAGTTCTAAGGGACTGATGACCATAGATGTTAAGTCCCATAGTGCTCAGAGCCATTTGAACCATTTTTTTTTCTCCCTGGCTACGTACACCGAGCCACAAATAGTTGGCAAAGAAGGCAAAACAAGTGAGTGAATACATTCGTAAGGGTCTGCACAGTGTATAGTGCGTCCCAGGAGAAATGGTCATTGTTGATCGATACGACAGCGACACACTTCATATGTACATACACCCCATTCCGAATGGTTTCCGAGACAGAGTACATTTAATGTGCACAGTTATTTATTTTCTGTATTGTTTAATACTCTGATACGTTTACGCATGTAGATCAATTAGTGAACATTAGAACAGTCTTTTAAGGCAACGGACAGTTTGTCTGTAATAATCAGTATGTAATGAAATAATATGCAACCATCTGCATCAAAGAAATTTAAATTCTATACCCGTTTCGTGTACCTACTACCCTTATTCAGAAGGTTATGCGTATCGGATTTCTTACGAGTGTCTGTAATGGAAATGAACGTTTGGCGTCATTGGCCGGGAGGCCGCTTGCAGGGCAGGTCCGGCCGCCTTGTCGCAGGTCTTATTACATTAGACCCCACACTGGGCGACCTGCACGCCGGATGCGGATGAAATGATGATGAAGACAGCACAACACCCAGTCACTGAGCGGAGAAAGTCCACGACCCAGCCGGGAATCGAACCCGCGCCCGTAGGACGGCAATCAGTGACGCTGACCACTCAACTATCGGGGCGGACGTGTCAGTAATAATGTGCATACAGCAAATCGCCATGGTCATGCACACTGACGAGCCAAAGAAACTGCTGCACCTGCCTAATATCGTGTAGGGCACCAACAGGCAGGCAAAAGTGCCGCAATACGACGTGGCATTGACTCGACTAATGTCTCAAGTACTGCTGGAGGGAAATGACACGATGAATTCTGCACGGCTGTTCATAAATCCGTAAAAGTACGAGTGGATGGAGATCTCTTCTGAACAGCACGCTGCAAGGCATCCAAGATACGCTCAATAATTTTCATGTCTGGGGAGTTTCGTGACCAGCGGAAGTGTTTAAACACAAAAGAGTGTATCTGTAGCAATTCTGGACGTTTAGGGTGCCGCATAGTCCTGTTGGAATAGCCCAAGTTCGTCGGAATACACAATGGACATGAATAGATGCAGGTGGTCAGACGGGATGCTTACGTCCGTGTCACCTATCAGAGTCGTACCTAGACTCAAATGTCCCGTATCACTCCAAGTGCAAACGCCCCACACTATTACAGAACCTCCACCAGCTTGAACAGTCCCCTGCCGACGTGCAGTGTCCATGGATACAAGATGTTGTCCCCATACCCTGCATGGGGGCTTAATTATAGATGCAATAATTTTAGTAGCTGTGTGTCCGGTTACGAAGTCTCGTAACCGGTTGGCCCTGACTAGTATTAGCACGCAATATGACTGCATAAAATAACAATAAAGAATGAAAGGAAATTTCAGTTAACACAATTGATTAATTAAGTCCCCAGCAACTATAAAAGCTACGAAACAACAAAGCACAAGTGTAACTGTTCTGTGTGTGGTAGTGTGATTCAACGTACATGTATCTGGCACGGTTCTTCCTCAATAAGACAAGAAATTTTAATCACCATTTACAATGAACTAATTGAAAAACCAGAAATACAGGGTGATTCAAAAAGAATACCACAACTTTAAAAATGTGTATTTAATGAAAGAAACATAATATAACCTTCTGTTATACATCATTACAAAGAGTATTTAAAAAGGTTTTTTTTCACTCAAAAACAAGTTCAGAGATGTTCAATATGGCCCCCTCCAGACACTCGAGCAATATCAACCCGATACTCCAACTCGTTCCACACTCTCTGTAGCATATCAGGCGTAACAGTTTGGATAGCTGCTGTTATTTCTCGTTTCAAATCATCAATGGTGGCTGGGAGAGGTGGCCGAAACACCATATCCTTAACATACCCCCACAAGAAAAAATCGCAGGGGTAAGATCAGGGCTTCTTGGAGGCCAGTGATGAAGTGCTCTGTCACGGGCTGCCTGGCGGCCGATCCATCGCCTCGGGTAGTTGACGTTCAGGTAGTTACGGATAGATAAGTGCCAATGTGGTGGCGCTCCATCCTGCTGAAATATGAATTGTTGTGATTCTTGTTCGAGCTGAGGGAACAGCCAATTCTCTAACATCTCCAGATAATGTAGTCCAGTTACAGTAGCACCTTCGAAGAAAAAGGGACCAAAAACTTTATTGGCTGAAATGGCACAGAAAACGTTCACCTTAGGCGAGTCACGTTCATACTGAGTTGTTTCCCGCGGATTCTGAGTGCCCCATATACAGACATTGTGACGGTTGACTTTCCCGTTAGTGTGGAAAGTTGCTTCATCACTAAACACAATCTTTGAAACGAAAGATTCATCTGTTTCCATTTGAGCAAGGATAAAATCACAGAAATCGATTCTTTTAATCTTATCAGCTGCAGACAGTGCTTGAACCAATTCCAGACGATAAGGTTTCATAAGTAACCTTTTTCGTAGGACTCTCCATACAGTTGATTGTGGAATTTGCAGCTCTCTGCTAGCTCTGCGAGTCGATTTTCCTGGGCTGCGAACAAATGCTTGCTGGATGCGTGCTACATTTTCATCACTCGTTCTCGGCCGTCCAGAACTTTTCCCTTTACACAAACACCCATTCTCTGTACTCTTTATACCAACGTTTAATACACCACCTATCAGGAGGTTTAACACCATACTTCGTTCGAAATGCACGCTGAACAACTGTCGTCGATTCACTTCTGCCGTACTCAATAACACAAAAAGCTTTCTGTTGAGCGGTCGCCATCTTAGCATCAACTGACGCTGACGCCTAGTCAACAGCGCCTCAAGCGAACAAATGTACAACTATATGAAACTTTATAGCTCCCTTTATTCGCCGACAGATAGTGCTTAGCTCTGCCTTTTGTCGTTGCAGAGTTTTAAATTCCTAAAGTTGTGGTATTCTTTTTGAATCACCCTGTACTATAATTGCACATAGAAACCAGAATTACAAGTCTAATACATGTACACTAGCCAGATACTTTGTTGACTGAACCTGTCACCATTGTCATTAAGGAAATGTGAAATAAAATCTATTTTGTTACCTCAATATATATTGACGAAAAATACACTGTGATCATTGTAACGTCTACCATCTATACATTACACCAACCGAACAGCATCTACTGTCTCCCAAACAAAACAACAACTGCACACGACAAGCTCTGAACTAGTACTGCTCTCAACATCCTCTCAACAAGTACTGCCCACAGCAACCTCTGAACTACTACTGCCCCAGTGGAGGCGGCGGAATAATAATCTTTGGCGCAATCTCTGGAGCAGTGACTCAGTGTAGACACCTTTCAACCCGTAAACGTCCATAAGCTTGATACAATTTGAAACGAGACTCGTCCGACCACGCAACATGTTTCCAGTCATGAAGAGTCCGATGTCGGTGTTGACGGGCCCAGGCGAGGCGTAAAGTATTTTCTTTTGTGTCACGCAGTCATGAAGGCTACACGAGTGGGCCTTCGGCTCCGAAAGCCCATATCGATGATGGTTCGTTGAATGATTCGCACGCTGACACTTGTTGATGGCCCACCACTGAAAACAGCAGCAATTTGCGCAGGGGTTGCACTTCTGTCACGTTGAACGATTCTGTTCAGTCGTCGTTGGTCCCGTTCTTGCAGGATCTTTTTTCCAGCCGCAGTGATGTCGAAGGTTTGATGTTTTACCGTATTCCTGACATTCACGGTAAGTTCTTAGAACGATCGTACGGGAAAATCCCCCCGTCATCGTTACCTCGGAGATGCTGTGTCCCATCGCTCGTGCGCCGACTATAACACCACGTTCAAACTCACTTAAATCTTGTTAACATGTCATTGTAGCAGCAGTAACAAATCTAACAACTGCGCCACACACTTGTTTTACTATATAGGCGTTGCCAACGCCAGAGCCGTCTTCTGCATGTTTACATACCTCTGTGTTTGAATACGCATGTCTATACCAGTTTCGTTGCTGGTTCAATGTAGTTCACAGTATCTGTATAAAACTAGTTTTATACGGACATTATGAACTACACGACCACGACAATTTGCTGTATGCACCTTATTACTGACACTCGCAAATAATGCGGTAGGCTTCAGCATCTGAAAAAGTGAACTAAATGCCCAAAACCAGTAAATAAATAAAGTTTTTTTGTATGCCACTGGTTGCTTATTATTTCATTATATACGACTACAGTTCTGGGCCGGCCGCGGTGGTCTAGCGGTTCTAGGCGCTCAGTCCGGAGCCGCGCGACTGCTACGGTCGGAGGTTCGAATCCTGCCTCGGGCATGGATGTGTGTGATGTCCTTAGGTTAGTTAGGTTTAAGTAGTTCTAAGTTCTAGGGGACTGATGACCATAGATGTTAAGTCCCATAGTGCTCAGAGCCATTTGAACCATTTTTGAACTACAGTTCTGAAGATGGATAAAACACTAAATAATAGTCAGTAGTGAAACTTTGTGGATGGGGGCGGGTGCCATGAAGAGAAAGAGTAGAAGTGATACAGGACCCAGGGGTTCTTCCCTTGAAAGTACAGAAAAACACTTTAAAAAACTTTGAGTTTTACAAAGAATCAATAGAGAAGCACTCAACGCGCGAATTCGACGTGTCGGACAGTGCTCACAGTATTCTTCGATAGAAGCCGCTGCAGCACCATCGTAGAAGCTGTGAACAAACGTCATATCTCCGTATTGGTTGGTTGGTTTGGGGAAGGAGACCAGACAGCGAGGTCATCGGTCTCAGCGGATTAGGGAAGGACGGGGAAGGAAGTCGGCCGCGTCCTTTGAAAGGAACCATCCCGGCATTTGCCTGGAGCGATTTAGGGAAATCACGGAAAACCTAAATCAGGATGGCCGGACGCGGGATTGAACCGTCGTCCTCCCGAATGCGAGTCCAGTGTCTAACCACTGCGCCACCTCGCTCGGTATATCTCCGTATTCTTCATTAATGTAGAGACGTGGCAATTTAGGCAGCGCGTGTACGAACGCAGATAACCGATATTTCTCTCTGACGCACTGTCAGTCCCTAGCACTACCTCCAACACGCCATTGGCAGTTTGCCCGTTCAGCGTGCTAGTTTAATGGCAGAGAGACATTCCGAACAAAGATGTTGAAATGTAAGACACATAGTGCGCGCCAGTAGCCCAATAAGCAAAGTTGCATTAAATGTGTTCTATCTCGGAAACAATTTATAACACGGCATATGTCCGTACGAAGTTTTTTTGCGGGGAATGAGCGTTTCTCTCCTATATCTCAATAGCGACCACTCCTCGCGGGACACAATTTATAGAGGGATGTCAGAAACATACACTCCTGGAAATGGAAAAAAGAACACATTGACACCGGTGTGTCAGACCCACCATACTTGCTCCGGACACTGCGAGACGGCTGTACAAGCAATGATCACACGCACGGCACAGCGGACACACCAGAAACCGCGGTATTGGCCGTCGAATGGCGCTAGCTGCGCAGCATTTGTGCACCGCCGCCGTCAGTGTCAGCCAGTTTGCCGTGGCATACGGAGCTCCATCGCAGTCTTTAACACTGGTAGCATGCCGCGACAGCGTGGACGTGAACCGTATGTGCAGTTGACGGACTTTGAGCGAGGGCGTATAGTGGGCATGCGGGAGGCCGGGTGGACGTACCGCCGAATTGCTCAACACGTGGGGCGTGAGGTCTCCACAGTACATCGATGTTGTCGCCAGTGGTCGGCGGAAGGTGCACGTGCCCGTCGACCTGGGACCGGACCGCAGCGACGCACGGATGCACGCCAAGACCGTAGGATCCTACGCAGTGCCGTAGGGGACCGCACCGCCACTTCCCAGCAAATTAGGGACACTGTTGCTCCTGGGGTATCGGCGAGGACCATTCGCAACCGTCTCCATGAAGCTGGGCTACGGTCCCGCACACCGTTAGGCCGTCTTCCGCTCACGCCCCAACATCGTGCAGCCCGCCTCCAGTGGTGTCGCGACAGGCGTGAATGGAGGGACGAATGGAGACGTGTCATCTTCAGCGATGAAAGTCGCTTCTGCCTTGGTGCCAATGATGGCCGTATGCGTGTTTGGCGCCGTGCAGGTGAGCGCCACAATCAGGACTGCATACGACCGAGGCACACAGGGCCAACACCCGGCATCATGGTGTGGGGAGCGATCTCCTACACTGGCCGTACACCACTGGTGATCGTCGAGGGGACACTGAATAGTGCACGGTACATCCAAACCGTCATCGAACCCATCGTTCTACCATTCCTAGACCGGCAAGGGAACTTGCTGTTCCAACAGGACAATGCACGTCCGCATGTATCCCGTGCCACCCAACGTGCTCTAGAAGGTGTAAGTCAACTACCCTGGCCAGCAAGATCTCCGGATCTGTCCCCCATTGAGCATGTTTGGGACTGGATGAAGCGTCGTCTCACGCGGTCTGCACGTCCAGCACGAACGCTGGTCCAACTGAGGCGCCAGGTGGAAATGGCATGGCAAGCCGTTCCACAGGACTACATCCAGCATCTCTACGATCGTCTCCATGGGAGAATAGCAGCCTGCATTGCTGCGAAAGGTGGATATACACTGTACTAGTGCCGACATTGTGCATGCTCTGTTGCCTGTGTCTATGTGCCTGTGGTTCTGTGAGTGTGATCATGTGATGTATCTGACCCCAGGAATGTGTCAATAAAGTTTCCCCTTCCTGGGACAATGAATTCACGGTGTTCTTATTTCAATTTCCAGGAGTGTAGTTCGGAGACATAGTTTGCGCAGTGTTGTTACACTGCTTCTTGCGCTGCCCATGTTGTCTGTCAGCAACGGTGTAGTAATAACAAACAAAAAACAATAAAAATAAAAATGCTGTCTACGTCGCAAGAAAAACGGAACTAGAAAACTGTTGTAAACATAATGTACTTATATCCCTCTCAGTTCAACAATTTAATATACAGACTACGACAATAAAAGAAGACACTGATGCTGGGCTCTACAGTACCTCAAGACCAAATACTGAAACCAGAAAATGAAGTCGTGTTTCACGAACAGAACTTATCCTTGATGATCGTTTTTGTTGTTGTAATGACTGCTTTTGACAAATGCGGCCTAAAATGAAAACTGTGGAGTGGATCATGCATGTCATCGACATCTCTCTTAAGAACACGATGCCGTTGACAGCTACGACCTTCTCCATATTTCTGATAAAAATACCGCCAAAAAGCATACCTTGACAGGAATTTATTGGCAGGTGAGGCGAACGGATTGGGAGTTGTGGGTGCACGAGTGTCTTTTGCAAGGCGGTGCAACTTTAACACAAAAACAAAATTAAACTATAGCCACAATTCCCTTATGGAAAAGAAATATTCCTGGTGTTAAGATCATCGTCACTATCATCATCTGCCTTTCAGGGATTAGGCTACTGCCTGTCCCAAACTCACAAACAAAATCAGTCCCATCTTTTTTGGGTCTTCCAATACATCTTTTCCCACTCGTCTTGTAGCTCAGGATCGTCTGAGGAATTCTGTGATCTGGTGTTCTCATGAGGTGTTGTTTCCATTCTTCACGATATTTTCGAATTTTTTTCATTTATGCTGAAAATATTTAATTCTGTTCTAATATCTTCGTTTCTAATTATATTTCTTCTTGTGCCGCCCTCCGGCTTTCTTAGGAATCTCATCTCTGATGTTTTAATATTATTTACTTTTTACTTATTTGTGGTGACCCAGCTTTCGCTTCTGTAGGATAGCACCGGAACCACCATTACTTTATAGAATTTCATGATGGCTTCTTTTTTGTACTTAATGGCCCAATTTCTGCTGATGGTACAACACATAGCTTGTAATTTGTGCATTTTTTTCCAATAACAGGTTCCGAATCAAAACTTATAGCTCAGCCAAAATAAGAGACACTTGATCTAAAACTGAATTGCGTATTTTCCACGGAATGTCGCTATTTTTGTTTTATTACAAGAAATTTCAAAGTTCTTGCAAATTTCGTTCAGTTGGTATACTGACCTTTGGAGTGTCATTTTCATTCTTTTGAATAATAACGACTTCATCAGCAAGCGCCGGCCGGAGTGGCCGAGCGGTTCTAGGCGCTACAGCCTGGAACCGCGCGACCGCTACGGTCGCAGGTTCGAGTCCTCCCTCGGGCACGGATGTGTGTGATGTCCTTAGGTTGGTTAGGTTTAAGTAGTTCTAAGTTCTAGGGGACTGATGACCTCAGAAGTTAAGTTCCATAGTGCTCAGAGCCATTTGAACCAATAATTATTTACGTAAACCACTGACAGATGCCGCATTAAGATAGTCCACACTGAAGTGTGTCGATAAAATAGAGGACTGTCAATTAAACAGGGATGTTTTCTTACACTATGCACATAAAATGAACGACATTTCTTCACATAATATGCACGGTGGAGAAAGCAATCGAAAACAAATTTCAGCAGGATTACAAACTGTTGCAAGCGACCCTCTGAATATCGTGATTTGTAACAGGCATATTTCAGCACATTGGTAAACCTTGACTATACAAGTACTCCGACCGTAAGAGTTCTGCAAGCAGTAGGAATAAAGCCGACCCCATACTGCCACCGGTTCGCCTCTGTGCAGTCGTGCAATCGGCTGCACTTGGCGCGCTGTGCGTTTTCCTCCCCACTCCACGGCCACGGGGCTGCAACGCTGCTCGCTCGCTCTCTCGATACGCCACCAGCCGCCGAGCGTTTTCCTGCGGCTCAGCCTACGCCGTAACTCCTCTCCCTGAACAGGTGTTCGGCTTGCTCCGCTGCTCTCTGTAATGCTGTCCTCACACGTGGCGAGGCAGCTGACATTCACGTCAATGAAGGCGGGAGAATCCAACCTCAAGAGGCCCAGCACCTGCGTCACTTGGGACGTGCTACTTAAAGCCATTTGCGACTGTAGCGCTCTCCAGTGCCAGCTGTCGACTGCGTGTGACTCGCAAACCACACACTCCGTTCACGAAAATAGACACGCGTAAAGTTCTTACGTTATCTGTATTAAAACGCAAATGTCGTCCCTGCTCTATACGCTAGTTATGTCTGTAGTATACATAAGCAACAACTTTAGTATCAACGAACATGCTATAAGACAAAAAAGGAATTTTCATGCCTATGCAGTAAGGACGCTACCTCAAAACTCAAACTCATTGCTGACAAGGAAACATTCCCAGTGTCAATAAAAGAGCTAGATGATGGCTCTAAGCACTATGGGACTTAACATCTGAGGTGATTAGTCTCCTAGAGTTCAGAAATACTTAACCCTAACTGACCCAAGGACATCACACACATCCATGCCCGAGGCAGGATTCGAACCTGCGACCGTATCAGCAGCGCGGTTCCGGACAAGTGCCTAGAACCGGTCGGCCAACCGCGGCTGGCGAGCTGGATGAGACTTGGCGGGTGTATAGAGAGGGAAAAATAACGCAACACGTTTTTCTTTTCGCCCACTTTCACTTTTAAGAAGTAAACCGTACCTTGAAAGATAATTTGGCATACTAGGAAGATGATTCAAAAGTTAAAACTGTATTTTCGAGTTTTGTAGTAAACTGAAATTTTATTACCGCACAACCATTGATTAATTCTGTAAGATGAAAACTTTTGTCACAACATAAATTAAGCTTTCAAGCCCTGTGGAATAAAGCCCTTTCTGAAAAACCATTTTTGAAAAATATTCTTTACACAGCGTGCTGTTGGAGTGTTTTCGACATATCTTGTTACAGTATTGAAACATTCACTAGTGGCTTATTTTACTTACATTTTTTTCGTTTCAAATAGTTTTATTGTATCGTATTGGAGACCAAGAAACGACGGAGGTTTCGTCCTCGCCGTAGGCCTCAATGGTTCACAGCCCAACAACAGGCTACAGCAGTAGGCCTACACTCACGCCAGTGTTATTGTGCAGTTCGGTCCCCAGTGGATCCCCCTCCCCCCCATCCTCACCGGCCACAGGGATCATCTCACACCAGACGAGTGTAACCCAAAATGCTTGCGTGGTAGAGAGTAATTATGGTGTACACATAAGTAGAGAAAGTGTTTGCGCAGCAATCATCGACATAGTGTAACTGGGGTGGAATAAGAGAAACCAGCCCGCATTCACCGAGGCAGATGGAAAACCGCCTTAAAAACCATCCACAGACTGGCCGGCACACCCGTCCTCGACACTAATCCGCCGGGCGGATTCATGCCGGGGACCGGCACGCCTTCCCGCCAGGAAAGAAGTGCGTTAGACCGCACGGCTAACCGGGCGGGCGTTTGAATGGTTACTTTACATTATTTTACTGCTTTTTAATTTTCCATTTCATATACGTGACTTTCTTCATTGAAAATAATAACTAACTAATTATTGGTTACAAAATAATTTCAACAATAGGAATAAATAAATGTTCAAAACACACCGTTTTCATACACCATGCACAAAAAATGAACGACATTTCTTCACATAATAAACACGGTGGAGAAAGCAATCGAAAACAAAATTCGGCAGGATTTAAATTTGTTGCAAGTGACCCTCTGAATATATTGATTTGTAACAGGTATATTTCAGCACATTGGTAAGCCTTGACGAGTAGAGAACTGGTTTTGTATTGGTGGCTGCAGCTTCATTATATGGTTTCTCGAGTGGTGACTAACATCATCCAGGATAAGCAGATCTGAAAGTTTTCTCACAAAGTTCTTACAACATCGAAAGCCGTTTGATTCTAACGACTGTACCCATGCCATGAGCTATTCGGTATCACCAGGTGAACAAGTTCCTTGTCGTCGGGTATGATGGTCAAAACGGTTATTTCACATTGATTACCTGTCTTTTCATAGTTTTAAACTAGTTTGTACCGAGAATCTCTTCTTGAACCCTTAAATGCTTAGTGACAGCATAGAACTCTGGTAAGTAAAGACTGATCAGATGAGAAGGAATTTGAAAGATGCTTTCTTCCCCACTGAAGGAGAAAAATGTGTTACTGTTAGATTCTAAAGTCTGTTATTGTGAAAGAACGGTATGGAGCGTCGTACACGAGAAAAAGGGACTTATTCATCTGGTGATCCCAGAGGGCTCAACGCCGCAGGTACAGTTGTGAGAGTTATAGGGCGTGTTGGAAGAATTTTATGAGAAAATTTTCAGATGTAGTTCTGATGAAAGATTATGGTGTCAGCCTCCACTTTAGAAACAATGTTATCAAGCTGTAGTCACTAATACATAATCAGTTCTCTTTGCCAAAGCTTACCTATATACTGAAATATGCATGATACAATTCAGGATACTTAGAGGATCACTCGCAACAATTTTAAATCCTGGTGAATTACGTTTCAGATTGTGTTCTTTGCCGTGTATATTCCACTACTGGCCATTAAAATTGCTACACCAAGAAGAAATGCAGATCATAAACGGGTATTCATTGTACAAATATATTATACTAGAACTGACATGTGATTACATTTTCAAGCAATTTGGGCGCATATATCCTAAGAAATCAGTAGCCAGAATAACCACCTTAGGCCGTAATAACGGCCTTGATACGCCTGGGCATTGAGTCAAACAGAGCTTGGACGCCGTGTACAGGTACAGCTGCCCATACAGCTTCAACACAATACCATAGTTCATCAAGAGTAGTAACTGGCGTATTGTGACGAGCCAGTTGCTCGGCCACCATTGACCACAAGTTTTTAATTGGTGAGAGCTCTGGAGAATGTGCTGGTCAGGGCAGCAGTAGAACATTTTCTGTATCCGGAAAGACCCGTACAGGACCTGCAACATGCGGTCGTGCATTATCCTGCTGAAATGTAGGGTTTCGCAGGGATCGAATGACGGGTAAAGCCACGGGTCGTAACACATCTGAAATGTAACGTCCACTGTTCAAAGTGCAGTCAATGCGAACAAGAGGTCACCGAGACGTGTAACCAAAGTCACCCCATACCATCTTTATGGGTGATACGCCAGTATGGCGATGACGAATACACTATTCCAATGTGCGTACACCGTGTTGTTGCCAAACACGGATGCGACCATCATGATCCTGTAAACAGAACCTGAATTCATCCGAAAAAATGACGTTTTGCCACTCGAGCACCCAGGTTCGTCGTTGAGTACACCATAGGGGGCTCTCCTGTCGGTGATGCAGCGTCAAGGGTAAACGCAGCCATAGTCTCCCAGCTGATAGTCCATGCTACTACGAACGTCGTTGAACTGTTCGTGCAGATGGTTGTTGTCATGCAAAGGTCCCCATCTGTTGACACAGGGATCGAGACGTGGCTGCACGATCCGTTACAGCCATGCGGATAAGATGCCTGTCATCTCGACTGCTAGTGATACGAGGCCGTTGGGATCCAGCACGGCGTTCCGTATTACCCTTCTGAACCCACAGATTCCATATTCTGCTAACAGTCATTGTATCTCGACCAACGCGAGCAGAAATGTCGCGATACGATAAACCGCAATCGCGATAGTCTCTGAAAAGCTAATCATTTGCATATCACAGCATCTTCTTCCTGTCGGCTATATTTCGCGTCTTTAGCACGTCATCTTCGTGGTGTAGCAAGTTTAATGGCCAGTAGTGTATATGAAGAAGTTCCGTCAATTTTCTGTGCGTGGTGTGAGAAAACATTATGTTTTAATTATTTATTAACAGTTTGTCATTGTTGTAATGTTTTTTTATACAATACTGAGTTAGTTATTAGCCGGCCGAAGTGGCCGTGCGGTTAAAGGCGCTGCAGCCTGGAACCGCAAGACCGCTACGGTCGCAGGTTCGAATCCTGCCTCGGGCATGGATGTTTGTGATGTCCTTAGGTTAGTTAGGTTTAACTAGTTCTAAGTTCTAGGGGACTAATGACCTCAGCAGTTGAGTCTCATAGTGCTCAGAGCCATTTTTGAGTTAGTTATTATTTGTAGTTAACAAAATATGTGTATGTGAAACGGTAAACTAAAAAACAAACCAAAAAATAATGTAAAATATGTATTTAATACATGAAATAAATATAAATAAAATAAATGTTTAGGCATTTTAACTACATGTGTTGAAAATACTCCGACAGAATATTGTGAGCAACACGTTTTCCAAAAACTATATTTCCGAAGGCGGTTTTATTACACAGGATGAGAGCAGCTGAAAAGCTTCTTTAATTTATTGGTTAAAAACAGTCTTGGTTGCTATTTTAGTTTTTTTTATTTTTCAACTACGCGTTTCGCCTTATTTAGGCATCTTCAGGTTTATCTTAATTTGGTATTTCTTAGAACGATCCTTTAGACAGTGTAGCCAACGGGCATCGTCGAATACATCAGGCCAAATCGCCTTCGTTAAACTCAGTAAAAACTTTTCTAGATGGACGCGAGTGACTCCAAGACCTGCATAACGTGTTCCCGTTCACAGGAGCGAGTAACAGAATAAGAACGGGAACGCGTTATGCGGGTCTTGCAGTCACTCGCGTCCATCTAGAAAAGTTTTTACTGAGTTTAACGAAGGCGATTTGGCCTGATGTATTCAACGATGCCCGTTGGCAACACTGTCTAAAGGATCGTTCTAAGAAATACCAAATTAACGTCAACCTGAAGATGCCTACGTAAGGCGAAACGCGTAGTTGAAAAATAAAAAACCTAAAATTGCAACCAAGACCGTTTTTAACCAATACTGTTAAGCACTGGTTTGCTGTATGCCACATATGGATTGGAAGAATTTCTTCTTTAATTTATGTCGTATCAAAAGTTTTCATTTTTCAAAATTAACTAATGGTGGTGGGGTATTTTGCAAGCTTTTAGGGTGTTATAAAATTCGATTATACAGATTTCAAGAAGGCTAATTACATATCAACTGTTATACGAGAAACATCCTATAGGTATCATCGTTTGGAAGATATTCCCTCGAAACTTAATATGGCAAGTTACCTTTCAGGCTGTCTTTTAACTCTTGAATGTTAAGTTAGGCACAAACAAAAAATTACTTATTGTATTATTTTTCCCCGTTTACACGCCTGCCAAGTTTCATTTAAATGGTTTGTTGACAGTTTTGGAATGTTCCCTTGTGTGTGAGAGAGACGTTATTTTTACATAACATCTAATGTTACATGTTTTAATTTAATAACAAAGTCTCACAGGCTTTGAGAAAACGCAAAGGTGGAAAGGAAAACTAGGCACGTAAAAACGCGAACCCGCTACACATTGTTTCGTAACTCGGCGCCTCTGCCAACTACGCTACACCGAACGTATAGAAGAGACGACCTTGGGACGTTACGTTACGATCTTCTAAAGGCTTTAACCACCGATATGTTGTTAACTGAGGTTTGATTACAAGAAACTTTACAAAGAACGATGGTTTTTATGATTATTTTATGTGCTGTTGCGTTAAAATGGTGTACTTTCACAGCACGCAAGTTGTAACAAGAAAATAACTAAGTGCGTAACCACCAATTTGACTTTTCTCATCATTTTATTGCAACAAATCTTACCATGCTTAGAAGCTGGATGTATACGTAGGGTGTAAGTCATAACATAAGCCCCACCAAATACTGGCTTCAACTGAATACGACAAATACAGTACGACGTCTCGCAAATTCTGGTGACGTAAAGAGCGCTCGTGCCTCTTATGATTCAACCTTACGTAGCTCGCTGCTCAAGTATCGCAGAATTTATTTTGTTCTCCACGCAAGGTAATGGCTGTTCAGCGAGAAATACAAGGGAGTGACGTCACGCAACTAGTAGTATACAACGAAAATTTAGCTTACTCGGCGCATGTGAGGCAGGCTTAAGACTCCGCCCTGCCGCTACCTTGTGTACATGGATGGCGCCAGCTGCGGTCACTTCCATGGGTCCGGCGCCCTCTCAACCACGGCAAGAAAACAGACTGGTGGTTTAGGCGCCACTTGCTGAGCGGCCAGTCTCTCCACTGAGCTGTGATTACAAAAACTGGGAGATGAATAAGCTTGCACAGGATAGAGTAGCATGGAGAGCTGCATCAAACCAGTCTCAGGACTGAAGACAACAACAACACTGTAAATAGGTTTTCATGAAAATACATGTTACTACTAATGGCACAATTACCTAAGTTAATTCTCTCACTGCCATTATCGATTATAATTTGGCACATTTTTGTCATACTTTTCACGAGATTCTGTGCACATTCTCTCGGTAACGTTCTCCGTATCGTCCTCATTTTATATGACAGCTGCTTCAAAGCATATATTTGCTTTCCTTTAAGCTCCAGCTTACTATACGACTAACCATTTCGATCGGATTTGCATCAGGAGGCACTGAAGGCCAATCCATCGTGGAAACCCCATTGTCTTGTTTCCACGCTGCGATGTTTCGGATCATTATCCTCTTGTACTCAATTTGCCTCGTTTCAGATCATTATCCAAGCGAGTTTGCCTCGTTCGAACCAAATAGCTTCTTGACGGAACTCAGAATGCATTTTTGATAAATACTGGAAATTTTTTCCAGCTTTTAAATTGGCTGTAAATAAGTGCAAATTACCAAAACTGTAACAGGCAAAACAAAACTTTTATCTCTCACACTGTTTATCTATACAGTGGGCAAAGGCGAATTGAGTACAGACTCGAGGCCACTACCAGAGATGTCGATGCAGATGTTACATTTAACATTATGACGTACACTTTCTTGTCCAGTGTCCAGTGGTTTACGTGAGCCTTTATACATCCTCACTCAGTTTCTAGACAGGTCTAGGGGAATCTAGTGGGACGCTAATCGCATACGCAGGTATCGCCCCATTGGTATGCAACACACCTGACAAGCAGGTAACGCAGTTACCATCTTAATTGACAAAAGCTACTAGGAAAACTGCCGTAGTCAACGTTTACTTGCGAGAGTCTACGGTAGCCAACGGTAGTTTTATAACACTAGTCTAGCTTGTAGTGTTGTTTCCCTTCAGGATACTGTCACTGGTTCGTTTGTGTTGTTGCTTCACTTTCAGAATTTTCCTGAGGCAGCGTCGACGATTTTTGTTGAGGAGCCACAGATGTCTTCTATAGGTGACCCAGGGCACGTGTCCATGAGTGAGAGTTAGAAAAATGATGATCTGACTGACAAAAAACTTGTTGTGCTCAAATCCTTATTGTCGAAGACCGTGTTCCGAAAATGGACCAAAGCTGTTGTACCGCTTATATGATACTGGATTTCAGCGTCAATATTTGCGTTAGTCGAGATATGACTGTCGAGTTAAGAGAAGTGCTCAACAGTGTGTAGGATTTCGCCGCTGGATGATATGGCTGTTGGTCGAATGAACTATGAGAGTGACAACAGTTGTGGAGAAACTACATTGCGCCGTCTCATGCAGAACATGAAAGATGGAAAAGGGATTTCTCTCGTGAAACACCCGCTTTGACCTTATCTAGTCCGCCAGGATTCAAACAGCTTCCACGCCGCATGAAAACTAATCTCCCAGAACGGCGCAGATTCCGCTTCCCAGATCCGGACGGACAGACGGCAGGTGGTGTTTGTTCGGCAGCGGACAAAACGCAGACGCAGAGTGGATGCGGGGCGGCTCGGCTCGGCTCGACTGCAAAGCGAATTGCTCGATCAGCGCAGAGTTGCCAATGTTTGGGATGACGAGCACCGATCGCGCCGCATGAATAATGTATCCGCAGATGGCGCGCCGGGCGTCGCATTCATATTGATGCTCTCTGGCCCGCCTTGTCCCGGGCCGACATCTGGAGGGGTCTGCGGACCGCGCGGTCCGGGATACTTCTGCTGAGCACCTCCACATTCCGCCAACAGGCTGCCGATTTTGGACGTTATTCATAGTAAATAGCCGTCTGTGGACACTACACAAGACATAAATTTTCTTGATTTATGACTGACACAAAAGACCAAAAAATAGCAATAACTGTGGGTTATTCTTTTGTTGTTGTTGCGGTCTCTACTCTGAAGACTCAACTGGATACACTAGCCGATCCTGCAGAAGAATCTCCGTCTCTGCATAACTACCCCAACCTACATCAATTTGATACTGTTCAAATTTATTTGAATCTTCGTCTCTCTCTAAATTTTTTGTCCCCTACACTACGGTTCATTACTCGATTAACGATTTTTTGATGCCTAAAGATCTGCCCTGTCAACTGATATTTATTTTAGGCAGGCTGTGCAATAAGTATCTTTTCTCGCCACTGTGATACAGTACTACATCATTGGTAATTCGATTATTCATCTAATCGTCAGCTTCCTATTCTATTCTTGTCTGAAGTGTTTATCGTCGACGATGCAATTCTACGCAGTACTGCATTCCTTCCACATACTGTCAGGAAAGACTTCTTAACAGTCAGACGCTACATTTCTGTACACTGCTACATCTGGACCGCGCTGTCCGACACACCTCTGCTGAGCGTCTCCACATACATGGTATCCACAAGCTGGTCGTAGATTTTGGAGATTCAGTTGTTGTGGTCTTCAGTCCTGAGACTGGTTTGATGCAGCTTTCCATGCTACTCTACCCTGTGTAAGTTTCTTCTTCTCCCTCTACGATTTTTACTCTTCATGCTGCCCTCCAGTGCTAAATGTGCTAAATTTGTGATCCCTTGATGCCTCAGAACATGTCCTACCAACCGGTCCCTTCTTCTTGTCAAGATTTACAGTAGTGTCTTTTATTTCGTACAGATAACGGCGTACTCTTCCTTATGGAACTGAGTGTAGTTTTGCTCCTGTCAGTTAATTAAAAACAACAGCATCTGTAGCAAAATGAAATTGTCAATGTTTAGTTCAGCTGTTATTCGAAAACCGTTGATTATTAGTGTTAAATAGATGGACGTTGCAATAAACATCAAAAAGACAGATTTCTCATATAGCGCCAGAGGGCGCTGTTTCCTCAAAAAAGAAGTACAAAAAGAATCCAAAACAAAACCATATCTAGCATCGCTTCAGTATTCCGTAGAGCATATATATATATATATATATATTCCGTAGAGCATATATATATATATATATATATATATATATATATATATATATATATATATTTGAAACATGTTTCTGTTACTCGTAAACAATTTCTGGTACCATTAACAATAACAGGTAACTCTAGCCTTGCTGTTTTATAGAGAAAAAAATGTAACTTTTTATAACATTTTGTCTGTTTGTGTGAGAACTTAATATATTGATTTCGATACCGTTTTCCTCTTTTAACATGTACTGTAGCTATGTTATTCGACTGCGTAGCAAAAGTTACTGCTCTATGGCCACGTGTTGTACATGTGACCAATGTCGTGAAATAAAACTTTAAACTTCATGAAACACAAAACTTCAAAGACAAAATGAATCTACTTAAACGTCAAAGGACACAAATAGGGGGCTCAGCGGAAACCAGATAACTAAAACTCAATAACGAAGTATGTTATGAACGTTACGTCATACGTGATACGAAGCGTAATGTTAGACTACGAATGTCCTAAAGAAAAAAAGTACTGCTCTACACGAAAGGAAAGACAGATACGTAATGCATTGAGGCCCAGGCGAGTTCAATCTATGGAGCAGAATGAAGATACGAAGATACCCACCACTTTGGCCTTTTTGTCTTATTTTGGTGCCATGGCGTCAAGAATCGGAAGAATCCTTGGAAGATACGGAATTAAGTGTGTTTTTCAACCATCGACAAAACTGAGAAACCTGTTGAGTTCGGTTAAGGATGACCTTGGCCTGAGGAAATGTGGTGTGTACAAGATTCCTTGTCAGTGTGGGGTAGCGTATATAGACCACACATGCCGCACAGTACAAGAACGCTGAGATGAGCATCAGCGTCATACACGCCTTCGTCAACCGAAAAAGTCGGCAATTGCGGAACACTGCCTGAATACATGACATCGTATGATTTATAAAATTACGGAAGTTTTATCCCCGGCATCATCTTTCTGCGACTGAGTCAGTAAGGAAGCAATACATATCCGTACAGCCGATAATCTCATCAACAGGGATACGGAATTTCGACTGAGGGAACCCTGCATTGGGTGCTATTAAACGACGAGGCGAAAATCAAGATTCTTCGATAACAGGCCTGTCATAACACTCGCCTAGTACGGCCGTTGGTGAGTAACGTCTGGCCCCATTGCCGACAAACGCAGTATACAGCGCACTAGTTGGAGAGCCGCTCCGCGAATTTCGGCAGAGGGAATTTGAATAGGGCAAATCACTGCGCATGCACGATTTCCACGGCTGCGCATTCTTCGCACGCGTGTTCTAGAAACGCGGCGTCGGTGTTCGGAAACCGTCAGTCGTACCTAGCCACGAGCAATGTTGAACCACCTGAAGATGTCGAACAGTTGCTCCGAGGAAACATTGTGGAATTTGCTCGTGATCCGGCGGCAAACCCGTGAAGACTATTTACAACACATCCGTTGGGAAAGCTTGAAGAGTCGCATCAAGAAAATAACCGTCTGAAATTAGCAACATCGCTCACTGAAAATTAATGTACTTGCTGGCACGACACCTGATAATCCTTATTACACCCAGTTTGCACAATAATGTAGGTGAGATCTGCCCTGAAATAAAATCGACTTACATTTTGCTCAACACGCTTTTGTACGTGTGTGCGTGTGTGTGTGTGTGTGTGTGTGTGTGTGTGTGTGTGTGTGTGTGTGTGTGTGTGTGTGTGTTTGGAGTACTGCCGTTCTCGTAAGCAAATATAAATTAGCAGATGCAGCAGCTAGAGATAAATAACCTACCGGTACTCAAAATTCTTTTTGTCAGTAACAGTCTGCTTCTTCGTGTGCCACAAGGTGTAATGCACACATGATAAAAATTCAAATCTTCCTATGACTCGTGAAGGTAGGTTTTACTGTAAGGAAAATCACTTTTAAGAAATCAGCTTCTGATTATTGAGAAAAAGACAGCACAACATAAAAAGTCTCTAACAATTACAAAATTCTCTCATTAAAAAAGTTACAAACATGCATTTACAGTTGGGTTGTTTTGAGAATCAGCGTTATGTATTTGTATGGGAAGAACATGAAGAGGAGCTTCAAACCTTAGTAAAATGAGTATACCTTTACAGTCCCTCCAAAATCTTCATCAGTACAGAAACCAAAAAAGTATCCTATATCAGTTTTAAAAAATGGTTCAAATGGCTCTGAGCACTATGGGACTTAACATCTATGGTCATCAGTCCCCCAGAACTTAGAACTACTTAAACCTAACTAACCTAAGGACATCACACAACACCCAGCCATCACGAGGCAGAGAAAATCCCTGAACCCGCCGGGAATCGAACCCGGGAACCCGGGCGTGGGAAGCGAGAACGCTACCGCGCGACCACGAGCTGCGGGCATATCAGTTTTACTCTCAATAATAGTTTTCCATATAGTTTCTTCCATATTCACAAATAAAGATCTCATTCTCAGTCGAACTGAACTACTCGGCACAATGCCTCAAATGAGAATGCGCTGCGTGGAACAACAGACTGACCAGCAAGTCAACCATAGATAAAACTAAACACACACTTATTCACTACACATCTAGTGCATTCATTCATCTTTGTCCCAGTGCAGTAAAGGTGAATTATTTACAATAGCAGAAAATACATGAGAACCTTATATTATCCCCTCGCCCCCAAGAAAAAAATTTCATACGGACTGTCTTGGCTGTGGTAAGACAAGGAGAACGAAATTTTTTCAAAAAATTACAGAGAAATTACAATAATAAGTTAAAATTCTAAATAATGTCAGAAGTGTTAGGATTCAAGTTACAATACATACAAAGTGAAACATGGGGCTTACAGAGAGCAGGAAAAGGTGTGGACTGGGTCTAATCAGTTACCGTTGGTTGCACAGTAAACTTGTACACCTTGTTTAAGGAAATAATTTTTTTTAAAACAATCATTTGGAAAAAAAAATTGACTGTAACGCAAGCTACACTGACGGCTGAAGGCCTTATTAAGAAATAATTCAAAATTATTTGTCGGCTGAAGGCCACAAACAATACTTCAGAACAATTAGCAGCTGAAGGCCTGAATTACAAGTGAGGAAGACAACTACTCGTTAAAAATACACAAATAATTTATAAAACAATCATTTAAAAATAACGGACTGTCTAAAGGCCTTATTAAGAAATAATTCAAAATTATTTCTCAGCTGAAGGGGGCAATCAATATATCATAACAATTAGCGGATGAGGAACACAATTAAAAGTTAAAAAATACCAAATTAATTATTTAAAACAATCATTAAAAATTGACTAACACAAGCTACACTGGCAGCCGAAGGCTTTATTAAGAAGAATTCCACTCATTTGTTGGCTGAAGGCCACAAGCAATACGAATAATTTAAACAAAATATTATTTTTAAGCAATTGCCACAATCAGACCAAATTTGAGGGGAGTGGTCCACAGACTGTGCTTCAAAGATCGACCTGAGAAAAGTTTCTACAGCTGCGTAAGTGGTGAGACAGGCAGCCAAGAGTTATGCTCACATAACAGGATGGCAGCTCGAACTAGCGACAGTTTAAACGCCGATCAATCCTCTTACCCAAATCCACCTAATGTGTGATAATCAGTACAACGATGGATTAATTCAAGTGAGAGCGAAGTGACAGACAGCACTGTGTCTTCAGAATCCAGTGTTTAAAACATCTAAAGGCAGAAGGAACCACTACAACCAAGGTGAGACAAAAGAAACCACAATCCACACCGCAGTCCAGGAAGCTGTTGAACTACACATCGTGCCGGACAGCATTGGCAATACGAGGAAAAGTACACTGCCGCAAAAATAAGCTAATCTCCAGGGTAGGTAACTGGGGCGTTAGTGGCCACTAGGCAGTAAAATACCGCTGGTTGCACTTCACCAATAATGACACAAAATTCAAAAGTAATAACAGGCAATAGAAGATGGCTAATAGATTCTGCCACTCGACACTTGCTGCTGTTCGTCTCGTAAGCAGCAATGCACGAACAAATGGCGTGATCACAAATAGTCGAAGTTTCATGACTGAATTAATGTTCACTCAAGTCAACGTCCTGGGTCTGGTGGACAATGAAACTGTGGCCCTCACAACTACAGCCCCTTGATCCGGCAACGCCTGCGTGCCACCAGCAGTCCCTGCATGTCTTCGCACTGCCGGACCTCTCTGCTGCTCCGTTCCAACCGAACTATTCACACACCCCACCCAGAAATACACCTCACGTCCTTCCAAAGAAAGTATGGGTACTAGATATCGATAAACGCTGCTGCTGCCACTCACGGACAGTAACACCAGCAAATGTAGTGGCACCAGTAAACAGAAGAAGAAAACGAGACACCACTATCCCTGTTAGGCGATGCCAACCTACCAATGGCACCAACGTGAGCAACACACGGCTCACAAAGGTTTTTCTGATTTGAGTTTTGATTATGAAGATAGTCTTTGCACAGGGAGGAAGTACGCAAACTATTTGTTGCATTCTGTAGATTGTAGATAAATGTTGTATTACTCAAAGCCATCAAAGATTTAATTTAATATCTCATATCATTAATCTTGAGGCTAGTGCAACTAAATACAATGCAATTAAAGGTGAAATGTTGCATCAGTTAGGACCACAAAGATCTCTGTTCTCATTAATCTTGTGGTTAAAAAGGATGGCAACTAGCACAGTGCTGACACATTTCTTATAGTACAGTCACTGATGAGGTCGATGACCCTCTTTTACTAAACCCCAAGTGAGCAACACTTACGAATATGAACAGTGTTTCTCACTTAGTGGCAGCCAATAAGGTAGCTGAATGTCCATCACCGACTACACTCTGAAGATTGGCAGTAAATGTAGAATGAAATACGAGCAGACTCATGGAGGCATTGTTCCTCTGACACCTCATACGTCGAACTGAAGTGTTGTAAAGATGAGCACACTTAGGGAAAAAGTAGTTTTCCGCTGAGAACACATATGTGAAGCTGGTGCCTCAAAGAAAAACTCTGTTCTATTATCTCCTCTAAGTGTGTGCAAAAGTCCCTTGAAACTTTATTGAATTTGCGACTTACATTACAAATGGACTACGTGATACTTACTAAGAAGTAACCTTATTTCTAGCAAATTTATGAAACAGTACAAGAGCATTGCACGAAAATGTAAGAAATGGCCTTATTCCTAGCAAATATATGAAATAGCCAGAGCATTACAAGAAAATGTAAGATGAAGCTAATGCACAAAACATGAAAATTTGTATATTACAATAGTCAGTGTAATCAGAAATCGTCTACACACACAAAGATTTATACAATAGTCTGTGCCAGATACAAAGTAAAGTTAACAAGAGGAACAACTGACAAAACATAATTGTTTTCCAATGTGGCAAATGGATACCAAAATGTACAAGAAAGTCTAGTGTGCATACAATAATAAACCTTATGTTAGTCAGAACTATAACTGACATGTAAAACATAGTAACGATGATAGTAGAAAATAAAATATTGAGAAACGCATACATATATCAGAAATGAAAGATAAACAAACAAAAGTATCATGTTACATGTTAAGGAAAGGGAAAGGGAATTAAGTGAACTTCATAGTCACAGTCTCAGTTAGTCTGTGTAATAACTTACCTTAGGATCAGATATTACTCTAGTGTACTGATCAGTTTTCTAACTTCTGCACTGTATGCATACTTTCTATAAAACCTTATACTTTTCTTCACAATATATTTTATCTCTGTTTACCTACCAAGAACATCATATTCATAGAATAATACCTGTGATGTCAATTTACTTGTCAAAAACATCATGTCAATTGGCCTGCATTTCATTATCACATCATCAGAACCACATAATAAATCATTTTTCAAAGTACCTATACTCATCTTTTCATATTACACTGACATTTATTTCTCGTTGCTAGATGCATCTTTTATATTTTCAACTTACCGTTTTCTGTTATATCATGAATTTTACCTTATCTGTAGCCTTTAACAGTAAATGCTTATCTTAGGTGAGCTCTCATAAAATTATAGGCACTGTGATATGCATATACACACAAAATTAGTTAATCATAAAAGCAATAGAGCCAAATTCATTAGCACACACTTATAAACATGATCAATATTTCGTCGGAAACCCAATGTGGCAAAATATAGTATCCTACACATATGCAGCAAACAAATCATTATGGTGAATCAGTAAATAAAATTAAGAACATAGTCGTAGGCAAATCATACACAAACATTTCATCATAAAAGTGGCGCAGAAATTAAAGACAAGTATGTCACCACAAAACTGCAAGATACCAGTTTCATCACAAAATGCCAATAAGATAGCAGTGTCAAATGTTGGTTGGTGCACCAGTGATAGTGTGATGGATAAGTTCACAAGAGGCAAAAGCTATTTTAAGCAATTATCACATTGTGCCACAATATTATAGACCTTTCACAACACTAACCTAATCCATGGCAAGTAAATTAATTAATAAGTGCTAAAATGCAAAAAGAAGAAAACATGATGGATTAGTTCATTTAAATACTCGTTTTACCAGAGAATACATCTCTAATTTTAATGATCTTCTTATTTATGTTTCTCATCTCTGTCTGGTGTCATCACAAAAACTTGTTCTTTAATGGGGCATACTAAGTATAAATGTCTCATAAATCTCCAATGTATGCATAGTAGCCAATTCGTTTTACTATAAATATATATCATCAAGACTATCATAACCTGACTTGAAGACAAAAAGATCTGTAATTAGTAACCAAAGAGAAAAGGTACACACCTCAACAGGATAATGCTCTCGTATGCCATAGCAGCAAAATAAAAGAAAAGCTCATATAATAAAGAACATAACATGTGAGAAATTTATGCCATACCAGTTGTAACTGATAACCCAAAAATTTCACCTGACGAAAATAATTGTGTTGCCTTTTGCCATATGCATGTTACCATTTCAGATCTCTGTTGTTCTAAAAACTATACAAACGTTCATCACATTCCTTTTACCACATACAAGTTAATGAAATACATCTATGCAAAGATAAATCAACCTCAACAAAAACAGGGTCTGTAATATATCCTGTAATAACTGCCTGCTCATTCCTTATAATACATCATAATTCCTAACCATTGCATTTTCGTAACATATTATCATCATTATTCTCGTTATTATAATCATCAATAATCATTTAACATATGTCTCTCTACTGCATCATCATCATCATCATCATCATAACCTCATATCTCATAATATCCTCACATCTCGTAAATAATCAATAGTAAATATTCCCTGCTCTGTTTCATTGTTCAGTCTTTACATGAGAAGCAATCCTCAGTCACACTTCATAAATAACATTACTAGGAAAGAAACTCCATTACTGCAATTTTCTTCAGACAACACAATCTTACATTTAACAACCCGTAATTATTCCTTTAACTGGTAGAAAATATTTCATATAATTGTAATTCATCAATACCATTGCTGTTTGTGAAACATTTGGACAACACAAGTATAATATCAATAATCTGTGTATCTTATCAGAACTGGTACTAAATCTTCCATTTTATAACTCATGACTGCTACTGCTGCAAGTAAAAACGATGGTGCTCAAAGCTGTGTACCTGTTTCCCAAATCTGTGCTTCACTTCCAAAGATTTCCTGTTAGAAAATGTTCACTGAAAATACAATTCCTGTTTCTGTTTTCTTTGGTGGTCAGTTTAACTTCGTGCTTATGACGATCGGTAAGATGTCCCAGATCTTTCTGTAAGTGAACAAAGTTAAGTGCTGTAGCAGCGGTATATTGTGTGTAATGTAAGGGATTGTTTACTGACGGAATTTTCAGTTCGCTGTTCTGAAGTGCATCCCTTTAGCATATTGTTACGTATGTGTTGCGGTAGAACTACGGTGAAATGCCACTTCTCTTTCTATTCGCCTTTTCCTAACTGGATCAGGTATACATAAGATACGAGTAATTTTGTTTCATTTCGACATATTTCACCTGAAAAAAGTTTTGTAACAGTGACTAAATGCGTGTAATCCAAGTTTCCAGTTTTGTCGGAATCGGAATGTACTTTGTTACCAATGTGACACAGTCTTAATCATAGGTCACAAGTCACTAAACTTATTTTCAACACATTTACATTGTGACAGCAGAAAAAAATTCCTTGTACTTATCGACCAAAAAGTATAGTAGGAGTATAGTGCTCCAAGATACGGAAAAGTAGATAACACCTCGGCTATAGGAGGCGTCGTTCACCATTCGACATATCCAGAAAAGTTTGATGGATCCCCTACCTACACTTGAACGTAGTAAAAAGCATGGAATTCAGGCTGTCACTTCTTTTCGCAGTTCCTTTGCTCCAATGCCCAGTATAATAGCGCGCGAGCTGTTCATTGTCTTGTGTGTAAGTGTATTTTTGTATAAATATGTAATCGTCTAAGTTAGCTGTAGAAATGTTTGTAATCGCAACTGTAAGCATTCTGTGTTCATAAAACTTCTTTGGTATGCCGCCAATGTTCTTCACTGTTTCGACTGATAGAGAAACTGTGTTTTCGCGAAAAGTCACCTCTATGGCATGAATACATACAAATACGGAAAGTACCAAAATATGAACAAGAATAACCAAACAAATCGGACTTACATTATGTGGAAGCTGTTGTTCCATTATTCTTGTTGTCGTCTGTATATTTTTTTAAAACCTTTACGTTTCTTTGCAAGTGAAGAACAAACGAGTACAATCTTTTCTGTGTCTTTGCTTACCTTGCTAGAAATGATAGCTGGTTTGTTCGAATTCTTCACAGTTTGCAATAACAAGATGTTCGATTTGTTGTTCTTGATGAATTTTAACGGTGTAAGATATTACACTGTTTCCTTTAGACAGTTGTTCTACTTCGTCATTGCACGGATTTGTTTCACTGTTTAATCTCGTGGCGGCTAATGTTGTGTTGTTCTTTTGTTCATTAGAGTTACGTTTTAAGCGCGTCTACCTGCTCAACAATTGCTTCAATCCTAATATTAAGATAGTCATGACATTTCGTGAATTGTGAGATTACGGCGCTCGGTATAATGGTATTTACGTTTACGAGAAACTCTTCTTTGTCGTTCTGTTGTGTAATTTTTAAATTATTTTATTCGAATTCAAGGCCGCATAGCCTCGCCTCTAGCTTCGTAATAATAGTTTGTAGGTCATTTGTAATCTCTTCTCTAACTTCTACAGAAAGATGTTGCTGTTTTCTTAAGTCTCTGAATGTGTGATGTGATTTCATTTTTCGTACTTTTCACATCTTTACTCATTTCTTCTTGTGATTTTGTGTTTTCTTGAAGGGCTTTCTCTATTTTCTAAAATTGTTCTGTGTTTATTTCAAGTTCTTCATATATTTTTGAAACTGTCTATGTATCTTTTTTGTCTGTTTTCAGTAGCAAATCTTACAAAGTTGGAATAATACTTTCCGCTTGCAGGTTTACTGGATTTTCAGCGACTGAATACATATTTTCAGTAACTGATTTTGGCTCGTGTACGATTTGATTAAAAGGAATGGAAGCAACAACCACTCACCCTCAGTGGACGGTTGTTGCGAAATTTCTCATAGCTGAGGCGACTTGTAGCCTGCCGATTTGTCTTCTGAAATTTCTTGTACGCCGTTGGAAATCTGTTCTGTTGCGTTTCCTAAAAAAGAACTCAGCTTTGTTGGACAGTTATTTGCATTCTCTGAAATTTCAAATAAATTATTTATGTGTAACGAATGTCGTGCTTCTTTTGTAATTGCGTCATGACATCGTGACATGGTTTGTTATCTAGTAGCACGACGATAAACTGTATTGCTGGCCATAATGTGGAAATGTAAAACGTGAATTATAAAACGAAATTTCTGTTTGTAGTTAAATAATAGAAAGAAATAAAATCTTTTATTCAACTGAAGTATCTGCAAAATATCTGTGTAACAATGAAATGATTGAAACTGTTTATACTATCCCGTGCCTACACAACAAAGATCTCCACACTCAGTTCTTTTTTTTTCAAAGGAGAAGAAAACAAATTCGCACAAAATCACATAGAATCACACAAATTGACTATCTGGACGAAAAGTATCGGTATGTGTAAGCTATCTATAAAATTTTATATTTTTATGAAACAGCTGAACACACTGATTTAGAAAGCGTTCTACTCACATAAATATGTTCTGAATGTATCGTATTCTGTTGCGTAACAAAACGGCTTACATTTCAGCAACATAATGTCCGCCCGCATAGGCGAGAGTTTCTACTACTTGTCTTCGTGCGTGTCAAACCTGACTTTGACCAGCAAGGTCGCCAAATCTCTCCCCAAGCGACAACGTTTGGAGCATTATGGGCAGGATCTTCCAACCGCTTCTGAGTTCGACGATCTAACTTCCCAGCTGAACAGAATTTGGCACGTGTCCCTCAGGAGGACATCCACCAATTCTATCAACCTAATTTAGCCGAATGATTCCTTACATAAGGGTCAGAGGTCGAGCAACGCGTTATTGACCTCCTCAGTTTGTAAAGTTCTTTCTCTTGAATAAATAGGCTAGTTCATCTGAAATTGCAATCATTTGTTTGTCCATATATGTACACTATGTCTACCGATTTCCGTCCCATTCATTTTGTCCTAAAGCGTATGATGTTTAGTTGCTCGCAAATCTCTTTTCTGCTGCACCACAACACTTTCGTGTATATTTGATGTAGTCTTAATTCACATTACTTATTCAGTTCTTTCACAAGCTGTATAATTCTTCTTGCTGTTCACAATGGGTAAATAATATAATCAGTGAATCTTACCATTGGTATCCTATCAACCTGTATTTTAATCCCACTTCTGAAACTTTCATTACGGCATAGCTAAACTCATATACAGGTTGAATGGTACACGAAAAAGACTGTACCTTAGGTCCACGTCTAGTATATCTTTCTGGGTCTCCGAGTCTTATTGCTCCCTCTTGGTTCCGTGACTCAGTGTGTATTATTCATTCTCAACCCATGAATCATTTTTCTGAGGATTACAAAGATTTTAGGCCACGTTTCCGGTTGTAGCTCAACAAATGTTTGATTTTTGTTACGTCTTGTTTCCAAAATCAACCTTAGCATCGGAAATCCATATCTGGAGTCCACAGCTCTTCTGTAACAAAATTTGTCATTACTTAACAGGTCATGTTTTCTTTTTCTTTACTTTGACTATTTATCTCGTCAGTAGCCAGCATATACGTTTTGGCCAGCTGACTGTGCTATCGCTCGTACATTTATTTCCTTTTGATGTCTTCGGGATTGTGTGGATGAGATATTTCTGGAAGTCGGATTGTATGCTTTCAGTATTAGAGATTCTACATACTAACTAGATTAATCATTTCGCTGCCACTATCCCAAATGATTTTCGCAATGCTCATGAAAAACTATTTTCTGCGTCGTCTGATCGCAGGTCTTGTAAAGCTCTTTCAAGCTCTTATAACTGGTTCTCCTACATTCCTCCCTCTGTCAGATTTGCACCCCCCCCGCCCTCCCCCCCCCCCCCCCTCATAAAGGAACTAAGGGCGCCCTTCCATCTTGCCCGTTCTCTGTTCTGTGTTCAACAGTGGTAATTCTTTCTTTCTTTTCACACACGATTTTGTAACCTTGAAGGTTACACTCCATTATTTATTTATTCAGTCTGATGTGATTAAGGCCATCATGCCGTCTCTCACATCGGACGAGGGTTTCCCACAAACACAGTACCTTTTTAACACCATAGAATCTTAGGAAATAGCGCTTTTAATATGACTAATAGAATGAAAATTATTTGCGTGTGTGAGGTGGTAATGGGAGTAAATAGTACGGACTATGAACTAATAAAGTTAATCCAGACCGTACTTGTTCTACAGGAGCTGCTGTCACTAATAGTGATAACAGTAATAGTAATAATAATATTATAATAATAGTAATGACAATAATGACAATAGTAATGGTGATAGAGAGAAAAATAATTTATAGGTGTGCAAAACAGATGTTTTTTGATATGGGGAGTTTTGGAGAAAGGAAATTTAAGGAGACTGCACTAGCTAAGAATACTGAGAAAATAGGAAGAACTGCTTGGAAAGAAGTATGTACAATGGTGGATACAGAGACATTGGTACTCCTTATTGTTGCTTTAGTAGATGTTTCATTAACTGTCTCCTGAATCTGGAGATGTTATTTAGGGTCCCTGCAACTGAGTAAGACTTCGAGAAAGTGGCTGAAGGATGGAGTGGGACCGAAAGGATTTTTCTCTGATGGGAACCGGTGTTTCATGTCATGCTGTTCAGACAAGAGCGTTAAGGTCGAAGAGATATATGAGAGAAAATGTATGTTGATGAGACAGTAGAGAAGACAGATTGTATGGAAATCTCTGCACTTATCTGCTCGCAGCCAGGATAGCTGTCATTATGTAGGGGAAACATGATCAAAGAGTCGAACATCGCAGGTATAGTGAACACAGGCATTCGTAACCAGTTCTAGCCGCCATAGTCTTTCCTATGAAAGTCCAGTTTAGATTGTTATCCGTCATTACTCCTAGAATAACTGCTGAAGGAGATAAGTTGCTGTATGTCGTATTACGTTTAAAGATGGTAGGGTTTCCCAGTATTTCAGGGTAATGAGCCTAGCATGCAATAGGGCACCGTGTCAAATACTTTCAGGAAATCTAGAAATATGGAATCTGCCTGTTGCCCTTCTTCCATCAACTGTAGCATGTTCCTTTCGGTACTTTTCTTTTCGCTGCTAGAGCCTCTCCACGTTCCTGTGTTCCAGGCAGAACTTCCAGCCTCTTCGTTTGTGCTAATTACACTCTGTTCCTCTCGGTGCTGTCAGCACTCACCATTCATGCTTATTGACAGCGACCACCATCCATAAAACCGAGCTAGTCACTCGGCTTCTGAGCCCACTCCCACTGCCGTGCTGTATATTCTATTCTATCGCTTGCGCCTTGTCCCGCGGTGACGCAGGGTCGGCCATGGTTAACCGGATTTGGCGTGTTAATTGTAATGGGTGGCCGAATGCCCTTCCTGCCACCAACCCGTGCCCCTCCGACCGGAATTAGTGTACCCCAGCTGTCTGTGTCTTGCGTAAATCGTGAAAGAGTGTGAATGTGTTCCAAATGTCTGTAAGTTGTGTACCTGAGGCGGGACGTGGAGACCAGCCCGGCATTCACATAGTAGGATGTGGAAAACCGCCTAAAAACCTCATCCAGGCCGTCCGGCACACCGGCCGTCGTTAATCCGCCGGGCGGATTCGATCCGGGGCCGGCGCGCCTACTCGAGTCCAGGAAGCAGCGCGTTAGCGCTCTTGGCTATCCTGGCGGGTCTCTACCGTGCTGTATCTACATCTACATCTACATCTACATTTGTACTCCGGGAACCACCCAACGGTGTGTGGCGGAGGGCAGTTTACGTGCCACTGTCATTACCTCCATTTCCTATTCCAGTCACGTATGGTTCGCGGGAAGAACGACTGCCGGAAAGCCTCCGTGCGCGCTCGAATCTCTCTCATTTTACATTCGTGATCTCCACAGCAGGTATACGTCGCGGGAAGCAATATATTCGACACCTCATCCAGAAATGCACCCTCTCGAAACCTGGACAGCAAGCTTTGGTAAATGAAAGCAACACGTTGCTGCTATAAACACGCATCCGTTTGGCTTTCACAAATAGCCTAGGAATTCCTCGAGCTGCTGCGGGTCAAAATAACTGCAGGTATAACATCGCTCCGTCGTTGGCTATTAATCCAAGAAGTCGCTGAGTAAAGCATTCTCTACATGTACGACAGCAACTTTCGTTTCTAAATGTTTTCCGCTATTTTGCAGGAAGCTCTCTCTTCTTGAACGATATAACAGTGAAGCGGCCGCTGGTTGCCTGACTGGCTGTGCCTGGTGCCGAGTGGTGAACCCACGTTTACAGATCTACGCCCTCTGCAGTGTCCATTGCTTCAAGGGCGGAAGGACGGGGGTGGGTGGGGGTGGTAATGACGTGGCCAAACACTGCTCTCCGGGCAACGGGCAAACAAAGCTGGGCACCCAGCACGGCTGCAGTCAGAGGTCTGGTTGCACCATTGTTCGCGGTTAGGTTACGGTGTGCTAGGCTGTGGTAGGGCATCGTGTGCAGTGGCGCGCGTGCGCCCACCACTCCAGGCTGGAGTATTCGCCGTAAGCAAGCCCAGCGATTGTTCTACAGTGCACTGTCGCTGATACAAAGGATTGCAGGCGCTCCTTCCGCATGCGGGCGGAAACCGCGGTGTTTACGACGACTAGGAAGACAACAGAATGAGTCCTCATCTGTAGCTCCTCACACTGAATATCCTGCTCATTTTGTTCACCATATGACTAAAATAGGTCTACTTGCAACTGTCAGTTTTAACACCTCCACTCCAAAGAGGGCTAAAATGCAATGACCGTGTGATCGTAAGCCCAATAGTGCAGAAAGAAGGAAGTCACTTCTGAAATACAAACAAAACGAGATAGGGAAATGTAAAATACTTCCCGAACTGACACTCACTTCTCACTCTCCACTTTTAATAAAACTGCACACTTTAATTTGATAAACGAACTACTAATTACTAAGTTTCTAAAATGGTCAGAGATCTGACAAAAATGAAAATAACCAAATAATTAGTGCAAAAAACCATGTCGTCAGTCCACTATGTGCAGATTCTAACGTCGCGAGTCAAACCGCTACAACATTTTATTGTAGTATATAGTGTATACTGCCCATTAAAATTGCTACACCAAGAATAAATGCAGATGATAAACGGGTATTCATTGGACAAATATATCATACTAGAACTAACATGTGATTAAATTTTCAGTAATCAGTACCCAGAACAACCACCTCTCGCCGTAATAACGGCCTTGATACCCCTGGGCATTGAGTCAAACAGAGCTTGGATGGCGTGTACAGCTGCCAATGCAGCTTCAACACGATACCACAGTTCATCAAGAGTAGTGACTGGCGTATTGTGACGAGGCAGTTCCTCGGCCACCATTGACCAGACGTTTTCAATTGGTGAGAGATCTGGAGAATGTGCTGGCCAGGGCAGCAACCGAACATTTTCTGTATCCGGAAAGGCCCGTACAGGACCTGCAACATGCGGTCGTGCATTATCCTGCTGAAATGTAGGGTTTCAAATGGTTCAAATGGCTCTGAGCACTATGGGACTTAACATCTGAGGTCATCAGTCCCCTAGAACTTAGAACTAGTTAAACCTAACTAACCTAAGGACATCACACTCACATCCATGCCCGAGGCAGGATTCGAACCTGCGACCGTAGCAGTCGCTCGGTTCTAGACTGGAGCGCCTAGAACCGCTCGGCCACGTCGGCCGGCGAAATGTAGGGTTTCGCAGGGATCGAATGAAGGGTAGAGCCACGGGTCGTAACACATCTGAAATGTAACGTCCACTAATCAAAGTACTGTCAATGCGAACAAGAGGTGACTGAGACGTGTAACCAATGGCACCCCATACCATCACGCCGGGTGATACGGCAAATGGCGATGACGAATACGCGCTTCCAATGTGCGCTCACCGCGATGTCGCCAAACACGCATGCGACCATTATAATGCTGTAAACAGAACCTGGATTCATAAAAAAAGGACGTTTTTCCATTCGTGCACCCAGGTTCGTCGCTGAGTACACCATCGCAGACGCTCCTGTCCGTGATGCAGCGTCAAGGGTAACCGCAGCCATGGTCTCTGAGCTGATAGTTCATGCTGCTGCCAACGGTGTCAAACTGTTCGTGCAGATGGTTGTTGTCTTGCAAACGTCCCCATCTGTTGACTCAAGGATCGAGACGTGGCTGCACGATCCGTTATAGCCATGCGGATAGGATGCCTGTCATGTCGACTGCTAGTGATACGAGGCCGTTGGAATCCAGCACGACGTTCCGTATTACCCTCCTGAACCCACATATTCCATATTCTGCTAACAGTCATTGGATCTCGACCAACGCGAGCACCAGTGTCGCGATACGATAAACCGCAATCGCGATATGCTACAATCCGACCTTTATCAAAGTCGGAAACGTGATGGTACACATTTCTCCACCTCACACGAGGCATCACAACAACGTTTCACCATTCAACAACGGTCAACTACTGTTTGTGTATGAGAAATCGGTTGGATACTTTCCTCATGTTAGCACGTTGTAGGTGTCGCCACCGGCGCCAACCTTGTGTGAATGCTCTGAAAAGCTAATGATTTGCATATCACAGCATCTTCTTCCTGTCGGTTAAATTTGTCGTCTGTAGCATATCATGGTTGTGGTGTAGCAATTTTAATGGCCAGTAGCGTATTTATTCTGGAAGGATTTGGATCGTTGGGCAGTGTATTACAGATAACAACACATTCTGCATACTTTAAATCTTGCTCTCATGACAAAACAAATGTTACAGATATGTGGTACAATACTCAAAATATAACATAAACAATGGGAAGCAACAGTTGCTATGGTAGAAGAAGTATAGCGGATACTAGTTCATGAAAAATACACGGTTCAGTCACACTAACATGATCACACAGCTTACGTTCGACATTGCAGGGACCACTAAAAGAAGGCCGGTTGCAACACCAGCAGTTTTTGAACTGTTCGCGTTCGCGGGGATTAAGCACAACATGCATGGCGAAGTAGCGCTATCCAAAACCCGCTCCGAGGCAACTGCGATGCACCACGGACCATAGATGACGGGGGTAAACGACGGCTGTGGAGATGTGTATTGGCGAATAGACCTGCAATTGCTGTGCGATTGACCGCCCATATGAAGGGTTGGGTTGGTTTGGGGGAAGAGACCAAACAGCGAGGTCATCGGTCACATCGGATTAGGGAAGGATGGGGAAGGAAGTCGGCCGTGCCCGTTCATAGGAACTATCCCGACATTTGCATGGAGCGATTTAGGGAAATCACGGAAAACCTAAATCAGGATGGTCGGACCCGGGATTGAACCGTCGTCTTCCCGGAATGCGAGTCCAGTGTCGCCCATATGAAGCAAGTGGCTACATACTGTGTCTCTTCAACGACCGTTGAGGAAACGTACGGGCCTACGCAGCGTGCGCCTGGTTCACACATCCATGCAGACTGCATCGGCAACCAAGGCTGGAATATGCACGCCATTGCCGTAATTGGGAGTGTCGACAGGTGGACTTTTCAAACGAAACACGTTTCTTGCTCCATCGTACAGATGGCCACTGGCGAGAACGGCAGTGAAATATCTGAAAGCAAACACTCTGCAACAACAGTCGAAAGCGTCCAGGCAAGAAAACATTATCTAGAAGACATAATGGACCAACACAGATGTGTCTCTACTCTTGAGGACTATGTCCCACTCCTTTACGCAGTTTGTTTTCACTCGGAACGGTGGCATCTACCATCAGGATAATGCAACGTGTCACACAGAAAGCACTGTACGTGTGTGGTCCGAAGATAACCAGGATGAATTTACCGTACTTCCCTGCCCACCAAACTTAGCGCCATGCATCCTCAGCCGTTGAACCTAGAGGAGGTGACCACGGCACTGGAATAGCCAATGCCCCACATCCCTATTGGTACCTTCCATAGCCTCGTTGACTCACTTTCTGCATGTCTCGCAGCGATTTACACAGCAAAAGGTGATTATTCAACATTTTCACAAGTGGTCAAATTAATGTGACTGATCATTGTATGTTACATATTCGGAGCACAGCGTAAATTTATTAGACAGGGTGGTCCATTGAAAGTGACCGTGCCAAATATCTCACGAAATAAGCATCAAACGAAAAAACTACAAAGAATGAAACTCGTCTAGCTTGAAAGGGGAGACCAGATGGCGCTATGTTGGCCCGCATTGTCATAGGTGAAACAAATATCAACTGCGTTTTTTTTAAATGGGAACCTCCATTTTTATTACATATTCGTGTAGTACGTAAAGAAATATGAATGTTTTAGTTGGACCACTTTTTTCGCTTTGTGATAGATGGCGCTGTAATAGTCACAAACGTATAAATACGTGGTACCACGTAACATTCCGCCAGTGCGGACGGTATTTGCTTAGTAATACATTACACGTGCTAAAATGGACCGTTTACCAATTGCGGAAAAGGTCGTGTTGATGTATGGCTACTGTGATCAAAATGCCCAACGGGCGTGTGCTACGTATGCTGCTCGGTATACTGAACGACATCATCCAAGTGCCCGGACTGTTCACCGGATAGTTACGTTATTTAAGGAAACAGGAAGTGTTCAACCACATGTGAAACGTCAGCCACAACCTGCAACAAATGATGATGCCCAATAGGTGTTTAAGCTGCTGTCGCGGCTAATCCGCACATCGGTAACAGACAAATTGCGCGAGAATCGGGAATCTCAAAAACGTCGGTGTTGAGAATGCTACATCAACATCGATTGCACCCGTACCATATTTCTATGCACTAGGAATTGCATGGCGACGACTTTGAACGTCGTGTACAGTTCTGCCACTGGGCACAAGAGAAATTACGGGAAGATGACAATTTTTTGCACGCGTTCTATTTAGCGACGCAGCGTCATTCACCAACAGCGGTAACCTAAACCGGCATAATATGCACTATTGAGCAACGGAAAATCCACTATGGCTGCGACAAGTGGAACATCAGCGACCTTGGCGGGTTAATGTATGGTGCGGCATTACGGGAGGGAGGATAATTGGCCCCCATTTTATCGATAGCAGTCTAAATGGTGCAATGTATGCTGGTTTCCCACGCAATGTTCTACCGATGTTACTACAAGATGTTTCACTGCATGACAGAATGGCTATGTACTTCCAGCATGATCGATGTCCGGCACATAGCTCGCGTGCCGCTGAAGCGGTATTGAATACCGTATTTCATGACAGGTCGATTGCTCGTCCAAGCACCATACATACCATGGCCCGCACGTTCACCGGACCTGACGTCCCCGGTTTTCTTTCTGTGGGGAAAGTTGGAGGATACTTGCTATCGTGATTCACCGACAATGTCTGGCAAATTGCGTCAGCCCAATGTCAATGCATGTGCATACATTACGGAAGGCGAACTACTCGCTGTTGAGAGGAGTGTCGTTACACGTATTCCCAAATGCATTGAGGCTGACGGACCTCATTTTGAGCATTTATTGCATTAATGTGGTATTCACAGGTAATCATGCTGTAACAGCATGCGTTCTCAGAAATGATAAGTTCACAAAGGTACATGTACCACATTGTAAGAATCGAAATAAAATGTTCAAACGTACCTACGTTCTGTAGTTAAATTAAAAAAAAAAAAAAACCTACCTGTTACTAACTGTTCGTCCAAAATTGTGAGCCATATGTTTGTGACTATTACAGTGCCATCTATGACAAAACGAAAAAAGTGGTCCAACTAAAACATTCATAATTCTTTACGTACTACACGATTTTTAATAAAAAATGGGGGTTCCTATTTTAAAAAACGCAGTTGATCTCCGGTTGACCCATAGCACCGCCATCTAGAGCAGCAGTCCATAGCGCCATCTGGTTTCCCCCTTCAAACAAGACAAGTTGCGTTCTTCGTAGTTTTTCGTTTGACGTTTATTTCGTGATATATTTGGCTTGGCCTCGATCAATGGAGCACCCTGTATAACCGGTTTTACAACATCCGTACAAACGTATTATTCCAGAACAAAATCTTCACTCTCCAGCCGAGTGTGCGCTGATATGAGATTTATTGGCAGATTGTGTGCCGGACCGCGGCTCGGACTCAGGACATTAGAATTTCGTGAAAGGCAGAAGTCGCGAATTCGAGTCTCGGTCCGGCACACATTTTTAATCTGCCAAGAAGTTTCATATCAGCGCACACTCCTCTGCAGAGTAAAGATCTCACTCTGGAAACATCCCCCAGGCTGTGACTAAGCCATGTCTCCGCAATATCCCTCTTCCAGGAGTGCTAGTTCTGCAAGGTTCGCAGGAGAGCTTCTGTGAAACTTAGGAGGCGAGGTACTGGCAGAATTACAGCTGTGAGGTGGCATCGTGAGTCGTGCTTGGGTAGCTCAGTCGCTTCAACAACGAACTTCAACGGATGTCATGTGGCGTCAGCTACGACTAAATACAATGACGGAAAAAAAAATCGGTAGACCACTTGCTTGTGAAATACAAAGTTTCCGAGTTCGAATCTCGGTCCGGCAGGTAGTTTTAATCTGTCAGGAAGTCTCAAAAATATTATTTTCTCACAGTGTACACTATAAGACAATTACAAAAAATGTTGTGCGTTCATCTGCATTGATTCGTTACATGGTGTTGCATTTACATTTATATCAGATTAACTCTCAACTCCAAACGAGTAGCATTTTCCTCACATATGCAGTCATCATATCTTTCTTGTAATTTGATGGTGGTCTCCATTTTAATTGCTGTATTCCGAACTCCTCTCCTAATCTCTTCGAAATGGCTATGGCAATGCATAGCCACAAGCGTTCTTTGAGATGGAATTCTGTCACTGCGGGACCATTTAATCGCCAGACCTGCACCAAATCTGTGCCCTTCAATATTCGGCAAGTACAGTAAAGAAATTTTCTTGTCTGTCACAATACCATATGTTAGCTTTCGAAGCGTTAATCCTTGATCTTCATGATCCTATCAAAGAGAATGACATTCTATAAATAGTCCAGCCGTGGTTGGTGGTGATTTTCTTTGTCCCTCTTAGCGTCTTTTCCCTGGTGTGATTTACATCTAGGCGAAAAGTTTCAATGGTTTCTTGTAAATAGCAGTACTAATGTACATTTGGGGATATTCTGTTATCATAATCAATGTTATTACGTAACCTCGGTATGACACTTTTGGTAAGTTAGCAACTTTATTAAATTGTTATCACACTGTGAATCGAGAAGCTGCGTTTATGAAGCCAGTAGGTTTAACTGAGTTAACTTTCCTTTGTCTAGATTTGAGGCTTGTTATTTTGTCCTTTGACATACATGTGTAAGTATTCGCATTAAATTGAGTTATTATACGTGAAAATATTTTTCTATGTAGGTATTAATTTAAATTATCTTCAATAACTTCAGAGCTGAATAGTTTCAGCACAGCAGTTCTGTTGTCAGAGGGCTAAAAATGGAGAATATTTCTGCAGCACTTAATGAAAGACATGCTGTTAGAGGTAAAAATTTATCTACTGTAATTAACAGCTGCCAGAGACCAATCACGAATGGGTAATTTTCTCTGCTAAATCATTTCTAGTGAGAGTTGTCAGCTTGCCTTTGATCCGAGAGAGGAGGACAAAAAGGTCTCAGGTCTGACCTTACTGATTCACCGCTCTGTAGCAACCCAGTCACACTTGGAGAAATTCAAAGATCCTACCACATGACTGAAGACATCAAACACTGACGGCCCTCAAAACTCGGGCAACTTACTGCTTTTCACTTCTTTGGAAATCTCATTAAAGAAGCAGTCTCGTGATCGTTACTGCTAACATCAAACATTTCACTTTCCATGGAAACAATACGAATTATTCTCGCTTTAACAGCACTCTGTGTTATTTTACCGATAAAGAATTTCGTTGAACACCGTGGCTGCTGTTCAGTTTCTGATTGCTGATGGTATCTGAAACCACCAACGAGGAGTTTTAAAAAAGGCTCTGTTTCATTGCCATGAACGGTTCCGGTACGTTCTGCCCATTTTAACATGGCTGTTTTTGTTTCATTACATTGAGAGTCTCGTCAGAAACATGTCAAATATTAAAACCGCCAGCACCACCTTCTTTCCTGTATAAATGATAAACATAATTACAAATATGCTAATATTCATACTACTGAAGTCATAGAAAGTGGATAACTTTTGTGCACTGTCATGTAACACATGTGCACATGATATACAATCTTTTCATGTGTATATAACACATGAAGAAACGGAGGAGTCAGTTCTGATTACATTGTGACGGGAATTAAAGAGTTGGCTTTCAGACCAACAGTGATACACCATTTGCTTACGTTGTTCATAAATCTTTTCCTTTCGATGGCTAGAAAAAATATATGTGTAGGATCAAATTGTGAAACCGTAGACCTGCTACGGTCGCAGGTTCGAATCCTGCCTCGGACATGGGTGTGTGTGACGTCCTTAGGTTAGTTAGGTTTAAGTAGTTCTAAGTTCTAGGGGACTTATGACCTACGATGTTGAGTCCCATAGTGCTCAGAGCCATTTAACCATTTTTTTGAAACCGTAGACCGCACTAAAAGCAATAGAATAACACTGAAAGTTTTAAAGTATTTAACTGGCATGTTAATTCATCGGTGAAAATAGAAAGATAGAGCTACGATTCTGAAGCAGATATGAACAACACTGTGAAGAACAAAGCTACCAAGCATCAACAGACTGATTCATGAATTTATTCACTGCTGCCGAGTGTTGTTTCGATAAATGGATCAACTTCAGTCGAGGAAAGTTATCGTTAAAGGAAACACTTACAAGAAATGTTCTTTGGAGTGAAAAACCACAAAAAACTAAACATTCTGGAAATTAAACCTTCTCGCTCCTGTTAAGTTATATAGCTTGCGCTATAACGTCATCATGGTACCAGTTCTGTGAAACAATAACTTTCGTAGATTGGAGAAGATCAAACTTTCGTAGATTCTCGGTGACCTATCGGTGGAAACTAGTCTCCATAGCAAATCAATATCGACTTGCGACGGCTATACGTGGTTAATTATGTTTTTCAAATATTTGGAACCTACAGAACTCTCCTTACAAAAGAATTCAAACACATTGAAAGTCCGCAGCTGTTGGTCTAGGGGCAAGCGTTACTGCTTCTAGAGCACGGAGTCCCGCGTTCAATTCCCGGCAGCGTTGGGGATTTTCTCTGTCCCGGGCTAGGTGTATGTGTTGTCATCATTTCATCCACATCATCATTCGTGACAATGGCTAGATTGGATTGTGCAAAAATTGGGGTTTTGTACGGGCACTGATGACTGCGCAGTCGAGCGCCCCACAAACCAGACATCATCATCATAATCATCACATTGAAAGTGTCGCCAGCAGAATTCAAGACATTATAAATACGAAGGGTGTCAACACGCCACATTAATGTCGACTAACAGGTGTCCGGTTACTTTTCGTCCGATGGTATATAGCTTCCATATGGAAGTTGGGGCTGCTTGTATCGTAAAGTTCAACTGAGCAATGCTACAGTTTTTCGTAACAACGTCTATCTCCTACTAACTGACTCACGATTATCTACATCTACATCTACATTTATACTCCGAAAGTCACCCACCGGTGTGTGGCGGCGGGCACTGTTCCAGTCGCGTATGGTTCGCGGGAAGAACGACTGCCGGAAAGTCTCCGTGCGCGCTCGAATCTCTCTAATTTTACATTCGTGATCTCCTTGGGAGGTACAAGTAGGGGAAAGCAATATATTCGATACCTCATCCAGAAACGCACCCTCTCGAAACCTGGAAAGCAAGCTACACCGCGATGCAGAGCGCCTCTCTTGCAGAGTCTGCAACTTGAGTTTGCTAAACATCTCCGTAACGCTATCACGTTTACCAAATAACCCTGTGACGAAAGGCGCCGCTCTTCTTTGGATCTTCTCTCTTTCCTCTGTCAACCCGACCTGATACGGGTCCCACACTGATGAGCAATACTCAAGTATAGGTCGAACGAGTGTTTTGTAAGCCACCTCCTTTGTTGATGGACTACATTTTCTAAGGACTCTCCCAATGAATCTCAACCTGGCACACACCTTACCAACAATTAATTGTATGTGATCATTCCACTTCAAATCGTTCCGTACGCATACTCCCAGATATTTTGCAGAAGTACTATCAGTGTTTGTTCCGCTATCATATAATCATACAGTAAAGGATCCTTCTTTCTATGTATTCGCAATACATTACATTTGTCTATGTTAAGGGTCAGTTGCCACTCCCTGCACCAAGTGCCTATTCGCTGCAGATCTTCCTGCATTTCGCTGCAATTTTCTAATGCTGCAGCATCATCCGCGAAAAGCCGCATGGAACTTCCGACACTATCTACTAGGTCATTTATATATATTGTGAAAAGCAATGGTCCCATAACACTCCCCTGTGGCACGCCAGAGGTTACTTTGACGTCTGTAGACTCCTCTCCATTGAGAACAACATGCTGTGTTCTGTTTGCTAAAAACTCTTCAATCCAGCCACACAGCTGGTCTGATATTCCGTAGGCTCTTATTTTGTTTATCTGGCGAAAGTGCGGAACTGTATCGAACGCCTTCCGGAAGTCAAGGTTCAAAATGGCTCTGAGCACGATGCGACTTAACTTCTGAGATCATCAGTCGCCTAGAACTTAGAACTAATTAAACCTAACTAACCTAAGGACATCACACACATCCATGCCCGAGGCAGGATTCGAACCTGCGGCCGTAGCGGTCACGCGGCTCCAGACTGTAGCGCCTAGAACCGCTCAGCGGAAGTAAAGGAAAATGGCATCTACTTGGGAGCCTGTATCTAATATTTTCAGTGTCTCATGAACAAATAAAGCGAGTTGGGTCTCAAACGATCGCTGTTTCCGGAATCCATGTTGATTCCTACAGACTACATTCTGGGTTTCCAGAAATGACGTGATACGCGAGCAAAAAACATGTTCGTAAATTCTACAACAGATCGATGTCAGCGATATAGGCCTATAGTTTTGAGCATCTGCTCGACGACCTTTCTTGAAAACTGGAACTACCTGTCCTCTTTTCGAATCATTTGGAACCTTCCGTTCCTCTAGAGACTCGCGGTACACGGCTGTTAGAAGGGGGCCAAGTTCTTTCGTATATGTGTAGAATCGAATTGGTATCCCGTCAGGTCCAATGGACTTCCCTCTGTCGAGTGATTTCAGTTGCTTTTCTATTATGTCTACCTAGAGTGTGAATGTGAAGTTTACTTGCTGGCTTCCCAGTAAACCAGAAGCTGATCTGTGTGTTCATTATGAATTTGCCATTAGTGTCCTTGGCAACAGGCCTGCTCCTGCACAGTGAGCAGGCAATCACGCGGCCCGCGCGCTGACCCCATTTCCATGGAGGCCCGCCTGGCGGACGTGACCGCATCGCCGCTTGTCACCCGCGAGAATTACTTCCGCCCGCTTTCTTCCGCCTCTCGCAGCCACCTAATCGCCCCGCCCCCTCTACCCCCACCCCCAACCAATCTCCCTCCCACTCTGTCGCTCCTAGAGCAGTCCTACTTTCCCCCCCTGCCCACCTACCTCCTTCCGCCTCCCACTCTCCCTCCCCCCTCCACCCCCTCAATCCCTTCTCCTTTCTTTCGATTCCCATTCCGTACACTGCAGAGTCTTCTCGTCTTTCCCGGCCGTTTCCTCCGGCACGTACCTACGGAGTGATTCGAAATTGTTTCCCCGCGCTGAATACCGGATGAATTGCGCCCCGGAGCTGCCTCGGCGCGGCGGGGGTTCCCCGGCCTACACCCTCTCCCCAACCCTTGCCTCTCCGCCCCACCACCACCACCACTGCCACCACCATCGCAGGACGCCGACGCTGCTGTCGCCGCAAGACGCAGACGCCGCCGCCGCCGCCGCCGCCGCCGCCGCCGCGCCAGAAAAATAATATCGCGTGCCTTTCTAGTTCGCCCCTCCGTCTGTAAATACACTCTGGCTCTCTTCCGCTCTCCGCTGTAGGATCTACGGGCGGTGCTCGGAATTGAAACCCGGAGTCTGATGCCGCCCCGCCGGCTCGTAAGACAAAGGAGGCGCGAGGGTGGAGCACGCCCTCGCCGCCAGTGTATCCGCCCCCGACAGCTGCCGCCGAGAGATCCGGTCGCCCCTGAGGTTACTCCTGCCGCCGTCTGCTTCAAGAGGCCTAGAAGATTACGTATTTATATGCTGTTCGTTGTCGGAGAGCTCGCGGCTGGCTGATAAATATGTCACAGCTAAACAGACGTGACACAGTCTGGAGTTTGTTAGCAGTAAATAATCGTACTGTACTGTAAATAATAGCCACATCTGCTAGTAAATAAGGTCAACAGACAAAGTGTTACAACAGCACACTGATCACTTTGAAGCACTGGAGACGATGTACGACCACGCGGTAAAGTGGCTCTCTAGTGTTAACAGAGTGCCAATCGATTGTATGCACTCAGTGCAGTAAAATTAAATCGTCTACGATAATGATGGAATCTGAATAAATGAATTAAAATTCTTGCCTTGGCGAGGACTTGAACCTGGGCCTCATTGTTTACTCTTTTTTAATCTCATTTTGTTCGATATTGTTCGTTGCGGACGTCCCATAACACCCAGTGAAGTTCATCAATGATACATTCACTGGTTTTTGTTTTATTGCAGAGGACAGCTAACCCTCTGACATCACACGCACGCGCAGAAATGCTAACCATTACGCCAGCATGGCACCATGGCTAATATTGCTGGGCGCAATACTTAAGTCCAGCACCCTCCCCAACGCAAACTTCAATTCGTATCTGCAGCTTATTTTCTCCCTCTTAGATCGTGACTTACTGTCGACGTTAGAGGGTCACTTTACTGCAAGGTTCTACATAGTCTTCAGTGCTCCAAGCGTTTGAGTGCTGTTTTAAGGGAGTGAGTAGCACTTACTTGCTAGCTATCAGTTACAGCACAGTACTATTATTCATCGCTACTAAGAAGGGGAAAATAAGCTGAAGATACGATTTGAAGTTTGTGTAAGAGAGGACTCTGGACTTGGGTAGTCGGAGAAGCAAGCTGAGTGATGCTGTAATGATTAACATTCCTTCCTTATAAGCAAGGGGACCCATGTTCAATTTGTGAAAGTCGAGAAAATTTTAATTCATTTCATCAGATTCCACCATTATTGTAGATAAAGATGAGATTCAAATATCTCAAAGAATATCAAATTATAAGGTTAGATTATATATACTTTTTCTGCCAATAGATCCATAGTGAAGAGATCGTCCAGGAACTACGAGATGTCAGAAAACAAGAATACACAAACAATGTTTACAAAAAGAAAGGTGTACTGATGTACCTTCCACAGTTCACAAATGAAAAGGACCCCATGCATGTGGAGTAAGTCAAAAAAATCTTAAACAAACTTTCATTTAAAATTGAGGTACATCTCAGCATCCTTAGGGTGTTTTAGTCCTCACTCATCAAATAAAAAAATATTTTGCAATAATTATTTTCGTGTATTGCATTACTGCACTGAATTTGTACAGAAGCCAGGTTGTCGATTTTACTTGCCTTATTTGATATTTATCAGTGGAATAGAAGATATTGGCAATTAATAATCCTTGAGGCTCCTCTTAAACTGAACTCTAATAGCAGTTACACGTTTTATGCCTGCTGGCAAGTTATTGAAAATGTGTGTTCCTGAACAATGGACACCTACCTTCCTCGACCAAATTAGTTACTTTAAATCTTTGTACCGAGTATTTTTATTTCTAGCATTGATTCTGTGATCTGAATTGTTCGTTTGATAAAGACATATATTTTAATGACAATTTAGTATAAGGAATAAATATACTGGAAAACAGTGATATGTGGTATCCACCATATAAAATCCCCGCCCCGAACAGCGGCGCGCTCCATTAAAAGCGACCGAAATATGCGTCATTGGCCGTACTTCTCCGTTAAAGGCCCGCTGCTAACATAGGAGGCCACCTTCGCGTGTGCGCTCGCTTGTAACCACAGCGACTGGCCACCTGTAACACTCAGCGATTGACCGCCTAGAATACACAGCCAGCGGCTCCATTAACTATGGAGCGTTATTTAACGCCTCTACTGACGTCTACAGACAGTTCTCATCGTGCAATGTTCTACTGCAAAACTCGGAAGTGCTACACCGCAGTTGACCTGCTGTTCGATGTAGATTTGTCTGCACCCTGGCTTAGAATCTGAGTGCTATAGTGGAACGTGGAATTCATCGTTCACTAGGCTTAGTACATCAACCGGATTGTGATTTCCGCCGGGATTTTGCATTTCACTTGCACTTGCTGGGCACTACTATTACCACACTCAGTTTAAATTATTTTTCGTAGAGTGTCCATCGGCAGGGTGTTTCAAAAAGGGCTTTACAGCTTTGAAAATTCATATAAATTAATTCATGATACCTACAGGGTTGATTGTAGTGTCAACTTGTAGCGAAATACATCACGTTCATTCTCGCGTAGTTTGCTAGTGGCGAATCGCACCGTAAGGAGCGCTAGCAGCAGTTGCGTTAAAGATGGCTGCCTTCACTGGACTCGAGTGTGCTAGCTGTGTGTTGTGCTTTGAAGACTCGAAGTCGGTGACAACAGTGCAGCGTAATTTCCGTACTAAGTACGCTAAACATCTTTCTAGTAGGCCTACAATTCGTGAGTGGCATAAGGGGTGCTCGGTAAGACATGGGAAAACATCAGGTCGTCCAAGCACATCTGACGACGTCGCTGAACAAGTGAGACAACGTTTTGTCAACGGCCCTACGAAATCGACCCAGCGTGCATCTCGCAAACTGCAAATCCCATATACGACTCTTTGCCGTGTATTGAGAAACCGTTTGCATTTGAAACGGTACAGACTGACGATCGTACAAGAAATAAATGACACTGATAAAATTACTAGAAAGAACTTCGGGGCGAATACGTTAAATCGATTGCATGTGGATAAACATTTCTTTTGGAAATTTTGTGGTAAGATCTTAAGGGACGAAACTTTTGAGGTCATCCGTCCCTAAGCTTACACACTACTTAAGCTAAGGACAACACACATACCCATGCCCGAGGGAGGACTCGACCAGCGACAGAGGGAGCCGCGCGCACCGAACATTTCTTGGACAAAAAGAGTCGACTCACTTTAAGTGCCAGTGTTAACATGCATAACTGTAGGATTTCCGGCAGTCAAAATACACATCAGTCATTGCAACATGTTCGTGATAGCCCTAAACTGAACGTTGTTTGTGCATTGAGCAAGAACGAAGTGTACAGCCCCCTTCTTTTTCCTGAGAGAACCATCAACAAGATAGTGTACCTGGATATGTTAGAACAATTTTTGATGCCACACATCGATGAAGATGACCAGGAACGAAAAGTTTACTTCATGCAGGATGGTGCACCACACCACTAAGTGGCTGACGTCCGGGATTTTCCCAGTGATCGCTTTCCAGGTCAATGGATTGGCCGTGATGCGCCAACTGCATGGCCCCCACGTTCCCCAGACCTGACCCCAACAGATTTTTTTTTAAATGGGGAATCATCAACCATATCGTGTTTGTACCTCCTGTGCCGGCTTCTCTACCTAAACTTAGAGCAAGAATTTACGGCGCCACTGACCAAGTTTCACCTACAATGCTACTGCGACTGTGGGAGGAAATTGACTTCCAATGGGATATGTGGAGGACAAGCAACGGAAGGCACCTACAACATTTTTAGTTTAAGGTAAAAAGCTTGATGTATTTCCCTACAAAAGAACACTAAACCCAGCTGTGTATTTACATTCGACAAATTTATATGAATTTTGAAACATCCTGTACAGTTTGGCGCTTGGTAACAGAATTATTTGAATCGTGTCGTGTCAATAAACCGCAGAACGGTGATATATTTACGGTGTTATTCTCGGTTATAAGATAATTAGTATACCCAGGGAAGGACGTCCTTTAGTTCATACCACAAATACTTCGTATAATACGTTTTGGAAACGGAAAATTTTTGTTTGACCGTGTGGGTTATCCGAAAAAATGTAAGTATTGTTAATAACATCAAATAATGTGATAATTACGTATGACTTCTGTACCATCTTTATCATGTTGACCTCTACAGCTGACAGTAGTGTCAACTGTTAACAAGAATCACCTCAGCTGGATTCTTACACGGTTCTAATTCGTTAAATATCTTCATGTTGCCTCGTGGTGCTAAAGTTAATGTAGTGTACTTATTTAAACAAAACTGCAGTTTAAGCAGGACACATTTCTAATATAACTGTGTAAAGGAAGCATGTAACACGTAACTGGCACCATGGTCAGTACATACTGTTAACCAGAATTAACACAGTCTTTTTAAAGTGTCTGAATAGCAGAAAAGACAAATAGTCGTTAATTATAAATTATTTTAGAGCATATTAATACCATAATATTCCTAGTAATAACGAAGGTTATGTTACCGTCATTAAGAGGGACGTATATCAGTTACATAATTATCTGAATATGTGTTTTTATTATCTCACCCTCAAGTATAATTTAATTATTAAATATACATAGATAGCTTTAAAAAAGCCACAAGAAAATGTTATCCTCTTTCCAACGGGTTAGCGGTGGTTGACGTCTTGTAAGTTGCTACAGTCGGGTTCTACGATGAAATTTATGTAATATCATTCTCCCTTCTTATGTACACTGTCTGACACAAATGAAGCACACAGAAGAGGAGGAGAAAACGAAACGGAACTTCAAGAACTGACGTGGTAAGACATGTCATTTCACTGTTTACAAAATCGAGTAAAACATACAGAGATCTTCACAGCATAAAGTTTGGTTTACTTTTGACACAGCAACTCTTTATGACACAATCAAGACCGGTTTATCCCACACTGGTCATCGTCAGGTGTTATGTGCAGCACTGGAAAAATGTACGTCCATGAGTAGCTGGACGACGTATGAATATACAGGTTGACAATTATTGAACTATATGAAATAAAATCGTCATAACTTCTGAACCGTTTACGTTGGGATGTTCAAACTGCACAGTTGTCCGCGCAGCGTGATGGAAATTAGAATGCGCTGTATGTTTTGGTTTAGATACAGTGCCCGATTTCATTTGGATGGTTTCGTCAACAAGTAAAACTGGCACATTTGGGGGACTGAGAATCCACATTTCGCGATGGAGAAGTCTCTTCACCCTCTACAGTTGTGTGGTGTGCAATGTACAGTCACGGAATAATCGGTGCAGTATTCCTTGATGGCACGGTGACTACCGAAAGGCGCGTGAGCGTTTTGGAAGATGATTTTATCCCCACTATCCAAAGTGATCCTGATTTCAACAAGACGTAGTTCATGCAAGACCGAGCTCGACCCCATCAAGGCAGGAGAGTGTTTGATGTCCTGGAGGAGCACTCTGGGCGCCGCATTCTGGCTCTGGGGTACCCAGAGACCACTGGAACGGGCCTCGATTGGTCGCCATATTCTCTGGATAGCAACATAAGCGCCTCCTTTGTGTGGGGCTATGTTAAAGACACCGTGTACAGCAATAACCCAAAAATCACTTCTCAGCTGAAAATAGCCAGTCAGGAGGTTATCAACAGCATCGATGTTCCGACATTTCAGCAGGTCACGGAGAATTTAACTATTCCTCTGCACCATGATGACAGGCATATCGAACATGTCATAACCTTAATCCGATTATCTGTAGTGGCATTTAAAAAAAATGGTTCAAATGGCTCTGAGCACTATGGGACTCAACTGCTGTGATCATTAGTCCCCTAGAACTTAGAACTACTTAAAACTAACTAACCTAAGGACATCACACACATCCATGCCCGAGGCAGGATTCGAACCTGCGACCGTAGCAGTCAAAAAAAAATGGTTCAAATGGCTCTGAGCACTATGGGACTCAACTGCTGTGGTCATAAGTCCCCTAGAACTTAGAACTACTTAAACCTAACTAACCTAAGGACATCACACACATCCATGCCCGAGGCAGGATTCGAACCTGCGACCGTAGCAGTCAAAAAAAAAAATGGTTCAAATGGCTCTGAGCACTATGGGACTCAACTGCTGTGGTCATAAGTCCCCTAGAACTTAGAACTAGTTAAACCTAACTAACCTAAGGACATCACAAACATCCATGCCCGAGGCAGGATTCGAACCTGCGACCGTAGCAGTCGCACGGTTCCGGACTGCGCGCCTAGAACCGCGAGACCACTGCGGCCGGCCGTAGCAGTCGCACGGTTCCGGACTGCGCGCCTAGAACCGCGAGACCACCGCGGCCGGCAGTGGCATTTACATGTTGAATAAGATGTGTGCGCGATGTGAAGTAATTTACGTTTTTTTTTTATCATATAGTTCAATAATTGTCACCGTGTATATTCACTAAATTCCGCCCATAGAATCTGAAGAGCATGGCTGTGTACCGCAACCAGTTATGATTGTGCCATAAAAAGTGCCTGTATCAAAAATAAACAAAGCTTGATGGTAAGTCAGTTCTTATGAGATCGTTTACCAGAATGGTCCAGCTACATATGCAGTTTCACATAACCTCACTAGATCCCCCCTCAACCTAATTTTCTGCATTCAGGGAAATTATTTCAATATTAAATTCAGAAGTAATTGTCAGCTTTCGCAGTAACCCTAAATAGATTTACATGTCAGTGGAAATGAGTGTGTTGGAGACACACTAGCCGACGCAAATCTCGAGCCGAGCGCTGGAACATCCTACTGTGTCCTTCTGAGAAGGCCAGTGACAGGAAGCAGTTATTGACACAACCGGGCTGTCCGCTCCCCTGGGACACCGCAGAGTGCCACCGTGCAGATAAATAACAGTTATGATGCCCTGTAGCGACTGCCAGTGCAAATTTTTGCCATGTGGAGTAAGGAAGAATTTTCGCGTGGGACAATGTTGTTTACACAAACATTGGCAACCAACTTTTTGAACAGATGCTGGAGATCGGAATCTTGCAAGAGGAAACGGAATTAGTACTCTGATGCCCATAACATGCCGCCGAACGTGTAGCTCTTCCCAAAAACATTATCTATAGATGTAAAAACACCGAACATCGATTTACTAACCTGTTTCCAGAGAGCACAACAACGTCGAGGGCGAGCTGTCTGATTGGGTGATAAGAGAGACATGAACGACTTTTTTCGCAGGAGAAAAGTATAACGGAGACCAATGGTCACCCTAACAAAACATAGCCCAGAGGAGACGTGAGGACCCTGTCAGAATATTCAGAGCCCAGCCAGTCAGATTAAGCTTACACCGGAAAACATAGCAAAGCGAAGTTTCCTTGTCGGATGAAGTAGCGCGGAAATCACTTCATCTTGTAACTTTATCTCATCACTTCATGTCATAGCTTCATCTCGTAACTTCAACTATACAATTTCAAATGTCAATCTACCATCTTTGTCAGCTTCAGCCACTACTTTACCTGATGCCTTTCCGGCACTTTGAAAATATTTAGGCCATCTGACACTTAGCCGCAGGTGAGGGCCGTTGGCATCGTCACTGATTGACTTGGTAGAATTTCAGTCACTCACGGCTACATTATTGTAAGACCAAGCCGCCTCCGCAAGAGGAGCCGGCCGAAGTGGTCGAGCGGTTCTAGGCGCTACAGTCTGGAACTGCGCGACAGCTACGTTCACAGGTTCTAATCCTGCCTCGGGCATGGATGTGTGTGGTGTCCTTAGGTTAGTTAGGTTTAAGTAGTTCTAAGTTCTAGGGGCCTGATGACTCAGAAGTTAAGTCCCATAGTGCTCAGAGCCATTTGAACCATTTTGAGCCATTTGAACCATTTGAACCGCAAGAGGCATAAGGAATTTCCATTCAATTAATAATTAAGCTGCAAAAGGTGTGACGTATTATCCTCAATAGGCCTATAACTAACACAATTCTATATTAACCACTGTCGTAACAATCACTATGTACTTATTCTGAGTTCCCCTTACTCCCCCTCACCCCCCCCCCACCACCACCCCCCAACCCTCATGTATGGCGTTGACACAGGTTTTCATTATTCCTCAACCGGAATCGTGGGTCATTTTGGACCCTCTGACAACAATAAAACCGTCTAACAATTGAAACGCGCGGAGTTTCAGTTTCGCGCACGGGAGTAATCTCAGTACACAGTGAGGTGCACCAGGGACTGGGACCTCACTGCTTTAAATTTACTGAAAGTGGAGGTAAGTTCCATCCCCAGTTCCAATTTGACTCGCGATTCATGATACGGGATTTTTTTAGTCAGTGTGTACTGACTTATTTTGTGGTGTTTCAGGCACTTTATTGCCACAATGCAGCGGGGTCCCACTGAAAAAGAAATCTGTGAACTATTATTAGACGAAAATTTTTCATACACAGAATCTTTATGTAATTTTCAAGCTTGTGATGAAGAGAACATAAGTGACGATTACATAATTGACGATGAAAATACACAAGAGGAAATTTCTGCTGATTCAAGTAAGTCATAGTCCGATGATTCAGTGGAGAGATATAGCCGGCTGTCATGTAGTGTATGTTTTCTAGGTAAAAATCGATTCAAGTGGTCCACTCATCCACCAGCTAGGTCCAGAGTCAGAAGCCACAGCATCATCACTCAGCTGCCTGGTCTCATCGGTACTGTTGGTGAAAAACGGAACTTGTCGCCAATTGAATCATGGCATGTCCTGTTGGAAAATGGCACTGCGATAATGTCGTATGAGTGGAAATACAAGAGGATGCAGGCTGTCCATGACGTACACATGTGACGTCAGAGTTTCCTCAGTCATCAGCAGGTTGTGGAGTTAACAGCAGCGTATGCGTGGAACGATAATTATGTAAATGGGTTACGATGCACTTCGAGCACAGTATGGAGAACATGCGATGAGTATCCGTGACCTCACGTTCGCAGGGAGTCCAACTTTGGGCCACTGTGACAACCTAATGCCTCACAAATCTGGATATTGCACGATTCGACCAGCTGGCCAAACAGAAACCCGCAACGAGACCTCCTTGAAATCATGTTTGTGCTGTCGCAGAAGAGCACTTCGCATCTCTATGATATTCACAGTTATCATTCAATATGTTACACAGTTTATGCTCCTTATGTACACTACCAGGCCTGGGAAGAACACTGGTGTCAAACAACAGTAACGCAGTCTGGCGGATTTTTTATTTTTCACACAGAACAGCAACTCTAATAAATTATGTAATTGCTGACGTTATGAGTGCACGAAGTTACATTGATGTGTGACCATGTCTTTTAGGTGCTTTGATTTTTTGTCAGACTATGTAATCTTTGTATTCAAAATGTATGTACAGGCGAGGGCGAATTCTAAACTATTTATTACACGAGAAGAAACAAATTGCGACAATTGAATATCCCAAGTGGTACTAGAACTTGAATTTGGAGTGCCTGTGATCTACAAGTGTGTAAACTGCTTTTGTTTAATTAGAGGAAAACGTCTGCCCCATAGACCTTAATGGCACAGCATAGAAAAACAGAACTTAATCGTCTGTGAGTGTGCGTCGTGTTCAACTACACTACAGCCACTACATGAGCGGTTGTGCCTCCTTCCAAAATGGATGCAGTTAATGTCCGTGGGCTGAAATCTATTAGAAAGCGGATTGTTCAAGCCACAGAAATCTGCCCAGTTTTCTCGACGAGGAATTGTTCGTGCAGCAGAAACTGAGAAAACAAACTAGGATCGTGTACGACAAGATTGATACTAAGCAAACGTCAACTTGCTTGTGAAATACAGACTTCGAAGAGTAGAATCAGCGCAGGATAACGTGACCTATGCGCAGTGATCAGTTTTGGTCCGAAGCGCTGTGCGAGTTCATTGGTTTGTTCAGAAGGGGAAGCCGACAGTTTTCCTCTTTTTGGCCGGTCGCCGGTGACGGAATCGAGGCACCCTGCAAGCTTTCTCAAAAGATTTTAGTGAAACTGTTCGATAAAAAAAACATTATTTTTGCGTTACATATAGTCTTCTATGTTAGCTTCAGGATGATGTGCCCATCATTTCATTTCGTTCATGGTCATAGTTGCTGTGATATTTGCGTGGAAGTAAGACACTGCGCGACATTCGAAAACGTTTTATATGAAAAAATAGGGGTCGCTACGATTTTGCGTTTGGTGCATATTACAGAATAGGTTGCTGGATATGAAATTTAGCTAAGATATTGAATTTTTCTTTAGAGATTGAGGTCTCTGTCTGTCGCCAATCTTGAGAAAACTGATCTCATGTGACACACTCGTTTGGGATCTAGCGCACCAGCGATAAAACCCGAGTGAAATATCCGCAACATTTCTCATATTTCATAAACAGTTTAAGATACAGAAATGAGATTCTGGCAAATGACGGCATGCATAGTGGAGAGTGTTTTGCCATATGATTATTATGCAAAAATTCATTATCTACCGTGCTTATTCACTAACTACAGACTTTTTTTTATGAAAGAATATAATTTTTAAGCACCATTAGTACCTGGTGAGAAGAGAAATGCTGTGGGTTTCGGGTACAACGTAAGTGAAGACATTAGACTTTTGTTTTTGTACGAGGAAACCGTTTTTCGTAAGGTACTGACCTTATTTTTCATCAGTTTCTCACTTAATAAATTTAAAAACCACTGCTTCTGAATTCCCACGCAGTTGCATCTGCACAACAAGCTAGTCAGGTGACATTGTGTAAACTCCGACGTGTTTTGGCAAAAGAAGCAAATTTTAATATGGCTGCAAGAGCAACGTACAGGTTTTACTCAGAATTTGGCACTCATGATGCTTCTCTGAAAGTTACAAATTGTTAATAAGCCAGGTGAAAATAAATCACTGCTTTTGTTCCGTTTTCAACTGAGTTTCGTTTTAGATACCAACCAAAGCACCGGCGACAGATCCTTTCGAACTGTCGTCATGCAAGCGTGGAAGCGGAAGCGCTCCACTTAATATTTGCAAAAAATGTGACGGTAGGCTTCAGTTTGGATCGACACTTCCCCTCCAGCACTCGGCATTTCTCCCACCATTACCACTCTCTCCATGAATGCCCTGCTGAATGGACACCTACCGCACACAATTCTGCGCGAACAATAACAGTGCAGCATCAGTTCCTACTCTATGTGCTGTATCCAACGACTCAGGTAGTAAGATATTTAATCCCCACAGCTGGTGGCGCCACATACGAGCAGCGAGTGGGCACAACAAAGCACGTCAGAGACACGCCCTCCTCTGTCACGTCACGTCATGTGAAGAGGTCCAGAGCAGGATAAAGCTGTCTACGTAGGGACAGGAAGCCAGTGTAGTATTCAGTCTGCGTGCTTACAACATAACTTCCAGCAGCCCGCTGGTTGATGAACTGTGCTGCACATTTTGTGTTAGCTGAAGAGCCAACGCCGTGTTACGTGTGGAGGCCGAAATGCACGCATTTCAGCTCACGCAGGCTGGCGTGAGGAGGGAAGAACTATACTGACGTGAGGTCTGGAACATGACAAGGAATGAGAATTCAGAAAGCGGACGTAATTAGTTTGATACTTAACTTTAATCCATTGATGATGAACGTCGCTCTTGACGGTACATGATTCACAATATTATCTGTTGAGAATACATTCTTGAAGATATTACTTGTAGTAACTGAATATGGCGCCTTTCTGTTGTTGTTGTTGTTGTTGTTGTGGTCTTCAGTCCTGAGACTGGTTTGATGCAGCTCTCCATGCTACTCTATCCTGTGCAAGCTTCTTCATCTCCCAGTACCTACTGCTACCTACATCCTTCTGAATCGGCTTAGTGTATTGATCTCTTGGTCTCCCTCTACGATTTTTACCCTCCACGCTGCCCTCCAATGCTAAATTTGTGATCCCTTGATGCCTCAAAACATGTCCTACCAACCGATCCCTTCTTCTAGTCAAGTTGTGCCGCAAACTTCTCTTCTCCCCAATCCTATTCAATACCTCCTCATTAGTTACGTGATCTACCCACCTTATCTTCAGCATTCTTCTGTAGCACCACATTTCGAAAGCTTCTATTCTCTTCTTGTCCAAACTGGTTATCGTCCATGTTTCACATCCATACATGGCTACACTCCATACAAATACTTTCAGAAACGACTTCCTGACACTTAAATCTATACTCGATGTTAACAAACTTCTCTTCTTCAGAAACGATTTCCTTGCCATTGCCAGTCTACATTTTATATCCTCTCTACTTCGACCATCATCAGTTATTTTGCTCCCTGAATAGCAAAACTCCTTTACTACTTTAAGTGTCTCATTTCCTAATCTAATCCCCTCAGCATCACCCGATTTAATTTGACTACATTCCATTATCCTCGTTTTGCTTTTGTTGACGTTCATCTTATATCCTCCTTTCAAGACACTGTCCATTCCGTTCAACTGCTCTTCCAAGTCCTTTGCTGTCTCTGACAGAATTACAATCTCATCGGCGAACCTCAAAGTTTTTACTTCTTCTCCATGAATTTTAATACCTACTCCCAATTTTTCTTTTGTTTCCTTTACTGCTTGCTCAATATACAGATTGAATAACATCGGGGAGAGGCTACAACCCTGTCTCACTCCTTTCCCAACCACTGCTTCCCTTTCATGCCCCTCGACTCTTATAACTGCCATCTGGTTTCTGTACAAATTGTAAATAGCCTTTCGCTCCCTGTATTTTATCCCTGCCACCTTCAGAATTTGAAAGAGAGTATTCCAGTTAACGTTGTCAAAAGCTTTCTCTAAGTCTACCAATGCTAGAAGCGTAGGTTTGCCTTTTCTTAATCTTTCTTCTAAGATAAGTCGTAAGGTTAGTATTGCCTCACGTGTTCCAACATTTCTACGGAATCCAAACTGATCTTCCCCGAGGTCCGCTTCTACCAGTTTTTCCATTCGTCTGTAAAGAATTCGCGTTAGTATTTTGCAGCTGTGACTTATTAAACTGATAGTTCGGTAATTTTCACATCTGGCGCCTTGCTAGGTCGTAGCAAATGACGTAGCTGAAGGCTATGCTAAACTGTCGTCTCTGGAATTGAGAGCGTCTGTAGACAGTGAACCATCGCTAGCAAATTCGGCTGTACAACTGTGTGTGTGTGTGTGGGGGGGGGGGGGGTGATAGGGAGTCTCTAGGCTAGACGTGCAATCACTGATAGTGGCGGCACGCGGGTCCGACGTATACTAACGGACCGCGGCCGATTTAAAGGCTACCACCTACCAAGTGTGGTGTCTGGCGGTGACACCACAGCGCACTTGGACTATACTTGGTGTTTGACTCTTGCTTGATAATGGTCTGCGCTATTAAGAGATAAAGATACACGTTGTGGTCTTCTGAGTTCAGTTCTTATCATAGCTCGTTTTAATATTGACGAAGAGGTAATATTGTTTGCAGTTGACCTTTGGCCTAGAAATAGCGAGATATTTCATAAAGCGACCGCTTATATAAGTCAAGTGGATGTTGCTAAGGTGATCCGCCAAAAACTGAATAACTTTCCAACGACAAGCAGACGATATTATAAGATTCCTATCTCCAGTGCACTAAATGAGAGAAATCCATGTTCCTCCTCCTTTTCTGTTCTTATTCGTCTTCTTTCTGCTGCACAGTCTGATACATTATTACAGCTGAATAATGATTTCCATAGTAGAAACCTGTAAGATAAATGTATTTTTCCATCTATGCTATAAAATTGTCTTTATTGCGAAATAATAAAACTTCATTCCAATTTTCATACTAAGATAATACTTAGCCAGCAGGAGTGTCTAAATTAACTTCTATGGAATAACTACACAACTTATAAATTTTGATGCTCGATGACTGGGCCGGCGACAGTGTTTGAAATTACCGATATTTCTTTGGTTTGTAAACGCTCCTCAATTGCTGCTGTTGTGGTTTTTAATCCGAAGATTGGTTTGGTGCTGTTCTCCACGCTGAGGATGTAGAGGCTGTTGCACTCTCTGTTCAGAAGAGAACGCACAAATGATGACAATCGGAGGTTGCTAGAGAGTTGTGCCTCTGTAAAAAGATCTATGAGCTAGAACAATTACCACCGTCACACCTTAGCCAAAGATCTGGCAGAGACCCCGAGGAAAGTCTGGTCTTATGTAAAATCGCTAAGCAGGTCTAAGGCTTCCATTCTGTCCCTTGTTGTCTAGTTTGGTGTGGCAGTTGAAGATAACAAAACGAAAGCCGAATTTTTAAATGTCACGTTCTAGAAATCGTTTACACAGGAGAATCGTACAAACACACCGTCATGTGACCATCGGACAGGCTCCAGTATGGACGAGCCGACCGTTGTGACCGAGCGGTTCTAGGCACTTCAGTCTGGAACCGCACGACCGCTACGGTCGCAGGTTCGAATTCTGCCTCGGACATGGATGAGTGTGATGTCCTTAGGTTAGTTAGGTTTAAGTAGGTCTAAGTTCTAGGGCACTGATGACCTCAGATGTTAAGTCCCATAGTGTTCAGAGCCATTTTAACCAGTGTGGACGACATAGTAATAAGATTTGAAAGGAAATAAATCACCAGGTCCGGATGGAAACCTAATTAGGTTTAAGAAAGAGTCTCCACGGCATTTGCCCCTTACCTAGCTTGCATGTATTGTGAATCTCTCTCACCCAGCACAAAGTCCCAAACGGCTGGAAAAATGCCCGGGTGACTCCACTATATAAGGACTTCAAACTTGGGTTTGTTGCAAAATCCTTGAACATATTCTCGGTATGACTATAATAAATTTTCTTCAGACTGAGACGCTTTTGTTCACGAATCAGCATGCTTTTGGAAAGCATCACTCCTGTGACACTCAGCTTGCCCTTTTCCCGCATGACATGCTGCGAACTATGGATGAAGGGCAACAGGCAGGTGCCATATTTGTAGATTTTCGTAAGGCGTTTGACACGGTGCACCATTGCAGGCTGTTAACGAAGCTACTAGAATGTGGGTTAAGTTCAGAGAAATTTCAGTGGCTCAAAGACTTCGTAAGTAATAGACGTAGTATATTGTCCTCCACGGCGGGTGTTCATTGGAGACATAAGTGTCAGGAGTGCTCCAGGGAAGTGTGGTAGGACCGCTGCTATTCTCTGTCTACATAAATGATTTGGCAGTAGTCTGAGGTTATTTGTTGATGGTGCTGCCGAGTACAGTAAAATGTCGAAGTTGAGTGACTGCAGAATGTACAAGAGGATTTAAACAAAATTTGTAGTTGGTGTGGTGAATGGCTGCTAGCTCTAAATTTGAAAAAATCTAAGTTAATGTGAATGAGTAGGAAGAATAAACTTAGAACGTCCAGGTACAAAATTACTAGTGTTCTTCTTGACATATTCAAGTCGTTTAAATACACACATATATATATATATATATATATATATATATATATATATATATATATATATATATATATATATATATATATATGTGTGTGTATTTAAACGACTTGAATATGTCAAAGCGACATGAAATGGAACGAGCTTGTAAGAATGGTCGACTGCGGTTTATAGGAAGAATTTTAGGAAAGAGTGGTTCATGTATAAAGGAGACCGAATATAGAACGCAGGTGCGATCTGTTCTTCAGTACTGCTCCAGTGTTTGGGATCCTTTACTAGATAGGACTAAAGAAAGAGATAGAGTCGGGCCCCTAGATTTGTTACCGGGAGGTCCTAACAACACGCGAATGTCACGGAGATGCTCTGGGATCTCAAATGGGAATCCCTGGAGGGAAGGCGACATTGTTTTAGAGAAACTCTGATGAGGTAACATAGAGCACCAGCATTGAAGCTAACTGCCGAACGGTTCTACTGCCGCTATCAAACATAGAAAGTATGTTGTTGTTGTTGTTGTTGTGGTCTTCAGTCCTGAGACTGGTTTGATGCAGCTCTCCATGCTACTCTATCCTGTGCAAGCTTCTTCATCTCCCAGTACCTACTGCAACCTACATCCTTCTGAATCTGCTTAGTGTATTGATCTCTTGGTCCCCCTCTACGATTTTTACCCTCCACGCTGCCCTCCAATACTAAATTGGTGATCCCTTGATGCCTCAGAACATGTCCTACCAACCGATCCCTTCTTCTGGTCAAGTTGTGCCACAAACTTCTCTTCTCCCCAATCCTATTCAATACTTCCTCATTAGTTATGTGATCTACCCATCTAATCTTCAGCATTCTTCTGTAGCACCACATTTCGAAAGCTTCTATTCTCTTCTTGTCCAAACTATTTATCGTCCATGTTTCACTTGCATACATGGCTACACTCCATACAAATACTTTCAGAAATGACTTCCTGATACTTAAATCTATACTCGATGTTAACAAATTTCTCTTCTTCAGAAACGCTTTCCTTCCCATAGCCAGTCTACATTTTATATCCTGTCTACTTCAACCATCATCAGTTATTTTGCTCCCCAAATAGCAAAACTCCTTTACTACTTTAAGTGTCTCATTTCCTAATCTAATTCCCTCAGCATCACCCGACTTAATTCGACTACATTCCATTATCCTCGTTTTGCTTTTTTTGATGTTCATCTTATATCCTCCTTTCAAGACACTGTCCATTCCATTCAACTGCTCTTCCAAGTCCTTTGCTGTCTCTGACAGAATCACACTGCCATCGGCGAACCTCAAAGTTTTTATTTCTTCTCCATGGATTTTAATACCTACTCCGAATTTTTCTTTTGTTTCATTTACTGCTTGCTCAATATACAGATTGAATAACATCGGGGATAGGTTACAACTCTGTCTCACCCCCTTCCCAACCACAGCTTCCCTTTCATGTCCCTCGACTCTTATAACTGCCATCTGGTTTCTGTACAAAAAGTAAATAGCCTGCCGCTCCCTGTATTTTACCTCTGCCACATCGCAAGTAAGGACCACAAAAATAAGATACGTGAAATTTGGGCTCATAAAGAGGCTTATAGACAGTCTTAGTCGTTTTTCCCTCGCTCTATTTGTGACTGGAAGAGGAAAAGAAATGGTTAGTAGCGGTCCAGGGAACTCTCCGCCACGCACCGTAGAGTGGCTTGCCTAGTATCTGTGCAGACGTAGATGTAAAACTGAAAGGACAGCAGTAACAGGAAAGAGCGGGAGACAAGGTTGTATTGAATATGTACGAGAGAAATGTGTAAACTATTTTCGCGTTTGTTTCGTAATTCTATTAGCGATGGCATTGAATATGGAATATCAGTTTAAAAGAATGGATAGTGTCCTGAAAAGAGACAATCGTGTGAGATAATCGTGGACAGGAGTAAAAATTGTGTAATAGCGTGTTGTTGAATTAAACTGATGCGGAGGAAATTTGCTTAGTAAGTGAGACAGTAAAAGTAGTACAACAGTTTTGATTTTGGATAGCACAATTACTGATGAAAGAAAAAGGAAAATATACAAAACCGAGACTTACAATTGCGGAGAAGTTTTCCTCAAAAAGACAAATATGTTATTACCTAATATAAATCTAGATGCCAAGAGGGCTTTGTTGAAACTATTTGCCTGGTGTGTTGTATTACACTGAAGTGAAATGTTCAGTACAATTAAGAAGAGGAAAGAAGTTATTGATATGTGGTGCTGTACAGGAATGGTGAAATAACAGATGGACGAATAGTTACTCAAGACGCGATTTGGCCAGAAATAAAATGTATGCTATAACTTTACTAAAATTGGGAGCTGGTTGATTGTACATTTCCCCAGGCATCCATCAACAGTTAATTTTGTACAGAGAGAAATACGAAGAGTAACAATTCGGGAGGGAAACCAACGTTTGCGTAGTGTTACTTTCAAATGGACGTAGGGTGTAGTAGCTGCGCTGAGATTCCATTCTTTATCCACTTTCAATTTGCATCTTTGATCCTCATTGACGCAACATGATTCCTGTGTATGTTCTGGATAATATACAGCTCCCTGCATTTTACCCCTGTAGACTTCAGGATTTCTGAACGTGTGTGCTTGTAAATAGTGCGTACAGATGTGAAGTGTCATATTTAGATCCTTCCAGAGTCAGCCGGCCGGGGTGACCGAGCGGTTCTAGGCGCTACAGTGTGGAACCGCGAGACCGCTACGGTCGCAGGTTCGAATCCTGCTTCGGGCATGGATGTGTGTGATGTCCATAGGTTAGTTAGGTTAAAGTAGTTCTAAGTTCTAGGGGACTGATGACCTCCGGGGTTAGGTCCCATAGCGCTCAGAGCCATGTGTGTGAACCAGTCATCTTTACTCGTAAATGTTGCCAGTTAACGTAAATTACCGCTGTAGGAAAAATGTTTGGAGTGTAAATTGTTGTTCAACCAAGGAAATTGTAGATTTGTTAGTGAATCAAGAAAACCGACGACTCAGCATTCATTTGGCTGTTCCATTTTGTGTTTTGACTTACGGTTGCGTGCGGTCGAGAGTTTCTCCTCTAGACTGTGGGAGCGGTTGCAGCTAATGCCAAAATGAGTGTTTTATACACAAGATAGCTCTTGCATTACTTCATAGAGTGTACGGTGACAATTATAGTACAAAAAATTTGGTGCACACATACACAATGTAAGTGAAACATGAATTGCGAGGAAATCCCAGATGTGATGTCAGGCTGTTTATTTTAAAAAGTTTATCTTAAAAAGAATAGCCTTAATCATAACGCTTGAGCGCAATTTTTTTTTTCTGGGAACCTTTTACCAGTGATGATACTAGTTGCGGACAACAGTGTCAGGCACCCAGGAGTATTTTTATTTTGCCATTGGGGGAATATTTACAAATAGTTGTTTACAGTGCAAGGAAAATACTGAAATATGTGACGTAGGATGCAATGGGTAGCAGGCAGAGAGGAATTTTTAACTCAGCGTTCATGAAACACACCACACCATCACAGCAGTCGAATAGCTATTTGCTAACAGACCGCTGCAGTGTCTATTTGTGTATTCCCGTTTACATTAAACTGTATAAAGCTGATTTGCTGCTGCATGAACGGCATTGCATATGAAAGGAATGTGGTAGTTCGCCAGCCCTGTAACCACGTTTGCGTCATTACGCAACGAAATCTTATAATAAAATACAAATTTTTAATTTTTAAATTCCAATACACATAATAGACCATCGAGGAATGCAGAAGCGTTTTCCAATAAAGGCTGTAAATTCCGTTCCAACACTCTACATGAACTTATCAAAGCCAGACGATAATTTTTCCGCAAGTATGAATCATACGATAATGTATGACACTTGATTCACAGTGCCATCCAAATTCATGGCGGATTTGTTAGCGTGCAAACGTTGTTGCTCCTTTTGGTTTATTTAAATGAGTTTTAGGAGTAACATCTTTTTTCCTCATGGTGTCGCTGGCAACAGTCTATTATTCTGTTACAAATTTCCACTGACGATGTTAGCTTCTGCACTTTCATCATGGAGGTCCAACTGATCACTGCGACTTTGGCGGGGTGATACACATCTCCTTTCAGAACACAACTAAATATCACATTAAGTTACTTATTTGTCCTACAGACTATTTATAGCTCATTATTTCAGTGTTTCAGTTGCTTTTCACTTATGTTGTACCCATCTAATTAAAAGTCGTGTTTCTTTTATGTGCGAAATTTTTCTTCTTTTCCGTTATCAGTTAGCCTCACACAGTCTCAAATAGCAGTCAAGACTTCGTAACAGTCTACACTGATTCCTATTCTAATTTAACTTTTTATTCATTAGTGATCCTGCTTTTAAATACTTCATATCGCGCATAACGCATTGGTGGCTGTAGTAGAATAATCTCCAAATTACCACGACTGACGTTATGTTGAAGCTTTAATTCCTAATGCTGGTCAGTGCTGAGTCGACTGACCTGTCGTATGTGTGTGCTGGAAAATTACAGACTGCCTTTCGTATAATAATGTGTTTCCAATCAGAAAATCAAGCTTGATTTTAATTTACCTCACTTACAAGATTCCTACAATGCTATGTATTCCCGGTGAATAAAGCAATGCAGTGCGTTATTTTATATATTTGCCCATTGCTCAAGTCACTCAAAGATTACATTCCTATTGGAAGTTATGTATCCGACAGACCACCAGGATTTCATAAAAAAGAGTTTATGACTTAATCAAGATTTTAAAGTTTAAATCTCTCACGAATAGTTTACTGTATATGTGTTTTTGCACACCTCCCTAAGAACGTAATCCATCCACACCTTGTTTCTACTGTACTTCGTTGAAATCATGCACACATCAACACGCAGCTCATCAAGTACATTCTATTCCTAAGATACTTACCCGTGTTGAGGATGGCTTAATAGTCGAATTAATTCTATGCTTCAACCAAAGTGTCAAAAGTTTTCTTGCCAGGTCTCAGAATATTTGTATGGTTCAGAATTGAATTTTCCATATAAAAATTGGATTTGTTAGTTGATAAGAGAAGAAAAGGCATTGGGTCTCTAATTTCAACACAGAAATTTACTAAGGTCATAGTCAAATAGTCGGTATCAAGATACCGTCTTCCCACTCTTCTCTGAAAATTTAGGCAGTTATACGCCAAAAATACCATCCGTCAAAATAACAAATTCAAATGGCTCTAAGCACCACGAGACTTAACATCTGAGGTCATCAGTCCCCTAGACTTAGAACTAAGTAAACCGAACTAACCTAAGGACATCACACACCATGACCGAGGTAGGATTCGAACCTGCGACCGTAGCATCCGCGTGGTTCCAGACTGAAGCGCCTAGAAACGCTCTGTCACAGTGGACGGATCAAAATAACATAGTCATTTATTTATCTAAGCTACAAAAATAAGTTGGTCATTAATTTGTAAGAGATTATTTGATATAATGCAAACTGGTTATCAATGTCTGTAGCACTGAATAAAATGTTTGAGGATAATGACACAAGTGGAAACCCAGTTCGTACACCAGCAACCGTAAAGACCCAAACACTCTCGTTCATTCTCCATCCAAGAGAAAGAAACACTGATGCCGTCTCATTACGTTCTGGGTTCTTGGAAGTACTTCAGTCCAAGTGCCGGCCGCTGTGGCCGAGCGCTTCTAGGCCCTTCAGTCCGGGACCGCCCTGCTGCTACGGTCGCAGGTTCGAATCCTGCCTCGGGCATGGATGTGTGTGATGTCCTTAGGTTAGTTAGGTGTAAGTAGTTCTAAATCTAGGGGACTGATGACCTCAGATGTTAAATCCCAAAATGCTTACAGCCATTTGAACCATTTCTTTCAGTTCAAGTTTTCTCTAAGACTTATGATGGTTATGAGGTGGCGCACGGAAGTGTACCGACAACTTCCTGGTAGCAGTTACGTGTGATACCCGCTCATTGTCTTTCCTTGGAAGACACAGTCACCTGTCGTTACACTGGTGTATAAAAGGCCACCGTTACACCTGGTAACCTCTTAGACCCGCTAGCTAGGCACAGCTTTAGTTGCTTCAGGGGCGTGCAAAAGGCTGCAATGCAGCTCTCTCTTTAGCTCTAAGATGGCACACAAAGGGAGTGTTCTCCTGTCTCTCCCTCCCTACCCCTCTCTCTCTCTCTCTCTCTCTCTCTCTCTAGCTACCCAGCTGCCCTCTTCACAAAAGGCTTGAGATTGAGGACGTCTGGTCTCTTCTATGACTGCAGTCCGTGGATTTCACTGTCATGGTTACAGAAAACAACAGGTGCCTCCACGCTAGTAGTATCAAATAGCACGTGTTCAAATAACATTAATCAGTATAACGCCCTGAAACTATGTAATAAATGAGAATTATGTGACATTAATATTACCGTAAAGCAAACAATGAAACACTATGTTCTTACACATAGAACATGACACACAGTCAACACGGATTTAGAAAATATCGTTATTGTACAAAGCAACTACGATGGTAAGTCAATTATTATGCGCAAAGTAGTTATAAAATTGTATTACAATCAAATAGGAAACTTACAAGAACATAATTTTTCTACATAGTCCATCGTTGTACAAGCTTCCTGATGCTCTCATAAAAGAAGGTTCTCGGTTGAGCTGCGAGCCAGGAATGCACCGCTTCTTTCAGTGCTTCGTCCGAGGCAAATCGATGGCCCCTTAATGCCTCTTTGAGTGGACCAAACAAGTGGTAGTCAGACGGAGCAAGATTGGGACTATATGGAGGATGATCCAATACTTCAAATTTGAGTTTCTGGAGCGTTTCAGCAGTGTGGGCAGCACTATGCGGACGGGCATTGTCGTGCAACACAACAACTTTTGACAGCAATCCTCGGCGTTTGCTTCGAATCGCAGGCTTTAGCCTGGCAGTAAGTATCTCACTGTGACGTACACTAAACAGTGTTGCTGTGCCCTTTTCCCCATATGTTCCAGTATTGGACCTTGTGCGTCCCAAAAAACCGTAATCATCAGTTTTCCTGCGGACGGTTGGGTCTTGGACATTTTCTTGCACGGCGAATTTGGAAGTTTCCATTCCATACTATGCCGTTTACTTTCCAGCTCGTAATGATGGATCCGTGTTTCGTCTCCAGTAATGATCCTGTCTAAGAAGTTGTCCCTTTCGTTACCATAGCGATCCAAAAGTTTTTTGCAGATGTCCAAGCGCGTTTGTTTGTGCAACTGTGTGAGTTGTTTTGGAACCCGTCTTGAACAAACGTTATGAAACCCAAGTCAATTGTGGATGATTTCATAGTCAGAACTGCGACTAACGTGCATACGATGTCCCACTTCGTCTGTCCAAGAGAATCATTTCACGTGAACGCTCAATGGTTTATTCATTTGTGGCGGTAAACCATCGTCCGGTTCCTTCATCGTGCGTAACACTTGTGCGACCATTTCAGAATTTTTCGATGCAGTCGTAGACACTCCGTTGTGACAAAACACTGTTCCCGTACTGTACCGAAAGTCTTCGACGAATTTCGGCCTCTGATACGCCTTCCGACCACAAAAAAAACCAGATCATTCAATGTTGCTCTTCTTTGGTACAAATAGACAGCGCAGCAGCCATGATTAACATACGACAGCGATAACGAAATTAACCTGGCAGCTTGAAAATTGCAAAGAAATAACAACAAATAAACAAAGCATGCGTAATCAACGTAAAGGACAGCACTACCAAAATAAACAAAAATATAACTAAATTATGGACAATAATTGTTCTTTATTGCCGTGAATAAATGAGTGTTGTTGACAAGGGATCTCAAATCGATTCCATACTTTTCGTTTTCCAGAAAGCTTTCGATATTGTTGCTCACAAGCGGCTTCCAGTCAACTTGTGTGCCTTTAGAGAACCGCCTCAGTTGCGCGACTGGATTCGCGATTTCGTGGCAGGAAGGCTGCTGTTCGTAGCAACTGACGGAAAGTCATTGAACAAAATAGAATTCATATCTGGTGTTCCACAAGCAAGTGTTATAAGCCCTCTGATGTTCCCAATATACTCCCTTAGTTAGAAAAGTTCCGGGACAGGTTTTCTTAAAAACAGAAAATTGCGCTTACCAAGTAGTGAGCCTAGCTCCTATTGATGTCGTCCCCTTGGCTATCTATACACAGTTGTCAACGATTCTGGAGATATATAAATCATGACACTAACTTGTTCTCGAAAGAACAGTTACTGTTGATGACCATGCAGCTTTTCCCTGGAATAAATGATGACTAACTGACAGCCTCAGCTGCCGACAGGTGTTGATGATATACCTCGATGTGGACAGCTGAAAATGTGTGCCCCGACCGGGACTCTAACCCGGGATCTCCTGCTTACATGGCAGACGCTCTAACCATCTGAGCCACCGAGGACACAGATGAATAGCGCGACTGCAGGGATTAATCCCTTTCACGCTTCCCGTGAGACTCACATTCCCAACTGTCCACAATTCTACATATGAATTGTACCTTATAGACATTTGCCCGCCCACTCTTTACTCGCGCACGCTTTGGCGATTCCCGTAAGAGTTTCGGCAACCTGTGCGCATTCGCACAGACGAAGGTCAATGGCTGGGTAGCCTTTAACTATATATATATGATGACAGTAACTTGTTCACGAAAGAACAGTTACTGTTGATGACCGTGCAGTTAGTCATCATTTATTCCAGGGAAAAGCTGCACGGTCATCAACAGTAATTGTTCTTTCGAGAACAAGTTACTGTCATCATATATATATAGTTAAAGGCTACCCAGCCATTGACCTTCGTCTGTGCGAATGCGCACAGGTTGCCCAAACTCTCACGGGAATCACCAAAGCGTGCGCGAGTAAAGAGTGGGTGGGCAAATGTCTATAAGGTACAATACATACGTAGAATTTTGGACAGTTGGGAATGTGAGTCTCACGGGAAGCGTGAGTCGCTGCAGTCGCGCTATTCATCTGTGTCCTCGGTGGCTCAGATGGATAGAGCGTCTCCCATGCAAGCAGGAGATCCCGGGTTCGAGTCCCGGTCGGGGCACACATTTTCAGCTGTCCACATCGAGGTATATCATCAACACCTGTCGGCAGCTGAGGCTGTCAAAGTCTGTAGATCTCAGAAGCGATGCCTGTAATCTCATTTGTCACAGGCCGTTGGATTTCTGCAGTATCCTTACGAAGCTTTCCTTTCAGTCGCATTTTCACTCGCAGAAACAAGGAAAAGTCGCAAGGCGTGTGGTCGGGTGAATATGGTGGCAGCAACAGATAAAGCAGTATGCGGTCCTGCACTGTCGTACAGTAAGAACCCAAAGAGTGTGTTGCTCAGCACAGCGCTGCCATCTAGTGAGTTTGCGCGGTAACACGGGCAAGGTCATTTCAAGAATACACATACCATGTAACATAAACACAGCATTTGTTCCGTTTTGGTATTGCAAACTCACAAATAAAAATACCCGTCCTGGAACGTTTCTGACAAAGGGAGTTCTTCTTTGCTGCTGCCTCTGTCCCGCATCGTGTGCAGGGTCGGCAGGGTTAAGCACGGATTTGGCATGGCTAATTATAAGGGGTGGCCAGATGCCCTACCTGACGGCACCCCATACCTACCGAGACGGAATTACAACCAGCTGTCTGCGTCTAGTGTAAATCGTGAAATAGTGTGAATGTGTTGCAGATGTGTGCGAGTCGTGTAACTGAGGCGGGACGTGGAGACAAGCCCAGTATTCACCTAGTGGGCTGTGGAAAACCGCCTAAAAACCACATCTAGGATGGCCATCGCACAGGCCCTCGTCGTAAATCCGCTGGGCGGATTCGATCCTGGGCTGGTGCGCCTACCTGAGTCCAGGAAGCTGCGCGATACTGCTCTCGACTAACCTGGCGGGTTTTTCTGACAATGGGAGTATTGAAATGATTTAGGAGACACTCTGATCAGCTTTCTTAGACTGTTTGCAGATGATGCTGTCATTCTCCGTCAAGTCAAACCAAGAGGAGATTAAAACCAATTGAAAATTTATTTAGACATGTTACCTGTGGTGCTAAAAGTGACAGTTGACACAATAATGAAAAGTATGAGGTCATCCACATTTATAAATGGAATTTGTTAACTTCAGGTTACACAGTAAATCACACAAATTAAGTCTGTAAATTCAACTACATATTTAGGAATAACAGTTACGAACAACTTACATTGGAGCGATCACGTGATAGTATTGTGGAGAAGGTGATAATCTTAGCTAGGCTTGGAATAGATTAAGGGAGAACAAGGAAAGTGGAGCCACACGTTTACCATCTGTTATTTCGTGTAAGACATTTTATTACTTACTGGCAATTTTAACATTACAGTTTACATAATTATTAAACTTTTTGAAGTACACTTCAACAATTATACCGCTAACATCAGCACATGAAAAACGGGAACACACAGGTTCCGAAAACCAAACTGTTACATCATCTGAGTGTGTCTGCAAGCACGTTCAACAAACAATCTTATCAGCCAGATGAATTATAGTAACAGCTGTTACAATCCGTTCATCATAAGAATAAACCTGATGTAAACATTGCACTATGTATTCTTCCGCGTTTACTGGAACCTCATTGGATTCCCGTTTCACGTGGGACTGCAACCAAGCTGTTTCGAGTATTGTCCAGTGCGATAATAAAAGTACGCTTTGTGCTGTACGTTACGCGCGCATCGGCTTAGCGATAGCACGGGGCAACAGCTTTACCGGCGCGTTTAACTTGGACAGCACTGGCCGGTCTGCTGTTACAGCTAGCCTGCAGTGACGTGGCGAGCTACAGTTCACACGTAAAAAGAGACGAGCAGAGGAGCAATACAGCTTCGAATGCCATTTAATCTTTAAACAGAATGAAATAATATACTGCAAATCTCCCACAATACGCTCCTTGGACGACTAGACGAAAACCGCAACAAATTACCGTTTTTGGCTAACGTACTATTGTAACTGAAAACAAGAATGATGAAAATTCCTGACTTAACCACAGGCTATTTATCTGCACAAGGCGTGCGTAGTATTGAAGGATTTCATCGTATAGTTAAATATTGAAGCCACTGAAGGTATTACGAGGTGCATTCAAATTCTAAGGCCTCCGCCGGCTGGAGTGGCCGAGCGGTTAAAGGCGCTACAGTCTGGAACCGCACGACCGCTACGGTCGCAGGTTCGAATCCTGCCTCGGGCGTGGATGTGTGTGATGTCCTTAGGTTAGTTAGGTTTAAGTAGTTCTAAGTTCTAGGGGACTTATGACCACAGCAGTTGAGTCCCATAGTGCTCAGAGCCATTTGAACCATTTTTTCTAAGGCCTCCGATTTTTTTTCTAATTAACTACTCACCCGAAATCGATGAAACTGGCGTTACTTCTCGACCTAATCGCCCTGCAGACGTACACATTTTTCACAACGCTGACGCCATGATTCCATGGCAGCGGCGAAGGCTTCTTTAGGAGTCTGTTTTGACCACTGGAAAATCGCTGAGGCAATAGCAGCATGGCTGGTGAATGTGCGGCCACGGAGAGTGTCTTTCATTGTTGGAAAAAGCCAAAAGTCACTAGGAGCTAGGTCAGGTGAGTAGGGAGCATGAGGAATCACTTCAAAGTTGTTATCACGAAGAAACTGTTGCGTAACGTTAGCTCGATGTGCGGGTGCGTTGTCTTGGTGAAACAGCACACGCGCAGCCCTTCCCGGACGTTTTCGTTGCAGTGCAGGAAGAAATTTGTTCTTCAAAACATTTTCGTAGGGTGCACCTGTTACCGTAGTGCCCTTTGGAACGCAATGGGTAAGGATTACGCCCTCGTTGTCCCTGAACATGGACACCATCATTTTTTCAGCACTGGCGGTTACCCGAAAGTTTTTTGGTGGCGGTGAATCTGTGTGCTTCCATTGAGCTGACTGGCGCTTTGTTTCTGGATCGAAAAATGGCATCCACGTCTCATCCATTGCCACAACGGACGAAAAGAAAGTCCCATTCATGCTGTCGTTGCACGTCAACATTGCTTGGCAACATGCCACACGGGCAGCCATGTGGTCGTCCGTCAGCATTCGTGGCACCCACCTGGATGACACTTTTCGCATTTTCAGGTCGTCATGCAGGATTGTGTGCACAGTACCCACAGAAATGCCAACTCTGGAGGCGATCTGTTCAACAGTCATTTGGCGATCCCCCAAAACAATTCTCTCCACTTTCTCGATCATGTCGTCAGACCGGCTTGTGCAAGCCCGAGGTTGTTTCGGTTTGTTGTCACACGATGTTCTGCCTTCATTAAACTGTCGCACCCACGAACGCACTTTCGACACATCCATAACTCCATCACCACATGTCTCCTTCAACTGTCAATGAATTTCAATTGGTTTCACACCACGCAAATTCAGAAAACGAATGATTGCACGCTGTTCAAGTAAGGAAAACGCCGCCATTTTAAGTATTTAAAACAGTTCTCATTCTCGCCGCTGGCGGTAAAATTCCATCTGCCGTATGGTGCTGCATCTCTGGGACGTATTGACAATGAAAGCGGCCTCATTTTAAAACAATACACATGTTTCTATCTCTTTCCAGTCCGGAGAAAAAAAATCGGAAGCCTTAGTACTTGAATGCACCTTGTACAGTTAGTCGTCTGGTAATCTCTTACCTCCTTCCTTATCCGATTCCGAGAAATACATTTCAGTTCTGGAAGTCTCGCCTGCTACGTTGATAACGAGCCTGTCAACAATAGAACACACGAGGCCAAGCAGGCATAGCATTTTCTCTTCTTCTTTTATGACGTTCCGTTCTATATCCCGCCAGCTTTCGGCAGGGCCGTGTCAAAAAGCTGCGTGCGTTAGTTCCAGTACGTCTGGCATCTTCTACAATGTTGTTACTTCTCGGGCCAGATCCTGCAGCTTGGCTCCAGATCAGTCCTGTTGGGTTCATATTCTAATGGTACAGTAGCAAATGTAAAAATGCAGCATTTGTATGATGTGTACGATGCTGTAAAAATGATCGTTCTTCATGTTTCTGTGATACTTATCTATCTCTGTGGTATAAAACGATGGACATAGTCCAAATAAAGAGGATTTCGTTTTTCATTTTTGCCTTAAAATTAAATTGTTGTTTTCTTAATTTAAACAACTTTTATGAACAGTCTTTCATAGAACATCGGTGATTAAGAATTTGTTTTTGAAATGAAAACAGGAATTTCGCTACCAATATGTAATTAAAATCAAGAACACGTGCATTATTCATAAAAAATGATGAAGAGTTTTATAATTACAAGAGGTAGGTATTTCAAATTGAACGAGAAAAAAAAGGATACTTGGGAGTTCTGAACCAACGCACAAACAACAGCATTTGGTACACATTCCATAAAGCTACCGCCTGCACTATACGTTCAGTAGCGGTCAGAGTATCAACTGCGTTATATACACCGCCAGGAAAACTTCAAAGCCGATTATCTCCGTAAATTTATGAAAAACATTAAGAACAGCCTATTTCTCGGCACTTTTTAATCGTGTTCCGTTCGCGTGTTTCACTACGGAACAGAAAGCAGCTTCAGCCATTTTCATACTGCGCATTAACAGCGCGACAATCAGAGCACAACAGTGCAGAGGCTGTGACAGTACACGATTTTGGACTGGAAACTGCGTACCTAAAGCGTGATTAAGAAAAATGTTGGTGGCTGTTGTTGTTGTGGTCTTCAGTCTTGAGACTGGTTTGATGCTGCTCTCCATGCTACTCTATCCTGTGCAGGTTTCTTCATCTCCCAGTACCTGCTGCAGCCTACATCCTTCTGAATCTGCTTAGTGTACGCATCTCTTGGTCTACCTCTACGATTTTTACCCTCCACGCTGCCATCCAGTACAAAATTGGTGATCCCTTGATGCCTCAGAACATGTCCTACCAACCGATCCGTTCTTCTGGTCAAGTTGTGCCACAAACTCCTCTTCTCCCCAATTCTATTCAATACATCCTCATTAGTTATGTGATCTGCCTATCTAATCTTCACCATTCTTCTGTAGCAGCACATTTCGAACGCTTCTATGCTCTTCTTGTCCAGACTATTTATCGTCCATGTTTCACTCCCATACATGGCTACACTCCATACAAATACTTTCAGAAACGACTTCCTGACGCTTAAATCTATACTCGATGTTAACAAATTTCTCTTCTTCAGAAACGCTTTCCTTGCAATTGCCAATCTACATTTTATATCCTCTCTACTTCGACTATCATCAGTTATTTTGCTCCCCAAATAGCAAAACTCCTTTACTACTTTAAGTGTCTCATTTCCTAATCTAATTCACTCAGCATCACCCGACTTCATTCGACTACATTCCATTATCCTCGTTTTGCTTTTGTTGATGTGCATCTTATATGCCCCTTTCACGTCTGAATTTCTTAAAAGTATCATTTAACGTAAATTAGTAATAACATATCTAATATATAAGGAGGACCTACTTCCAAGAGCGTAACAACACCAGTGCACGTGTGCTACGGCTTCTGATCACTCATCGCGTTTTTGTCTGTTTACACCAGGTTTATTCTTATGATGAACCGATCATAAATGTACTAACAAATTTCAAGCCTACCTGACCACTGCAAACTTGAACAACATTCATCCAAATACCGGGTTGCACACAAGACAGGACGTTGATTGAAGCTGTTGGGAGGCCGCTTGGCAATGCATAACCCTTAATAAAAATCCCTAAACAATAAACTACACTGTCCCTTAAACAGACCAACTAGAAAGTTGTAAAAATTTAAACATAAATTGCCAACCGTATGTCGCAACCAAACATTAGCGACAAGTCTTAATAAATAAGCAATTGCTCAAATTTGAAGGTAAGCTGAAGTGCATGAAGTTGAAATGTACTTGAACTTAATACAGACCAGCAACAAGTCTTAAACTCCAGACGCTCAGAAGTAGTGATAAGGGTGCCAAATTTAAAGAACAGTTACAGAGGTACAACGAGGAAAAATCTCAGGCTTTCAAACAAGCCTTGAACTTCTGAGCACTTTTAATTCACGAAACAGATCCAGCTACTGGTCACCTCACGAACGTCGACACTCCGCCGTGGAACGCATGAAAGGATCGGCCTTACTTACAAGGGAACCTCCCCATCGCACCCCCCTCAGATTTAGTTATAAATTGACATAGTGGATAGGCCTTGAAAAACTGAACACAGATCAATCGAGAAAACAGGAAGAAGTTGTGTGGAACTATGAAAAAATAAGCAAAATATACAAACTGAGTAGTCCATTTGTAACATAGGCAACATAAAGGACGACGATAGCAGATGAGTGCCGTGGTCTCGTGGTTAGAGTGAGCAACTGCGGAACGAAAGGTCCTTGGTTCGAGTCCTCCCTTGAGTGAAAATTTTACTTTCTTTATTTTCTCAAAGTAACGATCTGTCCGTTCATTCATTGACGTCTCTGTTCACTGTAATAAGTTTAGTGTCAGTGTTTTGCGACCGCACCGCAAAACCGTGCGATTAGTAGACGAAAGGACGTGCCTCTCCAATAGGAACCGAAAACATTTGATCGCAAGGTCATGGGTCAACCGATTCCTCCACAGGAAAACACGTCTGATATATTCTATACGACACTGGTGTCGGCATGTGCGTCACATGACAGGAATATGTTGTCGACCCACCTAACTTGTACACTTGGCGAATGGGTAAAAAGATTCTTCTACCTTGCCCGATTTAGGTTTTCTTGTCGATGTGATAATCACTCCAAAAAAAGTAGGGAAAACATAAGAGTTTGTCACATAAACTGCATCAAATGAATGCAACAGTTTCAGAGTCGCACAGTTTTCCCTGTGCTCTGTCAAACCATATGTTTTCTACGTTTTCAAATGTTTCCGTGCGTAGACCATCAAATTCTGTATATATCCAAGCAAATCTGAACATGTCCTGGAATTTTGGAAAGCGAAGTTGATTATGTGTGAGTGGCTGAACTTTGATAATTACCTGAAAATAAAAAAATTAAAATTTTCACCCGAGGGAAGAATTGAACCAAGGACCTCTCATTCCGCAGCTGCTCACGCTAACCACGGGACCACGGCTCTACTCAACTCATATTCTCCTCGATGTTGCCTACCTTGCGCATGGACTACTCAGTTTGTATATTTTGCTTATTTTTTTCATAGTTCCACACAACTTCTTCCTCTTTTCTCGTTTGATCTGTGTTCAGTTTTTCAAGGCCTATCCCTGTGCCAACTTATAACTAAATCTGAGGGGGGTGCGATGGGGAGGTTCCCTTGTTAGCTTGAGCCACACCGACGCGCCTGGTAGGAGCGGTCGACTGCCGACTAAGCCAGACGTCGTGCGACGATCGGAGTGCCACCGCGCCTATAAACAAGAACGCCTCTGCTCCGGGCCCAGGGAGCAGGAAAGCGCCGTTTGCCGCTAAAGCAGCGCTGCCAACACACGTCAAAAGGGAAATTAAGCTTCACACAAGAATGGCGCGAGAGTAAAAATGAAATATGTATGGCAAGTGGGTATCAATAGGTTAAATTTAACCCTCCTTAAAGCTACTAATATTCACTCCCAAGCATGTCAGCACCCGCTGATTAAGTAACATAAAAGTATACGCAATACCATCTTGCGTCCCACACGGATCGAGCCAGAAATGATTCCCTTCACAAAACTTACCCCACACTTACACTTGCGCGAAATATGATCCAGAACACAAACTGGAATTAGTAACACTGACCGATGAGCATGCACTCCAACACTGGCAAGCGCGTTAATAGAAGAAGCCTGATTGCATATAACACAGGCGTGGCTTTACACTAAACTCCGCCCGCATCTCGTGGTCGTGCGGTAGTGTTCTCGCTTCCCACGCCCGGGTTCCAGGGTTCGATTCCCGGCGGGGTCAGGGATTTTCTCTGCCTCGTGATGGCTGGGTGTTGTGTGATGTCCTTAGGTTAGTTAGGTTTAAGTAGTTCTAAGTTCTAGGGGACTGATGACCATAGATGTTAAGTCCCATAGTGCTCACAAGGGAACCTCTCCATCGCACCCCTCTCAGATTTAGTTATAAGTTGGCACAGTGGATAGGCCTTGAAAAACTGAAAACAGATCAATTGAGAAAACTGGAAGAAGTTGTGTGGAACTGTTAAAAAATAATCAAAATATACAAACTGAGTAGTTCATGGGAAGATATGCAACGTCAAGGACACTGGGAACGCAGGAGCGCCGTGGTCTCGCGGTAACGTGAGCAGCTGCGGAACGAAAGGTCCTTGGTTCACATCTTCCATCAAGTGAAAAGTTTAATTTTTTATTTTCAGTTTATGTGACAAACTCTTTATGTTTTCATCACTTTTTTGGGAGTGATTATCACATCCACAAGAAAACCTAAATCGGACAAGGTAGAAGAATCTTTTTACCCATTCGCCAAGTGTACAAGTTAGGTGGGTCGACAACATATTCCTGTCATGTGACGCACATGCCGTCACCAGTGTTTTCCTGTGGAGGAATCGGTTGACCTATGACCTTGCGATCAAATGTTTTCGGTTCCAATTGGAGAGGCACGTCCTTTCGTCTACTAATCGCACGGTTTTGCGATGCGGTCGCAAAACACAGACACTAAACTTATTGCAGTGAACAAAGACGTCAATGAACGAACGGACAGATAATAACTACGCAAAAATAAAGAAAATAAAATTTTCACTCGAAGGAAGCCTTGAACCAAGGACCTCTCGTTCAGCAGCTGCTCATGCTACCGAGGGACCACGACGCTCCTAAGCTCACTTTGTCCATGATGTTGCCTATGCGACCCGTGGACTACTCAGTTTGTATATTTTGCTTACTTTTTTCACAGTTCCACACAACTTCTTCCTGTTTTCTCAATTGATCTGTGTTCAGTTTATCAAGGCCTATCCACTGTGCCAACTTATAACTAAATCTGAGGGGGGTGCGATGGGGAGGTTCCCTTGTCAGAGCCATTTTTTTACACTAAACTCCACTTAGGTGAGAAGAAGCGCGACTTGCAGAATTCCAGCCAGGGCATTTTCGCTTCCGATCCACACAGACGACCTTCGAGATGGCGTAAACCTTAAGTCTGCAGAATAAGCCGGGAACTTTCCGACCAAGCTGCATGCGACGTCCGTCTTCGCACCGCCCGGCGCTACCAATTACGCTAGCCGGCCAGTCTTGCCCCCTACGGATATAACCTTACACCGTTCCTCGACACCTGCGCCGGACAGCCGGAGTCCCCTAAAAGCCAAAATTTGCCAGCCGCGTGGCCCTCAGCCAACTCCTCCACAGGCCCCGCCACACCAACAACACACACACCTCGACTAATGACCTTAGCAGTTAATGGCGCCAGTGGGAAGCCATACCGCCCATATTAGAGCTGCCACGGCTCAGGAGGCACACCAAAGACTGTGTTTTATGACAGAACGGTTAGAAAATACAACAAATCCACTACAGGTAGGCTACTGCATACACTACGCTTGTCCATCCTCTGCTAGAGCACAGCTGTGCGGTAAGTGGCGGAGGACACCAAAAAAGTTCAAAGAAGGGCAGCTCGATTTGTACTGCCGCGAAATTGGGGAGAAATAGTCACGGATATGATATGCGGCTTGTGGTAGCAATAATTGAAGCAGAGGCGTTTTTCGATGTGGCGAGACCTGTCCACAACACCTGTTATTGTTGTAGTCTTCAGTCCTGAGACTGGTTTGATGCAGCTCTCCATGCTACTCTATCCTGTGCAAGCTTCTTCATCTCCCAGTACCTACTGCAACCTACATCCTTCTGAATCTGCTTAGTGTATTGATCTCTTGGTCTCCCTCTACGATTTTTACCCTCCACGCTGCCCTCCAATGCTAAATTTGTGATCCCTTGATGCCTCAAAACATGTCCTACCAACCGATCCCTTCTTCTAGTCAAGTTGTGCCACAAACTTCTCTTCTCCCCAATCCTATTCAATACCTCCTCATTAGTTACGTGATCTACCCACCTTATCTTCAGCATTCTTCTGTAGCACCACATTTCGAAAGCTTCTATTCTCTTCTTGTCCAAACTATTTACCGTCCATGTTTCACTTCCATACATGGCTACACTCCATACAAATACTTTCAGAAACGACTTCCTGACACTTAAATCTATACTCGATGTTAACAAATTTCTCTTCTTCAGAAACGATTTCCTTGCCATTGCCAGTCTACATTTTATATCCTCTCTACTTCGACCATCATCAGTTATTTTACTCCCTAAATAGCAAAACTCCTTTACTACTTTAAGTGTCTCACTTCCTAATCTAATCCCCTCAGCGTCACCCGATTTAATTAGACTACATTCCATTATCCTCGTTTTGGTTTTGTTGATGTTCATCTTATATCCTCCTTTCAAGACACTGTCCATTCCGTTCAACTGCTCTTCCAAGTCCTTTGCTGTCTCTGACAGAATTACAATGTCATCGGCGAACCTCAAAGTTTTTACTTCTTCTCCATGAATTTTAATACCTACTCCCAATTTTTCTTTTGTTTCCTTTACTGCTTGCTCAATATACAGATTAAATAACATCGGGGAGAGGCTACAACCCTGTCTCACTCCTTTCCCAACCACAGCTTCCCTTTCATGCCCCTCGACTCTTATAACTGCCATCTGGTTTCTATCTACTAAGAATGCAGAAACATTTTGTTCACCTCAACCTACACGGGGAGAAACGGTTATCTAATTAAACACAAGAAATCAGAGCCCCCACTGTGTTCGCCTTTCACGAGCGCTGTTCAAGAGTGCGAGAGTGGAACGGTAAATAGTAGCGAATTTGTTTGATGAACCTTCTGTCGAGCACTTAAGCATGTATGTTCGTATGTTTGTTCCGTTGTTTCTTGGTAGCATAATTTCATAATGATAAATCAAAAAACATTAGTTTGTGAATGTTCGACAGTATTTATTAATCTGGCTCACAGTCCTTTTTTAACACTAAATGACCAAACATAGCGATCTCTCATCTTCTAAACTATTGTTAAGCTTCAAATTTGTTGATTTCTTCCCGCTTTGTCTGTTCCACACTATTTTTCCGTTTTTATTATGTTTATTGATTTTATTGTGGGTTTTTATGCACTGTATATACTCTGTTATTTTATTACTTATACATTTCACTCCATATTTTCTGCCGAGTACGCTGTGCATTCCATTCTGCAGGTAATTCCTTCTCTCTTTCGTGGAGGACAGGAATGTCATAGCCGAACTTTACCACTGATACCTTTCACTCTGAAATTTAAACCCATTAGTGAACCCTTCTACTATTAATCACAACCGTTAAATCACACACACACACACACACACACACACACACACACACACACACACACACACACACACACACACACCGACTGTTGGTCGGCGGTAAAAGGTGAATTAACTCACACAGCATGGTATTACACTTACGAGGCATTTATAAAATTTTATTGCAGCATACATCACGTATGTAATACTATGGAATCCATTTAGTTACTTGAACAACAGACAGAAATTCATTACATACCATACCTGTTTGTGTTAAAAGGTTATACGAAAGGGAATAGAAATGAATCACATGATATCACATTTTGTAAAAGTTATTTGCAGAGGATTACCTTTGGTCATGAGGAAGATTTACACTCCCATTTTGTATGCCTCATACGATGGTGCACAACACAAACGTATGAAGAACGATGGATTGCTCTTGAAGGCCTCGTTCGTTTGATCTTAATGTCTTAGATATACTTTCTGATGGTGACATTTCGAAGCATTGTTGTATTTCACACTCATCGACAATGTGCAGTCATTACAGGAGCCGGTGTCCCATATGTTGTGGTAACGTGGTACTCGTGAACCGTATAACAGCTGATGAGTTGCTTGAACGTTGTAATGAGCATCAGCCGCCACACTGTTCACAAGGAGCACGTTACAGCCATATGTATATGATGAGTTCTGTTACGGAATGATGTAACTACTGATTGTGTCGGTAGGTAAGTTGTAACGGCATAACTCCTTTGTCTTGTGATCATCGTTTACTTACAATGGTACGAACGATGGAATAAAGTCCTTGATTATGTCATGTATGCATGTTGTCATTTTAAGAAAGACTTTAAAGATATGCGAAGCTACAGTATATCATCAAAAGTATCCGGAAACCTGGCTGAAACTGACTTACAAGTTTCGTGGCACCCTCCATCCCGGTAATGCAGGAATTCAGTATGTTGCCCGCCCACCCATAGCCTTTATGACAGCTTCCACTATCGCAGGCATACGTTCAATCAGGTGCTGGAAGATTACTTTGGGAATGGCAGCCCATTCTTCACGGGGTGCTGCACTGAGGAGAGGTATCGATGTCGGTCGGTGAGGCCTGGCACGAAGTCGGCGTTCCAAAACATCCCACCGGTGTTGTATGGGATTCATGTCAGGACACTGTGAAGGCCAGTCCATTACAGAGATCTTGTCGTGTAACCACGCCGTCAAAGGCCGTGCATTATGAACAGGCGCTCAATCGTGTTGAAAGATGCAGTCGCCATCCCCGAATTGCTCTTCCACAGTGAGAAGCAAGAAGTTGCTTAAAACATCAACGTAGGCCTGTGCTGTGACAATGCCACGCAAAACAACAGGGGGTGCAAGCCCCCTCCATGGAAAACACGACCACACCATAACACCACCGCCGCCGAATTTTACTTTTGGCACTACACACTCTGGCAGATGACGTTCACCGGGCATTTGCCGTACCCACACCCTGCCATCGGATCGCCATAATGTGTAACGTGATTTGTCACTCCACCCAATGTTTTTCCACTGTTCAGTCGTCCAATATTTACGCTCCTTACACAAACCGAGGCGTCGTTTGGCATTTACGGGCTTCATGTGTGTCTTATGAGCATTCGCTCAACCATTAAACCCAAATTTCCACAGCCCCCGCCATGACTGTCACAGTACTTGCAGCGGATCCTGATGTAGTGTGGAATTCCTGTGTGATGGTCTGGATAGATGTCTGCCTATTACACATTACGACCCTCTTCAACTGTCAGCGTTCTCTGTCAGTCAACAGACGAGGTCGGCCTGTACGCTATTGAGCTACGCATGTCCCTTCACGATTCCACTTGACTATTACATCGGAAACAGTGGACCTAGGGGTGTTTAGGAGAGCGGAAATCTCGCGTACAGACTTGACACAAGTGACACCCAATCACTCGACCACATTCGAAGTCTGTGAGTTCCGCGGAGCGCCCCATTCTATTCGCTCACGATGTCTAATGACTACTCAGGCCACTGATATGGAGTACCTGGTAGTAGATGGCAGCACAATGCACCTAATATGAAAAATTTTAACACGGTTTTTGGGGGTTTCCGGATTCTTTTGATCACATTGTGGTGTCACTGCCAGACACCACACTTGCTAGGTGGTAGCTTAAATCGGCCGCGGTCCATTAGTACATGTCGGACCCACGTGTCGCCACTGTGTGATCGCAGACCGAGCGCCACCACACGGCAGGTCTCAAGAGACGTACGAGAACTCGCCCCAGTTGTACGACGACGTTGCTAGCGACTGTACGGACAAAGCCTTTGCTCTCATTTGCCGAGAGACAGAATAGCCTTCAGCTAAGTTCATGTCTACGACTTAGCAAGGCGCCATTAGCCTTACATAGTCTGATAGTTATCGTATGAAATGTCTCATCAAGAATGCTGTATTCACAACAAGGATAAATAAAAGTTAAGTATTAGATGAGGTGCATACTTTTCTTATTAGAATTCACTACTTATCCTGTTACAGAATTCACGCCCGTCTGCGTTAGATAGCGTGCATTTCGGCCTCCTCTATCTACAAGGTGTTGGCACATTCACCAACACATCACACATAGTGTATAATGGTACCAACAGAAACTAGTCATCACTTCAAAGAAAGTAGATTTAATGTGCATTTTTGACTTCATGAGTTTTCAGTTACTAATGTGAATAAAAAAATTGCATCAGATGGCGTGGCAATGTCAACAGAGTAGGCCTAGGGACGTATTAGAACTGGTCGAGAACGTCACAGGTTCCTGCTAAGTTCACAGCACGCCACTTCGAATCATCGCCTCTGCTGGCAGTGCCGAAGGGAGGTATGAGGTTTCAGCACCATTCCGTCTACAGCAGTTCACCTGTTTCGCTTCCACTAGTGTATTATAATGCTACACATATGCGACCAGAGCTATACATCGGGCGTAGAGCAGGCAGCACTGTGACCACGGCTTGACTGTTGAGGACGCTGCCTGCTGAATGCAAAGAGACGACCGAAGCCAGCGACATGGCACGGTGCGGCGCTGTGCAGCTCCGTCTTTAAGAGCAATTTATCCGCGAGATAAGGCCTCCACCGTAATGACCCCCGCCCCCTCTCCCTGCCACCGCCATCCACTCCCACCCCTGGGCCACGCCACGCCTACGCCTATGCCGCCGGCGCTGCATCGGCTCGCTGGAAACTAATTTCGCGACGGGCTGCAGGCGGCGGGAAGGCAAATGTCAAGCGGAAACTTGCAGGCGAGGACGGAGCTCAGGCTTTGCGCACGTTTTTATAAACTTCCTCTATTATGACGAGAGTGGCATTCCAGGCATGTTCCCTGCTAAATAACACCTGTACTGAAATACAGGGGCGGCTTTATATTTCGGGTCTGACGATGAATCACAGAGAGGCTTGTATCATATTTTATAAAGCACGGCAATTTAGTCAGGATGCGACTGTGGCTACTACGAGGGGTGAATGAAAAGTAACGCCTCCACCTCCGTTAATTGGGTTTGGTTGGGAATATTTTAATAAATCAAACGCAGAAATAATTCTTAGAATGTGATCTTTAAGAATTTTTAGCATGTTGCTGCCCCGTCAGTAACTGTGATAGACTAAAATTTTGAGGAATCAGCCTAAGTTGAACAAATTTTCTGGTATTTATCAGGTTTCGGCTAAATTAATCTAGCCTTCTTCAGAAGCATAAAATTACTATACCATGCCAGAGTACGGCACAGTCAACATTAAAATTGAAAGTAGTTTTATTCGACATTGTACCACAGTTCTATATGTGAAACATCCTCTTTGAAAAAAATTCATGAATGACGGTGCTGCTAAACCTCTTACATTATTTGATTTTCATACAGCTGAGCAGAACTGAACGTACTCGGACATTTCTCTCTTTACTTATTCAGATCATCAATAAACTGACACACAATATTTTTAGCACAACGCAATCTGACTTTCATAAATCCTTACAAAATAATGGCCCTGACTAACAATAACCTGTACCTTTCATGAATCACTTACCTCACAAAAATCTTCGTTACTCGAACTACTGCAATACTGCGAGCGCCACTACTACCAGCTAAATAAAAGATTCTAGCTGCTGAAGGCACTAATTACTGATAGGCATAGTCAGCAAATGAAAGATTTTGATAGAGAACAAACAATGTATTTACGTTAATATTGTCAAAATTCATCATATCATGATACCCAGTATTACAAATTTACTCTATCTGGCGGACACACATCCAGATCGTCCGCTCTCAAAACTCCACCATCTCTCTCCCCACATCCACCACTGCTGGCGGCTCACCTCCAACTGCGCAACGCTACGCGCTGTTAACAGCCAACTGCCCAACACTACAATAGCAAATTCAAACAATGCAAACCAGCCACAGACTGCACACAGCACAGTCAGTGATTTTCATATAGAGCGCAACATGGCGTTATCAACATAAAACCTAGACAGCCTACTTACATATGTTTCAATTTTAATGTTGACTGTGCCTTACTCTGGCATGTTATAGTAATTTTATGCTTCTGAAGAAGGCTAGATTTATTTAGCCGAAACCTGGTGAAGACCAAAAAAGTTGTGCAACTGAGTCTGATTCCTCAAAATATTAATGTGATCTTTAATTACCAGTATTCACTTTTCCACATAATCACCAGCCAATTAAATACATTTCTTGCAACGATGAACAAGTTTTCTGAAGCCGTCACGGAAAAAATCGACACTCTGTTTCCGCAACGACAGTCTCACAGTTGTCTCAACATCTTCATCAGAAGCATAATGATGTCCCTGCAGATCGTCTTTCATCATCGAGAACAGATGGAAGTAGGACGGTGCTAAATCTGGACTGTATGGAATAGGCAGTACGGTGCTGAGATTCAGTCTCTCAAGTTCTGCTGTGGTGGAACGTGAAGTGTGTGGTTTTGCGTTGTCATGCTGCAGCAAAAAATTCCCTTTTCGTTTCGCACTCTTGTTAGCCGTCGTTTCAGAGTTATGATGTAACGCTCTTGAATTTGTTGTTGTTCCGCGATCAAGGAAATCAACATGGATAACACCATCTGCATTCCAGAACAGTGTGGCCATGATTTTTCCAGCTGAGGACTGCATCTTGCATTTCTTTTCCTGGGGCGAGTCTTTGTGTCGATGTTCCACAGACCGACGTTTCGTCTTCTGCTCGTAGTAGTATACCCACGTTTCGTCTCCTGTCACAACTGAATGGAGAAATGCGTAACCTTCATTCTCGAAACGCGAGAGGAGTTCCTGCCAAATTTCAAGTCTATGCACTTTCATTTCAGGAGTCAGCATCCGGGGTGCCCATCATGCACATATCTTCCGATAGCCAAGCAAAACAATAACGTGACCCACACGTTCTTGTGAAATGCCGAGTGTGCTTGCAATTTCTATCTGATACGAAGATCGTCCTCAATCAATCTGTCAACATTTTGCTTGTGAAACTCGGTAGTTGGTGTTACAGGACGTCCAGCTATTTGTTTGTCACGTATGTCAGATGTTTCCTCCTCAACATCTTTAAACTTACTCGCTCAACGACGCACAGTACTCACATCAACACAATCGCCAAAAACTGCTTTCATTCTCTGCTGGATCTCCTTTGGGATGACACCTTCTGCTGTCAAGAATTCAATGACAGCACGTTCCCTAAATCACATTGACCGAGCGTCTGCTCAGGGTTCCATACTTTACACTGTAACAACACAACCGCTCTATGCTAATTCTTCCTGCCAACTGGAGCTATAGAGAAGAGGCTACGGAACAAGCCAGTACCTGCCGCATACCAATGCTGCCAACTGTTGAAGAGTTACGAAGGTGAAGGCATTACTTTTCAGTCAACCCTCGTATAACTGACAAAATAATTGTTACTTTCAGTCTCCGTATCATTAGCCTTATCCGAAGACGTGATTGCGATAGTGTCGTAAAATAAATGTGTATCAAATTTATTTCGTACTGATCAAAAAAGTGAAGTAATTTAATAATGATATTACAGAAAACGAGAGAAGAAGGAAACTGGAGCTTTTGAGATATGGTGCTATAGAAGGTTGTTCAAAATTAGGTGGACAGTAGAATTGACTAGGAGAGGAAAACGTGGAAAATATTAAGAAGAAGGTGTTGATGTAGAGTGGCAGCGCATGTCTCAAGACAGTGATCGGCAAACTGCGGCTCGCAAGCTATACGCGGATCTTCAGACCCTTGACTGTGGCTCTTCCGGAAAATACCACATGCGGGCACGCTCTGATCATGGCCAGTTTAATGAATCTCTAGTTGAAGTGGAGAGTGAATATGCAGATCTTCTGCTGCGTAGCAAGTTCGTTGCCAACATGAAACGTTTTGAAATATTTTACTTCCTTATTAACAGAAACCAAAGCACTTTTGCTTGTGATTGGTGTTCACTATCTAGAACCACGGAACGATCAGTGGATCCAAAAGTTTTATTCATGATAGACATTAATTCTTCCATAAGTCAGCTTAATCGTAAACCACAGGGGAAAGAAAACACAGTTTTTTATGTTAGAGGAAGCTATTTCATTTGAAAACAAATTATCTGTTTTTTTCTCTAGAGTTTGAAGGGAAACATTTGTTCACTTTCCAAATATGTGGAAAAATCTCCAAGAAAATAATTCTGATAAAGAAATTTCTTATTTCAAAACAATATTTATATGTACGAGGGAAGTTTTCCTCAACAGGTTTCAACAATTCACAAAAAAAGACCCCTGAATGTTACAGTAACAGAATTTAATTTTTCGCCTTGTAATACTGACACTGGCAGCTTTGAAATGCTATTACTGAGCTAAAAAGAAAAAACAAAAAGAATTTGTGAGCTCCAAGTTAGAACGGATTTGTGCTGGTACAGAAATACTGGAGAAAAACAGATGTGAACTTACATCACAGCACAAGTGGTTTGCTTTGAAAGATATAGGGAAGGAATGCACCTTTATATTTACCACCTGTGGTATTATCCCTGACTTATAAGCTGAAAAAGACTAACGTTTCCGATTTTCCCTATTCAGGTCTACATATTCCAACGAAAAATACTTTTAAAGCATGAACCTTATTGAGAGTAAGTTGTCGTTTCATTGATGAGAATCTGGAATAGTGCCTAAAATTGAAAACAACCTACAAACTTGACTTACCCATACTTTCCAAGAAGATGTCAGGTCATCCTTCACATTAACGTTTTGTCAGTCATTGTCGTGATTTTCTTTTATTTATTCCTTACGATTTGATTTTATGGATAAAGAATATCGTTATTGAAACATATGATATCAAGTTTAATTCAATGCAGCTATAATTTAACCAAGATTTAAAATTTTAAGCAAAATTCATTACATTAATTTTAGGGATAGTTTTGGGGTGAAAGAAGATGTGGTGTAGACTGCTGAGAAAGATATGTTGGCATATGGAGGGAATGAACGAAAGGAGACAGATGAAACAAGTATATAAGTTGAAAGTAGTGCTTCGCATTTTTTTCTCTGCCGGAAACAATGCTACGAATGCGAAACGGTACGTATGTGTTATTTGAAGTCTCCTGAGTGACAGCGCCAAGTTTCCGTCACTTCCGACAGATAGCGTAGCTGCAGGACAGTTTCAAAATGGCGTCTGTAGGTGATGTACGTAACACGCGTAGTGCCGTCACTGAATTTCTCACTGCAGAGAAAGAAACTATGGGGAACATTCACAAATGTTCGTGCAAAGTCTATGGAGCATCTTCAGGCGACAGAAGTACAGTTAGTCGCTGGGTGCAGTGGGTGAGGTCATCAGAAGGAGGTTCGGCGGAGCTCCACGATTTGCAACGGTCGGGGAGACCAACTACGGCTGTCACACCTGACATGTTGCAGCGAGCTTATGTTGTCATTCTCGAGGACAGATACATTACGACTCGGCTGTTGGTGCTGCATCTGTCAATCAGCAAATGAAGTGTGGATGCAATTACCCGCGCTCTTAGATATTCAAAAGTGTGTGCAAGACGGGGCCTGCGGTGTCTAATGGTGGATTACAAATCGCACAGAAAAAAATATTTGTCTTAATTTTTTGAACGTTTTGAAGCTGAGGGGCAGGCCTTCTTGTCCCGTATTGTGACAGGAGATGAAACCTGTGTTCACCATTTTGAGCCCGAAACAAAACTACAGTCAATGGAATAGCGCCATTCCCACTCCCCACAGAAGAAATACCTCAAACTGCTTCCGCCTGTAAAGTCGTGATCACCGTGTTCCGGAACTGTGAAGAAGTGATTCTCATTGATGTGATGTCAACAGACGGTACCATTAATTAAGAATCATATGTCAACACATTAACCCAGGAGATGTTTTGCTGCAACACGATAACCCTCGGCCCCACAAAAGTCTGAGGACTGCTGAACACATCGCAAAACAGGGTTGGACAGTGTTACACCATGCACCATTAAAACTCTGAGCTAGCCCCCTCTTACTTCCACTTTTTTGGACCATTCGTGGAAGACATTTTGAGGACGATGAGGAGGTGCTTCACACAGTAAAGCGTTGGCTCCTCCACCAGGACAAGGATTGGTACTGACAGGGCAGACGCGCCCCTTTTTCGCTCTGGAGGAAGGCCATAGGATGAGATAGAGATTAGTGGAAAAATAGGGTTTCTGTATAAAACACCACTCTTTCGTGTGTGTAATGCTCATTATGTTCGATAAAGAACTGTTGAAGAAAAAAATGCGGTGCATTAATTTCTGGGCAACCCTCGTAGATGGGTGAATTGGAATGGATCGACTACAGCGAAGCAGAGGCCAGCTTAGCAGTACCCTTATTAACAACAGCGTACCTAGTTATACGCTGTGGCTCGCGTTGGTGCTGTTTGTAGGTTTACATTCTCTGTTGGAGGCCAGACTGTATCGATATGTTAACATGGTTGTGGTTGTTTGTCCTAGTGTTGACTGGCGCCACTTGGTTTAGCTAGTGTTGCCTGTCTGCTAGTGCTAGCAGCGGCGGTTATCGATATGTAGTAACTGTGGCCCTATCTTTGGGGCGACGTCGTGATTCTTCTGGGTCGAGTCAATAGGCAGTTTGGTTGGGGACTCAGGAGGAGCCAGGTCCGCAAAGTGCGAGAACACGCCATGACCGCTGGCAGTGCGCATGAACTTCTGGATCGACGGTCTGTGGTCACGAGGGTGCACGACCTCGTCGTAAACCGGATGCTGCAAGTTTTAAGTTGAGTGCATTTGGATTCAAGTAGAGAAACCTCTATCATTGTGAGATCCTCCAGTGACTTGGGTTCGTGTTGTTCCCGATGCCACTTTTACGCATGATGGTGCACCTTGCCACAAAGCTAAAAGTTCTTTCAAGTACTTGGATGAAAAGTAACTGGAAGTGTTGCCCTGGCCAGGGAATAGCCTTAATATGAACGCAATCGAAAATTTATTGGATACTGTGAAACAGAGGATAGAGAAATTTCCAGTAACCACCTAGAGGAAATCTGGTACAATCACAATGATATTAAAATTTCATGTGAAAAGTTAATAAAAACTATGCCAAACAGGATAAAAATGTTGAATAAGAACAAAGGCACTCATACAAAGTATTTAATGTACAAATATAATCTGTATGTGGTTGTAAATGCGTTATAAATGTTAAGTTTAGGAAAAAATGTCTTTAGTCTAATAATTTGAACACGTCTGTACATCGTCACTATTGAGATCTGTAAACAGGAGTGCACTGTGAGTCACGTGCAGAACAGGTGGTGTCAGATGGCTCGAGTGTATGCAGTTCCTGTGCCGCTTGATATTGGTTACAAGCTGACGTATGCTGTTGGAGCTGTAGTCAGAATGCTATGAATTTTATTCCCTATTTTGGTTGTTTAATTTTCTAGTTGTTTATTATTTACTCCTATACTTTTGTATCGTCCTGAGAGTGAAAGAAGGTGTGAGTCTGAAGTATTGTTTTATGTAAATTTTTTATACTATATATTGAAGTAAGAGGAGTGTTCGAGAATGATGTGTGTGTTAGTCATTAGTATTTGGGAATTTATTATAAACTGTTTCGTCAGTTTACGGTACTGGGGAAGTGAGATTATGTTTGTTAGAAGGGAATTAATTTGTTATTTGCGATTTTTCAAAATTTATTTATGGTAATTTACTGTTCTGATTCAGTAACGAATGTTCATTCGTTCTGTATATGCGTAGCACTGAGTGCTATTGGTACTGCTTTCCGATTGGCTGTGATGTTTCTCCCCAATCATAAATTAACGTATTCATGTATATTTTGGGAACTAGATGCTTTTCTTCGTGTTTAGAGGAGAGTCGTGGCTTGACTTCACAGTGACCGGAGCTACTGATATGTGCTCCGTTGGAAATGATTAATATTGTCATATTTCGGTACCGAAATGTTTGAGAGGTGCCGTAAAGTGTGGAAGGGAGTTCGATTTAAAGCACAGTGTAAATTTCAGAAATTTAGTGACATTTAAATATAGAAATTAGGCGCGGCATGTTCCTTACTCGTGAACTTGAATATTTTGTTCCATGAGACTGATATTAGCAACATTTGATACAGCAGTTCTGAAAGAAACGATGGGTCTGTAAATTTTCGGTGAAGGATTACCGTAAGCTGGCTACGGTTTGAATGAGGTGTGCGAGTGAAATTTTCATAGTATGTACAGTCTGGAGTAACATTTCGTGCTGACTGGCGTATGCAAGCTTATTGTAATAGACTGAAATACACTACTGGCCATTAAAATTGCTACACCACGAAGATTACTTGCTACAGACGCGAAATTCAACCGACAGGAAGAAGATGCTGTGATATGCAAATGATTAGCTTTTCAGAGCATTCACACAAGGTTGGCGCCGGTGCGACACCTACAACGTGCTGAAAAGAGGAAGTTTCCAACCGATTTCTCATACACAAACAGCAGTTGACCGGCGTTGCCTGGTGAAACATTGTTGTGATGCCTCGTGTAAGGAGGAGAAATGCGTACCATCACGTTTCCGACTTCAGTAAAGGTCGGATTGTAGCCTATCGCGATTGCGGTTTATCGTATCGCGACATTTCTGCTTGCGTTGGTCGAGATCCACTGACTGTTAGCAGAATGTGGAATCGGTGGGTTCAGGAGGGTAATACGGAACGCCGTGCTGGATCCCAACGGCCTCGTATCACTAGCAGTCGAGATGATATGCATCTTATCCGCATGGCTGTAACGGATCGTGCAGCCACGTCTCGGTCCCTGAGTCAACAGATGGGGACGTTTGCGAGACAACAAGCATCTGCACGAACAGTTCGACGACGTTTGCAGCAGCGTGGACTATCAGCTCGGAGACCATGGCTGCGGTTACCCTTGACGCTGCATCACAGACAGGAGCGCCTGCGATGGTGTACTCAACGACGAACCTGGGTGCACGAATGGCAAAACGTCATTTTTTCGGATGAATCCAGGTTATGTCTACAGCATAATGATGGTCTCATCCGTGTTTGGTAACATCGCGGTGAACGCACATTGGAAACGTGTATTCCTCATCGCCATACTGGCGAATCACCCGGCGTCATGGTACGGGGTGCCATTGGTTACACGTCTCACTCACCTCGTGTACGCATTGACGGCACTTTGAACAGTGGACGTTACATTTCAGATGTGTTACGAACTGTGGCCCTACCCTTCATTCGATACCTGCTAATCCCTACATTTCAGCAGGATAATGCACGACCGCATGTTGCAGGTCATGTACGGGCCTTTCTGGATACAGAAAATGTTCGACTGATGCCCTGGCCAGCACATTCTCCAGATCTCTCACCAATTAAAAACGTCTGGTCAATGGTGGCCGAGCAACTGGCTCGTTACGATACGCCAGTGACTACTCTTGATGAACTGTGGTATCGTGTTGAAGATGCATGGGCAGCTGTAAGTCTGCACGTCATCCTAGCTCTGTTTGACTCAATGCCCAGGCGTATCAAGGCCGTTAATACGGCCAGAGGTGGATTTTCTGGGTACTGATTTCTTAGGATCTATGCACCCAAATTGAGTGAAAATGTAATCACATGTCAGTTCTAGTATAATATATTTGTCCAATGAATACCCGTTTATCATCTTTATTTCTTCTTGGTGTAGCAATTTTAATGTCCAGTAGTGTATTACGCAAACAAATACTTCCATTTAACTACTTCCTTCCACCGCAAAAATAATTTCAGTGCGACTAGAGATTATGGCGTGTATAGCTGTTTTTTCTATAGCTTTTCCGACTGAGAACTGCGTGCCAGTATCATCAAAGAGGGGTACGTGTGTAAGAAGAAAGTCACCAACAGGCGAGGGAAGCTTTGAAATCACGGTGCTTTGCAGCACACCCTATGTAATGCTCGACGGGCCTTGACCGTCAGTCAGTATGTGACCTCTGCCTGATCCTCGTTTAGCTGCGTTTGTTCATCAGCGTTTCTACTACACAATCACATCACCAATGTGCCTCTTGCGCAGCTTCAGAAGCGTTGAAATTTTCCTGATGGAAACATTAAAGTGACATCCAATGAAAAGTCGACGTTCGAAGTCACTGAGTTCTCTTAAGCGAGGCGTTTTAATGTTAATGCTTCTTTATTGACAACACGAAACTTTCCGGTTTCTTTTCTGGTAGCGAGTCAGCTCTCTTCCCAACCAGAGGTAAAGTCCGTATTACGCTGAACCGCCAAAGTAACTGCTGTGGGCATGCGTACTGAAACACAGAGATACGTAAACTGGCAGAGCACGGCGATGCGGTCGGCACCGCCTATATAAGGCAACAAGTGTCTGGCGCAGTTGTTTACGCACGGACACAGTCGCTGAGATGTGCAGCCGCGAGAAGGACGTACCTGCGCTTGCTAGCGAAGCGAAGGGTGTGGCAGATCGCCGTCCGGCCGCGCTTGCGCTGTCGGCGGCCCTATCTGGCCCCCCACTTACGACGACCAATGCTATGGCTATGGATTTGATGGACACAGCTCCGGAAACCTTGAAGACAGCGCTGTCTGCTCCGCTCCCCGATTCTGAAGATGAGAGCTCCACCGCCCCTCAGCCACGCGGACGAAGCGGGAAACAGAAGAGGAGGGCAACGGCCGCGACGTCCGTTGTTCGCAGCTCGCCGATGGAGAAGAGGGCCAAGCAAGATTTCACCCCTGACGCCGATGGTTTTGTCCCGGCCCGGCGAACTGCAAGACGCATGCAGTCCTCGACGACGCTTCCAACTGCCGTCGCCAACTCATTCGACGCGCTCGCTGACGCGCCAGACCAGCTACCGCGCGATCCTGCGCCAAAGAAAGACTCCCATCTTCCGCCAGTGGTCCTCCAGTTTCGGCCGCCCTATGGGGAACTGCAGAAGTTGTTGCGCAGCTGGACAACGGCCGTGTACACTGTGAAGCCTGCCGGGCGTGACTTGTACAGGGTCACACTCCGCACTGCTGACGATTATCGCCGGGTCACTCAGGAGGCGTCTGAGCGTGGTATCCCATTCTATACCCACGCTTCCGCACCTGACAAAGTCTTGAAGATTGTAATCCGCGACCTCCCGTTCAACATGGAAGCCGATCACCTGCATCGTGAACTCACTGACCTGGGCTTCTACATCCGGGCAGTCGTGAAGATGAAGTCGCCTAAATCACGCGATGATATGCCACTCTTCCTGGTCGTCTGCTCCGACACCGTGGAGAACCCGCAAACTGTACCAACTGACGCGGGTCGCCGACGTTCCGGTTCAGACCGAAGATCTTCGCTCCCGGAGAGGCCCTTTGCAGTGCTTTCGCTGCCAGGGGATCAATCACGCCGCGCGCCACTGCTCTATGGCGGTCAGATGTGTTAAATGCGCCGGTGCCCACGCAGGACGTGCGTGCCCCCGTCCGCCCACCGAGAAGCCGTCATGTGCACTCTCTGGCGTTGCTCAGGTGGCCAGCTATCGTGGGTGTGAGGTGTGGAAGCGTGCCATCGCTCGCCAGCGTGGCCAAACGCCAGCGCCACGTCCGAAGAAGCCAGCAACGAGACGGCCCGGCGTCTCTTTCGCGGCGGCAACGTCAGGGGCGCCCTCCGCCGTCCCGGCTGCGTCGGCTGCTCCTGCTCCTGCCGCATCCGAGGCCGTGCCGACACCTCCGGCTCCTGCGCCTCCACCACAGCTGCTAGTGGCGGACCCGGGTACTGCCTCTCCCGGGACGTCGGCCGGACCGCGCCCCGCCGACCGCCGGCGCGGGGTCGCCGCCCCGTGGGTGCCCAGCGCTCAGCACCGTCCGTCGAGCAGCCCCAGGTGGACTCTCACAGCGAAGCAGCCACGCCTCCCCCTTCCGGCGATGGGGCCGCGCCGGCTGCCTCCACCGCTGACCTGGCCAACCTCGTCGCGCAGCTCACAGCCCTGGTGACCAGTGCTACGAAGTTGATCGAAGTCCTGTAGCAGCAACTCACCGCTGCATTGCCGCTGGCCTCTCCGGCCCCGACCGCTGTCAACACTCACCAGCTGCAGCGTTAGAGGGCTCACGGTCGTCGCGTGGAATGCCAACGGCGTCCGCACTCAAGCTGGCGAACTTCGCCAATTTCTTCGAGATGAAGCCGTCGACGACTGCCTTCTCAACGAAACCCACCTGGGGTCGACGTCAGGGCGGCCAACTACTCCAGCTATCTCACCGATCGACTGACGACGGGTGGTGGGACAGCCGTTTACGTCCGCAATGGCATTCGTCACCACGTGATACAACTTCGGCCACTGGAAACGCTGGAGGCCACTGGTGACGTCGTTCACACCTCGGCGGGCGCCATCACGTTCGTCGCTGCCTATCGACCTCCGTCTCGTCCACTGGACCCTGCTGACATCGATGCTCTGCTCTCCTTGAGGGGGCAGGTGTTCGTCGCCGGGGACGTCAACAGTAAACATGTCTCCTGGAACTCCAGGATCACCAATGGTGCTGGCCGCTGCCTGCTCCGGGTAGAGGAACGTCACCGTGCTCTTGTGGTGGGGCCGTACGACCCGACAATCTTCCCTGCCCCTGGCCTCCCGGATATAATCGACGTAGCGGTCGTCAAGGGCGTCCCTCATCAGATCACCGCCACGACGAGGACGGCACTGTCTTCTGATCATGTCCCGGTGGTTTTTGATATCGCCCTAGACGCCCTCCAACAGCCACGGAGAGGCATGTCACTTGCTGGCATCGACTGGGACAGGTTTCAAGCAGCCGTGACGGACTCACTCGCCGCCGCACCGCCCCCTGCGGAAGCTGGAGCGGACGCAGCACTTCTGCACTTCGCGGCCACCACGATCGACGCTGCCACTATAGCAACGCCGCCCCGACCTCGCACTCCGCCTGACTACTCCCGTCAGCTGCCGCCGGACATCCTTGCAGCCATCACTGAGAAGAACCGGGTATACCGGGAGTGGCAGAGGACAAGAACTGCCGACACCAAGCGCCTCCTCAACAGGATGCGTCGGGACATCCGGGCTGCCATTGACAACCATCGCAATCGCGACTGGAATAACAAGGTCGCCACCCTCTGTCTTGACGACGGCACGGCCTCGCAGACGACGAAGCGTTTCCTACGCCGCACGCAACGTATCCCTCCGCTGCAGGTCCACGGTCAGGCTGTCTGCGAACCAGCTGCGAAGGCTGATGCCCTCGCAGACGTCTTTGAGGCTGCGTTTACGCCGATCGAAGACCCGACCGACGCTGTCCACGACGACCTGGTTGCTGACCGGCTCCCGCACTACTTGGATGCACGCGACGACGATGACGTCATTGAAGAGACGACGGCGGCGGAGGTGTCGTCCATCCTGCGTGCCCTGAACCCCAGGAAAGCTGCGGGCCCAGACGAAGTTTCCAACGCCCTCCTCCAGAAGTTGCCGCCGGTGGCTGTCACTTATCTCGCCGACGTCTTTAATGTAATCCTCCGGTCCTGCAGTTTTCCTCAGTCCTGGAAGCATGCAGAGATCGTGGCGATTCCGAAGATGGGGAAGGATCTGCGTCAGCCTGCGAACTACAGACCTATTAGTTTACTGCCGGCCGTCTCCGAGGTCTTTGAAAGGGTGTATATCAGGCGGCTGCAGCGCCACGTTGACGAGGAAGGCCTTCTGGCCGAAGAGCAGTTCGGCTTTCGCAGGGGCCACTCGTCAGTTCACCAACTCCTTCGGCTAGTGGAATATGCGTTCGTCGCCCTCGAGCAGCGCGAGTTCTTCGGCGCGGTGTTCCTGGACGTGTCGCGTGCTTTCGACAGTGTGTGGCACCGCGGCCTCTTATTCAAATTTTTTGAACTTGGGTTCCCGACGTCGCACGTCCGTCTCATCCGTTCCTATCTTGCCGATAGGACCTTCCATGTGCGGGCCGCGCACGGCTTGTCCTCCGTCCGCGGCATCAATGCCGGTGTGCCACAGGGCTCGGTCTTGGGGCCGCTCCTGTACTCACTATACATGTCTGGTGCGCCGAAGATAGACCGTGTGCGGCTCGCCCTGTACGCGAACGACACGGCTCTATATACGAGGAGCCTCAATGCCGCCGTCATGCGCCGACGTCTGCAGCTCGCCGTTGACACCCTGGCAGCCTAGGCCGTCAAGTGGCGTCTACAAATCAACGGGGCCAAGACGCAGTTCCTGATCGTCACCAGGCGACTCGTTCCTGCAGGTCTGCAACCGCTCACCGTCGGTGGCAGCCCTGTCCCGTGGCGTCCAACGGCGCATTACCTCGGCGTCACCATCGACCGCCGACTCACGTGGGTTCCGCACATCCGCGAAGTGAAGACCAAAGTGCGGAACAGGCTCCGCATCCTGTACCCGGTGCTGAACCCCGGCTCGCAACTACCACCGCGGCTGGGCATCACTCTGTACAAGGCGCTGCTCCGCCCTGTACTCCAATACGCCGCCGTCGTCTGGGGGAACGCCGCCGACACGAACCTGAAGAAGCTGGAGACACTGCAGAATCGCATCCTTCGGCTGGCCTTACACCTGCCTTAAGATTTCCCCACCGCCTATCTTCACGACATCGCGGAAGTACCTCTGCTCCGTGACCTCTTCTAGGCGACCGCCCGCACCTTTTACGAACGTGCAGGCCGGTCACACGACGCCCAAATCCGGACGCTGGGCCGCAAACTGCCGCGCAGCGTCACCACCCGCTGGCCACACCTGCTCGCTGCATAGCTAGCACTGCAGAACTGTGCTGAGGAGACACCCAAGAAGACAATCTACATGTGAAGACGCATTACATCGGCATGCATGGGAGGTAAAGCAATAACTGCTGAGAACTCCATCACACATCGGAGGCCAAGTTATCTCCGTGCAGATCCACGAGAGCGCAGTTGTTAGATCCGTTACTGGTGCTACAATGACAGTTTCTCAAGATTTAAGTGAGTCTGAACGTGGTGTTATAGTCGGCGCACGAGCGATGGGACACAGGATCTACGAAGTAGCGCTGAAGAGGGGATTTTCCCTAAAACATCAAATCTCCGACATCGCTGTGGCCGGGAAAAGATCCTGCAAGAACGGGACCAACGACGACTGAACAGAATCGGTCAACATGACAGATGTGCAATACTTCGCCAAATTGCTGCATATTTCAAAGCCAGGCTATGAACAAGTGTCAGGCTGTGAACCATTGAACGAAACATCATCAATACGGCCTTTCAGAGCCGAAGGCCAACTCGTGTACTTTGCGACACAACGCTTTACACTTTGCCTGGGCCCGTCAACACCGACATTGGACTGTTGATGACTGGAAACATGTTGCCTGGTCGGACGAATCTCGTTTCAAATTGCATCGAACGGATGGCCGTGTATGGGTGTGGAGGCAACCTCATGAATCCATGGACCCTGTATGTCAGCAGGGGAATGTTCAAGCTGGTAGGGGCTGTGTAATGGTGTAGGGCGTGTTGAGGTGAAGTGATAAGGGATCCTTGATACGTCTCGATACGACTCTTACCTGTACGTACGCATCCTGTCTGATCACCTGCATCCATCCATGTCTTATTGTGAATTCCGAAGAACTAGGGCAATTCCAGCAGGACAATGCGATACCCCACATGTCGAGAATTGTTACGACGTGAACATTATTGAGCATATCTGGGATGCCTTGCAACGTGCTGTTCAGAAGAGATCTCCACCCTCTCGTACTCTTACGGATTTATGCTCTGTAGCATTCATGTCAATTTCCTCGAGCACTACTTCAGACATTAGCTGAGTCCATGCCACGTCGTGTTGCGGCACTTCTGCGTGCTCACTGGGCCCTAAACAATATTAGGCAGGTGTACTAGTTTCTTTGGATCTTCAGTGTACATAGGGATCTGCACATTGTGTTCATCAGATAGTGTAAGAGAGCTCCTGACAGTCTAATGATGCGAAGAGAAATAAATTAGGAGACAAAACTGATTCGAAGAGGGAAATTTTCACTTTGTACTTTCAATGCAATCGCGTAATAAGTAATGAGTGTGTAGGTCGAAATTACGAGAACCACTGTCTGGGTGATTAATTGGTTATGCTGTGGAATTGTCCGTAGTGGAATGGCGACCTGCTGTTTTGTAGTAACTAGTCAGTCAGTTTTATTCTTAGCTATTAGTGAGAGCACTTTACCGTTTCGGACTCGCAGTTAATCGCAGTACACTTCTCATAATTAAACGTGGACTGTCTTACTTAAAGTTCAGAGGGAGAGGAGAGCTCACTGCTTCGTTCAACTATGTGTACTGTGTAGAAATGCGATTCGTGATTCCAGAAAAGGCGGCGTATTGAGCCGTCAGGCCGTGTCTGTCGCGGTGGGAAAGAGAAATTGTGAGCCACTGGACGTGTGTTGAAAGCGGGTCTTTCTCCGCTCGCGTGCTGGGGTTCTGCAACTTTCTCTGACAAATGAGACGAGTACATGCGAACGGCAAAGAAATCTGTTGGGTACAAAGGGCTTCCGATTTTATAATTAAAGCAAGGGAAAAGGTAGCCACTGATTATCTGCGTCCGATTTTACTTTCGTAGCAGGTAGAAAAGCCTACTTCGTTGGCATGACATTTTTCTGTTGCACAGAGTGTATGAGCGGACAGGGAGTCTGAATGTAGGCAGAAAAAATAACTGATTTGTTGGACTCAAGTAATGTTCGCGTCTCGCGAGTGCTCGTAATGTTCCCGTATTTGGGTCCAGACATATGTATAGTTCATCAATATTGAAGTACCTGTTACGATTTTGTTATTATTAATTAGAATTCGGTCACTGTTATATTGATTCCTATCTGCTAGCTGATTTGCCGGTGCGAATTTGGCACGCAAAACTTACCACACGCTCCAGCAAAGATAGTATTATCGTTCTAAAAACAGAAACTTTGCAGTTCTATGGCCAAGTTAAGATTATGTTAAAGATTGTATCGTCATTTAGCCGAAGTGGCCGTGCGGTTAAAGGCGCTGCAGTCTGGAACCGCAAGACCGCTACGGTCGCAGGTTCGAATCCTGCCTCGGGCATGGATGTTTGTGATGTCCTTAGGTTAGTTAGGTTTAACTAGTTCTAAGTTCTAGGGGACTAATGACCTCAGCAGTTGAGTCCCATAGTGCTCAGAGCCATTTTTATCGTCATTTATGCAGAAGACGCTGCCTTGTCAGACAGGTTGAGTCGTTCAGAACCACCCTGTACCAGATGGAGTCAGTCTGATACTGCTCTCCATGCTACTTTAGCCCCTTCATCTCTCCATAACTACTGGAACCTACATCCATTTGAACTTTTTTACTGTATTCGTTCTTTGATCTACCTCTATAATATTTACTTCCTCCATACTTCCTTCCAGTACTAAACTGATGGTTCTTTGATATCTCAGAATGTGTCCTCTCAACCGATCGCTCCTATTAGTCCAGTTTTGCCACAAATTTCTTTTATCCCAATTTCTAGTTCAGTACCTCCTAATGAGTTACGCAATCTACCCATGTAAAGTGCAACATTTTTCTGTAGCAACACATTTCAAAATCTTCTATTTTGCTTATAATTCACGTTTCACTGCCGTCCAAGGCTAGTCTTTCCATTACCAGTGCACATTTTATATCCTCTCTTCTTCGGGCATTATGAGCTATTTTACTGCCCAAATATCAAAACTTATGTACTACTTTTAGTACCTCATTTCGTAATCTACTTCTCTTAGCATCGCCTGATTTCATTCTACTACATTTCATTACTCTTGTTTTTCTTTTTTTTTATTTTCATCTTATAATCTCCTTTCAAGAAACTGTCCATTCTGTTCAACTGCTCTTCCAAATCCTTTGATGTCAGTATTACAATCTCATTCTCAAACCTCAAAGTTTTTATTTTTTCTCCCTGAACTTTGATTTCTTCTGAAATTTTTTCCGTGGGTTCTTTACATCTATTCATTATGCAGATTGAATAATATCCGGGATAGGCTACAATCCTTTCTCACTCCCTTCTCAACCACTGCTCCCCTTTCAGGCCCTTCGTCTCTTATAACTGCAGTCTGGTGCAATTTGTATAGAACATTTCCGCAACTGTATTTCAGCCCTGATAATTTCAGATTTTGAAAGAGAGCATTTCGAGTAACATTCACGAAAGCTTTCTTTACAAATATTACAAACGTAGGTTTGGCATCCTATAAACTGTCTTCTAAGGTAAATCTTAGAGCCAGATTTGTCTCGTATGTTACTACATTTTTGCCAATCTTCCGCAAATATTTCGCGTAGGTATTTTTCCACCACGGCTCATCAAATTGATAGTTTGGCAAAATTGGAAATTTGGAAATTTGTGGTAAGTTTCAAGGGGACCATACTGCTGAGGTCATCGGTCACTAGGCTTACACGCTACTTAATCTAACTTACGCTATTGACAACACACACACACACACATACCCTATGGAGGACTCGAATCTCCGACGGAGGGTAGCCGCTGAACTGTGGCAAGGCACCTCAGACCGCGCGGCTACCCTTACAGCGGTAGTTTGGCATTTTTCACATCTGTCAGGCCCTGATTTCTTCGGAATTCACATTGTTACATTCCTCCGAGGGTATCTCGCATGTCAGAAACAAGTTAGATTACAGGGTAAAAAAAAAAAAAAATGCCGCACTTGGCGGTCGGTAGGTGATACCTAACTCCAGTTCAGGATAAAAGTATATCTAGCCCTACAAAAGTATGTAGGGAATCCTAGTCCATTAGGTTTAATAGAGATGCGATTTAAGAAAAACGAGACTGTGGAAACGATGCAACTGCGTGCAGCGTGGTCAAGAAGAGGAAGAGTGGACTTTGCTTTGTGCCCGAGCTGTCCCATTAACTCAATGAGACGAGGCAACGCTTTATGCAGACTCGCCGACGCTCGTGTCACATTCCCTCCAGTGATTTTTTTTCAGTTATAGCATCAAACTGTAACCAATTAACACCACCAAGATGCAGTATCTTGTGTATTTCTTTCTGCTACTGTTACCTTTATTTAAACTCTAAGACACAAAATGAACTACTTACAGCCGTAAACGACCATTTGGCTTCGCCCACGACACAACTAAAGCCAACGTGAACGTGCCGGCACGGAGATCCGTACACTATGGCTGCTCAGGTGGAACTGGGTTCGGTCGCGGCGGCGGCGGATTTAAATACCCTCCGCCCGCGGCGCGCTCACTCCGCCGTCCGCGCCCCGCGCCACGGTCGCGCGGTGGAACAGATTGCGACGGCGTCTGAGATGACGTCGGTGTGATGGCTCCGTCCGCCGTGGTCGTCACAACTATACATTTGCTCGATTTACTCTTGATTAACCCAATCGCTGGTTCCCAAGCCTTGCTAAGATTATAGCCACAGTCACGATTTATGAGGTCGTCATTGGTGCGAATTTCGATGGCCTCTCTAACAACGCTGTCTGTACGGATCTCCGTGCCGGCACGTTCACAGGAGCTCAGTCCGTCAGTTCACCTGATGATGGCGACATGTATGATCGCCGAAATATTGTGCCCGTTGGACACTGTAGACCGGCAGTACACCCGTGGATATTTTAATTATCAAATACGCCGGGAGAAACTCAAGAATCACAAATATCTAGTGGATTAAGGTCCACGGAACATGGTGACCAGAACATTGGACCTCCACGATTAATTCATTTCCCTGGAAACGATTCATTTAAATAGCTACAAACATTCATTCCAAAGTGTGTCGATACACTATCATGCTCAAACCATTGCTGTCGCCGAATGCAAGCGTGACATTTTCCAACGAGCCAGGCAAACGTACGATACATTGACGCATGCAACTCGTCCAACAATAAGTAAAGACCCGAAAGCACCCTCACGATTCCAACGCAAAAGATTGTGTATTCGTCGAATGTGGTCTTCAGGCCGCTGGTGTTGAGTTAACGTGTAATGATACAGATGTAGTTCTTCATCGTGGGACGCTTCAACGACCAATCTTTGAGATAGCCTGAAATGCCTTGCCGAGGTGATTGGTGATCGGTTCAGGAATCGCGTCCTATGTTTTTGTGGAGTACGTGTAGTCCTTGGACGACCTATGTCGATAACTTGTGGATGAAAATTACCTGTTTTCCGAATGCATTGCTCCTGGCAATGAATAACATTCACATCGGGATGGTGTTTTGGTGTTTTTGAGAATACCAAGCAGCATACGCACCACCGGCAGCTTGGTTACTGGATGCATACAGCACCTAAGGCATATCGACGTTTTCATAGTTTGTTTATTCCGTCGGGAAGCTGCCTTAAATGAACTTGACAGGACCACTTGTGGTTGTGCTCTGCGCGGTTTGTAGACACATGTGATGGTTAAACACTGGACTCGCATTCGGGAGGACGACGGTTCAATCCCGCGTCCGGCCATCCTGATTTAGGTTTTCCGTGATTTCCCTAAATCACTCCAGGCACATGCTGGGATGGTTCCTCTGAAAGGGCACGGCCGGCTTCCTTCCCCATCCTTCCCTACTCCGATGAGACCGATGACCACGCTGTCTGGTCTCCTTCCCCAAACAACCAACCAACCAAGACACATGTGAGCAGTGGTAATAATTGCTGTTTTGAAGAGCGCGCCGCAGCGCGTAATGTGAAGCAGTCGCCCTCCGTTTCTGGAGGTGGAGCCGATGTGGCAATCACAGCTTTCGTGTCACCCTCTGGTGGGAAAGGTTGCCTGTTCACGTGCATTTAAGGGGCGCTATGAGCTCGCCAGGAGTCAGTCTGGGTCAGTCTCTCGTCCCCAGTTTGGTAGTCTGTCTCTCGTCCGCATTTGTTAGGCAGTTAGTGTCTGTCTGTCGTTCGAAGTGCTAGTATGTCTGTCGTTAGGGTCAACGTTTAAAGCCGGCAAAA